>NC_080759.1:55495595-56828095 GCF_020826845.1 Diceros bicornis minor
ATTGTCGTTTTACATTTTTTTAATGTTCATGATTACTGTCTAAAGCATTTAAAGATAAGAGACCATATTTCTACAAGGTAATGATTCTTTTTTCTCCACTGCTGAGTCTGTTTTCTCAGCTATAAGTGGTGGATTATGACACTTTTCTCTGGAGGTGGTTGTGATTAATTGAAAACATAACACACACAGAAGCACCCAGTGCTGCGCTGGGCACAGACCAGCCCTGTGTTCCCTCCCTCTATGTTTTTTTTTTCCTTTTCCTTCTTTCTTTCCTTGCTTCCTGTTCTGTAAAATGGTAGCTACTGAAATAGCTTCCAGTTCACCTAATGGACACAAGCCTGGAACGGCAGGGTCTGCTGTCCTTCTATCGTCCTGCCCCAGCTCTTCTTCCTACCATCCCAGTCTACTCTGCCTGTTGTTTTCCTGCTTCCCTAGATCTCTGGTCAAAAGAGGGGTACAGGCTTTACAGTGTGTGTGCTGTGTGTTAACTCCTGCAGCTGCATCTCTGTGCACTGCGAGACCACATCCCTGCCAGCCCCCACAGCCCCTTATCAGCCAATCCACTAGGGACTCCAGAGGACCAGACCTGCCACCCGAGCCACTGGAGGATGTATGGAGCAGAAGAGGCTGAGAAATGATTGAGATGGGAGGTTTGTGTGGGAAGTTGCTTCCTGAGCTGTGAAAGTTCTGACAGGGTGCTGGTTCTTCCCACAAAAGTCATACGTTTTCTAAGTTCATCGTGTGGTATTAAAAGCAACATGGAGTTTGCAAAATTAAGTGATGGACATGATAGAACATGGAAATTTACTAGTCAAACTTCAACCAAAGTCCTTGCCTAATTGATGAATGGGATTGAAGAGTGATTTAGTCAGCGCATCCAGCAATGCACTTCTTCCGTCTGGATGAGCACTTCTTTGTCAGGTGTTTTTCTAGCTAAGGTACCATTAAAACCAAGTATCAAAATAAGCTGAGCCAGGACCAAGACTTTAAAAATAAGGAAGCATTTCAATCACACCACTTACATTGTACTTGTAATATATATCACTTATAAGGATATAATAATGTTTTCGATGAGAGCAATAATTAAAATAAATGTAAAGTACATTTAAGAAAAAAAATCAGAAAGGAAGAGTAGGGAGAGAGCGAGGAAGACCTAGAGAGAGAAGAAGGAGGATTTCCAGTTCCTATGACATATGGTGTTCTCCTTCTCCCCTGTGTACAGGGCTGCTGCTACCTCTACCTGGTCAGCCTCCTCTCTTCTCCTGGACGACCTCTCCTCATCCTTAAGATACATCAAGATAGAACTCAGAGAGCCGTCCTTGACCACTGCAGATGTTGGTGGGGTCACCCCATGTTTTCCCCAGCACCATCTGCCTATGATTGTCATCACATGGTCCCGGGGACGCCAAAACATGTTTACTGGTCTGTCTCCCTTAGTTTACTGGTGGCCACCTCCACAGAGGAAACTTTGTTTTATTTACCTTTGAAGATGCATAGCATCACTGTGGGTCTGACAAATCTCAGAATCTCATTTAGTGCTTGATCAGTGAATCAATGAGGATGAAGTATAGAAAAAAGAATGAAAGAAAGAAAGAAAGAAAGAAAGAAAGAAAGAAAGAAAGAAAGAAAGAAAGAAAGAAAGAAAGAAAGAAAGAAAGAAAGAAAGAAAGGAGGGAGGGAGGGAGGGAGGGGGGAGGGAGGGAGGGAGGGAGGGAGGGAGGGAGGAAGGAAGGAAGGAAAGAAAGAAAGAAAGAAAGAAAGAAAGAAAGAAAGAAAGAAAGAAAGAAAGAAAGAAAGAAAGAAAGAAAGAAAGAAGGAAGGAAGGAAGGAAGGAAGGAAGGAAGGAAGGAAGGAAGGAAGGAAGGAAGGAAGGAAGGAAGGAAGGAAGGAAAGAAAGAAGGAAAGAAAGAAGGAAAGAAAGAAGGAAAGAAAGAAGGAAAGAAAGAAAGAGAAAGAAAGGAGGAAGGAAGGAAGGAAGGAAGGAAGGAAGGAAGGAAGGAAGGAAGGAAGGAAGGAAGGAAGGAAGGAAGGAAAAGAAGAAAGGAGGAAAGAAAGGAGGAAAGAAAGAAAGAAACAAAGAAAAGGCATGGTAACAAAATGAGCTTCTAGACTAGGAAACACTGAGCAGTAATGCCAGATAATTGAGAACATTCCAGGGGAATCTTCAAGTCCCATCTTCTCTTGGACCAATAACAGCCCTTTTACATGACACCACAGGATGGGACACAAGAACCCAAACCTCTCTAGGACGAGGGAGTGGCCAACTTCCCAAGCTACTCAAGGTGAGAAAACTCTTGCTGGTTTCTTATATGACAAATATTTTGTGGTCTAAATGAAGTCCGCCTTTGTTTTTACCCAGTTCTCTTACAGATAGTCACACGTGTTTATTTTAAATGAAGAAGTTTATAAAAGTTCTTATCTATTCTGTGTGCAATAAGTTGTCTTTAAATGGTTCATTTTGTTGTAATAGAATTCGTTGCAGACAATTGGCCTCAAATTGATTGGCCTCTATACACTAACTGACCAGGATGTTCTTCTCCATTTGGGTAGCAATTATTCCTTATTGTACATATCTGCTCCACCATTTCGTACTCAATGTCTGGGTGTTTGGTGACAGGGACTGGGGTCGGAGGGGGAAGTAGAGGGCAGATAACTTATAATTACAAATGTTTTTACTTCTGTTCCAGAAATTTCTTAGCTTCTGCCTATCTCCTGCCCATTTTCAACGTCCTCCACCTCTTGTACTGTCTGTTCAGTTTGCTGCTCGGAGGCCCCTTCCTTGTCCATCTCCAACTTCCTCAACCTGGCTCTTCCTTTCACACGTCCACTCATAGTAAAAATTTATCTGCTAATTACTAATACTAGGAAAATGGACTTATGATCTGCCTTTGAGGGATGGGAGAACTGAGACATGACACTTTTAAGTGGCTTTCCTAAGATCACACAAGTGCTTAGTGACAAATCTGGGAACTTTATAATATCCTGATTCCTAGATGTAGTCTGTCTCCAGATAAACCAAGGGATCTCTCCACCATGGCAGTGAACTCAAAGATCCCCAGGATGGAACCCCTCTTTTAACATAGAGTAGATGCTTAGAGAATCACTAATTCTTCAAAGTCAATGAAGCACAATCCACTGCCCTGTAAGATCCAGAACTGGCCTTGTGACAACATAATATTAAACTTCTGGTATAGAATGACCAATGACCAACAAAAGATTATATGGCAATATTAGGCAGCATCAAATATCTTCATAGTGGGTGTCTAATACAGAAAGGATCCCCAATCTACCTCCTTTCCAATTTCTTTGTCTGTGTCTTTCAAGTCCACTGAATTGAGTATTTAGAAGTAAATTGTTGAGTAATTACTTGGTTTCTGTGGTATCCTTTCATATGTTGTTTGACCAAATATCAATCAGTTACTTGGTCAGCAAGTATTTTATTCACCCAGGAACCAATTTACAAGGTTTGCACTAGAGCCAGATTTAAGCAGCCAGGTGCTTTGAGCCGTGTGTGTTTGAGCATATGGACCAAGATTATATTCAGAGCAAAGACAAAGGAACTCAAGAGTAAAAGTTAAAATTTACCTAATACCCAGGGCAAGACCCCTGTGCTCTGGCCTGAACGCTAGATAACGTGGACTTGGCTGACCAGCCTTCAACTGGGCCTCTCTTCCTGTGCTGTGTCTACCCGCCCTTTTGAGGAATAATCCCAGTTCTCTTTCCTTCTTGCCCTCTCTACCTTACTTCCACATATGTTTCACATTAGAAAAGAATCTAACCCAATGGCTGTCCATGGGAAATCTCTCTTCAGATTTATGCATTCACCGATAGAGCAGGTCAATCAGAAACTTAATCTAATATATATTTAAATGGGAATAATAAGAATGAAGATCTTTATTTCTATATATCACAGGAATTGTATCCCAGCCAAGCAGATATTTTAAGATTTCTGCTACTGTACCTTAAAAAAAGTGAGTATTAGGTAAAATTGAATCAGCATAATAACTTAATATTTCTGCTCATGTGCTGCTTAATTTTAATCTACCACACACCCATTGCAATTATGTAATGGAAATATATGATCTTTCTTGGATTGCCTGGAAGTATTTTCATTTGCCCCCAAGAGGCTCTCTGACAAATACTGAGTATGTATTTCTGGAAAGCAAATAGACTTCCTTTCTTGGCAGAAGACATTTTGTAATTTAAATTCATTATCAGGGAATGTAAGATCACATTAAATATACAGAAAATAATCTTCCTGTTTAGGAGCAGCTGAATTTCCACTCTCAAAATATGTCAAATCTCTCCCATATAACAGTTTCTTCACCAAGGGATGTAGATGAACATTAATATTTCTACCAAAGTGCACCCTTATATTTATTAGACTATAATATTGGTCTCAATTTTGTCTAAATAACTTTGGCCTTACAACCAGTAAATCAGACCCCCATGGTTTCCTCTTTCCACTACATGGGACCCAGCCAGCCAGCTCCTCCCTCTTCTGTCCTCCCTGTTTTGTATGAGCTCCAACATCCCAGAGAACATTTTATACTCTGAATTTAAAATAGTTGATTTTCTAGGCTATCAGAGTTACACTTATGACCTAGTCCTTAGATTCTATAATTCTATAGTGGAAAGAGACCTATGAATTCCATCTGCTCCCATATTTATCAGATAAGAAAGCTGAAACTAAAGATGGCGAATGAGTTGCCCACATGCAGAAATAATACAGTAGCTATGCATGTATAAATTCCTTCTCCAAGCTTCTTCTTTTGGCAATTCCATTTAAGTAGATAACCAGTCCAGACCTCTTCCCCCAGAGGGCTGCCTACCTTGGGGGAGACCTCTGGGACCTCATGGGGCTGTGACCAGTGGCCCCAGGAGTGGTTCTCAGCAGCTACCGGGCTTGGGGTTGACCTCCATGATACTGTAGACACACTCATTCTGTCGTGTCCCCGTGTGGAACACTTCATATGCCTCATACCATTGCCAGCTCATCCCTATTCCCAGTGATACTTCCAATGGGAAGCTCACAGGAGCGTCTTGCTGAGCCCCCCTACTGACAACTGCAAAGCCACATCCATCTTTTGAAAATCAAGTCTCCTTGAAGGATCTCATTCAAAAACTCTCCACAGCTGAACACATGAGAGAGACAGGCACAACACCTCTCATCACATTTCTTCTTTCTGGAAACGCTTATTGAGCAACACAGTTCCTGCCCTCATAGTGGTGGGGAGCAAGAAGATCACAAACAAATAAACAAATAGGAAATGATATAATTGCAAGTACGATAAGTTTTCTGAAGGAAACAGACAAAGAAAGAAAGAATGACTGAGAAAGGCATAGTTACACGGGTCTTGGCTTTGAGGAGGTGTCTTTGGAGCTGAAGTCTGAAAGGTTGAGGGAAAAGTCTACTAGTTCAGGAACAGAAAATGCAAATGTTGAACATCCTATTGTACAACAGCCAATCCTATCCCAGGGTATTAAAACAGCAACACGTTTCTAAGGGCCAGACTTACTCTAAATCATGGCCTTCAAAGGTTTGGAAAGGCCCACCGAGTCCCTGGGTACATTCAGTGGTAATTCAGAGATAACATCTCTTTCTTTTTGAAGTCAATGACTCCAGCCTGAAAAACCAGATCATCTCTGAGAAGCCATGGTTACAAATCTTAAGACTTACTGTCTTTTAGGCCGTCATGCCCAGCATGATTAAGTACACACAATTGGCAAAACAGTTTCATAGCAACCAAGTGATGCAGGTATTTATTCCAATTTATTTTTTATATATTTGATATATCTGATTTGATATTTTGTGGAGCTGCTGACTTTTTAGTGCATTTTCATTTAAGGAGGCACTTAATATCAATTTGTCCCCAAATAGTGAAGATAAGATTTTTTTTCCTTTAGACTTTACTTTTTTAGAGAAGTTTTAGGTTCACAGCAAAATTGAAGGGAAGGTACAGAGATTTCACATATACTTCTTGCCTCCACACATGCGTAGCCTCCCCCGTTATTAATATCCCCCACCAGAGTGGTACATTCGTTATAATTGATGAACCCACACTGACATGTCGCGATAACCATAAGTTCATAGTTTACATTTTGATTCACTCTTGGTGTTGTTCATTCTATGAGTTTGGACAAATGTATAACAACATGTATCCATAGTTATTGTATCATACAGTGTATTTTCACTGCCTTAAAAATCCATTCTGGTCCACCTATTCATCCCTCCACCCTCTCCAAACCTCTTCCCACCACTGATATCTTTACTTTCTTCATAGTTTTGCGTTTTCCAGAATGTCATATATTTATATATTTGGAATCATACAGTATGTAGCTTTTTCAGATTGGCTTCTTTCACTGAGCAATATGCATTTAAGTTTCCTCTGTGTCTTTTCATGGCTTGATAGCTCATTTTAGCAATGACTAATATTCTATTGTCTGGATGTACCACAGTTTATTTATCCATTTACCTACTGAAGGACATCTTGGCTGTTGCCAAAGATTAAGTTTTCATCACTTAGTTTAAGTGTTGTCAACCCAGATTCTCCATAGAATCATCATTTTCTCTTTGTAGATAATTCATCGGTAGATATTTTGAGGGTATAAAAACATCCTGTTCTTCATTACACTTTCATCTGTTACTAGTTTTAGCATCCACTGATGATCTTATAATTGCATCCTTCTTTCTATATTTATTATTTGGCATCATATTGTAAGAGAGAACTTTCCTTAATCTTATTTATATGTTTGTTTATATCAGGGTAAACTCATCTATTTTTAATTTATCTAATGGGTTATTGTCTATTACAATAAACATCTATCTTGATGCTTAAATTTTCGCAGATTGGATCCAAGGCAGCTCTTCCAGCTGGTTCCTAGTTCCCTTTGACATGTTCCTATGACTCTTTAAGGACTTGTTTACTTTCTGGTGCAATAAGATATTCCAGACTTGCCTTGTGCTTTTCCTGGGCCAGCTCTGGAATCAGCTATCTTTCCTAGGAGTCCTGGTTCCTTTCAGCAGAGAATATTTTTTAGAAACCAAAATCTTGATGCTAAGCTATATGTGCATTGGATTCTTCACCAAGTTCATAGAATAAACCAGGAGCTGGCTCTAATCACTCTTTGAAGACATAGAGTTGTTTAGGCGGCTGAAAATTGAAACCTGGCATTTCAGAACACCTGGATTGTGATATTGTTTGTATTCATATAATACTTCCCTCAGTATTTCTATGCATAATGCATGGGCTTGCCTTTTGTCTTGGAAATTGCTTGGTTTTAATGCCAGTGACTTATGTTTCTGCATCATTTGCTCTGAACTTAGGTGTGAGTAAGAGGACTGAATAAATTGGCCAAAGTAGTATTTGTATCCCATAGAAAAATTGTATTATGTCACATAATATCTTCCACTGGCTTTTTTTAAAGTTACACATAACTCGTTTCACATAATTACATTTTATTGTTCTATTCTTATGACTACTTGAAAGAAAATTATTTCTGTAGAAACTGTGCTTTTTATTCTTTGCTTAACTTTTCTATGAGATTAAAAATGCACTTAGAGCCTTGCTGAATTTGCTGTCAAAACAGAGTAAAAGACTAAACAGAATCACAAGTGTCTTCAAATAAGGTTTTCAGATCTTACTATATACGAAAATGTAGTGAATGTATTTCATATTTTCTCCTTTTCAGCTACAATATCATTATCAGTTCTGAGATTAGTTGTTAGTGGTCATAACCATTAAATGGAATTTCTAATGAAATCCCTTATTTTATAGTGGGCATCGGTTCCCTTACATCTGTACAGTATTGTCTGGTAGAAATTTCACTACAACCTCTAATTATAATTTTGGTTGTATCTACCACTTATTTAAGTGTCCTGTTTGTGCCAAGTGCTTTATATACTTTGTCTCCATTGCTAGCTTGTGTTTCCCTCATTCCATTTCAGTGTCTGGGGAAAGCAGCTGGAGCTCCAGTGTCTGAAGGTCTTAGTGTAGAACTGGGTGTCCAGACTCCCATGCTGGTCCCACTGATCAAAGCCCATGTCAGCTTCAGTTTATAGCGCTATTCAGTATTCATGCTGGGTAAACGTTGCCTCCTTGCACTAAACTAGATAATGTGTTTAAAGCACCAGTACTGTACCAGCACATGAATTCCAATTTTGCGTTGCTTCTCTTTCTTTACGTGATAGTTGTGTTTCAAAATATGCCATCGACCAGTCTCATTTTCATTTGTCAGTACTTCCAAAACTCCCGTATTCTTCTCTCTGACACTGTATCAAATAATTAATAATTTTTCAACTAAAACATATGTTTCCCTAGGGAGTTCATTTATTTAAAGGCATATTATGCAAATGACTCGACTCGTTCACCCCAGAGGAGGGGCATCTATACATTGAGCATATGTGTAGATGTGTTTCTCTACTAATTGGCATGTGTGGGTGCTGGTTATCAGACAAAAAGTGCAAGCACAAGTAGTGTTGTCCCACTTGAAATAACGTGAGAATGACCACATAGAAAAAATATTAGAATTGCTTATCTCTAGGAGATGGAATTAGGGTAATTTTTACTTTTCTCTTTATGACATTCTCAAATGAAGAAAGCATGCCCAACCTACTATTTGGGGAACTCAACCACCAGAAGTTCTAACTGTAAAGGACATTGGAGTGTAGCCCTGGAAAAGAAGAATCCATGAGCAACTTCTATTTTAGAGAACTGAGGCTGTGAGTAAACACACAGATCTAAACAAATGTTAGTAAAAATTAAGGATACAATCTACCTATAAACTGGATATTGAAAAGGCCTTGTACATATCAAGTGTTCTTTTAAGGAACAATTGGAGAAAAAAACTATTAATTAGATGAATTATATTAATGAATTTTCCAATTGTGAAATATCTCTGCATCATAAACATATCATTCTCATTTATTTTATTACGCTCTCAAATTAGATCCGCCAGTATTTAATTTGTGAATTGGGAATCTGTATTCACAAGTGATATTGATAACCTTTTTAATTCCTTCCATGGCTATTAAGAAGTCATTCTGGGGGCCGGCCCCATGGCTTAGTGGTTAAGTGTGCACGCTCTGCTACTGGTGGCCCGGGTTCAGATCCGGACGCACCGCTTCTCTGGCCATGCTAAGGCCGCGTCCCACATACAGCAACTAGAAAGATGTGCGACTATGACATAGAACTATCTACTGGGGCTTTGGGGGGAAAAAAAGGAGGAGGATTGGCCATAGATGTTAGCTCAGAGCTGGTCTTCCTCAGCAAAAAGAGGAGGATTAGCATGGATGTTAGCTCAGGGCTGATCTTCCTCACAAAAAAAAAAAAAAAGGAGAAGAAGTCATTCTGATTTTCACACAATTGAATGAGTGTGCGTCTGTGTGTGTGTGCACACACACTCATGTGTGATATAGATGTGTATGTGTATGTAATTTAATATATATTTATATTCTTATAAAATGCATTGCTTAGAGATTTTCAAATTCCTTACGAGAAGTGCTACATTTTGTTCTCTTGAACTATGTTGTTATTATATTGTTCTTATAATCCTTAATGGTCTTGTCTTCTCTCTTTTTCGATAGCCATTTGACTCAGGGAAATCTACGTAACCTCTCTGGTCCTCAGCATCCTCGTTTGTAAAATGGGATTGGTAATACCTACCCTATAAAGCGGCTGAGATTCAATGCACATGAATGCCTGCAGCAAGGTGGAGGCAACTGCCGAGCCAACATCCTTCCTCTTGGGCTCTGGCCAGCTGTAGCTCTGAGAGGTCTCTTTGCACAGAGTCTTTCCTGTGCTGACCACGACAAGGTCGTCTGGGTGCTGGCAGTGTGCAGAGACTGCGATGGACAGACACGGGCCCTCTCTTCTGTCTCTCTTCTGTGGAACAGGCTGTGGGGGGATCAGGACATGGTCACTCCTATCCTCAACTTGGTTTGAGCAGAGGTCATTTTGCTTCCTGACCTGAACTGCAATCTGGACATGCCCTGGTTTGCTCTACTGGGCGCTGTGCATGCCCAGGCAGATTATCTGAGGCCATGATGCGGGCCCTGATATCAGTTCCCCTACATTAAACCCAGCATATATGGGGTTAAAATCAAAAGCACTCATCTTCTTTTCCTGCTTCTCTAACTTACATTCATATGTAAATATCAGTTTTTTAAACCTTTGTATTCCTGAAATTCACAAGACAGATAGAAGTTCCAAATTGTTAAAAGCCCAGGTGGCCTCAAGCTGGGCTCACACTGATGTTTTGGCTAATTACTAGTTCTTGTGGTTTATTACAGGGAAACTGATATTGAGAAGCTAAAGGTTCCCAGACCTCAACTCCGTGGCTTCCTGGAGCCAGAATCCACCATCTACCACAGAGACAGTTGAAGGACATCCACCTGCAATTCCCTTATCTTGTAATCCTCCTCTCTGCCAGCAGCCTCACACGGCCAAACGCAGGCGGGTGGGGGGGTGCCGGCCAGCAAGGCCACAGGCTCCCCCTCCTTACAAGCAGCCACATTCCTCACAACCTTTAAAACCCCTTGTCTCCCATCTTTCAGGGAGACGGGACAAATTTGAGAGCTCTCGTCTCCTGGCTGACATCACCCAAAATAAAAACTCTTTCCTTGTCATAAGCCTGGTGTTCTAGTTTTATTTGGCCCCTCTTGTGTGGCAGGTAAAGTACCTGGGTATGTATCAGGTAACAGTCAGACACCAACCACTTCCAAAAGACCGCCCTCTTGAGGGATGGAGCTTCATCCTAGGAGACTTGCAGGGGGTGGTGAAACCAACACACAGTTAGCCATTGATGATTAAACAGCTAGTAACTATGTAGGATTGGAATTGGCCACATCAAAATATGTCTCTGTCTGAAAGACACCTTGGCCCCCACTCCCACTAAGTGACCAAAAGAGTTTGGGATGGGAGGCCTGCCCCCAGAACAGACCATTATCATAGACATCTCTGGGTATCTGGGAGGGTCCTTGCTAAGCCCTTTCTCAGTTCTGGTTACCCTTTGTAAGAGACATTTACATTTGTAAAGGAAATCTCCATTTGTAAAGGTATCTTTTTCCCTGTACCAGGAAGGAGGGGGGGTGGCCTTACCTAGAAACTTATCAGAACGGAAGGCGAGGACTTAAATCTGCCTGATAAACCCACCCATTGTTAACTGTGCTGTTTGGGCAATATGCCATCTTACTCCCACTAGGTTCTTATAGATGACATCTCCCTGGAGCCTGGGTCACCATGGTAATGGGTGTTTGAGCTATTTTCTCAGGAATTGAACCCCTTGTCCACTTCAGGCCAGATTGAGACCACCAAATCATCAACTGGGCCCACGCAGACATGTGTCTGATAAGCTACCTTTTGATATCAAGAGCTTGGAACTCCACCCTCGGGGCATGCTAACACTGCCATTCTGTGAACATGCATGCTACCAAGAGTCATGAATCCTGACTATGCTTGCGCAGGTCATCAATTACCTCACCTCTCCTCTCTTCCAATCATTCCAGACCACCTTGCCCCCTATCCCATAAAAATCCCTGAGGCCCTATTTTTGAGGAAGCAGATTTGAGACTCATTCTTCCCTTTCCTCCCTTGGCTGCTTGTGATTTTTAAATGCTCTCTCTCTCTCTGCTAACTTGTCTTCTTGATGTTTGGTTTTCTGGGTGGTGGGCAAAAATGGACCTGGTGCGGTAACAGTCAGCCCAAGAGAACAATTTCTGTTCTGGGTTTTGAAATTTTGACTCTCAGCATTCCTCCAGCAGCTTACTGGAGTTATGCAGTATGATCTAAGTCTCTTTTTCTAGATGTAAATGGTCTTCTTCAAAGAAATTTAGCCTCCACACTTCAGTAATATTTACTACGGCTTTGAAAGCAAGTAAAACTCTTGAACATAGATCAAACCTGCAGGAGTAAAAAGGAGCCAACCACAGAAGTTTGAATGGGGTTAAAACCTCTTCTTAACTGCAAATCTTTTCGAATTTTATTCCCTCATTTAGCACAGAGCAGTTCTCAGCATAGATCCACAAATTTTATTTTATTTTTGAGTCACATAAGTGTTCTATAAACTTTGTATCCCCCTTAACACTCTGCCGTCCCCGTTGACTGAACCGCCCAACAGCAGTGGGCACGTTGGCCCAGGGCCTTCAGCTCTGCAGAGCTCTCTCCTTCCTCTGCTCTTATTTATGGTCACACATCTGGTGGGAGGGAACAGCCCTGATTGTAGGTAGGCCTGGTCCCCAGGCCGCCTCTTTCCAGTTCCAGGCCCTCCAGCAAACCTTTAACTCATTTAAGCTTCCCTTTCTACATTTGCATAATAATGCAAACACTTAATAATAATATAACCATTGATAATAACTCAACTATGTTCAACAGGTACTGCAATTCTCATCTTACCGGTGACGCACCTGAGCACCTGAGAGAGGGATCCAACTGTCTAAGCCAGCAGGGGCAGAGCTGGGACTGAATCCAGGTTCCCTTCTTAGGTTGGGAGCTGCGAAGGGAACCATCCTGGCTGCTTTACCAGACTGATGGGGCTAGAATCAGCATTCAGTTTCCTATGGGAAATTCCGTGTGTACAATGTGGTGGGTAGTCCCTTCGGCATTATGCATATTTTATAAAAGGATGGTGACAAATTGATTCCTATTGAAAGACTGCGTATACAAACAGACATTGGCCAGACCATATATGAACGTAGAACTCTGACTGAGACCTCTGTAGCAACCAGCCCAGAACAATCAAGACTTAATAACTGACAGCTTCCCTAGTTTTTGCCTTCTCCCTTATACCTCAGGACCAACAGGAGGAAGCCAAACATGTTCCCCAAACCAATCACTTAGGATGCCCGG
Source organism: Diceros bicornis minor (assembly GCF_020826845.1). NCBI lineage: Eukaryota > Metazoa > Chordata > Mammalia > Perissodactyla > Rhinocerotidae > Diceros > Diceros bicornis. The sequence continues at coordinate 55,508,441 of NC_080759.1, forward strand.
CTTCTAGTTAGCCCATCTCCAGCTTTCCCACACCAATAGCCTCCAATCAGGGCACATCTGAAGCTGTCCCTTTTTCTACTGTGAAGTTTTTCCTCTCTCCTGCCTGCCTTGGAGTCTGTGTCAAATACAAGTGATGGTGGTTGACGGTCTTGCCATAGCAAGCCTTTGCTTTTTCTCATTTGGGTGCTCTTCGTTTACTTCCACACTCTTGAAGAGCAGGTGTAAGTTTGGAGGGAGGAGCTTCCTCAGTTGGGCTGCCCTCAATGACACAACAAACCAGACACTTGGGTGACAGTTTTAGCCCATTGTGTTTCCACACAGGCAGAGCAATTTTGTGCTCAGAGAGTAACTATAGTTACTACATGAGAACACAAGTTCAACTAGGTGATGCTTTGCTATGATATAACTGAATAAATGCTTCCCATTTTCACTCAATCCAAGGCGCTTCAGCAGTCCATGCATTGGAAATGCATCTTCAAATCCTTTAGATGTGATGGTGCTCAGGGCAAGCTGCCCCAGGAAGCACCACTCTGGTATGCGGATTATTTCGAGCTGAAGACAATAAGAACTCAGAGAGCTCAGGAAAAATATTTGAGTTTCCCCTCCCAAACTGCCTAAAGAATTTAAAACCAAAAAAAATCTGTTTTAGGAAGGGGTTATTATCATGACTGCTATAAAAGATAATTTAGGATAGAGGTTACAATAGAAAAGGCACCAACAAGCCCATCTTATCGGGAGTCCTGTCTCTCTGGCCACATTCTTTGGATGGCCCTGCGAGGAGTTGCCAGACAATCATTTACATTTATAAGGGATATCTCCATTTGTAAAGGTATCTCCCTCTCTGTTTGGAGAAGAGAGGGGGGGTGAGCTCATTTCTAGTAACTTATCAATGTGGAAGATGAGGCCTTGGGGCTGTATAATAAACCTTACTCTTGTTTACTGTGCTTTAGTGGTAATCTCCTGTAATTGACTCCCCCACCCCCAAAATCCTCCTTTGTCATTGGCTGAAAATGATATTTAAGACGAGAATTTCTGCTATTGTGTTGAGAAACGCAGTGTCCCTGCTTTCTCCCATGTATACATGTTATTAAACTTGGTATTATTTTCTCCTGCTAACCTGTCTTGTTGATTATTTGGCCAGCCAGAAGAACCTTAAGGGAAAGGGCAGAGGGAGATTCTCCCTCTTCCCCCGACAGATGCTTCATACTAATTAAATGATTCCTGGCTGCCCTGTCCATGTGGCCCTGCAAACATTCTCCTGCACACAGGTCTTTGCCTGCTCTGACTCCTCTACCTTTTGCTGTCTTCCACAATTTAGCAGTGAGTTATCTTGTATTATTTTATAATTGATTTGCATTGTTTACTAATTGATTTCTGAGTCTTATCACTAAAAACACACCAAAATCTCCCTAGAAGCTTAAAAGGAGTGAGGGGAAAATTACCATCTTCAATTAGGAAAAGATAAGAAGCAAACTGTCATCGACCTTGTCACCCTGCCTCGGTCGCCCTGGAGAAGAGAAGACAAGACAGGACCAGGAAGAGTGGCCTGGGTTTTCCTTATTCTAATTCTTGTCCAGGAATTCTTGGATCAATGGTGATTTATAAATAAATAAATCATGATGATATATATATATATATATATAAAATAATGGTGATATATATATATATAAATGATGACATACATATATATGTCTCAGAATAATAATTAATTACTATATGTATTACTGTTATAAATTATAAATAGTGCTTGTTTTTTAACGAATGAGGAGGGCAACTAAAGCCTTTTCTTTAATTGGAATGATTACTCCAGACAGAAAGAATGGATTACTGATAATTTAGAGAATTATAATGTATAGCTGCTAATGGAGGAGTAGCAGTGTTTTAATTGAGCTAACTTTCAGAAATTTTTAAAAACATAAGAAAGTAGAGAGAATAATATCACCCCACTCCCACACATCCACCACAAATACTGGGCAAATGTTGACATTTTATTGAAGGATCTTGCGACTTTTTCCCAGTTTCCTCCCTGCCTTGTCCTCCCCAGAGGGAACAGGTATCATGGACCTTGTGTAGTTGCTGGTGTCACTGGGAAAGGGGAGAAAGACACAGCCTGCAGACCAAGGTGACAGTGACGGGTCTTGAGCAATGTTCATGCCCTGCCGCATCAGAAGAGCGGGACTCAGTGCCCTGGCAGAGGAGTGGGCTCCAAGGAGGTAACTCTGTCCACTGGAATCTTCTCCCTAGTCTGTTGTTCTCCAAGGACCATATGGAGGGATGCAATGGGAGGCTGTCCCTTCTGGAAAAGCACCACTTAGGAACCTACTTCTCCTGGAATTGGGGCCTCAGGGTTAGCGTAGGGTTTAAGAAACCTCAATTCTTTGTTTGCAGTGGAGCTCAGGTGTTTTGAGAATACAGCTCCTGTGAAGGTGGAGTTGGCTTTCTGTTGATTTGCATTTGATCTACCCAATTAGTTAGGGACCAATGTGGATATATAGTTCCTGGATCGAGGTCAAGTTTGGGATATTGAATAAATAGACCTGATTACGGGCTCAGCTCCAAAGAGTTCAGTTTAATATAAATCTTACTCTCTGCCTTAAAACTGTTCAAAACAACACAGAGCCTGCACTTTCCTGGAAGGGGAATCCTAGGAGAGGCCAAGTGCAATTTCCATATCTGTTAGACAGGCATTGGGGCCTGAGAGAACCAGCACGGAAGCCCAGGTCCCCTTCTCCTCGTCAGCTGTATTTCCTGCCCCTAGGCCTCTATTGGCCTCAATTCTAGCTTGGAGGTGGGAGTTGGGTTTTTTCAACAGTAAATACTGTGGTCTCAGTGGTCATCCTAGATGCCTGGCTTTAGGGAGAAAACTCCTGTCTTGGCAAAGCTGTGTTTTCCTCCCTCGTTGATTTTAGAGACGCCAACACGTTGATATTTTTCTATCAAATCCTTTTAAAGTTTAGCCACTAAAGGCACTTGGTGTGAGTTCCAAGACACAACAGAAAACAATTCAACAAAATACTACCAAATAGTAGGTGTCCCTGTCTTTGGAATAAGCCTGGAATGAAAAGTAACTTTTGCTACCGCCACTTACTCTTGCCTCAACCAATCCCCCCATAGTTAACATTTCTCACTTGTCCCACCTCAATTCCAGGTGCCATTCTCTGGACCAGTCAGAGTTTTCTGGATGCAGTGACACACGCCCACTCTGGTTAATTCAAGCAAAGAAGAAATGAGTTGAACTGAGGCAGGTGGCTGAACAATCAGTCCTCAGAGGACAAGAGCCAGAGACCACAGGGGTCCTGAGAAGTAAGACACATGGGAAATCCCTTCAGGGTGCAGAGTTTCAAATATTTTTACCCTTGATTCTATCTCCCAATCAAGATGCAGTTTCCAGAAGACAGAGATTCTTATTGGCCTAGTTTGGGTGACATGCTACCCTCTGAGCCAGCGAGGAAGGAGAAATTTGATGAATACACTCATTATACATGATCTGGGCGAAGCAGGGTTACTGATTCTTCTTGATTTATCTGGGGTTTACTTAGTTGTAGCACTAAAAGTCCTGCCTCCTGGGAAACACCTCAGTCACATGAAAAGTGGGGACAGTCATTCACCTTAGCGAGAGCTTGTTCCTCTTAGGAAAACTGAGGCATTATCACCAAAGGCAGGATGAAAACTGGGCTGGACAAAAAACAATAAGTACCCATGACATAGCCCCCTATGATTCAGGTGGTGGTAGACAATTTTCTAAATTCCACTGATGATTGGAAACCAGGAAGAGGAGGAGTCTAACGTGTGGACTTGTTTGCCATCTTTGTCTAAGAAGCCCCCAGCCTCTATATACCAAGGGAGATTATTAATTACGCAGGAATGCCATCACACTGTCCTCACCTCTGCATGGTAGAGGATGCATTTTTATTGTGATAATAGAGGCATAGTGACACTTTTCACTCATCTTTCCTTGGTCTCTGCTCTGGCTTTCTCTGATTCCAAAACCAATATCCTTCTAAAGCATGGGTTTGGGGGACAGTATGTACATGTCCCATGTTGACCACATTATGTTGCTATCAAATTCAGGTTATTCAAGCTCTAAATGAGCATTGACTCTATACCAGGTGCAAAAAATGCCCTGGAGTTGCAATCATGACCAAGACCTAGATCAGGCCTCTGAGAAGGATGGAATCATGTGGCCCTGGTCACGGGATCAATTTTCCTTGGAATTAATTAACTTTGCTGAGTTGCATGGCCGCAGTCTGTACCTCTCACTTCCTGCAAACCTCCCTCCAGGAGGTCTCCAAGAGTCCAGAGGAAAGAGTTTTCATGCGTTGTTGAAAATCTGCCACCTATCTTACAAATTTAGTAGATCCTTCTCATTCTCTTTAGTACCGTCTGTGAATATAGATAGTGTTCCATACATATGTTGTGTAATTAAATGTAAGTTCTGTACCATGATTAAAATGAACAGGTGACTAATACTTAATGGTATATCAACTTCACGTTTCATTAGAATCCTTTCTTACTTCTATACCCTACTTCATTAGAAAACTTACATTTAAATATGCACAGCCAAAGTAGTCACAATGTGGACTTCTGGAAACTCAGATCTACCGAAGTCAAATCTGACTTCCGTCCAATGAACATTGTGTTAATGATGTCACAGAAGAAAAAAGCCTTTCTTGAAAGTTAACTTATGCTCCTTCTACTCTGAGGACGTGGTTTGGGAATAGATAAGCTAGGAGTTATGAAAAGTTATTCATTTTTGCTTTAAGTCTGGACTGTTTTTTTATTTGATTTGGTTTGGTTTAGCCTAATTCTGATGCTTCAAAATTGTTTCAAAATAGATCTTTATATTTTATAATCATTATATTCTGAATCCTAAAGCCATGCAGATCCCAAATTTTCAGGAGATATTCCAATTTACATTTTTCTTTCATTTTCTGCAAATTTATCAGATATTAATCAACAAAATTAATCAGATATTCCAATGATGAGCCTTCAAAACACATCTCATGGAAATCCTCTTGCACTTGGAAATGGTACAATGTTGGTGAGTTGTGTAGTTGTCCCCATTTTTCTTTCAGGAAATGTGATGATACTTTACATATGTCACTCCTGAGAAACCAAGGCCAGAGCTCCAGAATTCTCTCTGTCTGAATGCACAAATAGAAAGAGCAAGTTTGACGAGCGTCTGGAACGTGGAGGACATATGCCATGTTTTTTCTGCACTTCAGTGAGCAAAAATCATAACTTAAGAAGACTATACAAATCCAGCAATTAGCCAGCACATTTCCTGTGAGCCAGGTAGGGGTCCAGCATATTACTGGGTGCAAAGGAGATACATCAAAAGTATGAGACATAATGCTTTACCTTCAAGGACGGCCATTATACAGAGCAGTGGATCCCCCACCCAGCTCTGTGCCAGGCACTGGGTTATTTCTGGAGATACAAAGGCAAATAAAATGCAGCTACTGTTTTGGATAAACATGTACAATATACTCTATTTGGATGTTTTGGCAGAGGTAGACATGGCAGTAGAGCTCCTAAAAGACATGGTCTTACTTGCCTGTCAGAATGGTATGCTTCAAAATAATGTCTGAATTGTAAACCTCTTCTGAGCCTTGAAGAGTATTTCATAGAGATGTAGATTTATAATGATAAAAGCCAGTAAGAGACTGTCATGCAAACTGTAGTTTTAGCTCCTATATTTATTAAGGAACCATTTCTCTAGGCTAGAAGACTAAGGGTGGGAATCCTAATTCATTGCTTCTGTATATGCTACTTTGAAATCTCCTGTATGTCTCCAAAGAGAGAAATCTTCTGTGTACTTTACTGCTGTCTGATTTCGAGTCTGTATTTCTTGATGGTAAGTTATTTTTTTTTGTGGTAATAATACTTAAGATGTCCTTTTAGCAACTTTGAAATATACAATACCATATTAGCAACTGTAGTCACCATATTGTACATTAGATCTTCAGAATGTATTCTTCTTATAACTGAAAATTTAATCCCTTTGACCTACATCATCCCATTTCCCCCTTCCCCAGCCCCTGACAGCCACCATTTTATTCTATTTCTATGAAATTGGCTTTTTTTTTTTTTTAGATTCTACATAGAAGCGATACGATACAATATTTGTCTTTCTCTGTCTGGCTTATTTCACCTAGCATAGTGCCATCCAGGTTCATACATGTTGTTGAAAATAGCAGGATTTCCTTATTTTTATGGATGAATAATATTCCACTATATATATACATATATATCACATTTTATTTATCCATTAATCCATTGAAGGACTTTTAGGTTGCTCCCATATCTTGGCTATTGTAAATAATGCTGCAATGAACATGAGAGTGCACATATTTCTTTGAGATACTGATTTCAGTTCCTTTGGATGTATATCTAGAAGTGGAATTGCTGGATCATATGGTAATTCAATTTTTAATCTTTTGAGGAACTTCTATAATGTTTTCCATAATGGCTGTATCAATTTACATTCCTACCTACATTGTATAAGTATTCCCTTTTCTCCACATCCTAGCCAACACTTGTTATCTCTTGTCTTTTTGATAATAGCTTGATGGCAATTGTTCTCCAGTCTTTCACAGGAGCTTTGTTAAATTATACCTCTGTCTTTCAAATATATGAATATTTGATTTTAGAAATTCTTCAGTTGCCAATGGTAATCCAAAAGTCTGCATTTTAAATTATGTTAAAAGCAAAAGTGCTACCTACCTTCTGAAGCTTTTACTTAATTCCAACTATCAGTATGTTTAATTGGAAAGAAATTTTACAGATAAGTCAAATAGTGTAAGACATAAGAGATTCTGACACCTTTAGTGATTTTTTAAAAATTATTGCATGAATTCTTTTTTATATTTTTCACAAGGGCATTGGGACTGGTCGACCATAAATGAGTCAGTCATTCTACCATATGCTCTCACTATCCATTATTAACATCTGCCCTGGGGTCTTGTAGATTAATCAAAAATTTCCTTAAGGTATATTACAAGTAAAGGAAGATTAGCCAGCTTCTGTGCCTCATTTTATGCAATATATTAAATTATGAGCTCTGACAAAAAATTAGCAAGGACATGAAATCAACAGCTGTCTCTTTGAGCAAATTAAAATGTAATAAGTAGAGATGTTCTGTAACCATCAGATATTAAACCCCCTTCTTCTTTTTCTTTTTCCCTTTTAATGTAACCAAGGCTGTAAAACCTAAATAAAATCTTAAAGATCATCTTGTTCAACCCCTTCCATTAGAAAACAAAAAAGGTTCAGTGGCATTAAAGTCACATTCTTCCAATGACAGAACTAGTGTGTGTATGTGTACTGTATATATACCTGTATGCATACATATGTGTGTATGTCATATATATATCATATATACACATATGTGTGTGTTATATATGTATAAACTGAGAGCATCATTCCTTCCTAAATAATCCTAGATTTATTTGGTGTGACACATGATATAAAGTATAATGAAATCTGGAAGGCGTTATACAGTTTCCTAAGGACTAATAGGAGAAAAGTTGTTTTAGATTTCTATGAGAGAGAATAATATTTTAATGCCTCTAATTAAATGCACACTTTAAGAAAGTGAATAGTATTTAATATTAACTAAATAGTATAGAATCTGTGGTGCCATTAGTCTCCTAAAAAACAAGGCAACTTCGACACAGGTCCTAGTGAATTTATAGATGGCTGATGGATACAAAGTTCCTCGATGGGAGTTGAGGAAGGTGTCAAGATGCATTTGCCAAAGAGGGTGATAATCCTGCACCCATAATTCCCTTGCAAAACACCACCTGCCCCAAGCACATGGACTGTTAATTTCTGGCTTGTCTTCTGTGACATTTGATAACTGCGACACTCTCAGTGAGTGACTTTGGAGGAGCCATTTGTATTCTCACTTCTTCAAACTATGACTAGGTCATGATAGCAATTTGTCAACAGATGCCTTTGGAACATGCAGAACTCAGTGTATTTTGTTTGTCTGGTCCCAACTCTGCACATGACTTTAGTTTTGATTCCAATGACAATGTTTAAAATGTCTTCAAAAATCACCTGTGATTATGTTCTCTCTCAACCCAGTCATTAAAAGATTGCAAGTCATGCATTTCCACAGAATGCACACATGACACAAAAAGACATGGAGACTTTATGGTGTTAAGGAGATCTGTTAGAGTTCTGGTTGGAAAAGGAATGGTACCGGTGCCATTTGACTTTCATGTGAAGACACATATTACATCATTGTAATACAGGGTTTTGTTGGAAATGTCTTGACCAGTTTTGAGGCCCTGGCTAGAGGTCTGTCAGTTCCTCTTTTCTGATTAAGCCCACATCCCAACCCCTTCCCTTATGGGGCTCTCATACTCCAGGCCACTATGCAGCCACCTTCACTGCCGCATCAGGTACAAAACAGCTAGGATCAGCCCTATGCCCCTGAGCCCAAGAAATTATTCAAGTTAGCCAATTCACAGGGAGCTGTGAAGCCTAGCTAAGCCCACCCTGCTTGCTGCTGCCTGTGGCTCCAGCTTGCTGTAACCCTGTCCCCAGGGGGAGACTCTGTGAGGCAGCCTCTTCTTATTTGGAGCTGCAAGTAACAAAGAGTTCTGCATTTCATCTATCTGAGTGTCTTTGTGTTGTGTCCTACCATCCAAAGAACGTATAATCCTATGTAATATCTTATAATAGTAAAGCAACCACGTTGATTTGAGTGATTGATATCCCATTTCTCCAAGTTTCCTTGTTAATCAGAAGCAGTCTATTCAAAGCACAGACGCTTACGCAAAAATGTTACTCAATACATGCTGGTTGATTGCTTTAAAAATCACTGGGCAGAATGCACAGCCAAGTTATCAGAAAATGCCAAGTTTGTTTCATTTTGACTTTTGTTTGTGGAGTTATCAGACCATGATGTGGAGAACTCAATCCTATTCCACTGAAAATTACCTCCAGGTACTTGGCATATAATGCATATTAATTTACTACATAAAGTCTTATTCTAGATGATGGATTCACAAACATCCCCAGCAAGTGTTTATCTGGTGTCGGTTATAAACCAGGCGATGTGAGAATTGCTGGGACTAAAGAGATGAATGGCAAAAATTATCTAAAACTAAGGGGATGAGCCTCAGTAAAATAGAGTCCAACTCAAACGAATGGAGTCTCTTTAGAGTGAAGAAATCAAGGGTACAACATCTAAGTGTAACCACCAACCCAGCGCTCAGGGTGACTGTCTACCATCACTGGTAAAAGCTCTCATGGTGAGCAGTAATGTTGTTTTTCTCCATTTTCCTTAAGTACAAGGTAAAAGTAAATATATTGAGTGTGCTAGAAATTAGATTTCATATAAAATTAGAATTCTACTGGCTGAATTGCTTTCCTAGCAGATCAGTTTGTCTTTTACAACTTGCAATGCAGGGCTGGGGCCGGCCCCGTGGCTTAGCAGTTAGGTGCACGCACTCCATTGCTGGCGGCTGGGGTTCAGATCCTGGGCGCGCACGAAAGCACCGCTTCTCCAGCCATGCTGAGGCCGCATCCCACATATGGTCACTAGAATGATGTTCAACTATGACATACAACTATCTACTGGGGCTTTGGGGAAAAAAAGGAGGAGGATTGGCAATAGATGTTAGCTCAGAGCCAGTCTTCCTCAGCAAAAAGAGGAGGATTAGCATGGATGTTAGCTCAGGGCTGATCTTCATCACCAAAAAAAAAAAAAAAGAAAAGAAAAGAAATGCAGGGCTTACAATAATTATACAGTGCTATCAGAAAACTGGTATTTCTTCAATAGGAACTATGACCAAAATACTTGCGTGTATTTGGAATCCAATATGTCACAACCGTTTTGTTAAACTTAAATACAATTATTCTTTGATCAAGCAGTGATGCTGAAGACCACACTTGAAAGTATCTTGCTCCTCCAAATCCCTGGGGATCCCTTTGAGATTAGGGTTCTAGCAGGGAAACCCCAGGGCAGGGCCATGCGCCAGGAATCCTGCCTGCTCTGCTCCATTTGGGAGTAAGTCCACAGCTCCATCCTGGTCTTTCAGCTGCTGAGCAAACTGTGACATTGGGGAAGGCCACCCCAGAGGCCAGCACTGCTCCTGGAAGGGCCACTGAATATCTTTATCAGATGTCAGGCACTCAGTAGATGGAGAGTGGCTAAGAATTCTCTGCAGAAATGTGTCTGGGGGAGCGCAGAATTTAAAGACTTCTAGCTTCGGTTGTTCACCACATTATACAGATACCAACAGCAAACATACTCTACTACCAAGAGAAGGATGGTGTGTCCCAGTAAAAGGAATCTCCCTTTGTTCTGCTAATCATCTTAGTGTGTTTGAACCAGCAAGGTTGTGAAAAAAAGATGTGGAGAGATTAACTGTTCAGTGAATGTAGTTGATGAAAGGGAGGTGGATGTGGGGTTCCCAAGCAACCTGAGAGGGAAGAATTTCCTCTAGTTGAGGTGAGATTGGATCATCATGTGGGAAGAGGAGACGGAAGTCGCCTGTGCTAGGAGGACACGTTGGAAAAGGAGGGGACTTGCTTTGACTGTGTGGTCTCTTTGCATTGCTTCCCCATAAGCACCTGTTCTTTCTTCCATTGTCTCCTTCCCAATACTTGCACCTTACTCCATCTTGATCCCAGTACAGAAAGTTTTCTGCTTTAACAAATGGATGATTGAGACGGACTCCTTGTCTGTTACGTTGTTTGTTTGGTGGAAATTAAACACTCTAATAGTTGAAACTAAATAGAAAATATTTGTCACAAACCTGACCTTCAAGTACTGGAGAATGGTTAGATAAAACACAGGCAAATAAGTAAATGAGGTTGGGTAGTGTAGAGTTTGAAAGGCTGATGGCCCAGTCCCCCACTGACCAGTCGTGTCACTTTGGCCCAGTGCTTAGCCTCACACATTGGTGAGGGTGAGTTTGCAAAGCCCCAGCACAGCTACTCATTAAACACTCAAAAGGCCAATCACAGGGAATGCACTGAATGGGAACACTTCATCCAGGTGCAACAAAAAGAGGCTAGGACTCTCTGCAGCACACTAGGAATCTAGAAAAATTGGTTCTGTTTCTATATAATGGGAGTTTTGCTCTAATCTTAGTTGAGATGTGTTTGAGTGTGATTTGGGTGTAGATGAAGAGAGTTTGATTCAATAGACGTACTTAAATTCTCCAAAACACATACATTTCCACTATTGTGTCAACCCCACATATGAAATGCCATCTCTCAGAGTGAGAGTCCTCCAGGCCAGCTTGACACCGGAGGAGGATTCCTGAACTGTGATCATTGTCCTTGCCTGTCATTGGCTGGAAAGCTGGGCTGGGCTGAAGGAATGGGCTCTCCAAAGCTGGGGACAAGTGGTGAGAATTCACACACCAACAGGGTGTCACAGCAAGCTCAGGGCTGATCTTCATCACAAAAAAAAAAAAAAGAAACGCAGGGCTTACAATAATTATACAGTGCTATCAGAAAACTGGTATTTCTTCAATAGGAACTATGACCAAAACACTTGTGTGTATTTGGAATCCAATATGTCACAACCATTTAGTTAAACTTAAATACAATTATTCTTTGATCAAGCAGTGATCCTGAAGACCACACTTGAAAGTATCTTGCTCCTCCAAGTATAAGCTCAGACCTACAAGGCCAACAGTCCTGGACTTAGTTCTGGGCTGTGAGCATTAGTTGCCCTGAGTCCTCAACAGGGTTTCATTTCTTCTCTGAGTCTCTTTTTCCAAAAGTTGTAAATTGAAGATAATGGCCTATTTCAAATGCTTGCTGGAGAGACAAAAGGATAGTTAATGCGAAGTAACTGGCTCTGTGCTGGCACATGAGAAAACCTTTGCAAATGTTTGTTTTCTTCCTTTCTGCCTGTTAAAAGGTACAGAAAGTCCTCAGGAACCTTCAGAAAGGTGTGGATAAGATTCCTTCCTTTTGTTAACCTTCTGCACTCTGTCCGGGAAGAGGGTGAATCCCCCCTGCCCTTTCCTTTAAGGTTCTTACGGCTGGCCAAATAATTAACAAGACAGGTTAGCAGGAGAAAATAATACCAAGTTTAATAACATGTGTACATGGGAGAAACCTGGGAAACTGAGTTCCTTAACACAATCCAGAGATTCTCGTCTTAAATACCATCTTCAGCTAAAGACAAAGGAGGATGTTCGGGGTGGGGGGTGTTTTGGGATTTCAGAGGGGAAGAAGACAATTTACATGAAGAGGAAAATGTAAATGTTTGTCAGACAATGCTTTGCATGGCCACGTATAGAGAATGTGGCTGGAGAGACAGGAATTATAGTAATCAAGAGTATGTATATTTAAGTTGTCTTCTTCCGTCCTGATAAGAGTTTTCACAGATGAAGTCATCCCCTCCCTCTTCCCACTACACAGAGGGAGATACCTTTACAAATGTAAATATTTGGTAAACAGAACTTTGAAAAGAATGGGCTTAGCTAGGACCCTGCCAGTCTGTCCATACCCAGAGTTAAATTCCTGTAGGCAGTTAGTGGGGGAGGTCAAATGTCCATCAGAGAAAATAATCAAGGTAAAGAGACATATTTCAGGGTGGCCAAATCTTGATCTCCCACAACTGCATCTGATAAACCTTCCATGAGCACTTCCCCTGGACTCTCTTGGAGACAGGAACTTTAGAACATCAGGAAAAAATACACAAAATTATTATACTTAGCATTTCTCAGGATATAAAATGTTTTCTTAAATTTGATTCCTGTTTTTTTCCTCTTATTTAATTTTTTCTGTTTGTTTTGGTCTGACTAGTAAGCTAACACCTCAACCCAGAGCTATTAGTCTGGCTCATTTTGCCAGTGAGTTCTTGAATCAGGCTCTGCTGAGTGATGCTGAAGAGAAATTACTCGTTCTTCCTGCAGTGGACCCAGCCCCATCAAGAAGCACTTCCATTCTTCCTTTGCTGGACTCAATTTCACAGCCTTCGCTTTTTCTGTAATTTTCCTTGTCTCCTAATCCCTCAGTTTTTCTTCATCCATTTCAGTCTCATTGACTGTCCACTGATGCAGAGCCGTTCAGTCAATCGCTTTGTAGCTGAAATTATTACAACTTGCTTTTTTCCTGAGTTAGATATAAAATCATTTCCCTTATTTTCAAATATCATTATGCATGGTGTTAGGAATTAATTTTTTATAACGATGACCGTATTGTAATATATGACTTTAGTAACATTCAGCCCCACCCAAGGAACTCTAAAATGACAATCAGATATTCCAAAAATACCAAACAAAACCTTAGCATATGTGACATAATTTTACTCATTAACGATGGTAAGAAAAGGGAAATTCCTGCATATGATTCCCCGGTGTGGTACTTTGTAGAAATAATTCAGATGATCTTGCCTTTATCTTACTCAACAGGGAAGAATAAAGGATTGTTTACACTATCACCTCACATGAGTATGAACAATATTCCAAAAGGATCTATTAATTCATATTCACCTTCATGTATTAAAGATGCTCAATGGGGTATTTAAAAATAATTAACTTTAAGGAAAGATATCCCAATATTTTCTAACAGGATCACTTCTAATGGTGTGAATGAATGCAACCCTTGTAGCTAACTTAAAAATCCTGCCATGACCCACTTTTCCTGCATTATATTGGAACACTAGTAACATTTTTAAAAGAGGAAACTCTCTTAGGAGTCATGTTTTAAACAACAATAAAAGCTTGTGTTTTGCAATATCATTGCATATCTGATTCTGATATTGCTGTGTTTTTCATCATTCCATTCAAGAGACTAATATAAAAAAAACAACATTAATAAATCCAAGGCTGCAGTCAGCCCAAGGTACCCACATAATCACTATGCACAACAATATAGGCAGCTTCAAACAAGAAAACAAGCAGCTCTTTCTCCTTTTCTCATTCTTAGACACCTGTGTCCTCTAACAGTCTATCTTCACACTCCCTGGACCCCCCTCAACTCCAAGTGTTACAATTTGAAGAAGACTGTAAGAGTTACAGTACTCAGTGTAACATAGAAATAGGAGATGATCCTGCAAACAAGGCTGAATGCTTTGGGCATCTGACCTTCAGATCCTTCATTTACTGAACTGTACCCCGCATGTAGGGTCTACTCCTCTGATCAATTTCTCTTCCTTATGGCTGCAGTTGATTATATGAGTGGGAATCAAGGGCATGCTAACTGGCCACAATGTTGCTTTAAAGGCAAGCTCTTTCGTGCACTTGCACATCAATTTTTCAAAGCCCAGTTGAAAAAAAACAGTCCTATTCTAGGCCAAATGTTCTTCCCAGGCCAAAAAGACATTAAAAAACCAGCCTATTTCACCTCTTCCAATATTGCCTCTGTTCCATCCTCTCTCTTCTCTCTTTCTGAAACTCTAATACTCACATAGACCTCTTTGTTGTAATTTATGTGTTGCTTAATCTTTCATTCATTTTATTCATTTAATTCCTCTACGTGTTTCATTCTGATTTCCATGTATTTATTCTGATTTCTAATAAAATATTTTCTACATGATGTTCTTTTTACATGTGTTCTTCAACTATTTCACTATGTCCTTTTTAACATTTTTTTTCCTAGAAATTCTATTTGATTCTTTTACGAATTTTTTGGAAATAATTTCTATTGTTTCAGACTTGCTGCAGATGTTTTTAAACTTTACTTTTACTTTATTAAAGTAAGCAATATTGCTTTACACATTATGCTTGAAAATCCAATATATGAAGTCTCTGTAGGTGAGTGTCTGTTTCTTGTTTCTTCTGGTTCTCACTCATGGTGCCATCTTTCCATGTTACTGATTAATATCTTTGAAAAATTGTTCATCAGGAACACCTGAGATGTGGTATGAAGGTTCCTTCCTCCAGAGCAGAATGCTGCTTGATTCCATGCACATGCTGGAAGCAGCCCAAGTCTAGGTCAACCTAAACCCAAATTCAATGATCAAGGGTTCCCGGATCATGCAGTGACATGTCTTTTGTTGCAAATACACATGAGCAAACTATGTCATGATTTCCCAGGGACATCTTTTCTTGTTTCATGTTCCTCTACTATTATTTGCACTGAGATCTTATTCCACAGATATTTTTGAAAGTGTCATCTTGCTTGAACTTTCACATTTCCATTAATCAGTTCGGTATTTTCAAAAAATCCAGTAAATGCCCAGGAAATCTTACAAATAAATCCTGAACTGTTTCCCCTTGTTCTGTTGGTTTTGAAGAAATAGCAACTTTCTGACTAGTTGTAGAATGGTAATTGTCAGCATGCTTAACTTTAATTTTTTAACAGCTGTTGAAAGATATAATTCGTATACCATGAAATTCACCCACTTAAAATGCACAGTTCAAGGTTTTTCAGTACTCACAAGCATGTGCGACCATCCTCCTAGTCTAATCTTTCATTACCTCGAAAAGGGACCACATCCGCTCCAGTTATTTCCCCTCACAACTCCCCCATTTCTCCTGGCCCTAAGCAACCACCAATCTCCCTTCTGTCTCTATAGATCCAACAACTCTATGCAATTTATATAAACGTTATCATATAATATGTGGTATTTTCTGACTGGCTTCTTTCACATGCTGTAATGTTTTCAAAGTTAATCCACATGGTAACATGTACCAGTATTTCATTCCTTTTTATGGTCAAATAATATTCCATTGTATGGATTTACCACTTTTGTACTTTTGTTTATCCACTCATCAGTTGATGGAAATTTGATTTGTTTCCCACATTTTGGCTACTGTGAATAATACTGTTATAAACATCCATGTACAAGTTTTTGCATGGATATATGTTTCGTTTCCCTTGGGTACATATACCTTGGAGTAGAATTGCTGGATCATATGGTAAGTATATGTTTAACCAACTGAGGAACTACTAAAATTTTTCCAAACCAACTGTACTATTTTACATTCCCACTAGCATTATGTGAGGGTTCTGATTTTTCTACATCCTCACCAATGCTTAAAACCTGACTTTTTGATCATACCCATCCTGGTATCTCATTGTTTTGCTATGCGTTTCCCTAATGATTAATGATGTCAAGCATCTTTTCATGTGCTTATTGGCCAATTCTATGTCTTCTGGGGAGACATCTATTCAGAGCCTTTGCACATTTTTTAATTGGATTATCTATCTTTATATTATTGAGTTTCCTGTGTTTTTTATATATTCTAGACACAAGTCTCTTATCAGATATTTTCTCCCAAGCTATGATTGCGTTTTCACTTTCTTGATGATGTTCTGTCAAGAAGGAACATTTTTAATTTTGATTAAGTTCAATTTATCACGTTTTCCTTTATTGCTGACGCTTGTGGTGTTATACCTAAAAATCCATTGTCAAATCCAAAGTCAGGAAGATTTACTCCTGCGTTTTATTCTAAGAGTTTATAGTATTAGCTTTTATATTTAGATCATTGATTCATTTTGGGTTAATTTTTGTGTATGATGTGAGATAAGTTTCCAACTTCATTCTTTTGCATGTAGCTATCCGCTTGTCCCAGTAACATTGTTGAAAAGACTATTCTTTCCCCTATTCAATGGTCTTGTCAAAATTAATTGACATAGGGGGTAAATCTTCATGACTATATGCTATACGCCATTTGCTAGAAGATATGTTATGCCTATGCCTCCATATTATTTTAAATGTTTTATGAGTTATATATATATATGAGATTTTATATATGAGATAGATTATATATATATATGACTTAGAAAAATTAGTAACTTCAAAATTAATGTTTTAAAATACTTGATTAGTAATTCTATTTATTTGTGATTATCCCCTTAAGTCCTCAAATTCTCCAAATAAACATATTCAGATAAAAAAAAGATCAAAACCATCCCAATGTGAAACTGAAGTTTAACTTTTATATATGACAGAACTTATGAATTCTTGATTTATCTGCCATTTTAAATGATATGAGATCATGTTTTCCTTTTTCTAAAATTAGGATGCTCTTTGACCAAGAACCGCTTACTATTTTCTTAAACTGTTAATTGGCTTCAGTGCATACGCGTTTAAAAACAATGCCTGATTGTCCCAGACAAGATGTGGGAGTTAGGGACAAAATAGTGCTTGGGATGGTGGGGAGAAGTGTTCTCAAAGGACTATCTGAGATTTGGGCTGGCCATTGGTGAAAAGGACTCCAGATGTTAGGACTGATTTTTGGTTTTTAGAATCCAAACATTTCTGAAATATTTTTTTCTCAGAGGATCCTAGAATTCATGTGACACTCCAAAGTGGCTGTTAAGAGTTATCACACCCCTGCTCCATCAAGCTTGCAGGGCCTGCCGAGGGTGAAATGAGTCCCCTGCTCTATCTACTGGCTGAGACAGGTTCCCTGAAACTGCAGGCCATTCCCAACACTTCCAGGTCACCCAGTCCCTTCTCTGGAAGCCTTGTAACACATTTGACTGAGACGTTTGTCACTGGCTTGTACTCATCAAGTGAAGTTCTTTATTTGTTTTTGTTTGCTTACTGACATTTTTTATTACATACAACTGTAAGAATATGAGAAGCATCATATTTATCAGAACTCTGACAGTAGTGTACATGTTCAGAAGTAATGTTTTGATAAGCCAGTTGGGTGTGGGAGTGAGAGCCCAAAGGGAATGTGCAAGTATGATCCTGGCGCTGCCTTCTTAGGTGGGTACGTCCCGTCAGTTGTCAGCTGCTGGGCATTGAGAGAAAGCAGCAATCTTTGGTACAGTAGAGAGGGAAGGCAGAGTAGCTGCACACTCTGTGAAGGCGAGGACAGATGGGGAGTCTGGTATGGGGCTGTCAAAGAGGGTTTGGGGAGTATGTGATTGCCCTTCAGGTCTCCTTTGAAGAAAACTCAACATCTGATCATGGGGCATGTGGCTGATAGAAGGCTCCTGAGATGGGCTCCTTCAGGATCTGCAGACAGTCACCTCCTCCCAGGGCACATCCTTGCCTGGCATCTGCAGTTAGAGACAGAGGGAGCCTCAGTCCTGCCAGCCCAACTCAGAATATTCTGATGGTCATGACTTGCTCCAGAGCTGCCTGCCAGGTTCGAGGAGGCTTTGTCAGTTACGCATCAGAAGTTTGACTTCTTTCTCTGCCCATCTTGCTTTCTCCTCCTTCGCTTTACAGGTGTTGATCTGCAGTAAGCATCTTGCTCTCCGTACTCCAGTTCAACATCTGTTTCCAGAGAACTTAATCTGTGAGAAAATAAATGTATCTCCTGGGGGTTTTAAAAAGAGTATGAAGCAAAATTCCCATACTTTCCATCCTTCAGTCACAGCTCCCTTGTTATTTCTTGATTATTGCTTTGAGTCAAATGGATTCTTCTCTGGGGAAATGAGACAAGAGGTGGCATTCTTTCTTTGAAGCAGAACCACAGAGCCAGGTGCAGGCAGGATGGAGGATGTGGAAACCTCTGGCATCCATGCTATCAGCTCTGACTCTCCTTTTGGAGTTGCTGCCAGAGAGCCTCTTTCTTGGGCTCTGTCTACGTTTCATTAAAAAAAAATCTCAGCAGGATATGCGACTGTTTTCACAAGCGTGCGTTATATTTGGAGACATTGTAATCCTTTCATTGATATCTGTTTTAAAATGCTGACTTCTATAAGATTGCCAAGAATTTCTGCAAAATCCAAGTACCAGTTTTCCTGTCAATGATTAGGGCCCTTGGGGCAAAATGTTTCTTGGATGATAGCTAGTGGGCAGCTACCTTATTCGTAATAACTCCTTTGTGCCAACTTAGACGTGTAGCATAGAGAATGGGAAATAAAAAACACAAGTAAGGTCAGTTTTGTGTTGTGAAGATGGACCCAAAATTCCACTCTCCTTGTGAGGTGCATCTCTTTCCATGTTCTGATAACTCCATCTCCATCTGCCCGTCTGACCCACTGCATTTCCAACACTTGAGTTCAACTGGCCCTTGATGAGCCCCTGTCTGTGGAAACGCTGCTTCAGACGCTGTGAGGATGGTGGTGGTGGGGAACTCCAGGCATAAGTGTGGTGGTCCATACTCTCCAGACCTCAGCATCCCAAAACAGAGACGGAATCTTAACAAGTGGACCTGAGTCAACACAGGCTAAGACCTCGTTAGCTCTTTGCACCAATCGAGGTTTTTATTTTGTATTGTTTTATTTTAATTCCCAAATCATTGACCAGGGATCCCTGGACACCTGAGATACTTGGCGTTTTAACAATGAACTCTGAAATAGAGTTTAGATTAATTTCTGAAGGCATCATTTGAAGGATGATGTGGAAAGATAGTAAAAATAAATCACTTGCTTTTTGGGCACAGTGGGAGTTCTCAGGTTGAAGGGAATCATTAGAGAGTTTTTGCTCTCAGCTCAGAATTTAAACAAACCTGTGATTTGGGGACCCCCATAATTAATTCTCAGTGGTTATCAAAAGGGGCAGGTGTCAGTGGCGATCCAGGTAGAAATGAAATAGAGACAGGAGAGGTGATGGGCTCGTTTCCCTGATTCAAATCCACTGCCCAAGTAATCCATCTTCTGAAAAACAACAGAGATTAAATTTTAAAAGGTTTTTAGGCAGCAAGAAAAATGAAAAAATAAATCACATTTTGGTGGTTTACGGAGTTCAAGGGGCAAAGACATATCCGTATCTGTATAATTAACGAATTGACTTGGACATTGTTTTTAAAATTAGTATGGTGTAGTGAAAAATCACAATTTTTGTATTCTTTGTTAGCATTGCATAGCATATTTTTAACATTTTTTGACATTTTCACAAAGTATAAAATACCCACAAGATATTTAATGCCGTAAAAAAAAAAAGATATTTAATTATACTCTCTTGCACAGCTAACCTCTGGTCTTTTCATTTATAAATATTTATTTCCTTTTAATCTTCTTTGTGCTTGCTATCACAGAGCCAGAGGATGTAAAGCTAGTTTTGGAGAATTAGGGACCAGATAATGCTACCAGTGGGTGGAGCAGGCAGAACAACAAATGGAAGGTGGGAGATAATGTTTCTCTTCAAAGCAAATTTCACTCATCTGAAGTCAGGCTGCGTGAGAACCAGCATGGTGTGTTTCACCTGGAAACGATGCTGAGGAGGAGGTGGGAGGCTGTACTGATGCTCCTGTAGCTGTATTACATATCAGATGTGTATAGTTTTCATATCAACAACAACATTTGTATAACGACTTGCCTCTTATCTTCATTTGCCAGGGCTGTGGTAACAAAATACCACAGACTGGGCAATTGAAACAACAGAAATTTGTTTCTCACACTTCTGGAGACTGACAGTCAGAGATCAAGGTGTGGGCAGGTTTGGTGTCCCCCAAGGCCTCTCTCCTTGGCTGTGGATGCCGCCTTCTCCCTGTGTACTCACATGGTGTTTCCTCTGTGTGCGCATTTTTGGCATCTCTTTGTCTAGATTTCCTCTTCTTGTAAGGACGTCAGTCAGATTGGATTAGGATCCACCCTAACAGCTTTGTTTTAATTTAACTTAATCACCCTTTAAAAGGCCCTATCTCCAAATACACTACTGGGCCTTTAATAGATGAAATTTGGGTGACACAATTCAGCCCATAACACATCTCACAATTTTTTTTTTGTTTACCTTGTCTCATTTGACTCCAGGAACAGACACAGAGAAGATCTCATTACTCTTTCAACTTTCAGAAGAGGAAACAAACAGGAGAAGTTATGAGCCTGTCTGAGGGAACTCACTACCTCTGACTTCACACGTTGAAACGGTCCTCACCAGCCTCGGAAAAGATTCCTTCTCCTGCTGCTATGACAAATCCAGGCTGTAATAAGCCATTTTCTAACTTCCTCGGGAGAAGCTGGTGAGGCCATCAGGGCTGGACCACGATGGGCTTTCTGCACACAAGGAGGTCCAGCATCAGCCCTCGTGGGACCCAGGAAGAAGGGAGAGTGACTCTAAAAGATTTAGTTTTGGAGCTGGCCCCTTGGCCTGGTGGTTAAGTTCAGAATGCTCTACTTCAGTGGCCCAGGTTCAGTTCCTGGGCACAGACCTACACCACTCATCAGTGGCCAAGCTATGATGGTGACCCATATACAAAATAGAGGAAGATTGGCACATATGATAGCACAGGGTGAATCTTCCTCAGCAAAAAAAAAAAAAAAAAAAAAATTGATTTTAAGTGTTGCATTTATTCACATTAAATTAACACCCCTGTTTTTCATTGAGAAGTTTTCCTTTTTCTTCTTCTCTTTTACCTTTATAATTTACTTTGGAAGAATAAAGTAAAGGGATGTAAGAGGAAGATTGTGAGTGAATGAAAGTCACTAGTAATTGCCTTCTTTCTTTCTCCTCAGTGGGATAAATTGCACTCAAGGAGACACTGGCTATATTTTATTTTGCCAGTAAATATAACAAATGAGATTTGTTTTTGATATTCTTTGGTACCTCTATTTTTCTAGTTATGGCAAGAGAGTTTTTTTAAATCAAATAGATCTAATTTTAACTTGAAATTCTTTATCTCCAACATTTTTTCTGCCATATCTGTGTCTGCCCTGCTGTTATTCATCATCTACACATATTTTATTTTTCTTATAGCGTACCATTTATCACTTCACTGTAGCAAACTTCCTTCTGTGCTTGAAGTAAAAAAAAAGCTGAGTATCAGAGGAGGAGAGAGAGAGAGCTAGAAGCGTCCCTGGAAGGCCAGGGTCCCCTTCTTCAACTCTCAAGGTGTTACTTGCTTCCTTTTTCTTTTCCCTGGATGGCAAGCCACCCCATCCAGTTCACCAGGTCCAGTTACTGCCATAATCTGTTTCTTTCCTGACTTTTTGTGGTGCCATGTACATACTTCATATGTGTAAATACTGAAGATCATCATCGGCCAGGATAATGTCGTGAGAAAATGAGAGACCTAAAGACACCTGGAAGAGGTGAGAGTTTGATTAAACCACTGCTTCCCCTACAATGAGCCGCCACCACCTTTGTCCCTGGGAGACTACAAGAGCCCAGAGTGTGCAACAGATGAGTGGGGTGGGGACAGGAAAGAGGACCCTTGACATGAGTCACACCTGTGCAAAGGCCTTAAAATTTAGCTTTTGCTCTGATCTGAAAATGACATATATGTAAAGATTCTACAGGTATGTGTGTCTGTGTATGTTTTCATTATATTCTTCTTGTAAACTTATTTGGGAATTTATTCATTTTTGATGACCAGAAGCCTCAAATATATGAATTTTTCTATGTTCTAGCACAAAATATAAATTTAATTAAAAATTGAAACTCTATTCAAATATTCTTCACATAAGTTGATGTATTAAAAAATGCAATTATATTGAGGCCGGCCCGGTGGCGTAGTGATTAAGTTCACGCGCTCCGCTTCAGCGGCTTGGGGTTCGCAGGTTCGGATCCCAGGCACGCACCTATGCACCCCTCATCAAGCTATGCTGTAGAAGCATCCCATAGAAAGTAGAGGAAGATTGGCATGGATGTAAGCCCAGGGCCAATCTTCCTCAGCAAAAGGGAGGAGGATTAGCAACAGATGTTAGATCAGGGCTAATCTTCCTCACACACACACACACACACACACACAATGCAATTATAGAATTAAAACAATAATATTTCTCACTAGCTCTTGTAGGAATAAATTCCAGTGTCATCCTGTTTGCAAGTTTCATTTTCAATAAGTACAATTAATTAAAAGCTTTAAAACCTAAATCTTTCTTATGTTCCACACTGTGAATATTGTGTTTAAAGGTTTTCAACTAATTTTAAACAAGATGCAAACATAATTTAGAGTACTTATTAGCAAATTTTATGAATAGGATTCAACCTTATTTGGTTCATTGTGATTATGAATATGCATTAATTTATAGTTTCTAAAACTGTGTAAAGAATTGTTTTAAATAAATTCTCCAAAATATACTTAATCAGTCTTAAGTTATGTTCACTCCATGTGTTTTACCAAATCTGAGCGACTGTTTTGGATGAAGGCACATGATGATGGAGAACAAAGAATAATCAAAAATAGGAGGGCCGGCCCCGTGGCTTGGCGGTTAAGTGCGCGCGCTGTGCTGCCGGCGGCCCGGGTTCGGATCCCGGGTGCGCACCGACGCACTGCTCCTCTGGCCATGCTGAGGCCGCGTCCCACATACGGCAACTAGAAGGATGTGCAGCTATGACAGACAACTATCTGCTGGGGCTTTGGGGGAAAAATAAATAAATAAAATCTTTAAAAAAAAAAAAATAGGAAAGCATGAGGCGTGTTTCAGGAGCCAGGAGCAGTTCAGTTGGTCTTAAGACTAAACGCCAGTGTGTATCACTAGAGGAAACTGGCCTGTGAACTGGGCTGCAGACAGACTGTGAGGATTTTCCACGTTAGGTCCATGAGTTTCTTCTCAATTATGGAATCACTGAAAGTTTTGACTGGTGGAATCTCATTTCTTCATTCAACAACCACTTGCTGAGCATTTCTCCAGCAAAATGCAGTGGGAAAAAGAGGAGAAAGTCATAGTTCCTGCCCTCATGAAACTCTGAGGCTTGAAAAGGAGGCAGGAAGGTGAACCAACAATGAAAGTTCCCGGTTTTAAAGGCTAATAGGAGACACAGATAGGAGCACAAGGTGGGTGAGACGGGCTGGCCAGGGAATCATCCTGACAGCAGCGAATACGTGCCCCGTGAGTTCTGTGGGCTGCCCCATCCCCACTGCTCCGTGTGTGATGACACATTCAGTCTGCACAAGGGCCCATGGACAGACACCCCTGCTACCCTCATCTTACAAATGAGGAAAAGCAAAGAGGGGCCGGTGACTTGCCCAGGTTCACACAGCCCGTAACCAGTGCAGATGGAACATGACACATGAATGCACACGGTATACACCAGAGCCTACTGGCTTCCTTCTTATTGTCACTTAATGTCAGGTAAACTGCAGAAATTTAACTGATGTTCATATGGTGTGCTTTTTTCCACAGCGTAAGTTTGAAAGGTACTGATAAAGCTATTTGACCATTTTTTTGGCCATATATCCTAGAGCAGATGTCAATGCCATGTCCTTGAGGAAGATATTAAAGAAAAGACATAGTATCAGAGTAAGTGCTGAATTTTTCCACCAATATTCAATACCTCTTTTGTTTCTACTGTGCTGGTATGGAAAAATTGAAATTCAAAGCTACTGGAAAGATGAAAATTGTTTTTAACCAAATGTCTTATTATTTCCATCTGTCTGAAATATCTAGTTTCTTAGTGGCACATACATTTATGGTGGAGGAGGGAGACATGTGGGTCAAGAAGAGGTCACCATGCTTTTAAAAATGCAAACAGTTCCACTGCTGAGACCTAAAATTGGTCCAGAGAGGGGGCGCTGAATCAGAGGGGCGAAGACTGGCCTGAAAGTCCAAGGGGAGAATTTTGGGGTTTACAAAGATCCTGCTCCTGAGTTTCCTCATGACAATACCACAAGGTACAGGATTTCATCATCTCCATGTGACAGATGTGGAAGGAGGAATTCTGAAGGATCAGGCTCCTTGCCCAGGGTGGTGTGGCTCAGGAAGGGGTAGGGTGATCTGAGACTGGGCTGTGGGGAGGAGCCCCTGAGAAGCGTCTCAGCCCAGGAGACACGCTGGTGAGCTGGGTCTGCCTCACTGGAACAGGTGCACTGAAACTGCTCCTTCGAGTTCATGAGCTTCTGGTCAGAAAAACACTTGCGTTGTTAGATACCAATTAGACTCTGTAATTATGAGAGTTTGAGGTTTTTTTTTTTTTTTTTTTGCAAAACCATATGTAGTTGGCCTGTACTAAGTTACAGGTTTAAAGAGTTTCCAACTTCGGCCACTTCATAGAATACGTATTTTTATTGCAAACATGAATTGGACCCAGCATAATGCCTAAAGGCTAGCATCTGTTTGAATAACTCCATAAATAAAAACTCTCCAGGATAGAGTATCCTACAACTGGCTTCAAGGGAAATAGTAGATTTCAATAACTTTGGGATATGTTTTTTTTTTAAATTGCTCTGCATTGTAAATATTCCCATTAACTTGGCCAAATTTTCATTCCATTCAGGATATTTCTGCCACCTGCATAATTCTTGGTTAAGCAGATGCAGAATCAAAATATGCTCAACAATATTCCAGGTATTTATGAGACAGGACACATTTCTGAATATATTTGCCCAGACTTCTGTCCTGTCTCATGCAAGTTTTAGTAGCAAAAGTGAGAGAGTTCTACAGAAGAGAATCTGCTCCGGAGATCTTGGCAGGTAGTACCTTACGCTGTCGCAGGAAGACTCATTTGTGACCATGACTACAGCAGGGTTTGGTAAACTTATTTCAACGAATCCTTTAATAACAGTGTGACGATTAAGCTTTGAGCCTGAGGTGGGGAAACATTTGAGAATATATTTTGAATACTAAATATTAAGAATCTTTTGTTAGTGGAGACATCTGTGTTAAGATTAAGAAGCAGCAAAGTTTTTATTTTATTAAATGGAATCCTGTCATAGATGAAATGTTTGTTAAACCTGGGCTTGCACTCCTGCTGGAATCTGGAACAACCAAAGGTCACCCCTGGTTTTCTCTACTTTGGGGACATCTTCAACAGAGACCTGGGAAGGTACTGAGGTTTGTAAACACCACTGTGGATGTCTGGCCACTAGGAGGGGACAGGAGTTCCTCAGTCATTTGCCCCAAAAGAAGGCCTGTGTCTAGGGAGTCAGTGTGGCAGGATGGTGCATATTGTGGGTTGAATTGTGTCCCCTCAAATCCATATGTTGAAACCCTAGTCCCTAGTATCTCAGAAAGTGATCTTGTTTGGGGAGAGGGTCATTGCCAATGTAATTAGTTAAAATAAGGTCACTAGGGTCCCTAAACTGATACATCTGGTGTCCTTATAAAAACGGGAAATTTGGACACAGAGACAGATACTTTCACAGGGAAACCACATGTGAAAATGGAGGCAGAAATTCCTCTACAAGCTGAGGAATGCCAAAGATTGCCAGCAAACCACCAGAAACTAGGAGAAAGACATGGACCAGATTCTCTCTCATAGCATGAGAAGAACCACTGCTGACACCTTGGTCTTGGACTTCTGGCCTCCAGAAGCGTGAGATGAAAACTTTCTATTTTTTAAGTTACCAAGTTTGTGACATTTTTGTTACAGCAGCCCCTGGAAACTAATATAGCACATCTCTCGTGTGTTAGCTTACTGGAATCATAGGTCTGCCTATTATTAAACTTGCCTAATTATATACAGAGCAGAGGCCTCCGGCATCTTCTAGGAAGCTAAATACAAGTTATGGTTGAATTAGTTTGAACCAGGCCTGGGTGACCCCTGAGAACAATGGGCTATGTGCTGGGAGATGGAGAAGGACTGGTTCTACCTCAGTCTGATGGTCTAGAATCACAGGATTCACACAGTTGGCTCTGGAGGACCTCAACTATCATTGTATCATTTTTCCTTCCAGAAAGTTCTTTCTTCTATTCCATTCCAGCTTTATAAAGCATAGGTCATAAGTACCAGTGATTTTCCTTGTGTTTACATCAGTCTTTCTGAAGATTTCTTTTGTAGAGCTGAATTACTGCTCTTCGAAAGAATGGAAAGCAACACGTGTGCTGGAACACTTTCTATCCTTAGCATCAATATTTCCCGTTTCTTAGTTACACTTTCTGCCTGCCCGCCTACAACCTGTTCACAGAGCTGCCCCTTTGTCTTAATAAAGTTTGTTCTTATTGAGGATGTAGATTTGTCACCCCCGTGAGGGCCTGGTCATGGTGGGCAGGCCAGATCAGAGATGGCTGTGACTTAGCTCAAAGACTCTGGCTGGTCAGGGACAAGATGGGCAGCCAGGGAGGTCCCAGGAGCAGGCAGCGGGGAGACTACTCGGGAGCCAGAGAGATGCCTCAGGCAAAAAGGGGAGTAGGTCTGAGTCTAACAGTGGGGGCAAGGAGAGTGTGTCCAGGGTCCTTAGACAGTAGTTCAGACAGAAAGTTGGAGAAAGATCTACCAAAACAAACTAAGTTTCCCGGTCACAATGCCCACCTCTAGGAAGAGAGCAGCCTGGGTCAAGCAGGGCTTCCCCTTAGAGGAGCTGAAGTCAAGATATGAGGCAAAGTTTTAGGTGGGGTGGTGATGGGGCTACATGGATGTTGTGGAGGGAACAGGGAGTGAGGAGTATAACTCTGTGGCACAGTTAGGAAAACAGGTCAGACAGTGGCTTTGTGCCAAGAGACCAGTCCTGGCAGCCAGGGCATAAGAGATGATTAGGACCTAGAGCAAGGCCTGCTGAGGCTGAGCCAATGAGCAGAGGACTCTGGCCCCATGCCTCCTGATAGCGCACATTGGTCCTCTGTCTCCAGGTGCAATGAGCTTGGCAGAGCCAGTCAGATCCCTACCCTTTCCCCTTTCTTTCACTTCTGGAGATTCAGCATCCTGCCAGCCCTTCCCTAATCAATTCATTCACTTCACTATTGTTTCTTCGTGTAATTTACCTTTTTCTCAACCTAAGGCTAAAATTGCTAAATCAGCCCAAATAGTTCCCAGATCAGGCCACTCATTAGAATCATCTAGAGAACTCAAAAAAAAAAAAATTAAAGAAATGATTCCCAGACCTCACCCCAAGCCAAATAAATCAGGATCTTTGTTGAGATGCACTGAGCAAACTTCCTCATTTGAAATCATTTGAAGATCCTTCACTATTCACAGAGTTCAAAGTCTTATTAAAGGAATCTTTACCCTCAATAATTAAAAACACATACTATTATTAATTTATTTCTGGAAAGTCTTAGCCCACAGAAGTTGAAGCCCTTTGTAAACCTCGTAGGGATGTTATCTTTTGAGATTAGAGCTGTACCTTCCTCTCCCATTTATTTCTGCATGCACTAAATACAACAGATGTGCAACAGTTACTTCTGAATGAATGAAGAAATGAACATACAAAAGACACGTTTTATAAAACACAAGGTTTATGTGTTTTTATATGTTTATACCCCCTTCATCATGGTGGAAAGAAAGTGAAACCTCCTCCTCCTCTACCAGGTGAATGGCAAGTGGGAGACAGGTGTCGAACAGGCTAGCTCAATCCATCCGAGGTGTGCACAAGGCCAAGGGGACTCCCAGCTCAGAATGTGCCCCATTTGCAAACAGTAACTATTATTCTGAGAGAGAGAGTTCCAGTCACTCTCCCATAAATGCAGATCCCTGGTTTCAAGAGGGACAGATGACAGTGTGGGCAGCTCAAGACTTGTGACAACTGCAGGAGTGGGGCTGAGGTGAGGAGAGCAGACCAGGGTGCTGAAGACAAGGGAGGCAAAAGTCTCCCTTGTGAAAAACAAAAGCAAATGAAAAGAAAAATGCATATTCTCCCAGGACAGTGAGAATAGTGTATTCATTTCTTATTGCTGCTCTAACTAATTACCAAAGCTTAGTGGCTTAAGCAACACAAACAATATCTTCCAGTTTTGGAGGTCAGAAGCCTGACACAGTCTCACAGGGCTGAAATCAAGGCACTGTAGAGCTGTGTTCCTTTCTGTAGACTCCAGATATGATCCATTTCATGGTATCTTCCAGCTTCTATAAGCCACTGCATTCCTTGGCTCATGGTCCCTTCCTCCATGCTCAAAGCCAGCGATGGCTTGTCAGGTCCTATTCACATCTTCTCTCTCCGACCTTCTGCTGTAGTCACCTTCTCCTCCACTCTCTTCTGTCTCCACCTTCCACATTTGCTGGCTCTCATGATTACATTGAGCCTGTTACTGAACACAAACACAGATTCATTTACCCATCACACAGGAGGGCCAAGAACTAGAAATGCTAGGCTTGTGGCAAGGAAAGTGGTTTATTATCGAAAGGGAGCCAGATGAGGAGATGGGAGTTAGAACTCAGACCCAACTCCTCGAAGAGAAAAAGGTAAGAGTTTTTATCTGGGGTTTTGGACAGAGGAGGGAGAGCATGTGCCTTACTAGTGGACACCTTCCCATCAGCCTGCGTTTGGCCTTGAAGACTGAATTTCTTTCCCTTGACTGTCTGGACTTTTCTGGTTAGTTTTCATCTTCAGCCTGCGTTTGGCCTTGTGAGGCTGAATCTTGATGTGTGGACCTTGATTTCCTGGGAAAGACAGCTCACTCATATACTAAGGAGGAACAGAAAGACCTGGTGAGTTCTGAACAACGGTTGATTATACTGAATATGCACAGCAGCAGTTAGCAAAGCTTATCTCAAAGGTTTTATTTTTTCTCTTCTTTTAGCCCAGGGAAGTTTTTTTTTTTTTTAATTGGTGAGGAAGATTCACTCTGAGCTAACATCTGTTCCAATCTTCCTCTATTTTGAATGTGGGTCACCACCACAGCATGGCTGCTGATGAGTGGTGTAGGTCCATGCCCAGGAACCAACTGGGCTGCTGAAGCAGAGCATGCTGAACTTAACCACTAGGCCATGAAGCCGGCCCCCAGGGAAGATGTTTTAACTTCTTCATCCTCAGTTTCAAGCCCATCCAGATAAGCCAGGATAACTTCCCTGTCTTAAGTCAGATAACTAACAACCATAATTACATCTGCAACCTTAATTCCCCTTTGCCCTGTAACATCTTTGCAGGTTCTAGGGGTTAGGATTTGGGCACGTCTGGGGGTTATTATTCTTCGTATGCAGTCAGTAGGTATATAGGATAGGCTTATATGACCAGGTCAGGACTCAGGAAGAAAGACGAAGATCCCTTCATTGGGGCAGAAACTTTTGTAATGACATGAGTACAAAAATTTTATTTCTCTCCATCAAACCATACGTTGGGCAGCCTTATCAGATTTTCCCATCATCCTGGCAATATAACTCTTTGTTCTGGAATATTGTCTCCTACTTTACCAACTACTAAATTCTCTGAGATATAACAGTGTAGTCTGAGAGATATTGTTTGGATATTCAGAGCTGGGTGATCACATCTCATAAATCATGCAAAGTAGAGAATGGTTTCAAGTTGAGAAGGCTATGGAAAAAATAGCACAAAGTTATGTGTGAATTAGAATTTGTTTCTTGAAATGGGAATAATGTAGACACCACACTGGCAGTTGTTTACTTATTAAGTGTCAAAATGTAGCAGAGTTTGGGGCATCTTATATGATAAGCAGCATGGCAAATGGCAATTGATATGATGTGGCTTTATCCATTTTCAGAACAAGAGATGTGACCAGCATTACTTCTCTGCTGGAAAATGCACAGATTCTGCCATTTTTTAACAAAATAAAGGTATTGCATTAGGAGAAGGTGACCTTCTCCAACCTTCAAAACTCTCCTGCCGTTCCAGGCACCATTGCTTCCAGGACTGCCTCTGCAGGACAGAAAATGATGTGTCCTGCCTCTTATCCAACTTTATAACAAAGATGTGGTAAAGGGACAGAGATCCAGTTTCAAAAGGCAGGATGAGCCAGGTGAGTGTGGCTGCACAGCCAGTAGAAGTCGGCTTTTGGGGAACTGGATTCACTTTTGGAAATTTTCTCCTAGTGCCACAAGCATCTCCTCCTCTCCTGCCCACTAGTTGTCACTTTCCTCTGGGTCTCTCTGCCCTAGCAGTTCATCTTTTCTCTCAAAAGAAGTTTAAAAACTAACAAGCAAACAAACAAAAAGAACAACAACATAGCTCACTCTCATTATAGCATACGTGGCTGCAAAATTAGTTGCCCTCCCTTCACTGGGAAGGTTGTCCACTTGCCCACAGCTGGTTCCTCTCAGCCCTGAGACAAGCATGTGAGTGAGAAAATGCCCGACATTCCAGCCCGCACTGCGTGGCACATAGCTGGACTAACAAACACTGTGTGTTTCCTATTTTCATGCATTTCCATGCCTCAGAGGCAGGTCTTCTGAACTCTCCTGGCAAAGACAGGATGCTGTAAGTTCCCAGGAATGTGTGTGAGCTGCACTTTGGCCTAGAAGGCTTTGCAGCATCTCCTTTAAATTCAGGGAGGAAAACCTTCCTGATACCCACTGATCTAGACTAGAAGGCAGGGTATGTGCACACACACACACACACACCACACACATGCCACACATGCACACCACACACAAAACACACACAACACACAAACACACGACACACACAGACCACACATACACCACACACTCCACACACCATATACACCACACACACCCACACCCCACACACAAACACACCACACACTGTGTAGCCGCACACCCAGTTGCAGGAGCAGTGCGGGACAGGTTGCAGAGAGACTGAAGAAAACACCCAGAGACGATGTATGAGACACAAAGGTTTATTGGGTCCTACTTACAGGGAGTATCCAGGGGCGGCTGGCTAGACGGAGTTAAGCACCCGTGCGCTCTACCGTGAACAGGTAGGAGGTTGCTTATATATGCAGGGGAACAAAGGCTACAAGATTGCCAAGAGAGACTGTCCCTGCATGGCCAACATTCCAACGACCAGTAGCTCATGTGGAAGGGCTGTGTTCCCTCAAAATGTGATGTTCTTTCAGAGAAATAGTTACAATAACGATGGTTGGCATCCTGTCCAGAAGGGGGCCAGAAGGATACATAGTTAATATAGAGCATGTAGGCTAACGTCCCTGCAACACACACAAGCACACCACAAACACATCACATACTCACCACACATCACACACACACATACACCACACATATATATACCACCCAGCACATATATCACACCACACACACACACATATACCACACATACATACACTGCACACCATATATACCATACCATACCACACACACACGCATTCTTTGGGAGGATGCAATGAGTGAAAGGAGTGAGGAAAAAAACAGGTTTCAACCATAGATCAAAATGTACAATTAGCCAGACTCCTGCTAAGTTGATTTTTTTCACATGTTGAACTGTTCCACAGCACTACAATACTTTATTTCAGAAAGACTTTTACTCACCAATAACGATACCAAATTACCCAGAAGAGAAAGAAACAACTGTAATTTTGATCAAAAACAGATATCTCACCCTTGGTAAACAAAGTGTATATTTTGTGGTACAGAAAATAAAGAAATCTATTTGGGTTCTTACTCTCTGATGACTGTAAAAGATAAATGGCTTTGTGATGGTAAATTTCCCCCTAGGAGATCCTAACTGTGTCTCAGTGCATATGAATGCTACTTCTGTTTTCTACAA
Source organism: Diceros bicornis minor (assembly GCF_020826845.1). NCBI lineage: Eukaryota > Metazoa > Chordata > Mammalia > Perissodactyla > Rhinocerotidae > Diceros > Diceros bicornis. The sequence goes on from NC_080759.1 coordinate 55,540,510, forward strand.
GTTTTATAAAAACATTCCATGGTATTGTCCTTTCCTCTGCAACTCAGGTGTGTTACTGCTTTCCCCTGTTGGGGACTAGAGAAAGCTGGCTTTGGAGAAGCAATTGCAGAGACATTTATCCTGACAGAGAGAACTGAAAAAGACTATTGAGCTGTATGTTCCAATGTTCAAAGTTTTCCAAAGGTGACAGCAACTCTGCAAACAGGCCACAGACCTGACACCTGCTATCAGTCAGAGGTGAACAACGAACATTAGAAATGATCATACAGGAAAGGAAGTTGTCTTTCTCTACACTTTACCTGGTATAAGCATCATCTTGGGTCAAAGGACCACAAGGAAGGTAGCGTTACAACAATCAAATGCATCCCCCAATTCAAAACCAGCCGCTTGGTGGATGGTGACATAGGCATCGCAAACAGGACCTGTCTCTTTCAGCTCTGGGGAAAAAAGAAAATTATTCTACAGCTCATTCAAGGCGAGGGCCTCTTTCTCCTCATGGAAGTCTAGAGTACAACAATATTGAATCATTAGATGTTATCATTCAGAGAAATAAGGTGGATTTGCACAGTCCCTGGATCTTACTGCTGTGGTACACGTAGCAGATGTGCTGGCAACAGCGAGAGAAGGTGTGGGATGCCGTAATGATGTTTCCCTGCCACCAACATTTGTTAAAATCCTTCTTAATCAATCCATCAATCAATCAGGAATGTTCACAGATTATATTTACAAAACTCTCAAATGTACATAAAAACTCTATCTTCCCCTGAGAATTCACATAAGTTTGCATGTGTGTGTTGTGGGGTCTCTGTGGAAAGGGAGACCCCATTATCAGAAGCTCCTAACAGGATTTGAGAGTGGGGCCCCCATGCTGCGTCTGGTTTTAGGGAGGAGGACCCCTCAGGGTTTTCCCTTCTTTATTATCTTTTTGCTTCATGAAGGCCAGGTTTACCATTGGGACAGAGATCCTGCTGAGATGCTGACCAGGCATCAACAGGTACCAAGAACACGGGCTCCCATTTCCTGCCACCAGAACTCTCTGCTCCTCCCCTCCCTCTCCCATGTGTCCCCAGAATTTCCCACAAAACAATTAAACCTCCAGCTTTGGAAGGAAATCAGAAGCAGTAGACACAGATTCCAGTTTCTGAGAGCTGTCCCGACTCTTGGGGTTAATTTTCGGCAGGGAGGGCCTACAGTGTTGGCTCTGCTGGCCTTGCTGTCTGGCCGCTGGCTCCTTTTCTGTTTCAGTTCAGTGAGGAGGCAAGTGGGTGTGTCCAATTTACTAGTGCATATGACAAACAGGGAGAGTGGTGTTTTCAGATACACTTAGTTGACTTTCTAGTTCCCTTATTGGAGATGGATCCCTTCACCATGTCCCTGCTGCATGTCCATGATGGGAGCAAGAAACCGAAGGCAGGAGATTCACCAGCCTTGACTGTCATTACGTTCCTGTACTCCCTTCTCATGGCCTGGACGCCTGCTCCTGGTACCAAAGAAAAGTCCTTATCCTATTACGTGGAAAAATTACTGGTTCTGCTTACTCAGTCTTTGGGACCATCTTTCTTTTGCAACTAATACCACTGCAGGCAATAAGAACTGAGCTATGAACACAGGAGAGAATAACATCAACCCCTTTATTAAGATTTCCCTCTTCCATTTCCAGCACATTCCATTGGCCTCCATTCTGCCAACACACCTGGCTCTTTTGTGGATTTTATTTTCATTATTGCTTTATCGCATGCCTAGAATTAAAAATAGACATACTTCAGTGAAAGGTCTTGTCCCAAAGACCTGTGGTATCATTTACCACAGTGGTAGGATACAATAGTGAGGAAATTAAGAAGACAAAATTAATTTCTTCATTGGCTATTTCATATGATTGTAGAATCCTAGTGTGTAAAAGTGTTTTATAATTTTTTAATAATTTTATTTATTTATTTTTTCCCCCAAAGCCCCAGTAGATAGTTGTGTGTCATAGCTGCACATCCTTCTAGTTGCTGTATGTGGGACGCGGCCTCAGCATGGCCAGAGAAGCGGTGCGTGGGTGTGCGCCTGGGATCTGAACCCGGGCCGCCAGCAGCGGAGCTTGCACACTTAACCGCTAAGCCACGGGCCGGCCCTAAATGTGTTTTAAATGGAATTAAAGATCATAATGTATCAGATGTAAATACCAAACCCAGATGCACATCTTCAAAGTGAATGACTGAAAAACACTTAGAAGACACTTAAACCCACACTTGGGGGAAGTGGGGTTAAGGGAACCTTTGAGAGTGGAGAATAAAGGGTGATTTTGACAAGGATGGTTATCCCCCAGCTGGGAAGAGTGGCATCCCTGCACCCTGACTTCCATCAGGAGATGCCTGCTGTGGTGAATCCCTGTGGAGAGCTTGAGCTGCATCCCTGTAGAGAAAGGACCAGTGACCTGGTGCACAACTCCAGCTGCTTGAGTCTCAAGGGGATGGGCCAGTTGGATGCCCCCTCCCCCATGGGAGCCTGAGCCCTGTGTCTTGGGATCAGCTGCATTCTCAAGGAGGGCCGGAACAAAGGATGCTTGAGAGTTTCCTAAGGAGCTGCCGAGGGTCTCTGGGGAGAAAAAGGAGATGTGAGATTGTCTTGGGCTCTGTCTAAAATGGCTAGTTGCCCGGAGGGAGAAGCCGAGGGCATCCCTCCCAAGTATGCAAATGGGGTAAGGAGGAGATGCTCCCCCTGCAACAAGAGGACCCCAGGTGGAGGCCCCTGGTGACGGCAGGTGGGGAAGATCAGGCTGCTGGTGTGTGTCCCCAAAAAGCCCACAAAAAGGTCTAAAATGAAAACCAGTTCTAAATATCATTCAGATTGAAGGCTAAAACCACAGTAAGAAATTGTGGGAGGAAACCAGTTAAGAAAGAGTTGACCCACAGGGCTAGAACATGGGGGTGGAGATGGTGAAGGAGGATGGTGGATACTCAGGGCTGGGACTCTGCTTCCCACTTGCACAGGCCTCAGCTGAGGACAAGCATTTTAGCTTTATAGCACATTCAGATTTTGGACATTCTATATCCAAAGTCCTGACAGGCTTTGAGAGAATGGAACACTTATCACTACTGAATCAAGACTACGTTGCTCCTTCCAACAAGACCAGGGTTGCAGTCAAGGAGTCCTTCTCAGGAGGACAGCTGTGAAGACCCCTGGGGATGGACCCTCGAGGTGTGCAGACCACAGGAAGCTGTCTGCTTGGAACTGACTGTCCCTGAGTGGTCACACGCTTGGGCTGCATCATCATCGTCTCTGACCTGCTCCTGCAGAGCCTGTGTCTGCAGCCCACCCACAGCCCAGGGACCCAGCCGCCTGTGCCCTACGGCACACTGGACCTAGAGCCCCCAGGCTGTGATGGAGCCATGACTATCGACGGCCCTCACCTGAGCTGCCCACTGATTCAGGGAGAAGGGGCGAGGCAAATCAGAGTCCCAGAACACTTGTGCTTCATCTCTGAGGACAAGGAGAGGGAAGGGCAGCATGTAGGGAACTTTTAACATCAACTGTTTGTTTATTTATTTTACTGGACTTGGGTCCCTCATTTGAAGTGACCCTGACCTCCTTCCCTCTTCCTTGGTCACCCGCATCTCACCCCCAGCCCTTGTCTCAGCACTCCCAGCTCTAATACGACCTCTGTCCCCCCACCTGTCTCCCTAAATCCCTGATCAGGTCCCCAATTTCTCAGCGCAGCCCCTCTGCTAAGGGTTTGTTCTCACAGTTGGCTTATCTTTTCAGGGGCTGCAGAGGAGAACTGAGACATTGGAGCAGGTCTGCTGGTTGCAACGTCAGCAGTGGAGGGAGAGCCAAGAAGAAGGAAGAGCTTTGACCAACAGACCCCAAGTCCTGGGAGCCTCAGGGTACGGCACAATGTCCCCGAGTGGGATGGCCTCGTGCACAACTACAGGGACCGCCTTTTCTAGGTCCCTGGGCCCCTGAGAAATTTGTTCACATAGAGCCTATGAAGCTCTTACAAAGTCAGTAATTAAATTCTCAAAGAGAAGAGTTATTCTTCTCTATATGGAGAGAAAAAGAGGGAGATGATAGAGATGGATGGATGGATGGATGGGTGGGTGGATGGAGGGAGGGATGGATGATAGATAGATAGATAGATAGATAGATAGATAGATAGATAGATAGATAGATACTCAGATATATAAACATCCTGGGTCCTTCTTTCCTCCCATTTCACTGATATAAACTCTTCCTCTTCTTGGCTATCCATTATACAAAAACAAAGTCCTTTATTCCTTAGAGAAAGGTACATTAGATGTAAGATGATTATCATAGAATCTGCCTTTTTTGTGAGTTGCTCACTGTAGCTAAGAACATTTCTTTATGCTCTCTTTCTGATGAATAAAAACATTTCCATCTCTAGAACATTGATTAACCCATAGAACTGCCTGGCCTTTATTATCTTCAGTTATTAGTTGGAGACAAGACAGAGGTTTAGTTACTAAGATACCTGATACCTCATCTCTCTCCAGTCCTCATTACGTGGGTGCACAGCTCTCCAGGAAGATTTAGAATGTAATTACACCACCTTTATTTAAAATGTAAGCTGCTCTTAAACAGTATCTAAATCTTTGTCGTAAATAAGCCATTAGTTGACCCAAATGTTTTCTAGAAACTATACTGGTAGAATCAGCTATTTGATCCTTATGCTTTTGATTCATGTATGCTTTTTAATATTCATATAAAACGTGTATGTATGGATATGTATTTATGTGTGTGCATGTGAAAAAGACAGAGATTGAAAGAAGAAGAAAGAGTAAGGGTGAGTGAGAGAGACAGAGCTCTTATCTAGATGGTCCTGGATACTTGGGTGAGGCTGAGGACCACCCTCTTCCCAAATACATTCCTTTGTTTGTTTTCTACCCTGTGGTTTAAATAGAAGGGGATGTTTTGCTGTTAGTGGAGGGAGGAAGGAAGAGGAAAATGCCTTTTGCATTTATTTATTTTTTTTTTTTCATTTTATTTGTGCAGAAATCATAGAGGAGAGATGAGAAATATAAAGACAATAGAGGCCACGGTCTGATATCCAACAGCTGGCCCACATCTCAAAATGGGAGCAAGGTTAAAGCAAATTAGCAGCTAGATAAAGGGGCAACGCCAGCACATAGAAAAAGTGTCTTCTCAAGATACATTGTGGATTCCAGACATTACCCATGTATATGCAGCATTTCACAGCTCTTCATGGGGACACCCCCTGCCACTGCTCTAGCTCTGTCTCCAAGCTAACCCAGCCGCTCTGCTCCTAGGAAAAATGGTGCCACCCAAGACACACAGACTTAGATCCATGAAGTGAAGTGGACAAGCTCCCAATAGCTTCCGTATGGCAAATAAAATTATGAATTTTACTGGGTTTTTCTTAATACAGTCTTTTTTTTTTTTTGAGGAAGATTGGCCCCAAGCTAACATCTGTTGCCAATCTTCCTCCTTTTCTTTTTTCTCCCCAAAACCCCAGTGTATAGTTGTATATCCTAGTTTCGTAGGTCCTTCTAGTTTTTCTATGTGGGACGCTGCCTCAGCATGGCTTGATGAGCAGTGAGTAGGTCCACGCCCAGGATCCAAACTGGCGAACCCCGGGCTGCTGAAGCAGAACATGCGAACTTAACTGCTAAGTCACCAGGCCGGCTCCAATACAGTCTTAATATATGCAAAAATACAGATCTTAGAAGCCAATCTGTGATCATGAACATAATTCCATATAAACATTTAGCTCTGCAATGGTAGGATTTAAACAAAGATAAACATAGGTGCCCTGGAAATCTGTCAGTCTCTTCTTTACATCCAAGAGCCAAGTCTGAGCATCAAATTCAAAGTTTAAAAGTAAGAACAGGTCAAGCCGGCTGGTTTGTTTTTAGTCCTTTTAAGTGTGCCGTGGTATCGCATTGTGATTCTAATAACTAACGATGTTGAGCATCTTTTCTTCACCATCCTCATATTGCCCTTGGTGAAGGATCAGTCCAGATGTTTTGCACATTATCTCATTGGGTGGTTTGTTTTCTTATTGTTGATTTTTGAGAGTTCTTTATATATTCTGGGTACAGGTCCTTTGTCAGGTATGTGATTCCCAAATATTTTCTCCTGGTCCATGGTTTGCCTTGTCATTCTCTTAAACACCTTAAATTATTTTAAACATTTAAAATTGAAGACTCATGTATATACAGAAAATTACGTAACTCATAATTGTGCAGCTCAATGCATTACCACGAGGGGACCACACCCATTCCCCAGGTTAAGGATAGGGCTGTACCAGCGTACCAACTGTCCCCAAGTGCCTTCTCTGGTCAGTACCTTCTCTCTCCCTCCCTTAGGTAACCACCAGGCTCCCAGCTGAGATCATACTCCACTTTTGCCTTTTTGGAAACTTTATACATGTTCTGTGTCAGTCGTGTGTCTGAGATCTGGCCTATGGTTTGTGTACAGAAATGATGGAAGCCACTTCCAGGTTTCCTTTACGATAATTCCCTGGTGCTTCTGCACTCATTCTCCTCCCTCTTCTGCTCCCAGGTTGTAGAGGACCCAACAGAGGACCTGGAGGCCTGAGGGGAAGTTCTGGGACCCTGAATCACTGCAAGGAGGAGCACCAACCCAACGACCACACAGGAGGGCTCTGCAGGGGAGAAGTGAATCTATTGTGTTAACCCTGAGAGGTGTGAGTTGTTCATTACAGCACTGAGCCTCTACTGGTAACACAAACACACTGCATTGCAATAATATTATACTATTGGGGGTTTTATATTTGTAAATTTTTTAGTGTTTCTTCCTGACTTTTTTTATTAATGAAAGCATATACATTTTCTGTGTTTCTTGTCTAATTTTCATCAATTTTTATTTTTAAATGAAGAGAGTTCTAAAACTGTAAATCAGTTAAAGACTGGAAAAATTTTATAAGAAAATGTAACTATTGATGTAGCTCAAAAAAAGCATTATTTCAAGCTGTAGTAGCGCCAACAGCTCTCCAACCATTGGGTGGGTTATCTTTGCTTCACGCTTTTATGCTTCACCTGGCGGTCTGGCAGCTCCTTGTCTCAGTTGAACTGTGAATCTCTTGTCTCCTGCCCAGGGTTTCTCCTCCACCACATGAGTTAGCCTGCAATACGATGAGACACAATGTGGAGCAGACATGAGCCACCCAACCAAGGCCACTGTAGACCATCAGACCCCTGCTGACCCACCATCTGACCACAGATGCATGAGTGTGCCCCAGAAAGATCAAAAGAATCCTTCAAATAACCTCAGCCAAAATCACTAATCCACAGAATCATAAGTTAAATACATAGTTCTTTTCAGTCACTACATTTTGGGTTGGCTTGTTATGCAATAAAAAATATCTGATACACAAAGGCATTCTTTTCAATCCCCATCAATAAAAGGGATCAAAATTCATTCTCATCTAAGATGGGCAGCTCCAGCCACACATAATCACTCTTTTACCCTAGACTAGGTCAACACTACTATTTTTTCAACCATCTTAAATGGTTGCTGAATCTTATTTGTCTACATAAGTTCAGATGATTATATATGTTTTCTTATTTAATTAGTTAACGTGAAAAATAACATTAAATATTTTTAATGTTAAAATGTTCTACAATTCCTGTAAAAAGTCCTAACTAATCATAATTATTAATTTTATATGAATTTATAGATTTGATTTATTAATATTTTATTCAGGATTTTTGCTTCTTTGTTTATACATGAAAGTGGCCCATATTTTCTTACTTTATTCTTTTTATCAAGATTATAGAAATACCTCATAAAATGAGTTTGGCTAAATTTCCCTATTTTTTCTTTATATTGTTTATATAATATAAGAATTATATAGTCCCTGAATTGTATAAACTTTCCTGTGAAACTTTGCTTTTTATTCCCAGAGTGTGAAGACTTTGATTAAGATGAGTATGGAATTTTGTAAGGTGCTAACTCTTCATCTAGCATCTAGCATAAGAGATATTCTTATTATATTTCTCCTTTAATCTGTTATTTACTAGTTATATTTTTAAATTTTAATTGTTAAACCAAACTTGAATTCCTGCCCTGAACTTAATTTGGTCATGAGGCTTTATACTTTTTCTTTTTAACTTGCCGACTTCAGTTTGTTAATATTTTCTTTAGGATTTTGATATTGGTTTACATAAAAGTGGTTGACCTGTGGTTTTACTTCCAGCACTGTCTTTTTTGGTTTAGTATCAATATCTTAAAAGCCTTCTTTTTGTATTTTCTGCACGATATAAGAGAAATTTTCAATTGCTCATCTACAACGTACCATTGATGTTGGCCCTGGAACTCTTATTTTGTGGAGCACCTCACAGATTTCAGGAGTGCACACTTTGCTGACACTGGTCAAGAAGAGCTGTTGTTCCAGTGGGGTATCCAAACCTCTGTGGTAGATACAATTTCTTGGGCATCCAGGGGTATGACTGATTCTTTAAGGACGTTGACTTCCAGACCCTCCATCCCCATGAGCTCTTTCCTAAACTTGATGTGTCTGAGTACCCTGTCATTGGCCATTTCTCCTCTCTCTCCTCCCCTTTCACAACGGTGCTTCCCCCGGTCTACAGAAGGAAGGCAAACCTGCCACTCATCCATCTTCTTATGGTGCGTGACTTTGCCTGTGCAAACCTCCAGGCACCAAACCCAGGTGTGATCTAAAATTTCCACTTCTGAGGAAAAGTCCCATGAGAGCAAAGAAGAGAAAATTCAGCAAGAAATATTGAAGTATCAAACCTTATTTGACCAGGTAAAAAAGTCACATTAAAGCTGTGTGTCTATCTATCTATCTGTCTATCTGTCTGTCTATCTATCTATCTATCTATCTATCTATCTATCTATCTACCTATCTATCTATCTATCTTGGAAATAGAATTCAGAAGTGCTAAAGCTGTTGTGTGGATACCTATTATCCTGTTTATTTGAAATAAAACATGAATTCAGACTATTTTCTGAAAGGATGTAAGTCTGATTTGATAAACGTGAGAAGGACTCCATGTCTGTGTGGTGGACATATTCTTTTAAGGAATGAGATAAACCCGCAGCTCCAACAGTTTGATGAAAATAGATTTAATCCTCATACACAGTACATAATACAATAAATATATATTGTTTGCAAATATTTAAAAGTATATTAACAAATTTTAGATATTTATATGAAAATTTTTGAGTGGGCAATAATTTTTCAAAAATAGTTTAGAGGCTATGCAAACAAACATTGAAGGACTCTAGTCTAGAAGATAAAGCAATTTCTTTATAAATGACAGAGTCTATACAATAAACTATACATAATTCTTCTCTATGCATTAAAGTCAGTCATTCGTGCATTTAACTTTTTCCACCTGGTTTTAGGCTTTGTAAAACCCCAAATGATGAAACTTTAAGGTCACCTATGCTAATTCAGAGAGGCTAACTGTATTAGCTAGAGTTCTCCAGAGAAGAAACAGAACCAATAGGATATATGTATATACATATACATATACATATACATATACATATACATATACATATACATATACAAGTGTGTCTATACACACACATACACACAGAGACTGCGCTATTTAATCTACCAATTTAAATGTTAATCTTATCCAAAAAACACCCTCATAGAAACAACAACATCATTTTTGACCAAATATCTGAGTACTCCGTAGCCCAGTCAAGTTAACTTGGGAAATGAACCATCATACTGACTATATTATACATTGATACATTTTTACCACCAAGCATCAGAAAAAGCACTGGGTAAACATCAGGAGATCTGAGGTCTGGTTCCAGTTCTGTCATTTATGAGCCAGTGGTCTTTGTTTCTTCATCTATAAAAGAATAAAATATTTGTCTTTTCTACTCCATAGGGGTGTTACATAGATGTTGCGTGTAAATCTAAAATTGCTTTGTAAATTCTATTATAAAAATAATGACAGATTGATCATTCAAAGTATATGCTAATGAGTTCACAATCTGCATGTTAATGCAGTGTACACAAGATAGTTCTGTTCTATTTTTAGACCACAAAACATTCCTTGCTACAAGCCAGTCACTCATTTCTGTTTTTACATACTGCTGGTAATTACTTTGCTTTGATTTTTGTTATTTTCTCTCTTTCTTTTTCGAGATGAAGAGTATTTATTTCCATAGGAACTACTTTTTCACTCAGTGACTAGAGGATGACACTCCCAAACTTCTCCATGTAGAGACAGGAGGTTGTTCTTGGGTACAATTTGGGTAGCAGATGATTCTGGAGTCTCAAATCTTCACAAAGTTCCATTAACACAGGTGTCCATTGAATCTATCACCTATTTTTCACATAATTTCTCCAATAAGTTTAATTTCTTTTAAGACAGTGGGCAAGAGAGCCAAGAGTTGAGCAATTGCTAATGGTGCTGATTTATACAAAAAGGCAGCAAAGGATAGTTGCTCCTGTAACCACTGGATCAGGTATTATCCTCTGCATGATATGCATCAGCTTTAATTTTTTCTCTTCTTCCATAATTAAGAATAGAATGGGTAACATTTTCTACATAGTATTTGTTTTCTTGTTTGTGCCTTGTGTTATTTTCACCTTTTACACAACAAAATCTTTGTTCTTGAGAGTTCATTCATTCTGTGTGGCTTTAATGAGCTCTGTGTTAATGTCGCAGTCAAAACACCACGTGCTGCTTTGAACAGTGAGGGGTAAAGGTGGAAAATAATTAGTATCTATTTTTGGTCTCGAAGTCTATCAGTGTCAATAGGAAGAGAGGGGAGCAGAAAGAGAGTAATGAGGAAAAAACTTGGCCCAGCAGGATGCAGACTTAATTAATTCACCTTAAGCTAATCCAAAAAGAGTGGGAAAATGGACTCAAGAATAAAAGAGCATCCTCACAGTTATGCATATATATTTTAATCACTAAGCTTATTTTATCAGAAGTTTTGTTTAACCTTTTAAAAAATCAGCCTAGTTTATTTTAATGGAGATACTGTATAAATTCAAAACAAAAAAATAAACGTACATAGTCATTTATTCGTATTTAATGAATTCATTCATTCACTTCATTGAATACTAAACGTTGATGTTAAAAGATGAAATTACGAGACCGGCCTGGTGGCATACCGGTTAAGCGTGTGCGCTCCACTGTGGCGGCCTTGGGTTCAGATCCCAGGCGCACACCGACCCACCACTTGTCAAGCCATGCTTTGGCGGCGTCTCATATAATGTGGAGGAAGATAGGCATGGGTGTTAGCCCAGGGCCAGTTTTCCTCAGCAAAAAGAGGAGGGTTGGCGACAGATGTTAGCTCAGGGCTAATTTTCCTCACACACACACACACAAAAAAAGATGAAATTACAATAAAATGGAGGAGAAAGACTTGTGAATAAACATTGCTGCAGCAATAACATCAGCTTCCTCCCTCTTGTTTTGCCAGGAAGCCCCAGATGTGACTTTCAGCCAAGTGTATGTTTTAATTAGCCATTTTTGTGACTCCTTCAGGTAACAGTATTTTTAGTTAGGAACATAGACTAGTAGTTAGGTTCAAATATCTGAGTATGTTTCAAATATCCCTGAGCAATCTGGAGAAGTATAAATGGTGCTCCAGTGATTCCAAAGAGGAGAAAAAATAATTTAAACAGTATATGAGCATTACACAGAGATTTGCGGTTGTATTGATAGATTTTTCTAAGTAACGACCCTGTGAATAGGTCACAACTCAAGTCAGTGTCAAAGTGAAGAGGTAAAGTAATTTATCCTGATGTCTGAGTGGTGAAGGCCCCGTGAAATCCAAACACTCTCCAAGGTCACTTTTCATCTTGATTTCTGACCCTGAAAATTTCACCACAGCCCTTCCTTGCTTTTAGACCTCTTTGTTAAAAATATGCTGGCACAACGTGCAGATTAAGCAACATAGAAATGTGTAACAAACGAGCCCCACTGGGCAGTTGCATAATGGGCAGCTATGGTGGTATAAATGGAACTGAACCAAATGTGGGAGACTCAGGTGATCACACTGACTCCTCTTTCAGCTGCACTGGGTCCTGCACTTCTGGCCACCTCTGCATGTGTTTGTGTGGTGACTCACCCCGAGCACAGCCTAGCCTGTGTAGGACTAGCACAGAAGTGTGATGGTCTTTCAGTGTCTGCTGAGCTAAGAGGAGCTAATAAACAGCATTTGCTTGGTGAATCCTTATCTGTTAAATTAAACACTGTTGATTCAACGTAAATGTTTGGCATCATGGATGTGTATGGTTGGGTAGTTTGTATACATTTTTGCCCCTGAAAACAAATTTCTTCCTGTCCATAGGATTAGAATTCAAGGATAGACTGTAGGAAACAAAGTTTCCTACTCATGATTCTTTCATCCTAGTTGTGCCCTTACCTTTTTGAAGTTCCCCCTCCCTGCCCACTTTTTGAAGTTCCCCCTCCCTGCCCCTTACCTTGTGGTCCCAATCCCAGTTGTCCAGGGATGCATTTACCTTTACATAGAGCATCACTTCATGGACTCTGCTTATAATGGGTTTCAATGGGTTATCTTTTGGGTATATTAGTGGATAAGATTCTAAGATTTCAAATCAAAGAGACCAGGGTTTGCATCTTAACTTTCAGACACTAACTCTTTGACCATTGATAAATCACTTGGGATTTCCAAGTTTTAGTTGCTTCAACTGCAAAATGGTGACAATACTACACACTTATAATGTTGTTTTGCAGGTCAAAGGGAAAATGGAATTAAGAATTTCAGCCTGATAACAGATCCATAATTGATGTTCAAACAGTAGCTATCATTAATACTAGCTCATTAATTATTCCTTTACTTATTAATTACTCCATTAATTATGTATTAATTAATATTCTTTCTTAATATTAGGAATATAGAGAAGGAAGAACTCAGGCAGGACACTTGAAAATTATTGCTCGTTTTGATGAGAGCATTGCATTTGGATCTTTCTAGCTATTGACCAATAAAAATCTTAAAAGAAACTGTTGGTCATTCTGATGTATAATTTAGTGATATAAGATGATAATTTTTCTCCAGTCAGTGGCCAACATCCAGCATCTGGGAACAGGAATGAATGTCTCAGTTCTAAGGGAGTCTGGCTGGCCATGATGGCACAATGCTCACTGCAACTAATTATGGCAGCCCATGCTTGTTAGTCTCATCAGAATCAGGGAACATTACAGCAGTGTTCCTCAACGCTGTTTTCATTATCATCTCCCTAAAAAGACATTTCAGATACTTTTTTTCTCTAATCATCCCTCATGTCCACATATATACAGATATATGCTGTGTATTTGTTCATGTACCGTGTGTATCTATCTATTTATGTATCACTTTACATACGTGTATCCTTTACACCTAAAAGGAATAGTTTTCCCAATTTTCATCCCCTTGGCAGTGATTTCACCCAGGTTGGCATGGTCAGCCTCGCTCCAAGACAGAGTAACTTCGCTTGACCTGTGGCTGGAGGGAGAACTAGGCCACTGATGAGTGCAGACATCTCTATGTTAGGAATCTCTAAAGAGTTTAGGGGCAAGTTGGGCACCCCCAGGCTTCCTAGGAGGGGGAAATGTAAACAACAAGCATTTTGAGTGGCCTATCTACTGTGCCTGAGATGGATGGTGCCGTGTAATTAGACAACTTTCCAAAAATGTTCAACAATAAATGTTAAGTTTTGGAGTAAGATATTGACACTATCATAATGGTGCATGGAGGAAGTTCATCTACGGCAGCCTGCTCTTTGGATTTACGTCTGGTACACCTGGAGAGTGAAGATTGCTCAAGGGGCTCTGGTAATAGTGTACGTGTGAAAGACGATAATAATCTAACAAGAGCAGTCACAGTAAAATGGAGGAAAAGAAAGAATTATCAAAATTGCATAAAATAGGCTGCAGATGGGTCAAAAGAGGACTCAGTGGTTGGAACCTGGATCTGAGTACCTGAGAAAAGTGTGTCATTTACATGCTAAGGAATGTCAGAAGGAATATCTGGTTTAATAAAGAAGAGAATAAATTTTAGCTATTGTCTATTGATAGATTTATTTATTTGAGCTTAGCCACTTAATATATTTACATGTATTTGTGTATATTCATCTTCTATGTAGGCCATATTTTTCACTCAAAACTAAATTATATTTTAACCAATGAGGCTTAAAAGATTAGCAACAGCATTAGCTATTTGTCTAAAATAATTTGTTCTATAAAAATAGTTATTCAATTGCCATTTGAAATGTGATGTTGTAGCATACATTTTCATTATATAGTGGATCTTCAAGATGTTGGTGGAGTTGTATTTGTAGAACAATCCTATTGGCATATACTAATTAGACTTGTGATTATCACCCTGATATTGGAGCTCTTAATAAGCAAGATTTCTCTTAAAAAAAAAAATCCTTTGTTTGTCTATAGTGATGTCTCTGGGTAGAAGATGTCAGAATTGAACACAATATGTTTTCTTCCATATACCGATAACAATCTCAGGCATCTCAGTCGGATGAAGAAAATTCTATCCCACCACTGTGCATTCAATGAAAATTATGTCCTATGAGAATCTGCTACAGAGGTTAGAAGGAAAAATTCTAAAGCAAAAGATGAGCCTCATGGACACAATAGATGCAAAAAAAGTCCAATTCTAGAAACAGGTCTTCATTCTCACAGAGCTTTGCAATGTGTGCTCTGGACCTATTCTGTTATCATTAAGAGTCCTGAATAACAGGTAAGTTACAAAGCTGCCATTGGTTTCCTTGCACTGGGTTTCTTTGCCATAATCATAAATTTTCTTCACTGTGCATCTATACAATTATATTTATTCAAGTGAAAATCTGGATTCAACTTAATGGAGCTTTAGTACAGGGAGGTAAGCTGCTTAGGGGAAGTTGTAGCAATTCAGAGGCGGCTATTGCCAGAACCAGAGCTGAGAAAACAGGACACATGATGCATAGATTAAAATAGAAAAATAACATACGCATTTTAGTTCAGCAAACATATCTGCTAGGGAGTCATTCATTAATAATACAGACTCAAAATCCATTACAGTGTCACAAATCCACATGAGTTTTTTGGGTTCCCAATTGCTAACCTAACTGACGGATGTTGGCATGAATATTGATTGCATTTTCAAGATGGCTTTTTGTGCTACACATTTCAGCAGGCACACACCAGATGCCTCTGGTTTTGCTCATAGAATGTAGTGTTCATTCTGGCAGGGATATTCACACGTTAGGTTGAAAGAATTTAATCACAACTCAAGGGAACAAGGAAACTGTGGCTCCTCCTTCTTCTTAGCCCGAGCTTTCTCTGGGCACCCAGACTCACCCAACCACTGAAGTCTGTGAAGGGATTTCTATGTGCAGGATAATTAGATATGCAAATATGTCTTAGAATGAGCTGGAGGAGATAAAAATATCCTGTGATAGCAAATCCTTAAGTGGGATCACCCTAATCTTGTCAGGCAAAATTTATATTATTTTTATTTCTATTCAGATAGAAGCCTCATATAAAATTTATAGATATTTTTACTCTGTTTCTCTATGTATCAGGTCAAAGGAAAAAGCAAGCACTTTTCTTTCTCATTGAAGCTTCCACATTGAAATATTGACGATTGAAAGCGACATAGACATTCCAAGATAGGAAAGGCTATTGCTACTAGAAAGAGGACCACGACAAGAGTTGTGTATTATAAAATTCCCAGCATTCTGTTCTGGAATTATTATTGCGATTCTGCCAGTATAATTCAATTAGCTAAATTTTATTTCAATTCAAGTCAATTTTATTTTGGGGAGGGGCCTATATTTTATACCTAAGTCTAGAGTGCCTAACACAGAGCTTCGCATGTAGCAATAGAAGAGTCAAAAATGAATGAAATTTAAAGCCCTGTATTAGGTGAAATAATGGTTAAAGTGAAAGCATGAAACATGATTCTTGCCTTTGTTGGTTCTTGAACACGAGAGCTTCCTGAGTGAAATCTGAAACTGGCCCCATACACAGAGAGCAAGAAGAGACCAAAGACAGAGGCAGACCACTCCAGATTGGTAGGTGGCAGTTTTAATAAGCAAGGGAACTTACGTACAAGGTTTGTCTGGGGCAGCCTCAAGATGATTAGATCTCTGCACCCACCCACCAGAATCTTAAAAATTTATATGGAGGCCTTAATAGGGATTAGTCACGTATACCATACAGATGGTCTCAATAATGCGTTACTCTCTCAAAGCTGCGTCCTTGAAAATGGCTCCTACTGTGGAACAGTGGGCAGAATGTACATTCCAAAGACAGGGGAGGAGAGGAGGAGCCTCCAATTGCCCAGGTCCACCTCTTAGATCAACTAGCAGTCACATCCTCTAGATAATTTCTCCAACAGTCTTCAAGGAATTCATAGCCTTAATGTGGAATACTTCCATTCATGGTCCCTAGAGTGGTCTTACTCATCAGTATGAGATTCAAGTCCTACATCCTCCCGTCACTTAGAGCAGACATTGGTAAACTTGGGCCCATGGGGCAGATCTTGTCCAAGGTCTGTTATTGTGTAGCTTATGATCTAAGAATGATTTTTACATTTTTAACGAGTTGTTAAAAAACAGAAGAATATGCAATAGAGATCTATGTGGCCCACAAAGCTGAAAATATTTACTCTCTTAACCTTTACAGAAAATGTTTCCCAACTCTTGACTTAGAGGATTAGATTTCTTGCTTTATCACTTGTTCTGACACCATCCTCTTCCCACAGAGCATATGCTAATTAACTTTTTGCCTTTGTGGTAATTCTAAAGCAAAACCAACCATCCTAATATGTGTCAGTTAAAGAAAAGAATGCATATTGACTGAAATATTTCTTTCAAAAAAGAATGGCATATTCGTATTGTTAGAGGAACACTAATAACATAATTGGAATAACTCAATTGGAGTAAACTCCCAATTTTGGCTGGTTAACACAATAGAAGTGTCTGTTTTTCCCTCACATAAGAGTCCAGTGGCTATGTTTCTGGTCAACCATTTGGTGATGCAGGGATCTGGGTTTCTATCTTTGAAGTAGCTGTCCATAGGGTCTCTGTGTCCTCAACTTCCAGCTGAAAGAAAGAGAAAGAGAGAGTAGAGAAGGCAAAATCATTTCTTAAACACTGCTGCCCAAAAGTAACACACATCACTTCTTCCCACATAATACTGACAAGAACTAGTGACGTGACCACATTTGACTGTGATAGGGCTGGTGAATGGAGTCCTCAGTTGGACTAGAGGGAGCTCCTCACTACAGATGGGGAGCATGAACACCTGGTGGGCATGTAGCAGTCTCTGCCATCTGTACTGGTAAACAAAAGGCCAGACTTTTGAGTGAAGACACTGGATTGAAAACACTTGTGCTTTCACCCTATCCCAGCACCCCAGTGAAACTCCAGTTAAGAAATTAAAAATAATAATACAGTCAGGGGCCACATCACAACGTTTCCATCAATGACAGACTGCATACATGATGGTGGTCACATAAGGTTAATACCATATAGCCTGGGTGTATAGTAGGCTATATCATCTAGGTTTGTGTAAGTACACTCATGATGTTTGCACAAAGACAAAATTGCCTAATGACATATTTCTCATAACATATCCCTATCGTTAAGTGACTAATATTAAACTAACAGTAATTAGTTTACCACAACTAATAGTAAACACAAAAAAAACAGTGAAAAAGAGAGACAAAACAAATCAACAAAAATATGGGAGATGAAGATAGATTTGTTAAATGATAATTGGCTTAAAAACACGAGGAAACCAAATCTTAACCCTGTAGTAGGAACACAGAGTTTTCGTCAAACAAAGCAGGAATCAGCTTCCTCAGGAAGTACAGTAAAAGGGTGTATGTGGGAGTGCTCATATGACTTGGTTAAGCTGGAACTTCCCCATATGATTCTGAGGAAGAGTGACCAAAAGACATGCTTTCCTGAGATTTAGGGAGGTAAAAGGTAAGCAGCAACCATTGATCTCTAAAAGTTGAGGTGGTTGAGGGACAGACATATCCAGGGTTGCCGGAAGGTTCTAGCTTGTACCTCACCTTCTTCTGTACCCATCAAGTTCTTCTTCCTGATGGTTGATGCCACTGAACACAGTGGCCCCAGGCTCATCACCACACGCTTGGCTGTGGGCTGTCAATGTCCTCCAGCCAACGGCCACAAAGAACTCACCTGTACTTGAACAGGTTGAGTTTGTTACTTGTTACAACGAGAGAGCATACACACCATGGGTGAATTGCAAGGTTTCCCACTAAGAAGGTTTTAGAAATAACCTATTATAGGATTTGGGCTTTGCTTGGTGATTTGGGGAGAGTTTAATTATATAAGGCTTTGCTTTCTATTGGAAGCAGTCAGGAAGTGAGAGTAATTCTATGATTAATACCTTAATAAATCTTATCTATAGGGAGGTCAGACTAAAATCAAGCTAAAGCTGTAACTGATAAAGAACAGTCACTCATGTTAGCTGGGAGACGGCGATATTTGATATTCTGTGGCTCAGATCATATTCATGTTTTGTCTGTGTTTAGACTTGATTATATACAAAGTGGTTTTTTTTGTTTTTTTGTCTTGATCTACCACAGTCACAGAGTGGTCTTGTCTCCTACTGATGTTCTATGAAATCATTTATGTCCAACAGGAGACCATCCAGGCCTAGCATTGGGTGCCAGACCAGCTTGTAGCAACACCAGGTGCAGGCCAATAGTGCCAACCTTGCTCTTTCTGAGAATGCACAGACTTCTGACATGAACTGCTCCACCAGTGCCCCTTAGAAGCCCAATTTCAGCAGCTAGATGAGCTTGGCTTCTCAAATTGACTGATGGGTGTGTCCTCTTATGCTTTTTTAGAGCTTCATTTCTCCAGATTCTCTCGTAATTATGTCAAAGCTGATTTCAATAATAAAAGTCTTATCCCATAACTCAAGTCTTTCTGCTCCCCTAATTAAACAGTGACTGTGATATTGGGGCTCAGCTAGGAAGATTAATTGAAAGCCATTTGAGAAGAAAATAGATCCCTAGATACCCCTCTCCAAATCCATGCATTAGAGGCTGCACTTCTCAATCATGGAAAATAGTGGAGGTTCATGCTCTTTAAAAGACAAAATAGTGGGACTGTGGACTGGGGAATTTCGGCATGTTTGAAGGCAAGATAGATTTCTAGAAACAAGAGAATAATTTTAAAATATATGAACTGAATGCTGAGTTCACCAGTCTCCCTTTTCTACTCAGCCCTCAAAGTTCTGCAGTCATGTAAAATGCACCCTCTAGGAAGGAGACTGGAGGAACTGGCTCTGTGAAATCTGACCAAATAACTACAACAGGAGATCACTGTTTGAAGCATAAAATGATCATAAATGATTAAAATCATCATGTCTGCTTTATGAATTGACCCCACTGTCGTTGAGAATTGACTTCTTTTATTCCTGGTAATATTCTTTTCTCTGAAACCTACTTTGTCTGAAATCAGCACAGCCATTCCAGCTGCCCTTCGATTCATGTTAGTATGATATATCCTTTTTCTCCTCCTTTTGATTTCTTTGAGTCATTTTATTTAAACTCATTGCAGGCAGCATATAGCTGCGTCTTACTTTTTCATTCAATCTGATAATCTTTCCCTTTTAACTTGAATGTTTAGACTATTTACATTTAATGTAATTATTGATATAGCTAAGTTTAGATCCATCATCTTGCTATTTGTTTTCAATTTTTCCCATCTGTTATTTGTTCTATTTTCCCCTCCTTTACTACCTTCTTTGTTTGTTATTTTAATGGGAATTTAGTATAGATCACAGACACCCTTCAGGTGATATTTTACCCCTTCATATAATATAAAATCTTATAACAGTATACTTCTATTTTGCTCCTCCCACCCTTTATCCCTTTGTTGTTATACACTTTAATTTTACCTACAGTATAAACTCCATGCTGCACTTTTGTTACTTTTTCTTTAAGTTCATTATCTTTTAAAGAGATGTGAATAACATTTTTAAACAGTTTTATATATTTATACATGTGGTTACCATTTCCAATGTTCTTCATTCCTTTGGTAGACCCATCCACTTGATACTTAATTTTTTTTTTTGCCATAAGGACCTCTTATAACATTTCTTGAAGTGAACTGTGTCAGGGTCCCCACTTGCTTTATCTGTCACACTTAGAGGAACTGGCAAGGGCTCTCTGTAGCCACTCACCTCCTCAACTGCTCTGTAAATTGAATAACTAAGCCGGAAAGTCAGGGATTGGCATCACATCAGGATTATTTGTGCCTGCCTTCTTTATCATGAGTGGGAATTTCGGGACTAATTATCTTTAATGCTTTGTGTGTTTTGCATGCTGATAAATCAGAGCAAAATGCTTTCCTGAAATATTTAAACTTTAAAAACATTGATTCCTATATGAATAATATGTGGAACTTTTTCTTTAAATTATTCCTCATGTTTAATGTAGTGGCTCGAAATAGGAGATCAAAGGAAGGAGCTAAATGTAGATATTTCGTAAACTTGAACAGTACAGGAAATTGGACTTTCTCTCCATTTGACTCCACATTTTGTGATAACCCTTTTTCCCCATTTGACTCCATATTTTGTGACAACTCTCTACGTAGAAAGCCCTCACAGTTCCAACAGTCTTAGATGGCTTGTCCCTTCACTGTAACATGGTCTGGCCTTGGGCTGTGGGATGTTTCGTGAATTCATTAGGTTCCTGCTCTTCCCCACACATGTTAATGTTCTCCTCCTCCATAATGCTCTCTCCAATCACTGCAGCGAATGCTGTATATACTGTCTTTACTTCACTTTCTATTCAGTCTAGCTTCTCTTTACAAACCACTTCAACTACTCAGCAATTGTGCATTAAGTGCAGGTCTTGCAACTCATGGTCTGAATGGCTGAGTCTGTTGCTCCCATGAGGAGCCAACACAGTGAGGAGGTTCTGCAAGGGAAGTGTCTGGCAAAGGTATGTCTTTTACCTGAAGTTTGTGGGGAAAATTCAAAGCAGAGGTGCATGGAAAATGGAGCCTCAAGTGGGAAGCCAAGCTTAGTCAGATACAGAAAGAAAAAGGGTCAATGGGAGGGATCAAAGCTGGTTGCCAAACCAGAAACTTGGGGGTCAGTGAGGATCAAAGAGACAGGTGATTAAGGACTTTGAAGTTAGATGACTGAGGCTGAGACCTCAGTGGGCCTCACCTGCATATAACTTAACAAAAAAAAAGTGTGCGTGTGTTAATTACTGTATTAGTTTCTTGTAGCTGCCATAGTAAATGACAACAAACATGGTGACTTCAAACAACAGAAATTTATTCTCTCACAATTCTGGAGGCAGAAGTTTGCAATCAATATGTCAGCAGGGCTAGTTCCTTCTGGAGGCTCTGAGGGAGAATCTGTCCCACGCCTCCCAGAAAGCCTTGGTGTTCTTTGGCTTGTAGCTGCATCATTCCAATCTCTGCCTCCATCTTCACATGGCCTTCCCTTTGTGTGGCTGTATTCTCTGTTCTTCTTATAAGGACACCTATCCCAAGATTTGGGGTCCACTTTAAATCCAAGATGATCTTACCTCGAGATCCTTAACTTTATTATGTCTACAAAGATCCTTTTCCAATTAAAGTCACCTCCACAAATCCCAGAGGTTAGGACTTGCACATATCTTTGGAGGGGCCATCATAGAACCCAATACAATTACTATAATCAAGATACTGATTGTTGTGAGATAATGCATGTAAAGACACTGGCATGTGGAAAGCTGCTACAGTTTTAATTACTGATATTAATATCAGAGTGAAGAGCCTCAGATCAAGAATCAGCTGGGGCAAGACTTGGAAACGTTCCAAAAATATTTGACTTTTACCGGTGTTGCTCAAGTGTAACACTTGGGAGAGCTGGCTGTGCTGAAACGGCTGGACACAGGGGCTACTAGAATGGAAGCTTCTTGAAGGAAGTGATGATATTTTTCACTCTTCTGTCATTAATACCCAGTAGGATGTCTTCCACATGGCGTGCAGTCAATAAGTGTGTGGAGTGAATGAATGAGTGAATTACAACATGTTTTTTGAAAGCAGGCACTATATTAATCATTTCTTCTGTACTCCATCTTCCTCACTAGTCCCCAACTCTCCAAGGTAAAGTAAAGCACTAGTCACATGGGAATTAATTTACGCCAATCCTTGACTTCTATATCACATGTTCTTCTGTGGCCCTTATATCTTCAGTCGCCCAAATGTCATGCACATTTCTATTATATTCTACATCTGCCGCCCATATTTCTCACTAGTCCCACCCCTTCAAGATCAGCAGTGTCATAAACAGAAATTTATTTATGCATATTCTTGCCTTTTCTGGGGCAGAAATATGATAGACACAGCACCTCTGATCTTTAGATGGAAATTCTCTCATTAGAATGAGAAACCTGGGGCAGAAATGATGAGAGCAGACCTACCTGGCAAGGCACATGGATGTGGTGGAAAGAATGTGGTCATTGGGTTGTCGAAGTGTGGTTTGGCAAAGACAATTTATGGAGGACCTAACCTGTGCCAAGTGTTGTTCCAGATTTTGGAAACAAGACAGATAATGACAACTGAATAATAGCTAAGGATATGTATATAGATGACTATATAGATAGATTTAATTCTCATTCTGCCACTTAATATCTGTAGAATCTTGCGTAAGCTATAACACTCAGCCTCAGTTTCTGGATAAAACTAATTTATTTGAATGCTTAACTCGTAATGTTTCTCTGAGAACTAAATAAGTAATCATATGTATGCATATATAAAATATGTGCAAGTACATATACGTGTGTGTGTGTGTATATATATATATAGAGAGAGAGAGAGAGAGAGAGCACTTGGTACATGATAGATAATAAATTTGCCTTCTCTTTCTTCTCAGCTCCTGGACTATAATGCAGTGATAACTACCATTTATCTATCTTGTCATCTGAGGCCCTGCTTTCTCTACAGACCCCCCTCAACCTACAGCATCAATTTTGGACCAGGATTTGGCCATCTGCCTTTCTAACTGGCCCCAAATGATATCTGAGCTTTCCAATAACCTTCACTGCCCCTGATCCGCCACCCCTACAGGAAGGTACCCTGTATAGCTGGTCTGACCCAGGAGAAATTTTTGTATCAGTTTCTCCAGACCGCTGTGGACCATGCTGGGAGCTGGCTTCAAATGGTAATGATTCTCAGCTGCAGCCCTGGCTCCCATTAAAGACAGAACTCCAGAGATGAAAAGTCCTGGATCCCATTACTGGTCCCTACTTCAAACATGAACTCTGGGACTTGAAGGCTCTTTATGTGGCTTCCTCAGCTTAATGATGCCGTTAGCATCTCCTACCCTAAGGTAGCACTAATTGCGGCACTAAGATGCACGGCCGTATTTCAGTTAATTGAGTTCATTTGCTTGTTTGCAAGGAAACATAATAAAATAAGTCGTGCGTGTCTTATTTTTTTGCAGGTCAACTTTGAAGTGACAACTGTTTTGACTGATCTCCTCTGACTAAAATGAAGAAAACAGTTCACGCTGAACTATTCATAGTTAGAGGTGATGAACATATGTTTCTAATTTGAGCTAAAAGAAAAGCAAAAATAAACAATATTAGAAAATCTGAGCTCTTGACAACCGCTCACAGGATATTTCAGCTAAGAAATGAGCATATGGTTCAGGGAATAAAGAAACCAGCTGGCTTGGTGTGGAAATGATGTTTCTAGAGTTTCTTGACTGCTTCGAGCTCATTCCTTCTGAGATAGGGGTCAAGTCTTAAACATTTTCTGTGGATTTTCACGTCAGTAGATAGATGCTGTTTATCCATGCATGTGAGTACCGTGGGGATGGAATGGCGCCCTCATTAGTTCACATCACACTTCAGGTGGGGTGAGTTTCACAAAGAGAGAATTAGTCTCTTCAGAGCTGCCACATCTGGATGTGATGAGGTGGTTTGATTTGCTTCAGGAAAGTGTGAAGTGTGATGGGAGAGGGGTGTTGATTGCCATCTGCCCTGTAGGGGAGTGTGGGCTCAAAGTAGAGGAGGAGTTTGGCCACCATGATGCTATGATGCTTGGCTTCTTTTTCAGCCACAATTATTTTACTGTGGTTAGACTATGGGCAACTTACTTCATTTCTTGGTACATCTGTTTGTTTTTTAATTCCTAAGCCTGTGTATACAATACTTCTTGTTTTGTAAGAATAAAGCTTGCCTTTGCCTTATAATTTATCAAAATGATACTGTTTTTAAGGTCTCTCTGATGACTTAAAGGCATCTTTCCAACTCCAGAGTAGAACATCAACTTTAAGGTCCAAGACCGTGTGTAATGGAGGAAAACAGCACTGGACGGGGAGTCCCATCCCTGACCACTGCACACCCGAACTCAAAGTGTGAATGAGGAGAAAGCTCCATAGTCTCTCTCGAGGCCTCCATTTCCCCATCTTTAAATGAGCTGATAGGAAGGGATAATCCTCAAGATTCACCCCAACCCACAAGTCCCAGGGCTCAATAAGGGTGAGGGTAGAATGTCTGTTCCTTCCAGACACAATCTTATGGAACCTTTAGCAGATCAAGGAAGTTTGATTCCAGGGAGAGGCTACATTCCCAGGGATTCCCAGGCCATCTGACCATGGGGAACATAACTCTTGGGCTTCTTCAACTTTGAGGGAAGAGTTTCTGCTATCCGCCATGTCAGCCCCACAAGTTAACAAGCTCAAACGCAATATGGACCCCCAGCTGCTGGCCTTCTCATGGCCTGAGAGAGGCATGGATGTCTCTCCACACCACTTGTACTGGCAAGGCTGCGAAGCCAGTGAATGTACACCATTCAAGTCAACAGGAGGAAGAATTTCTCTGTCCGAGTCAACCTGTGTGGGCTGTCCCAGGAAGCCTCTCAAGGCAGGTTCCAGCACAGGCCAGATGTGGGAGAGGAGCTTCCTGCCCCAAGGCGTGAAGTACTGTGGCACTCATAGTGTGGTCCTCGGGCCAGCATGGGCATCACTGAGGGGCTTGATGGAAATCCCAATGGCCTGAGTCAGACTCTAAGGTGTATGAGGTCCTCCGCTGGTTCCTGTGTACATGAAAGTCTGAGAATTGCTGGAAATAGGGAGGAGTCATGGTAACAGCCCAGGTGTCTTCAACTTAATCTCTTGCAGGGGAGCTGAGCCGGGAGGGGAGGGCTGGAGCTGACACCATGCAGAGCCCCTCTGCAGAGGGCGGCTGGGCTAGAGGACAGAACCCCCAAGTTTATTTAGATCTAATCTTTATCTTCTCCAAACTTCTCTATTTCTCTCTAAACCTGCAATTTCATTCAAGCAAGAAAAGTCCTGTTCTGCCTGCATGGATCTCCTCTCAGATCCTTCTGTCCCCACCTGGATGATGGATGCTAATTTGAGCTGAGTTCACTCCCAGGTGGGAGGTGAATAGCTGTCTCCATCTGTCGCCTGCAATGAGGTGGTTATAGGGGAGAAAAAACAAATGTGTGGGTTATTTTCTCAAGTTTGCTTTCACCCATGAAGATTAGACTAGCTGACATGAGGGGATCTACTGTCTACAATGTTAGCTTTGCCAAGCTTGTTGTACAGACTCTCGCCCAAAAGAGTTCAGCACACTTTGGGGTTTAAGAAGTGGCGCTAGATGCAGGATGAGTAGCAGGTGAGAGGAGAGACAAAGACAAGACCAGAGAGCTGGTGGCTTTCTCTAAGGATGGGAGAGGTGTGGTCTGGATCTGCCCCCAGGTGCAACATATGTAGATGGCCTGTGTTGAAGGCAGTGGGTTAGTAGGGGTGAGGCTAACCTCATTCAGATTGTCTGACTATGTAGACAGACTTTGTTCCTGACACTGCACAGCACACCTGACTGGAGTTCGGGTTTGGGTGTGCAGGGGTGTGAGTGCCTCTCTCCCTGGTGGAGGTTGGTTATGCACTGCTCTGTGCTGGACATGACAGAATCTTCTCATGGCTGGGACAAGGGTTGAGACCTCATTGCCAACCAACACAATCCGTCTACTTCCCCAGAGCAATGAGCTCTCTCTGGTTCCCTCTCCCCATCCCCCACAACGCAGTTAGAAAGGACTCCCCAGCCATGCCCTCAGGTAAAAAAAAAACTTAGTTCTTTGTAGCTGAATTGCATTCTTGTTTGCATACTAGTCTTAACATTACCAGAATGACGCTACTGGCTGAAAGTTACCATCAAAATTCCAAGTCACATTCATTCAACAATCAAGTAATTCTTATTGTATGATCTGTAGGCTTGTCACTGCTTCAGGTGTCGTCTCCTGAGGCTGATAAAATTTCTAGTTTTTAAGTTTCAGGAACAATTTGTTTTCACAGAGATTAGATTGACTTTGTTTTCAATTACAGTTTAATGCAAAGCTGTGGTAAAAAAAGTAAATCATAGTTAATAGAAACATGAGAACTAATGTCTAGAATAATCCATGGATGTATAGGTAGTGTTGATCCAACTTAGCATCTGAGAGCTCAGAGCCTGTGTTTCCTGCTTTACTCAGGAAAAACTAATTCCATTATAAATGCACAGTGGGATATTTCATACATTGTTGTGGTTAACACTTTGCCTTAAAATTGAGAATAAATTGGGTGTGAAATTTGGCCCATGTGGCATACTGTAGCACATTTTCTGACATAAAGCACAGCACAAAGTCTGACCTTTTGCTGTTTAGCAATGTGGAATTTGTATTACCTTTAATCTCACTCACTGGTGAAATTGGCAATAATTTCAGTTCTGCAATGAGCCATCAGCTGGGTATCTGAGGGTATTCTTTCTGGGAAAAATCCATGTGAGCTTTGTGAGTCTTATGTCTATCCTGAGTCCTCTTGACTTACTCTGACCCAACTGCTGTAAGTTTCCACAAGCTCCTCTATGTGGTACAGCTGAATTATTGATCACAATTTGCTGAGAAAAGCCCTCATGACTCATATTGGCTAAAATGACCTTCCAATCTATCAACATGGCCCTGCAATCCATCCCAGTTAAGGGGGCAGGACAAGCTTCCTTGGGAAAATCCTAATGCAATTCTTGAGGTTAACTTCCTGGGAATCTCAGTGGAAAAGAAACCTTTACAGGAAATTGGCATGGAAAGGGATTTAGAGAATTAGTCGTGATTTTTGTTCCATCCCCACCATTAAGGCTGATTCCTGTGACTTGTCTCAATGCAAATAATCCACAACCAATCTATAAATCAAAATTTGGGTGAGTTTATTATGAGCCAGATCTGAGGGCTAGCCTGGGGCCTTCCTTCCCCAAGGAAGGAAGGGCATCAAAGAAGTGGGGTGTACAGAGTGATTATATATCATCAAAGAACATGTGTCACATATGATTGGAATGTCCTTTTTACAACAGTCATGAGATTGCCTAGCCAGCACAGCAATTCGCACAGCAATTGATGAACACAGCAGGTAGCAGGTCTGTGATCTCGAACTGGATAGTCACAGCAGGTCAGCAATCAATCCCTAGCCTAGGGAGAAATGCTTATCCTTAAGGAAATGCCCATGTGGGGGAAGTTCCATCTTTCTTTACCTTGAAGGGCATTGTTCTTGTCTTTGGGACACTTTAAATACTTAAAGCATATACACAATTGATACTCAATGGTTATGTCAGGCCCTTTTGGAAAAACAAGATCAGGCCAAATTAGTTTTACACCAAATGGCTTCCTAATATACCCCAATATATCCTATTGCTTGCCATTTATTTATCATTTCTTCCCTTTTGATCTATAATCTTGTGATAGAAAACGTTAATGATCAAAATATTTTCCCTCGGTGCCAGGGTGGTTGCTTCCTGCTCTGGGTCCATCATGTCCCTTAGTGCTAGGTCTTTATCTCATTTATTTACCCAGTTGTCCACACTGGGGAGAAATAATCAGATACAGTGGACAAGCATAGAGATATATATATTAACAGAGGAAACATTTCATAGGGTTTTTTTTAATTAATTTTAGGTTGTTGCACAAACACTGTATATATGCTTTTCTATGACTTCTTATGTTTACATTGTTTACAATTGTAGAACAAGTACAGTAACAATGATAATAATTCAATATATTTGAATATATTAGTTTAAAATGAGTTCATTCTTAGGCATAGTCCTTATCAGAAAGGAAATTTGTCCAGGGTTATAAGACTGATCGACCATCCCAAGTCTCTGAGAAATCATTACTGTAGCTTACATGCCAGTCTTACAACACCGAGTAAAGAAAACAGCAATTAGTTCAAATATTATGACTAGCACAAGAATTTCGAGAAGTTACAGAAATAGGAATTGCAATCCAGATCAAAAAGGGAACCGATACTGTAAGGGAGTCAACCAAACAAATCAAGACTAGGTGTAGGATGCCTTAAGGCATTCATCTGCTTTCCATCTGCTTTAGCAGACATGACACATTGGAAGACTCATCAGATATAAAAATACAGCTTTCAGTTTGAATGATATAGATGTACCACCTTGAGATGCTGTAAGAATATCTAAGGTCATTCTATTTTGAAGGACCGCCTTTCTCATTAAAGACATTTCAGTATCTTATAAAGCTATTCCTGCTTGACTTATGGGTTATGAGGGTTAAGGGCTTCTGTATGTGATAAAACATCCTCTGGCCCCAAGGAAAAAACAAATATAGATGCTAGGTAGCCATACCAGTAGAACGCTGAATGAGCTCATCTTCCCTTAAAGAAAGGGAGATTGGCAACAGGCATTAGCTCAGTGAATCCTTCCCTGCATCCAAGGGAAGCTCCAGGTGCGGTGTGTCAGCCGTCCAGGCAGTAGCCAAGGCCAGAGATTTGTTCCACATAACCACTGTGTTCCATTGGCAGCCACCTCATAAATGCCTGGCCTTCAAGACCAGTCTGCTCTAAATCAATCACTTTCTTTAAGTATGATAGCATTCTGAAAACCTTAAATGGAGCAATTATAAAATAGGTGCACAGTTTACTCATAACAAAGGTTTAAATGAGGAGATTTAAGGTTGGGAATACAGGCCTGGTCCAGAGTCTTGGGACAGCTGTCTACAACAGATGCCATCTTCTTCTCATCCTGGTTTGGAGATATATGCATCGGTCAGTTGAAGTCAGGTATCAGAAATAGGAACTGAAAGCCAGTCAGGTGGAGAAGGCTTTTTTTAAAATGAGAAATATGAAACCATGAGTCTATGCCTTTTGATTCTGCAGCTCATGAATTGGTTAAAAGCACTTGGTATTGTCCTTTCCAATGAGGCTTCAAAGAGTCTTTTATTTGATGCCTCTTCTGATAAATAAATTCCCTAGGTTATAGTCCATGATCCTTAAGGTCTGGGAGCTCTCTGTGAAAAGAATCAGCTACCAACCTCTCTCTTTTTTTTTTTTTAAGTGTCTCAATGGGACCTTGACAATAATGTAAAATATCTCCCTTAAGTAAAGTTGGTTCATACATTCCTTCATCTAACTGCATAGGCCATCCAGTTATTATCTTGGAAGGAGATAGCCAATGTTTACCAAAGGGTGTAGATCTAAGATTAAGGAGCACTAGTGGAAGAGCTTTTGGCCATGAGAGATTAAGTACTTCTGAAAGTTTTGCCAGTTGAGTTTTGATTGTGCCATTAGTTCTTTACGCCAATCCTGAGGATTGGGGATGGTAAGCACAGTGGAAATGCTGCATTATTAGCCAAATATTGCAAATAGATTTAATTAATTGTTTTGTGTTATGAGTGCCCTGGTCACTATGTAACTCAGTAGGAATTCCCCAAACA
Organism: Diceros bicornis minor; assembly: GCF_020826845.1. Classification (NCBI taxonomy): domain Eukaryota; kingdom Metazoa; phylum Chordata; class Mammalia; order Perissodactyla; family Rhinocerotidae; genus Diceros; species Diceros bicornis. The sequence goes on from NC_080759.1 coordinate 55,570,196, forward strand.
GGAATTATTATCTCCAATAATAATTTACCTAAAGCCATCAGTCTTCTGCAAGGAAAGGCCTCAACCCAATGTGAGAACATTCAGATCATTACCAGGTTTATTTATATCCTTGAGATGGAGACATTTGGACAAAGTCCAATTGCCATACCTCCAAGGGTCCCTTAAGAAGGGGAAAGGGGCCTTTTGACCCATGAAGTGGTTTCCCCAGATTATACTCTGAGCTATACAACAAGTACAGGCTTTATAGGCCACTGTGAAAGAAAGTTTCCAAAAGTATTGTTTTCCCCACAAAATCACCTTTCAGGTGCCCAATGGGTTAATTGGTGTATATGCTGGAGCAGTGGCAATTGTGCTCCAATGGGGACTATGGATTTCTTATTGGGCCAGAACCACATCTGTGAAGAGGGTGTCAAAAATTCCCCCTTTTGACTCCTACATCTGTTTCTCTTCTTCCACGGTGATTTCTTGAGCCTGTAGAAGGAAATCTTTCACTGAGTTAGCAGAAAGTAACAGGCATTCTCAAGGCTGGACAGCATATACAGCTTGATAATGTCCTTGCTTATCATTTAAGTAAGACCCATCTGTAAACTTAATTAGATAGTAGAATGCAGTCATGGTCTTTTCCTTTTGTGAAGTTGGAAGCAAGGTAGCAGGGTTAAAATAGTGAATAATATGTACCTATGCAATATAACCTGAGAAGGTTTATCATCATTTACTTGACAATACTTCCCATGCAATTTAGCATATTGAACAAGCCTAATTAGTATCTCTCTCTTGATAGGAAGAGAGAACAAATTTCTTTGAGAAGTCCCAGGGGCCCTCTGAAAATTCTCAGAGAAGAAAAATAAATCAAAAAAAAGATTTCATTTAGGATATGAATTTTGGGGAGCTTGTCAAAAATATCAAAAAGTTTTAAAACACTTGCTCAAACAAGATCAAGTGTCTGCTGGTCTTGTGTCCTAAGTATTGTGAAACAATACTTAGTTACCCATTCAAACAAAGTGACAAAAGAAACAGTCAAGGGCAAACAGAGCATTAAAACAGTCAAAAAGAAAACCTTAATAGAGAGACTTCAGTCTTTTTGAACATAGGAAATTACCTTAAGAAAACATAGATCTCTGTCTTCTAGGTAAATTTATGCAAAGCTAAAGAAAAACCTTTTCTAAACTCTTTATTAAGAGCAGACTAAGAGTTTTAGAAAATTATCCCTTTTAAGAGACAGAGAAAACCAAATTCTAATTTTTGTACCAGCTTACTTCTCATATTAAAACTTATTTACTTAATTAAATTTATTTTAATCTTAGCCAACATGACCACAAATTAAACTCTTTCTTCAGAGTTCCTCTTCAACAAACCCTCTACAACTTTCTTTTTACATTCAGAATTTGTCCCATGCCTTTTTTTTTTCCTCTTAGTACTTTAGGACAAATTTATCTTTCTTAACCAAACAAACGAAAGTATTTCCATTCTTTATGTCTTCTTTACTGAAAACATACATCTTTCCTTGAATACAAAGATGGTTTCCTTATTAATTTGTAGTAACTTTAATCACACATATTAATTAGAATTTTTAATGTCTATAGACCTTAAATTTTTGTGAAAACTAAGAAGTAATTAGTTATAAACTGTCTTTTTTATTAGCATTCTGTGGCTTGACAAATTTATAAATACCTTTTATAGTTTCTACAAACACCTTACTTCACAGTACAATCTTTTAGTAAAATACAAGACATGTTTACTAATAGACCTAAACACCTTTTAATTTTTCCGTAATAAGAAGCCAAGAGTAGATAAACTTATATTTAATAATTAATGTCTAATATTTTATCTTATTAGAGATGATTTGGATATTTAATCAATCTTTATCATTTAAATTAACTTAGCAAAACTTCTAAGTTTCAGGTTACCAGAGAGATTTTGGAAGCTATTTTAAGTACATACACCACAACACATAATTATTGTTAAAAAGTTCACTCATGGGGGCTGGCCCAGAGGCATAGCAGTTAAGTGTGAGCACTCCACTTCAGTGGCCCAGGATTCACAGGGTCAGGTTCTGGGTGCACAATGAGGCACCACTTGTAAGCCATGCTCTGGCAGCATCCCATATAAAGTAGAGGAATATGGGCAGGGATGTTAGCCCAGGGCCAATCTTCCTCAGCAAAAAGAGAAGGATTGGCATTGGATATTAGCTCAGGGATAATCTTCAAAAAAGTTCACTCAACACTCATCTTTTTCACATCTATTAAGTTACTTGTTCCCAAGAATTATTTAGATTGCCTACAAAACTTCATGAGACATTAGGCAAAATTTGTCATCATTTTAAGTTATTATTTTTGTTAACCAGTTTTGCAATAGAGATAACATCAGCTTATTTGACCAATAAATGTAGAATAAAGCCTGCATGTATACATCATATCCAATGCTGAGAACTGAGGACATGCCTATTTTAATCAAACCAACAAACTTAAACAAGCTTTTATTTATCAAAGATTATTTCATATAATAATACGAGTTAGTTGCATTTAGAAATAATTTTTTGTAAGAGCTTACTTTAAGCCAATTAAATAGAGCTCTTAATTTTGGCCACACCATCCATAGGTAAAATATCACACACATATAACATACATATAGACACACACATAAACAATAGACAAATGCAACAAAGATTTTATAGCCTCTGTTTCAAAAATTTTAGCAGTTTGCATCTGCAAAACTCCTTTTCCAATTTTTTTCCTTTCTTAAAGTTTTATGAATCTGGGATGGGCTAGATATTCCTCTTTTGTTAAGCACTTGTGCAAGTCTCAGCTTGAAGCCAGCCAGAGTTCTGCGGGGGAGGCTGCCCGTTCAGTAACTGGTCAGACTTTTTAGAAGCTCAATTTCCTGCTTTTCTTTCAGTTTTGTTTTGCTGTAAACTCTGAACAATTCCTAAGGACAGTGTAGTGGGTCAGAAGTGTGCTGCTTGTGAGTGTTACTCCCTAAAGAAAGGTTGTAAACATTTTCTTACATGCCTTGGTTTCTCCCACTGGCAACCTAAGACCGCCATGGGGGCTCGGAGCGCAGGTGACCAACCCTCATATGCACTTCCCCGGAGGAGCCTTTAACTAGGTAACATGAATGATAGTGGAGTTTCCTATGGAACCGCTACACGTCATGAGGCATTCAATCCTCCAACACTCCTGCTAAGGTTCTCAGTCACCTGAGAATGTCTTTCAGTCTGGAGGAGCAGTGTCCCTTTTCTTCAGAACTGAACACATTCAGTCTTTCATTTCCCTATCAAGCAGTTTGTTCAGACTTTATAAACACAATTCTTTCCAATTTAAAGCCAAATTAAAAGGTCAGGCCACCTCATTCACTCCAAAGTTCCCCCTAGGCTCCCCTGGCCTAGGAAATTCCCCCTAGGTTTCTCTTTCCTAGGAATTACCCCCCTAGGTTCATCTGACCTAGGGTATGTACCAGTACCCCCTTAAGACACCTAGACTTAAGGTTTGAAACAGCTCATATAAACTCTGGACCATCAACTTAAAATAAGGAGGTCTGGGTTTTAGGAGAACTCATCAGGGTCACCTGAAGGATGCAGTGATCCAGGGGTGCTCAGTGGGCCCCTATTGGTACCGAATGCTGGTTCAGTGTAGATTTATTTATCACTTGAAACATTGCTTTCACAAAAGTGAGGGTAGATCTTGCAATAGTTCAATAAAGTGTGTTCTGAAGCTCCCTGAACAAATGGGCTTCTCTCACTCCACTCCTCTAAATGAGCTACTGCTGGAAAGAAACTGGGTATTCTGAAAGGAACAAGATTTGGTGGATAGCACCTAGCCCTTTGAGTTTTTCTCATTACCCAGTGAAACCAATCATTGTGTAGGCATAATGTGTAAGTAATGTTGCAATCTTAATGTTGAGCCAAAGATTCCCTTTAGGTCATCACAGGAGCCTTACCACATGGCAATAGTAAGGCTGTTTAAGGCTCTTCACACTGGAAATTAAGTTTTTGTTTGTAAGAACTTCTGGAGACTCTAAATGTAAAACTAACTTGCAGCTCCTATTTTGTATTTCAAATGCATTCTTACTTTGCTATGTATATTATCTAAATTGTAAAGAGGACCACTAATATCTACTTTTGCATATCTTCATTTCAAAAGTAGGCGAGATTCTGAAAAATCATCTCTGATTAAAGTAAAAATGAATGTGGGGACTGAGGTACAATGTTCAAGATAAATAAATCTGTGTGATCAATCCGTACGAGAACAAAAGAAACCAAAATGCTCTCCATGTGGGGGATGTGTCATGATTTTAACTGTTTTGTAAGATTTTTACTGATATGTAATACATGATGAGATCCGTTTGATTATAAGACTATTGGTTTCTAAGTTGTATTATTAAATTGCATTTATTTCAGAATGTTTCACTTGTCATTTTCTAGGGAGGCTCTTAATAGTCTCTGGGAGAGAAGAAGAAATGAACTTTTATTTAACACATCTGAGTTCGTCGTTGTGTAATTGATTGTCATAGTTCATCCTTGGAAGCCTGTGAGACAGTGAGGAACAATGATGACATGCCCACAGTAGAGGTTAATCAATTCATCTAATCAAAAACATATGTCTGGCTGCTCTGCCTTGGGTGTTGTGCTCAGTGCAGGGGTAAAAATGTGGAGGGCACACTCAACCCCAGGAGAAGATCTTCATCTAGCAGCAAAGAAGGACTTGAACAGAAAGTTAATTAGGGATTACAAGTTCAGTGATAGCTCAGAGCGTATAAAGTACACTGGATCAGAGCAACAGACTACCTCAGGGACCAAATGAGGCAGAGAAAAGGGAGGTATTTAGAAAGTATGACTATATTTCACCATGGAGAAACAGGTTGAAATTTTAAACTTTATCTGGTAGTCATTGAGATACCACTGATCAATTTTAATCAAAGAAGCACCATATAAATACTAATATTTTTGTTAAGAAATGATCACCATGGGACTTGTTCTGACTTCATATTGAGAATGAATTTCGAGAAAAATATCTGCTATGTCTTTCTACAATAGTATCATATTTCTGCCATGGATGTTCAGATCTTTAATCCATCTGGGGCCATTTTACTTAATCTGAGTGGAGATATAATTTTATTTAATTATGACAGTATTTCTCAGCTTCAGCAACACTGACTTTTTGGTCTGGGTAATTCTTTGTTGTGGGGGCTGTCCTGTGAGTCCCTCTTGTCATCTTTTTTAAGGATTGCCTTAGAAATCTGGAGACCTTCTTATTTTCATATATATTTTAGAAATATTTTGTCTGATATCCCTCAAATATCACTGGATTATTAGTGGTTATATTAAAGTTTCTATTAATTTGGGGAATATGGACGTATTTACAATGTTACGTTCCCCCATTTATTCACTCTTTTGCATAATTTAATTGACTTTTACAATTCATACGTAAGTAGTTCTATCCCCAATTAATCCTGGGTAGGTTATAGACTAATGTTAATGCAAATAGTATCTCAGTTTCTATTGCATTTTCTATTACTTTTTCTGGAATGTTATGGATTTTTGTGTTGACATTTACAGCCACATTGCACCCCCTTTTAGACAAAATACTACTACTTCCTTCTACAAATGTGATAAACCCACATTCCACGAATTAGTTTAAATATTTTGGGAGATATTTATACTTCAGACTCATGCAAAAAACAAACAAAATAAACCTTGTTAATTTGTTTTCACCTACAAAAATGAGTGCTCTGATTTTCTTTCTGTAATTCACTATGAAAACCATTATGGAACTGGGAACTTAAGGAATTTTAGAGTTGTTTTCTACATTCTCTTAATTTATTAAAAGAAACTGGTCCTAAATTTCCTCTTTTAAAACATTGTTACAAGTATAATGTTGGAGGAATCGCTTATGAGACTGACTTTAAAGCCACAGCAGTTAAGACAGAGAGCTGTGTGAGAAATACTGGACACATCAATGGACAGAAACGAGATAGAGATCCACATACGCACAGTCAACTGATTTTTGAAAAAGATGCAAAGGCAAATCAATTGGGAAAGAATAGTCTTTTCAATAAATTGCACTGGAACAATTGGTTATCCATATTCCAAAAAAAAAAAAAGGATCTTTACCCTTCGCAAAAATTAACTCAAAATGAACATAGATCTAAATGTAGAATGCAACAATATACACAATTTCTAGAAGAAAACACAGGAGAAAGTTCACATGATCTTAGATTTTTTGAGCAGTTCTTAAACACAACACTGAAACAAAATTCATGAAACAAACAAAAATAATAAACTAGACTTTATTAAAATTAAAAATTTCTGCTCTGCAAAGACCCTGGTAAGAGAATGAAAAGACAAGCCACAGACTGGGATAAAATTTTTGCAAAACACATATCTGATAACAACTGATATCCAAAATATACAAAGAATTCTTAAAACTCAAAAACTGGTAAACAACCCAATAAAAAAATGGGCAAAAATTCTGAACAGACACCTCACCAACAAAGATATACAGATGGCAAATAAGCATAGGAAAAGATGCTCAAAATCATTTCTCAACAGTAAAATGAAAATTAAAACAGTGAGCTACCACTACACATCTATTAAAATGGCTAAAATTAAAAAAGAAATGACAACATTTGCTGGCAAGGATATAGCTTGTGGTAATGCAACATGATACAGTCATTTTGGGAGAGTTTGGTAGTTTCTGACAAAGTTAAACATAGTCTTATGATACAATCTAGCAATTGGGTCTATTTGAAAACTTATGTCCATATGAAATCTCTACATGAGTGTGTATAGCAGCATTATTCATAGTCACTCAAAACTGGAAGCAATCAATATCCTTCAATAGGAGACATGGCAACTAAACATCATGTGGGTCCTGGATGGGATCCTGGAGCAGAAGAGGACATGAGGTAAAAACTAACTAAGATGTTAGTATTTTATCAGTATTGGTTCATAATTTTTGACAAATTGTCAACATAAGATGTTAATAATGGGGAAACTGTGAGGGGAGGGGTATATGGGAACTCCGCAATGTTTTTGCAACTTTTGTACCAATATAAACTACTCCAAAATAAAAAGGTTTTTTAAAAAGCAAACATTATTACAAGTTTCCAGTAGACATAAATGAAACAAATTTTGAATGACTCCATTAGGCAACAATCCCATGCAGCTTTATTTTCCAGACCCCCATATTCTTTCCAACTCCCTCCAGTGATTGTGTGTCCACCCTCCATGCTGAGGTTGGGGTCACTTCTGGGTTTTTGCTCAGTCGCTATTTTACCCCAAACCAGTTCCCTGAAAATGTTCTGCCTATTCTTGCTAGTCTAAATCAATAGTAAACATAAAGACTCTCCTCCCAAAAGTCGTTTCTGATTATTCCAGCCCCAAGCATGCCCCCATTTTTGAATGTCTAGATCTGCTCTCTCCAATTCAACATCCACTAATCACATGTGGCTACTGGACATTTCAAGTGTGACTGGTCTAAATTGAGATGAGCTATAAGTGTAAAATATACACAGGATTTTGAAGACTTTGTGAGAAAAAAAAGTAGAATATCTCATTTAAATTTCTAACTAATTTCTTATATTATTACATGTTGAAATGATAAACTTCTGAATATATAGCGCTAAATAAACTATAATTTTAAAATTGATTCCACCTGTTCTTTTTAGCTGTTCTAGAAGATTTTAAATTGTGTATGTAGTTTGCATCATATATTGTACAGTGTTGCTCTAGAGCATACGTTCAACCTAATACAATACTGTAGCTCGTGTGATATTTTTCAGGATTTTGTGTGCTTTCTAGTTGTGCCATCTGTATCTTCCCTGTCAGAGTTGATAGACCATTTCTGGAAGAGGGAGACCAACCTCTACGATGCCTCTTAGGATTATCTACATTCTCAGACAGCTGAGGACTGTCCCTACTTTCTAAAGACCTGTTGTCTTCACTGGAGAATCCACTACCAGGAGGATTCTGATCTAAAAGCTGCCTATAGCCTAAGAATCTGAAAAACTTTCATCAAAATCTAGAAGATAAAATAACTTCAGAAGCCAAATAAAGCATCCGAACATTTTCAGCTATTTGTTATTTCAAGAAACAATTTCTGGGTTCCAATGTTGGTTCAAACAATTGCATACCAAAATAAATATCCAAGAGTTTCTAATAATACATTCTCACTTAAGAGGTGTTTCATCACATTTTAAGGTAGGGATATATTTCCCTTTTGGAACCTGTATTCAGCAAGGATGCAATTTTGTATTTGGTCATTTGTAGATCCTGGGCATAATTTATAAAGAGAAGTGATAAAAAGAAATGATAGGAAAGTATAAACTGTTCCCTTGGGACAGGAAAACAGTACAAAATGAAACAATACAACCATAGGATAATATGCCACATGTCTTCCCATAACGTTAGGTCTTTGGACCATTTCTGCTAAATTCACAAACTTAGTTAATGTAGTTCTCTTTTCACCTATATGGAAATTAAATCTTAAGGATTTCAATGAGAAGCACATTTTGAATAAAAAAAGAAATCACTTTATCTTCCTCAGAAAAGCTGTCAAGCAATTCTCTGCATGAACAAAAACACTTATTTTTAGTGCAGATTTGAGTTTAGAGGTCATTAAATTTAACTTTTAATTTAAAACTCTGAGGATTTTCATTTTTATTTACTTTTCAGAAACTCACTCTTGAGGCTCAAGTTGAGAGAAGACAATCTAAAACATCTAACTTGTCTCAGAAACATAGTATTCCAAAAGATACAGAGTTTGAGTTTTTGAGGTTTTTTATATTATATATTTGAGCTTCTAAGGGAACAATAGAACTTACCCAATTAGCAGCAATTTTTTAAGTATCTGTTGGATGCTAGTGATATGCTCTGGCTTCCTGTAGGAGGAGGCACACCCTTTTCATTACAGCAGGAGGGTATGTTCTCCCAGAGATTTCCAATGTTTTTTCACTTGAATTAGCTCAGAACACGGGAAGGATGTAAACTGATAAAACCTGCCTTTCAGAGAAGAAGTTTTTCAGGATCGATCTTAAAAATTCATGTGTTCCCTGACACAATGATTATTTCATCAACTTTTGGAGAAGTTCTCTTTCCCTTTTCAACTTACCTGTTCCTTGGCTTATAAAATTTGCATGCTAATAGTACAGGAAATTCAAATAGTGGCATGGATGTAGAAGAAAAAGAACATCAATCTTCACCTAAACAAGCTATGAGATTCTGTGAAGCTGAAGTTGGAAGCAATGGCTGGATTCTCGAATGAAGAGCCCGCTGCTGAAGATCTGTACCTGGCTGTCTGTAGTCCATTTGGAAATGTTTATACATGCATAGGGAATCCTGACTCAAGCTGGTACTGATTTGGTTCAAACTTTACCTCTGGCAACACTACCCCCCTGCCAGCTGTGTAGGGTTGCCAGCTGTGTAGAGTTCCACTCTCCTTTCAGGGTAGTTATAGGTGTCTTGGGACATTGCCCAACCCCTGGGGCAAATTTGAGCATGGGCTTAGATTTTACTCCTGATGGTCCATGAATGGACATCACACTGGCTTCTGACAAGAAGGATCTCTTCCAATACCACGAAAGGACAGCTAGTGTAATCCCTGCGCTCAGGAGCTGGCACTTAACTCCAGCTAAGCTGGGGACCAAGGGAATCTACCTTTGTTAAAAGTATTCCCCTTTGTGTTGTCCTTTCCTAACTCAATCCCTGGCCCCAGGTCCCCAGTGACCATTATTTTATCATATCTTCCATCTCGCTCCTGATTGTCCTCAGCATGGGAAATAGTTTTCCAGTCTAGTCTGGTGTTTTCTCCCATTATTGAGTCTGTTCCAAGAGCCTTTTTCATGTCCCTCAGAGTGTAACATATTGCAAATCAAAATTCCAGAAAAGATTCCTTTTGCCTTCATTTTCTGTTGTCAAGCTCCTCATGTAGACAGCAAGTTTAGCATGAGGGCAAGGAAGAAAGAGAGTATTGAGAAAGAATGAAACAGAATAAAGCAAAATGTCTCATCCCAATGGCAAGCTCTTGGAATGCTCAGATCAGCAGGGAGGATGTGAGCTTGGAAACCATGCACCCCTCTGCCTTAGAGCCAGTGGAGTCATGAAGATCCTCCAGAATAAGAGTTTCCCTGAAAGGAATGAGTAATACCTGCTCCCTGCACAGGTTGTGTTAAAAACCTGCGCACTCTGGGGCTGGGGAAATGGCCAACAGGACAGTCTTTATAGCCCCGATCTCCACTCTTCTTGAGGGGTGTTGATCCCTGTGGTTTCCCAGAGAGCAAAAGATGATCCTCACAAGGCCATGGGCTCTGGATTCTGACCCTCGTTTTAAAGAGGACTTTTGGGGGCCCCACTACCTCCAGGGTCTGTCATTAGCATTTGGGGTGCAGGGAATTACAAGGTAAACACAATCATTGCTTTCACAGAGCTTCAAGCACAAGGGGAAAGGTCAACAGTAAATAATTGCACAAATACAAAACCAGTCACTGCTGTGATGATACAATGAGGAAATCTGGGTGATGTCAGCTGGTCTAGGGGACAAGGAAAGGGTCCTGGAGAAACTGAAATTTCAGGGGAGGGGCCACCATTGAGAGTCGGCTAAGCAAAGAGAAAGGGAGGAAAAAGCAATCCAAAGAGGTCTTGGAACAGGAAGAAATTTGGCCGGTTCACCAAAGTCAAACAGCATCAGTGTGACAGGAAGAAGGGACCTCAAGAGAAGCTGGAGACCTGGGCGAAGCTGTTGTGCTGAGTACTTTTGGACTTTATTTTAATATTAATGGGAAACCATTTTGGAAGCCTCACTCAGGCTGCTGTTTGAGTGGGGCCATGAGTGGCCTGGAAGATGCCTAATAGGAAGTTATCTTCACTTTGCCAAACTTAGGCATGTACTTTCAGGAGCTGAAAGATCACTTCCTTCCTGCATAAGCAGATACCTTTAAACAAACCCAAATATGACCTGTTACAATCTGTTTTTGAAGTAATTTTATTGTCTGCTGTAGTCATGAAGGTATTCTAAACTCTTGGTACAATAAGCGTCCCAAAATGCAAAGGCTAGAACAATAGAGGTTGATCCCTTGCATCCTCAATTGTCTAAGGCTGTTCCAGCTGCTCTGCCATTTTAAACACATGGTTTCCAAGGGTGTGTGGGCTCGCCATGCCACTTAGCTAGAGGGAGAAATAGGATGGAGAATCTGGCACAGGAGATTTCCTTAAAGGGGATAGACCCAGATCTTTACTGTCAACATTCCATCAGGAGGACCCAGTTACATGATAACACGTAATTGCAGGGAAATTTAGTCTAGCTCTGTGCTCAGGAGGGGAAAGTGGATTTTAGCAATCTATTAGATAGCATCTAGTGGGCTTATGACCCACTAGATTAGGTATTTTACCCACTAGATAGGTATTTTAGCTATGGAAATTACTCTTCAAAGGTTAGCCTTCCAATTAGACAGTTGGACTCCATCATCACTCTTCCCTCTCTGTGCCTCCTAGTCTCCAGGACCAATTTTTCTACTCTCTGGTCTTCAAGGTCCTTCAGCTTTTGATTCTTGAATGATATTTTGGCTCAACAAAAAACAAATTAAATGCCAAATGCTTCTAGGGGCGCTAGTGGGCAGCATGAATATACCCTGTTAGGTGGTACCCTTCATTTTTCCAATAAATTCTAGGTATTAAAACTTTTTTACTTATTTAGCCTAAAAAGTACATTACAGCTGACAACGGTTTCTTGAAGTTCAGCTCACCTGCTCTCTATTTACTAGTCTTTCACTATAATCCCAAATGCCATAAGCTTTGAATGAAAAAGTCTCATCATAATACTGTATGTAAAAACTATTCATTAAAAGATTTTTAAGTTTCTATACTAGCTCCATGAACCCAGCAAACGAGTATTACTTTTAGTATAAAGATGATTTTGTGAGAAAAATAAAAGCATTTAACTACTATTAATAACCACTTCTTACTCTTCCTGCTAAGATTATTTACTATATCTCACATTAAATCCGTCAATACGCTGTGTACAATCATTATAATATTAATGCTCTGAGATTGATGCAATCTATTCATGATTACATCTCACATATAGTTTTGTCTCTTAACCTAGAAAAATAATGCTTTCTTTTTTATACGAATGGAGTTTAAACTCAAGTAAAATGTCATCTTAATGTAAGGTTAAATGTATATGTAAATACACTTCTGCAGTCTCCTTTCAGTCTATGCTTTTTATCTTGGTGAGCCTGGATTTTAAACCCAGTGGATGTAATAGAAACCTGGAGACAAAACAATACATCTTATAGAGCTTCCCTCTGGCTTAATTACACTTAAAAATGACAAATTAGAACCTAACTGTTTCTTTATGGAGATGTGAGAAACTACCTACTGATGGTCAAGAGTACATTAAATGTGGTTTTGCTGGACAGTAAAAGCTAAGCACTAGTGTGCATGGTGTTTTTTGCTGTTCAGACAGGGAAGATTTTTCTGGAAGGCGAAGGCATTTTTAACATGTAAAACTACTTCACTTTGAAAAATAGAAGCTCCAGAGCTTAATAATTCCATTGAAACTTTACAACCTGTATCTACTGATGTCGGTGTTATCATAGCAAAAGCTTTATTAGAGGAAAGAGTGGATATGAGCATTATTTAAAAGTCAAACAACGTTTTTTCATTGGAAATGAAAAGTTCGGTATTTAAGAGCACTATAAAAAATGGAGATTGTAAACATTGTGTGTTTATCTTCTCAATAAATACTTCAGGGAACGATAGTTTCCAGGGAAAGGTAGTTTAGGAAGCTTTACTGACTGTTTTATGAAAACAGCGTTTGCAAAATTTTTGAAAATAGTTATTTTAAATAACCAGTTATTGTTTTTGTTGAAATGTTACAATCAATTTTTATGTTAGAATACAAAACTCATTATCCAACTCATTAACTGCCACAGGTTCTAAAGCAGAATTCCATATGACTAAATGCTACTACAATATAGGTTTGATTTTTCAAGCCATTTTCTTCCTTTTCAAGATTTGGCAATAGTTCTTTCCCTCTCAAATGGATGCCCTTGTTATTCACAACAAAGTGGCAGTACCAAATCAACCCAGGTCATTTGGGGTCTTCTATGCGGTTCATTTTCCATCAATGTCTGTGTGTTGGCATATCTACCTGATGGCCTGTCAGCTTGGAAGCATCCAGCCTGTCTGCATCTTTTGGCATCTTTGTCCCCTGTCACACTGACATGCTGGCACTCTCCCACCCTGAAACCAAGTTGCAAAATCCTGCTTTTCACTAGTGTGAATTCACTGATTTCTCTTGAGATGCCAAATTTATCGGGCCAGTATTAGACCCTCACAGGGGTTTCAAGGACTGAGGGTCTGAACTGGGTAAATCAGGAAGTAAGATAGTATCAAGGTCACTTTGGGGAGAGGTCTCATTAAGCTCAGAGAATTCTGGAAGTAGAAGTGTAAAAGGAAATGGCTCCGAATGAAAGGAGGTGATATGACTTGAAGTCAGCGTCTTAGGGGTAGCACAATTATTGATCATGACGTTGTGAGTAAAGAGGTGCTGGGAAGAGGTGGGTGGGGAGAACCACACTGAACTAACGAGGGTGAAAGACCACGGCTCCAGGGTGTCTACCCAGTGTTCACATAGAAGTTGGTCACTGAGCATGGAGGGGCGTGCCCAGGGAGTGGGCAAAGGACAGGAGCACTCAGCTGAAGGTGACAATGACTGGAAAGGTAAAGGGGGCCCAAAAAGGACTCCCCACAGCTGGGAAGTAAAGTAAGCCACATGGGGGACTTTGTGGGGATTTTTTGCTGGCCCATTGTTTGAAGTCAAAATGTCAAAAAATAACTGCTCTAAGTGGGAATGTAAATTGGGGAAGCCACTATGGAAAACAGCATGGAGGTTCCTCAAAAAACTAAAAATAGAACTACTATATGCTCCAGCAACCCCATTTCTGGGTATATATCCAAAGGAAATGAAAAAAGGATATCAAAGAAATATCTACACTCCTATATTCACTGCAGCATTATTTGCAATAGCCAAGATATAGAAACAACCCAAGTGTCCATCAGTGGATGAACTGATAAAGAAGATGTGGTATGTATATGCAATGGCATGTTATTCAGCCATGAGAAAGAAGGAAATCCTGCTGTTTGCAACAACATATATGGACCTGGAGTGCATTATGCTAAGTGAGATGAGCCAGACCAAGAAAGACAAATACTGCATGGTATCACTTATATTTGGGATCTAAAAAGAAGGCAATCTCATAGAAACACAGTGTAGAAAAGTGGTTGCCAGGCATTGTAGTGCGGGGGAAATAAGGAGAGACGTTAGTAAAGGGTACAAATTTTTAGCTATAACGTGAATAAGGTCTGAGGATCTAATGTAAGGTGTGGTGACTATAATTCATAACTCTGTATTATATAACTGAAATTTGCTAAGAGAGTAGAACTTAAATGTTCTCACCAAAATAAAGATAAATATGTGAGGTGACAGATGTGTTAATAAACTAGATAGGGGGAATCCTTTCACAACGTAGACATATATCATGTCACCACGATGTACACCTTAAATATCTCTCAATTTTATTTGTGAGTTATACTTCAATAAAGCTGAAAAAAATAATCTGTGAAAAGAACATGCAGGGAAAAATGAGGGAACAAAAAAGCAGGGAACTAAATTACAATCTTGCAAACTAACTAGATGATACAGTCGCTAGATGGTCTGTGGGGAGCTTGTTCTATTTCTCTTTCACGTCATTTATGTCACTTCCTCTTTCAGAAGATGCTCCCACGCTGCTTCTGTATGTCTTCAGTTCTTGGCTTTTCTTTATCTTTCCTCATTGCTCCCTGATTTTCTCATGCTCAGAGATGCTGACAAGACAGATTATTAATTCTTCCAGGATGACGTTTAAAATGACCTCATGACGGGGCGTCCCCGTGGCTTAGTGCTAAGTGCGTCCGTTCCTCTACTGGCAGCCCTGGTTCGGATCCTGGGCGCGCACCGACGCACGCTTCTCCGGCCATGCTGAGGCCGCGTCTCACATACAGCAACTAGAAGGATGTGCACCTATGACATACAACCATCTACTGGGGCTTTGGGGAGAAAAAGGAGGAGAATTGGCAATAGATGTTAGCTCAGAGCCGGTCTTCCTCAGCAAAAAGAGGAGGATTAGCACGGATGTTAGCTCAGGGCTGATCTTCCACACAAAAAAAGCAAAAAAAAAAAAGAATTTCAAAAAAAAAAAAAATGACCTCATGACAAAACCCCCTGTTCTTCTCTCCAAATCCCAACCATAATTAATGGCTCTGAATTTTAGTGATTAGGATGAAGATGACGATGTGCGCGTTTTGTTTGTTCTGGGCTGTTGAAATATGAAAAACTTAACTTTGACCTTCTTTCCACAAGCCTCTTGGGATTGTTCTTTACTCAAGTTGTGTGTGTTTATACGTTTTGAGTAGAAAATTGTGGGAAAGTTGTAATTAGCTCTGCTTCTCAGCTTCAGGAAGGGAATGATCTCTCTGTTGAAAATTGCCAGCATCATTTTTCCTAATAAGAGGATATTGCTTCTTGCCACAATATTAAACATCATTTTATATATCTAAAATATAGTATCAAAAATAGCCTAGCCATCCAAAAAATACCATGAGTGGCAGTTAATTCAGTCGTTAACACTTTCTATTACAGGATCACAACACCATGGCAGTCCTACAAAATTTAAAACTATGCTTTTTATACATCTCAAGTCTGGACAGTAAAATAGGCTAAAAATATACGCAAAAAGAAACAGGAAGCAGAATCCTAAAGATTTAGCAGTGTAATGCGCATGTGAATTACAGTCAGATTACCGCTGGATTATCTTTATCCAGTTGTAATGGAGTGGACTCAACCCATTTGTCCTGAACGGATACAGAAAGGAGAACTCTGAGGTTAGTTGGATTAAATCAAACAGTTCTCCCCCCCAAACAGGAGTAAAAGTGAAAATTGATTTTTTGTTTGTTTGTTTTTAAATACTTAGTGATGACAAATATCTCAGATGAGCCACTCAACTTGGGGTCAATAACCCCATTTATAACAAACTGCTTCTATTAGAGCCGCGGCCAAAAAAAATTACTTTTTCAAGAAGTAATGTGAGGTCTTTGTTTCTCTATAATTTGATGACAAATGGAGACCAAATTAATTTTAATTTTTTTAAAATGAGGTGTATGTTCTTTGATATCTATTTACTAGCACGTATGAAAAACAGTGAAATGCTTATTGCTGCCTGTTATAAAGAGAGTTAACGGTGGTTGTATTTAAGTGATAAATAACTTTTAAGATGTTTGCTTATTGAGGAGAAACTGCACTGGGCTTTTCTATAGTGCTACTTTAATCAGGGATACTTTCAAAATTAAGTGAAACATCCAAAAAATAAACCTATATTGTATAATATAATTGACTGTGTCTTTTAACCATTCTGAGAACTGTTGATACCGGTTGGAATAATGTAGTTATATACTGCGTGTATGCAGACAATGGCTTTATTGTGTCAATATTATAATATTTACGATTTATGGAATTAAGTTTAGCCAAAAAAGTTGACTTTCTTTAAAATCTTAAGGCATATCTCATTAACCTGTGTTTTAATAATATGTTAACGTGAATTTTAATAATACTTGGACAGGCTAAACATATTGAGTAATGATAGGTAAAACAAATTAACAAACACTTTTCCATACAGAATCCTACTTTTTAAAAAAGCCATTACATTTATTATTCTAATAAGGAAACAGATGGAAAAAAATAGCACTGTTAGAAGGCTATTTAAGTTATTGAATTTTAGATGTATTTTTCTCACACATTGATTCTAGCTGTCCCTGCTGGCTTTTCGTTATGTCTTTGAGCAATTACCTGTGACTTAGTATAAACTGTTGCATTCATGAGTTGTAGCATCTCAACATCCTATTGAATAAAATTAATGTTTTCCCAGATGTAGGCATATGTCGAAATTCAGCAAATATCTACTTATGATTTATGCGTTCATTGCATGTAAAATTTCATATAAAACTATAAACAAATATTGAAATCTAGCTAATTATATGCATGCGCAAGTATTTAGGAAGATGTGTACTGATGCCTAAAATTGACTTTGAAATGCATAAAAATGGCTTGATGGAAGGATAGAGGGGTAGATACATGTATGAGTATTTGGTAATCAACTATAGCAAAACGTTAATAGCAGAAACTGGGTTTAGGCTCTAAGGGGATTCATTGGAAAATTATTTCAACTTTGCTGAATGTTTGAAAATTTTCAAAATAAAATTCAAGGAGGAGAAAGCCAACGTGTCTCTCTAATGCCTGTGCTGTGTTAGATATGCTTGTTTTCCCTGACATCCAGTGTCTCATCAGTCCTGTCCACTCTTCTATAGTGTATTGACCAAACGTGACCACTTCTCCCCCACCTCCCCCTCCACTACTCTACCTCCAGGTGCCATCGTCTCTCACTGGATGGCCCCCACCTGCTCTCCCTGCTCCTGCCCTTGATCTCCTAGATCCTCTCCCTACAAAGCAGCTAGAGCAAGCTTTAAAGAACATAAATCAGATTTTCTTTGCAAAATTGTAAACAATCTCTCCTTTAAGTCAACTGGTAACTTACAGCTCTCATATGCAATTTTTACACAAAAGCATCTGGGAGAGCTGTTGGTTTCTTAGCCAATGATGACCCAAGGATACACCTCCTGGTTGTGAGTTTTGATTTGCTTTTGTGTTCTTAATTATGCAAACTGAAACAAAAGAGCTGCTTTTTCAAATGTTATAATGCATTGCAATATATTTCCTAATTGACGTATAGGAGATCTAAAGTGTTCATTTTAGGTACTTGTTCTTTGTCGGTCGTGTGCATGACAAATCTCTTGTCTAGCCTGTACTTGCTGTTTTACACTCTTAATGGTGTATTTTAATAATATACCTTCTTAATTTGAATGTTATCCGTCTTTTTATTTTATGTTTACTGATTATCATGACCTGTTTAAGAAAGCTTCGGCTGCCCGAAATCCTGAGGATATTCTCCTATGTTATCTTCTAGAAGACTCGTTGCTTTGCTTTTCACTTTTAGACCTACAATTCATTGGAATTAATTTTCTCTATGGTGTGGGATAGAGAACAAGATTCTTTTTTTCACCCATATGGATATGCAATGGAAAGGATCCATATATTGTAAAGATCATCCTTCACTGATTGCTCTCAAGTGTCACCTTGTCATCAATCCTGTGTGTATGTGTGTGATATCTTCATTTCCATTCTGTTCTGTTGGCTGTTTGTCTACGTTTGAAACAAGGCCATATTGTTTTATTTATACTTGCCTTTTAATGAGTCTTGACATTTGTTTGTTAAGTATTGCAATTTTATTTTTCTTTGTTCAAAGCCATCTTAGGTCTCCTAGGCACATTGCATTTCCACATAAAATTAAAATCAATTTCTACAAAAAAATATTGGTTACTTTCTTTTGTTTTACTTAATATTATGTTGTAGCTTTTTATGTTGTTGTCTTAGTTCCTTTCATTCTTTTTTGTTTTATAACTGTATCTGTAATTATAAATGTTCCACTGTGTTCTGCTTTGACAACATTCTGCAGATTTTGCCAAGTAGTGTTCTATTTTTGTTTATTTATAAGTAACTTTTAATTTCTCATTTGCATTTCTTTTGTAAAAAAAGAGCTATTTAGAAATGTGTGTTTATAAATTTCAGAATATTATTTTTCTAACTTTTTATTATATTCAAGCTTTATTGCATATGACCCAGTGATAGCAGCCTGTGGAATTTTCTGCTTTTTTGGATTTCAGGAAAGATAACGTGATCATTTTTTCAACAATCCATGTGTATGTGAGTAGACTTTGTTCTTAAGTTACTGAATATAAAATGATATATGTGGTATTTGCTTACCCATGTAAGAAGTGTTTTTCAAATCCTCAGTATTCTCACATGTATTTGCTTAATTTATTCCCTGGGTTTCCAAGATAGATATGTTGTGCTTTTGTCAAATTCTCTTTGCATTTCTCTCATATTTCATCTTCAATATTTTAATCTTATGTTGTTAACTGAATAAAGGTTGCAAGTGATATGCAATAGTCCTCCCTTAACCACGGTTTTGCTTTCTGCTGTGTCAGTTACCCATGGTCAACTTTGGCCTGAAAATATTAAATGGAAAATTCCAGAAATACAGAAATAAACAATTCATAAGTTTTAAATTGCATGGTGTTCTGAGTAGCATGATGAAATCTCGAGCCCTCTTGCTCCATCCCACATAGCACGTGAATCATCCCTTTGTCCAGTGGATCCACACAGTATATGATATTTGCCAGATAGTCACGTAGTAGCTATCTGGGTTATCAGATCAACTGTTGTGGTATCACAGTGCTTGTGTTCAAGTAACCCTTATTTTACTTAATAATGGCCACAAAGCACAAGAGTAATGATGCTGACAAGTTGAATATGCCAAAGAGAAGCTATAAAGTGCTTCCACTAGGAGAAAAGGTGAAAGTTCTTGACCTAATAAGGAAAGAAAAAAAAATTATATGCTGAGGGTGCTAAGATCTACAGTAACTTTTACTACAGGATATTGTATAATTGTTCTATTTATTATTAGTTATTGTTGTTAATTTCTTACTGTGCCTAATTTATAAATTAAACTTTATCATAGGTCTGTATGTATAGGAAAAAACATAGTATATATAGGGTTCAGTACTATCTGATGTTTCAGGCATCCACTGGGGGATCTTGGAACATATCCCCCAAGGATAATGGGTGACTACTGTAACTTCCTGGAATATTGTTATTTTAATCAATATAAAATATTATGCAATATAAAATATTATGGTTTAGATTTTAAATTAGAGTCTGTCTGATATTAACATTGCTAGATTTGTTTTCTTTTGGTTATGATTTGTTTTTTATTGATCCTTTATTTTTATCCTTTACATAGCAGATGTAGAATTTTGTCATTCTATTATCGTAATTTTTTATGGAAATTTTTTACTATTATTCATTAATAGTAAAAATGTTGACATAAGTCAATAACTGCCAGCATAAACTGAAAATTAAAAAAAAAAGATAAAGCTGTGAAATAAGATAGAAGCAATGTAGGAAAGATTATGTTTTCATTCATTTTTTGATATAGAAGTATCCTAGCTAATCCTGTGGAGTTATTTATAATAGTCAGATAAATAAGAAAGAAAAATAACTCATAATTGTCCAGTGTTTTGTGCCAGTCTCAGCCTATCAATAACCGGTGCTGTGGTTGGACCAGCTCTTGTGTCTCTTATTATGATTGCAAGACGCCTTTCAGTAATAACCATCAGGAAACTTTGAAAAAAATAAAGGTTTTTTACTCACAGGACCTGGAAATTACACGGCACACCCAGGGCCACACAGTGAGGTCTCGAGTAGAGAGAGAGCGCACAGGCCTGGGTTCTGCTTTTATTGAGGTCCAGTGTGGGGGCCTAGTGTTCTGAGGGCTCACTCTTTCTTGGTGAATTTAAAACAGAAGAGCATGAATTTAAAGTGAAGTAAGAGAAAAAAAAGTAGCCTGAATGGTCAGTTATTGAAGTCAACCAAGATCTCCAAAACAAAGGAGCCTCAGCGGGGGAGGCTGCCTCTTCTTTATCTAGTCTGGCTGGCAATGTGTTCATCTGAGACAGCCCTCTTTGAAATGGATGCCAGCGCAATCAAGGCTTAAGTCATGCACTTGCATTAGGGAAAAAAAAAAAACAAAACTGTCAGAGCTTACACTACATCCAGATAAAGCAATTTATGACAATTTTTTTTTTTATATTATCTTCATTGTTCAAAGCAAGATGCCAAAAATAGGACCGGCCCGGTGGCGCAACGATTATTAAGTGTGAGCACTCTGCTTCGTCGGCCTGGGGTTCACAGGTTCGGATCCCGGGCGTGAGCCGAGGCACCGCTTGTCAAGCCATGCTGTCTGATCTTCCTCACAAAAGAAAAAAAAAAAAATGCCAAAAATATATAACAATTTAGATCCATTGTTGGGTTCAGGTAGCTCTACAGTATATTGTTTTTGATAGTAATTAAAAAGATGTGAATAGTCTTGACATTTTTTATTGTCTTTAATGGATCTCTTGTATGTTTCATAAGGTAAAATTTTTCCCATTGAAAGAAAGCCAGAAATTATTAGTATTATTTTTTTGTGTGTGAGGAAGATCAGCCCTGAGCTAACATCCATGCCAATCCTCCTGTTTTTGCTGAGGAAGACTGGCCCTGGGCTAACATCCATGCCCACCTTCCTCCACTTTATATGGGGCGCCGCCACAGCATGGCCTGACAAGCGGTGCATTAGTGCGCACCTGGGATCCGAACCCAGGCCGCCAGCAGCAGAGCGTGCACACTTAGCCGCTATGCCACGCAGCAGGCCCCACTATTTCTGAAAAAGAAAGCAGAAATGATAAAGAGGCCACTTTTAGCAATTTAAAAATGAGAAATGAGAGTAATTAGTGAAAGAATTACAAAATTCTGAATTGGGTTAAGTAAACACAGGCTGAACGTTTTATGTTTTATGTTCTCTTGGATTTTCAGCAACTTCCTTGGAAAGACTAGATGGATGAGTGAGTGGTGAAAGTTAAATTTAATACATCTTGTCCGGCCACATTGAGTTAAACATAGATAAATGCAGGTAAATGTTAAGGGACTGTGAAATCAACGGGTTCATAAAGTAAGCATCTGAAATTGAGTTTCACAGTTTAAAAACAGAGGAAATTCTGACAGCTGTTGAGGTTTTAGAAATTATATAGTAACCATAAATATACAAAAAGTTAGAATTCTGTTCTTAAGACCTACCTAGCTTCTTATTATTCTGTGCACACAGACTTTCTTTTATGATTTTTGTGATTTTTTTCTTTACGTTTAGGTGTGTGGTTAGTGCTAGCAAGCCATTTCACTTTCCAGGCCTCTCTGCTTATAGCACTGGACCAAGGCTAACCGATAGGAGCATCCTTAAGCTGATTATTTGGTAGTTATTCTGTGTTCAGTAGGATTCTGATTCAGTTTCATTGGGAGATATCACTGTTATCAATTAATAGTTAGGACATTGGGCGATGCTGGAAGCTGCTAAGAGCCCTGTATTTGTTATCTCTGGTCTAGGTTATATGCTCTTTAAGGGCAGAGACCTCATTCTGCTTTGTATTTCTGGTATGTGACACTAAGGCTTTGAACAACAAATATTTGTGAAATGAAAAAAATCAAAATTAATTTTATAGTAAAATGGATTTTTTGGTAATATGGGGGCAAAATCTGTATTATTCTGCTTGGCCTGCCCTAATAAAACACCACAGGTTGGCTGGCTTAAACAGCAGAACTTTATTGTCTAACAGTTCTGGAGGCTGGAATTCCAAGAACAAGGTGTCAACAGAGTTGGTTTCTGGTGAGAGCCCTCTTTCTGGCTTGCAGATGGCTACCTCCTTGCTGTGTCTTCACAAGCCTTTTCTCTATGAATGCCAGGAGAGAGATCTCCGGTGTCTCTTATATTTTAAGAACACCAGTCCTATCTAATTGGGGTCCCATTCTTATGATCTCATTTAACCTTAATTACCTTTTTAAATAACCACTAAAGAAGCTTGACATTCCTGGACAATGAATCACAGCCAGATCATAATTCACCTATAAAGTTTTGACCAGGGTAACCTGAAAAATTGGGTCTTAACATATTAGAGTTCCATATATCTCAGTGAGCATGTATCACTCTATCACAGAACCAGAAAGTTGAGTGTAAACCAAGTTTAATTTTATTATTCAATTTAAAAATATTTTAACTTACTTGAGTTACTCACTATTTAAAAGATATTTTTAAAGTGAAACCTTTATATAAGGGGAGAATTTATTGTTAACATGCATAATTAATACGTAACTATGCAAAGTATGTATAATTTGTAAATCTCCATCATTTTTTTCCCAAGATTTGAAAGAACAGTTCTGTGTCCCAAGGAAATCCCAATGACACAGGTCACACATTTTTATGGTGTATAAAACTTTGATCATTTGACATTTTCCAAATAATTCAATGCTGAAGTATTTACATATGACCATTCAGTCATCCATTTATCCAGCAGAATTTATGAGGCACTTACTGTGTTCTCAAGCAGGGTGTGCCCAGACCTAGTGGGCAGAGGTATGTGAGAAGTGAGCCATATTCTTGAAAGTAGTGTAGTGGGAAAACAGACATGCAATGTCTTCTTTGTGTTTAGGTCTAATTCATGTCCTTCAAGAGATTTTAGAGTTTAAAGTTGAATTTTATGCCTAGCTCTTTTACTTTCTTATGTACTATATTAATTTGTGATATTATAAATGGGTCTATTATATTTTCTATTTGCTTTGTATATATGTATATGTATAGTTATTGATTATTATAAATTGATTATTGATTATCTAACTTGCTACTTTACTAAATTGTTTTATTATTTTTAGTAATTTCCATTAATTCTTGTGAATTTTTAAAATGTAAAATCATATTACCTGTAAATATATATAGTTTTGCCTATCTTATTCTAAATCCTATGCCTTTAATTACTTTTTCTGTTTTATTTTATGCATGTGTGTTGACATAACCAATTCCTGTTTTATTGAGTGTTTTAATAAAAGTGTTTGTTAAAAGTTGAAAATCGTTAAATACGTTTTCTGCATCTATGAAGATGATCACAGGATTTTCCCTTTACCTCTATTAATACGATAGACTCTTCATATTGACCTACTCTCACATTCTTGGAATTAATGCCAGTTAATCATGATATTTTATTTTTTTCAATGTATTATTTAGTATAACTTTGCTCATGTAATATATTGAGGGAGAAATTTATTCCCCTTTTCTCATGTTTATATGAAGGAGACTGGCTTCCATTCAACTCTCTAGGAATGGCAGTATTGGAATGTATGCATCTGGTTTTTCTTCCTACACTTTATTATTTGTTTCCTAAAATAAAAAGAAGGGAGTGTTAACCAGATTGTGTTTATTTACCAGTGGTCAAGATATTGTATTTCGAAGCAAGACAGAAGAAAATTCCCTCTTTTGCTACCTGTTTTAAGAATAAGAAAGTCTAGAGGGATAAGAAATAGTCTCTTTCCCTTTCCAGATGCATTTCAGGTGTGGTACAGCATAGCCATACGAGAACTCAATAAGTAGACTATACTGGGGAGAAAATTGCGATTGCATTAAGGTTTTTGCTCTATTTTGTACTCTTCCCTTTCCATTAAGCCTTAAAAATAGACTAACCCTTGCTTTGATCCAAGATTTCTCAAAGAAGGTCAAAGGTATCAGGTAGAAAATAATATTAATATTTTTGCTACAGGCATACTTCTTGGACAAAATTAAGAATGAATGTGTCATGATCTTTTCCTTTTCTTTGCAATGGTGTTTCATTAGAGCCTTTTGTAATTGATTTTTAAAAGCCTGGAGAGAAGAGTCATCCTAAAATATGACAACTTGACAAACTTTTCTTTGACACTGTGATGAGAAAAATATAGAAGGTGGACTCCAGTGCCTTTTGAGCGACAGTGACTTTTAAAGCCTAGTTGGAAAATCCTCAAAATAGCTCTGGAGGAGCATCTTTTGAAGCATTTTATGGATGGACTTTTAGTGTTAAGTGTAGGAAATTGATGTGTCTCCATGCAAATAGGTCATGTGCAAGCTTCCAACAATCCAAGCTGTTTCATGTACTGAAACCATACAACTGTTTCAGCCCAATTCAGTATTCTCAGGCACTGATGAGGGAAACTCATAATCGCATGAGTTGAGGAGTATGAGGTATTGATAAGCAGATACTTAGGGCTATGTGTTCATTTTGATGTAACATTTCATGATTTAGATGGAATCAGACTCAGATTATGGAGGAATTAAGAAAAAAGGCAGATTTCCTAAGTCTTATTCTGATATTCAGTGAAACACCATTGCAGCAGGCTTTGCATATGCGTAGGCTTTTTCTCCTGCTGTCAAAAACATTCTATGTTGTTCCTAGAATTACTGCACTTTATTTTCTAATACTGTGGGTGCTCACCTGGTTCTTTCAACTGACAGTTTAAATATTCTAGCTATTTTAGCTTTTCTTTTATAAGCCATCTTTTGCAATATATGTATGTCATACTTAGAAGACAAAAATGTGAATTTAACTGATCTCTCTAGTGAGCATAGTTTTAGTACCCTCTCATTCCAGTTATACTAGAATCCTAAATTTATTCATACCTTGAGACTCAATAACGAAGGATGTGTCAGAGGCTGCCTCTGAAGAGTTTCATGCAAATTACAATATTTTAAGTTGAATCCTATTGTAATGTAGTAGGGAAGTTCACTATGTGAACGAAGCCAAAGTCAAAAACATTTCTTAAAGTGAAGAACTGGCTGTCTTCTAACTATCTTTGGTATTTGTTGTCCTGTAAGGACCAAGTTCAGACTAACTGAATTTTCCTAGAGTTTAACACATCTGACTTAGTTTGGGAATGTAAACAAAAATACTTAAATTCAGCTTCAAACATTAGATGAAGCTAATTAATGTGTCCTGATTGTCTTGTGCAAATAAAGCTGTGCCCGTTTGTAAACTCATTCACTAGCGTCTTTGTAACAATTTGTAAAAGAAGGAAGTCGAGGAACCATCTGATTTCTTCATCAAGGAGTCCTGATAACCTGCACATTAAGAAGCTATTAATTCTGAACTTCATTGCACTCATTTCATTCCACACCTCAGTCGTCAAAATCATCATTAGGCAAGTTGCTCCCTCCACCTGCAGAATGTTCCTTGGATCTGTTCTTCCCTCTCCATTGTCCCTAGGACTGACCTAATCTTGGCCTTCAGATCACGCTCCCCATCAGTAAACAGTTATTAGGAACTCCTCACAATGCATCTGTATTGATTTACCCGTAAATTATGCACAAACACTACTGAATTGCGTACGTTAAGAAACAAGTACAAAGGATGACATTTAAAAGCGTGATTTGAAAATATATGTACACATAAGTTGGAAAACATTCCTGACCTTGATGGATTGGCCCATGCACCTCACTTTGGCAACCAATACCTAGACTAACCATTGCAATCCCCCCACGCCGCCCCTACTTTCCACTTCCTCTCCTGCATCAACACACACTATACACTCTCTCAAAGAGGCTTCTATTTAGAAAAATAATATTTTATTGAGACAACTATATATGTGAGCTCTTTATTTCTTTCCATATCTTTCTTTTAACTTCTCTAACATAAAAAGTAATATAAAAAGTAATAAAGCAACAGTTGGACAGTCTGTTTTAGTGACAGATTTTTCAAATGCATGACATTTTGTTTGCCATATTAAAAAGCCTGAGTGAATTTGAAAGGCATGACAAAGACTGAATAGAACACCTCTGACTCTGTATCCGCATAAGAGTTTCTAGGTTAAACAGTTCAGTCAGCATTAGGTGAGGCAATCATAGCAAATAACATTTAAGGTTGAATGAATTTTCCAGTCTATTTTTCCACTTTTCCCAAGTAGAGATGACAATATCTTATGTTTTAAATGTATACAGGTTAGGATAATATTTCAACATGCATCCTCCCCATGAACACTCATAATAGATTTATCCCTTCCTGAATTTATTTATCAATTGTCATGGGAGGGGAAGGATGAAGAGCAGCTCCACTGGCTGGGGGTCAGAATGAGACTAGACAGTACAGAAATGTCCAAGTGAGACTGATGATCGTTTTCTGCAGAGTTTGTTTTAAAGTCTCTTCTCCAGATTCCCCACAGAGCCATGGTTGAGGCCCACCTGGTTAGCAGTGCTTTTATTTGAGGGGGCTCTTGGTGGCCCACTTAGAGAGTGTTGAGTCACATCTGAGTCACTGAGGCAGCCTAGAGACCTCAAAGGTGCAAGAGCAGAACCCCAAACCTTGGGGCCATGGGAATGGAGGAGCCTGGGAGTCTGAGGAAATTGTGAAAGCTTTGGGCTTGTCTTGGAATTTGAGATTGAAAGAACTCCTTTACCTCCTGTAAGGATGACAAAATACCAGCATCAAAAGGCATCCACTGCTCCAGAGTGTCCTTACATACAATGAGCAACAATGACCTTACCTTTCCCAGAAATAAACACAACGCAAAGCAACCCCAAAATAAAGACCGTGACAAATCAATTGTCTCCTATGACAGAGATGAACAATGATGAGCGAGGCCATTAGTAACTTTTACATAGTTTCTATCCGTGGTCAGATATTATTATTGTTATGCTTTTAAGAGCCATAATATAAAAGTTATGTTTATTGAAACCAGAGATTCCATTCTTGTCTTTATAGTAAGGCATGGAATCGCTTAAATGGAAATTAATAGAGCTGAGGAAACTCTGGAGTGTCTCAAAGATGACACAATCTGTGTTTTGTTACATCATTCTATATGCTGAGACTTTGGCAAGCTGTCACACACTTAAAAAATTTATTCACAATTACTCAAATTTCCTAAAACATAAAGAACAGATCTACCCTGAAATGTTGAAAGACAGCTAATCAAAGTGAAAATGAACAATGAGGAAGGGTATTAAGCGTGAATTAAACTGTGCTATCTGCTTTAAATTTGATTTCTGAGGAGCTGAGGAGACCCCTTCTATGTAATTTCAGTCATGTGGCACTGAGCCACGGGGTCATCTGTGACATTCAGCATAATATGAAGGTATGGGACCGTGGGAAAATGGGAATCAGAATTTTACAAAGAATGGAATGCCCCCATATGGAAACACACACAACTTCTGGATAAAAGATTAAAAAAAAAAAAAAAAAAAGAACAAAAGGTGTGTTTAAATGTATGCCTTCTTATCACGTTACATATGTCCCAGGCATAATTTAATAGACTAGTCATACGTGTTCAATCACGAGGTTCACTTCATTATTATAACTGCACGTACTTTTCTCTGACAAGGTCCTATTTCCACCCCACAATGGTAAAACAAAGTTTTATTGAGTAATAAAATAAGACCAATTCACTAACTTTTCTAGGCACTCTGATGTAAACAGTCTCATATGGGGATAAATATTCAGTCACATCCGAAATTTGTTTAACTCAGATTTGGATTGACATTTGCACTCTGAAGTCCCCCAGCACTCAGCCAGCTGGTCCATCTGCGGGGAGAGTCTGTCCTCGGCCCTGGCACGGCTGGCTCCCACCCAGTACTGTGCCAGGGCTGAGTTCAGTGGTAGGTCTCCTCCTGTGCCAGCCTAGACAACCTCCCAGATGCTCCATCCTGTGGGGTCCAGGTGTTCCCAGAGTTACAGCCTGGCCTGTGCACTATATACTAAAGTATTCACTGTATTACACCTAGAGGATTATAAAATGAGAATGTGTTATAATTAAATAGCATAAATCCATGGTAAATATATTTTTTATTAGTGCCATGGTATTAACCAATATTCCCTATTTCAGTAGTTGAAATGAGTTTAAATTTAAATGCTCATTAAAGAACTTGGCAGTATAAACTCTCACCCATAGAAAAGATGGAAAAGGACATCACTAAAATATAAACATGTATATGCATACGTATAATATAAATACGAATATTTTATATTGCTATTTTTCTTCAAATACAATCATTTTATCTCATAATTTCTTCTCATCTCAAAAGAATACATAAAAGAGATGAAAAGGAATATCTTAGGGTTTTTTTTAAACCAATACTTTTTTCTTAAAAAAATTTATTTGAGATTTTTGTGAAATTAAACATAGAAAAGAGCAAAGAGGATTTATAATAATAAAAATCAACTAAGAAGAGAAGGAATAGGAGAAGAACACTTGAGGACACCTAATACATTGAACTATGTAGCTGACCACTGAATTTAGGGTTTAGTGGCCTGGGAAATATTTTAGATCATGTAATTCTCACAGCCAACTGAAGTCCAGCCCTGGGCAGTAGAGACACAGCCCCTAGACCACTGGGAGGAGAGACAATCCTTAATGTCCACTCAGCCCAACCAACCCCACATTCCTGGACAAATCAGCCTCAATGGGAGAAACATGGACCCAGGAATGGGACCAGGATCACAAGACTGGATTTTGATCGCATCCTTTACCAGATAAAGGTTATTTGTCCAACTCCGTACTGGATAAAGTAATTCCTTTTATAGTTTTGGGAAGGATTAAATGAGACACAATAATCAAGTATCATTGTAAGGTGGCGGTATAAATAAAATCTAAAGAATATAAGTTGACATGGAGAGCTGATCTTTTCCTGGAATGGAAATTTTAGAGGAGTCACTAAATGGGATCTTGTAATCAAGTTTAACTGGCCTGGTACTTTCCCGGAAGGCCATGCCCTTCCTCAGGACCTAGTGGATCCAACGTGATTTGTGTTTGCACATCCCAGTGCTTCTCACATGCCAACTTACACACTGGATAGCTGTGCAGCCATTGCATGTTGGCTTCTTGATTGAAAAAGCAAACAAGGGAATGAGGACTTCTATTTACAAAGGGACTGCTGTGAGCCAGACACCCTCCTAGGCACTCATAGATGTTATTATGTAATTATACATTGATGTGTAATTTATGTAATTTAATATGTAATATGTAATTCCCTCCACCCTACATCCTTCTATTGGTGACCATTCTCTTTTAAATTTTGCAGCATATACTTCCTTTATTTTTTCTAACATAAAGAAATATGGATGTCTGTGTATACATATATATATTTATGCATGTGGGTGTGTATGTGTATATATTGTATGTATACATGTGTGTGCATATATATTAACATATTTTATATATATATATACACACACACACATTAAGAAAAAGGGAAATAGTAGCAGGCTATCAGCACTTTTACTATTCAACCTGGAAATCTTTCCACAGTATTACATAAATGTTATTCCTTACACATTTTTATTGTAGTACTTTATTTTGTGGGTGAACTATATTTTATTCAACCAGTTCCCTATTACTGGAAGTTTGACGGTTTCAAATATTTTGCCATTATTTTTGTTTGCTTTTACTAGAAATCACTAGAGTTAAACTTGAAGTGTTTTTACTTTGGGAAAAAATGTATGTTCTCTTAGTCTGATCTAGTGACACTCGGAGTAGTGAAAGAAGAGAATTTTTTTTTCCATCAAAAATAATGAGTAAGATAGTTGTGGATCAAGCCAGTGCCAAATCTGTGGGTCCACTAACTTTGGCTTTCAGATTAGTCATTTGTGAAAACATTCAGCCCAGGTGACCTGTTTGAAGGCAAGGCACAAATGCAATTAACTGCCCAGGTGGAAATTATGGTCTGTGAAAGTCGGAGAATCTGGGGTTGGCAACTGAGTTGGCAGTTTTCCAGCTCTTCAGTGTGGAAATCGACTTTACTCACAAAGAGTTAAAGGAAGGATTCAATGAGACAATGTTTACAAATCATGAGTCATAGTGATTGGAGTAGAATAGGCACCGTAAATGCCCAACTATTGTAATGATCATCATCAACATCAACAAAATACTGTTCTCAGGCAACCCCCATGAATCCTT
The DNA here is from genome assembly GCF_020826845.1 of Diceros bicornis minor. Taxonomy (NCBI): domain Eukaryota; kingdom Metazoa; phylum Chordata; class Mammalia; order Perissodactyla; family Rhinocerotidae; genus Diceros; species Diceros bicornis. The sequence goes on from NC_080759.1 coordinate 55,600,666, forward strand.
TGTGTAATCTTATACTTTGACCGTTGTTCTGGAAGCTTTAATTCATTCTTTAAGTTAAACCCTTTGGCCTGATTTCTTTGGTTGACTTTAATTACCTGAGCAAACTACAGCCATTAGTGTTTGCACACTTTCACTCATACAAACTTTCAGAAACATCCAAAGAACTTAAAGATTCCTGTGAGGATAATTATCAAACCAGTGTCAGAGGGCTAGAGAGAAATCTGCGAAGGTGATGACCCTGTCTGTGTCTAAGTCTCAGAATCATCCAATGAACCAACAGCACTCATTTTCGCTTAATGTGTATGTTGCGTTTTGAAGAATTTCTTCAAATTAGATATTAAAGGAAATCTATATTATTTTGAAAAACATTTATTTATGTAGAACAAGTTCCATAAAATTGATTAAAATGATTTATTTTCATCATTACTGGTAGACACATGAGAATTTACTTGAAAAACTTAGAATATTATCACACTTTCATCTTTTGGAAGTTGTGGTCTGAAAGATAACTGGTGAGAATAATCCTTAGCGAAGGTAGAGTGAGAGTTGATGCAGTTTTCCTGTTCTATTTGGGTCAGAATTTTCATTAAATTAGAATTCTATATGAATTCCTTACAGGTATTATAATTTAAATTGAATATTACTACATTGTTATTCTAGGGAGTGTCTCATTTTCTGAGATTTTCCTTGGCTTAATCCAATATATTTTAGCTGTTTTCACTGAAAAATCATGACCTATGCAGTTAAAATAAATCTACTGAGTACTAAATTTCAATATTAATTTTCTATAAGGAAGCAGAGCTGAGGGAAAAAGCAGCACATAGAATCCTGAAATGATTTCCAGTTCAGAGAAGACTTTCATGGCCTCGGCTACTTCTTATTTCTCGTCAGGTTCCCAAAACTTAACATTTAAGAAAAATTTACAAAGACTTTTCAAATTATGCTTATAATTAAAACTGTATTAAAATGTTTTCCTTAAATTAAATGAGGACTTATAATTAGCATATGATCTAATCTGTGATGGTAACTCATGAATTTAGTGATCTTTATCTAGAAGCTGAAACACTACTCTAATGTTGCTATGATCTGAGATTGACCCATACTTATTATTTCCCCTGATGATACCATTGGAAAAGGATACACAAAACTGAAAACAAATACAAAGGATTTATTAGATAAATGGAATTAGTGGTTCATTAAGTAAATAACATAAATGTGACTGAATCTAAACCTGTTTGGAAATAAATAAGAAAATCCTTCCATTCATTTGAGTGTTCTGGATGGTCTACAAACATAATGAGAGAATACTATCATGTTATGCACGAGAGTGAAAAATGAAAATTCTCAAAATATGCTGAGAAAATCAGTCTTCTGCACACATCCTTTGATTTTGGGTTGTATTTCCCATCATTACAAGCATCATTAACGTTCATTAAATTAGTCACTATTTCTTTAAAATCACAATTAATAATTAAAAACTTATCAGAGAGACTTCAATACTACTCAATTTAAATAATCAGTTCTCATTCAGCTCTAACATTAAGATGTTTGAATGGGAAGAGTAATTCCTATCAACTTTTTATTTTTCTTGGTAAAATTCTTAAAACTTTTCTCTTTTCTAGCTTAAGCCTATTCTTTCATCTTGCCACCTGATTGATAACATGATCAAACATTCACTTTATTTTTAATTCTCTTGATTTCTTTTATTTTCATTTTGAAGGTAGTTTTGAGTATTTAGTACAATAATTAATAGCATAGCTCTGCATTCGATATAGTGTCTCTAGTAAGGATAGGAGATTCTTAAATTAACATGTAGTTAATCTTAAAATACAAGCTTTTCCAGGGCTGGCCTGGTGGTTAAATTCAGTGCGCTCCACTTCCGCAGCCCAGGGTTCCGTTCCTAGGCACACACCTACACTGCTCGTCATGCTATGGCAGCAACCCACATACAAAAAATAGAGGAAGATTGGCACAGATGTTAGCTCAGGGTGAATCTTCTTCAGCAAAAAAAAATATATATATATATATAATATATATATAAGCTTTTCCCCTCATGTAAACTAATTTCATATATAAGATCTCTTTATCTTTTCAAGGGAATTGAAACAAATTTAAAATTTCATTCAAATTTCCCAGTAATGTTTCTTTTGTTGTGTTCAACTTTATATAATAATTTTTCTTTATGTCCTTTGTTATCCTTTTTAGTATAGTTCATAAAATAAATGTGCTGCTGTTAAAACCAGCTCTATTAGGGCCATTACTGCATAGGTAAACTGAAGAATGCTAAATAATTGACAGATTGAGAGAAGAGTATTAACCCCGATGGCAGAAGACATTACATGCCCAGTTGGGGTTGTAGAGTCAGCAATGGCAAAAAGCAGCTGTTTAATTGCTGCACTTAAAGCCATTTATCTATCACAGAACAGCTCAGCAACCTGTTCACAATTTAAACAAAAAAGATCACATTCACCAATTATCACAAAAATGAAACCCCCATGAAAAGTAAGAAAAATATTCATTTGTGTCACTACTAGAGACTCAGGAAAATACAGGGTTTCATAAATACGGTATGAAAGAAGGAAATATTTCAGAAATATGTAGAAAGGAAGAGAGGGAGGGAATATTGGATTTTTGTTTGTGATAAAGATGGCCTTGTTGGAGCTGCAAAATATTAAACAATTCTTTTTATAATATATTTTAGGTATAGTTCTATAGTTATATGTTGTTAAAATATTAAGTTTTAGAAAAGAAAAGCAGAGGAGACTCTCATGACAAATTTTAAAAGTAAATAGTGATAAAATGATGAATAGATTTTTGATTCACCGTTGATTTGGAATGTGGCTAAACTCTGTCACCACAGGTTCATCTGACTCATAAGACAAGTTTTAGAGCAGGAGTGAAATTCAAAGAACTTTGGTAACTGACCAAAGTCACAGAGCAGGTAAATGTCGCTTGAAGCAGATGAAAGCTGTGTAGCGTCTAGTGATGATTGTTCACATGTAGCAGCCCTGACTCACTCTCCCCAATCTTCCATTGAAGCTCTCATGCCACGAGGATCCAGAGGACAATGCAGGCTGACAGCCACAGCTACACAGATAGATATGTTGCCTCATCCGGAGAAGTCCCCCTGCCCGCCCACGACAGAGTCCAGGTGGAGGTGCAGTGTTCTGCATTCGCCGTCTTCTGGTGTCCCAAGCTCCTCCCTGCCTCAGCCTGATCAGACTCTGCCTTTACCAGATGCTTCTTTAACATTCCCTCCCACTGGACTGTTAAATCCCAAGGGTATGTGTGCGGAAGTGGGACACGGGTCTAATTTTGTCTCTCTCTTCTGGGCCCAATGCCGTGACCAAATAAAATGAATTTATTTAACATAAGTCATAAATAAATGAACCAGTAAATGATAAATGAATGAGTGAGGTAGTGGCCAAATTGCAAAATCTGATTCAAAATGCTCTTTTTGAATGACTAACCTTTATTTATTTATTTATTTATTTTTGTTTAGTGCAGTAACATTGGTTTAAAACATTGTAAAAATTTCAGGTGTACATCATTATACTTCTATTTCTGCATAGATTACATCATGTTCACCACCAAAATACTAATTACAACCCATCACCACACACATGTACCGAATTATCCCTTTCACCCTCCTCCCTCCCCCCTTCCCCTCTGGTAACCACCAGTCCAATCTCTGTCCCTATGTGTTTGTTTGTTGTTGTTATTATCTACTACTTAATGAAGGAAATCATACGGTATTTGACCTTCTCCCTCTGACTTATTTCACTTTGCATTATACCCTCAATGTCCATCCATGTTGTCACAAATGCCTAGATTTCATCGTTTCTTATGGCTGAGTAGTATTCCATTGTGTATATATACCACAGCTTCTTTATCCATTCGTCCTTTGATGGGCACTTATGTTGCTTCCAAGTCTTGGCTATTGTGAATAACGCTGCAATGAACACAGGGGTGCATGTACCTTTACAAATTGGTGTTTTCAAGTTCTTTGGATAAATACCCAACAGTGGAATAGCTGGATCATATGGTAGTTCTATCCTTGATTTTTTGAGGAATCTCCGTACTGTTTTCCATAGTGGCTGCAACAGTTTGCACTCCCACCAGCAGTGTATGAGAGTTCCCTTCTCTCCACATCCTCTCCAACACATGTTGTTTCCTGTCTTGTTAATTATAGCCATTCTGACGGGCGTGAGGTGATATCTCATTGTGGTTTTAATTTGCATTTCCCTGATAGTTAGTGATTTTGAACATCTTTTCATGTGTCTGTTGGCCATCCGTATATCTTCTTTGGAGAAATATCTGTTCAGGTATTTTGTCCATTTTTTAATTGGGTTGGTAGTTTTCTTGTTGTTGAGATGCATGAGTTCTTTATATATTTTGGAGATCAACCCCTTATCAGATGTATGGTTTGCAAATATCTTCTCCCAATTGTTAGGTTGTCTTTTCGTTTTGTTGATGGTTTCCTTTGCTGTGCAGAAGATTTTTGGTTTGATGTAGTCCCATTTGTTTATTTTTTCTATTGTTTCTCTTGCCCGGTCAGACATGGTGTTTGAAAAGATGTTGCTAAGACCGATGTCGAAGAGCGTACTGCCTATGTTTTCTTTTAGAAGTTTCATAGTTTCAGGTCTTACATTCAAGTCTTTAATCCATTTGGAGTTAATTTTTGTGTATGGTGTAAGGTAAGGGTCTACTTTCATTTTTTTGCACGTGGCTATCCAGTTTTCCCAACACCATTTGTTGAAGAGACTTTCTTTTCCCCATTGTATGTTCTTGGCTCCTTTGTCAAAGATTAGCTGTCCATAGATGTGTGGGTTTAGTTCCGGGCTTTCGATTCTATTCCATTGATCTGTGTGTCTGTTTTTGTGCCAGTACCATGCTGTTTTGGTTACTATAGCTTTGTAGTATATTTTGAAATCAGGGAGTGTGATACCTCCAGCTTTGTTCTTTTTTCTCAGGATTCCTTTAGCTATTCGGGGTCTTTTGTTGTTCCATATAAATTTTAGGATTCTTTGTTCTATTTCTGTGAAAAATGTTGTTGGAACTTTGATAGGGATTGCATTGAATATATAGATGGCTTTAGGAAGTATGGACATCTTAACTATGTTAATTCTTCCAATCCAAGAGCATAGAATAATAACATTTTTTTTGTGTGTGTGTGAGGAATATCAGCCGTGAGCTAACATCTGCCAATCCTCCTCTTTTTGCTGAGGAAGACTGGCCCTGGGCTAAGATCCATGCCCATCTTCCTCTACTTTATATGGGATGCTGCCACAGCATGGCCTGCCAAGCGGTGCATTGGTGCGCGCCCAGGATCCGAACCGGCAAACCCCGGGCCACGGCAGCGGATCGTGCGCACTTAACTGCTTGCGCCACTGGGCCGGCCCCCTGAATGACTAACCTTTAAAACTCAAAGAAATAAATGTCTCCCAGTGGAAGAGGGGAGGCTAAGTGTCTGTACTGCCCTCCTCCCCGACCCTCATCAAAAGTAAATTACTAAAAGTTCTAGTTATCCTTGAACTTTCCTACTTCTAGGAAAACTGTCACTTTTCATTCTTAAAATCAGATGACATAAGCCTAGGGTTTGCTTTGATTTTTACTGTTATGGATCTTCATTAACACTTGTAATTATCACTATTTCTATATGTATATTAAATTCTAAAACAAGTTCACCTCTTACAGTAACAAAATTTGTTTTGGCTCTGCCATTTTTTTTTAAATTTTGCAATCATACTGGATTGGTGCTTTATATTTTCATGGAGTTTTAAGATTTTAAAATGAATACTCTTCCCACCCTTTCCCAAAGAAGACACACACACTTTGTGGACTTCTCACATCTAATTGTAGTTAAAAGAAACCATGTGAAGATCAGTGTCATGGTTAGTTTTATGGGGTGACTTGGCTATTGTACCCAGTTATTTAATCAAACACTTATCTAGATGTTGCTGTGAACAACACAATAAGCGTAGATCTGTTAACACCTACAATCAGTTGACTTTAAGTAAAAGATATTATCATCAACAATGTAGGTGGGTCTTATCCAATCAGTAGAAGGCAGTAAGAGCAAAATTGAGGTTTCCTGAGGAAAAAGAAATTCTGCCTCAAGACTGCAGCATCAGCTGCTGCCTGAGTTTCCAGTCTGTTGACCTGTTGTACAAGTTATATATACTGGTTTTGATACAAAACAACACACATTTATTAACTCATGGTTTCTGTACATCAAGAGTTTGGACAAGACGTGCTGGGTCCTCTGCTTGAGAGTCTCCTGAGGCGGTAATCAAGGTGTCCATCTGCTGGCACTGTGCTCTCACCTGAAAGCTCAGCTGGGGCAGGATCTGCTTCTTGCTTACTTGTTGGCTCGCAGCTTTCAGTTCCTTGTGGCTGTCAGCTGGAGGCACCTCAATTTCTTGCCATGTGCTCCCCACCATAGGCACCTCACTACGTGGTAGCTTGCTTCTTCAAAGCCATTGGGAGATTCTCTCAGTAAGACAGAATATTACATTTTTGTGTAATGTAACTACAATCATGTGCACATAACCATGTATATTCCGTCATCTTTTTCATCTTCTGTTGGTTACAAACAAGTCTTGCCCACCTCCAGGGGAGAGGACCACATAGGGAGTGACCACCAGGAGGTGAGGCAGAAGAGGGGCCACCCTAATAGTTGGTCAACCACAATGAGCATGGCATCTTTTTTCTCTGAAATTGATGCATGGGGCGTTGCTGAATTTACATACAAAATTCATTTTTCTTTTTCTTTTTTTTGTTTTTTTGTGAGGAGGACTAGCCCTGAGCTAACACCCGATGCCAATCCTCCCCCCTTTTTGTTTCTTGAGGAAGATTGGCCCTGAGCTAATATCCGTGCCCTTTTTCCTCTACTTTATATGGGATGCCGCCACAGCATGGCTTAACAAGCGGTGCGTCTGTGCATGGCCAGGATCCGAACCTCTGAACCCCGGGCCTCCGAAGTGGAGCACGTGCACTTAACTGCTTGCACCAGAGGGCCAGCCCCCAAAATTCGTTTTTCTAAAATCACTGTTCTTAAAATCTTTAGCCTTGGGATCTTTTAAAACTATAAATGATTTTCATAGTCTGTATTTACTGAGTATTTTTTCACACCTCGCTTTCTCTTGTGTTAGTGCTAATGGTATCACATCACTACAGATTGTCTTGCAGTTAATTAAATATAGTCTATGAAATCAGTGGCTCTGCAGCTCATCCCTATGTGTTTAACCATCAGTCAATTAGAAAATATTTGTGCACAAACATATTTACTTAGATACTACTTATCTAAAGTTTTCATCATAAATCAATACTTAATGAACTTTGCATATGTGTAAATTATTATGTAAGATACAAAAATAATAAGAACTCGTCCTTGACCTATACATTGTGAAATTTGGAACGCAATAGAAAAAGAAAAGATTATGAGTTATATGGCAAAGCAGCAGTTCAATTAAAATCTAAGGCCAATACAAAACTGGATAATTTATTCATGTATTCCAGAGTCAAAATGAATAAAAATTCACAGGACGGTTAGATTCCTGAAGGTGGGGATGATTTCTGAGTGATTTATCAGGAAAATAGAGTCAGCGCTGGCCCAGGAGGATTATACAGAATTACATGGAAAAATATGCCTTCTTTCACTGCTCTAACATATATTTCCTGAACCAAGTCTGGGCTGAACAATGTGTGCAGCAGAGAGCACAGCCCCAAACTGAAGTGATTCTCACTCTTGGTTACACAGGGAAGCTGCAGTGAACAAATTCAAGGAGGTAGGAATGTACAGACATGATTTTGGAATCAACACATATTATAATTTGGCCGAGATTGTGAACAAGCAGTGTTGGCACTAAAAAAGAGAGAGAAATCATGGTCAGAATCAGGAGTGTCTCAAATATTCTACATTATTCTCACAAATCTGTATACATTGATTTAATTAGCAGAAGCATTATTGTTCATTTAGTCCACGCAAGTTCTAAGAACTTTCCCTCAGAACTCATGGTCACATCTGACCTGATGGTTAATTTTATGTGTCAACTTAAGTGGGCTCAGGGGTGCATGAATAGCTGATAAAGCACTACTTCTGGATGTGCCTGTGAGGGTGTTTCCAGAAGAGATTAGCAATTGAATCAGTAGACTGAGAAAAGAAGATCGCCCTCACCAAAGTGGGTGGGCATCTTCCCATCCATTGAGGGACTGAAGAGGACAAAAAGGTGGAGGAAAGGTGAATTCACTCTCTCTGCTTGAACTGAGGTATCCGTCTTCTCCTGCCCATGGACATTCAAGCTTCTGGTTCCAGGGCCTTCAGACTCAGACTGGAACTTATACAATCTGCTCCCCCGGCTCTCAAGCCTTCAGATTTGGACTGGGACTAAACCACTGGCTTCCCTGGGCCTCCAGCTTGCAGATGACAGATCATGGGACTTCTCAAGCTCCATAATCGCATAAGCCAATCCTTCATGATAAATCTCATTCTATGTATCTATGTATATCCTTTGGTTCTGTTTCTCTGGAAAACCCTGACTAATACACTGAGTCTTCAAATGTTTGAGGAATCCTCCTCTTTAACATTAAAGAGCTGACTCTACATTATGCTCACACATAAGCCAAACCTCTGTATCATACTTAGATATCAATAAATGAAATTATCAAATTCTGGGCCTTTAGCAATGTCAGGTATGAATAATTAGTTCAGAATAATTTGATAAACTCCATTTTTGCTTTTAAATGTATCTTAACAAAATGAACACACATTACTTTATGAGTTATCATCAAATAACTGCCCACCTTTGTTTTTTCTGCACCATTTGGTACAACTGAAAGGATTTACTAGAAGTAGTAATAATCTAATTATTACTTTTAAGAAAAGACACGCTGGCTACAGGCTCAATTGTCTCTTTTCCCCCAAGACTGTTTTAATGGCTAGTTTCATTTTCCAACCTTGCAAATATTATGCTCTTCATATTCCCTCTCAATTCGACTTGTGAACCAGTCAGTTCTTCTACGAGTTATCTCTTTCTTGTAGGATTTTATTAAACGAGCTGAGAACAGCACACCAACTCACACAAGCAACATTAGTTTTCTTTTCTTTTCTTTAATAACTACACTTTGAATAAAGTCTTTGTGCTGAGTGGCATGGGAAGTACATGCTGGACAAAGCAAGGCTCGGGAATCTGACAGTTATCATAGGTAATGTGTTACAGACAGTCAACATTGACACCAAAGACAATGGGGTAATGGATGTATGTTTTTCTTCTAGGTTACAGCCAGTCTTAGTCTCACTAACTGAATTATATATACACTAACTGTATCATGCCATGCAAGTAACAGAAGGGTTAGTATTTCAGTACCTGGCCTGGGTTGAGGAATTGGATTTGTTTCTAGACGAGATACTGAGAAGTGGACCTCGTTAGTGTGACCAGTTCAGTTCCAATACACCAAAATCCATTGCCCACTCTTCTCTGAAGCATCGTTTCTTGGTGGGGGGAGTCAGCCCATAATAAAAATCACAATGTAGGGATAAACAGATTTCAATTCTGCTACTGCGGTTTCTAGTTCCTTGAAATTCTTAGGTCACCTAGCTCCTTTTTTATTTCGTTTTTATTATCTTTTCAGCTCATCTTGTTTTTTAAAATTTAATTCTGCTGTCTTTTTATCTCAGCATCTTTTTTTTTTTTTTTTTAAGTTTTCTTCAGGTTTCAAAGAGACCATGTCTTTCTGGATACTACTGAACATATTAAGATTCTTTCTAATATGCCTTCAGATTTTTCTTGTAAACCACTTTCAGAGTGAGAACCTCTCCTGTGACTGAGGGTGATGTTCTTTCTCTTGTATTCCATAACTTCTTCATGGGTTCTGTGTTGTATGTTTTCAATTTACTTATTCTGAAACGATCCATCCAGACCCTGGGATCACTGATGGACAGTGTAGATTCCACTTCAGGTCTGTCTGCGTTCGTAGAAATCTTTTCTCCAAGCTCTCCCAACATCCAGTGTCTTTCAGGTGATTTGGAGAACAATGTTAAACTGAGGTGGAGTCTTGCCATACCCTTTCTTTCTGCCCATGCCTCTGATACTTTGGAGTATTGAGTCTCTGTATAATATCCAGTATGCGCTTTATGCCCAACCTCTTACTATAGGCACAGCGGCTACATCATTGTACTTGCTGTGACTGTGGTTCCACTGCACACCACTGCCAGCCTCACTGCCATCACCCTCCATTGTTTCCTTGGAGTTAATCTCCAAATAGATAGATAAAGTGGCTCCCAGTAGAATAATCCTATTTTATTGTTACAGGGTGGTTGGGATTTCTTTTTTTGTTTGTTTTTGGGTTATTTTTTGTTTTGACTTTTTTTTATTTTTTCATTATTTTTTTTTTATTGTGGTAACATTGGTTTATAACCTTACATAAATTTCGGGTGTACATCATTGTATTTTTATTTCTGTGCAGATTATATCATGTTAACCACCCAAAGACTAATTACAATCCATTACCATACACATGTGCCTAATCACCCTTCCCATCCTCACCCCCCCACTTCCCCTCTGGTAACCACCAATCCAATTTCTGTCTCTACGTGTTTGTTTTTTGTTGTCTTTATCTTCTATTTATCAGTGAGATCATATGGTATTTGACTTTCTCCCTCTGACTTATTTCGCTTAGCATATACCCTCAAGATCCATCCATGTTGTCTCAGATGGCCAGAATTCATCCTTTTTTATGGTTGAGTAGTATTCCATTGTGTATATATACAACACCTTCTTTATCTATTCATCCCTTGATGGGCACCTCAGCTGCTACCAAGTCTTGGCTATTGTGAATAATGCTGCAATGAACACAGGGGTGGATATATCTTTAAGCATTGTTGTTTTCATGTTCATTGGATAAATACTGAGCAGTGGAAAAGCTGGGTCATATGGTAGTTCTATTCTTAATTTTCTGAGGAATCGCCATACTGTTTTCCACAGTGGCTGTACCAGTTTGCACTCCCACCAGCAGTGTATGCGAGTTCCCTTTTCTGCACATCCTCTCCAACAGTTATTATTTCCTGTCTTGTTAAGTATAGCCATTCCGATGGGTGTGAGGTGATGTCTCATTGTAGTTTTGATTTGCATTTCCCATGATAATTAGTGATGTTGAACATCTTTTCATGTGCCTGTTGGTCATCTGTATATCTTCTTTTGACAAATGTCTGTTCAGATATTTTGCCCATTTTTTGAGTTGTTTGTTTTTCTGTTGTTGAGATGTATGAGCTCTTTATATATTTTGGATATTAACCCCTTCTCAGACATATGGTTTGCAAATATCTTCTCCCAATTGTTAGGTTGTCTTTTGGTTTTGTTGACGGTTTCCTTTGCTGTTCAGATGTTTTTTAGTTTGATGTAGTCCCATTTGTTTATTTTTTCTATTGTTTCACTTGCCCTGTCAAACACGGTACTTGAAAATATGCTGCTTGAAAATATGCTGCTAAGACTGATGTTGAAGAGCATACTGCCTATGTTTTCTTCTAGAATTTTCATAGTTTCAGGTCTTACCTTCAAGTCTTTCATCCATTTTGAGTTAATTTTTTGGATGGTGTAAGATAATGGTCTACTTTCATTCTTTTGCATGTGGCTGTCCAGTTTTCCCAACACCATTTATAAAAGAGACTTTCCTTTCTCCATTGCATGTTCTTGGCTCCCTTGTTGAAAATTATCTGTCTATATATGTGCAGGTTTATTTCTGGGCTCTCAATTCTGTTCCGTTGATCTGTGTGTCTGTTTTCGTGCCAGTACCATGCTGTTTTGATTACTATAGCTTTGTAGTATATTTTGAAGTCAGAGAGTGTGATACCTTCCGCTTTGTTCTTTTTTCTCAAGAATGCTTTGGCAATTCTGGGTCTTTTGTTGTTCCACATAATTTTAGGATTCCTTATTCTATTTCTGTGAAAACATTTCATTGGAACTTTGATAGGGATTGCATTGAATCTGTAGGTTGCTTTAGCGAGTATGGACATTTTAACTAGTCCCATTAGTTTTCAAAGCACATCATCCAGATCCTGGATTTCCAGAGGAAATACAGGATGTCGAGTTACATTTGAATTTCAGATAAAAAAATTTTTTTATAGTAGTATGTCCAAATACTGCACGGAACATATTTATACTAAAACATTATTCATACATTTATTTATATTTTATTTGTTATCTTGTAAATGTCAAGTTTTATAACAGTAGATTCTACTTAAATTCTTTCTCTTGTAATCACCTAACAATATAAAACTATTTGTGGATTTAAAATCACCTTTTTGGTTAAAGTTATCTTTAGAAGCATCAGATTACTAGTAATTTACCTTTGGTTAGTGAGATCATATATGAACTTATACACTAAATATAGTTATAAATGTACCATATAATTTACTTATATATAATTTCCTTAAAATTACAAGTATATATTATAAGTATAGAATATTAATATATATACATTATATTGTATATATATTCTACCTGTAATTATAGTAAAATTCAAATTATTCAGCAGTGTAACCATTACAAACAAAAGTTTTTCCTATTTATGGAAAATTTAGCCAAAGAGGCCTTTCCTATGTGCATGGTGCTGGTATGAATAAAGCCATATCACTTCAGTGAATATCAGCTCAGTTTCAGTGATTGAGCTAAAAAGGGTCAAAGTAAATCAGCCTTTTGAGAATAATAATGTGGACCTAATTTCACTCCATTTCTCTTGCTGAGATTTTCTATTGAGCTTCCTAGATCAAGAGCAGGAAATTATTTTCACATTCAGGTTATTCACTTAATTAATTATATCTGAATTCAGATGCATTTTAGAGAAGTACCCTAGAGATATTAAAATGTCAAGATCCAACACTGTTTCTCATGGCTTGCTGTACTAGAGCTGTTGTAACAAATAGAAAGAAAAGTAATACAAGCAGAGCAATTTCTGAAGTAGGGAATTATGGCTGATGAAAAGGAGACTGGCCACTCCAGGCAAGGTTTGAAGCAAGTCAGTTTCATTTCAACCTGTCTTAAGAATACTTAGCTTTCCTGGTGTAAGCTTTTAAATTTAAAATTTCCATTTCTGGATTTATTCTATAATGTATTAAGAACACTGCTGAAAAGATCAGAGAAATCTTATCATCAAAAAGACATAAGAAGGGCTGAGAGAGCAGTGTATTTTTGGTATAATATCAGATTTCACTTTTAATACTTTTCTATAAAAAAAATAAATCCAAAATCCATTCAAACAAAATTAATAGAACATAGAGTTTCAGCCTAAAGTTTCTGGAAGACTCTAAGGAGCGTTGTTCGCCTTTCTGTTCATTTTCTCCTTTTGAATTCCACCTAGATGAAGCAGAGGCTTGAGATAGTATAGAAAAAAATGAAACTAAAATAGACACATATACCTGATCTCTTAGGCCTCTTGAAAATTAATGGGCAGGAAGATTTAATTTGTTCAAAGTGGATCGTGGACTTTGTAAGGGCATAATTGCTAAGAATATCCTTAGGAATTTGTTTTAACCTCATGATTATAATGCAGTATTTTAGGCTCCTTGACCCTAGAAGGAGTGCCCAGATGGGGGACGTCTGAGTTCCTCTTCGTTCAGGTGCACCTCCTGTAGTGAGTGAATGATCTGAGGGTAGGAAAGAGAAGTACAGAGTGCCAATGGTTAGGGAGATCTTCAACTCCTGAATCCTATCATCTTCTCTTCAAGACAACTTGGAGAAGATCCAGAGAGTTGTGGACCCACAGAGGACAGATCTGGTACAGGGACACGTGTTATGCCACTAAGCCAATTGCCAAGCCCCACTGCCATCCCCTGGGAAACGAGACTGGACCATGTGCCCTGATGGATGCAAGCCCAGAGCAGGCTGAGCTGCTTCCTCCATCGTTTCTCTTTAGACTGGCCTCTCTAAGTCCTCTGCCGACATTTAGAGGAGAGACTAATCCCCATTCCATGAGGCTGAATCTCAAGAAAGAGTCAGATGATGCCCGTAGACTCATGACCCAGTGCAAAGTTTGGGCCCTGGAAACTGCCCCAGCCTTAGAGGAGGGAGAGAAGTCCTGAGTGCCCCTAACTGGTAACTCCTCTATCCACCAGCCTCTTGTGAATTCAGTTACCATGAGCCAGCACCCGAGGGTTGGGCCACCCCCCAGGGAAGCGAGGCCCAGGATTTCTGAGCTTTCATTCCTCCTGAAGTTACCTTTTCTGACTGTATTCATTCAGGACTTTGCGAATGGTGACACTGAATTTTATCTTACTGTAGGCTCAGGAAGGTCCCATTCTTATTGGGAACAATCTTGAAAAGCAAATAAATAAATGTGAAGCACAATAAAAAGCAAGAAGGAAAATAGAGCTCTAAATGTCACCTTTTTTTTACATTATGAAACCAAATTCCAATCAATGTAACAGCAGACAGGTGCACCCCTGACTGCATTGAGTGGAATCAAATTAGGTGTGTCACCGTTAGCATGATAATCTTGACCTAGGGAACATTTATATATAGGCAACTGAGAGCATCAATCCCCAATCAACACAGAATGAGGCCAAACGTGTAAAACCTCCTTTGCACTTTTGACTTTGCTAGAGGAATGATGCTTAAAATGCCCCATTAATTTGGAGTTCTATCCCAAGATAGAGGCATCTGGGGTAAATAAATAAACCACATAGGCAGAATAAAGTCAGAAATGCTTCTCACTGGTGACTCTCTTGCACTGCTGGGAATGAAGCTTTCTAATAGGAAACTGAGTTACTGTAGAATATTTAGCTGGGATACTCAGCTCATCTTGATAACATTAATTCTCTTGAACGCGCTGAGAGGGAGGGAGTCCACCAGGACGTGTCCCTTCATTTAACGCATCACTGGCACACAATTGCCTGTCCCGGCTCTCGCATTCTGTTCACTCCTCCTGCTGCTCTGTCTTCTAAACACTTTCCTGGACTGACGTGGTTATGTGTGCTGCTGCGTCTCACCTTGTGCAAAATGCAATGTGTGATAGAGGAGGATGGCATTAAAAACGGGCAGCTCATTAAACTGTGATGAGATTTTCAAATTTATCATCCAGTTTTCGCCATTCCTCTTTCAACTTTCTGTCCTCTGGCCTCATCGGGGTTGATGAGAAGCTCTATTGCCATCACACCAGGCTCCCCCAGCTGTGCCTTCACGTCATCCTCATTATTGCTACTCCCATAACTTTGCCCAACCTTCAAAACTGTGGAAGGTGTCGCTTGGGTCACGGGCTACTTTTTCTTACAGATGCAGGGTCTGGCCTGGTCACCAGCTGTGTGTCCTTGGGCAAGTTGGTTAACCACACTCAGTTGCCAAGAGTACTGTTTGACAGTTGCTAAATTAAGCCAAAACTAGCTTAGTTTTTGAATTTTTTTGTATTGTCAGATAGTGTCTCCAGATATAAGCAGTTTCTAAAAGCCAAATAATTGTAGTTGTCCAAATGTTCTTTGATAGTTTTTCTGCAACTCCACAGAGAGCTTAAGTTATCTGTTCAGTGTTCACAATACCCTAGCAATTAGGAATGTCTGCACCACACCTTGTAAGAGGAGAAGGCAGCACTTAGCCTGAGGCGAGTGGCTGGCGTGGCTGATGGTTGGTGGTATTGCTCAGAGGATGGGTGGAAGGTCATTGGAAAGGATTTAGGGAGTTACTGAACCATTTTCAAATCTCTAAAATCCATCGTTTCCGTCTCTGCTTGCTTGTTGCATATGTATTAAAATTGGTTTTCCTACTTTTCAAAAATAATAATAAAATAAAATCCTATAAAAACCATAACATATTTTGGAAAATAGGAAAATCTGATTTTTGCATTATCTTTTATTATAATACAATAAATGTAACCGTTAAAGATTTAGAAAATGTATACCTCAAATCCTAAACTCCTTACATAATAAATTTTACTTTTGCATATTTTTTACATGTGTACAGATGTGCACAGACTTTATGTCATTGTAATAAAGTAAACCAAAAAAGTTGCCTTCTTGTTTCAAAAATTATCAGGCCATAATTTTTTTTTTCTCAATTTTTACCTTATCTTCTCAATTATCATGTGTACACTACCTAATGACTCATTAGGATTTAATCATTTCCAGACTGCTGGATTAAAATTCTCGTTAGAGAGAGAAATTTTCCCCAGTATTTTTTCCGTAGTATAATTTTCCACCTCTCCAGTCAGAACCGACACAACATTTGGTTATTTCCATTATGCACGTTAGGGCCATCATCATTGCCACTTTAATCACACATCAAAATATCTCAGAATATGATTTATCTCTAAAATTCAGCTGGTGGTATTTCTCGCATTGCTTGGAGCTAGTGGTCTTTGCTAACTATTTCTATCTCCATTCCCCTACACTGGCTCCGACTTTTACAATGGAGGGAAGTGGAGGGTAGAGAAGATCCATGTGACACAGAAACAATTGCTATTCAGGCACCATCCCTGCCTCATCAGGAAGCTCTGGCTTTCTGACAGTTCTGGGCAGGTGGAGGACTCTGTTTCGTAATACTTCTCTCAGGTTAATACTTAGTCGTTATTCGTATAGTCATCAGCATAGTAAGAGCACTTTAGTTACTATAGTCCAGTGAAGAGTGCTCTACTGATACTTTAATAGCTGTATTATACAGTAGAGAGGTAAAATCCAGGTGGGGCAATGCTTCTCATAACTAGAAATGATTGCTCCAAAATTATGCCATTATCCTTTGGAATTGAGTGCAGCAACTGCTGGGTTTCTTACAGCATTGAAAGCCTTCAGTCTCTGGCATTCCATTGGTTTACTTGCATGGACTGGTTGGACTAGAAGCTCCTCCAGCTGAACGTAGAGATGTGGCTTTCTTGGGGGACTATGCAGTTGGTTTGAGGTGTTTCGCTCAGCTTTTTTTTCTGATGGTGAACAGTTGATTTTTCATGTGCAATCATGTTTTGGAAATATATAATTTAACTGCATTCATGAATGCAGCTTAATCAGACTTTATCACACTTTATCAAAAGCACTAATAAAGTGCTTTTGCAGATATTATCACAGACTAGCCATGTTCCTTTGAAGTGATTGCCAGAGCGAAAGAAACCTCCCACTTTACTTGTCACACATAAGGCTAATAGATAGTAAGACCTAAAAATGGAAAAAGATTACAGCAAAACAAAAGTAGAAACCTAGGAATTGCTGGGCAACTCTTGAGGCAAAGTTGTCCTGATGTCTTAATCAGTGAGTGACGTTGACAAGATCTGAGGATAGCCATGGGGAAACTTCCACCAGTCTAGAAGTGGTTAGAAGTGCTCTGTAGCCCTGGACAAAGTTCCACACAAGCATCCGTGCCCAGGACATGGTGGCCAGCGGGCAGAGCTCTCCAGTTGTCCTTCCATGATTTACACACATGTACCCTGAAATGAACATGTCCCAGCGCTCCTTGGTCCACGCTGTGGGGAAAATTCTTCCCTTGCAGATTCTTTAGCATTGTTTATTGTTGCAAATCCTCAACTCTGTTCTGTTGCAGTACCACTTACTGGGAACCTGCCACCTCCCTTTGCTCTTACCCGGACCAGCCAAGTCCTCTTCCCACAGTGTGGTCCTGTTGGATCTTGATGCTGCAACGCAGAGATCTGAAACTGCTCATTCTTCACTCTGGATTCTTTGTTCTTGCAAGGTTTTTATCCATTTTTATTCACTTATTCTAGTGAATAAGTGGAGACAGCACCTCCCTCTCTTTGTTGGGCATTCATATTATACGTTCTTCTCCAACTGTTTTTCTTTACTTTTTTGTTACTACGTTTTTGTTTGTTGTGTAGATTTTTTTAATGTGGGTTAATCCATCTGTCTTCTCATTTACAGCTTCTGACCAACAATTTGAAAGGCCTTCCCCATTTCAAAATTATTTTTTAACTATATCATATGTTTGTTGTTCAAATTCCAAGTGATTTTTGATACAACTGCAATTTGTTTTAGTACAAGTGGTGAGGTAAGTATGCAATTTTTGTTTCTAGATAGCTAGGAAATTGTTTTGAACACATTTATTTAATAATCCATTTCCCACTGATTTGAAAGAGCAACTCTATTTTATTTTATTTTTTTTTTACTAAATACCTACATGTTTTTCAGTTTATTTCTAGATTCTGAATTATATTCTATCGATTGTTCACTTTCTTCATGCACTGGTGTCACACTATTTTAATTAGTATTGCTTTCTATTACTTTTTTTTTGGAGATATAATTGACATATAACATTGTCTAAGATGTACAATGTGTTGATTTGACATATATTGCACTATGATTACTGCTGTAGCATTAGCTAATACCTCTATCACCTCACATAATTATCATTTCTTTTTTGTGGTAAGACTACTTAACATCCAGTTTGTTAGCAACTTTGAAGTATATAATACAGTACTGTTGACTATATTCACTATTACGTCTTTAATATCTGATAGAATTAGTTCAACGTTATAACTCTTTCTTTTTGGAAGTGTCCTACATATCCTTGCACAGTTGCTTCCCCAAAGAACTTTAGAATTAGCTTATGTATGTGCAAAGCCAATCTTGCTTATACATTGATTGCTATCCATTAAACACTATGTGAAGACTGATTTATGAAAATTGGCTTCTTGACAATAACTGTTTTTTTTCAATCCGAGAGTAGGATATGCATTTCCGTTTATCTTCTGTGTCCCTCAGTAACATTTTAAAGATTTATTTTTCTTGCATTGTGTACATGCTTTGTAAAGTTCGTATTGAGTTACTTTATCTACTCGTATTACTCTAATAAATGGGATATTTCACTACAATATATTTACTAACTGTTGTTTGTGTTTAATTAGGCTATTGATTTTTATGTTAATTTTGTACTCAGCAACTTACTGAATTCTGTGGTTGATTTTAAAAGTGTTTTTATTTGATTCTCTTATATTGACTCTCTATTCAGTCCTGCCTCCCCCAGATACTCAAACCTGAAACTCAGCATTTATTTGTATGTTTTCTAATATGTATGCAACATAAATGTCTTTGTTTTCTGTCAATCAATATTTTTATAACTACATTGCTTTGTGGGGCTACCTCTTATTTCTGGTATGTAAGTTAGAAAATTGGAATTTGAGAGAAACTCAGAGACGACCTGTTATCCTCTCCCCTTTTTCTTGCCTATGTCAAAGGAGCATTGTAAGAATTAAATAAATAATTCCCTTAAACTAGTTTTGACTGTTATAGAGTGATTCCACATAAGTACTAAGGATTAGGACAGCATTTTATCTCATTAATATTCAGAAATGAAAAGATATCATAAAATAAGAATGGTAAGTAGGCCTGTGTGTTTCAAGAACTCACATTATTTCTATGGAATGGAGATGTAGGTTTTCCGGAAATGATGTAGATTATTACGGCAAGTGTAAGGACATGGCTTAGAGAAAAATTCAAATAATATGTATTAATATAAATGAAGTCTGTGTTTTGAAAAAAAGAAAACACAGCCAAAAGATATGCTGAGTATTGTGAGAATGAGCATTTACCAATAAATCTAAAATTTCAACAACTTGGCACATAGAAATTTATTCATGTCAAGTTAGCAGAAGTCGCTGTAAGCATTTTGTGTATAAAGGTTTCATAAAGGATTAAGTCTTAGTAATCGCCAAAGATCTAGAAATCTCTGAGATTTCTAGGGAAGTTGCCCCTGGTGTCTCAGCCCGAGGCTCTGAAGTGGGTGGTTGTCAAAGTCCCACTGGGAAGCCACCTCAGTACATGAGATTCTCTGGGGATCTCCTCCACCTGCAGCTGTCAGTGGCCGTGAAGCGGATGGTTCCCAAGAGCTCACCAAGAAGACTCAGGAAACCTGTGTCTGCCCAGGAGTCCAGCTGTAACTGAATTCTTCTCTCTGGCAAAATCTACCCCAGAGCCACACAGGAAAGGGATTCCGGGCATTGTACTTCCTGGTCCTGCTGGCAGCACGGAGGAGATCTTAGAAAGGGCAGTGCTGTTGCTGAATTGACACAAACATGTAAACACTTTGAACAGTGCAACGTGAGGGATCCTAGTTGGTGTGCGGCTCACCGCATACAGTGGTTCAGGGATCTGTGGTTCTTCCATCCTAGGTCTCTGCTGTCCCCTGCAGGGCCCTGAGTCCTCTCCATGCATCCAGCAGAAGGTTGGAAGAGTAGAGTGCTGCCTTGGGCTGGAAGTGATCCACATCACTTCCACTCACTCCCAACAGGCAGGAACAGATCTACGTCCCCACCCAGCCACAAAATGTAGTCCCTGGAGAGGAGCTACTTCCCATTGACTATTTCTTATGATGGAAAAGGGGACAGTGATATTGACAAATAGCACTTAGGAAATAAATCATTAAAAAACAAAAATTCAAGGGCCGACCCAGTGGCTTAGTGGTTAAGTTCACATGCTCCACTTCGGCAGCCTGGGGTTCATGGGTTTGAATCCTAGGCGCAGATCTATGCACCACTTGTCAAGCCATGCTGTGGCAGCATGCCACATACAAAATAGAGGAAGATGGGCCTCAGTTTTACCTCAGGGCTCATCTTCCTCAAGAAAAACAAGAGAATTGGCAATGGATGTTAGCTCAGAGCCAGTCTTCCTCACAAAAATAAATAAATATTCAAATCGACTGGGGCTGGCCTTGTGGCACAAGCCGTTAAGTGCACACGCTCCGCTTCGGCGGCCTGGGGTTCACAGTTTCGGATCCTGGGCGCACACTGACGCACCGCTTGTCAAAGCCATGCTGTGGCAGAGTCCCATATAAAAGTGGAGAAAGATGGGCATGGATGTTAGCTCAGGGCCAACTTTCCTCAGCAAAAAAAAAAAAAAAGAGGAGGATTGGCATCTGATGTTAGCTCAGGGCTGATCTTCCTGACAGAAAAAAAAAATTCAAATCTACTTTGATATTTATTTAATAAAAAACAATCAATCCTGGGACCAGTATGAAACAGGAACTAATAGTTTCTCAACATAATTATATGCTTGACACTTTAGATTTTTCTTCATCTTTAAAACATTGTATTCTATAACTTTGAATATGCTGGAGTTTTGCTCAGGACAAAATGTTATCTAAAAAAATTCTATTTTCATTGCTTTTCTGTGTTGAACCAATATATCATCATTTGTCTTCTATCATTCACACTGGCAGTTAGCCTGCAAGACTCTATCCTCATAAAAATTGATGAAAACTGTTTGAAGTCCCTGATAAAATACACTTATTTTATGAAGATAAGGTAAACACTTTTACATTTCATTATATCACACATAGTAGTATTTATTTAAATTTTTACAAATATGTATACCTTCTAACCCTATTTTTGGCTTAAAAAAAGAGTCTTGGCTTGCACTATTTTAAATAGTTTGTCATCAAGGAGAAAATAAACACTTTTCTGAACGCATTTCTATTTAGCTCACCTAGCCAAGAGATTCTGAGCAGTTGACTTAAGCTAGTGACATAACTTTTATCACCAAAAGAAGTCTGCCTGAATGTTAAGTGAGTTAATGCTTACTCCCTTTGGCCTAGAATTTCCAAAAAACTAGATATTTTTATCCCCTGCACTTAAAAATGTCTGTTGCATTTATTCCAAGGAAGGAATAAAAAGAAAGTGTGTTTACAACGAGAATTGCCAACCTACACACCTGATAGAAGGAACCTTAAATATACATTCACATCATAATAATTCAAGAACATTCTGTTCCCTTTACATTCCCTGAAATTCTAACCAGATTCACACCACTAACATTATCCAGCCACCTACAAAATGGGCTCTAATTTATTAAGTTTGAAAATCACATGGATTTTTATAGCAGAAAACAAATTGTTACAGAGATTCGCACACTGTTGTTCCTGGTTACAGGTTAACTAGTTTTATTATACATCTCTCTTCTCATTGAGCTATTACTCACATAGTCTCAACTCTGGGTAGCTGCCTGAATTATCTGTACTCTCTTCAATGTGTCTGGGGTCTCAGCATTTTTAACCAGAATTGCAGCACTGGTGTGAGGCAGTAGTGACACCTGGGACAAAGACATCTTATAGATCAGATATTTTCACACAATTTTTCCATTCTAAAATAAGCTTGGTGAAAAAGGGTTCATGACACAGACAGCATTACCATAAAGTTTTAGACAGTGGGTATTTAAAAGTTCATAAAACTGGATGATAAGAACAGCATATTTTCACATAATTAGAGATTTACAGTGGTGTTATTTTATTTCTGCAAAGCAACTTTTCATACACGGGGTTTTCAAGCATGTAATTGTGAAATTCAATTGAAAATGCGACGTGGAAGTGCCACATATAGAATTCCTGAATATTTATTTCAGCCATTATCTGAGTTTATAGGAAAATTGGGAAGCACTATAGTACTTGGCACTTTGTGTTTCTATGGCATGACAAAAGAAATAACAGAATGTACGTGAATTCCTCAAGGTGGGAACATGAGGCGATGCTGAGATTTTTTTTCTGCTCACGTACAGACATGGTCGTAGGAGTGACATGCTGTGTGTGTTGCCATGGCGTTCGCCCTCCCTTCAGGCATGCGCTGTCAGGTAGAGGAGATTCCCCAGTTACTACTAATTGTGATTGACAGTCACAGAGGCAGCTTCTCAGGGTAGGCTGTACTGTTAATAGCTGTTATGGGTTGAATTATGTCCCCCCACAATTCGTGTTAAAGTCCTTCTCCCTGGTACCTCAGATTGTGACCTTATTTGGAAATCAGGTCTTTGCAGATGTAATTAGTTATGATGAGGTCATACTGGTAGGCCCCTAATCAAATATGACTGATGTTCTTACAAAAAGGGGAAATTAGGAGACAGATACACACAGGGAGAACACCATGTGAAGATGAAGACCGAGATCGGGGTGATAGTTCTACAAACCAAAGAACACCAAAGATGGCCTGCAAAACACTCGAAGCCAGGAGAGAGGCATGGAGCAGCTTCTCTCTCACAGACCTCAGGAGCCAGCCTTGCCAACATCTTGATCTCACACCTTTGGCCTCCAGAACTGTGACACAACAACTTTCTGTTGATTAAGCTATTCAGTTTGTGGTACTTTGTTACAGCAGCCCCAGAAAACTAAAACAATAGCATTACTGCAAATGGAGCTATTTGCTGCACTTTAAAATGAGCACGATTTACTAAGAAAATAACAATGTACTTGAATATAATTAGATGTTTGTAATCTGTCAATGGCCATCCTGTCAATGGCCCACAAATTTTTAGTTCGGTGCTAAGCTTTCATGAATATAGAGTAGGTAAAATTCCATAAATATCTGAGGCATCTCTGCTTTTTCTTGGTGAACTATGGACAAATGAATAATTATGGAAAATGAACAATAATACCTAAGTTCTGCCCTCTTAATTCCTAGATAGCTAAGCTCTTAGAAGACTAAATTATGTAATAGGAAAGAATACATAAATATGATTATAAAGAGTATTATATAAGATCTTTGTATCCATTAATTGACAATAAAAATTTAGATTTTATTCACTAGAGACTGTCTCTTACATATAGATTATTCTGCTAGAAAATGGAATAAATCTGGATAAGTAGTGAAGAAACACTGTATCTAATATATGTGTTTTTCTCAAACCCTTGTGAAAGTTTTTTGATCTGTTTTTTTTTTTTTAGCCAAAATTTGGAAATATTTGTCTATGTAATTAAAGACACTAAGTTGTCATTGTGATTCAGATCTCCTTGGTATTGATTGACATTTTAGGTAAAAATGTAAAAGAAAATATATAGAATCACATATAATCATATAGAAGACAATAATATTGTCCTAAAGTCTAAGCGAAAATTGACATTTATACCCCAAAGTATTGGCCTTTTTTTTACCTATATTTGAAGATTTTTAAGATAGCTAGGAAACTTCTACTTCATTCACTTATGATGTTTCAAGGCAATGTGCTAACTTTTTATTCCTTAGGAAATTTTTAGATTAAGGATATTATAGTTTAACATTTATAATTTGGTATTTCATATAGCAATTTTACAATTTAGTAATGTTGCTTATTTCAAACTAATTAATTTAAACGTATGAAAGTCCGCAGATAGAAATATGCAAATGGTACAACTCGGTGTTTAAATAATATATCAGAATCATTACCAATAAAATATCTCTTCTGCATTAAATCATTAAAAACTAAAAATTCATAGAGACAGAAAATAGTTTAGTGGTTGCCTAGGACTGGGGGTGGAAATGAGGAGTGACTATAATTAGACACAAAGCCTCTTTGTAGGTTGGTGTGGTGGGCTGAAATCGTACTCCTGACACCCACCCCATACATATCCACTTCTTAATCCTCAGAGCCTGTGAATATTAACTTATATGGGAAAAGAAGTGATTAAGCTAAGAATCTTGAAATGAAAATTAAAACTACAATGAGACATCACCTCATACCTGTTAGGATGTCTATAATTAAAAAGACAAAAAATAAAAAATGTTGACTAGTATATGGAGAAAAGGGAACCCTTGTACATTGTTGGTGGGAATGTAAATTGGTGCAGCCATTGTGGAGAACGTAAGAAATTTCCTCAGAAAACTAAAAATAGATCTACTGTGTGATCTGGCAATTCCTCTACTGGGTATATATCCAAAGGAAATAAGATCAGTACCTCGAAGAGATATCTGCACTCCCACGTTCATGGCAGCATTTGCAATATTAGTCACAATAGACTGGATATGGAAACAACCCGAGTGTCAATCAACTGAAGAATGGATGAAGAAACTGCGATAAGTATGTATGCATGTTGATGTGGCAGCTAATGTGGATTTTAGATTTCACATGCAGAAAAAGAAATTAAATAGGAATCATTTTTCATTGATAATTGCATTTTATATAACATAAATTAGAGAGGAAACAGTCTAATTTGAAGATATGTAGAAGAGAACTATCTGGATGTCAAAGAGCCCCACTTTGTTCTAAAAGTTGCCCACATTGAAACTTCATGCTGGTCATGACATCTGGGACTGCCCCTATCCTCTTACTTCCCTCACCCACCCTGTCATCCTGTCATGTGACAGGGCAACTCAGCTATAATTGAAGGCAATTAACCAAGTTTTCCCTTCGAGCTAAGCACCCTGAGTTCATGGGACACTTCATCATATGAGAAGTAGTATATTGAAAGGACTGATCTCTAAAATTTCCTCCAATTTTAATATTTTGTATATATTTATATCCTGTGAATTATTTCCAACTTTGTTACAGAGAAAGACCATGGGGGCTTGCTATAGTAAGATGCTAAACTGCCCAGAAATATATTATATTCATTTTTGGCTGAAAACAGTTTCAAATTCCCGTTAACTAGAGTTTAGCTTTTGAAGGAATGGAATTCCATATTTTGGTTAAAACGTCTTACCTGATATTGATTGCAGGTAGTCTGTAGAACTTTAGCAATGTTTAGCTAATTCTATAATAATGTCTACTGTTATCTTTTTCTCCCAGAACCGATACTGTGAAAAGAATTATAAAGTTAATAGCAGTTATTGAGTTTGGTTTTTAGCAGGCATTGTGAGAAATGTTTCATATGCATTATCATATTTAATTCTCAGACAACCTTGAATTTTAATACATTTCCACTTTTTGACAGAGGAATAAACTGTGCTGATTCATGCAAGATCATTTAACTAACTAATGTGCAGGACTGGGATTTGAGGCCAGGTCTGGGAGTCTGAGGATCCCACCTACTTAAGCATGAACAGTCTCTGACACGAGTCTCAGCCTTTCCAAGCTCTGTTTACATTGATTTTGAAGCTGCCTCAGTGTTGGTAATCCTCATAACCTTTGTAGAAGTCATTAAATCTCACCCCATGGTTTAGCACAGTATCCTATGAATGGCGTGTGGAAATATCACTTCCTACGACTTAAATTTTAAATCCACCATTGTCGCTGCCCATTTGAAGTGAGAAAGCAAAGCACTATTTGGGATCATGAACATTCTCACCTGAGATGTCTACTGTATGAGGTCTGATCTCTCTGTGATTCTCCTAAAAGGAGACGTGTCATGAGGACACGGGCTTGGCCCTATGGCTGAAAGGAGTTAAAGAGTTCCATTCTCATCCCGAAAGTTCATGCGTTCCTGACTTCGTCATCCAGACAGTGGCTGCCCCTTGTTTTTCCTGGAGGCGCAATATGTGTATTGGGGGCAGCAGGAGGTAGCACATTAAGATGCCATGGAGTTCAGGTAGAGTTTTGCTTCTGTCTTTAAATTAAATCAGTAATCATACTCCTTCTGTATCTATCATATTAAGCTGACTTGGATGGATTCGAGTAAATCATTTCTGGAAGAGGTTGTTGTAAAAGGGTTGGGAATTTCATGTTTTTCTGGTCTGTAGGCAAAAAAGTTTTGTTAGTGATTCAATGGAGGGCTTTTAATTTTTCTTTGAATCCTCCAGATGGTAATTCTGCGCAATGATGGGAAATGAAATTTCTGACCTTGGGAATTTCATCTGTATTGCTATTAAATCACTTTCATGCTATTGCTTCAGGGAGGTTCCAAAAGGCCTTTTCTTGAATTTTCAATAGATCCCTTTCCCACAATCGTACTGTATTTTCCTTTAAAATTATCATCTACGTGGTTAGTGCTTGGGAAATATTAAATACGAGTCAAAGCTTCGCTATTTCCCATGGCTGACTTCTCTTTCTGTTATAGTAGTCTGGTTTGGTAAGCAACAGGAAGGAGACGTGCTCACTGGAGAAGGAAGAATAATGAAGTCACCCAGTCTATTCAGTCTGTTAGGGTCGAGGTTAGGTGGCAGGGAAAGAAAGCCTGTAACAGTGGCTGTAAGGTATTTTCCTTCACCTATAAATTTATGTTCGCATGTCTTGTGGACCTTGCTCAGACATTGTCTGGAAAACAGATGCCACTCCAGTAAATGTGTCTCATTCATTTGTGTATATGGTAGGGGAGGTTCCTTTTGTTTAATTTGGAAATGCTACATGCTGCACTGGTTCCGTACAGGACATTAAAGTCAGAGGGCTGTGAAACGTGGGTTCCTCCCTAATTTTATCATTGCTTTTCGCTTCGATCGGCTTCTGACCCTGAACGTGAGTTCAGGAGCCGGTAGGTCCCAACAAGCTCCCCAGAGCTTCCCCAGCGGAAGAGCGGCAGGCCCGCATCTACACTGGCCCAGATGAAGCCCTGTGTGTTTTCCTTCTTAGCAGGTGCTGCCTGAGCTACATTAGCCTGGCAACTTAGAAAGAGAGAGAAAAACACGAAGTGATAATGCCACAAAACGTTAAGTGCTGGCTGAGTCTCCTAAGACTCGCACTTTCACAACTTCTGTTGAGAACATTAACGCCAAGTTAATTAGCCATTGTTGTGACTGATACTGAAGTCCATGATTTGCAGACTAAGTTGCAGGGGGTTTAATAACCAGAGGTTTCACACCAGCATGAAAAATAATTCATACGTGATGAAAAACGTTAAAAACATCCGAATAATGAGCCTGTAAACTGCCACTCCTGATCAAGTCATGAAAAATAACAACAAAAAGAGAAACTTCAAGAGTTCAGCTCAAGTTCCATTTTCTACCATTAAAAAAAGGACAGTTTTCACATCCGGATTGGAATATGAATTCTTAGAAACTCAATCTAGGTACAGATGGCTTGAAGGGCACACTGGGCTATATCTTGTCAGGCTGATGGGGCAGGGGCTGGTCATCAGGCCAGCTCTGTCCATCGAGGGAGCAAGGAGGCAGATGTTGCATGCTCCAGCATGGGGCTTATCTCAAAGAAAGCCTCCGCCAGGAACATGCCAAATCCTTTCAGAGGGGCCATGACAGGAAGTTAATGCCCTCATGTCTTCCAACTGCAGAGAATAACCCAGATTGCAGTGGTGCTAATAGCCCAGCATAGAGTTGCTCGTACATAGTGTAACTCTTTGCAGTTGAGTCTGTGCAATGACTAAGAAAGAGGCAATTGCATAATAACCAGGCATGGACTCCAGTCTCACATGACATAAGAGAAGCCTGCACCACTGGGATCCACCCAAGGATTGTAGAAGGGCCTGGATGCAGTGTCCGAGCTGACCGTGCCACGGCACCCACTACAAGCTCCCAATGAGTGCCAAGGGCCTGCCCTCCAAAGAGAGGGTCCCTGGCTCTTTATGCTGCAGTTATGATGACTGTACCAGGCAGGCGAGGACATATCATCAAAGCTCAGGCATTTCGTTTTCTGCAGTAACTAGGAGGTGGGTTTGTCCCACGAGGAGAGGGGGAACAAGCATTAAATTAGTTCCTGCCATGTTCCAGAAAGTGAAAGACTCTGAGTATGATTCCTAATTTAACCCTCACCACAGTCCTGAGAAGCGAGCTTTATTGTCTGCCTCTGACCACAGAGGGAACTGAGATTTTGTGAGACTAGGCAACTTGTCCCACATCACTCAGCTAAGAGCCAACAGTGGGCAGGACCCAAATCAAGATGGTCTGACCCCCGAGTCTCAGCTCTTCCACCACCTCATCTCTCCCTCTGAGAACCTTGGTTAAGGTCTGGTTCCCTCCAGTCTTTCCCCCAGTTCTCCAGAAGCAGACTTTCTCCACCTGTAGAACCTCAATCATTTCATTCATGTCCAACACACAAGATAGTCAAGGTACCAAGGAAAACAAAATTAAAAAAAGAGCAGCTCAGGAGGGAGATGACTGCAATGTCTACGGAAGGACAAGAGATACAGGAGAGTGCTTGGTTTATCAGTCCAAGGTGGAAGAAAATCAGGAAACCATATTTGCAAGTTGGGCACCAGGCCTTAAATTTGACTGCTCTGAACCATTGGTCTTCTCAAGTGTCTTTTCCTGGATGTGATGGTTGATTTTATGTGTCAACTTGGATAGGCTATGGTGCCCAGTTATTTCATCAAACACTAGTCTAGATGTTGTTATGAAGGTATTTTATAGATGTGATTAACATTTGTAATCAGTGGACTTTAAGTAAAGCAGATTACCCTCCATAATGTGGGGGGTCCTCTTCCAACCATTTCAAAGTTTTAATTTCAAAAACTAAGATTTCCTGGAGTAAAAAACATTGTCCTCAAGACTGTAACATAGAAATCCTGCCTGAGTTTCCAGCCTGCCTGGCCTTGTTGGTATTCACGGGGCACACCAGCTTGTACCTTC
Source organism: Diceros bicornis minor (assembly GCF_020826845.1). Lineage (NCBI taxonomy): Eukaryota > Metazoa > Chordata > Mammalia > Perissodactyla > Rhinocerotidae > Diceros > Diceros bicornis. Next base: position 55,629,772 of record NC_080759.1, read on the forward strand.
CTTGGAACCTATTAACCTGTTCCTTTCTCTACCTATTGTTTCCTTGAGCCTAGATCTTTCCTATCATTATTCTTCAGCACAAATATGTCCTCCTAGGAGAAGCCTTACCTGGCCAATTGGACCAATTAACACCCCCAAATCATTCTCTATCACATTACACAAGGTATGACAATAGAACTCGACTGAGCACTATCAGATATTTTATTCATTCACTCTATCCACTCACTATAGTGAAAGCTCCTTAAGACAAGGGACCTGGTGGGTTCTGTTCACTGCTCTCTCCTCCACGCTTAGACTAACCTTGGCAGATATTAGGAAGCCAATATCTATTCTGAACAAATATATGAATGAGTATTTGGTCTGGTGTTTTAGTTGTGTCAGGTGACAGGGTAAATCTGCTCCCTGTAGTTCCATCTAGAAATGGAAGTCCCTGACTTGCTTTTTGTTCATTTAGTTAAACTTTTATTGAATTATTAAATGTACAAATTGCAAAATTCCTAAACTATAAGTGTAGAACTTGATGAATTTTCACATAGTGAAAAACACTTTTATAACCTGCACCAGATGAAGAAACAGAATATTACCAGCACCGACTTATTTCTCTCCAGTCAATATCACTGACTGCAAAGGATAATCTGTATCCCAACTTCTAACTCCACTGATCCATTTGCCTGGTTTTTCGTATTTTTAGGTTTTTTTTTCAAGTTTAAAAACAGGATCCAATTGTATCTACTAATTTTTACTCGACTTCTTCCACTCAACATTTGGTTTATGAGATTTGTACTTTCTTGTGTAGTTTCAGTTTGTCCATTATCATTGCTGTGTATTATTCAATTGTATGAATATACAATGATTTAAATATGTCTTCTATTTCAGATGGGAGCTTCAGTTTTTTTCCAACTTGGCTTTTAAGAATAGTGCCACTATGACTTTCTGGTACATGTCTTTTGGTGAATTCATTTACTCATTTCTATTGGAATATAAAATTCCTAGGAGCGGAATTGCTGCATCAAAGGGCATGCTCTTCATTTGGTCAGCTTTAGCAGATACTACCAGTTTTCCAAAAATGTCAAGGTGTTTGTACCAATTTCTACTTCCACCAACAATATGCAAGAGTTCCACTTGCTCTGCACCTTACCAGCACTAGATAGTGTCTATCTTTTTCATTTTACCCATTCTGGTAGGTGTGTTTAATTTTGTTTCTCCTGATGAGCACCTTTTCATCTGTTTATTGACCCTTTGGATATTCTCTTTTGTGAAATATCTGTTCAAGTCTTTTGCCTATTTTTCTATTGCGTCGTCTGCCTTTTTCTTTTTGGTTTTTAAAATGATATATCTGAGCTCTTTTTCAAACATATGCGTTGAAAATATCTCTTTCTAGTTTGTGCCTTGTATATGCACTCTAAATGATGTCTTTTGATGAGGATAAGGTCATAACTTTAACATAGTCCAATTTATCTCTTTTTTCCTATATAGTTAGTATTTTTATCTATGTGCATTCTGTTTAAGAAATTTTTTCCTACCTCAATGTTTTAAAGATATTCTCCTATTTTTTCTTATAACAACTTTATTATTTTACCTTTCCTTTTTAAGGCTATAATGTATTTGAAATTAATTTTTGTATATAGTCTTAGCTAGATGGTCAACACTCTCTATATTCATATGCATAGCCAATTATATCAAATCTATGTTTTTCTTTTTTCTTTTTTTTTTGTGAGGAAGATCAGCCCTGAGCTAACATTCATGCCAATCCTCCTCTTTTTGCTGAGGAAGACGGGCCCTGAGCTAATATCTATTGCCAATCCTCCTACTATTTTTTTTCCCTTTGTCGCCCCAAAGCCCCAGTAGATAGTTGTATGTCATGGTTGCACATCCTTCTAGTTGCTGTATGTGGGATGCTACCTCTGCATGGCCGGACAAGCAGTGTGTCGGTGCGCACCCGGGATCCGAACCCAGGCCGCCAACAGAGGAGCGCGCGCGCTTAACCGCTAAGCCACAGGGCTGGCCCCATCAAATCTATATTTTTCAAAATATCTACTTTTCCTAACTGCAAAACAGTGTCATAAATCACATGACCTCACATGGGTGAGTTATTTCTGTACTCTCTAGTCTGTTCCATTGGTCTATTTGCCTTAATTACTATAGCTTTATAATAACTTATCATATTTGACAATTTAAGTCCTCTGTTTTTGTGATCCTTCTTAGAAAATGCTTTTTCTATTCATCTCCTGAATTATGTCTTAATATAATAATCTGGCTGCTGTGCTGAAGATAGAACTTGGGAGAAAAGATAGAAGAAAAGAAGCAGGGATATCAATAAGGAGGCTTTTGCATTAATCCAGAGAATAATACATGCTGACTTGGACGGAGTATAGTGATGGGGATGTTCAGATGTGGTTAGATTATGGAAATGCTTTGGAATAGCAGCAACAGGTTTTGCTTAGAAACTGGATATTGACAAATAAAGGTGACTCCACAGATTTGGAGCCAAGCAAAGGATGGACAGAGCTATCATTTATTGAGACGTAGGAGACTCAGAGAAGAAAACAGTTGGGGGAGGATATCAAGAATGTCCCTTTTGAACTTCCTAAATTTGAAATCCAAGTGTAGATGATGAGTAGGAAGTTAAATATATAGGCCTGGAATTCAGGTAAGAGATCCAGGTTGTGGCTATACATTTAGGAGTTGACAGAGTAAGGAAATATTTGAAAGCCAAAAGTTACAGGGGGTCACCAAGTAGTGAGCTATGTCATACAAGACGCTAAAACCAGAAAACTAGGAGTCATTCCTGGCTCTTCCCTCTCTTTCATCTCTGAATATCCAGTGTATTTTTGAATCTTGTCGTCTCCACTTGCAAAATATCTTCTACAGTGCCAGATGTTCACAAACATTTTCTTTAAAGAGCCAGATAGTAAATATTTTAGATTTTGCAGGTCTTGTGTGGTCTCTGTTGCTTAGTCTTTTTTTTTGTTTTTATGAGGAAGATCAGCCCTGAGCTAACATCTGCCAATCCTCCTCTTTTTTTTTTGCTGAGGAAGACTGGCCCTGGGCTAACGTCCATGCCCATCTTCCTCCACTTTAAATGGGACGCCGCCGCAGCATGGCCTGACAAGTGGTGCGTTGGTGCACGCCCAGGATCCGAACCGGCGAAGCCGGGGCCACCAGAGCGGAGCTTGCGCACTTAACCACTTGCGCCACTGGGCTGGCCCCAGTCTTTTATTTTTTTACAGCTCTTTAAAAATGTAAAAACCATCCTTAAGTCTCTTGCCATAGAGAAACAGGCCAGGGTTGGATTTGGTCTGTGGCCCATAGTTTGCCAACCCCTGGTCTAAACCATTATTGACTCTCCCTGGGTTTTGTAACATTCTATCTGATCTCTTCATTTACATTCTTCTTCTGCAATGTCTTCTTCACAGAGAAGCCAGAATTGTTTTCTGTTTTTAAATCAAGGTCAGATGATGATACTTAAATGGCTTTACACTGAAACGAAAATACAATACAAATTTTTAGTGTGGTCTACCAGGCTTCTTATGATCTGGCTGCTGTTGAGGAATGCCAATCCAGCCCACAGTCTGTTTTTGTAAATAAAGTTTAGCTGGGACATAGCCACACATATCTGTTTACATATTATCTATCACTTCTTTCACTCTGCAATAGCAGAGTTGAGTAGTTGTGACAAAGAGCATCTGGCCTACAAAGCCTAAAATAGTTACTATCTGCAACTTTACAGAAAAAGTTTGTTAACCCCTATTCAAAGCATCAACGTTACTCATGAGCAAGGCTTTTGCGTATATGATCCCTCTGTAATGCTCTTACTTCCACACTTTTTTCATGGGCTTAAAGTTCAAAATTTAGTTAATTATTCTCTTTAATTTTCCATCATTCGTTTGTTCAAATCTCCTACATTGTATATCGTATTGTTTTAGATTGCACTGTATTGTATTTCTGCCCTTAAATCCCCATCCATACTCTTATTTCACTCCTAACTGTAGCCTAATTGTATCAAGATCAAGAAATATATTCTGTATGCAAGACTTCTCTGAAATTTGTTGTGACTTATCTTATGACCCAATAAGTGGCCAATTTTTGTATAAATTTCATGTGTTATAGAAAATAATGTGTATTTCTGTAGGTGTTGAGTGCAACAACCTATATATTTCTAAGACCATTTTATTAATCATGTTAATCAAATAATTTGTATCTTGACATTTTATCAGCTTGTTCTGTTGCTTCCTGAAAAACGTATCTTAAAATATTTCACTGTGATTATGAAATTATCTATTTCTCCATGTAGTTTGTCATATTTTGCTTTATTCAGAGTTCTTGCTGTAGGATACATACAAATTTATAACTGTTATATATTTCTGGTAAATTGGATCTTAAATCATTTGAAGTTTCCCTTATTTCTTGATGTTCCTTACCTAAATATATGTTTTCTGATATTAATATAGATAATAGAATATTTTTTGGTTAGTGTTCTATATATTTTCTCTTTCTTTCCACCTTTCTATTTCTTTATATTATAGATATGTCTCTAATAAACAGCAAATAGTTATGTCTTTTTATTCACACTGATAAACTTTTTCTTCTAACAAAAACATTTAGTTTGTATTTAATGCACTACTGATGCATTTTGTTTAATTTTACTGTCTTATATTTTTCTTTCTATTTGAACCACTTGTTCCATGTTCTTTTTTAAACACATTTATTGCCATGTTTTATTTATTATCTTTTATTATGTCAAAGTAATCCAGTACTTGTTAAGGATTCTATTTCTATGCTTTTAATGATGACTTTTCATAACTAAGAAATTACTCCATGAATCATGAGATTATATTCACATTATTTATATTTTTAATTTTTTTTAACCACCTTTTTAGACAATGCAAAGATCTTCAGGATTTTAACTCCATCTAGTCCTCTCTGAAACCATTGTCGCAAAAAATATTATTTTATATAGTGAAAGCTTATTTCTATTTACTCACTTATATACCACTTTCTTTATTCTACATTTTTGTTCACGTATCTCCGACTTTGCATCTGGAAGTTTCCCCTCTTCCTGTAATAATTATTTTCTTGTCTCTTTTAGTTAGTGTTACTCTTTGTAAACTCTCTCAGTGCTGATTTATCTGAAAATATATTTATATTGTCTTCTTCCTTGAAGGATATTTTCACTGGACATATATTTCTAGGTTGGCAATTTTTTCCCAGTTATTGTAAACATCATTCCATCATCTTCCAACTTCCGTTGTTGTTATGGAGATGTCATCTGTAAGAATAAATATTAGTCCTTCTAAGGTAATTCCTCTTTCATTGTTTACTATGTTTAAGGTTTTCTTTTTGTCTTTGGTTTTCAAAAGCCTTACCCTAGTGTGTCTATGTATGGAACTCTTTTTATTTATCTTGTTTGTAATATTTTAGATTTCTTGAATCTGTGGTTGGTGTCTTTGGCATATAGTCTCCAAAGAAGGCCACCACCGAGACCTTCCCCCATACATGTGTGTTGCCTTTCCTTCTCCTTCCATCTGGACTGGCTTTAGTGACCTGCTTGACCAACATAATGTGGGGGTGATATTCTGAAACTTCCAAGGCCAGAACATAAGAGGCCTCATGTGAACCTCTTGAATGCTCTTTCTCAGAATCATCCCTCTCAGAACCCAGCTGCCATGCTGTGACAATCATAAGCACGTGGAAAGGCCATGGTTAGGTGTGCCACTCTGTAGCTCCAGCTGAGCTCCTAGCCAATAACCATAAAAAACTTCCAGCTACATGATTCAGCTGTCCAGGACTATCCAGCACAATCAAGCCCCCAAATGACTATAGTTCCAGAGACATTATGGAGTGAACTACTGAGCGGAGCCCAAGGACTATAAGAAGTAATAAAATAGTTGTTGTCTTAAGCCACTAAGTTATGGGATGACTTGCTATACGCAACTTGATAGTACAGTGTTTTATGTAACTTTTAAAATTCTCAACTATTACCTCTTCAAATAGCTCCTTCGCTCAATTTCTCTTTCTTCTGGAACTCTAATTAAATATGTATTATATTTTCACACTCTTTTTCTATATCACTTGCCATCTATTCATAATTTTCCATTATTTTCTCTATGCTGCATTCTTGACATCCTCTGATCTATATTTGGTTCACCAATTATCTGTTTAGCTGGGTTTAATCTGCCATTAAACCTAATTATTTTTTCAGTCCTTGACTTTGATTACCTCATGTCAAGATATATGAAGGGTCTGAGATTTACCTTTATTTCAACCTAACAAGTTAGCCCAATACTGTTGCATGAATAGAAAACATGAGACTCTTGGATAAAAGACATAGGACTTTATTACTCATCCTACAGCAAGAAGCATGAGCATCATGTTCACATTGGTTTCCGCTGCTCCCCTATTCCAAAAATGATGACACACATAGGCACAGGTAGATGCTCTGCATGCAATGGGTTTGCATAATAGCTAAAGAATGTTGTGTTTAGAGTACCCAAATCTTTTATAATGAGAAATAAGCAAATCTACCTGAAACTTTCTCCAGAAGGAGACGGTATCTTTATTATACTGGATGGTAAGCAAACCTACACTGTGTTCCATAGGAAGGTACTATCTCTATCTTTCAAGGCTACTAAATACACAAACATCTTTGAAATGATAACCCAGAATAAAGGCAATTGGTTCTCCCACTAACAAAATGTGCAGAAATGCGAGACACCCATAGGCAATTGTCTCCCAACCTCTGCTTTTTCAAATCTGGAACTTTTTTAATATCAGGTATGTAATGTGGTCTGCTAGATGCTCTCCTCAAACAAAAATAAAAAACTAAATAAAGGGCATTAGTGGGAAAACTGGTGAAATCCAAATGCTGCTAGAGTTGGTTTCTTAGATTTGACAAATGCACCAGAGTTATGTACAAGGATAGCATTAAGGAAATGAGTGAGGAGCACACCTAAAAATTCTCTGTACAATCTTTGCAACTTTTCTGCAAATCTAAAATTATTTTGAATAAAAAGTTTATTAAAATAATTGATTCAGTTTTGTACCTACTTTTATATAAGCAAATACTGTCAAGATAAATATAATTCTGAGTATTTGAATGTTAGCCTTACTTGTCTAGATTCCAATCCTCTCCTAAATTTGGGCTTTGCAATTCCTAGTGATCTTAGCATTTGGACATTATAAGGAGATCTATTTTATACTTCAAACATACTTTTAAATTTTACTTAGCAGAGGAATTTTCCAAGTTCCCAATTCCCTGTTATCAGAAGCAATTTCTCCTTTCCCACCCATAGGTACCCACTTTAGTATATTCAGTCTGTGGGCTTTTAATCCACCAGTTTGTTGGATTGTTTGTTTAAATTAAATCTATGTTTGTTTAAATTACACGTTTCCTTTAAAGTGAATAGTATTTTATGTATTTGTTTTTAATTTAGATAAATGACTTAATTGTTACGCCCCCTATTTACTTATCACTACATTTTTATATATGTTTTTATATGATATATGTTTCTGTATGCAAATCTCTTACTTTTTTTCTAAATGCTGCATACTATTCCATCTGATGCATATGTCACAGTTTCTTGTTCATTCCTCTAAAGATGGATACATTGGTTAATTTTAACTCCTTGATTCTACAAGCACAAGCAGTGCTTCAGATTATCCTACTACACCTCCTCGTGGACATGGATATACTAAAAATGTTAGTCTTAGACTACACACATCTGTAATTTCACTAAATACTGCCAACTGAATTTTCATAATACCTGAAATAGTGACATCACAATCCTAGAAACTGTGTTTAAGGTTTGAGGTCCCACACTTTTACCATCACTTGACAAGTATAATAATTTTTCCCAATCTATAGTGATCTTAGCATTTGGAAATTATAGAGTGGTATATCAGAGCTGTTTTAATTTGTACTTCCTTGATTGCTGGTGTGGTTGAGAATCTCCACATATACTTATTAGTAATTTCTTCAGGATTTCCCTTCTGTGAATTGTCTATTTAGAGATTTTGCCCTATTTTTTTTCTTACAGAAATAGCTATCCTCCATATTAATCCATTACCAGCTTAGTTATTGCAAATACTGTTGTAATGTCTGTAACACGTCTGTTAGCTTTGTTCATACTGTTCCTTTTTGAAAAGAAATTTTGATTTTAGTGTGGGCAAATCTATTAAGTTTCCCCATATATGTTTTGCAGGTATGTTTGTGGTCTCATTTAAAAAGTGTTCTCAACAAACTAATCCAAAAGTACACATGGAAAGGCAAAGGAACAAGATTAGCCAGCACAATTCTGAAGATCAAGAACAATATTGAAGAACAGGGAGAGAACTGACACTACCAACCTTAAGACTTACTGAAAAGCCACAATAATCAAGACAGACAGATGGGTCAAAAAATTGACAGGAGAATATTGTGAAAGAAAAGACAGATTGATGGAACAGAATAGAAAGCCCAAAAATAGACACACACAAATATAGTCAACTGATCTTTGGAAAAAGAGCAAAGGGTATTAAATGGAGAAGGAATAGTCTTTTCAACAAATGGTGCTGGAACAACAGGACATCCACATGCGAAAAAATGAATCTAGACACTGACCTTACAATTTGACAACAGTTAGCTCAAAATGAATCACAGGCCTAAATGTAAAACACAAAACTATAAAACTCTTAGAAGATAACATAGGAGAAAATCTAAGTGTCCTTGAGTTTAGATACAGCACCAAAAGCATATCCATGAAAGAAATAATTAATAAATGCAACTTCATTGAAATTAAACTTTTGCTCTGTGAAAGACATTGTTGAGGTATTTAAAAGGCAAGCCACAGACTAGGAGAAAATATTTGCAAAGGATATACCTGATGGAAGGCTGTTATCCAAAATGTACAAAGCACTCTTAAACTCAACAATAAGAAAATGAACCACCCAATTTAAAAAATGGGCAAAGATCTGAACAGACACCTCACCCAAAAAGATGTACAGATGACAAATAAGCATATAAAAAGATGTTCCACATCGTATGTCATTAGGGAATTGCAAATTAAAACAATTTAAATTACCAAATTAGAATGGCCAAAACTCATAACACTGACACGAGCAAATGCTGGTGAGAATGTGGAGCATCAGGAACTCTCATTCACTGCTGGTGGGAATGTACAATGGTACAGTCACTCTGGAAGACAGTTTGGCAGTTTCTTACAAAGCTAAACATACTCTTATCATAGGATCCAGCAATTGCACTCCTTGTTATTTACCAAACCTGAAAACTTATGTCCACACAAAAACCTGCACATGGATGTTTCTAGTACCTTTATTCATAATTGTGAAAACTTGGAAGCAACCAAGATGCTCTTCAATAGGTGAACGGATAAAGAAACTGTGGTATATCCATACAATGGAATATAATTCAGCAATTAAAATAAATAAATTAACAAGCCATAAAAAGAAATGAAAGAAACTTAAATGTATATTACTAAGTGAAAGAAGACAGTCTGAAAAAGCTACGTACTATATGATCCTGACTGTATCACATTCTGGAAAAGTCAAAATTATGAAGACAGTCAAAAGATCAGTGGTTTCCTGGGGTTAGAGGGAGGGAAGGAGAGATGAATAGATGGGGCACAGGAGACATTTAGGGTAGTAGAAATATTCTGTATGATGTATACTGCAGTGATGGATACATAACATTTGTTAAAACCCATACAACTGTACAACACAAAAAGCGAACCCTAATACATATTTATATTAGGACTACATGTAGTCTTAATGGACATTAGTTAATAATAATGTATCAATATTCATTCAGGATTTGTAACAAATGTACTACACTAGTGCTATATATTAATAATAGGGGAAAACGCAGGAGGAGGAGAAATGTGAGGAAGAAGTATATGAGAGTTCTCCGTACTTTCTGCTAAACCTAAACTTTCTACAAACCTAAAACTGCTCTAAAAAATAAAGTTTATTATTTAAAAAAAATGGTCTCTACTACATTGTCATAAAGTTTAATAAGTATAAAATACTTAAAAGAGATGGTAAAATAAATCCTACTGTAACAGTAGCTGTAGGAAACAAATTGTTCATAATTTATTGTGGGTGGAAGAACTCCCACATTGGATTTTTAAAAAGACCCAGGAGTACATTTCTATCGAGAGGAAGACTTCCCTAGGGTTCCTCATTTGAGGCAGAGTAGAGCAATCTGTGGCCCATGGGCCCAATACGGCCTACGGTCTGTGTTTGTATAATCTGTGAGCTAGGAATTTTTTCACATTTTAATTGTTTTTAAAAACCTAAAGGAGAAAAATATTTTATAACATATGAAAATTTTATGAATTTCAAAGCTCCTAAATATAGTTTTATTGAACCACAATTAAGTACCTCTATAACATCCTTAATTTTGCCTTTTGACCCTCAAAATCTAAAATTTCTTAGATAAAGACACTATTTGGTCCTTTACAGAAAAAGTTTGCTGGCTCTGTTTCAGACGGTCCACTACAATATGAAAACAAAAATTTATTGAAGAATACATAGACTTCTCTTTTACTCAAGGTCCCATATATTGCGGGTTCAGCAAGACCAAAACTCTAAACATCTTTTTTTACAAATAACATCAATCAGGCCCCATGGAAACACTTCTCCACATAACTTGTTTAATTCCTTGAAAAGAAGGGACCTTTGTCTGAATTCCATAGCATTTTGAGGTTTGTGCTGCTGGCAGGGCTAGAGACGGACTCAGCTTCGGAGTACCATGTGGATTTGAACAGTATCACACTTAGGAAAAAGAAATGACAAATTAATAAATAAATCCTGCCTCTTGTATAGCATAAAAACGCAATATACTTACACAACAGAGTATTACCCAAGTGATGAGGATTATATACTTACTTTCTTTTCTTTGGATCCAAATGTGTGGTTCTGGAAGTACTCATCAATTAGCAAGGAATTGGAATTTGCATATGCTGCCTGAGGAGTATTTTGTGATAATAGAAAAATCAAATACTCCTAAATTTGTATAGTCTAAAATATTCTTAAATTTGTATAGTCTACATACGCTTAAATATGTTTAGTCTAAGTAACATGCTTGAAGTATGATATGATTCTTTACATTGGCAACCACAAGTGGAAAACGTTTTATCAGGAGAACAGGTGGAGATAAATATTAATCCAACATAAAAATGCACTCACCTTAAAAGAAATGTGCCCAAAGATGCATGTACAATTATTTCATTGCAATGCATCACAGCAAAAATTGGAAACTTCTTAAATGGCCTTACATGAGAGACTGATTAAGAAATGTTTTGTGCATCTATACAATGAAACCTTGTTCTGGGCAGCTGGTAGATCACTACGTGATTGCATTACATAAAAATCATGTTATTAAGACTATGGGGGCAAGGGGGTGAGTATCTGGGAACGTCGTTTATTAGAGATTGCAACCTTTTCTGGCTTATTTAGAATTTTTTACCGGGAGCACATATTTTTTTAAGTATATTTCATTTCTGGGGGAAAAAAAGAGGTTTATGTGAATTTATATCAGTAAATAAACCTGAAATATTGGGTAAGAAAGAGAAAGCCATTTTGTACTAAAAATGGCCCATTTTCTCCCCTCTAGTCTAAATTTCTGTCTGCATTTTATTTCCGAATTACATGATAGATTTGTGGAATACCATTAGCTATGGTTGAGGAATTACTTTCATGCTAAACTCTTGCTCTTAGCCACTTCTAACTTCTTGAAAAAAAAATTCGCCTGAAATTTCTCTAGCTGTTTTCAAGCCAAAGATAACATTTTTTTTTTTTTTGCTCATGGTTAAAACATTTATTTCATGAGGAATAAAAAAACAAAAAACCTGTATTTCTACATATAGCCTTTGAAATAGTTTGAAACCAGAATAAATCTAAAGACCCAGCTAAGAAAGTTCAGTTGGACTTTACAAGATACCAACATTTTTGCCAATGGAGAGATGGCTAAAAATGAGACAAATGAGTGGGCCAGGGCTGTTTGGAGCCTGCTTTTTGTGATTGGAGTGTGGAAGAACATTTGTGGACTAAATGAGTGAGCACTGTCAAAAACTGCTTATGAGACAGAGGCAATAATGTGGTCTTCAAGAAAAGTGTCTCTATTAGATGTGTGAACTTGGACAAATTATTTTTCCTTTTTTGAGCTTCAATTTTCCCACTTGTTAAATGAGAGGATTGTGTAAATTTCATTCTATCTCTACCATTAAATCATTAAAAGATAACTTTTTTTGAAAAGCTTAGAGGAAAAAAAATTCCCTTAGCTCCTGTTATTTATGCAGAAATCAAAGGGTTTCTTGTAATGCATTGGAAGAAAAAGAATAGCATTTATACTTTTCAAAATGGGTAATCTGAAAGGGTTTGCACTAAATACCCTTTAACTCATCATGTTTGCAGGTAAGCATAATAGAATCACAGGAACAGTACTGTCTTTGTGGATTCTCTGTACATATGTAACCACGGTGTATGTCTTCTCTTATGCAAATGTAATCCTCTAGTGTTTGTTTGTTTTTAATTATAGTAGCTGGCTAATATGGCATTTCTCCTATTTTTACACTGTACTCACTGACTCGCTCTCTCATGTTTTCCATTTCACTTTATTTTGACTAGGTAATGCACACATGTGGCACAAAATTTCAATGAAATAAAAGGGCAAATAGTGAAAATTAAGTCTCATCCACTACCCATTACCCAGGTTAACCTTCCAAGAGCCACATGATTGGGACAAGCTTCTGGTGTGTCCTTCCAGATGTGTTCTATACATTTACAGTATGTGCACACGTACAGGACACTTCCTCTTATTCAGGCAGATTTGTGCACATTCTGCATTGCAATCTTGGGGGCTCAGAGGCTTTTGCCAAGATGTCAGTTAAAAGAGAGCAATTTTGCATGTGTAACCATTCTTGCTAGAGAGTGGTTTCTTTATTGTTTCATCAGTCAGCCTCAGCCATACACTGGCAACATGAGTCTGCTCAGTAAAAGGGATGGCTCCGTTGCTTCAACCAAACCTACCCGTTTTTTCACTCTAGAGAGAAAGGAAGTTGTGGATACCAAGACCTACATGGACTTTGACCTCATATTTTCACATTTTGTAAAATCTGGATGACCTGTCCTCTCTGCTTATGCCCAGCAGTCATCCTGAGATCTCCACTTACCCTCATTCTGGGCATCTACTTTCTGGACTCCAAGATAACTCACCTGTGCACTCCACAAGAAAGCCAGAACATGTACCTCCAGCACGCAGAGGATGTGGATGGTCAGTAGGGGTTATCCAGGGAGGTGCAGCAGAGACCGAGACCAGCAGAGGCAGGATTGCACCGTGACAATAAAATAAGGATGTACCCGATATGTCCTATCCATTACTCCTCTAACCCCCAACCAGAGGAGTTAGGCTCTACAAAGATTAAGGGAAGGAGATGTCTCAGAACCAGGCTGTGCCCCCTTCCTCCACTCGCCAGCGCTGGAGGGGGAGAGAGAGAAGGAGTGAATGAGCAGACTAGACCCTTCTCCACTTCAGGTCCCTGGAGCCACCAGCCTGGCCATCCATGGTGGAGAGGGAAACTTTGGGCTGGACGTAAGATTGGGGTTTTAAACTGGATGGATTTTTAAAAGCTAGCGGATATGGTCAAGATGACATTAAAGGAACTGCTATAAAATAGTGAAGGAAGGTTTGACATAGCACAATTAGTGGCAGGAACTAAACAAACAAAGCCACACCACGGTCGCCCCCTACCAAGTTCAGACTATTCACTAAATGTTTTCATAACTCATACCTTATGTGTTAGGGACAGGAAGACAGATAATCAATTAATTGTTCTTATCCATTGATTTTCATCATTTCTCAACTTACTCGTTAAGATGCTTTGATTAAGGAGTGTAGACTCAGGTATATTTTAAGATATATTATTTTAACCTTTGAAAATCTATTGCTTAGAAACACAGGCCTTCTCCACACTTTTTCCCTTTCTATGTCTGTGAAAGAAATGGAAAACACACTACCTGCCCACACATATACAAGAAATACAGGAGCATGCATCACCATGAAACACTCTGTTAAGATGTACTCATGTCGCCAATGCACAGATGTGGATGGGATTAAGGCAGGGGAGACACATGATCAGGTGTCCTTTGGTTGCTAGAAGTAATATGAGGTTAGACGGAGACCAGTTAGAAGGAGATGCAGTATGCCAGGAGAAGAGCTGAGGCAGAGCCAATAGGAGTGGAAAAGAGGGAGCTAGCGGGAAAAATATTCAGGACACTGAATATTTGACACTGACTGGATGTGGAGACAGAGGAGGGAGTTTGGTGGGAAGGTTCTCAGGTTTTGACTTAGACAGACTGTGCAGATGGAGAGATGGGGACTCAGTCACAAGACAGGCATTTGTGGAGTTTTCAGTACACTAACATTTCTGGTGCTCACTGGCTATCTGGGAGGACCTGTTCCCTAGGTGGTTAGATGTAATGGGCAGAGCCCAGGAGAGAGGTCTAGGCTGGGACTCTCAAGGTGGGTGGGCTGAGCTGTGGGAGGGGACGAGGTGGGCCAGGGAGACAGTGAGTGTTTCAGATGGGGACACTGTGAGCACGTGCTAAGGCCAGGGACAGCTTTCCTCTCCATATTGTAGAGCTGTGTTATGTTACAGTCAAAGGCTACAAGCAGAACAGTTTTGAGGCGTAGGTAAAGGATTCCAGGGCCAGACTTTCCTCAGAAGTTTTAGTCACTATCATCGTTTCTAGATGGGCCGAAAATAAGGGTAGGTTGGTACATAAGCTTTAGGAAGACATAATTTTTAACAAAAGGGATATGATTTCTGAAGTGCAAGGTAAATCATGCTATTTTTATATGGATTAATTACAAAATGATATTTGGGTAAATGACTTTTCAAATTATTTTCTTTAAGCCCTAGAGCAGGTGCAGAGAAAAAAAATCACAACATATGAAAGGCAAAACTGAAAAAAAAAACACCAAAATCCTGAAGCTGCACATGAATCCAACAACGGCACCATCCCCCGGGCTTTCCCAGATGGATGGTATGACAAGTTGTACTTGCAGCGTGTTTCCTTGCAAACACAGTCCTGAACCACAGTTCAGCGGTCACCTGCCCCTCTCCCATCTCATCCACAGGAGAAAGCAGAGAGAAGACAACAGAGCTCCACATTCCCACAGGGCAGCGATTAGAGATGGGCAAGGTGCTGTCTCCTGAGCTGGTGTGCTCCACATGGAGGGCTCCAGGTGTCCCTGAGGCCAGGCTGCCAGCTAGCGATCAAGCATCCCAGGTGACCACCACGTTCCACTCTCCTGCCCTCACTGCCCTGTGACCCCTGCCTTCCCCAAGCCAAGTCAACCTTGTCTTCCCTTGAAGCGGCTTAAGACAGTCAACCTTAGCTTAAACTATTGTCTCAGCTCTGTGTTCTGGCAGTCCACTGCTTTTTGCATTGCAAGTAGGGAGCTTTGCATGAACCTGGAGAGTGATAGCTCTTTCGAGGGACACCCTGCACCCTGGTCATCTGAGCCTGGCCCACCCTCGGCCCCATCTACAGCCCCCAGGGATCTCCCGCTCCTCTCCCACTTCATCACCTTCTCCTCCCCTGCAGCCCCACAGCAAGTCCTGCCATGGTCCAGCCTGGCATGAACGCTCCTCCCTGAGCTCCTGAATAACTTCGCTGGATAATAATGAGCCACGGAGGGAAATAAGGTGGGAGAACAGAATAGAAAGAGACGCCTCTGGGGGACTAATTATGGAAAATACAATGACTGTCAGCATTGAAAATAAAGGTAGAAGAAAAACCAAGAAAGGCCCCTGGAGTAAAACAAACCAGATGCCCGGCCGCACCGCGGTGGAGCCAAGGGAGACCGGCCTCGGGGTGCGCCACGTGTTGCAGGCGGAGCCCCGGGCGCTGGAGGCCAGCAGACCCTGGCGGCACGGAGGGACCCCCTGGCCCCTGCGGAGCCCACAGATGGGGGACCACAGCAAAGGTGGAGACCTGCCTTAGGTTCTGGGGCAGCAGAGACAATGCCATCAGGGAGCGCCCTTGATCCTGATTTGTTTTCCCAGGCCTCTCGCAGGCGAGGTCCCTGGAACTGCAGGGTTCTTTGGCGCTCTCTGCGCTCTGCGTCGGGTGGAGTCGGTGGGCTTCTCTCCTCCCTACGCCCTTCACTGTGAGCTGTAAGGTCCTGGAGTGCGGGATGGAAGCGCTAAACCCGCTCACCTGTCTGTCTCCTGGCCAGGCCTCCCGGAGGGCTTGTGACTGTCTGTTCCCTGACTCAGAGTCAGATGGGCGCACGGTGGGTGCAGGTCCTCACCTAGAGGTGTCGAATGAGCGATACCTGAGCCAAGGATGAGTAACAAACGACGCTCATCACTCCATAGGATTGGTCGGAGTCCGCGGTGCTGTTCACAGGTGCGTGGACAAGGATGCTGCAGGCGGGGGTTTGAAACTGAGGAGGTTGAAACCCCTCCAGATGTCTGGGTTGGTGACCTCAGTAAACAAACGTGGGAGAGGATCTGGAAGAGCTAATTAAGGGACGACTATCTCTGCTTTGAGAAGTACCATCTGGAGGGTGTCTTACACACAGGGACGGATGATATCAATCATTCTTTCCACCCTACTTGTGTAAACATGTTACACAGACCCAGAACGAGTCACCTGATGAGGAGATGCTTTATTTTCCGAGGTTGATTCAGCTCTCAGTATACGGACGACAGAACAGGATCAACTCTAACTCCACTTTTCTCCTGTTGGAGTCCTTATCTTGTTACCATGACAACTCACTCCGCAAATTTGTTGCCAGACACAGAATAAAAATGAGACAGTGCCTTCATCTAGGGAAATTGAAAATAAATCCTCAAAATTACGAAGTAAATAATAGCCCAGCAGCCAAAAGAATTTAAAAAGTCATTGGACAAGTTACTTCAGTCTCAAAATATACTTAAAAATTCCTAAAATTGTTAAAGCCTTCACAAATTAATGTTGAAAATATAATTTCTTGAAAACTGCAAAATCAGATGTTAACATAAAACAATTTCAACTTGTGCAAAAAATATCTTATGCGCTTTGGAGTATACCCAGGTTTTATTTTACTTAAGAAAGAGATATATGACATCAGACTATTTGTAAAACAATAGAACCACCCGGAACTAGAGTAAAAACAGAAATTCCCCCTTCACTTGGTCGGGAAATTGTAATCTCTTCCCAAAAAGGAACCAATCTTAACAGTTAGTATGCATCTTTCTATACTAATATAGAGTATGTATATCTGGAGAGAGAAATTTTGTATGTATACCTTCTTTTTTGTTAACATAACAAAATGACTTTGCAATCTTTTGATTGCGGTGTATTTGGTTGTACCTTGTTCCGTTTAATATCTGCATAGTGCAACATGATACGGATGTACTTGAAGTTTTAGCCGTCCCCTTATTGACAGACATTCAAGTGGTTTCCAATTTGTCATTCGTACAAGCAAGGTGGCAGAGGACTTTTTGTCCAAATGCCTTAGGGCACATGTTTTATTCGTTCTGTGTGATGGATGCTAGAAGTGGAAATGCTGGTCACAGGATACACACACTTAATATTTGGTAGGCATTACCAAATTGTTCTTTAAATGGCCTAGGAAAAGCTATCTAGTAAAAAATGAAAGAGCCATTTCTGCACTGGTTTGTCTTTATATCATCAATCTGCTGATTTTTACCAATATGATAGGCAAATATAATATATATGTCTATAAATCACATATATATAATTGATTTTATAGTTTGCTTCTTTGATTATATGATTGCTGTGAGATAAGGTGCTGTTTCATAGGTATATTAGCATTTCAACTTCTTTTGTGGATGTGCTTATTTGTATTTTGTACACGTTTCCATATGGTCATTTGTCTATTGAGTCTAAGGGATTCATCATACATTATTGATATTAATCCTTTGTTATGGTAAATGTTGTGTGTGTGTGTCCGTTAGATTAAACCTGTGCATTGTGTTTACATCTTCGTGTTTTTTTCAAATTATTTCTTTGAAAAGGAAATTCTGAAAGTTGACTGTTATAGTATTCAAATTGGATTATAAATTTCATCCTCTATGTCACACAGTTTTTGTTTTGTATACTTAGAAACTCTATTAGTAGGAGTAGAGTGCATTTTCTGTGTTCTTCATGGACTATAATTTTTGTCTCCATTTGTCCCATTTAATGCTTTTCAGCTGGAATTCTGATTTCACACCTGCCAGGCTGCCTATCTTTTTGTTAACAGATTCCAGATAGATCTTATACCATGCATTTACTTTTTACTTTTATATAGTAGAGCTGTTAAAAGTATAGTCTCTGGAGTTAACTCCTGGATCAGTAGTCGTGCTTGGCTCATAATGTCATTTTGAGGATTAAATGACGTGATCCATGCAAAAAGATTGGTCTAGTGCTTCTAACATACTCAGCAAACAGTGTGTGATTGTTTCATTTTTGGCATGTGTCCTTGTAAATGTCTTTTAGCTGAATTATTATTTTGTTCCAAACTGGGAACAAAAATATCCGTTCAAATTTATTGTGAAATAATGTGTAACCTTTTATATTCTTCTATTTGACTCAAATGTTTAGTCAAGATACTTAAACACACTTTTTGTTTAACATCAATAATTAAACACTGTGTAAAATCTCTCTGACTTGAACAGGACAAATTAGTTACATACTTGTATCCATCAATTTCTTCTCACTTCTCGTGTGTTTAAAAACTCATCTGGAATTTAAATTCTGTTACTAATTTGTTTACACTGTGCTTTGGCATTCTTAGAAATTGTTTCTTGTCAATTGGAGTTTACATTGTGGCTACATTTTCCACATTTGTGGAGGCATAAACCAATTTAATTTTTTTTATTCACCACTGGTTTTGAATACTGTGTTTGATGTGAAATTCTGATCTTTCCATCTTTCTACTATTTTGGTCTTAAGTCGCTCTTCTTTTTCTAGCTTTTTAAAATGGAAACTTGAATCATTGTTCTGAATTTTTTCTTTTCCAACATAAGCAATTGAGTGATAAATCTCCCTCTAAACCTTGAACATTTTAGACTTTATAGACCAAGAGGCAAAATGAAAGATATTGTTTATACTTATATAACAAGAAAAAAAACAAATTTTCACAAGTTTTTATCAGTGAAATTTCAAAGAGTATAGTAATAATTGAGTAAATTTCTTGTAATACAGGTCTACTAATGAAAAGAATTGAATTCTGATTTGGGGGATAACATTTCACTTAATTCGAGTTTCCATATGACAACTCATTAAAAATGAGAATAAGAACATGATATTCATTTGATTTGTTGTGAGAACGTGAGATAGGTTGATTTGAAATTTGGGGAATTGTAACCAGGAAACAGGATGATGCAGAGAGAGAAGGAAGGGAAGTGCACAAGTGCCTTAGAGCCCAGAGGCTTCTCCAGTAAAGTCATTCATTCGTTCAACAAACATCTACTGAGGGCCTACAGTGTCCCCAGCACTATTCTAGATACTTGGGATACATCAGTGAGCCAAACAGCAGAGACAGCTGCCTTCATGGAACTCACATTCTACAGGACAATATAAGGAAATTCATGAGTTGAGACCTAATATTTACTCAGTATACCCTATGTTAAATTAGATAGCTCACTTGTAATGGTCTCAAGATTTAAAAATACAAAAAACTTTTTGTAAATAAGTGAAAGCTGGAAATGTGCATATAATTTACAGTGTCAATCATACCGGGAGACGTCTAAAATTATCCATCAAAATTCACCCTTAACACATGTGTAATTGAACAAAATTTTCAGGAAAGTTTATCTGGTGATCATTGAGATGTTTTTATAAATTTATATATTAATTTCTTCTATGTTATCAACTATTTTTGTTAGAATATGACAGGCTACAGAGGATGACTAAAATGTATTGGTTTCAACTCAAAGTCCTTGGTTTGATCTCTCATATAAGAAATAAATGAACTGTACACTTTCAAATTGTTTTTGATTGTGTTAAGTAACAATAAAAATAATTTATTTTGTATTAATATAATAAGAAATATGAAATTAAATCAATTTGATAGTTTTCCTGAAATTGAGATTGAAATTAAAGCATAATCATTTATTCACCCTATGGAAAATGTGAATATGGAAAGGACGATGTGAAAATCCCTGTCATTCTTAAATTAATATCACAAATATTATGCCATAAACTAAGACATAAGGTGAGGTTATCATTCTATTGTATAGTATTCTTTGGGGAATATACCACAAGGATTAATTCACAATACTGAAATGAACATGCATATTAGCTCCCTAAAATTTATCAATATTTTTATCTTATAGCTTTTTACACAGATAGCCATATTTTTATTTTATTTTTATATTGTTACTAAATGTTTTTAGTAACAATATTACTTAAAAGAAGTATATCATAACATAGAAATAGTTATGATAACAGTAAATACTCCTCAAGAAACTTTTTGCATAAAATCATATATTACTACACATGATGATCTGCTTAGGCTCATGGCATGAACATCTTCACAAATTATAATTTGAAGCAGGAGCAGTAATCTGGACTATTCTGCACCAGGCCACTGCACAGACATTCCCCAAAAATAAGTCACATAGTGGCTTACTCAAAAGATAATTTATAGCTGTAGACAACATCTTGATATGATCTATTTGGCAACATTTAAAATTAAACCTAAAGTAATTATAATTACAATTTGGTTTTAAAAAAGTCAATATTATTTGTGAAATTTTACATGCTTTTTAACTGTATAGTTTTATACTCCCTCTAAAACATAAGACAAAATGAAAATTTTCAAAGGATAAAAACATGTGTCATTGTCAAATCAGTTCTTACCCTTCTCTTTCCTAGGATGGGACAATTGAAGCCTAGAGACCTTTCTCAGACTCCTGAAACTTCCCCAAATAATGTTCCTTCTTTTATTTGTTCATCTAGTCAGTGATCAACACATTTCTTTATCAGGTCCCTATAATGAGCCTGGGCTCGTCCTGAAGACATAACAAGACCTACAGGGTTTATAGATATGCATAAAACTCAAGGTCCATTAAGGGAGAATTATACATACATCCCCATTGTGCTATGCGTTATAAATGCAGCATGTTACACCAAGGTAGAGAATAAGAGGAAGTGATGGTGTTAACAATGACCACATTCCTCTCTTACAGGGTCTGTTCTGAGCTGGGCCCCTAGCAGAGAAGGAATCCAGAGATAGAAAGTTTTAGGCTCCATGACCTTTGGTTAATAGCCTCTTTAAACTCAGTTTTATCAACATTTTTAATGCATATTAAGCCTGGAAAGTTATATGGTAGCTTTAATAAATATTATTTGCCTATTTCATTCTCTTTTACTTTTCCCTTTTGAACTGATTTTCTCTCATCTCCACTCACATTCTATCATCTTCAGTTTTGGATGAATTCAGGGGATGTGACCAACAAGGCTTCCGCTTTCTAAGTTCTTTTGTAGAAAGCTAAATCATAGCCCAGGTCCTCAGGGAGCCCATACCAAGAGCTGGCCTAATTAGGACCTATGTCCTGTGGAAGCTAAATCTTGAACCCGGTGTTACCCTGAAGTCAACCCTGTAAATGGCTCAGAAACACTGTGGGGTCTTTACAACACAGGAGTAGAACATACTGAAGTATAAGAAGAGGCAGCCAGTGTCTGCCACTTGCAATGCCAAAGCAGTGAACTAGCATGGTGGACTGTGCCATTCAGGGACAATTACTATCCTGATGAAGAGACTTTGTTGTTAACTGAAAATCAGCCTCCCGAGGGGAATCCAGGTCCATTAAGACTGCAACTTCTGGGGCTGGCCCCGTGGCTTAGCTGTTAAGTGCGTGTGCTCTGCTACTGGCGGCCCGGGCTTTGGATCCCGGGTATGCACCGACGCACCGCTTCTCCAGCCATGCTGAGGCCGCCTCCCACATACAGCAACTAGAAGGATGTGCAGCTATGACATACAACTATCTACTGGGACTTTGGGAAAAAAAGGAGGAGGAGTGGCAATAGACGTTAGCTCAGAGCCAGTCTTCCTCAGCAAAAAGAGGAGGATTAGCACGGATGTTAGCTCAGGGCTGATCTTCCTCACCAAAAAAAAAAAAAGACTGCAATTGCTGACCCTCAAATTGTAAGGTTCAAATTGGTAAACTCCTCCTTCTTCCTGGCCAGAGCTATTCAACTTTTGCAAAGGGACAATGAGTAGAGAAGGTGTCAGAAGCTACAACTTCAATTTCAACAAGGAAGAACATATTTAAATAACAAGGACGGGGCGTTTCAAAGAATTATCCTCATGACTTCTCTCTTTGTGAAGAGACTCAGGAGATAAACAAAGAAAATTTTCTCCTGTGCCTTCCAATCCATGGGATCCACATGGCTCCTTGGGACCCTAGCATTCGCGGAACAAGTCAAATTAGCTGAAGCAAGGTCTGAAGTCCAAAGCTTCCAGAAAGAAGTGACGTAACTAATGACACTCCTACCCTGGGATGCAAGCCTGGTCGCTTTCTGCTCCATGGTCCCCTCCCCTTGCTTCAGATTACAGAGGATGGAATGGCAGAAGGTCCCCACACAAGATTTGGAGCTGACACTACTATTGAAATCTATACGCATCATCTCTGGGTGTGACCTCAGGCCTTCCCATGCCTCCACTTTGTCATCTATAGGATGAGCATAGTGAGTAGTATCCACTTTCTTGTGTTACCATGAGAATTAAATAAGTTAATATATTTAAATGCTGAGAACAATATTTGGCATATAATTATGACTAGTAAACTGTTATAATTATCTTTTCACAGGTATTATAGCTCCTGATAATTTATTTTAAGAGGATAATTTAGAAGATAAACCAAAAGAAATCTCTCCAAAGGCATTGACTTAGTGCCCAGAATGCCAGACAAGAAAGGATCCTGGACACTGTCCACACCTTTACTATGCAATATGGTGGCCACTAGCCACATGTGGACATTGAGCACTAGAAACATGGCTGGTCTGAACTGAGATGTGCTCTAAGAGTAATAGCCACCAGATTTTGAAGACTTAGTACAAACAAAAGAATAGAAAATATCCTTTTAATATTTATTTTTATACTGATTAGGTGTTGAATTGATAATGTCTTGGACATAGTCAGCTGAATAAAATATATTATTAAACTTAATTTCACCTATTTGTTTTTACTTCTTTTAACATGGCAACTAGAACATTTTAAATGTGGCTCACATCATATTTCTATGAGACCACCAACCTAGACTAACTTCTTCACTTCACAGAATAGGAAACAAGGAGAGAAATAATATATTTTGTGCCCCAAATCCCTCAGTAAGTTAGTAGCAGGGTCCGGCTGGAGTCCATAATGTCTGAGTGCTGGGTCAATGTGCTTCCTACTACACTGTGACCTCACTCTACAGAAACCTTATTCCAGAATCCAAATGGAGAAATTACTTCACAACTGACCAGAAAAAGTCAGAAGAATAGACCAGGTTTGCTGTGTTTTCTGACTGGATGTTCCTGGTTGCTTTTCTCTCCTATAACTCATTTTTTAATTTCTAGTTTTCTATATACGTTGGGAGGTAGGAAGAAATAGTCATTATCAACCACACCACATTTTGAAAAGACACTGAATTTTCTACAAATGCCTTCTGAACCTTAGCTTCAATAAAAAGAGACCCTAACCTCTTTATTATCAAAGTTGTAACCCTCTGCAGCACACCAAGTTCTGACAAGTCCATAAACACATAGCACAAGAACGAGGCTGCTGTTACTGTCTGTTAGGTTCAACAGGCCCTGAACTCCCCAGATAATAAAAGAACTATAAATCTCTCAAAATTCCTGGACACACACAAAGAAAATAACTCCAAGAAAATATTTTAGGTTGAATAGCCTCGTTCACAGTTTGGTCATACACGAGAGTAAACTAAACAGAACGTGCAGATATCTACACCATGGGATGTGAGAAGTTCCCCAAATTGCCTTCAATGATTCAGCAAAACATGGACTCTTTAAGTCAGAGTCTTCTTCTGCTTCCAGGGAGGTAACTTTGTGTTTGGTGGGTCCCTAGAGGTAGAGCATATGAGGAAGGAGGGAAGTTGTCTATGGCTGG
Source organism: Diceros bicornis minor (assembly GCF_020826845.1). NCBI lineage: Eukaryota > Metazoa > Chordata > Mammalia > Perissodactyla > Rhinocerotidae > Diceros > Diceros bicornis. The sequence continues at coordinate 55,653,884 of NC_080759.1, forward strand.
CCATCTTGGAATTCTGAGCTAAGTCCACCTGGACAGTTTATTGACCAGATTACAAGGAGAGCTTCAGGTCAGTGTCCAAGAGTCTGAAACAAAGGCTCTTCCAAGCCTAGGAGGAGGAGCCATGGATGAGGGATGAAGTGGAGAAGGTCTCTATCAGGGCAAGTTTCTCATTCTGGGTGATAATCTGGCAGGGCTAGGGCAGTCTTGAGTTAGAGATTCCATGAGATGTGGGAAGGACCCTGGCCATATGAAGGTAAATCTCAGATTCATAGAATTCTGGCTGAAGTCTTCCTTGCAGCTCACCTCCTGCTGAGCTGGTGGATGGTCCATGCAGGAATAGGAACTTGACGGGTGGGCTGCAGGTTTTGTGGTGGGCAGCATTCAACCTAAGTCAACACTCCAGATGGAAGCCAAAGAAACACAGAACTCACCACATGTCTTGCCTACAGCAGACCCTGGAGTCTCACCTAGACTTCTGAGAATATGCATGTGTTGGAAAGAACAGAGGCCAAGGACTCTGGAAATATCCATCTTGGTGGACTCTTTTATGGACAACTAAGTGTTCAGGCCCATCCCTTGCCTGGACTCCTTTTCCAATATCTTTAAGGGAGTGGTCATTCTAGGTCAGTTTTAAAAAACTCCCAATTACATAAGATAGTCCATTCTAATTTTATAAGAGCTTTAAGTGGTAGAAAGTTCTGCAAATTTCTGGCTCCATACCAGGAGTAAAATCCTGTCAATCTGTGATTTTCTCAAAATTATATCTTTCTACACTTTTTCCATGATATTATATAGCATTAAATTGTGTAGTCGATATTATATTCTTCATTGATCAACCAATCAACAAGTATTTATTGATCACATACTGCGGGGATTTCAGAGTAAATATACAAATAGCCTACATATTGTGATTAAATACGAATTCTGTGTACAGGTGAAAAATGCCTTAACTTAAAAAAATGAATTTACACTATTTATTCTCTCTTCTATGTGTATGTGTCTCTCTCTGTGTCTGTCTCTCTTTGTCTCCCTCTCTCTGACTCTGTCTGTACATCTGTCTGTCTATCTGTGTCTCTCTGTCTCTCTCTCTCTATATATATATACACACATACACACATTTGAGTGAATAGCATTACTTTATAGGTTATATTTTCTAAAGAATGATGCAGTAGGTGCTCAAACATCTCCAATTTCTTTCAGAGGAGGGACAGTCCCTAGACAAGATCTCCCTACCCACCTCCATATCACAGGATCATACACTGGGTCTGGATTGAAGGTAATGGCTCCTTGTTCTTTGTTGCTCATTACTGCTCCCAGATAATGCCCCTCCTTCCTTCCTAGCTCCCCCAACTTTGAATCTTATGTATCAGAATACACTATCCCATACCCCACCCTGTTACCATCTTCTGCCAACCCCTGGACTAACCCTTGATTCCATGAATATTTTAACTCCTGGCTCACCATCACTCACCCTTGCTCTTCCCAACGCTATCACCACCATAATTCTTCAATATCTATGTATTAAGATGATTTTTCACGTATATTGGTCTTTCGATTCCTTGATCTCCTCTCCTCCAGTAATCTCCGCTCTACACTAACTCAATGCCTCACTTATATGGTCAAACCCTTGATCTTGTTGTTCCCAACCATTGAATTACCTTCACAATCTCAATTTTAAAGAATCCTGATCTCTAACAACCATGCTCCTAGATTTCTTGCTTACTCCCTCCAAAACCCCACTTCAAAAATCTTTTGACCTACCAAGACCTAGAATTTATTTATTCTCCTGTATCTTCTCTGCCCTACAGCAGTCATGTGTCCTCACATTCTTTGTTCTTCATCTTAAATTCTGTGGTCTGTCATTTTAATCAAGACCTTGCATACACTGCTTAGCTCTCTCTGATCTTGTTTCCTCGAAAGAAAAACAACCACAACTAAACTGAAAAACACAACTCCCTGCTTGATCCACCTCTGCACCAGTATAGCTGAATATGACTGGACAAAAACACAAAAATCACTTTAAATTCATGACCCCTAATATCAAGTGGCCGGTAATGCTGCCTGCTAGTCCTAATTTCTTTCTTCCATTCACTTACTTACCATCTTCTCGCCTCTTTCCTCAAACTTCCACTCTTCCTCCCCCATCCTGTCTCTCAGCTGAAGGCATGCTTCCCATTTCACTGAAAAACCATGTGCCACTCTGCCTGTATGCTCTTCCCTCCTTCCTGGTACTACAGATGAATTGTCCTAAAGCAAGTCCTTCCACGTATGAGCTAGAGCCCACCCCTCTTTCCTAATTAAGGACATTGCTCCAGCAATTCTCTCCTCTCCCTCCTACTTCACCATTTTTTCTCTATTGGATTATCTCCATTAGGATACAAAAAATCTTTATTTGTGCATCTTTAAAAAATATATAACTGCTCTCTTGACTCAACATTCTCTCTAGGTACCATGTCATTCCTCTGCTTACCCTCAAAGCAAGCTCCTCTACTCACTGTCTCCAAAGTCTTCTTTCCTTCTCTTAAGTGAACCCACTGAAGTCAAGTTTTTGATGCCACCTGTGCTCCATCAAACTTGCTTTCTCCCAGGTCATCAGGAAATTCCTTGCTGCTAAATCGAAGAGTCTAATCTCAGGCCTCTCTTTAATTATATTTGATACAGTTTATCACTCATTCTTTCTCAAAAATGCATCTTCCCTTGCCTTCCAGGATACTCACTCATCTGCTTTTCTTCTGTTGCATCTTAATTGGAAAACTCTTCTTTGCTCATTCCTTCTCATCTCCTCAAGCTCTAACTCAGGATCCCTGGGCACTCAGTCCTCAGACTTCTTATTATTTTCTGTCTAAACTCACTCACTTGGGGATCTCATTCACACCCATGCCTTTAACTTCTATCTATACTCTGATGAGTAATAAATTTATCTCAAGCCTGGATCTCCACAGAACACCAGATTGTAAATCTCACAACCTTCTCAGCATCTGCACTTACAGATCTAACGAGCATCTCAAACTTAACATGTTCCAAGCAGAGCCCCTGATTTCCCACAGACAAAAAATGGTTTCCCCAGAATTCTTTTCTATATCAGTAAAAGACAGCTCTATGCTTCCAGTTGGTTAAACCAAAATTCTTGGAATAATCTTTGACTCCTCTCTCTCACACCCATGTACAACACATCAGCAAATCCTTCTGGCTTTAAATTATGAATACATCCAAGATCTCCACCACTACCACCTGCTCCAAGCCCCCACTGTCTCTCTTCTGGATCATAGCAGTAGCCTCCAAACCAGTGACCCTCCCTCCTCCCACTCAGGCCAAGGGGAGGACCTACCTGGCAGACACACTCAGGCAGAGAAGTGCCCCTCAAAGAGGATGGGGGACAGAGCGGAGCTGAGCCATTCAGCTCATTTATCCCAGAATTCCTCTCAGACACAGCTCTTCACTGGCTGCAGTGAGGAGAGTAGAGAGAAGCCAGGAAAGACACTAATGGAGCGCCCTTCCCAGGATTGAAGAATCACTGTTGGGCCAAGGCATTGGCCCCAACACACAGGTTTTAGGGTGGGACACCTCTAGTCTTGACTCAGGACCCAGGATTTACCAGCCACCTAAGGTGGGCAAGCTTCCTAATTATCAGGAGACTCCATTTCCTAATACATAAATTGGGAACACAAATATGTAGATTAAGGAATAGGAGATCAAATATGTAAAATACTCAGAAGATGCTTAATAAACAGAAGCTAATTTAACAATTATCACTCTGAATCAAATATATATTTAATCATGTATTTTGATCATTTTTCATATATTAACATCTGACTGGTTACAGTTACACCACACTGCCACTTCACTCCTTCTCTCTGTACTTATTCTGATAGAAATCAGAATATTCTAGACAAGGATAATGGAGTATCTTCAATCAAATGCATGCAAGTGAAACTGGGCTGTGGCCAGATTTTCCCAAAAGTCCTCTGTCAATTCTACCTTCTTAATATGGCTCAAATCTGTTTATCTCTCTCCACTTTCCCAGATATGACCTTGGTGCAGGCACCTCTCACCCATCCTAAATATTCTCCTGGCCACTGGTCTGCTTCCTCCAATCTCTACCCTCGCTAATCCAGAGAGTTTCTTCTAAAAATGCAAATCAGTTCAAAGTCTTCCTTTGCCTCAAGACCAAATCTAGGCTCTGTTTCACTCTGCACCTTCATCAGAGACAGTCATTTCCTGGAATCCTAGGTTCAGATCATCCTTGTCTTCAGGCAAGGTCAATTTCCCAAAAGATCCTGCCTCTGGGTCTTTGCATTCTCTGATCTATCCCCTGTTATCCACTTCGGGGCTGGTAGACTGTTACTAGTTTTCTTCAGCTAAATAGGTATCTCCATAACTCAGATTAGACGTAACCTTCTCAGGAAAGCCTTCCTTGACCTCCTGAGGTTGGAATAAGCACTTATATTCAAGCCATAATCTCACATTTCACACTATGTATAATGTAATTTTTTGCTGCCACTGCCACCAGACTGGATGCTTCTCGAGAGCACAGAGGAAATCATTTCATGAGTATTCTCACTGCCAGGCACAAGGACAGACACATAGTGTGTGTGGTGAGTAAACATTTCTCCAATTCTCTCAGGACCTAATGAATGAGATGCAAGTAAATGACTTTACCTTAGTGACTCTCTTCTGCTCCCATTCAATATTCCTATTGTCCCAACCACTGCCTCTCCCACCCCACAGATCAGCTACTACAACCCTTTACATTCCACAGCCCCCAGGTAATTAGTAGCACACTCAATCCTTTATCTGGAATGGCGGGGATTAGACTCAAAGTCAGAGTCGCTGTTGGAACGTGATGGTCCAACTGGTAGATTCTCAGTGTAAAGATTAAAACTTGTAGAATCCACTTGGAGAGTTCCTTTGAGAATCTTTTAGAATTTCTTCCTCTTTGATTTCTCTCCTTTGAGATCTCATTTTCGTAATCCCTCATTCTCCACATCATACCCTTCCCTCTTTTTTTTAACACCTACTAACCTTTTAGCTTAGATATCTTTAGGTCTCAGCTATTTTTGGCCACTAAGAACATAGACAATGCCTGGAAAAGACCCTCCTTTTAGGAAGGTTACTAGGGGAAGGGAGGAAAGAAATGCATGACTTAAACAAGCTGTTCAAGGAGAAGGCCTCTGTCATGAAGCATTTTTCCTCTGATGCTTCTCCTCATTGCCTCTCTCCGCTAAACTATGGAGGTACAGTAAAGCAATAGAGTGCCCTCGAGGAGGAGCACCAAGGCAAAGGAGACAGGAGGCATATGCCTTCATTGGGGGTGCTTTGGCCTTCCTGTCCCCCTCAGACCCAGTTTGCACGTCTTACACCTGGTCCACACTGGTCGGTCCATCAGGTTCAGCATTCCCACATGGGGATTTTGGCAAATCCTAAAATATTTACTATCCAGCCTTTTACAAAATGGTTTGCCAATCCCTTGTTATAAGAATATCGGGTTTATACTCTTTTTCCCCCCAAATATATGGCAGTTTTGTTATCTCCCTCCAAAATTATAGTTGGATAAAGTCACAAGATTTTAGAAATCTAGCACGCCTAGAAATAATCTAGCCTAATGCCCATGCAAAAACATGACTTTGAAATATTTTTAAAATGTGCATTTATCTAAGTGAATTCTTATTCCATCAAAGTTAGGTGTGTTTTGTAGTTTGGAGCCAGCCAAAGCAAATCACCTCCCCTTCCAATGGAGCCCTTCAACTCAACGATGTGGGTGTGAGGCTTCCCTTTAGTGTCTTCTATGGTGGACCCTGTCCTGTTATAAACTGACCCTCTGTGAGGGGCCTCTAGATCCTCCTGGTATCCCCGCTGCCCTCTCCTTCTCTGTCGTCCTCCAATGGCTCTCCTCTGTGTGGCGGAGTTGTCCTCTGGGTACGCTCCAATGTCAGCTCTTTAGCTTTCGTCTCGTTGGCACGGGCCTCTGTAGAGTGTTCATTTTTTACTTTACTTTGGGCTTATTAGAATATTCAAGTTTAGAGCTGAGACGCTATGACAAGCAGTTTCACAAGCTCTCGTGGAAGCGATGTATTGAAGCTCTAATCATTAATCTGGTTTTATAAATCTGCCTGCATCTTCTGCCTCAATATTTTAATTCCTGTAATTAAATTGCGTCCTATGAATGCTTTATCTCACAGACTAGATGGACATAAAAGAGAAAGCAGAGAAATAAAAATGATTTTTTAAAAGTGTTTTATGTCTTTTTTTTAAAACTAATATTAATTTCCACATTCAGAGCTGCAGAGGTAGATTATGAGGATTTGTCTGGCTCTCCAGGGTCAGCCCAGATGCTAAGGGGATCCACACGATATCACTCACAATCTGTGATTCTTTAAGGTTTGCTTCATGTTGTAGCATCTCATAAAAGATGTGCATTACAGCTTAAATTGCAGTCAATTTTAAATAAAATGAAGTAGGGTGTTTGGGTGGTGTACAGATAATTCTAAGAAATATCACATTTAAATTTATTTTTGCTCTGGGATATATTCAGTGAATTGGAAAAAAGAAACATGGTGCAATGAATTTTCAAATAGGTCTTCCCATAAGGATGTTCTGATACTTCTGGCACTGTATACATTTCCCTCCGGTATGATAATTGCAAATTAATAGAAACACATGGACTCATGGTCCTTGACAGCTGTGAGAACATGGGGCTTGCAGGATTGTCTGCTTGACTATCAAACTGGTTTTGGAAAGCCAAACAGAAGATACATAAAAATGAATTGCAGTCAGAATAAACACAAAGAAATTAAATATTTTTGAAATTACCTATGCCTTAGTGAAAGGAGCTTGTGAGGGCATTAAGTTGGTTTCATGGCTGCCTGCCCCTCCCTAGCTGGTGTTACTCTGGGGTAGAGAGACTGCATAAGAGTTGCAATAATATGTGTTTACCCTTGGCTCTGCAGTCAACTGTTTGCTTCTCAGAGGCATAAACCAGGCCATTTCAGTACAATGATTTCTCCACCCACAATATCTCCCCAACTCTATGGAGAAACAAAGGAGATTTACTGACCCAGGTTAGGCTCTAATAAATGATTGTTAAATGAATGGATGAATGGAGGAATGAATGGGTGAATTGATGGTTTTATTGACTTTCTCATGCACGTCCAAGGTGCTGATAATCCTTTTTTACCTTCTGTACCTTCTATATTCCTGACGTTTTTAGAATACTTGTCGTACCACAAACTTAAAATGTGCTTATTAATAATATTAAATTCAAGGACTATTTTTGATTTAAATATAATACCTGGGCAATATTCAAGAGACAGAGAGAGAGAGAAAGAGAGAGAATGAGAGAGAGAGAGAGAAGGAGAGGAGAAGACACAGACACATGGAAGAAAAGAGAAGATGCCCCATATTTCTCACTGGGACTGTGGGTAGAATCCAAAGGAAACAGAAACCCTTCTGAGAATTTCGCACTAAGGGAGTTTAACACAGGGAGATGTTTACAAAAGTGATGGAAAAGTTGAGAATTTCAGTAGGAGTACATAGAGAAACTCAGAGATGAGCCACTGCAGGAAACTACTATCCCCAAGGCTGAAGGTTCAAAGACAAGAAGCAGTTACCAGACCCCAAGTTTGGGGTCACCCAATGGCAGGGACATACACAGAATTCTATCTGGAGACACAAAGATGACTCAGCTACTGCCAAAGACTGCACCAATGATGGAGAGAGGAGAAGAAATGCCCTGGTTTCTCCCTCCCCTTCACCCTTCCATTTCCTGCTGGAGCCTCCTATTGGCAGGATCCTGTCAGAACAAAGCTGTCGTGGGAGAATGGGAAACGCAGCTTGCAGGGATGGACCCTGTGAGGGAGAGTAGCACAGGGAAAGGATGAAGAGTGGAATTGAAGACCAAGAGGTCTAGGAGCAGCCCAGAGTGAGGGGACAGGAGAAGGTAAGGGTGAATATCTGTGAATCTAGCTTGACTCAAGGAGTGGATTACGACAAAGGTATTATTGACAAGGGAAACATTTGTTAGCAGAGATTTCCTGACCCCTAAGGTGTGGAAAAGATTGATTTAAATTCTCATTCTAATAACAGTGGAGGTTTGAAACATCCTCCAGTTTTCTCCAAATTTTCAGCAGGATCTACATTTTCCTGTTTCCTCTGGCTTCAACGTGCTACTCCCAGGAACTTGATTTTTATGTTGTTTCCCTGGTATCAATCCAGACCTGAGACACAGCGTCTTCTTCATTTCCTCCATCTAAGGCAATCTCTAAATTAGTGTAGCAGATTCTTTACTGAAGAGCTGGAGGTCATAGGGAGCGCTCACCTCCAACACAGCATGAGATGGAACTTACAATGACCTGTTTTTTCTTTCACCTCCCTGACACTGATAGTCTCTCATTAACTCCTCCATCTCAATTGGTACCTCAGTTTCCCCCTCTTTTGCCTAATTTTCTCTCTTCTTCTTCTCTTCCTCACTCTCTGTTTCTCCTATATAATACCCAAGTTTTCAAGATTCTCACTTGATTATGTGAAATATTCAACTTATCCCAGCTTTTATTGCAAAACTGAGCTCCATACCCACCTTCACATAACAATGTGTTTAACAAGGACTTCTATATTAATTAGGACCTTCTCTGTAGAAAGCTAACTAATTATTTAATAAAACCATTATTTGTAATATAAGAATATAGGATAAGGAAGGAAGGTTAATATCCAGATAATGAGCTCAGGTTTGAGAATTTTTAAATTTGAATGTCTTTTAGGATATTCTGATAAGGCTGTTTTAGACCCAAGCCTCGGAAAGAGATGAGATATTCAAAGGTAGTTCGATTATTGGTCATTGATACGTGAAGACATGAGAATGAGTGATTTTTCCCGGTAACTAGACGGATACTTGGGTCCATCAATAACCTCAACCTGTGCAAGAACACAGAAGAGGAAGGGTAAGTATAAGATACCAAGGGGTGAAACAGGAGAAAGTGGTGTCTGTTGAATAAAAGATCCGGAAGAGGATCATAGGAGATCATTGTCAAATGCCAAAAAATCCCTGCCTACCCCCATAATTTGTCTAATAACTGGATTACTAGATATCTCCTGAATGAAAAAAAAATCCAAAAGGGGTAGTCATTAATAGGTCATTGATGACCTTAACTTGAGTTATTTCAGGAGACAAGTGGGAATTACAGAATTTTAAATTTTGGTCAATGAATGGAAAGGGAGGAAGTAGAGACAGCAGTTATAGATGACCTTAGAAATTTGACAGAAAGGACAGGGAGAAATAGGTCAACTGTATAAGGAGAAAGGAAAATAAGCTTTAGGAAATAATTATTTTAAGAGTGGGAGAGATTGTTTTTATGCTCACAGAAAGAGGCAATGGAAAGGGAGAAGCAGATGACACAAGCAATAGAAATCATGCCTGACGATGCAACATAAGATAAAATGGGGTCCAGGCCACTAGGTGAGGGAAGAGCCTTCATCATGAGGGGAGAAGATCTTATTCTCGATGATGGAACGATATCGATGGATGGCTGAGGTCCAAGATCTTTACAGTCCCCACCAGCTGCCAGTGGACACCTCTGCAGGAACCTGAAGGAGACAGGAAATTCCACTAATGTCACATTTAGGTCACTGTTTTCAATGTCAAATGGGTGACAGTCACCTTCCACTCTGCTTAGTACCACAGTGAACATGGTCAGAACCACATATTCTGTTCCTGGGCCCTCCTTGTACAGGGACAAGACCACCTTGGGGAATGTTGACAGCAGATGGACCCTGACAACCACAGACATCATTGCCTCATGAGGAAAGGTGGAGGGAAGTCAGCATGTTCCACCTCAGAAGCAGATGACACAGAGAAGACCATGTCACTGAATCCAAGTCTCTGACAAATTGTTGCATAAAATGAGAGTCTCTTTATTATATATGTAGTGCCAAGGTGCAAAACACGATAGCTATATGAAATTATGGGTGGGCATATTTTCTCTCAATATAAGGAAGCACTACATGAAAATCAGTTTCCTAATAATGCATTTGGCTGCCTTTGGAAATTTCCCTTAAACTCAGGGTGTTGAGTAGAGACCAAATTAGCACTTGTAAATTAAACCAATAGGACAGTTTTGTGCTTTGTTTTCTCCTACCAATGTTTTTCTCTAGATTTTTAAATCAAAACTTAATACATTTAGATGTCTTGGGTTTCCTTTCAAAATAAGGTGGAGAATTTAAGCTTTGCTGCACTATGCTAAGTGAGCCATCATAATCAAAAGCCTTTAAATAAAGGCATGTTCTTTGATCCATCACCACTAACAACATTCAGTTATCTAGGGTGATGACAAAGCCAAGTGCCATATATGCAGCATCCACCAAATTAAGCACCATGCTCTTCTCCACAAGACGCTACGATGAACAATTAGTTATCCATCACTATGAAGCCTAATTAAAGGATAAATGTGAGAGAGAAGGAGAAAAGTCAGCAAAAATAGATGATGTAAACAACTCAAGTAATCTTTGATTCTCCAAACCATAGTTTCATTAGTCATCTGTCATCTGAGATACTTGGGTACCAAAAAGTTAAATCATAAAAAGATATTTCTGAATACAGAAATACCTATCTTTCTGTTCTGGGACCTTATTTTATCTTTATTTCCTCAATAAATACCTTATTTCCAAATCAGGCCACATTCTGAGGCACTTGAGGTTAGGATTCCAGCATATCTTTTTTTGATGGGGACACAATTCAATCCATAACACCTTCCCCGGAGCATGAAAGTCTTAATTCATCTCTAAGCATTGTTATCAGCAAAATAGGGCCTTTATATTTTTGCTCAAGGTGGCTCATTCCTCTGGCACATAATTAGCTAGACTAGGCAAGGCTGCTTCCTGAGGCACCAAGAACCTCTTCATCATATGTGTGCCCTGGCATCTGTGATTAGTCCATCAGAAAAATAACACATAAATCTTCAGATAGTTTCAAAGACCTCGCTAAATCAAGAATGCCTTTGACCTACTAGGAAAGACAGGTGTTCTCAATGCACTGCAGTTACAGAGTTATAACTAATATTCCTTAAAATTCAGTGCATTCCCGTCACACATGTTGACCACTTTCTTCACTATAAAATCCCAACTAAATGCAGACTGCACAGCACCATGGATTGGGAGCTTGGTAATAACACGACTCAATATTTCTCAGCTCCATGCAGATAGCTGCCAGCAACTGGGCCCTGAACAGAATGTGCAAGTGAGAATCAGTATGGGTCTCCTTCAGTGATCAGACTCCTTAGGTATTGTCTATGCTCATTATGGTTCACATCAAAGTGAGCAGGAACAGATCCGCACAAATTGTTCTTGGGCCAGAGAGAGCCCCAGCTAACGGGGGGATCAGATTCAGACCCAGAGGAGGAGGCTGCAATTCTGTGGTTGGCCCTGTTATCACTCATCAAACACAATCCTCTTTACATCAGCACTTCCATTGTCAGACACAGAAAGAGGGAAATTATCCTTTCAGAATATTGGTGAAGGGGATGATGTCATGTTTTCACTACAATATTGGCTTTTTATGGAAAATTTTAAGGAAAATACAGGTATCTTAAAAATCATGCAGGAGCTTATTTTCTTTCCTGGTACTAAGGCCTAGAGAATAAGGCACTGTTATGGGTTGAATTATGTTCCCCCAAAAAAGATATGTTGAAATTTTAACCCCTGCTACCTGTGAATGTGACCTTATTGGGAAATAGGGTCTTTGCAGATGAATCAAGTTAAGATGAGGTGGTATTGGATTAAGATGGGCTCTCCCCCAGTGACAGGTATCCTTCTAAGATAAGGAAATTTGGACACAGACACATACAGAGAGGAGAATGCCACGTGAAGACACAGGGACCAGACAGACCCAGAGGAGAGATTGTCACGTGACAACAGAGACAGAGAAGTGATGAGTCTAAAAGGCAAGGAACCCCGAGGACTGCTGGCAACCAAAAGAAACTAGGAAGATACAAGAAAATATCCTCTGCTACAAGCTTCAGAGAGAGGATGGCTCTGCCAACACCTTGATTTCAGATTTCCAAACTCCAGAACTGTGAGAAAATAAATTTCTGTTGTTTTAAGCCACTCATTTTTGTAATTTGTTATGGCATCCCTAGGAAACTAATCCAGGCACTTACAGTCAATCAAAAGATTTCCTGTGCTCCTCCTCTATGCTGAGTATGGGGAAGACAGCATGGTGCCTCAATTATGACTCTTTTCTTGAAGAGTTTATAATGCAATTGGGGAAATAATGCATAAACAATATCATGCAGGTAGAAAGTCACACTGCCTTTTAAAAGTGTGTATCAGTGGAGTTTCATCTCTTACTTAAGATCCTTCAATATTAAGAGTCAAAAAATGAACTAGGTCCAACCTTCTCAGTGACTCCTCCTCCCCATGTGTCTGAGATGGAGGATTTGTGGTGTATATAAAGTGGGGAGTATGTGTGTGTGAGAGGAGGAGCTAGTCAACCAGGAAAGCAGATCAGGCATTGTCCTTAACTCTCTCTGCTTCTAGAATTTGCAGGGAAAGCTGAAGTGTCTCCCAGTGGAAGTTTCTTCTCCATAGAATTACACAACCACAAGATAAACCAAAGAATGGATTTATCATAGAATAGTAGTTGTGCTCATATCAGCCTGCAGGCTCTCCCACTCCATCCACTTCCTCTTATCCAGTTAGAGACTATTTCCCAACTGCATGTGGACCTGGACCTCTGGTGCTGGCTGTCAATCACTGTGCCCTGTTCCAAACACAAGAGGAGGTGATGCCCATAATGAGAGATGCAGGGTTGAGAAACGGTTCAAAAAGATATATCAGGGTCTTGCCTGGGATTACAAAATGGGATTTCGGAGCAGATACATGATCTTTCCCCTGAAGAGATAAGAGACCTGTGATCTCTAGTTGCCCTCTTGCCCTCTATATCAAGAAAGTCCACCTGCAGAAAGAAGCTGTGTAGAAACAACCAGAACCATAAGAACAGAAAGAAGCAGAATCCTGCTAACCTTGTTTGAGTATCTGGATCTAGCCACGCCAAAGCCTGATCCAACCCTTGACTTCTCAGTCATATGGGACAATGTATGATCTCTTTTCAGTGTGTCTCCCATATCAGAATGAGTCCTCCTCTCCACAAGCACATTCCTCTGTTACAAGAATAAGTTCCATTGGTCATTACATATTATGCTTACACCTTTCACAAAATCCTCTTCCTGTAGAAGTTAACACTCCAAACTTTGGAAAAAGTCTTGTAAAAAAAATTTAATTTATTTTAACCATAGATAGATAGATAGATAGATATCCTAGTAATGCAAGGTTGGTTTAACATTAAAATGTCAATCAGTGTAGTTTGCTAAATAGACTAAATAATTTTGCTAATAGACTAAGAGAGAAAAACAACATTATCATCTCAATAGCTTAACAATAGATATTTGATAAATTTCAATATCTATTCATGATAAAAAGAAACTTTAATAAAATAAGAATATAGGTGAACTTCCTCAACCTGATAAAATGCTTCTACAACAAACCTAGATTTAACTTTATGCTTAGTGGTGAAACACTGGTTTCTTCCTAAGAGCAGGATCAAAGACAGGGATATCTGCTCTCACCACATTCGTGAAATATTATATTGGAAGTCCTAATCATTTCAATCAATCAAAAAAATTAAATGAATGCCATACAGATTGGAAAGTATGGCAGGGAGCCTCTAACATGACCCTCCAATTCCTGGTATTCACACTATCATATAATCCCCACGCTCTGAGTGTGTACTAGGTTTATTGATCTGCTTCTATCAAATAGAATGTGGCAGATGTGATAGGATATCACTCTCAATACGAAGTTCTAAAAAGATTGTGGCTTCTGCTGGGCAGTCTCTGGCTCTCTTTCTGTTGGATCACCAACTCCCACATCATGAGGTCACCCTGGAAGTCTAGGAGAAGTCCACATGGCAAGGAGACAAGGCCTGCCAGCAAGCACGTGAGTAAGCTTGGAAGCAGATCCTCCCCACCGCAGTTGAGGCTTCATGTGAGACCAGTGCCCCAGTCAACAGCATGGGGCACTGCAATCTCATGAGAGACTTTAAGCCAGAAGGACCCAGCTAAGCCACATCCAAATGTCTGATCCACAGAAACTGTGATATAATAAACGTTTATCCTCTTCTGCCACAAACTTTTGAGGTAATCTGTTATGCAGCAAAAGATAAATCAAACACATAGGAAGAAATAAAATTATCTTCATTTGCAGAAGATATGGTCTCTGTTAAAAGAAACTAAGGAATCTATGAAAGGGCTCCTAGTTTTGCAGGGTCACAGGATGCAGTATCAAATCTATTTTATAAACTGGCAACGAAAAAAATGAAATTCAAAAAAATAAACATTTGAGACTGGCCCAGTGGCATAGGGGTTAAGTTTGTGTACTCCGCTTCGGCAGCCCAGGGTTCCCAGGTTCAGATCCTGGGTGCAGACCCACACATTGCTTATCAAGCCAAGCTTGATATAAAGTAGAGGAAGATAGGCACAGATGCTAGCTCAGGGCTAATCTTCCTCACACACACACACACACACAAAAACATTTAAAATAACATCAAAAAACACAAACTACTTAGAAATAAATCTAACAACCTATGTGCTGACCCTGTAAGCTGAGAACTACAAAATATTGCAAGAGAAGTTAGAAGTTAGAATATTTAAATAAATTGGGAAATATATCATGTTCATGGATCGAAAGAATCAACAGTGGTATGATGTTAATTCTCTCCAAATTATCTATAAATTCAATAACTTTCTGGCAAAATCTGAGCAGGCTTTTTTGTAAGAGTTGACAAGCTGATTCTAAAATTTGTATGAGAATTCAATGACCTAAAATTGGCAGAGGAGGATGAGGGGGAGGGAGAGGAGAAGAAGAAGAGGAATTATATGGAACATTTATATTTCAATGATAAAATCCTTTTCATTCAAAATTCTATACAGAAGTTTGTTTTTAATTTATCTAACATTATTTCATCATGAAAATTGTAGGCAAAGAATATGGCTGAATGGTTTACCCTTTGATAATCTACTGCAATTTTTTTCAACCTTTTAAAACGAATGAGTTAATGTATTTTTCCAGTTTTATTGAGAAATCATTGACATACATCACTGTACATGTTTAAGGTGTACAGTATGATGGTTTGATTTACATATATTATGAAATGATTATATCAATAGCTTTGCAGGACATTTGGTCCTGTCCAAAATGTCCATGAGCATATTTACTCCATGCCAAGTGTTTTTGGACAGGACCAAATATCAAGGACCTTTTGACGTGGACCCAATGTCTCCATGGATGTTTGGGACAGAAACAAAATGGCCAGATATCAAGGACCGTTTGGTGTGAGCCAAAGGTATTATGGACATTTTGTACAAGAACAAATGTCTGCTAATCCCATGATAGGCTCAGCTAACATCTGTCTTCTCATATAGATAAAATAAAAAGAAAAAAGGAAAACAATTTCCTCCTTGTGATGAGAGCTTGGACTACTGCAATTTTACAGTTATAATTACTCCAAGAAAATAAACTTTTACATGTGTATATTCGATCATTTATTACTTTAGATAATGCAATAATTCAGGCCATGGCTAACACATTTCTGAAGCAAATTTTTTAAAAAGGAAGAAAATATTTCAAAATCAGGAATGTTCCAAATAAGGGAAGTTCTTAATTGTTCTTACTGCCAAATCTAACCACGGGCATCTTTTAGTGGATCCCACTTTACAAACTCTTGTGGGCTGAAGATGCTCTCTCCAACCCCTCCATATTCCCAGATTGTCTCCTTCTAAGGGCCGCACTCCCTTAACCAATGCTCTGCAGATGGTTGTCTATTCATGATGTTTTTGCTCTTCACCACGGTCTCTTATCATTTTTATCTAAGCAGGAGAATACGTTTCCTGCTTTTGCTTATGTGATATTCACACATTATTTAAATAATAACAATTTATTTTAAAACTCTTTAAGTATTATATTTTTCTATTATAAAAGAAAATGTTCATAGTCATTAGTTTTTCTTCATATTTTAGGCCATAGGAAATTGAAATCTGCATCCTCTATTGAACCACTTACCCTCAAAATATATTATAACATCCCTTCCTAGCTTCATTAACTCTGAATTAGCCCATTCTGTGACATCCTTCATCAATTTCTCTCTGGAAGATGAAATCTGCTGTGCCTCTGTGACAGTATAACTATTCTTATGCTGCTCGCTGAATGATCTTGGTATCAGGTTACCAAATCCATTCCGAGTTTTGTTACTTTCTTCCCCCTTCACTTCCCTCTTTTGTGTGTGGGATGAAGCTCTCTCACCATGTGGATTCTGTATCCTAGTTACACCACATAGCAGCAGCCCGAGTCCTGGCCTCCCTTGCGCAGTGTTCTTCAAACAGCAGTTATCTTGGGAGGTGAAGAAGCTGCCTGGATTTTCTGATTCCTGCTCATCTCCCCGCAGGTCACAGGTCCCAACATTTCATCTCTGCTTGTCCTGCTTTCCCATCTTTCTCCAACTGTAGCTCAGTAAAAAGGCTGCTATGAAGACAAAAATAATGACTAAAAACAGCAATGGAACTTGGCCAAGTAAAGTTTTCGATTTCAGCCTCATTGAGTCCAGTTCTTCTGGCAGTTTTCCATGTTTCCCAGCATGGAGGCCAGAGGGGGTATAAACTACTGCATGACACCCTCCCCTCCCCACACAGAGCTGATGCCCAGACTCCCAGGGCCTGTGGATACTCACCCTTCTCTGTCGGCCTCTGAATCTGCAACAGGAAGTGGCAAGGTGGGCTGGTGGGCTGTGAGACTGTTGCTGCATTGTTAGCTAGCTGCCACATTCCAAGTGATTCTATATTCCCCTTCTTTGGGGAGTGGTGAAAACCCATGCTGAGCACTGCTGGGTTCTGAGCAGAGAGAAATTCACTCTTTCTTTTCTCTCCTCTAGGCAACTGTGTTCTCATGACAGCCGGCTTCCTGATCCCTGGACCAGAGCATCAGGCATAAGGCTAAGTAGGTTTTAAAAAAAATCAGAGGCTGAATGCCTTTAGAGATTGTTGTGCTAAGCCATCATCTTTTAGGAAATTACTCTCCAAATCCTACCTAAGGAGCAGGATGCCCTGCCAGCAGCTGGGATTATGGATCAGTTGCTTAAGGCTCCAAGGAGAAGGGGTGATGGATAAAGTGAAACAATGTACTCCAAGCTTCAACATTGCCAAAAGCAGCTGTGAAAAGCTTGGTCTGCCCCCACGTTTCAGATCTTCTGTTCCTCCATCAACATCTTTCCCACCAGCAGGATCAGCTTCAAAATTTGCAAGGGCAGCTGCAAAATGGAATGCAGGGTCCCTTGTTCAAAAACTATTAAAAATTTTATGGTAGCAACAGCAGAGCACTAAGCCAAATGTGGGGCCCTTCTGAATGTGGGCCCCTGTGTGACAGCACATGTCGCGTGGCCCTGAAGCTGGTCCTGCCCACCAGTCAACATAGGAGAAGGAGTTCATGAGAAAGGAACAAAGCCTTCTGTGGACATTTACTGTTCACCTGTCCATTTGTTGCAGACACTCACTAGAATTAAGCCACCAACTGTTCTTCCGCCTCTTCCTCAGTTTTTAGCTGTTGCACATTGTCTAATGTATCTATACTCCTTTTGGACATAGAGACGATGGATGCTCATCTCATAATACCACAAACTTTCCAAGGTGCCATGATTAACCAAGAATTCTCCCTCAAACACCTGCTTCCCTGCAGCAGGATTATCATTAGAGTGTATCAGCCATAAGACATCTTGAACTCTAAAACATAGCGCTTCTGGAGAGCAGTCCTGCTTGTCTTTGAGGGTTTGGAGGAAACAAAACCTCTCACTCCTTAGCGATTTGACAACATAGTCACTCCAGGGAGGGGTGACTGTTGCATATTTCCGTGTCCCCGAGTGCACAGCTGACAGTTGACAATGTGGAGTAACTGCAGCATCACTGAGAGTCTCAGCTCCCATCCCACCTGTTGAAAAAATAAGCACTTGCCCTATTTCCAGTTAGTCCCAGCAATACAGTGACTCCTCTGTCTTATGGCAGTGCTTCTCATTCTTCCCCAGTAACTACCCCCCAGGGCAGAGGAGAGGAGAATGGGACGACTGAGATATGGGAGCAGTAGTGTAGCTTCAGAAAAACTGAAACTCATCTGTGAACCCTCACGTTTCACCTGTAAACGTCATGTGAATGTTTACAGTACTAAATGTCATAAGAGTTTTTATAAAAATAATAATTTTAAGTAACGAAGAAATTCCTTTGCATTATCTTCAAGAAAAATTGATTTACCATCTTTATCCTATGGCTTCCTGTATTTTCTGATGTGTGTCTACCTTTTAAAAATTAGGAGATTAAGTTCCTTGGTTTCTGTTGCTAGGAAAATACTTCTGGAGTGACAGGTCAGAGATCCATTTATCAGTCAATTACAGTTTAGTAGGAATAAGCTTATTAGAACTTTTTCTAAGTGAAAGTGAAGGTAGAAGGGAATGTAGTACAATTATGCAGTGACCTGCCAGGGGAGAAGGGAATCCCACTGAGCAAGGACAATGACACAGAGCTGGACAGCTGGACACCTTGTATCAAACAGTCCCTCGTATTTCCACTTCTGGCAAGAGCTTGCCCTGCATTAGAGTAGTCTTAATATCCATTTCAAAAGGTTTCCACTAGAAAGAACCACTAAAGTCCCACTAACCTGCCCCCCTTTGCCATCGCCTTCATAGCGGGCTGCTGATGTGCCCATCGCAAAGGTGGGAAACTGTCTCACATCTCCATCACCATGAAGAGGCCCAGTGCCCATTCTGGAGTTTGGCCTCCTTCTGGTAGGCACAGTCTCTTGCATTGCCATATCTTCAACTAACAGTCTATCTCATCCTTCAATCTAAAATTGATTTTAGGGAGAATTTCATGTGGAACCAAAGGACTTTATTTTAGAGGTATAAAAAAATCTTAAAGTATTGGCTTAAATTCAGAGGCGAAAAGAAAATACGTACAGTGATATTGTCAGAATCGCTTTAACAGAAAGATATGGTCTTCCTAACCAGAAAAATCTTACTGATTATAATAATACGTAGAAATGACACAAATAAATTGTTGGGTTTACTTGGCATCTTACACACTGCGCTCGGGGAAATTCAAGGCCAGCGTAAAAGCTTTCTTCCAGTCAGAGCAAGTGATAGGAGTCCCAGGCTCCCTCCTTCGTTAGAGGGTAGAGAGGACAGTTCTGAATCCACGAGAAGGGCGTTTGGCTCCTGACTCCTCATGTCTCAGCTCTATTAGGGCCTCTGTCCGCTCCACCCTCTGTCTGTATGTTTAAAAGCCAAGTAATGCTCATACCTCAAATCATAGGAAGATAATGATGCTCAAAATCAAATTGAGATATTTATGGTTAAATATTTTCTGAACACCCACATCAGGACGCTGTGCAAACGCTAATCATTTCTTGTCTTTTCGTCATTGCACGTCCATTACACTTCCTGCCCCATCTCACTTTTTAAGAATATCTCACATCTCTAAGGAATTTTTCTTGATTGAGGTAAGGTGTATGGATAACAAAAAATACAAACATATATTATGTGTATACATATAAAACAATATATATCTTCATTTTCATATTAATAAGTGTATTTTCACACTAAATAAACTCATAAGAGAACAGACCTGAGCCAATCAGGTGATTATTAACATTTTTGCCTTGTAATTCTATTGGATTGAGAAAAATCTCTGGAGAAAAGAAATGAGAGTGGCAGGAAGTTTTGATTCAAAATCTGGGAGCAGTAGACCCAGGAAGTCTTTCATTTATTCAACCCTTATTAAACAGACACTTCTGAATCTTGCTGTTAGTGCAAAGTTTTTAATTAAAAAAAAAAAAGCACGTGCCACATAAGGCAAACAGAAATAGGTAAAATTTAGGTAAGAATGAATGCTGATCTGTTCAGATATAAGGAGAAGTGCTAATGAAAACATAAAAAGTTGGAAGTGAGTATTTGATGGATGATGTGTGACAATGCAATGAGTTTTCTTGTTTCATCTGCCCTCTGCTTTCCCACAATTTCAGTGTTTGTCGCAGACGTGTTACGTGACCTGGGGTCCTCATTCACCCCTCTGTCAGCAAACGATGATAACATTTCTCGAAAGTCTCTCACAGCAAGTTGTGAGGATAATAAGAATATGTTCTCCAGCTTCATACTCCTCAGGAAAAGATGGTATCAGAATAGAAGACTCATTGCCTTGTATCTTGAGAGGAAAAATGTGCTGAAATAAAGTGTTTTCTCCTTGAATGAATAGAAATTTATACTGCTCATTTGGGCAGAAGGTCCTAATTTTTAACATCCTGTGACTCTGAATAACTCGTTTTTGAGAAGCATTTCTTCAGATTTTCATACCCAAGTTTCTAACTGTTCTCCTCTGGTAACTTGGAAGTAAGCGTTGTTTAAATTTATCATCAATGTTGGAAAATCTAGAAATTATGCTAAGAGTTAAATAAACATATTTTTACATTTGAAAATCAATAGCTCTTGTACAGTTCTATTTTAAGGTTGAAAACCCAATGCCAAGGTGAACCTGAGGTCACGCATTCAAGCTCTCTGCATTATAATGTGATGCCCATTATGTAATATCCATCACATAATATTCACTGAATCTTTCTGTATAAACGATTTTTTCCTTGCCTTTTTCATGTCTGGATTGTTCTAGTTATTTAATTGACCAATTTTAATATGTTTTGAACCCAGTTATGATATATTTCAGCTATGAAAGCACTTCACATAATTTGTGCATTTCATGGCTTTTCACTAATACAAAAGAATTTGGCCTAAATTGGGGATGTAGAATCTTGGCAACAGAATCAGTTTAGAGGCAAAACTAAACTACCTCTTCATAGTTTAAACGTGTTTATGCTGATTTACTTAACGCAACTCCAATATATGGATAATTTTAGATTAGTCCTGTTGCCTTTACTCAAATCTACACTCGCTTATCCATCTGCATACTCTCCATTATTATTAGCAAAATGGTTTGCCCATTATCAAGTGTGCAGTTAACAACAATCTATCCATTCAAATAGCTCCTCTTTCTCCAAAAAAGGCATAGGCTCTGATAATGAGTTTGGGAGGCATTGGAAACACAGTAAAAACAGAGCTTAAACTATCAAACATGATTAACAGCTTGAACAGTACCTATCTTAGTGAAAAGCGTTCATCAGTTGAGAAGTACAATATTTCAGAATTGTGTTGAGGAAAATATAAGAAGCTTTTTTACATCAATGTCAAAGGCTGCTTAAGAAATGGCTGGTATAACCAGAGTGAATAGTAGAAGTCAGTTTTCTTATAGAGGCAGCATATTCCAAGTGGCCACTTCCACGAAAGGGTTCAAGTGGATAATTATTTGAAGGCACTTGTACTTCCCAATGATTGGAAAAGTGGCTCAGGAGGAGGAGGAGCAATGTAATGGGGGTATGAATTCAGAAGTTCTCAACATTGGCTGCATGTTAGTACTATACGGAGAGTTTTTAAGGAATACAGATGGAGCCTGTGCCACAGACTCCGACGCAGTAGTTCTAGGGAAAGCTGGGGAGTTGCATCTTTGAAAATCTCCCCAGGTGATTTTAATATGCAGCAAGAAATGAGGTTTAGATTTAGTTTGAGTCGCTTACATTGAGGAGTCGCTTTCCCTGGTCTATGTATTTTCTTATTCTAATGCCAAGGGTCAAATGGAATTGCCATTTGTGACTTGCATTCTAGCAGGGGTCTTCTGTGACCCTCTCCCACTCTTCTTACTTGGTTGAGAGCAGTTCCCCAGACCAGCGCTTCTCACACTTCCATGGGCATAGGAATCCCCTGGAGATGTTGTTAAAGTGCAGATTCTGTTTTGGGCGGTCTGGGGCAGGGTCCACAGTTCAGCATTTCTAACAAGCTCCCAGGGCACGCAGAGGCTGATGAGCTGACGGGCCAGGAACCACATTTTGAGAGTCTAGAATCTAGAATTTACTTACTTAATAAACACTGTTATTTCCAAATACCATTAATTTTGTTAATACATTTGTATTTGTGGGGAGAGGAAAAGGACTCAACAAATTGCCCGACTATAATCATCCACGCTATTATAATGGTGGATGTCTTGATTTCTAACTACTTATATGCAGTGTAAGCATAACAAGCATTTCTATGACATTCTGTCACTTTGTAAATAAAATTAACAGGGCATCTTTCTTGCCTGGGAATTCTGACATTACCCACTCCTTGGGTCCAGGCAATGCCCCCTGCACTGTGATAGCTGTTATGAACCTCAGTCCACAGACTCACATAGGTGAGAATTGTACCTTTATCTTCTGTAACTCCACTTAGTGTAGACTCTGAATCACCAATTAGCCAGCCAGATGGAAAACTTAGTGCTAGCTCTTTGGGGTGCAGCTCCCAAAGTTTTGGCCCTCAGTTCTGGGCCTATCTCATGACAAGGCACTGGGTGGGGAACACCCGACCAGGTGCTCCCTCAGTAGTCCACAGAACAGCACCCCCATAGTGCCAGGAGCTACAGGTATGAGCAGAGAGCTAACTACACACACAATATGCTTTGATGGACTGATTGATTCATTGATTGATTGATTTCCCACCCACTGGGGGCAGGAATCCTCCTCAGTAATTCACTCAACCAACTTCTTATTTGTGGACAGAAAGGATAATTCCCTATAAAATAAATAACACCATGGTGGCCATCTTTTCTTATATGTCTCAGGGCACTGGGCCCATTTTTCTGGGAGAGAAGATGTGCACATGCAAAGGGTCTTAATGAGAGATAGAAAAGACCTCATACAGTTCCCATCACTTAAAACTCCCCTCGCAGCATGAAGTTGCCAGCTCCACCATCTCCTGCCAATGCTGTTACCATTTTTTATAAATTTCTCCAGTCTGATAAACTAAAAATGTCATCATTAACATTTTCTGTTTTAAGTATTTCCTATCCATATGATTTGCCTTTTTCTTCTAACAATGTTTTTTGTCTTTTCATTTAATTTGGAAGTGTTCTTTCTGCCACATTGCAGATATTTGTCTTGATTTGGGGTGGATTTGACCCATGATCCATCTCTTCTCCCAAAAGTACATGTCAAAGTCTGACTCTAGAATGGCCTTTGGCATCCCAGGTGGCAAGAATGCTCCAGGAAAGGTTTGTTTGCTCCATCTGCAGTGAAAGACCCCAGGACTGCCAGAGACAATCCCTGTCCATCCCCTTCAGGGGTCATAGCCCCTATATCTGCCCCTAACCAAGTGTGAGCCACAGCAGATGTGTCCTTGTATGCTCCTGAGGGCTCAGAGGGTGAATGATGGATTAGATTCACACACACACACACATGCACACACACACACGCACACACACTAGTTGTCCATTTGTCAAAGCCAAACAATTTTCAGAGGTATTAGAATCTAAAAAAAATCATTTTATAACTTCTATAATATTCGTGGCTGTGCCTATAATAGCGGATTATTCTTTTCAAATTATTGAGTAAATTAGAAGTTTTTGCTTTCTTTATCCCATGCTGTCAAGTTGTGCTCTTCAGTCTGGCAGGAATGAGAAGCAGGGCCACGGCAGACCTGTTTACTAGGCATGACCCACGCCTCCAAGTGCAGGAAACCTGAATGAGATTTCAAATGCCCACCTGCAAAACTAATTGAATCTTCCCAAGGGGCTAGCCTATCCTCAAGCTCTGTCTGGGAGAAGGAAGCCGCACTTTTTCTTGTAACAGGCAGAAGGGAGCCAGTGCAGGTTTCTGATCATAGGAGTGGCATTATCAATTGGTATCACGTAGAAGAACATCCCCATAGAAATGTGCATTACACGTTTGGGGAGGAAGGTCTAACAGGAAGCGACTCAGGAGCTTCTCACAGTGGAGCAGAATGAGGAAGAGGACGTAGTTACAGATGCTGGTATTGGGGTGACATGTTACGAGGACTCCTGAGCTTGCTGTGAGGTGCAGGAACCACACACCTGTGTGTGGAGATCCATCCCTACGTAGACATTGGATGCTGACCCCAGTTCACCTGCAGCTTCCCCTGCAGCCTTGGGCCCACTCCCATCTTCTGCTCCTGCCACCGAGTCCCATCCCAGTGACGTCATCTCTTCCTGGAATTTCTAGAGACAGTTGTTTCTCTTGATTGATCTGTCTCTTGATCAACGTGAAAACAAAGG
This sequence comes from Diceros bicornis minor, assembly GCF_020826845.1. NCBI lineage: Eukaryota > Metazoa > Chordata > Mammalia > Perissodactyla > Rhinocerotidae > Diceros > Diceros bicornis. The sequence continues at coordinate 55,678,105 of NC_080759.1, forward strand.
CTGGCATGCCTGCTTCTGGCTTGTCTGGACCTGGGCACCCACTCGCTTGTTAGAGATAATGACATGGCCAGACAATTACTGACGTCATCAAGCCTCACGTCTTCTGTCATGCCTGGACAGTGGCTCTGCCTTGCATTTTTCTTTTTCTTTTTTTTTTTTTTTTTTTTTGTATACTCACGTTTGCTTAGAAGAAGGTGACAACTATAGCATTTTATCAGTTTGAAAAATCCTGAAATCTCTGATTTTGCTTTTGAACGTCTGTTTTAAATGTGGTCATTGGGAGCCAAGGATACAGTCGGGGAACTTCTGTTCCCCGGAGCCTCCTCTGTTTGATTAGCTTTATCCTTTTGTTTGCAAGAGTCTAAATAACATTCTGTGAAAAAATGTTTTTCAGAAGCAATGCTTTCTTATTAGTCAATTGAGGAAGACAACTAGCTTTTTGTTGTGGGCAGAAATGCGTATGAACTAGAAGCACTGATTTGATGCTGCCCTTGAAGTCACAGAGCTTGCGGCCCGGTTACCATGGAGATCACCTTCCCTCTCACCTGAGGCACTTGTGACAATTAAGATGAGCCATTGGTTTTGTACTTTGGTTCCTGTGTACACAGCGCAGAGAATCTGTGTTCTTGAATTTAAACAGAAAATTCATCCTTGGATAAAATATTCCCACACCTGAGCCCCATCCCCAGAGATTTGAATTTCCTTGTTTCGCAATCGGCCCTGGACATTGGAATATTTTTTAAAACTCCCCAGGTTACAACACCGTCCAGTCGGGACTTTGAATCTCTGAGTTAATGTGAGGTAGGTACTGAACAGCAAGCAACTGTTCCAAAATGTTTTCTTTTCCTTTGAAATCAATCCCAAACTGATTTCAAAAATAAAGCAGGAGAATTCCACTTCCGGGAAGATTGAGCAGATAGACAAATATGCACCATGTTCTTCTTCCAAGAACATGGCAAGGCTGAACTTTTGTCCTCTTTTAACAGTGAGTGTGGCACCTAACTTGCTTTGGCCATTGATACATGAATGGAGGTGAAACGTGTTACTGCAGGTTAGGAGATTTGAGAGGCAATACGTGATTTGCTACATTCCCTTTTACCTACTGTGGCAACTGCAAAAACATGCACTATGACAAAGCTTTGTCCGTCTGGACCTTGAATAACTATGAAAGGCAGAGCATCTCCGTCCACCCACATTGGACAAGTGGTGTGAATGAGAAATAAAACTTAGTTATCTTTAGCCACTGAAATGTTGGGATTATCTGTTACTGCAGCAAAGTATAGTTTATTCTGACTAATACTCCATAACCCAACTTCTGAAAACTTAAAATATTTTGTGCCCAACTGAGAGTGATTTAGGATAATTGTGATGATGAGGATAATTCTGATAAAGTAAATGTGTTTTAATTATGAAAAAGATATATGTCCTTTTTTAATGCGTGCTGATTATAAAACAGATTTATGACTTCACTTGGCAATTTCTGGGATTTGGACAATGTGACTTGTAGATTTCAATGTGTTTCCAAGTTTTCTGAGGCTGAAAACTGACAATATTGGGTTCTTTTGGAAAAATGGCTTTAAAGGGACAGCCAACAAAGGTGACATGAGAGCTAATTTTCCAATTTAGTGGTCGTTGAGTTGCATTTCAAGGAGGGACTTGATAGGGAAGGTTCATAGAAATATATAGAGTCAATTTTCCCCTTTGGGATTATATTTTATTAGATTGTACTTGATATTTGTTATTAGCTAATGCTTATGTCAATGAACTCAGTAAGTGGCATTCAACTGAGATCATATGCATAAAATCATGTGAAAAATTAAAATATCAAGGTTGCTGAGCACAGCTGCTTGCTAATGAAGATACATTTTTAATAAAGACGATTATCATTTAACAGGGAGATCTACTAAGGCTCTTAAAGTCCAGATGTATAATATAACCATCAAAGAAATAGGTAAACAAAAGCAGAAAAAAACGAGGAATTTTTCCTCATCAAGCTGTTCCTGAAACCATGGAAACCTAAGTTGCTGAACATCAGGAACCGGGAAGAAACTTTCACTCTTTGTGAATGGAGCCAAACTCTCCTAAGGGTGTTTCTGGCTGCTGTCATCCTGAACTGATTTGAAGTCACAAGTGTCCTCTGTCCAGACAAGTTCAAATCTCTACCTAGTACTCCTGTCTTTCCTAACACAATTTCTTGTGTTTTTGCCTCTGGTTCATGCATCATAAAGTAGGGCAATGAAATACCAGTCAGTCATCAGCTGAGCTTTAGACACAGCAGTGACAACAGCAAACGCATCCTGTCTGTATTCTCTTTCTTGTGCTGAAAATACTAAAATATTGTTACCTGTCAGAGTCAAAGCAGGACCTATAACTTGTCTGATAGCTGGGGTTGTATCTTCCTTTTTTATGAGTTTTAACAGTACATACTTGCATTGGAGAATTACATGGCAAAACAGATGGAAAAAATCTTTTTGGTGTTCTTGGGAAAGCATTCAGGAACAACAACAAAAACAACAGTCACCGAGGACATGCAGTTAGAAGCAAGAGTGGACAAGTGGGGAAGTCACGTGAGCACAATTAGGGGATATTGGCAGGACCCTGAAGGCTGAAGTGCAAAGAGTATTTCTTGCCCGAAGGACAGCTGATTGTGGACTCTCAACCCTCTAGTGATAGGCTGAGATAATACCTATTGAGTTGTTGTTTGATCATTAATATCTTGGTGGAAATCCAAAAGGAATGTCTATGGAATATTCTGATGAAAGCTATGTGTGACGTCTTTGTAGTAGACTTGCAGACATGTCTTGATTTGGATATGTAGTTCTTCTGTCCACACCAGCCATGTGTTAATAACATTTTGAGTCTGGATGCTCATCCAGGCCATCTATGGGCTAGGACTCAGGATACAAAAATCAACAAAACATGCCCTCCCTTACAGCTTTCTACTAAAAACAAAACTGTTTGTCCCTAAAAGCAACTTTCACCACTCTTTCGATAGCTAAGCAGAGAGGTGGCTCAGCATGTCAGAATTTGCTCAGCAGGAGAACAGGCTAACACCAGCCACTACTCACTCTTCCTAACAAGGTCACTTGTCAACCCAGGGAGCATCCATTGCTAATAGTTACACAGATGTTCCCTGCTTCTCGATCCCATAAATATGTAAAGCATTAGAGGAACAGGGACGCTCTACACTAGCAGGTGGGCTGTGAGCTGAGGAGACTAAGGGGTGGGATAGTGACAATTCAAGGGTTACTATAGACTGAATGTTTGTGCTCCCCCCAAATTCACATATAGAAATGCTACCCCCCAGTGTGATGGTTTCTGGATATGGGGCCTCTGGGAGGTGATTAGGTCATGAAGGTGGAGCCCTCATAAATGGGACTAGTGTCCTTATAATAGAGGTCCCAGAGAGCTCACTTGCCCCATCTGCCACGTGAAGACACAGAGCAGACAGCCAGCTATGAACCAGAAAGTGGGCCCTCACCAGACACCAGATCTGCAAGTGCCTTAATCTCAGACTTCCCAACCTCCAGAACTATGAGAAATAAATTTGCGTTGTTTATAAGCCACCCGGTCTATGGTATTCTGTTATAGCAGCCCCAACAAACTGAGACAGCTGTGGGCTCTACTACCTCAGCTCCTAAGTTTTCCCAGTGAACCCCATGTTCTGCCTGCACCATGTGCTAGTGGTATCTGACCACTAGCTCGGGAGGGGCTCAGACAAGTAAACAACCACACCAGGTAGAGTTAAATTGATGTAAAAGCAACAATCTGTCACACTGCAGAGAAAAGAGCACTAATTCTATCTGCAGGCTATGAGATGGTTTCATGAAGTGTGAGGTCATGGTTGGGCCTGAAGGCCGAGTAGGATTGGCACAGAGGCAGGGAGATGAAGGCATTCAGGGTGAAGGCAGGACTTTGGGAAGGGTCCAGGTGCCTGGGTGGTGAGAAGCCCCACAGGGCTTGTCAGTATGTGCTCTCAGTGGATCACATCTGCCCAGAGAGCAAAGGGCGCGTGGAGTAAAAGCCGCATTAGTTTATGCCACAGCCCTCCGAGGAAGCACCATGTCAGTAGGACAGTTACCACCAGGAAACCATAGAACGTGGAGCTGAAACAGATCTGAGATCCGTTAGAATATTTTTTCTCTTCGCAGTGTTTTTCCACCTTTCCTTCAAGGCACTGCTTCTTCTGAAGGGGAGAGTCTTAAGCTCCTACACACAACACACACTCTGTTAAGTATACATTTATTTTAAAATGACCTGTTTTTCTAAACTTTTGTCACAATTTTATTTGGTGTTTGATGGGTGTTGGGTAGATCCCACTTGCTCTCTTCCAATAATTGGATTTGTGTTTTTTCTTCTGTCAGGTCTGGGTGTACATTTGTTGCCAAAATAGGTCTAAGGTTATCAGCATCAAAGGAGAAAAGAGTAGTCCTCTTAAAATTTCTAACATAACACCTGTGTTCAAACACCAAGTAAAATATATCATCACTCTATGACATCCTATAAAGAATTGTAATTTTCTAGTCAAGTTAATTGATGTCACTGTTAGCAACATAAATACCAGGGAAAAAAATTAAAAGGTCACCTAACTCTTTCTTTCTCTCTCTTCTCAAAAATGTACAATACCATTAATGTAAGATAGGATTTTAAATTTAACTGAAACTTCCATTAGTCTGGTGTTGACAGCTGTAGGTTTCTAAGACAAAGGTTGTAAAGATTTGAGGTCAGGGCAAAAATATAAAATTTATAGGAGAAATCAACTTGAAATATTCCAGTTTCTGCAGATGGAGCATGAATTGGTAAAAAGGGCAGATTTATCATATTAAATTAAAGATGGAGAGAATGAACTTTTTCACTCCTCATTCCAACTGCCATATTTTCTTAATACACAGCTGAGTTTGACCTTCTCAGATATCCATTCCCAGGAATTGGGGTAACTAGTCTTTCCGAATAGGGAACTGGGGGAAGGGGCATTACAGTGTTCACCACAAATTTCTATAACAGAACAATTGTCAACTTAGAATTCTATATACAGTTGTTGTTGTTTTTTTTTTAACATGAAGGTGAAATAAAGACATCTTTGGGCAAACACAAGCAAAGAGAGTCCATTGCAGTAAACTGTACAAAAAAAGTTAAGGAAATTTCAAGTTGAGGGAAAATGACACTACATAAAAACTGGTATCTACATGAAGGAGGGTAAAACAGGGGTAATGATAGTTGTATAAGTAAATACAAAGGCTTTTAAAATTTCTTTTAAATTTTAGAGAATCAGTTCTCAAACTTTTTGATCTCAAGACCCCTTTACAATAAAAAAAAAAATTCAGGATACCAAAGAGCTTTTGTTTCTGAGAATTATAGCTACTAATATATGTAGCATATTAGAAACTAAAACCTAGAAATTGTACATATATGTGTTGAAAATAACGAGAATCCCATATACATTAACAAAAATAACCACTTTTTGTGTGTGTGAGGAAGATTAGCCCTGAGCTAACATCTGTTGCCAATCCTCCTCTTTTTGTTGAGGAAGATTGGCCCTGGGATAACATCTGTGCGATCTTCCTCCACTTTATATGAGGGACGTCTGCCACAGCATGGCTTGATAAGCGGTGCATTGGTCCACATCCAGGATCAAACCCCAGGCCGCTGAAGCAGACCGCAGGGATTTAACTGCTACCCTACTGGGCCAGCCCCCAAAATAACTACTTTTTAAAGAAATATAACTATATTTTAAAACAAAAACATTAACAAGAAGAGTGGAATTGTTTTACCTTTTTTTGAAAATTTCTTTAATGTCTGAATGAAGAGAAGACAGCTAGATTCTCCTCGTTTTATATTCAGTCCATTACTATTCCATGTTCTGTAGCCTCTGAAAATGCAAATATACTCTCTTGAGAAAATGAGAGTAAAAAGGTATGTAAGGTTTTAGAATTATTCTGAAAATAACTTCCACCTCAAGAACAACCCAAAAGAGTTTCAGGGATTTCAAGGCGTCCTGGGCCACAAAATTTGAGAAAAATTCATTTAGGGCAAAAATAATAACATGTACTTTGGAGTTTATAACATACTTAGAAGGACAAAACAGCTCATAGGATGAGGAGGAAGAGATGGAAATATACTTTTTCAAGTTCTTACACACTGTCAAAGCGTTATAATACAATTTGAAGGTACATTGATAAGTCAAAATTGTATGTAAAAACCCATGAACAGCCAGAGGGGGAAAAAAAGAACAGAAAAAGACAGAGGTAAATTTCATAAGCCAAGAGTGGAGATAAAATAGAACACCAGAAGTTAATCACTTGATCCCCAGAAACACAGGAAGTGAGGGAAAAAGGAACAATAAACAGATGGGGTAAACAGTAAATAAATGGCAAGAAGGAAGATTAAATCCCAAAACAGCCGAAATTACATTATATTAAAATTATCTAAACAGTCTAAATTAGCTTTAAAGAATCTAGTAAATTACCTAAAAATAATAATAATAAATAAAATTATCTAAAGAATCTAATTTAAAATAGATATAGTAAGTCAGGATTTTTCTTTTTTAGAGCAGTTCGGTAAAACTATATGCTGAGTACAAGGACATATATTAAATATAAAAACAAAGTGAAAGTATGGAAAAAAGGTATACCATTGTGAATACTAATTATAACAAGCCTTAAAAGATTTATTAAGATTGGATAAAGTAGGTTTCAAGACAGTGAAAACAACAGAAGCATTAAATAATGATAAGAGTGAATAACTCCAGAAGACTTAAAAGTTTTATATGCATATTTAGCTATTATAGAGCTTCCATATACATAAAGGAAGAACTAACACAAATAAAGAGATAAAAAAACAAATCTACAATTGCAGTGGGAGATTTTACCAGCCAGAGGTCAACTGTCACAGTACATAAGACAAAAAACAATCAATAAGGATAGAAAACACTTGACTAATGGAATAACACTATCAATCAACTTGAACCAGTTAACATTTATAAAACACTTCACCCCTAAAAAGCAGAGTGCACCTTCTTTTCCAGTGAGCAATTAACATTCACCAAGATAATAATACATATACCTAACCAGAACACGCCTTTCAAGAAATTTAAAGGATTGAAATTATATCGTGTATGATGTCTGACCACAACAGAATTAAATTAGAAATCAACAAAATTATTTGAAATTTCCCCCAAAATATTTGGTAATTAAACAAGAGAATACTAAATAACACACAAGTCACAGAAATCACAAGAAATCACAAGAAACACTAAAAATAGTTTATTAAATGATAGAAATACGTATTAAATGTATGAGATGCAGCTAAAATTGCTCTTATAAGAAAATGAAAGTTTTAACATGATTATATTAGGAAAGATAAAAGGTTCAAGTCAATGACCTAAGCTTCCACCTTAAGAATCTCGAAAAAGGAAGAGAAATTTAAATGCAAAGTAAGTAGAAGGAAAGAAGTAATAAATATGGGAACAGAAACAACAAAAATAGAAAACAAATAGTAAAGTCCATGAAACCCAGTCTAGCACGTAAGGAGCCTGGAAGTCATCACTCCATGCTAACAAGTAAAAACCTGAACAAACTGAAAAATCAACTCTTCTTATTTCAATCAGAGATGTGAGGTCACAGGACAAACTACTGCCCCCAAATTGGAGAGACACACAGGCAGACACAGAGAATCACAATTTACTGAAGGAGAAGTCCATGCGCAAACACTTCCATGGGAAATAGTACTTGGTTAGGAAAACTTGCAATGTAACTGATGAACTGCTGAAGGCTCAGAGTCCTCTCAGAAGACAAGCCTGAGAAATAAAAACAGTCATGGGCTGGGAGGTGGGGGGCCAGGGTGCGGGAATGAACCATTTTAAAAACACCAGAGCATTCTGGTCTATTCAACAAGGCCTACCCTCAAGAGAAATTATTTTGCCAGAGTCTAACCTATTGGAGTTTTATTGGAGCCTGACAGACCTAGGGGAAGGAAAATGCCCAGCTCCAGCCCTGTCCAGCCTTCCAAGTGGGAGAAGGGAAATACCTACTCCAGCCCTCTCTAGCCATCTTGTACCACCTATAGAGGTGAAAAAAACAAACAAACTGAGAAGCACTTGTGAAATGCAGAGTGCAGGGGCACAGGTTCACTAGAAGACTGAGATCTGATCACAGGACTGTAGAACATTTCCCTTCCCCGTACCCCTTACCACTACATTACTAAAGACCATTTATCACAGTTCCTTTCGTCCCATCCATGATGTCTGCCCTTATACAAAAAATTATAACGCATAGTAAAAGGCATAAAACATAGTTTGAAGAGACAGAGCAAGCGTTCAAACCAGATCAAGATATGGCAAGGGTGTTGGAATTATCGACCATGAATTGAAAACAACTATGACTAAAATGCTGAGGGTTTTTATTGTATGTCTATATGTTAGCACCCAACAAGTGGGGAATGAAATCAAAGCAATATTATTTACAATGGCAAAAAAAAAAAATCATGAAATACTTAAGAATAGAATTAACAAAAATAGTCAAGACCTGTACAGTAAAAACTAAAATCTATGAGAGAAGTTAAAGAAAGACCTATGAAAATAAATAGGTATATTATGTTAATGGGTTGGAAGATTGCCTATTATAAAGGATGTCAATTCTCCTTGAATTGATCTATACATTCAATGCAATTCCAATAAAAATCCCAGCAGGTTGTTGTAGAAGGAGACAATCTAGACCTAAAATTTACATGGAAATGAAACTTACATGGAAACAAACAACCTGAATCAAAATTTACACGGAGGGCCCAGCCCCATGGCATAGTGGTTAAGTTCATGTGCTCCACTCCAGCAGCCCGGGGTTCGCAGGTTTAGATCCTGGGCACGGACCTAGGCACCGCTCATCAAGCCATGCTGTGGCTCAGGGCTAATCTTCCTCACCAAAAAAAGTTACATTGAAAAGACTTAGATTTGTCAAAGCAACTTAGAAAAAGAGTAACAAATTGGAAGGTTTTAAATTAGCTGTTTCCAAGACTTACGGTAAAGGTAAATAGTCATGACTGCAATATCAGCATAAAGATAGGTATATAGATGATGTAGCAGGCTACAGAGTCCAGAAACATTATAACACATATATGTTCAAGAGATTTCAACAAAGGTAGCAAGATACTTTACTGGGGAGAGAATTGTCTTCTCAATAAATGATACTGGAACTGTAAGATATCCATATGGAGAAAATAAACTTTGACTCGTATCTCACGACATTGCCAGAAATCAACTCAGTGTACAACTGTTACATAGATGTAATATAATCTTCTAATGTGGTTAAGCAATTATGCATTTGGGGAACTATGTATGTGTTGGAGCTGTTTAGAAAGCCAGAGATACTGGCTCCAGAGACCACACCTTTAACTCTTCGGTTATATTATCTTGTAACATAGTGTAGTGATTCCAATAGGTCAGAGAAAGTTAAATACAGTAATGAAGTGGCCCATATCTTAGTTATTGATTAAATGATACGTATCTATCTGCTGTAAGCAAAACATTGTAGCCACAGAGTCTGCACACCAGTCACGAGGGGACACAGAGGACCCTTGATTATTATAAAAAATCATTAACTAGGGAGCAGAGATGGGATCAATAGAGCTTCATTCTAGCCGTAGAATTTTGGAAATCAACCTTTTCACTCATGAGTCCAGAATGCAGGATTCAGCTCAAGAATAGATTGAGAATAATAGGCATTGCCAATATTTCCCCAGACCTAGCTTATGCCTAGAATGTGATAAACTCTTTGTGTATATTTAAATGAATAGATGGTGAGAATTCCAAGCCAAAAGTGTTGTCCAAGATCTAATTATATTCTAATCTCCTCACTAGTTGATAGACAGTTATAAAAATAAATGATCCCTTCTTTACAGTGAGAAAGAAAACTGTGGATCGGGGGAATCATGAAATTACAGAAAGGTTTAACACAGAATAGAACATAAGTGTTTGGGGATTAAAAACCCAAATGCCGTAAACTGTCCAAAGAGAGACGATATTATCAAATAAGTCTTCATGGAGGGGTTGGTATCTGAGGTATTTTTAAATATAGGTGTGAAAACATATTGAATGTCATTCGTTCCTGTGAGGAACATGTCCTTTATTTGCATTATTGTTATTTTCAGGGCCTGCCTTTCCCATGGAGTTTGTAAATTTAAAGCTCTAACTATTGTGAACTCTTAGTTAATGGACTCTGAATGAGGCCTTAGTACATCAAGTACTTTCTACATGACAAGATGATGGACAGATTAATAGTACATGTACAGTATTTGAAGTGAGGACCCAGACAAGTGAATTGCTTTAAATACTCAGTAACTTAACCTACAGAAAACAATGATGCTGGTAATAGCAATCTTAAATAGAATTGTGCATATTTTATATCAAGTCCATAGATATTAACTTGACACAAGATGGCGGAAATATGTGATAAATACAATCGTAGTGAAAATTAAACACAAGGAAAAAAAATGGAAAGCTAATTAAATTACATCAGATTCATGAGAAAATCAACTGGATAGTCTTACAGAGACTTGAACAGAAATCTGGAGATAATGAAATGTATGTCAGTAAAAATTACTAGCAGGATGCATGCGAGGCCACCCAAAAAATACCCACAAAAAGAGAAACCCTGAATCTTAGGAATATTTAGAACCAGCCTTTCTACTAACCCCTGTGAGAGACATTAGGAGAAAGAACACTCTGGATACAGAGTGAAACTAGAATGAATCAGAAGCCCTAATCCTTGTAAAGGGTTCTTCGGGGTATAAGTTTCCTTACCTGGAAATCATTCACATTTAATTCTGTTTTGTGTCCACATAAAACTGGAATTCTGCATGGGACAGCCACAGACTTCACAAACCAGAGATGTCAAATATATTCCATCCCTAGGTAGCCTGTATTAGATAAGACAGTCATTGATTTCATCGTCTTGTATCTCCACCAAAATTATAATCCCGAGTAAAAAAAAAATTCTTCCTGCTGAGCATCTCTGCATACCCTCTTTCTTTTCTCTCTTCCTATTTTTCCCACTCCACTTAAACTGGAGTACCATTTGCCTCCTAATCCAGAGCTGAGATTTCCATTCTCCAATTTGATTGTTTTCCTGTTGATTTCCTACCTTAGGGGAACGTCCAGGATGACCATCTCTTCCTCTAGTGCCCCCGTGTTGAACGGCTGCCTTACCCTGGAAATCTGCGAAAGAGATCAGTGTGGTATCTTCAATTGCTTGACAAACAGCTCTCAGATACATACACCTTTCCTGGGGCAGAATCTGCCTCCATGCAAGAATCGCCAGGGTCCTTGCCTGTAAAGCTTTTACACCTGGTGGGCTCAGTCCCAGTAAAACACCAGAAAAGAAAAAAACCTGTTCTATATTAGAGAAGGTGTGTTTTTTCTTTCTTTTCTTGGGATTCTTTCTCAACTCCATTGGTTGGTTTAAGCACTAACAGTATGTTTTTAACTTAATGAGAAGTAATAGTTATCTATCGTTGCACAATATTAATGCCTTAAACCACACCTATTTGTTATCTCACATTTCTGCAGGTCAGAAGTCCCAGTGGCTTAGCAGGGTCCCTGGCTAAAATCCAGGTGTCAGCCAGCCTGTGCCTTACCTGGAGGCTCTGGGAGAGAATCTACTTCCACGTTCACTCAGGTTGTTTGTCAAATCCAGTTCTGCGTGGTTGTAGGACTGGGGTCCCCATTTCCTTGCTGCTGTTGGCTGAGGGGTCCTTTTGTAAGTTCTAGAAACCACCACTTTCCTTGGCTTATGGCCGCATCCATGTTCAAAGCCTGTAGCAGCTGTCAAATTCTCCCAGTGCTTGAAGTATCTCTGACTTCTCCTTCTGCCATTCTCTTCTCCTTTTAAAGACACATGTGATGTTTTAGCCTACCCAGCTAATTCAGGATAATCTCCCTATTTTAAGGTCAACTAATTAGAAATCTTAATTACATCTGCAAAATCTCTTAACTACGTAACATATTTACGAGGATGAGATCTCGTCATGTTCACAGGCTCCAGAGATTAGCACATGGAACCTTGGGGTAGGAGGAAGAGATTTTTAGTATTCTGCCTATAACATGAGGCTATTCGTCAAATATGTATTGCTTCATTTTTAATTCATTTCACATGTTATTATCACTATAAGATTGTTCATCTTAAATGCCAGGCTTACTTTAGGTATTAGTTGTCAACGAGAAAAACTGGTTTTGTGTGGATGCTTTTAACTCTTATTTGTTTAAGTAATCTGGAGATTTTGTTTTGTCTTGTTTCTCTTTTTAAATTTAAGACCATTGCACATCATTTTTATCAATAATTTATGACGATTGCTATTTCAAAACAATCTTGTTCTCAAATTTTAATATGAACTATAGATGTTCTTTTTATTTGTATTTTAATTTTTATTTAATTAAAAAAATTATTATAGATTTGATCATGTTATTCTCTATTTGAAATCTTTCAAAATCTTCTCCTGACATAAAATAAACTCCAAATACCAGAAAATAACACACACAATCGTGCAAGAGCAGGCAAAAATGAAGTGATATCTGTAGAATGGGGCTGCTGTGCCTGTTCTTGCCCTATTCTGTCTATGCAGGTCAGTCACAGAATGCTACAAACAAGTTTCAATAACTTTATTTATTTATTTTTGTGAGGAGGATCGGCCCTGTGCTAACATCTGCCAATCCTCCTCGTTTTGCTGAGGAAGATTGGCCCTGGGCTAACATCCATGCTCATCTTCCTCCACTTTATATGGGACGCCGCCACAGCATGGCTTGACAAGTGCTGCGGCCGTGCGCGCTGGGGATCCGAACCTGCGAACCCTGGGCCGAGGCAGTGGAGCGCGAGCACTTACCCGCTTGCGCCACCGGGCCATCCCAAGTTTTAATAAGTTTAAAAGTGTTGAAATCATACAGAGTATGTTATATAACAACAAAGCTAAATTAGAAATAAGATTGATATCTGAAAAATATCCCAAATATTTGGAAATTCAACAACAAAATTTGAAATAATCCATGGATTAAAGAAGAAATCACAAAGGAAGTTAGAATATTTTGAACTGAATGGAAATGAAAATATAACATACCAACATTTGTGCAATATAGCTAAAGCAATGGTTGCAAGAATCTTTATAGCATTAAGAACATATAAGAAATGAAGAAAGATATAAATTTAATTATCTACCAAAAGAATCTGGGAAGAAGAAAAGCAAATTAACTGCAAAGAATGTAGAAGCTAGGAAAAAATTAAAATAAGCACATAAATAAATGAAAGATAAAATGGACAAATAAAAGAAAATTAATGAAACCAAAGCTGGTTCTTGGAAAAGATCAGTAAAATTGATAAACCTCTAACTAGAATGACCAGGAAAATAAAAAGAGAAGACACAAATTAGAAATACCAAGGATGAAAGATAGGCCATCACTACATATTCGATAAATGTGTAGAACAGAATATTTGTAGGATATTAATATTATACAAATATTAAAATAATAATAAGGGAATAATGCAAACAATTTTATGTCAATAAATTTGGCAATCTAGATGAAATGGACAAATGCCTTGATATGATACTGACATAGAAAAAATAGAAAATCTGAATAGTCCCTTGTCTGCTAAAGGATGCATGTTTCAGACTTCCCAGATCCAGCACCCTCCCCACCCCACCCTCTGCAGATCAGTTCTGCTGCCTCAACTCTATTCACTTATCTCAGTTCTGTAAAAATGCAGAATCAGGTTCCCTAATGGGCCTGAAGCAAAAACCTACTATCCTCTCCTCACCCTCCTGGGAGGCAGTACAAGAACCTTACACTTTTAGAAGTAAGGAGAAGGCCTTTAGTTCTCATAAAGGAGTTGGGGGTGGTGATGCTTTATTTTTTCCTTGTAAAGCACCCACACCACCAAAAAATAACTAAATAAAGAACACCTGGTATTGCTTTTACTTTTTGTGAACACACTCCATCACACAGATGTAGAGGTAGAAACAAATAGATATATACCAACATCTTTTTCTTTGTTTTTCCTCCTTGACTTATCCTAATTTTGTTGGGCTTAATACTCCTCAGGCAGCCTAGGTGATTTATGAGAAGCTGACACCACTCCTTCCTTCCTTCTTTTGTTCCTTCCTACCTTCTTTCTTTTGTTCCTTCCTACCTTCCTTCTTTCCTTCATCTGCTCATTTTGTATGTTCCAGACAGCCATATGCTTCAAAATGTTGTTTTAAATATTAACTCAGTAGCACCCCTAGTTGCAAATATGGCCCCTAGTGACCTAAGTAAGTCAGATTCAGCCCATCTCTGTTGCCTATGAATGGTTCCAGAGTGGAGACGGCACAGTTTGGGTTAATGGGGTACAAAGAGAGGTCTGCCACTGGTTCCGGAGGAAATTCCTTCTCATTCTCCCAGGACAGTGCACAGAACTGTCCTCCCCATCTGCAAGTGTGAATGAGGAATCTTGAAGCCCCAGGTCCTAGCAGCCCTCATCCTCAGGGAACCGGCACTGGGAGGAGTTGGACTGTGGACCAGAAAGTCTGGAGGAGGGCCAGAAATCCTGGGTGCCCCCTGACTCTGCTGAGCAATGGGACTCATTAACACTGAAGCCAACAGTGCCTTGGATCTCCAGGGTGTGAGCCTCGGGGTCTTCCCTACTGTTCAAGGCAGATATGGGTAGTTTCTTTCTTGTGATTGAAATACCGCAAATGTTTCACAGAAGAGAGAATCAGGTTGTTTCTAATTAAGCAGACAATGTACACTGATAAAGAGAAGCACCCAGTGGACTGAGTCTGGAAAGTTTATCTAAACAGGAGACCTGGTCCCAGAGACCAGCTTGTCTTTTAATTATAGGCAAATTTGTTATTTCTATTTTCTGAGTTCTGCTTTCTATGCTTCCTCATTCTTAACGTTCATGTAGATTAGGAAAATTATTCCACAGGACTCGGTAAATATGTAAATGAATGGCAATACCCACACAAAGTCAATTATAATTAAATTTATCATGCTTCCAGCTTGGTCTGATTCATTAAGAGGAAGTAAGTTTTCAGATGACTTTGAATTAATGCTACACTACACCTTACTATAATTCAGGCACGAATGCAATTACTTCAGAATATTATTTCAAATGTTAACTCAATAACTTATTCCTAATTGCAGGGGTTCCCCCTGAATAATCTAAGCCAATGAAATTCAGCCCATTTCCATTGCTATAGTTTGGATCTAGAGTATAAATGTAGTACTGTCTGGACCAATGAAGTATAAGGAGAAGTTTGGTACTAGCTTCAGAGGAAGTTCCTGTTACTCTGCTAGGGAATGCCCACAAGCAGCCCTCTCCATCTCCAGGTACGAATAAGGGACCCTGGAGCCCCAGGTCCTAGCAATTCCACCTTCAAGGAAGGAGCCCTGGGGAGCTGGACTGTGGACCAGGGACTAGAGAGACAGAAAACCTGGGTCCTCTGTAACTTCACTGAGCAAGGTGACTCATCAGCACCAAGGCCAGCAGCTCCTAGGCCCTCTAGGGAGTGAGCCTGGGGGATTCCTGACTTTCTTGCCAAGCAGTTAGGGGTGGGTTTCTCTTTCCAACTGCTGGAAATGCCACCACATATTCACAGGCCCTCCAAGCCAAGAAAATCAGGTTGTTTCTAATTAAGTAGATAGTGTGTATTGATGAAGAAAAGGGCCGAGTGGACTAAGTCTGGGAAGTTTGCTCTAAATAGAAGACCTAGTGCCAGAGATCAGCTTACCTCCTAATTATAGACAAATTTGTTATTTCCTCTCTTTGTGCTTTGGCCCTTCCTCTGTTTTAACACTCAAACAGGTAAGAAAAATTAGTCCATAGGACTCAGTGAATATGCAAACGACTGGCACTACCCATACGAAGTCAATTATAATTAAATATATCATGCTTCGGGTTTAGTCTGATTCATTATGAGGAAGTAAGTTTTCAGATGACTTTGAATTAATGATAGAATAGTATATCAGTCTTCAGTTACTTCCCTTGAAGCACTATTAACAGTCAGCCAGTGGCTGTGATTTAAATGCATTCCATTTGGAAGTCAGCCAGAGGAACTCCCCTACAGAAATTAAGTATGTGCATAGCTGTCTTTCAAACTGCATACCAGCAACATTCCTAGATGAATGTATTTATAATCAGACTTCACAGTACGTTGATTCTAGTCTGGTCATGGTTCCAAGGAGCTTATTCTACTGGTACACATCTTCCTGGAGTCACCAGTGAAATCTCTACACCTATGGAAGGAAGGCCATGTTATAGAGGTGTTTTTACAGACCTGTTTGAAGTAATTGATTCAGGTGTATCCAATGAAATGTTCTCTCCCTGGGCTTTATATCGTGAGCAAGCAACCTTGAGATATGGGGACAGTTGGCAATCAAATTATTCCCAGAGGCAGTGATGATGTTGTGTAACTCTGCCCATGGCGTGACCTCTGGTCTGCTTACTGCAGCCCAGCTCACCTTGATGCCTGACCAGTTCCCAAGCCCTGTCCTACAGCTTTGTCACTGAGCTCCTGCAAGGGTTCCAGTAAATTCCATCTTTGATTAAGATGGCCAGAATCATTTTCTCCTGCTAGTAACCAGAACTGTGATTTCCTCAGATGCTCAAGATTCCCACCTTCCTTGCACTATCAGAGAATCATTATCATGTTGGTGGCATTCCAGTACATTTCTCTGTACTGTAAAGGGAGTAAAGAGAGAGAAAAAGAGATCTTATTGCTGTGTCCAAGAAGAGTCAAGGCAAGGTGAGCTTGATCCTGGTACATTCAACTGGATGAGACCATCGCTTTGATCCCCATCATTTCCACTGTGTATCTACTCCTGTGACATCTCACCCAGATAGCTCAATAGTGTCCTAGAATGCAGTAAAGTGAATCAAACTCAATGGCTTTGGAGCCAGCCAGATCCAAGTTCAAATTTCAAGCTTTCCTCTTGATAGTTTTATCATTCATAGCAAGTTTCCTTAACCTCTTAGACTCTCATTTCTTTGAAATTTATATAATGTCACTTAACTTATACATTACTGATAGGATGAGAGATGTTGGAAGTAATAGCTGGCACATGTGTGCACCACAAATGGTAACTACGATTATTATTATTCTGATCCCTCTCACTCTAATCTGGCTACACTCTAATGCCAGGGGGACTTAAATCCGATCACTTTTCTTCAGAACGGTACGATGGCAGAAGCTCACGTTTTGGAGTTGGAAGGGTCTGCTTTGAAATTTGGACCTGCCAGCTTCCAGCAGTGTAAAAACTCAAGCATAAACGGAATTCAAAAAGTTGGCTACTATCAACTGGAAAATACTAAACTATACTTAGGCCTCAGTGTCTTTTTTCTGTAAAAGGAAGATGACCTTACCTCTATCTAGATTTGTGGGAGTTAAATCAGATAGTATTTTTAATAACCAGAACTGTAATGGCTCATAGTAGGTGCACAATTTCCACCAGTTTCCTCCTATTTTCTCTGCCTTTTCTTCTTTTTTTCTTTCTCTCCTCACAATCCTTAGAAAAATAACATCCAGTTAGTCTAATATTGAAGACCCTGCTCAGTTTGGCTTTAGTTTAGTCTTTAGGTCTCATCGTCAACTTCTCTGCTAATGAGTCCTCCACACCCTCCAGACCCATCTCTGTACCATCTTCCAATCACTGTGTGTTACTGTCCCCTCTGTGCCTCTGTCCTCACTGCTTTCCCTCTCTGGCAGGCTTCATCCCCTCTCGGCTTCTCCAGACCCTGGGGACACACTCTCCCACGAGGTCAACAGCCTCTCTAGTCACAACGAGGTGGTGAATAGTCCATAAAAACACAAGAAGAAGCCAAGAAGTTCAGCTATTTCTGGTTCATTTACAAAACAATTTATGTTTTAACAAAATAACAAACGGGGCGAGAGTGGCCAATCCCAACCCTGCCACTTGCTGGTCACGTGGTCCTGGCAGAGAAACCACCCCTCTTGCCAGCTGGGTACGCACCTGGTTAGCACTACGTTAAATGGAAAATGGAAGCGGGTATAAGGGTACTTACTCTTCCAATTAGAAAGACTATGCTTGGGGCCAAGACTCTCCTGTTTTTTCCAGGTGAGGTAGACTGAGTAAGAGAGTTTCTCTATAATCCTACTAGGAGCTTTATAATTCTTCTCTTAAGCCACTTCTAGCTATTGGATGAATCTGAACCAGCTGGGTGATGTCCAGTGCCTGCAGCCCATGCCAACTGGACAAGTGTCCCATTGGAGGGGAAGGTTTTGATGAAACGGCCTCTCAGTTCAAATAATATGTAAAGACATTACCCTACTTTGACAGTTTGGCAGTAGAGGAAAACTCCCACCAAAATGAAGACCAACTAATAAGTTAGCCTGCCACATTCTGTGGATGCTGACAGAAGACAAAAAACTCCAAGGTCAGAGGCAAAGGACTTTACCACTCACAGTAAAAGCAGTAGCAGGATTATTACCATAGTTCTGTTGGTTCCCTGAGGCCCAAATCCCTGGACTGGGCAACACTGAAGTCCAGGTGGAGACGCATGTGCAATGATGCATAACCACAGAAGAAGAACCCTGAGCCTACGGAATCTGTCATTTCTATAGTAAGCAGTAAGCAAGACTGTCCTTTATCCAGAGGGAGATTTGATGCAGCGAGAACCCCATAGTATGTTCTCTGCTGTGCTGTATCATTTTTCCACAAACAATCCTGAAATGTGGCCAGCTGAAGGAACAGTCAGGGCATTGAGATGTTGACCCACTCAGCAAGATGTGCAGGAGTGAAAGAGGCACATGATAGGCTGCCTCCAACACCATCTACCTGGTAAAATGCTGCCACAGTTATCCTTTACCAAAACACTTACTAGCTAGCACAAGTGCATGTCTTTATTGCAGAGATTCTTTTTTATTGTTGGAAAGGGACAAAAGAAGTAGTCATTTAATGAATTTAAAACCATAGGAAATGGGAAGCAAAATGGCCCAATTTGACGATATCTACTTCAAAATTTATCATGGAACAACTAAATTTATTCTGAATGTTGCAAGAGAATATAATTATGGGAAAACTCAACGTTTAGTTAAAATTATCATTTATATAGCATGCATTTGTTGGAAGAAAATTATGTAAAACCAAGAATATAATGATTCATAAGGACCAAATTGAGAAGCCCTGATTTAGTAAAATGCAGTCAAAGTCTAGATTATGGTTAACTACAATGCCTTACAAAGGTTTACAAATCAAAGTTGACAAGCAATTGTTTCATCCATATATTGTTATTATCAAACATTTATAATTGAATTCTTGATTTAAATGCATTTCAGTTTAGACATTGAAGGATACTTCTCGTAACTGAAGAAAAATAGAAACTACACAATTAGATATAATGGCATGAAAGTTTTAATACATTTTTGGGATACTGTGGTTGCATAGAGGTGGCATTTATAGTTTAATATAAATTCTGAATGTAATACAGTCTGATCTGTGAAATTGCAATTGTATATCTAAATATTAATCTGAGGTGTGTGGTACTGAGGTTACAGGAGGAGCAGAGCAAGGTATGCCAAGGGCATAGATCTACGACACAGAGAATGTGAAACCCATTCCCTGACAGTCTTGCAAAAATCTTAGTGACTCTGTTGGAGAGAAGAGAACAGTAACTCTTGCATTTTAATAAAAAGGAGGTGGTAACAGCATATGATATGTGAGTACTTAGCACATACCAGACACTGTTCTAAGGATTTTATATGTGTGATAGGTAGAATAATGTCCCCCCAAAATGTCTACATCCTATTCTCTGAAACCTGTCAATAAGTAACCTTACATGGCAAAAAGGACTTTGCAAATGTGATTAAGTTAAGGGTCTTGATGTGGAGAGATTATCCTGGATTATCTGGATGGGCCCAGTGTAATCACAACAGTCATTACAAGAGAGAGGCAGGAGGGTCAGACTCAGAGAAGGAAATATAATAACAAGAAGAGATTGGAGTGATGCACTTTGAAGATGGAGGAAGGGGCCACGAGCCAAGGAATGCAGGCAGCCTCAGGAAGCTGGAAAAGTCAAGGAATGGATTCTCCCCTGGAGCCTCCAGAAAGAAACACAGCCCTGCTGACACCTTGAATGCAGCCCAGCGAAACTGATTTTGGACTTCCAACTTCCAGAACCGTGAGATAATAAATTGCATTGCTTGTAACCACTAAGTTTGTGGTAATTTGCTACAGCAGCAATAGGAAACTAATAGGGTATGCATGATCTCATTTCATCTTCAGGACACCCCTATTAAGTTCATACCAATCTCCCTACTATCTTCCCCATCTCATATGAGTTTCATTCTTTAATCCTTTTTTCTCACACATCCCATGTCCAGTTCATCAGCAAAACTTTTCTGTTGTACCACCAAAATATACCCAGAATTTGATCATTTCTTACTACATCCAATGCGGGCCCATGGTCCAAGCACTACTGCAGTATTGGGTCTACATGGAATCTCATAGCCATAGCCTCCTGGCTGCTCTCCTTGATCTTGCACAGATGCCCTGAATTCAGTTATCCACAGATTGAGGGAGACTGCTTTAAAACCTGAGTCAGACTCTGTCACTTCTCCAGCAACTCTCCTCTCACTCAGAATGAAACCAGTGTCTCCCACCCCACTGGACACCACGTTCATCTGGCCTCTTTGTCTCTCAGCCCTGTCTCCTCCGAGCCCCCTGCTCTTTCCTCTGCCCAGGGTCTCATTTGGTTCTAGAACCACCAGGCAGTTTCCAGCCTTAGTGCCTGTTACAGGCTAAATTGTGTACCCCCCCAAAAAATTCACCTGTTGAAGTCCCAACCCAGTCCCTCACAAGTTACTGTGTTTGGAGCTAGGTCTTTAAAGAGAAAGAAAGTTAAAAGGAGATCATTAGGGTGAGCCCCAATCCAGTATGATGGTGTCCTTATAAGAAGAGAGAATTTGGACACAGAGATACACAGAGGGAAGACCATGTGAGGACACAGGGAGAAGGCGGCCATTTACAAGACAAGGAGAGAGGCCCCAGAAGAAACCAACCTTGTCAACACCTTGATCTCGGACTTCCAGCCTCCAGAACTGTGAGACAATAAATTTCTGTTGTTTAAGTCCTTCCCCATTCTGTGGTCCTTTGTTATGGCAGCCCCGGGACACTAATATAGTGCCTTAGCCCCCTTATGTCCGTAAGGTCTTTGCTCAAAAACCACCTTCTCAGTGTTGGCATTCCTGGACACATTTTCAACTTCTCTGCTTCTGAATTTTCATACCTGCTTCCCTGATTTATTTTTGCATCAGACTTACTCATTGACCTGCAGACACTCCTTGGGGCCAGCTGCTGAGTGGAGAATGCTGTCCCCCATCATTGTGAACAACTTAGATGGTATCTACAACTGATCCATCACTTGCTGGAAGCTGAGTTTTGTCCACATGATTCACATAAATTATGTCCTTTAACATCCACAACATCCCCCTGTTTACCACTTTACAGATGAGGAGACTGAGGGTCATGGAGGTTAAACAGCTCACCCATAATGGCGCAGTTAGTGAGACGCAGAGCCATGTCTCATACCCACTCTTTGCTGACTCCGTTTCTCTGGCTCTAACCACACAACAGCAACATTACAGAGCCCTGTACCTCAGAGCCATGGCAGACATTGCCGTGGAGAATAAACAAATCCATCCCAGCCAGCCAAGGCCATTCCCTGCCACTGTGAGGGTCGGTGTGGCAATTCACCAAAATATGCATGGCATATCAGAAACAGGGTAATTTAGAGCAATTTAAGTGTTTTTGAGATGGAGGAAATAACCTGATTGCTGCTTTTTTGTCATTTACTTTAATCAATAAAATAGTTCAAATGAGGGGTTTTTGTATGGAACCCTGTGGTGATCATTACGTTAATACACGCAACAGTATCTCAAATTAGCAGGGCCTGCAAACACAGGACTAAATTGGAATGAAACCATAATCACTTCTGAACTTCTAGAATGTATTAATATGTATATAATAAAAAGTACATGGTGTTTAGTGACAATTGCAGTTCCAGGCATGTGCTTTTGTTAGTGTGCAGAGTCTGTCCCCACAGTGATTCAGGGCCCAGGATCCTTCCAGCCTTCAGCACACCATTCCCAAAGGCGTCACCTGCATCTGCACCCAGCCAGCAGAAGGAGCAAGAGTGGAGAGGAAGCACATGCAACTCTCAAAAGCCTTGGCGTTGTCACTTCTTACATCCATCGTTGAGATACCCCCACCAGGCTGGCACACATCCAGCAGCAAAAGAGGCTGGGAAATGTAGTTCAGCCTGGTGCCTGGCTACAGTCCCATTTCCATGGAAGGAGAGGATGAATTTTGGTGGACGCCTGCCAGGTTCTGCCACAGGCTAAGGTAGAAGAAAATTATTAAAGTAAAGGCCAAATGGGAAATTAATCCCCGAGTGATATAGAACTACCCACATAATACAGGTAATGAGAAACTGGGCAGGCCTCTGGACATTGAGCCACCTGCCCAGGTTAGACATAGAGCACAAGGGGCAGAGGAGAATGCAGTCCCTGCAGGTAAGCTCACTCCCAAGAGAAGAATAGGGAGGAGTTTAGCCAACCAGAGCATTCTTCCTTAATCACAAATTTAGTAATGTGATAAGTCCTAGAGCAGAGAGAGAAAAGGGGGACAGAGGTGAGAGTCTTACACTAAACTGGCTCTCCCCACATAGGAGGAAACATCAGGAGTGGAAAAAAACTGTTCCACCCTAACATCATCCTTCAAGGACAAACCCAATTACTCCTCCTTCCAAAAGATAACTGACTCTCTGGGCAGAATCAATCTTTCTTTCCTCTCACTTTCTTATAGTGTGGACCCTCTGATGGAACCCGCCCTCTTTTCCTTGTATCATAGACATCTGCGTATATAGCCAACATCCTTGAATAGACTGTAAGCTCTTGAGGAAAGAGGCCTTAACACTTGGCACCTTGTATTACTCCCAATAACTAACGTTTACCTTAAATACAGTAAAATCTTAGTGATGAACAAATGAATGATTGAAATGTGTAATATATATTAAGCAAAACAGTTTGATGTGTATTTATGACAAAAGAGTATGTTTCCTTTTCCTTGTGGCACAATGAACTTTATACTCAATGTATCGAGTGCTACTAGAGAGAACACCCTGGTTTAAACTCTACTCACGTAGAATGATATGAAACCAGTTTGGAATCCAAGGTATGTTAATTGCTAAGCCTGAATACACAGCCTTAGCACTTCAGTTTAGGTCCTGGATTTCTAAAACAATGAACTAATTAACAGTTAGCAAACCAAATAGCACGAATTGGTCACAATATTTTTAAGTAAATTTGAATCTTTTCTGTTCTTGAATGTCTCCTTTTATCCAATGTTTAAAACAATGAATTATTAATATGACTGAAAATTTTCCATTAAAATACAAAGCTTACTAAAGGCTTTTAATAACAGAATTAAATTATATATTTGGTACTTGCAAATTCCAACTTGAGAAAACCATTCATTTTTGTTGGGGTGAGAACATTTTGAGTTAAAGGATTAAAAGTAATATTTTCTCTTCCAATTAGGGAAAGTCAGTTGTTGGAATCATGAATTACTGGACATCATTTTAGAGAAAAGTGATGTAAGAATATAAACTAATTGAAATCCATGGCTTTGTTATTCCCCTTTGAAATACAATTTTGGAAGGCAAAGCTATGCTCACCACTATGCCATCAACACTGCACTGAAATATAATTTTGAAAAGAAAATAAATCCACTATTATTGATGATATCAATACTTTGTTTTAGTAACTATACAGTAATACCCACTTTATTTACCAAGAAAGACTCTTCTAGTCTTCCCTTGGGCTAAGACTTCTCTTTGGGGCTCTTTCAACACCTCATGCATGTCTCTAGAATTGCATCTGTCATATTGACTCTATCAGTTTAGTTTATCTCCCACATTAGACAGAAAGACCCTCAAGGGGAGGAATGGTCTCATTCAACCAGCATGGGTCCTGGGCAGTGATGGGTATTTCATGACTGATATTCCTTGAACTAAGTAATGGTTCCTTGTTATCTTCATGCTTTTCAACCCAACACTCCCAGCCCTTTAGAATCTAGTCCTTAGCTCTTTTTCCAGCCTAGCTCCCAGCACTGTGTGAACTCTCTGAAATTGCAGAAAATTCCCTTGCTCAGCTGTTCCCATGCCTGGGCTTATGTCCCCACAGTCCCCAGTTTCCTCCAATCAAATGGAGCAACCATGACACTTTCATCAGGAAGCCTCATTCACAGCCAGAATTAGTATTCCCATCCAACGATCCATTATCGCTCTCCATGGTTCCTGTGTTATTGCATTACCCATTATAATATGTTTAATGGTTGTATATGACCATGTCTTTTCCTTCAGACTCAACTGTAGGCTACTCAAGGGCAGGGGCCATATGTCTCTGGAAGTACTAGCATGGTACTTGACACATTAGGTGACATTCTAGAACTATTTCTCTAATTGAGACAATTTCCTCAATGGGGTGGTATATTTTCTGATAATATAGATACAAGAATTATCTTCCTAACGTTGGCGTCCTCTGTACTTAGAAGTACCAGGCCAAAAATTAGTTAATTGTCGCCACAAACCATGTGCCTTTTTTAAATGCCAAGGGGGAAAAACATTTAAATAATCATCTCGTTCTTTGAGTGCAAGTTCAAAATAATGCCAGAAGGCATCAGTGACAAATTAGTTTTAAGTAACAAATTGTTGTTAAAGGACAATGTCCAAATTTCAAAAGTCTAATTTAAATAGTTCAAATAAATTTAATTTTAATTATTGGTTGTTGTAGTTGAAAATAGAAAAAATTTTCTTGAAAATCATAGAATGTATCCAAAATGAATTCAACATTTGAAGATGATATTTAATCAAATTTACAAATAGGAATGTGATGAAACAAATATTGAGTAGCCCCAGTGCTGAGATAAACTCAATACTAACCTCTCTTCAAAGTTATGGCCTAGAAAGAGTTTTCAGGGTTTAAAAATGTGTAAGATAAGGAGGCCAGCCCAGTGGCATAGTGGTTAAATTCCTGTGCTTTGCTTCGGCTGCCCAGGGTTCGCAGGTTTGGATCCCAGGCTCAGACCTACACCACTGCTCATCAAGTCGTGCTGTGGCAGTGTCCCACATACAAAATAGAGGAAGATGGGCACAGATGTTAGCTCAGGGCTAATCTTCCTCACACACAAAAAAAGAAAGAAAAATGAGTAAGATAAGCATGGTCCACGTTAAACCCTCCAAAGCTCAGTTACATTTATTTAAACTTTCAGAAACACCCCTTTAACTTCTGTATCTTAAAAACAGACAGGCCCTAGTGATGTAGGAAGTCCTTCAGAAGACATATGTTATACCATAGAAAGCCCAAAACAAGAAAACTAAGTAAATGGAAGAGCCTTTGTTACGAATTGTTTTCCCCCAAAATTCATATGTTGAATTCCAAACCCTCAATGTTCGAGAGGGCCTTTAAGGAGGTAGTTAAGGTTAAATGAGGTCATAAGGATGAGGCCCTGATTCAATTTGATCAGTATTTACTCAACGACAGGTCATCGTTATAAAGAATATTACTGGACTTGAGCCCAAAAGAACAGGGCTGAAGACCAGAGTCTGCCCCATTCTATGGAACTTAAGACAAGATATTTCCTCTCTGACCTCAAGTTCCTCATCTGTAAAATGGGAATAATTATCCCTTTAACCTTTTACACACAGGAAAACTAATAAATGTATTATTTTAAATGGGGATAACTCATATACCTGAAAAGAATGGGCAGTCATAAAAGAGAATAGCTGGGGTAGAGTTGTGGACTGATTTAGACTGAGGACAGCCCACTGCCAAGGTGATGAGATGGGCAGGGTGGGTGGAAGTGAGGCGACTGACAATGGGAGTGGTCTCGGGAGGGGCAGCATGGGCCAACATCCTCAGATAACCACTAGTTCTATGGTGATGATATTTTTATATTGTATATTGAAAGGAGCAATAAATATTTTGATTTAGAAAAAAAAGATAAGGAACCACCATGGCTGAGCTTCAGAGAGCAAAGGGGAGCTGGAGGTGAAGAGAGGGCTGGGCCTGGTCACACAGGGCCTCAAAGGGCACAGGAGGGATTATGTTAGCCCATGCGCAGTGGGAATCCATGGAGGGCTCTCAACACAGGAATGGCCGGATCCAACCACAGCATGGAAAGGTCGCCCTGGCAGCTCTGCACAGAGAACACAGGATGGAGCAGGTTGAATTAGCCAGGATGGCATCCAGCCACCAGGTGTGAGGGAGGGAGGACGGCATCTCACTACTGGGAGGGATGGGGGAGGACAGCATTTTACTAGTGAGAGGGGAGGAGGGAGGACAGCATCTCACTACTGGGAGGGGAGGGGAGGAGGACAGCATCTCAGTACTGGGAGGGGAGGAGGACAGCATTTCACTACTGGGAGGGAAGGAGGGAAGACAGCATCTCACTACTGGGAGAGGAGGAGGGAGGACAGCATCTCACTACTGGGAGGGGAGGAGGGAGGACAGCATTTCACTACTGGGAAAGGAGGGGAGGAGGACAGCATCTCACTACTGGGAGGGGAGGAGGGAGGACCGCATCTCACTACTGGGAGAGGAGGGGAGGAGGACAGCATCTCACTACTGGGAAGGGAGGAGGGAGGACAGCATCTCACTACTGGGAGGAGAGGAGGGAGGACTGCATCTCACTACTGGGAGAGGAGGGGAGGAGGACAGCATCTCACTACTGGGAGGGGAGGAGGGAGGACCGCATCTCACTACTGGGAGAGGAGGGGAGGAGGACAGCATCTCACTACTGGGAAGGGAGGAGGGAGGACAGCATCTCACTACTGGGAGGAGAGGAGGGAGGACTGCATCTCACTACTGGGAGAGGAGGGGAGGAGGACAGCATCTCACTACTGGGAAGGGAGGGGGGAGGACCGCATCTCACTACTGGGAGAGGAGGGGAGGAGGACAGCATCTCACTACTGGGAGGGGAGGGGGGAGGACAGTATCTCACTAGTGAGAAGGGAGGAGGGAGGAAAGCATCTCACTACTGGGTGGGAGGAAGGACAGCATCTCAGTACTGGGAGCGGAAGAGGGAGGACTGCATTCTGGGCACTGGGATGTGAGGAGGAAAGAATGTACCCAGAGGGAGGGAAGGTCAGGATATACTTTGCAGGTAGAATGGCCAGGTGGGTTTGCCTAAATGATACAGCCAGGCAGCATTGTCACCTCCCTGTATGTGGAAGGAGACTGTATAAGCTGGAGGAAATAACATGAATCTTTTTGAATAAAAATTTTTGCTAGACTAATAACTTTTGAAAATTACTAGACAGTCTTATTTGAAATGTTTTAATAATTCTTCATTTTTCTCACAGAAATAGTAATGTAATTCCACCAATTTCAGAGCAAAAAATGAAGGAAAGGCATTGATTGGGGCTAGGAGAGAAAACTGATTACTATTTTACTCAATATTAAACAGTCAGTTTACCTAAACATTGTATTTCTCTTATATCAATTGAGTCTAATAAGATTTTGTGATTATATTTCAAGCTCAAGATCATTAAGTTGTTATTTGCTGCTGGAAATTTTCTAAAGTTTTCCTACACATGTCTTTCATGGAAGTATCCATATTTTCTTCCTTCAGTTTATGTTACCATAATTATCGTAATCATATCTCTACTTCTATTTTACATCCTATTTTCTTTTTCTTTCATTTACCTTTATGGGAAGTATGTTATTAGTTTACAAGAAATGGCAGATTTTCATAACTTTAACTTCAACACAATAAACATAGCATTTTGACCGTTTTTCCAAGGACAGCAGTTATGGAAGAAACTTTACACTGTAGATACATCAATAAAACCAGATCGAGTTTTCCAATAAAATGCCAGCCAACAGAATTTGGAGTTACAATATGTTCAGGTTTCCATCATTGCCACATTTCAACTTGTCGTCTCTTCTTCATTATTAATACTCTCTAAAATATTTCTCCTTCTGTTTTATCTGCTCTCACAATACTCTGTTCTCAAAAGTTGGCAGGGAAGGAGAATGCCTGCTCTCTCACAAGGAGTACATAAGCCATCTGTAATTCCTCATCTCTAAGTGATTTTCTCACAGCAAATGTTTCCATTAATTTCTTTCTTTTCAACTTACGAAGTGATTGATTCATTTTGTAATGCATCTTTCACTCACCCACATGCATGTAAAAATAAATTATAGTTTATACCACTACATCAATATACTCGTGCCACTGTTTTTTGCTATTATTAAAGATCCTGTTTATACCAAATCCATTTAAAATAGACTGATAGTGACAACACCAATAATGTAATATATTTGCATCGTCTCTTCTCTAGAACTTGAAATGTAGCTAAAGTAATAAGTAATTAAGAATCAACTTGTTCCAGGTTCGTGAGTGATTTTATACCACCCAGTAATCTAAGGAATCTCCCTAAGGTTCAGAGGGAGATGCTTCCAACTTCCTATGAGCTTCAGCAATGACTTTGTTGGGCCACCAAGCCCTCCCTGAGTGCTTTCTCTGGGAAGACAGCCCTGGAGTATAGATAGTCTTAGCCTCTCTCATGTATTCAGACTGGTCACAGCCAACTGTACCTTGAGCCATCCTGCTTAGGGACAACTATGTCAAAATAGTTTATCTTCTCTCTGAGCCTCTAAAATTCATGTGACTTGGAGGACTGAAAAAAATGGGCATTTTAGGTAGCCTTGGTACTATAGATAATATAAACTTATCCAGGGAACAAGTTTGATTTTGTTTTCTCACATAGATATCTCTGTCCTCTATGCTGAGCAACTCAGTTATGAGGAGAAAAATCATGGTTATAAATCCCCTTTCTATAACTCTTTAAAGTTTATATAAGGCTTATATCAGTGTCTCATTTTGATTCTGATCCACACCTTGATACCACAGGGAAGGAAGAGTGGTTATTGGCTCTATTTCACACGTAAGGAAAATAAGAAATAATGGGGATTACATCAAGGTTCCAAAGCTCACGTTTGGCAAATTCCAGCCATCAGACTCCCAGTCCTGGTCTCTTTCTGCCATAGCATGATCCACCTGACCACTCCTTACTGACTGTGGGCCGACCGTCCTTCCATGCCAAGAGCTTCTCTGGACTGAGGGATAAAGGATGCATGAAAATAATGCATGGATTAAATGATCTTGGTGCCTCTCTCTATTATCTGACTTCATACTGACCTGGCTGCGTTTTTTTTTTTTTTTTTTTGCAGGGAAATAGTTGCCTTGAGCTAATATCTGTTGCTAATTTCCCAACTTTTTTTTTTTTCCCTCCCAATGCCCCAGTGTATGGTTGTATATCTTAGTTGTAAGTCCTTCTAGTTCTTCTATGTGAGCTGCCACCACAGGATGGCAGCTGACAGACGGGTGGTGTGATTCCACGACCAGGAAATGAACCTGGGCCACCAAAGAGGTAAGAGTGCTGAACTTTAACCACTAGGCCATCAGGGCTGGTTCCTGGCTGCATTTTTAAAAAAGCTATCAGTGTATTTTCTTATTTTTGATAATTGCGTATTAGTTTGTTGCAGACCAATTTTCTTACTAAGAACAACTAGAAATGAAGGGAAAAAATAAAAAGAAATATCTTTATGTGTGTGTCTTCAAGTCAAAGTCTTCTTTAATGATTTTCTCTCTGTGTTTAGTTTTTATCAATTTTACTATGCTGACTTTTTGTGTGTTTTTCTTTATATGAAGTTTATGTAGGATTCTACTGCATACTTTAATATATGGTTTGCTATCTGTATCAGTTTTTTAAAGTTTTAGGCCCTAATTACTCAAACATTGTTTATCCCTTTTTCTCTTCTCCTATTTGGAGCTCCAATTCAACATATGTTAAACTTTTTCACCATGTCCCATATATCTCTTAGGATCATACCCGTATTTTCTAGGCTAAGAAGACTTCTCAACAGAAACAAGGGAGGCCAGGAAATCTGAGGATGCAATATTCAAAGTGTTGAAAGAAAATAAATGTCACTTTATACTTCTATACCCATTAAAATATCATTTATAAATTAAGGCAAAATAAAGACATTTTCAGATGAATAAAACCTGGTAGAATTTGTAACCAGAGATACTCCCTAAAAAAAATGATCCCAGAAGGAAGAATAAAGAGAACAGGAGTAACGAAAATCAAGAAAAATCATAAGTATATGGATAAACCTAAAGTAATATGGACTTTGTAAAATAATAATAATATTGTATTGGCTTTGAAATATCTAGAGAATGAAAATGAAGATCAACAAAAACACAAAATATAAGAGATGTGTAAATGGAGTCCAAGTATCCTAAGATCCTTGAAGGTAAATGTAGGGATTTATATTGGATGTTATAAATCACAGATTCATATTGTAAATTCTTGAGTAACTGCCAAAGAATAATAAGAGATTGTATAACTTATAAACTATTAGTTTGGGGAAATAGAACAATAAAAATATTTAATACAAAATAGTCAAGAAAGGAAAGAAGGAGAAACATAGAACAAGTGGAAAAAAGATAAAACAAATAATAAAATAATAGATATTTAAGCACAAGTATATGTGATTGCATTAAATATAAACCAACTAAATACTCCAAATAAACAGTTTGTTAGAGTGAATTTACTAAAACAAAAACACAAATGTAGAAAATCTGATGATCAAACCAGTAGATTCAGAAAAAGCATTTGAATAACATCTGCATCTTTTATGATAACAATTCTTTGCAAAATAGAAATTCAATGGAACTTTATACATTAAAGAGTATCTTCAAAGAAATTACAAAAGAAATCATACATAACAATGAAATATTGAAACTTTCCCCCTGAGATCAGGAATGGTTTAAGAAGACAATTTTCTTTGATATTGTACTGGAGGTCCTGGCCAGAGCAACGAGGCAAGAAATTTAAATAACATGCTTAAAGATTGGAAAGGAAGGGATAAATCTCTCACTATTTGTGGATATCATGATTATGTACTTAGTAAATAAAAACAAATCTATAGGGAAACTATTAGAATTAATAAGTAAATTTAGCAAGACTTATAGATACAAGATTGTATTAGTTTACTAGGGCTGCCATAACAAAATCCCACACAGTGGTGGATTAATTTATCTTATAGTTCTAGAGACTAGAAGTCCAAGATTAAAGTTCTGGAAGGGTTGGTTTCCTCTAAGCCCTCTCTTCTTGGCTTGCAGTTGGCTGCTCTCCTGCTGCCTCTTCACACAGTCACCCCTCTGTGTATACGCACCTCTGGTGTCTCTCTGTGTCCAAATTTCCTCTTCTAGTCAGAATACCAGTCAAATGGGATTAGGGCCCACCCATATGACCTCATTTAACCTTAATTGCCTCTTTAAAAGCCCTATCTCCAAATACAGTCACCTCTTGAGATACTGGGATTAGGACCTGAATATATAAATTTTGGGGAAATACAATTCCGTCCATAACAAAGATCGATACACAAAAATCAATTAGAATATAAGTTTTTTAAATAACATTTTAAATATTATAAATACCTGCCAGGTATTTATTGCTAGGAATAACTGTAAAGAGAGTTTTGCAAGATGTTTGTACAGAAAACTGTGTAACATTATTGAGAGGAATTCAAGAAGACAAATAAATGCAGAGATATACCACGTAAGAGGACTGGAACACTTGATAATTTTTCTTTTATTTTACCTTTTGATTCCCTTCAATACTTTAAAGATTCCTATTTTACACAAATTTATCAATGTACTCACAATTAAAATTCCAGAAGGTCTTTATGTATAAATTTAAATGTGAAGCTAAAATCCGTGTGGAAATGCAAACAGCCAAGAATAGCCAAGATAAGCTTGAACAAAAATAACAAAATTGGAAGAATTTTTATAGAGCTGGCAGGTGACAGAGATAAATAGAGCATGGAATATTAAAGAATCTAAAAACAGACTCACTCATAAATGGACATGTAGTTTACTCAGAAGTTGGTACTACAGTACAGTGAGGAAAAGGATAATCTTTTGAATAAATCATGATTGGTCACATGGATATTCACATGGAAAAAATATATTAGGCTTAACTTTGTACCATAGAAAAAACTCAATTTCGAGTGGATTCTAGATTTAAGTGACAAAAGAACAATAAAGATTCCTGATAATAATGTATGAGAATATTTTCTGACCTTGGGAGCAAACAAAACTTTCCTAAATAGGGCACAATACAAATTAACTGTAAATAAAGATACCAATAAACTAGATTACATTAAAATTATGAACTTATGTTGAATATTATAGATGCAATATTAAAGTTAGAAAACACAAGCCAGAGTGGAAAATGTGTTTTCAACACATATATTCAACAAAAATTTGTTTCCAGAATTATTTCAAAGTCTGACAAATGAATAAGCAAAGGACATATGCCCCATGGGCAAAGACTTGATTACTTGAGTTTACTTAAGTCTCCTTGGCATCTGAGCCAAATAATCATAAATCAACAATTATGATTATTTTAGTAAAATAAAAAGGAGAGGATACATGGAGTTTACAATACTCTTGACTGGAATCTAAATGCAGCTTATTTTTGCTATTCTGAACTGTCTTCCCA
Source organism: Diceros bicornis minor (assembly GCF_020826845.1). Taxonomy (NCBI): domain Eukaryota; kingdom Metazoa; phylum Chordata; class Mammalia; order Perissodactyla; family Rhinocerotidae; genus Diceros; species Diceros bicornis. The sequence continues at coordinate 55,710,714 of NC_080759.1, forward strand.
CTCACTATTATTTTACTTTGAATTATGCAGATCAAACATGACTTTTCCGGTCATTTCTATTCCCAGGCAAAAATGTATTATTATTATTGTTTCCATTTGTTCAATTTTTTTTGTCTATTATTCATTTGTTTATGAAACCTCTGAGCTTTCTATCTAATTTTCTACCAGCTTCTTACAGAAATGCAAATGAAAGAAGCAGTAACCAGTAGACAGATAAGCCACATCATATCCAGAGGGGAGTTTCCTTATATTTTAATTCACAATCATTATATAACTTTGTAATAAAAAAGATGGTATGTTTTTATAGTAAACATAGAAATGTTTAGGAGAAAAATCTCTCTAGATTAAAACAAATCAGAATGGAAGGAGATTTCATTCCCTTACAATCCATTAAAGTCTCTAAGCTATAACCAACTCATTTTCCCACTGTCTGTGATGATTCTTTCAAATATATCCCCTTTTTCTGAAAGCTTCGCATGTTTTTCAACAGAAGCTCTTGTTTCTAACTTCTCTATGAGATTAGCCATTGATCTATCTCAGTTGTGTGTCACCAATTCTACAAACTTGCCTGCATTTTCATGCATCATTTTTTTCTTCCCACTGTTAACCAGGAGCAGGTGCCCTGGTCTTGTTTCCTCTGATTCCTCCCTGGGTGCTGTGGGACTCATCCACACGACCTCTCAATTTCTAGGCACCCTGATCTATCAATTATCTTCTTTCTAGTGTATGTTCACCCTCACCTTCTCTGTCTATTTATTAGCATTAAAAATTGCTCAAGAATCTTCTATCCAAAAAATAAGGCCCTTGATGTCTTACATCCTTCTCATTATCTAATCCTTCTGGTTACTTGTATAGTTCTTTTTCCCACCATAAACTTCCTTAGAACTCTGCTACTTTCACTCTCTTCATTTCCTCACCATCACCCCCAGCTCACTCAGCACACTCATATCTCTCTTTTTCCCACACATGCACTTGACACTCTGTATGGAAGGCACCCAGTAAGCCCCCTATAACTATATCCAGTGAATGTTTTTATATCTTCCCCCGAAAGCTGATCCTGCTCATTCATTCTCAATGTCAATAAATAAATAACACCACATTCTACCCAGTTATTCATGCCAGAAACTGAGCAAAGGATGGCTTTGGGCTGAGTCCTGTAAGATGGTAGCCTTTCTGGTTCACCATCTGCTCCCTATGGAATTCTGCTGTTTATGTGGAGACAGATGATGTGGATTAAATGCCAAGCAAAACTTTAAAACTTTTCAAATATATTGCCAACTACCCCCCAAATGTGTTAGTTTGTGTTTCTACTAGAAGGAAACTAATTTCTGCATATCTTTGACATTATCAGGACATTACATTCCCTTTTGCCTTGGTCAATATGGTGAGTGAGAAATGGAGTTTTGCATTTTCGAATCCCAGTGATGCTGAACCTTTGTCTACACATGTACTCGCCTTTTGTACGTGTTGAATTCACATCTCATCCTTTGCCCATCTTTCTATTATTTCATCATCTCCTTGTTGGTTTGTAAACTCTTTAAAATTAATACAAATCTGTGAAAAGAGTTTTGTTAGCCAATGGAATGTACCCAGATTATGCATTATTCTTAGTCTATATCTTGCTGTTGAGTTATATATCCAAAATATAATCAAGTTAAAATAACTAAAGGTGCACCAGGAAAATACAGTGTCATTCTGTCATTAATGAAATATCAGTGTCATCACAGACTCAGCTGTTGGCACTAAGTAGAGACTAATAGAACCAATGAATTATGGTCTTACTTGAAAGAAAAACCTTGAGTGTTTTACTAGCTCATTCAACAGACACTATATTGCTTCTCAGTAAACCTCAGAGTTATCGGTCGATTTTCAAAGCAAAGAGATTGTTGTCTTTATAGTTAACTGTGAGATGCTTAGACTCTCTCTGATGTGGATGGATCTGTCACTTTGATGAGTTCCCCTCTGCTTCTCCTCCTGGGCTCAGTTGGGGACAATATTGGGTGGTGGGTGCCGGGCGCAGAAATGAGCAGCACAGCTGCCTGTTCAATCTCCAATATCCATGACAATCAAACATTTATTCTTTCTTTGCAGTTGTGTAATCTAAGTTCTAAAAACAATGATATGCAGAAATCTGGACTAAACAAGAGACGGTTGTCAGCTCTTGTCAGAGAGACTCAGATGGTTTCCTGGACTCCCTCAGCCCGGCTCTCCACCCCTGCCTGGAAGATGCAGCTGACCCTCCCAGCCTCCCTGCCTCGAACGCTCCCTCCCAACTTGCGTTACACAAAGTCATTTGAAAAGCCTTCCTAAACCTTGACTTTGGCTCTATCAGTCTCTACAGGATCCACAGAATAAGAAGAGTAGGTTATGATACCTAATGCCTGGCAGTTGTTACGTGAAGGAGATACTAGTTCCTTTTCTAACCTTTTAAAGATAATTCAACGAACTCACTGTTTACAGATGAGAATGTAAGCATCTTAGCACTCCACTGAAAGTCTTCCAACCCCAGACATATCCATCCGTCTCCCTTTTGCAGACATGGTTGGTCGTCTGTTCCCCTCTTCGTCCTCCCCCAAAGGACCCCCAGACCCCACACGCTCTGCGCCACCTCCTGCATTTCCTCGGGGTCCTAGATCCTCATTGGGACCCTCCTCCCAACTCAGGCTGGGAAAACCCTGTCTGTCTTTCATCCCACAACCCAGAGGCTCCTTTTTCTCCAGGCTGAATGTCCTGAGGCCCTTGCTCGCCCAGCGCAGGTGTGATGAGCTGGCAGCATCCTCAAACCCTGTGGGAAATGCTGCGTCTTAGCCCCACCCAGACCCCTGAGTCAGAAATTTAACAACGTCCGCAGGGCCAGTCAATGCTCCTTAAAGTCTGACAGCGCTACTTCCAGCCCTCCTCAGCCCGAGAATTCCATGTGGGACTCCATAAAATGAGTGTCTGTGTGTGTTTTATCATTTAGTTGTCAAAAGGCAGTCTCCTTTCCTGTGACCCTGGGCCACTCTGTGCCCCGTCCCTCAACCTCACACCTGCCTGGTCTGGGAGCTGCCTCCCTGTCACGTAAGCTCCAGCTTATGTAGGCCCGCACTGGCCACCTCTTAGCTGGATTATGCCCCTCCACCTGGGTCCACACGCTCACCTTCCCTGCAGCAGTCTGTGTCTGGGTCCAGATCTGACTGCACCTTGCTCCGACCTGACATGACCCCAGGGCTCACCTCTCTTAAGGTGATAAACAAATGCGACTCTATCTCAGCTCCCCACACCCGGGGCAGGGGCCCCGCTCCTAGTGAGGAAGGGCGTTCTGCAGGGTCACCTACACCTCCTGGGTTCTCTCCTGGGGTTAGTTGGAAGGGCGCAGCATCGAGAAGCAAAAATCACATGAACATAATCTCCGTGCAGACTCTAGTTCTTCTACTAGAAATTGGAAATTAAAAAAAAAAAAACAACAAAGCAGTTCAAGCAAACAAGAAATCAGCTCTGTATTTGATTATGATCTGTGCTCAATGGCTTTTTCTGGTGAGGCAAATATCACCTGCAGTTCCCGGGTGGGGTGTGCAAATGCAGGCTATCATTGCTATTTGTTTCAAATCCCCCTAACATTGGCGTGGAACACAAGAAGGTTTACTTTCCTCAACCGTTAAGAAGTCCAGGAGTGTGGTCCAGCTGCCCAGGGACCCAGAGTCCATCTACTTTCCCCTCCAGAATGTGGCTTCCAGCCTCAGGGTCACAGGAGGGCGGCTGTTCCACATTCCAGGCTGCAGAAAGGACAACAGGGGCAGTGCAAAGGGCCAGAGGCTTCCTTCTGGTGACTGTATGTTACCTTCCCAGGACTGCCATCCACATTTCACTGGCTGAAGCAGGTCACACACCACCCTAGCCCCATATCTGGGGTGATGGAGCATTTTCAGGTGAGCACACATCCACCATCAACACAAACAAACACATTCGGGGCTGGTGAGTGAACAAGAAGGGAAGGAGGACAGGACGTAGGCAACAGGCAGTGCTCTCACAATGGACATTGAAACTGCTTCAGATTTGAACCTCTCTTGGTCCACATTATCTCCTTTACCGACAGTAATTGCATGCTCAAAGAAAATCGTTGATCTGAACTAATAAATTACAACAAATAAGTGCAAGTGCTTTTTTTCCCAGACAGAATATGTTTAATTTCTTTTGTTGCCATTTATAGTCACACACTCAAAACTGTCATTAATTTATGGATCTGGTGGATAACGGTGATGAGACCTTGCCAGAGATAAGAAATCTAATAGATAAGCTGTATGAAATGACAAAATCGAGCATATGAGAACTTAGCTACAAGGGAATCTTGAAGAGCTACGTTCTCTCGTGAATTGGGAATCGCAAAGGGACCTTAGTAATCAACATCCCAAGGCTCTTGATTTTTAACCGTGGTAAAATATGCACATCATAAAATTTACTATTTTAACCCTTTTTTTTATCTTTACTAATCTTTTTTTATTATTGAGGTCACATTGGTTTATAACATTATGTAAATTTCAGGTGCACATCATTATATTTCAACTTTTGTATAGACTGCAGCATGTTCACCACCAAAAGTCTAGTTGCCACCCGCCACCGTACACGTGTGCTCCTTTACCCTTTTTGCCCTCCCCTCCACCCCCTTCTCCTCTGGTAACCACCATTTTTGTGTACAGTCCAGTAGTGTTAAGCACATTTACACTGTGTGCAACCAATCTCCAAAACTCTTTTCATCTTGCAAAACCGAAACTCTGCAGCCATTAAACAACTTCCCATCCTCCCTCACCCAACCCCTGGCAACCCTTATTCTACTTTCTGTCTCTATGAGTTTGACTACTCTAGGTACTGCATGTCAGTGGAATCATAAATATTTGTCTTTTTGTGACGGGATTATTTCACTTAGCATTATGTCCCCAAGATTCGTCCCTGCTGTAGCATGTGTCAGAATTTCCTTCCTTTTTAAGGTTGAATAATATTCCACTGTATGTGTACGCAGTGTTTTGTTTATCCATTCATCTGTCCATGGACACTTGGGTTTCTTCCATCTTTTAGCTAGCGTGAACAATGCTGCTATTAACACAGGTGTACAGATTCTACTTTCAATTTTGGGGGGTATATACTCCAAAGAGGAATTGCTGGATCCTATGGTAATTCTATTTTTAGTTTTTTGAGGAACTGCCATACTGTTTTCCACAGAGGCTGTACCATTTTACATTCCCATCAACAGTGCAAAAGGGCTCCAATTTCTCCACATCTTTGCCAACACTTGTTATTTTCTGTTTTTTAAATAGTAGTCATCTTAATAGGTGAAAGGTAGTATCACTTTGTGGTTTTAATTTGCATTTCCCTAAGGATTAGTGACTTTGAACATCTTTTCATATGCTTGTTGGCCATTTTTATATCTTCTTTAGAGAAATGTCTATTCAAGTCCTTTGCCCATTTTTTAATTGGGTTGTTTGGTTTTTTATTGTTGTTGCATTGTAAGAATTCTTTATATAGTCTGGATTCTAACACCTTATCAGATATATGATTTGCAAATATTTTCTCCCATTCTATAGGTTGCCTTTTCACTCTGTTGATTGTGTCCTTTGATGCACAGAAGTTTTTTTTAATTTTAATGTAGTCCAGTTTATTTATTTTTACTTTTGTTGCCTGTGCTTTTGATGTCAGATTCAAAAAATCATTGCCAAATCCAACGTCATGAAGATTTTTCCCTGTTTTCTTCTAACAGTTTTATCCTTTTAGGTCTACATTTAGGTCTGTTGAGTTAATTTTTGTATATGAAGTAAGGCAAGGCTTCAACTGCATTCTTTTACATGTGGATATTCAGTTTGCTCAACACTATTTGTTGAAGAGACTGTCTTTTACCCATTGGATGGTCTTGGTACCCTTGTCAAAAATTATTTGACCATATATGTGAGGGCTTATTTCTGGGCTCTCTAGTCTATTCCGTTTGTCTATATATCTATCTTTCTGCCAGTATCTCACTGTTTTGATTACTGTAGCTTTGTAATTAGTTTTGAAATTGAGAAGTGTAAGACTTCCAACTTTGTTCTTTTTTCTCAAGATTGTTTTGGCTTGTCAAAGTGCCTTGAGATTCCACATAAATTTTAAGATGGGCTTTATTTCTACAAAAACCACCATTGGGATTTTGATAGGGATTGCATTAAGTCTGCTGATCACTTTGAGGAATATATCCATCTTATTGATATTGTCTGCCAACTTATGTACACAGGATGTCTTTCAATTTATTTATGTCTTTAATTTCTTTCAGCAGTGCTTTGTAGTTTTTAGTGTACAAGACATTTGCTTTCTTGGTTAAGTCTATTCCTAAGTATTTTATTCTTTTTGATGCTGTGATATTGTGATTTGTAATAAGAATATGTTTGGTCTTCTCCCCCATTTGTTTCTATTACAAAGCTTCTAAAACCCTTAGAATTTCCTAAGTGATGACAGCAATAGACGTGCCTTTTGTTATGGTAGTGAGGTGACTTTTGTAAGGCACCTAAGGATGGAGGCTTGTTGCCAGGAGAACCAACCATGTGATTGGAGGGTTGAAGCTTTCAATTCCATCCCATTGACCGCCGGGAAGGGAGAGGGGCTGGAGGTTGAGTCAGTCACCAATGGCAAACAATTTAATAAATCATGCTTATGTAATGAAGCCTTCATAAAAACCCAAAAAGACAGGATTTGGAGAGCTTACAGGTTGGAGAACACGTGGAGATATGGCACATAGTAGCACATTCAGAGAGAGCATGGAAGCTCTGTGCCCTTTCCCCATACCTTGCCCTATGCATCTCTTCCATCCGACTGCTCCTGAGTTATATCCTTTTACAATAAACCAGTGATCTAGTAAATAAAATGTTTCTCTGAGTTCTGTGAGCCACTCTAGCAAATTAATCGAACCCAAAGAGGGGGTCATGGGACCCTCCGATCTATAACTGGCCAGTCAGAAACCCAGGTGACAACCTAGACTTGTGCCTGGCATCTGAAGTGGGGGGCAGTCTTGTGGGACTGAGCCCTTAACCTGTGGGATCTGATGCTATCTCTGGGTATATAGTTTCAGAATCGAATTGTAGGACACCCAGCTGGTGTCAGAGAATTGCTTGTTGGTGGTGTGGGAAAAGCCCCACCCCACACATTGGAATGTTGGGTAAAGGAACTTTTAGACACTCTTGTAAATGAAATTGTTCCCTTAATTTCCTTTATGGTTTGTTTATTGTTAGTGCATAGAAACATAACTGATCTTTGGGTGTTGATTTTGTATCCTGCAACTTTGCTGAATTTGTTATTAGTTCTAACAGTTCGTGTGTGGGTGTGTGTGTAATCTTTAGGGCACACTTGCTTTTAAGCTGTTGGTTAATGTAAAGCATGGGGAACTTACACTGCTGAAAGTTTTAACATTTCAGGTTTCACTTTAGTAGGCATAAAGATGCACCCCCTAGATCCCCCTCCATGGAAGCACATGCTGCCTGGAGACAGAGTGTGTTCCACAGACACTTGCTGCCGTTCTCCGTCCTCTGAGGGTCCGCCTCAGGGGCAGGGAGCTGCCTTGTCCACAGCCACGCCCTTCTCTGGACACCCACATCTGGAGACTGAGCAGAGGGGTGTGAACGTCTGGCCAGTTGGGCCGATGCAGAACGACTCTGTCTGCAATTGCACGCCCAAGCTCCCTCCCGGGTGGGAGGCTTGGTCAGGTGGTATCACACTTCAACTTTCCCTCTGCCCAACCTTGCCTTCTCCCCCTTTCTTTCGTAGGTGGTAACTCAAATGGATATCTTGCACCCTGAACATCATCTTAGTGTCTGCTTCTGGGAAACCCAACCTGAGACAGTGACTATTTTAAAAAATGATTATCATGGTATTATTTGTGATTTTTAACTTTTCAGATAATTTGACAAAAGTCCATTTAGGCAACGGCATTAATTTAGAAGCCTAAAATCCATTTTTTTAGGAACCTTGTACAAGAAACAATTCCAAAGTAATAACTGTGTTTTTGTTTCAATTCTTTCATCCTTGCTTTCAGAGGAATGAGGAACGATGACTTTGAGGTCTCGTTTACTTCTTCTGAGTTGACATCAGCCAGATGCAATTGTTCAAATACTGGCTCCTCAGAGCTGTGTTGAAAGGCTTAAACTCCCTGAAGTGTTATTTTACATCTTGAACTGCTGGTTTAAATAAATCTATTATTAAACGTCAAATCAAAAGTCATCATTATTTAAACAATTTCCTTTCAGATCTTTTCTGTGCTTTAAAAAAATTTTTGTTGTTCATTACCAGACTGCTTAGCTTCAACCCTTCAGTTTTTTATTTTTGCACGTCTTTCTTTGCCAGGAGCAGTGACGCGGCCTGTGATGCGGAGGATAAAGGAGAGACACAGAATTCCTCACTTAGATGTTGCGTGTTCTACACCCACAACTCTCACACACCACACTTAGAGAGGTGAGTGTGAATAAGAAGAAAAGGCAAAATATCATTCACATGTGTACCAAGTTGTTTCCAGTAAGGTAGAACATAGCCCAGTCCAACAGTGAAACTACGGCACAATTCTTATGTGATTGTGGCACAACCAGCCGTGATAAGTACATTTAGTTATGACTTAAAATTAGAAGATTAAATATGTATAAAACCTTATATTCATATAGGCCAATTCATTTATTTCTCATGAAACCTGATGGCCTGGTCTGATCACAGAGGAAGGCTGGCAGTTCTGCAATTATTGCCTCCAATGGCAATTGTTCAAATGTGTAATTCAGGTACCACCGAATTCACGCTTCAGTTATCAGTGTTCACAGATCCTTGCAATTTTACAATAACAGGGCAAAACAGACAGTCATTTGGTCCAGCCATAAGACAATAAAGAGAACTGCCAAGGCGCTAGTTCTTTCTAATTTGGGCACTTATACGCATTCTCTGGGAAAACTTTAATGCCATCCTTCCTCTGTTTTTATTAAAAAGTAGAATAAGGGTAAAAGCGTACTATTTTATTCTGACACTTTAAAAACGTTTTTCAACATGAAGTCCTAATGCCCAGTGATATGTGTGTGTGTATTGGTTACTTTTTGTGTGTCGTCTTTCAAAAGTGCTCATGGCCCCATTTTTGCTGGTGTCTTTCATGGTGTTTTCTCAGATTCCTGGCATTTTATTTTCCTTTGGAATATTTTTGACTTGGTATCAGTTTGGGTTTTCTTCAGCTGCAAGTAACATAAACTTGAAAAAACTGATTATCTAAATCCCTTTCCCCTCAGACAAATGAAAACTAGAGATATACAGTTCTGAATGGGAAGAGTATCTCCAAACTGTCCCCAAGGAACCAGGCTCCTCCCACCTTCTTGTTCTGCCATCCTTGGTGTGTGGTTTTCACCCTCATGCTCACAAGATGGCTGCTCTAGGCGCCACATCTGCATTCCAGTCAGCAAAAGTGAGAGAGCGAAGAAGCCAAAAAATACATCAGCTGAATCTTTCCCTTTTTCTTAGAGAAAACACTGGTTTCCTCAACTGCCTTAGCCAAGAAAATTCTGATTATATCTTATCAGACAAAACTGTCACATGGTCACCTTTAGCTGCAAGGAAGCCTAGGAAATTGAGATTTTTAGCTGTATGCATGGCTGTCCAAAAAATATTGGAGTTTCCTTAGAACTGAAAGAATAGTGATAAATATTGGCTAGACCAATCTCAGAGCCTTCTACAGTTCCCTCTGTGGTTAGAGTATAGTTGTATAGTCATTTTCAACTTAATAATTAACACTGGATATGAGGTAAAGATAGGTGAGTCTCATAACATTTATGGTACCAACAGGAGGGAGCTGTCCAGAAGGGAATCCTCAAACACCGGCTGACTGGTGTGTGCAGCGCTCACACGATGGTCAGACGAGCCCCTGGAGAAAGGCCTCCCTCTTCTCTCTGTGCTGCTGTTATGTGTTCACTGGGGATCGTGGTTGAGAGCTAATTGGAAGGTGGTGGGGTGAGCTGGGAGAGACGGGGCACAAGTGTTGTGATGTGGAGGGCGATGACAACAGAAACTGTGATGAAGGCTCACCCCTTTGCTCTGGGCTTCAGGTACTGGATCCCTTGATGCTGTGTTCATCACAAGAAAGCTCATTTTCCTGAAGCTCTGCAATCGGAACAATGTCTGATTTCTCTTCAGGGCAGTGATGACCGCAGGGGGGCTAGATGATGATTATTATAAACACAAAAATATCTCTGCCATGTGCTGGGTACTGAGACAGACTCTTTATTGATCCTGTAGCAGGTGTTGTGTTGGGTTCTTTGCAGTGTCACACTTAACCCTTATAAAACCCTGTGGGGCAGGGATCATTAACTCCATTTTACATACGTGTACCATGGGCTAAGCAGGTCTCCAGCTGATCAAGGCTGTAGCACGGAGAGAGTGGCCCTAAAGATGATGCCCATCCAAAGGGCAGGAGAGGTGAGAGATGGGGAGAAAGAGGTACTCACAGTGTTCAAGTCCCTGGATCCAGTCATGTCTGAAGCTAGACTTTTCTGTTCTACAAGCTACTGCATTCTCTTTTACCCTAAGCTAATTTGAACTTGGTTTCTTTCTGGAGAAGAATCCCTCCAACTACATTCAACATGCACCTCTTCCTCCATGAATGCCACATGGACAACCAGTTGTCTGAATTTCCCTTTGAGAAATCCTCTTTGGAGCATACATGGATCCTACAAGCCTTCCCCAGTGTAGGGAAAAACAAGTCAAGTGCAACTAATACAAAAAAATAGAAGGAAACATGCATGAATACACCAACAGACAGCTTCCAGGGGTCTGCATGGCTAATTTTGAAGTCATGATGCAGGAAAATGAATGTGTATTTTTGTGAGATATAAAATAAATCTGCTTGCTTTTTCTTCATGTTATTCCCTCAGCTTTGTGTTCTCTATCAACACTAAACCAATTTGGATTTTTAAAGCAATGTTCCAGATCATATTCATTGTTTCATATCAGGAAAGTAAGCATATTTTGTGTTTGATGGTCTACAGAATCTTTCTTTCACACGGTGTTCCTGATATGATCAGGTGAGATTGCACTTGTATTCTATCCTGCAAACAACTGTAGAGATGACCGCCTAGAACAAGCATTTCCCTGCTGGTGGAGCTAAGAATTCTTGCTCTTACTTCACTGAAATTCTCTCCTTCTTTTCTGTCCCCCTGTGAGCATGAACCCAGCTTTCTCAGCGTGTCCTTCCATACAGTCACTTGATACACCAATTTATTCCCTCTTTAAAATATCCATTTAAAAATGCTAACCCCAGGGGCTGGCCCGGTGGCATAGTGGTTAAGTTCACATGCTCCACTTTGGCGGCCTGGGGTTAGGATCCCTGGCGCAGACTTAGGCCACTCATCAAGCCATGTTGCGGCAGCATCCCATACACAAAATAGAGGAAGATGAGCACAGATGTTAACTCAGGGCTAATCCTCCTCAGCAAAAAGAGGAAGATTGGCAATGGATGTTAGCTCAGGGCCGATCTTCCTCACCAAAAAAAAAAAAAAATACTAATTTTCAGACCTCTCTGACTTGGCATGTTTTCATGTTAACAAGGAAATCACCTGGTTCGCAAAATAGCCTGTATTCCATACACAAAAGATAGCAAATCTTAGATCTTCCTAAAGTAATTCAGTAGCAGAAGTTAAGACTATGGGTTTACGCATAGAAATTGATGCTAAGTTCTTTTATCCCATGACTACTTTTCTGCTGTTATTTTTCCTCATGTTGCAGAATCTTAAACCTAATGAATGAGCCCCATCTCTCCTCCTTCCCACACCTATATTTATAATCACATGAAAAGAAACACACAGCTACAGTTCTTTTTAAGTATCTCAAGTATATCACTGCCTCTTAGGGTAGCTGAAAATATGTCATTTCTTTCCCACCGACCAAGACTCCCTCTGCTAGGACTTAGCATCTATCAAGGCTTAAATTAACAACAAATTACTCGCTACATTGTTTCCACTTCTAACTAGCTCTGTTCCAGACCACCCATTGTTAAGAGCAACAATTTAACTAAATTACTGCTGTAAATTATCACCATTTAATTGACACTATAGAAACCACATTCAGTAATATGTTTTGTTTACTCCTGTTTTCCTCTGGTCCTGTTTTCCTCTGGGCTTAGGGTAGAAGAGGTTGTGTAACAGATCACATGATAACCAAATTGTTCTTTGATCTTCTTTTCCACTGGGGATTGTGCTATACGGTTAGTCAGAGGTCGGAGGTCTGGCCGTAGAGATTCTGGTTGTTTCTGAGCTGGGAGCTTGCAGGATAGAAAGGATCAGACATGAGGTATCTTCTGGAATGTGTGTATTTGTGTTTCATCTGCATAATGTCACTGAGAAGTCTTGGTGAGCACCAAGTGAACATTTATGGGTGGGATAACCACGGGGCTTCTACGAATTGCGACTGTGCAGAAGTAATTACTGGGTCTTTAGCAGTTATTCTAAAAGCAGATAGAATCTGAGAGATTGATAAAGCATAGAAAAGTGATGCATTTCCTTCTCATAAGAGGAAAAAAAAGACTAAAAGGAACACTTTCAGAATCTAGACATAAATACCTGAAATTCAATACCCATTAAAAATGCTGTAATGAATCATCAAAGAATCAATTTGTACACACTTCTACAACCACAGAGGACTAAGCCAAGAAACTCGCAGGGCCTTTTGAAGAACACGTTCAAGAGCCCAAACCAATTTCTTCCTGAGTATTGTGACAAGCTTGACAGAGCGGGAGAAGCAATAGATAGGACTTGATCTGTTGTGAAAGCCACTGTCCTCTGCTGTGTGTGTCTCTCTCTCAGACAGCAGGTTAGAAAGTTTGGCCTTTGGAATATTAGAATAAAAATGCAGATCCGATGTAAAGTTAGCCAGCACTGCAAGCCAATATGCTGGGAACGTAAATCAGACATAATTCCCATCAATAATTTACTAAGAAAATAAAATGAATTTAAGAAGAGATTGCCAGGAATGATTCAATTGAAATCAAGAAAAATATGAACATAAACTGAGCCGTGTTAATATAAGACAGAGTCTTCTGGAGATATATTACTCAATGATTCATTGATTTCATATTTAATTCAATAATTATTTTATTGTTATGATTCATAATTTTTTTGAATGATACTGTGGAAGTAAATGAAAACCAACCAAATGAGAAAAGCACAGGCTATTTTTTCAGAGCTGCCTATAGCAAGGGAGTCAGCCACCACCCTTTGTGTCTGGCAGAGACTCAAAGGCAGGTGCAGGAGTGGGGAAGGTTTACAGGGAAAATAGGGAAGTCTCAGGCACATCCCGTTCAGAGGCTTTGACATGAGGAAGCTGGAAGAGGGCTAACTGGAAGTGGGGCATCCTGTGTGATGAGTTAGCGTGTACATTTTGTTTTCCCTGGCTGGTCCTAAATTGGAAGCAGGGACAAAAATTGGGGAAGCGGGCTATTTGGGGCTGATTGTTCCAGGAATTATTATTTGGCTTCCTGGATTGTTTGCTAGAGACAGCAGCCTGACTTTCTATAAGTCTGACTTATAGAGAGCGGGCTGGCTACCGGGGTTGGTGATTGTCAGAGTTCTGTTTTTATACAGGGTCTGGCCATTGTCCATTTGTATCTTCAGCCTCTCTCTCCTCTATGGCAGGCTCTGACGTGTAACATTCATTATGTTGTTTAATCTCATTTAATCCTGGTATGATGCTGCAAGAATTCCTATTTTACAGAATAGAAACCGAGGCTTTGTCGGTTCACATAAAGTGTCCAACCTATACAGAGCAAGTGGTGGAGACGGTGATAGGGTCAGGTCGCTGAGCCCTAGGCCTGAGCTCTGGACAGCTGCATGCCTGCCTCCCACATTCTCACTGGTGAGGTTGGTGATGATGTGAGATTTGGAAATCGAGAAGTAACTTGAGACCTGCTGGTCTGCCTGGTTTTTGTTTCCAGTTCTATTGGATACTTTTCTCGTATAGCTTTAGAAAACTCTCCATCTCAGTGTGTCTTTCTCTTCAGAATATTAAATCAACTTCTACAGCAGAGGGTTAACCAAAGAGTCCACAGGGCCAAGCAAGTAACCTGAACGTGTGAGTCCCTTGAATGTAAAGCCATGGTCTGCAGGCTCCATCTGCCCAGAGAAAGGATGCCTAACCCCACCCAGGCTTCCTCACTCATCTCATCAACAGCTCTCTGAACAAAGAATAGCATCTGGGCAGGAGCCTGTAACCCGAGTTCTAACGTCTGCAGTGAAATCATGTGGAAAAGGTGCGCAATTAAAAGTTCCGTCAAACGTATAGCTACTGAAGAGAAATTTGAAGACTTTTTAATGCCCCTTCTGAATAAATAGGTTTTAAACTGATAGCCTTTAAAAATTCAAAAGTAAAATTATTTGAATGAAATAGCATAATTGGGAAATCATTGGGAACAGGAGTGGAATAAAAATTGGTTAGTATGAATATTCTAATTACACGCATTTTGAATTTTGTTACTATCATAGGATTCTACACGTTTAAGGGTTAAAGTGCTTTGTTCTCTTCTGCTGTGGTGGTCTGCAGCCACCTCGAAATGAAAAAATAGAGATGCCAAAATGGAATTATTAACTTACACAAACTACTTAAACACTGGATTCCATTTTGCAAGATGTTTACAAAGCAAAATTAAGGAATAACTTTTCTTTGCTTAAATTGTAGAATATTCTGGGCTACATCAAAGATAACTAAAGATTATATTTGCAACGTTGGCGAATATTAAGTTGTAATGTACAGGTAGACTCACAATTTGTAAACGCTCTGGTCCCCAGGCTGCTCACATGGCAGCCACCACTAGAAATCACTGGGGATAATAAATTCAATTTCACTTCTGCTATCTGTGCACTAGATCATGTTTTTTCACATTATGGTAAAGGCATGAATGGGCACAAATTGTCCCCAGTAAACGGTTGGGGGAGAAATTTTTAAAAGGTAGGATTGCATTAGACTCAAGGGTTCAGCCTCCTTGGTCCAGGAAGTGAGTAAGAGCCACAGTGTCAGGGGAAATTTTTATTAGCCTTGCAGAGAGAAAATCATCAGAAGGGGGACAGGAGGTCTGTAGAGACGCCAGGTCCACAGAAGACCATGACATGGTCAAGAGACTGAAGGTCTCAGCACCTGCACAGAGGTAGGGTCCACCAACCAGAGCTGTTCCAGAGAAGAGCTAAATATGTTCAGGTTCAAGGTCTCAGCCTGCTTCAGTGGAGGGTGGGAGAGGAGAAATAGAAACGAACCTAATCGGCAGACAATCACATGTCGCATTTGTTCAAGACATTCCCAGTTTATATCAGTTGTCCTGAAGTAATTATTATTGTGCTCAAAGTGTCCTGGTTTATCGTACAGGCTCCATCGCTAATGACCAGGGGCTCATTCTATCCTTCATGTCTGGACAGCTGAACTCCTCTGTGGTCCCCAGTGTCCCTCTTCTTGAATGCAAAGAGTGGAGGCAGGGGAATGGCTTCCTAATATATAGTGGAAAAAAAATTTTAACCTCTGAAAGAAAAAAGGAAAATGTAGACAATTGTTTCTTAGTAGAAGTCTAGAAAGCAATTGCTTCAATTCTGAGCACAATTAGTCAGCCTGTGAAGATCTGACTTTTCAAATGACCCTTGTCCACTTGAGCTCCTGGGAAAGATAAGGGGTAAAACCAAGAGTACTACGTCAAGAGCTGACTCTTCTACTTCTTTTGTGGATATTTACACAACTTCCATTACTTGCTTCATAAACATTCCAGACCTGGATGGAACTCCCCATGGAATATCTGCCCCGGGGACCTGGAAATCTAGTCCTCACAGCAATTTCTTTTTCTCATCTTAACTTCTGTAGATAACAAGACAAAAACCCAATTACTGGAGGCTCAATGAGAACAGTACAAATGTATAAACAGGCACGTCTCCTTTCTAGAGGGAAGGGAAACTTTCCTCCTCCACTACCACCAAATCCTTTACTTAATTTGACTCTGAAATAATTACTCCTGATTTGCCTCAGCAGTTCCCTTTCTGGTTATGGCAAAAATACTTTACACTGGACCAACCCTCTTGAAGATGTCTACATCGACTCTGGACAAAATATAAAGAACAGCTCCTTGGAGGAACTGGCGGATGACTAAAAGGAGGCAAAGGCAGGAGGGGTGGGCATGTGAGAAAAGAATGGTATTGTATAAAGTTAGAATTCCCCCCCTTTTTTTTTCAGCTTTTTACCTGAGAGCAGGCCTCAGTCAGCACCTATGAAGTGGCTTAAACTCACATAGAAACCTGTTGTCTTACTGGCTTGAGGAATCAGAGAACAGAGTTTGGGGCAACTACAGCAGCTCAAAAGTGGTGGGTAAATCCTGGGAAGAAGAGTCTCAGATGAGGAGCCCCAGAGCTGAGATACAAACTCTACACAAAGCTCTTGCTGGCCCCAAACCACTCACATGCAGGCAGACCCCCAAGCGGCTAAAGTTATAAGAACTGAGCAGAGATTTCGGCTGCTGCCCACCATGAGGGAGACAGAGTTTGGAGTTTGAGCCCAATCAAGTTAACTGCCTGTGAAAAGAAAAAATCAACCCCTGTCAGAGGAACATGGCAGAATTGTCTCTATGTCATATTATTCACGATGACCAAGAAACAACCCAAAATTAGTAGACATACCAAAAAATGGGGGAATGTGGCCCATATTTAAGGGAAAAGGTAGCCAATGGAGACTTCATACTCTGCAGAGTTAAGAAGAGGAGGTGAAAAGATGTGAACACACTTAGCCAGAACCATGGATTCTCTGAACTGCTGGACAG
Organism: Diceros bicornis minor; assembly: GCF_020826845.1. Taxonomy (NCBI): domain Eukaryota; kingdom Metazoa; phylum Chordata; class Mammalia; order Perissodactyla; family Rhinocerotidae; genus Diceros; species Diceros bicornis. Next base: position 55,727,500 of record NC_080759.1, read on the forward strand.
AGTATGCTCATCATCCACTTTTAATTTTCAAAGTCCACTGTTGAAGGGTCTTCAATTCAAGCCTTTATCTGTTAATACCTTACCCTTTACCATCAGCAGTGGAGGGCAAGGAGAGTGAGACCATGCCTGGATGGAAAGGGGGAAAGAAGGCTTCACGTTCCCCTGGTTGTGTAAGCTTGCTTTGAACTTGCCTGGGCCTAAGGACCTGTGGCATTTAAGAGAGCTCCCTGAGAAGAACTTCCGAGGTATGACGATTCTGCTGGTCATTCAGTAAATTTCAGTGAAAAAGACTTTGGAGGTGATCTAATTCAACCTCATCATCTAAAAATTAGTCCCAGAAGAATTCAAGGTTGCACATTGTCATACAGCTAGTTAGTTTCAGTGATGGGATTAGAATACCATGCCTGATCACCCACACTTTGCACTTCATCACTCTTCCATTGATTGTTTTATTCATTTTCAATGCATTTTTTACTGCATGCCTACAATGTGACAACTGTTCTGGGATTTGTATGTTAAAATGAGCAAGGAAAATGAGGTCCCTGTCCTCAATCTACTCTTGACATTCTGCCTCCAAAGCTAGTCTTCCTGTTTTAGAGCACCAAAGTGGACTATTAGATCCTTTTTGCTTACGTGCCCTTCCAGTATAATTTTCATTTCTTATGAAGACTTTCAATCTGTTAAAATTCTTTATATATTGTTAGCTCCCCCAGATTAATCCATAGGAACCTAAATGAAGCTAGACATCTCACTAGACAAAATAGCTGTCACCTGGTCCTGTCCTATACCTTACCTGCTGCCAGGTATCATTCTCTTTCCTTTGCGATGCTTCAAGCAGTAGTTGATCTATGTGCTGTCTAGCTCACTGAAGCCAATTTGAATAAATATTACAAGGTACAATGGCTTAAATGTTTTTTATCTCAGAGCCATAAAAACATGCAACATCTCTGACCTACCATCTTGTTGCTGTTTTGGGGGCAGCGTAAGGGACTAAATTTTTGAACAGAATGTAATTTCTTTTTTAAATTTCTTTTGATACTAAAATCCTTTATGAGGTAATGAAAATTTACTTGCCAAAATTAAAAACATATGACTCTGAATGCTTTCATGATTATTTCTCTTCTCTGTTGAAACCCAACCATTTATTGCAAAGGACATTTGCCATTTTGGCGGTCCATCATCCATCACCACTCCTTTTAGTAATAGCTTGTGAAGGAACTCTCCCTTCGTTGGATATATGTGAACCAAACCAAATCAATCATACCCTGGAATGATAAACTAGAGCAGGGGACACTCAGGATAAGCACATCCCAGAAAGGTCTCTGAAGATACTGAACCTGCCGATTCAGTTTCCTCCTTCATCTCATTATCTAAATCATAGTCTTATAAAATAATTCATTCATTCTTGATTTAACTGGAGTTGATTTACTTTTCTTAAAACTGAAAAATCCTCATTTTGTTAACGTGGCGTATCACATTGATTGATTTGCAGATGTTGAGCTCTCCCTGCATTCTTGGTATAAATCCCACTTGGTCATAGTGTATGATCCTTTTAATATATCACTGTATTCAATTTGCCAATACTTTGCATCTATGTTCATCAGTGATATTGGCCTATAATTTTCCTTTTTTGTGTTCTCCTTGTCTGGTTTTGGTATCAGGGTAATATTGGCCTCATAGAATGACTTAGGAAGCGTTCCATCTTCTTCAATTTTTTGGAATAGTTTAAGAAGAATAGGTATTAACTCCTCTTTGAATGTTTGGTAGAATTCTCCAAAGAAGCCATCTGGTCCTGGACTTTTGTTTTTTGAGAGGTTTTTGATTGCTGTTTCAATCTTTTTACTTGTAATTGGTCTATTCAGATTCTCTACTTCTTGATTCAGTTTGGGAAGGTTGTATGAGTCTTAGAATTTATCCATTTCTTCTAGGTTATCCATTTGTTGGCATATGGTTTTTCATAGTAATCTTTTAAAATACTTTGTATTTCTGTGATATCCATTTAATTTCTCTTCTTTCATTTTTAATTTTATTTATTTGCGCTTTCTCTCTTCTCTTCTTAGTGAGTCTGGCTAATGGTTTGTCAGTTTTGTTTATCTTCTCAAAGAACCAGCTCTTAATTTCATTGATCCTTTCTATTGTTCTTTTAGTCTCTATTTCATTTATTTCTGCTTTGATTTTTATTATTTCCCTCCTTCTGTTGACTTTGGGCTTTGTTTGTTCTTCTTTTTCTAATTCTGTTAGATGTATTTGAAGATTATTTATTTGAGATTTTTCTTGAGTTTTGAGGTGGGATTGTATTGCTATAAATTTCCCTCTTAGCACCACTTTTGCTACATCCCATAAGAGTTAATATGTTGTGTTTTCATTTGCATTTGTCTCCGGGTATTTTTTGATTTCTCCTTTGATTTCTTCATTGATCATATAGTTGTTCAGTAGCGTGGTGTTTAATCTCCATGTATTTGTGACTTTCCCAGCCTTTTTATAGTTGATTTCTAGTCTCATAGCATTGTGATTGGAAAAGATGCTTCATATGATTTTAATCTTCTTAAATTTATTGAGGCTTGCCTTGTTTCCCAACATAGGATCTATCTTGGAGAATGTTCGATGTGCACTTGAGAAGAACGTATATTCTGCTTGTTTTTTTTTTTTTTTTGATTTTTATTGATATTTTAATGGTTTCTAACATTGTGAAATTTTGGGTTGTACATTTTTGTTTGTCCATCACCCCATATATGACTCCCTTCACCCCTTGTGCCCACCCCCCACCCCCACTTCCCGGGTAACCACAGTCCAGTTTTCTCTGTCCATGTGTTGGTTTATATTCCACATATGAGTGAGATCATACAGTGTTTGTCTTTCTCTTTCTGGCTTATTTCACTTAACATAATACGCTCCAGGCCCATCCATGTTGTTGCAAATGGGACGATTTTGTCTTTTTTTATGGCTGAGTAGTATTCCATTGTATATATATACCACATTTTCTTAATCCAATCATCAGTCGAGGGACACTTAGGTTGCTTCCACTTCTTGGCTACGGTGAATAATGCTGCAATGAACATAGGGGTGCATAAGCCTCTTTGGATTGTTGATTTCAGGTGCGTTGGATAGATTCCCAGTAGTGGGATGGCTGGATCATAGGGCATCTCTATTTTTAATTCTTTGAGGAATCTCCATACCGTTTTCCATAGAGGCTGCACCAATTTGCATTCCCACCAGCTGTGTATGAGGGTTCCTGTTTCTCCACATCCTCTCCAACATTTGTTGTTTTTTGTCTTGGTGATTATAGCCATTCTAACGGGCGTGAGGTGGTATCTTAGTGTTGTTTTGATTTGCATTTCCCTGATGATTAGTGATGTTGAGCATCTTTTCATGTGCCTATTGGCCATCTGTTATATTCTGCTTGTTTTGAGTGGAATGTTCTATATATATCTATTAAGTCCATCTGGTCTAGTGTTTCAAGGCCACTGTTCCCTTGTTGACTTTCTGTCTGGATAATCTATCCATTGATGTAAGTAGAGTGTTGAGGTCCCCTACTATTATTGTGCTGCTGTCAATTTCTCCCTTTGGGTCTGTTAGTAGCTGTTTTATATACTTCGGTGCTCCTGTGTTACATGCATATATATTCATAAGTGTTATTTCCTCTTGGTGGAATGTCCCTTTTATCATTATATATTGCCCAACTTTGTCTCTCATTGTCTTTTTTATCTTGACGTCAGCTTCATCTGATATAAGTATGGCAACACCTGCTTTCTTTTGCTTGCCATTTGCTTGGAGTATCATCTTCCATCCCTTCACTCTGAGTCTATGTTTGTCTTTAGAGCTGAGATATGTTCCCTGGAGGCAGCATTTTTTAATCCATTCAGCCACTCTGTGTCTTTTGATTGGAGAATTCAATCCATTTACATTTAGAGTGATTATTGATATATGAGGGCTTAATACTGCCATTTTGTCTCTTGTTTTCTGGGTGGTCTATAAAAATCACATGATCATCTCAATAGATGCAGAAAAAGCATTTGACAAGATCCAACACCCATTTATGATAAAAAGCTCTCAATAAAATGGACATAGAAGGAAAGTAAAGGCCGTATATGACAAACCCACAGCCAACATCATACTTAACAGTGAAAAACTGAAAGCCATCCCTCTGAGAACAGGAACAAAACAAGAGTGCCCGCTCTTGCCACTCCTATTCAACAGAGTACTGGAGGAATTAGCCAGAGCAATTAGGCAAGAAAAAGAAATAAAAGATATCAAATTAGAAAAGAAGAAGTAAAACTCTCACTGTTTGTGGATGACATGATTCTATACATATAGAGAACATTCTAAAGAATCCACCAGAAAACAATTAGAAATAATCAACAACTACAGCAAAGTTGCAGGGCACAAAATCAACTTACAAAAATCAATTGCACTTCTATGCACTAACAACGAAAAAGCAGAAAGAGAAGTCAAGAATACAACCCCATTTACAATCACAATAAAAATAATAAAATATCTAGGAATAAATTTAACCAAGGAGGTGAAGGATCTGTACACTGAAAACTATAAGACACTATTGAAAAAAATGAAAGAAGACAAAAAATGGAAAGATATTCCATGCTTGTGGATTGGAAGAATAAACACAGCTAAAATGTCCACTTTACCTAAAGCATCTACAGATTCAATGCAATCCCAGTCAGATTCCCCATGACATTCTTCATGAAAATAGAACAAAGGATCCTAAAATTTATATGGAATAACAAAAACCCCAAATAGCCAAAGCAATTTTGAGACAAAAGAACAAAGCTGGAGGCGTTACAATCCCTGACTTCAAAATATACTACAAAGCTATAGAAATCAAACAACATATTACTGGCACAAAAACAGACACAGAGATCAATGGAACAAAATTGAAAGCCCAGAAATAAAACCACACATCTATGGACAGTTAATCTTCAACAAAGAAGCCAAGAACATACAATGGAGAAAGGAAAGTCCCTTCAATAAATGGTATTGGGAAAACTGGATGGCCACACGCAAAAGAATGAAAGTAGACCATTATCTTATACCATATACAAAAATTAACTCAAAATGGATTAAAAACTTGAATGTAAGACCTGAAACCATAAAACTTCTAGAAGAAAACATAGGCAGTACACTCTTTGACACCGGTCTTAGCAGCAACTTTTTGAATACCAGGTCTACTCAGGCAACAGAAATAAAAGAAAAAATAAATGGGACTACATCAGACTAAAAAGCCTTGACAAGACAAAAGAAACCATGAACAAAACGAAAAGACAACTCACCAACCAGGAGAAAATATTTGCAAATCATATATCCAACAAGGGGTTAATTTCCAAAATATATAAAGAACTCATACAACTCAACAGCAAAAAAACAAACAACCTGATCAAAAAATGGGCAGAAGATATGAACAGACATTTTTCCAAAGAAGATATACAGATGGCCGAAAGGCACATGAAAAGATGCTAGACATCACTAATTATTAGGGAAATGCAAATCAAAACCACAATGAAATATCACCTTACATCTGTAAGAATGGTTATATTTACCAAGACAAAAACAACAAATATTGCAGAGGATGTGGAGAAAAGGGAACCCTCATACACTGCTGGTGGGAGCACAAACTGGTGCAGCCTCTATGGAAAACAGTATGGAGATTTCTCAAAAAGTTAGCAGTAGAAACACCATATAGTCCAACTATCCTACTACTAGGTATTTATCCAAAGAACATGAAATCAGCAATACAAAGAGACTCATGCACCCCTATGTTCATTGCAGCATTATTCACAACAGCCAAGATGTGGAAGCAACCCAAGTGCCCATCAACTGATGAATGGATAAAGAAGATGCAGTATATATACACAATGGAATACTACTCAGCCATAAAGAAGACAAAATCATCCCGTTTGCAACAAGATGGATAGACCTTGAGGGTATTACGTTAAGCAAAATAAGCCAGAGAGAGAAAGACAAATACCATTTGATTTCACACATATGTGGAAAGTAAACAAACACAGGGATAAAGAGAATGGATTAGTGGTTACCAGAGGGGAAGGGGGTGGGCAAAAATGGTAAAGGGACATATATGCATGGTAACATATAAAAACTAGAGTATTGGTGATGAGCATGATGTAGTCTATACAGAAACTGATATATGATATGTACACCTGAAATTACACAATGTTATAAATATTGTGACCTCAATAAAATAATTTTTTATTTTTATTTTTTTCTGATTTATTTATTTATTTATTTTTGTTTATTGGAGTAACATTGGTTTATAACATTGTATAAATTTCAGGTGTACATCATTATACTTCTATTTCTGCATAGCTTACATCATGTTCACCACCCAAATACTAATTACAACCCATCATCACACACTTGTGCCGAATTATTGCTTTCGCCCTCCTCCCTCCCCCCTTCCCCTCTGGTAACCACCAATCCAATCTCTGTCTCTATGTGTTTGTTTGTTGTTGTTATTATCTACTACTTAATGAGGGAAATCATACAGTATTTGACCTTCTCCCTCAGACTTTTTTCACTTTGCATAATACCCTCAATGTCCATCCATGTTGTCACAAATGGCTGGATTTTATCGTTTCTTATGGCTGAGTAGTATTCCACTGTGTATATATACCACATCTTCTTTATCCATTGGTCCCTTGATGAGCACTTAGGTTGCTTCCAAGTCATGGCTATTGTGAATAACACTGCAATGAATACAAGGGTGCATGTATCTTTATGCATTTGTGTTTTCAAGTTCTTTGGATAAATACCCAGCAGGGGAATAGCTGGATCATATGGTAGTTCTATCCTTAATTTTTAGCCACATGCAAAAAAATGAAAGTAGACCCTTACCTTACACCATACACAAAAATTAACTCCAAATGGATTAAAGACTTGAATGTAAGACCTGAAATTATGAAACTTCTAGAAGAAAACATAGGCAGTACACTCTTCGACATCGGTCTTAGCAACATATTTTCAAGCACCATGTCTGACCAGGCAAAAGAAACAATAGAAAAAATAAACAAATGGGACTACATCAAACTAACAACCTTCTTCACAGCAAAGGAAACCATCAACAAAATAAAAAGACAACCTAACAATTGGGAGAAGATATTTTCCAACCATACATCTGATAAGGGGTTAATCTCCAAAATATATAAAGATCTCATGAATCTCAACAACAAAAAACTAACAACCCAATTAAAAAATGGGCAAAAGACCTGAACAGACATTTCTCCAAAAAAGATATACAGATGGCCAACAGACACATGAAAAGATGTTCAACATCATTAACTATCAAGGAAATGCAAATCAAAACTGCAATGAGATATCACCTCACGCCCGTCAGAATTGCTATAAATAATTTTTTTAAAAACTGAAAAATCCTAACTTAATCATCCATAAACTTCTGTTTCTTCTCTTAAATATTATAACTTAAAGCCAATGTTAATATTGCTTATTAAGTACTTAAGTTTGAATTACGTGGAATGAAGAAATTTAATACAGGTTAGTTTTTACCATTGTAACTTCATGGTGTAAAAGGAAAAAGTCTTCTTTGCAATTCTGTTATATAAAAATGATCACTTCTCTATGGGCAAAACACTGCACAATGCTGAATATTTCATAAATCCCCTTATTGATTCTTCATTAAAATAAAACATTAGGATTAGTTACCTAGCAAACTTTAAAATGGTGGGTTTTTTTAAATATCTGCATTGTTTCAACTACTACTACTGCTGCTGAAGCTGCTCCTAGCTAGATGAGACAATTTACCAATTATCTGCTATGTGTTTAGTATTATTCTAAATACTCCAAAGGTACAAAATTGTAGGGTTAGAACTTTCACTGAGTAAAGGGGGAAAAATAGCATAAAAGCAGGGGCATATTAATTTTTGTTTTCATGTTGAAAGAACATTTTGATAAGCAAGAATATAAACTGGTTTTTATACATTGAGTACAATTAGAATAGATGGAGAAGAAAGTATTTGGAAAGCCAGTGTCTATAAATGAAGAAATTGAGGTTTAATGACTCGCACCACACACAATCACGATGGATAATCTCCAACAAACCTATGCATACAGACAGACTACTTTTCTGTGGCATAATTAAGAGACCAAAAGTTTCATTAGCATGCAAAAATTTAAACAACAAAGGATTAGTTGTACTGTTTCAGATTGCACAACTAGGTAGAAATAGAAATGGAATGATCCTCTAGGTCCCCTGGTTAAAAGCTATACTCTTAGGTTATGCCATACTTCTCAAGATTGAATGCTCTTTGAACACATTTTAAGAAAAAAAATAATTTCCAAAACCAACAAAAAAATCTTTATTGACATATTTATATTAATTCATGACACAAGATGCTACAACAAAGCCATACACGGATGAGCGTTATTGTGCCTCAATATCTATATATGCGATAGCAATGTCTTGTTTCTTCCAATGTGTAAACTGGATAGCCACCATTCAAGCCTTTACTTGCTTCACTATCCAGTTCAGTTGGAGAAGAGTCTTGCTAAAACCACTTAGCTGACTCTTCAAGTCTTTTCATCTCTGCCTGTATTCATGAAATAAAAAGATCAAGACATCTCTTTCCCAATTTAATGAACCATAGAAAATATTATTCAAGTTCTCTTCAAAAAGTCATTCCTTTCCCCTGCCCAACATCCCATAGGCTGCTCATCATTTCTGATAAGTTAGACTTCTGGTCAAAAGGCACCCAACAGCTCCTACCCTTCACTCCACACATGTAGAAAAGATGGAGATACACACATATATACAGTTATGTATCACTTAATGACACATAATGACATTCTGAGAAATGCGTGGTTAGGCAACTTCATTGTGCAATCATAGAGTGTAGCTACACAAAACTAGATGGTATAGCCTACTACACACTGAGGCTATATGGTACTAATCTCATGGGACCACCACTATATATGTAGCTCACCATTGACTGAAATGTTGTTACGCAGCATATGACTATACACACACATATATACAAATATGTATACACACATATAGATATATATGAATTTTTTAAATAAAAACTAGTGTAAATATCTATGGACCAGAAGTGAGGGGGGGCTAAGCTTTTGCCTATATAGAGCACAAGGATTAGAAGAGTCAAAGGGGTCAAGATTTAAAATACCCAGTAGAAAGAGGAATTGAACACAATCCCCCCATTGTAGGATACCAGAGCCTAGTTCCTTATATAGAGTGTGGGCCTTGGTTTGTGTTCTATTTTAAGAGTTGAAGCTGAAAATGGTCTCCCCTATGCTTGGGGTTTCAGCTAGAGACAATATGTTCACCTGTCCCAGAGGGAAGAAGCAGAGACCCTTGCATGGCAGGAACTGGGCACTCCCTATGTGTTGGCTCTGAAATTAGAACTGAGAGATCCAGTCTCCAGAGGTAGAACAGGAATCTAACCTATGGCTCACCTCTCACCCAATCTTTCATTTTTACTAGAGAATTATGCAAGTAAACTCATGCTACGCCTGCTTTTACCTGATTTTTTCCTTAGCAATTTTGTGTGTTTTCGCTATTTAATATTACTATATCAATAAGTTGTAGATATTCCCCATACTTGCGATTTCCAATGTAATTTTTCATCAAGATTTGCTTTATTTGTTGGAGTTGCCTGAAGTAGGGAAAGTATTTTCTCTTGTACGTGTTCACACATTGCCCCAAGCCTGAGGCTTAATTGGCCTTGACTTTGTGAGTTATCTGCAGGAGCCCAGCCGTTGGGCTCTCACTGCAACAAGCCTCACCACCACCCACATAGGTTCCCTTCAGAAGCAAGCAAATATGTCTCTTCCAGACACAATCCTAAATCATTTCAGGGTTGACCAAATATTACAAGTTATGTTTAAAAATTAACCCTAGTCTGCTCTTTCTTATTAGATTTATATGAAGATAATGTTGCATATACATTCTACAATTGCATTAAAATATCTTTATGTTAGTTTCCTGCGCTGTCATAACAAACCTGTCTGTACAACCTATGCTGTCTCTACAACCTTAGTGGCTAAAAACAATACCAATTTATCTTACAGTTCAGGAGATTGAAAGTCCAAAAATGGGTCTCACTGGACTAAAATCAAGGTCAGCAAAGCTGCCTTCCTTCAAGGGGAGAATCTATTTCTTACCTTTCCCAGCTTCTAGAGGCTGCCTGGGTTCCTTGGCTCATGGCCCCTCCCTCCATCTTTAAAGCCAGCAGAGTAGCATCTTCAAATCTCTCTCTGACCCTGATTTCTTCTTCTGCCTCCCTCTTCTACATTTAAGGACCTCATGATTTCATTGAACCCAACCAAGTAATCCAGGATAGTCTCTTTATTTTAAGGTCAGCTGATTAGCAACCTTAATTCTATTTGCAACCTTCATTCCCCTTTGCCATGTAACATAACATATTCACCGATTCTGGGGATTACAACATGGACATCGTGTGGAGGGTGGAAGTATTATTCTGCCCACCCCAATCTTAGTGGAGGCCCTTCAGCCCATCTTATTTCTGTGCACAAATTAATGTTATTGGAGTCATCGTAAAATTTTGTCATTATACTTTTTGTCTGCAATCAAGGTTACCAAATAAATGTTCCTATTTGATGCAGTTATCACAAATTGCTATTACCGTTGTTGCTTATAAGCTGCTTTTCATGACTACATATTGTTGTTTTCATTAGACGCAGATTTCTCTCTAATCACTGACTTCACGTATCACGTAGATTTGATGTCCTCACTTGAGCTGTCAAGTATGCATTTCCATAGATGATAACGTGAGACATACACTCTTTCAGAGTAGACTTCAGGGGGTAAGTTTTATGCTGTGCTGAAATTAAGGTCCTTATGGGTTCTGCTGAGGCCAATTTAATTTTAGTGTATCATAATTTACCAGAAATAGTGATATAAAATAAGATTGACTGAACACCTGGGGCGTCTAATCAGGGTGATGAAGATGGAGTGAGAGTCAAGATGCCCTTGGTGCTAGCCAAGCCCGGACATTTAATTCCCCAAAATGTGTGATGAAAAGTTTTCTCTAACACCTAACTGTGTTCTTCCTATAGTGAATAGTTACATTGTTATCTTCAGTGTGGGAGAAACGTGCATTCTTCCTGAGCATCCATCCATGTTCTCTACTTCACTGTCATCTAGTGCTTCCCTCTCTGACACCTGAGTTCAGGGTTCTTCCAGCCCCTAAATTTTCACATCTGCTTTCTGCTACCTGTTCTCTTTTCCTTCAATTAAACAAAAGTTGCTAGGTTTAAAGTATCATAACTATATACTACCTTATCTATAAAAGCCTGGACACTGCCCCGTGCCAATGCCATAACGGTGAATTTGGTCCCCCTGTGTGTCTGCAGTGTGCTGAGTTGGAGCGGTTGTCAGAAAACATCAACCTACATTTTGTGCACATTCAAGTTATGTGGTATTAGGAATTTTTGTAATATGATTTCAACACATCAAATGGTTTATTATTAAAAGTGAAAAGGATGAACATTCTCTAGTTCATTTATTCATTAGTTCATTCATTTACTTATTTTTTAATCTAGTCGTCAAGCAAGACCTGCTGTGTGCCATAGACCATGTCAGATATGATGGATACAAGAATGAGTAAGATAAAATCCTGTCTTTCATAAGAGACAGAGTCTAAAAGAGGAAAAAAATAGATACTAAATAGAGAGAAAAAGTAATCTACAGGCTAAAGCTGCCTTGTGGCATCTCTTTTCTTCAGTTAGCTCTCTCATTTCCTCCATTCTGCAGTAATGTGGTCCTTGGATCTAACATAATGGGCATTTCCCAATGGAAATGGGATAAAGATCATCATAGGAGCTTTGGAAAGGTTGACTTATATTTGAAAACGAAGAGGCCAAAATCAAAGGTATTGTTTTAAAATTCAACTTCAGATAACATCACTTTTATAAACTTTATGAAAGTTTAAAAATCTCTTAAATCAATTAAAGCGCAATGAAATCCCTAATTTTAAGAATTAATTTTTATTTGCTTCAAAATATTCTAATGCACAGGCTCACACAGGACTGCCCATATGAGAAAGGTCAATAGTTAAGTGAAGTGATGACTTTCTGGAACTGTGATGAGCATCCTTGTCTGAAATTGGAATGCCCAGGTGAAACTTTCTTCCCTACTTGAGTCTCAGGAAAGCACATGGTGTGAAGTTAGCCCCTTCTAATAAGCTATTTATGCCACTTTGCTGAAATCAAAAGAAGTGAAGAAAATGGTCTTCTTTCTCTCCTTCTACATGACCCAGTGGGAAGCTGGCTGGCCCTCCTCTGAATTAAGCTATCACTTTTTACCACTCTTCGGGAACGTATCAATGTCTCCCTTGCATTCTTACATAAACATGTAATGAATTATGAGCTCCTAGAGGAGAGAGTCTGTGATCATCTTGGATCTCAAACAGTCCCCATGACAATGCTTCACCTATGGTTGACTCTCCACAGTGGCTTCTTGAATTTGAAAGGATTAGTTCCAGGATCCTCACGGATGCTTTTAATACCCATACCCATCCTCAAGAAAGCAATAGCAATCTGTGAACAGTTCCCTAGCATTTAAGAGATAAAATTCTTCCAGAACACGAAAAAAAAAAAGCTGATATTTCTATTTGTCATAATACACAATTATGCACTACAGATCTGCTCTCTGCTTTGTTGATAAAATATACTTGACCCAGCCTGTTGGCTTTTATTGACGGTGTCTGTTTTTTCTTTTTTTTTTTTTATAATTTTATTTATTTATTTTCCCCCAAAGCCCCAGTAGATAGTTGTATGTCATAGCTGCACATACTTCTAGTTGCTGTATGTGGGACACAGCCTCAGCATGGCCGGAGAAGCGGTGCGTCGGTGCGCGCCTGGGATCCGAACCCAGGCCGCCAGCAGCAGAGCACATGCACTTAATCGCTAAGCCACGGGGCGGGCCCTGACGGTGTCTCTTTATGTCAGCACTTCTGGTTCTCTGTAATACCCCGAGCCACATCAAGTGCAGCAGAGCTCCACAAACTTGTGCACAACCCAAGGAGACAGGCACATTGATACCTCTCCTTAATCCGCCGGAAGAGCCGTCTTGTCTGCAGGAAGCTGGTGTAAGAATGAAGGCAGTGCCGAGCACAGGTCCTGGTTGTCTGGGGCTTCTTGCAACTCGGGGCTTTTCATGTCCTTTGTCTGGTTGAACTGGGAGTGGGGATTTTAGGGACCTGAGTGACACTAGTAGAAGGGAGACAGCCCACATGGACCTTCACACACAGGCTGCTACAACGTGTGTTAGGACAAATGGACACTCAGAAGACCCCATCCCATGATGCTGCATGTAAGGAGGTGGGACTCCCAGCCCTGACTCTGCCCCAGTGAGATCTGTGCCCTGGAAAGTCACTTCGCCATTGCTGCCTTGGTTTACTCAAGGGTGGAATGAGAGAGCTGTAACTAGATTATCTCCAAAGGCAATGCAAGGTTTAGTACCTTGTTCATTCAAAGCATTAGGGATAAACACAGGTCATGTAGGGATTCACAACATTGTAAACACATGCAAGAGTTTCATAATATGGTAAAAATTGTGCCTCTGTCTGGAAAGGGAGTTAAAGTGAGATGTGTGCAGCTGCAGTCAGCAGGCTCCTACGATTGAGGAGCTCATAGATGACCATAAATGACGATGACTGAAGAAATACAAAGCACACGGTGTCCCAAGATTTTTACTTTTATCCAGAGAGTACAGAAGTCAAGACCCATAGATTTTATTCTCGAAAGAGACAGAAGAAAGCGTTGTGCCCAAGCAGCACAATCTGAGATGCCAAGTAGTTATTGAAATAGAGTCGTGAGTGCAATTTCTGTCTGTTTTTAATTTTATGAAGAAAAATATTTTTAGTTTACATCAATTGCATTACCTTGAATCCAGGAGAAAAATCATGCAGTGACAGAAATCAAAGCAGGAACATCAAAACATGTTTTGATATAATCAATTTAAAGCATAGAAATGTTTTACATTGATTTTGTCAAACATTTCATTTTCCCAAATATTACAAAAGTTTTATAAACTTCTCATTGGAATTAAGGTTTGTTTAATGATACAATTTTCTAAAATATATAGTGTATAAGAACAATTAGCTGTCTTCTAGCCATACCCTACTATGATTCATTTATTGATGCAGTGGAGAGTATTGAGGCTCTTTTGTGTCCAAGACACTACTCTATGAGGCACTTTAAGGAAGTATGCCATCTCACTCTTTCCTTGGAGGAGTCACAATCTGTGAGAGGTGATGCACACACAAATAATCACAAAGCAACGCAGTGACAGGTAAGTATTACTAAAACTTCTTCTCAGTCTACATGGTTTGCTCTTAAACATTAACTCCTACTGATTTTCTCAACAAGTCTGCAGAATAGAAGAGGGTGGGTGATATTGCTCCAAATGAACCAATGAAGACACTAACTCAAGTCACCAAGGCCACAGGCAGCAATGGGGAAATGCAGATTTTTACTTCCTCTTAATACGTCAAACTGTTCTTACAACTGAGGGGAGATAAACGTTATTTCCCAATGTCAAGATTAAAAACCAAAGAAAGCTTACTGAAAATTTGGCTTTTGATTTGAGTCAGGAAGAACAAGTGGGTTCTCTTAATGGAGTCCAGGGTGTTGAGCATTTTAGATGGAGGAAAGACTAGGGGCAGAAGGAGGGACATGATGAAGTATAAGGGCTGCTTAGGTTTCTTATGAGCAATGTGCTATGACCAAGGATGAGGTTCCTGCAGAGCAACAGGGGAGATGAGCATGGAGAGGACACAGCATGTGGGGTCTGCCATGTCAATTGGAGTTTGGACTTAGCAATTAGTTCTGCAAAAAGTTTGAATCATTGGAAATGATTAGCCACAAAACAACACAGTGGTTGTGTTGTTAAGCACAGTGATAGATAAGCAAGACAATCATAAACGGAATGAGTAATTTAGAAATAATTTAGAAGTAACATAGAAGAGTCTTATAGCCTTCTGGTCTATAGATTTACAATCAGTCTCATAGACTTATTGGCTGGGGGTTGGAGGGAAATGGTAATTAATGGAGGTGTGAGGGTAAAAAACTCAGTTCTGGGGGCCGGCCTGGTGGTGTAGTGGTTAAGTTCATGTGCTCCACTTTGGCTGCCCAGGGTTCACAGGTTTGGATCCCAGGTGCAGACCTACACACTGCTCATCAAGCCACACTGTGGTGGCATCCCATATACAAAATAGAGGAAGATTGGCAACAGATGTTAGCTCACGACCAATCTTCCTCACACACACAAAAAAAAAACTCTTCTGACTTTTAAACACAGAAGGTATATTATTTCAGACGCACATACATGCACACAGTCCAGATGTGCTGATTTCTGAGTCCAGATACTAAAACTGCATCATCAGAAATCTGACCCCTCCCTCCATCTCTTGGTACTGCTTTCTTCTGTGTTGGTTTCTTTCTTGGACGCACTTTCCTCTCCCAGTATCACTTTCACCCCTGAGAACAGGATCCACTGGTCCCTTTAGGGTCCCAGGTCTCATTGGGTCCTGGGAGAGAAGGGTAATCAGGTTCATCAGCTTGGGCCACACGTACACACCTGTGGTAAAGGAGGTGCGGGCCCATGATTGGCATCCTGTTCTGGTTAGGTTGGGCTGGGATATGCAGACATAACAACCACCCCCTAATGCCAATGACTTAACACAGCACAGGCTCATTCACTGTCCTCCCTACACCTACTGTTAATCGGCAGGCCCTGCCCTGGACCCAGGCCACTGCAGCAGGCATTCTCAGGCTTGATACCAGACACTGTGGCAGAGGAAAAGAGAAGCATAGCACATGACACACTGGCTCTTAAAACTTCCATCATGAAATGACATCTGTTACGGCTCACGTTCCATTGGTCAAAGCAAGTCAGAAAGTCACACTCACTTTCAAAGAGACAGAAATTGCCTTATCACGTTCCTAAGAGGAGCCAAGAAATTGTCTGTGAAGCACTAGTGACCCCCACTCAGCCCCCCAGAATGATAGGAAGTTTGGAAGCCAACTCCTGAACTGAAAGAATATGGCACTACTCGGTTAAGCACTGTGGCAGAAACTGCACCGCATTACAGTTAGGAGAAACGGCAATAGTCCATCATAATGTGAGACGGAGAAGAGCCCGAATTGGGGTGCAGAAGTGGGAGGAGCCAGAAGAGAAAGTTAGGTCAGGACTTAGTGAGAAATGGGATATGGAAAAAGAAATCATGCTTAACACTGACGGTTTGGGATTTCACTGTTGTTGTTGTTGTTTGTTATTTATTCATTTTTGTCTTGGTGCCTGGAGAGGCTGACGTATCATAAACAGAAACAGAAAAATCAGGATAAGGAAAGAGCTAGTAAAGGAAGATTATCAAATTCAAAATGTCCAGAAGGTAGGTGGATATGAGACCCTAGAGTATCCTACAAGGTAACTGTCACAAGACCTTCTACAATGGTGACTCAGGAGCTGAATTGTGTCCCCCTACAATTGATACACTGAAGTCCTAATCCTCAGGACCTCAGAATGTGACTGTATTTGTAAATAGAATCTTTAAAGAGGTAATTAAGGTAAAATAAGGTCATTAGGGTGGGTCCTAATCCAATATGACTGGTGTCCTTATAAGAAGAGGAAATTAGGACATAGACATGCACAGAGGGAAGACCAAGCGAAGACACCAGAAGAAGACTATCATCTACAAGCCAAGGAGAGGAGCACTCTCAGAAGAAACCAACCCTGCCAACTCCTTGATCTTGGACTTCCAGCCTCCAGAACTGTGAGAAAATAAATTTCTGTTGCATAAGCTGCCCAGTCCGTGGTATTTTGCTATGGCAGCCCTAGCAAACTAATACAGCCACTTCAGAAAGAGTTTCCCAAGGATCAAGTTGTAATTTGAATTAAGAAGCTTGTGATTTTATATTTTTACAATTTGCACATTCCCACAGAAGCTGTGTGGAATATTCTAAATGGTCAAGTTAAAGCTTTATTAATGCCTCTCTGAAGCTCATCATGCCCTCATTATTTGCCCTCACTTACCCCATAAGTGACTTAAATTTTAGAACCTATATTTAGAGGAAAAGAGAGCATGGAAAATTGCTGATCAGAAGAACAGTTAAGGAGTCCCCTGCAATGTGACAGGTCGTGGCAACAGGCAGGTAATAGTGATGACTCTCTTGAGTGTTGCTAGTCTAAAGACGATAGTCTCCAAATGAGCTGCAGCAATGTTTCTGGTCTCACAAGTATTTTTTCAGGACTTTTCCATGTGCCCACCTACAGATGGAGTCTATTTCTCCTTCCCTTGAACCTGGGCTTATCTGGTGGCCGCCTCTATGGATGGAATGTGGTGGAAGCGATCCGTGTGACCCCTGGGCCTGGCTCTCTCACTGTTGGGACACTCACCATTGGAACCCAGCTACCATGCTGTGAAGAAGCCCAAGACACATAGAGAAGCCCCATGTAGGTGTTTCAGACAATAGCCCCAGCTGAGGTCCCAGGTGACAGCCACATACGTGAGTAAATGAGGCTCAAATGGTTCCAGCCCCCAGCTTTGAGCTACATAGCTTGTGCCAAGAATTTTACTTCACTACTGTCCTTCTGAGTGTTGAGAGAGGCCCCTTCTCCCATTTGGCCTCTGCCCAGCACCAGCCTGCAGCCTGGAGGTCCAGAGCTCTGAGACCTGCCTGGGGTCCTCAGAGTTCTCATGAGGCTGGGGCAGCAGGAAGGTCCTCCAGGGGCTTTGCCAGCAGAGCTCATGGGCCAGGGGTAATTTGCCCACAGACAAAGACAAGAGACAGGCTTATTTATGAGGATATACGGAGCACTCTCTAAGGACTTCCAGAAATCACTGGGCGGATCCTTGGGGGAAAAGAATGATGCTCCATCAGCAACACGGTGGGGACTGACAACAGAGATGTATCCACTACATCATTATTTCACACAAGCACATCACTGCCGCCCGAGCAGCTCCTGTAATGTCTCAGTTGAGAGAGTTTACACCATTCATCCAGATGGGCCTCACCTTATTCTAACTAAACATGCTCATCTTCTCAGAATCATTCAAAATTCTAGGTGGTTTTCACCAATAAAAATGGCAAAGATTAAAAACACAATCCCTGTAAAGCTGATGGTATGCTTGGGAATAAGCTATTTGACATACTGCAGGTGGAAGGAATTTTGCCTAAGAGCAGTTTAGCGACTAAACCAAAAGCCTGAAATACATGCATAAATTTGACCCAGTAACTTCATTTACAGGACTGTGTCTTAAGAACCTAATCATGAGTATACACAAAAATATGTCTACAAAGACATTCATTGAAATTTTTTTTCAATAGTGCCTCTTAGAAACCACCCAAATTTCCAAAAACAGATATTGGGTATTCATGTAATGGAAATTATAGCCATTGAAAATGATTAGAAGAGTATCTATGAGCATATTGCATGGAAAAATATGCCTGTTACAATGTTAAGAAAGAAAGAACCTATTAGCCAGCACTTTGAACCCAAATTTATAGCCTCCCTTACCCTAGGAAATATAATCAAAAAGTGCGCAGCCATCTCGGGAGGGAAGGGTTGTGTGGTAAGACTGCTCTTTTTTTTGCACATTCTCTATTCCCACCCTTTTCCTTCCTAACAGTCTTGATTGCATTTGAGATCACCACAGGCCCAGGCACAAAGCTACATTTCCCAAACTTTCTTGATGCCAGGAGTTCTGGTCAATTAGATGAAGCAGAGGCTGCTGCAGATTTTTGAGAAAGTCCCATTTTGGTGAAGAGCCACCATTTTCTCCTCAATGTCTCTTAATTCCCATCTCTCCTCTTCCTTTCTAAAATGCAGATATAATACTTGGAGTTGAAGCAGCCATCTTTTGAGCGTGAGAGGGAAAACCACAGGGCAGGCAGGTAAAGGAGCGCTGGTTCTTGAAGGCATTGCTGGGCTGTTGCATGAGCCCTGGACACCTTATATGAGAACTAAAACCCCTATGACATTAAGCCACCATTTCTTGGGTTTCTATTACAGAATAACATTTTGAACTGATAACAAGTTATACAATTATGAACTTTAAAATATAAACATGTGTTTAAAAGTTTTTAATAAACATATTTCTGTATTAAAATGCTATAAAATTACAGAAGCAACTAGAGAATGTTTCTGGACCTTCCCCATGTAATTCATCTGTATCGAGTATGGGTTCTGGTTACTCTGCCTTCACCAGGCCAGTCTTAGATTTCTATTTCCTTCCCTTTATGATAAAATATATGACCCGGGTTATATATTTTCTCTTAAACTTCATTTGTTTGTCTTCTAAGCTTGTTTATTTTTTCTCTGTTCTTTAATAAGAATCCAATTTATTTTTCAAACCATAACATGTAATTCTTCTAAGAGCAAATGTTTATATATCTTCTTTTTGTTCACAAAGCATTTACATATGTATTATGTCATAATATTGACATTAACCCTGTCTACCTATCAATATTTGTTCTTTTTTTTTGACCATTTCTGTCTTCTTCTTGTTCTGTTCACAATCTGTAGGCTGGGACATCTTGTCATGTAAAGAACTTAGCCTTTTTGTCTTGGATCATGTCTTATAAACATGTAATTCCGTATCCCCCTCCCAGATACACACACATGTCCCACATTGGTATTATAATCACAATTGTCACATCCACATCTTTTTAAGTATGCTAAAAATATTTTCGTAATAGTGTTACAATACATTATTTTCCTAAATATTCTTCTCATCAAATTGCTCTAATGTTTAAGCACCTCATATTAAATAGATACTGCTTAGAACAGCGTGTGGTGGTTAGAAACAAAAAAAGGCATTTCTATCACCTACCACAAATTTCTTGTCCCGCATCTTTGATAACTTGGAGTCACAACCAAGTGAATGTCAAAATAAATGAGGAATTTGAAATAGAAAAAAAAATGGGCATTTCTGTTAGCATATGAATTTCTGCTGGCATATTTGCTGTTTTCAGGCATGTTAGCTGTCAGGTAGTTGGAAAGCAATGACGTACCCTCTGTGTACAGCTTAACTGTCATGGGAAAGTAGAGCTATTTTAGCACAGGGCTTTTGAGCTAGCCAACAGGTAAAAGCACCATGTCAGCAATGCTACAAAATCCCCTATAAAAAGCTGGAAAACGTTTTGTCTCCATTCAAAACAAACAAACAAAATGCATCTACACTCTTAGCCTCCTGTCACATACACTAAGTGTTGGTTTCTTCAGCATTTATTCTGTCTACAGAAAACCACACAGTTAGGAAAAAGCCCCATGGGACTCCCTTCAGGATGAAAGCCGCGTATTTCTTTCTTTGACGTCAGTTCCATCTCCAGAATTCAGGGCTTCCCCAATCCGAGACCGGAAGAGTGTTTAAAAACTAAAAGCATTGTTGCCTTCTCACCGACGTCTCCCCAGCTCCTTCTGTCATTTGTTTCACTTTCCTTAAGCCCATCTCCTTTTGCTCCCTCACCAATCATCAGCCAATTCCCTCTGTCCTGGAGAAAGGAGGAAAGGACAAATCTTTGGTCTAAACAAACGCAGTGTCCAGCCACTTTCAAAAGGCAAAAGTACACAGTTTCTAAACAGCCACACTTCTTCCTAAGTGGGCCAATCCATCTTGTGGGACCGCCAGTCACATCCCCACCTGACCAAGCACAGTGCCAGCCATCCACCTCGCTGGGGTTTAGAACCGCGTGCTGAGCAAGTCAGGTGGGGGCTTGTGTTCGTCCACTTCCTCTCCTGAGATCACAGTCTGTACGGTACAAGGTAGGCTCTCCAGAGCTTCAGCTCCTTTAAGACAAAGGAGTTGAAAGCAAGAAAGGAGCTGGTCTCTGCGAGTACTGGAGGGAGGTTGGGGGGGGGCGGGGGGCAGTGGCACAGCTCAACCAGGAAAATAATCAGGTGTGTGCTCCTTAAACGTCTCCCCAAAGATGTCTTATAAATATTTATAAATATGCTTAGGTAATTTTTTCACATCTCCCAAAGATCCATAAGAAATCGATTATTCAAGTAATTTTAAATATATATATATTCCAAATAATTTCCCTTAGAAATATTACTTCAACAAATTAGTCCATAATTTTAACACAAAAATCAATCATTTTTGCTCTATTAATATTTCTGAATATTTAGTAATATACCTCTAGGCATGATTAATTGTTCACGTTTATTTTATCTGACCTCACTCATTTCTCAATATGTAGAACTAGTATTAATTAACCCTTTCCTTCCTTCACTCCTGACAGCCTGCCTACCCCGCTCCATGCACATTCCTCAAACGCTTACGAATAGTGGTGGACAAGTAGATATGTACCTACACCATTTGAAAATAATAATCAGATTTAATTGTTTCATATAAATTATATGTATGAACTTTTCAATGCAGCTAAGTTAAATGTTTTGAGTTTGAATTCATTTAGACCAAAGAAATTGCCAATATTGTAAATGTTGTGAAAATTCCAAATTAGCTATTTGCAATTTGAGTTCAGCTGATGGAAATGCCTCTGTACTAAGTGCCAGAAGGTTTTAGCTCTAGCCCCTTAACAAGTGAGGGTCTGGGGTAGGAGAAAATCAGTTTGATCTGTTTATTTGTGAAATAGGGAAAATGAAAATATTATCTACTATCACATCTGATCTGGAGGTTATTTTGAAGCTAACAGGAAATGATGTGGAAGGACTCTTCCTCAATATACAGCATTCAGCTCATGTGAAATATGACTATTCTAATTCCTCTTGCTCTTTGTCTTCAAATGTGTGTACTTTACGTCCAACATACAAGTACATATGCATAGGCATGTTTTTAGATAAGAAAACACAAGGAGAAGTTTTTAATTAAGGATACCAATGTTTTATTTTCATGAATTAGAAAATATATATGAAAGTCAAACCTTCCATTGCCTTTTAACATAGATATTTGCCTTTGCCTGACCAGCTAATCAAACTTTCTCCATTTTTTTTGATAATAGTGTCAAGATTGCCATGGACTGCTTCAGCAACAGAAAACTTAGGGACAATGGGGTTCACCTCCAGGACTTTGATGGTTAAATAGGCAAGACTTCTTCTGTCAGGTATGGAAGAGGATGGTGTGGTCCTACAGAGGGTATAGCTGTCAGGGACACTGCACAGTTCTAGCGTCCCCAAGGTGGGGACAAGACCTCCTGAGAATGGAAACAACAGAGAGGGGAGCAATGGGAAATGGAGACAGCAAGAATGATGACAAGAGCTTTATGGAGACATGCATGTGTCTGGGGCAGAGACCCCTAGCTCTGGAATCTTGGAGCTGACAAATTTCTGCTCTCACTAATCTGAGACAGGTGCCCTTGAACTTGTGAAAAAAGATCCCTATCTAACACTCATTTCAAGACACTGCCAATTTTTTAAATAAATGTATTCTTTTTAGAAATGGTCTATTATTAGTAAAATGACAGGTTATTATGCTTAAGCCACCAAAATTTAATAGGTTAGGTCCTAAATTCATTCTAAAAATATATATGAAATATCTCCCAAATGTCAAATAGAAAGCTACATTCAAGGCCATTTGAAAATGTGATTGGCAAAGTGATGAAGTTCAGAGTTATAAAAATCAGGATCATCTAAATGGCCCGAAAGGGGAAATTTGCTGTGAAATAGCTTTGCTCTGCCCTCCCAATTTCTAATGCCAAGTTGTGTGTCAACCTGCAGTTGGAGAATGTGCCCAGAGTCCTCCCCAGCATTCCAAGGGCAGGCATACGTCTCCATTTGTGTTCTCCAAACTGGCAACTTTTAGGTCCCAGCCACAAATCCGACATATGGAAGAAAGCACACCAAACCCCATACTACTTCATGGGCCAAAAAGACACAAACAAAAGAAATTGCGTAGAGTTTTTCCAGGTCTGACATATGGTATGCATATGTACTTGTTCAGTATGCAGTTTCCCCAGGCGTCCCACATTTGCACTTTGCAGTCTGTCTGCTGTTCCAGTGGCTACTGGTCCCAGGTCACTAATAAGGAGGCTGTAATGATGGAAAGTCACTTTGCAAGTAGGTATTTTGAATTTGCTCCTTGACCATGACTGAAGAAACCTATGTGCATACCATGTACCAACATGCATTTTGAACAAATGGTTCACATACAACTAAATGTGCATTTTCACCTGATTTGAAACATCAGCAGTCAGACCTCTAAGATATTTCAAATATTTTATGATATTTGATTTGAATGGCTATAGTTTGCTCAGTAAAACTAAAAAATCAATGTATTAGAAATCCCTAAAGCAGTCTATTAAACCTTCCCACAGAAAGTTATTATGTTTTTACATCACATAAAACTCACTGAAACTTCTTATCCTCTTTAGTCTTAAAATGTTTACTATCTTTCTGCAGATCATGCATTTATTTTCTATAATTAGGTTGATTTTTTTTCTCATTTGTTGCTTTTGTTTCCAAATGGAAATGGATTTATTTTTCTGATTACAAAATTAATGGATGCTCACAAAAAAAACATATAAAAATATTAAATATTTCACCTATCTTTCCAAAGTTTTCTTATGCACATGTATACTCACATACCTGTAATTATAAAATGGATTACAATACAACGTGTATAAAATTACCATGTTGGTTTTAGATTTTTGAACTAGTTGACGACATCCATTTGCCAAAGCCTCCTAATTTCTTTAGCCTGTACTATCTTACTCTCAGCTAACTACTCCTCATACTTGGTCTGCTCATGCTCAAGCAACAGTGAAGCTGCCTTAGATAAGCAAGAACTTTCAGTGTTGTTGCTGTGGGTCATTTTTCTCAGTGGTATTGGCCCATCAATTCTTGAGGATCTGATTTCTGAGGCCCCCCGGGATTTCCCACTCCCTCCACCTTCTTGGAGTCCTGTTGCTCTTGTCTTTCACGGCTTTGACCTCCTGTTTTCTCAGGTCCTTGATAGAACTCAGCTTACCCACATGGCTCAGACTCACAGCCTAAAATGGGATGTGTCACCGCCCCACCTCTATCTGATTTGGTCACTTGATCCTGGATCCCTGACTCTGCCTTGACTAGGGGCTTCCAGAATATACTCTAGGAACAGGCACATTCACCTTTGCACATTGCCTCAAATCCCAGAACCTGGCCCTATAATCTATGACTCACTGTGTTTATGGTTCCGACACCCAAGTTTTACAGAAGTCATCTATTTTTAACATTATGTGTCCCTGTTGATATAAAAAGGGCAATTACTGAATAAACAACAGTATTAAAAAATGCTCATTTTCTTCTAAAAGAAATCAGTGTCCAAGTTCCTAGTATGTAATGCATGTTTCTGTAGAACTATAGAAAAATTTTAAATGACGTTTCAGTGAGAGTTAAGGTAAACTAGCTGCTCTAAGAAATAGTTCAAATCTACTGTTTGCAAATATTTTCTCCCATTCCATAGGTTGCCTTTTCACTCTGCTGATTGTTTCCTTTGCTGTGCAGAAGTATTTTAGTTTGATGTAGCCCTAGTCCCACTTGTCTATTTTTGCTTTCGTTGTCAGTCCTTTGGTGTCATATCCATGAACTCATTGCCAAGACCAGTGTCAAGGAGCTTTTCCCCTATGTTTTCTTCTAGGACTTTCACAGTTTCAGGTATTACATTTAGGTGTTTGATCCATTTTTTATGGTGTAAGGTAGGAGTCCAACTTCTTTTTTTTGCCAGTGGTTATCTGGTTTTCCCCACACCGTTTGTTGAAGACACTATCCTTTCCCATCGTGTATTCTTTGCACCCTTATCAAAGATCAGTTGACCGTATACGCATGGGTTTATGATAAGGGATTAATTTCCAAAATATATTAGGACCTCCTACAACTCAATGGCAAAAAAAGATGATAATAATAATAACCCAGTTAAAAAATAGACAAAGGACTTGAACAGCCATTTCTTCAAAGAGAACATACAGATGGCTAACAGGTATATGAAAAGATGCTCACCATCATTGTTAGGGAAATGGAAATTAAAACTACAATGAAAGACCTCCTCACACCTGTTAGGATGGTCATTATAAAAACAAGATAATGAGAGTTGGCAAGAATGTGGAGAAGTTGGAACCCTTGTACACTGTTGGTGGGAATTTAAAATGGTGCAACACCTATAGAAAATAGTATGGAGGGTTCTTCAAACAAAAATAGAACTACCATATGCTCCAGGAACTCCGCTTCTGGGTATGTTTATACATATCCGAAAGAACTGAAATAAGGATCTCAAAGAGATATCTGCATTTCCGTGTTCATTGCAGCATTATTCACAATAGCCAAGATAGGGAAACAACACAAATGTCCATTGACAGGTGAATAAAGAAAATGTGGTATATACATACAATGAGATATTATTCAGCCTTTAAAAATGAAATCCTGCCATTTGTGAAAACATGGATGAAACTGAAAGACATTATGCTAAGTGAAATAAGGCAGTCACGGAAGGACAAATACTGCATGATTCCACTTACAGGAGGTATTAATAATAGTCAAAGTCATAGAGCAGAGAATGTAATAGTCATGGCAAGGGGCTGGGGATGGGGATATGGGGAGTTGTTCAATTGTTGTAAAGTTTCAGTTATGCTAGATGAATAAGTTTTAGAAATCTGTGATACACCATAGTGCCTATAGTTAACAATACAGTATTGTGCCCTTCAAAAGTTGTTGAGAGGGTAATCTCATATTAAGTGTTATTCCCACAATAAATACATAAATAAATAATTTTTTTAAAGGGACAGAAGGAAACTCAGAGATGTTGGGTACGTCTATTACCTTGATTGTGGTAATGGTGTCACAGTTGTCTGCCTATGTCAAACTCATCAAATAGTACACATTAAATATGTGCAGGTCTTTGTACATCAATTATACATCTATAAAGCTGTTTATATCTGTCTATCTGTATAAATCCCTATATATAAAATGGTTCAAGCATCATTGTAGTTATACTTGTTTTGTTTTTGTTTTTGTTTGTATTTTTGCTCAGCTAAATCCTTCCAAGTCCGAGAGGAGTACAGGGGAGGTCTCTGCTCTGCACAGTCATTTGGGAACCCAGGTTTGCAGAGTTTCTGCCCTTGTCCACATGCAGCCTTCAAAGTCAGCCCATTTCCCGTTAAAGACACTTTTGCCCCCGGTGGTAGAGGCTTCATTGTGCGGCAGTTTTATATTTGTCTTTTCCTAGATTCCTAATATCAATTCTAGACTAGATTTTTTAAATAAACTTTTTTGAGCTATAAATTATGTAAAATAAAATTCTACCATTTTAAGTGCACAATTCAATGAGCTTACATTGTTTTCATTTGTGTAACTACCGCCACAGTTAGATGCAGAACACTTCCATCATCCAAAAAATTGCCTTGAGCTCCTTTGCAATCAATATCTTCTCTACCACCCCCTTTACCCTCCAGCAAACACTGCTTTACTTTCAGTCACCGTAGTTTTGCCTTTTCTAGAACTTTACATAAATGGAATTATACGTCATGTAATTTTTGTGTGTCGGGTTTCTTTCATTTAGTGCAACGCTTTTGAGATTCACCCAGGTTCTTGTGCGCACATGATTATCTGATTCTTTTGAGGCTTGCTTTTAAGTTATGTTTTGGTAGGTCCATGACAGCCTTTAATCTGTATAGACTAGTTTTTAACAATAATTTCTATACTAGGTTCTTCAATTACCTGTGGTATGAATTAAGAACTCCAAACCAATGCATGTTACAGGCTGCAGGTTCTGTTTTCTCATGGGTTTCTATTTTCTAAACATAGCTCACAACTAGAGCTCCACTTGGGCACTGGATCCCTAAAGAATAAGCAGAGGTCTTCTAATCCTTATATTCTGGCCTTATGTAAAAAATGTATTTCCAGTTCCACCCAGATCAAGGGAACACAGTCCCTGCAGGGACATTGAGCACTTAGTATTAAGACAATGTCTGTTTCTAATATCCCCATAGGGATGTTCTATTCCTATATTCAATATACTCAATGTCTACTCAGGCTCTGGATTTAAATTTCCTGTCATTTTAGGCACCTGTGGTTTTATTTTTCTTTCTTGCAACTTTAGCTGTGCATTTTTATTTTACATTGACTATATTTATCCAGCATTTGCATGTTTTTGCATGTGTACATCGGTGAGAGGTTGAGGGGGAAGACATTCCAGGTCAGAGCAGTCTCCCACAGACTGGAAATCTCATGGCACTGTCCAAGGGAGATGATCCCAGAGGCAGATGGCTTCCATGGTGACTGGAAGGTCCATTGACGAAGGTATTTGGGTTTATATGAGCCTTCATGTGAATCTATTGAAAAATCTTTGGGTTTTCTCACAGTGTGCAAAATAAATGGAACATCTATTTATAACAAAAGCTGGTATTTGCCGTGTTAGAGAAAGAGAATACATAGGAAACTAAAAAGTTTCATATGCCTGAATGTTACCCAGTAACCCACCTTGAGGTCACTCTCCTGAGGTTTTCCTTGCTCTTCATTTTAACTATGTAATTCAATGAAACAATAGTAATTTAAACATGGGAAGCAAAATGCCTTCCTCAGCATAAGCTCCATATAGTGTGCCTTTTTCTAATTAGAAAAATATTCTGTTTTAATGAACAATTTAGTTTAAGGGACTTGAGGTATTTTTGCATGGAACATTTTGGATAGGAAAGTTTTAGGTATCAAAACTTTTCTGACCTATTTTTTTCTTAAAGCTATTCGTTGAGTATTAGTAGAGGGGGCTGCAGGGAAATGGAACGCTTAGTTCTAGGATACACTGGTCACAGTACTTTGGAGGTAATGTAAAAGCAATGTAGACCAGCTCCTCCAGATTCTCTCCTCAAAACCCATCCTATCACAAAGGAGAAAATCCAATGTAATTTAGCAGATACAATAATCTTCTTCCCAAAAGAGACAAAAATTGGCAACCTTCTCTCTAATGCATCCATTTGAGTGTTAGACTTATTGACTTGGTTTTCTACTTTAAGCTGCCAAAATTTTGTAAACATCACTGTCCAATTCTGGTAGGATGAGTGTAAGATTGAGACATGCCCTGGGTTTTTGCCCTTAATCCCTTCCTCTCCATTGTTTCCAAACATCTAATCTTTTTCTTTATATTAGTGTAATTAAACTTGGGCAAGATGGGTAAAATCCTGTCTCCACCTGGGTTGGATAATAAGTCATTGTTGGTTCCAAATGACTGTGGCATTCTATCACAAAGGATGACCTTCACAAGCTCCAAAAATTCTTATAGAGTCCAACAATAGGATTTGCTGTTACTCAGATCCCATTTTAATTTTATTACATTGATGAAACTTGTTTTCTGAAAAACTTCCAGAAAATAACCTGACTACGTTGTAAAGTTTAAGATAAACAAGACGGTTGGCTATTTTCTCAGCACTAAGGGCTCACCCGACACCCTGGTCTCCAGGTTTAGCAATCTGGCACTAGCTGACTGCGAGAACAGAGGCCCCTCCTTAACAAACCTCAGTCCCCGCCCAAGGGGACCTTCCTTCTCTCAACACACCTCTCATCTCCTTCCTCTCTCCCTCTGTAATCACAAACCTTTTCACCTGGTTGTGCTGTGTTTATCGCCCCTGGGTCTAGGAATGCACTGTCACTTCCAGCCTCGTCTTCCAGGGTGAGATTCTCCCGGAGCAGCAGTTTGATGGGGAGGTTTAGAGGCACCAGCAGCCCCTCGCCCACAGGAAAGCAGGTCTCCCCCACCTCAGCCAGCCCAGCTCCTCTCTTAACTGTTCTGTGTATTTGTGTTTCACACAGTATTTTTTATTTTACAAAGAAAGGAGCTCCACAACTTAAAAAAAGAAATCCAGGCCCCTTGTCCACAGGAGTAAGAGTTGTTTTTGTTTTTTGACAAAGGCCCCACAGCCCTGCATTGTAGGCTCCTCCTGTCTTCTGACTCCTCTCCTTTCCTCTCATCTCTCTCCACAGAAACCCTCTGCTCTTGTCACACTCTGTCTCCACCTCCAGCCTCACTGCAACACGCCACGAGCATTCTCGCTTTGTTGACTAATACTCTTTGCTTTGCCTTGAATGTACAACTACTATTGTCAACATCTGCCCCTCATCTGCTCCATTCCTGCCTTTTTGGGTAAGTGGCCAGTTGTTCCCATCTCTCAAGAATCTCCATCTTCTCTGATCCCCCGCAGCAACTCCACAGCAGAGCCTGGAGGACACTCCTTCTCGTGGTTCCCCAGAGCTGTGCACAGTAGACGTGACTCCTCCACACCCGACTCCTCAACTAGTCCTGCACCTGACAACACTCAGCAAAGAGTGCGGGTGCCAACCAGTAACCAATACAGTCATTTCAGCTGCACCAATACTTCTTTTCACATAATTTTAGATAAAGACTTGAATTTTCAGAAAGGCATCTTTCTATGAGCTCATTCCTACCAAAAAGTAGATTTGTATTTAGATTCAGTAGCTGTAAAAGTGTTGATTTTTGCAAAATTATGTTATCCAAGTAAGCACTGGTCCCTCTTTAGAGGTGAGGCATTTGGATGCAGTCAGTTGACCTGATTTGGCAAATGGCTTCCATTTTGTGAAGACAAGAAAATGTGGTTGAATGAGAAGATGAAGAAGAAAAGAGAAAAACACTTAATTTGGGCATTCCTTAATGTGTGCCAATCACATCTTGATGTGGACAATTGTTAAGCCTCGTAAAATGTCTCAAAATGTCTGTCATGCTGGCCCTCATTAACCCAGTCATTTCCCACATGGTATTGGCTTTTATAAAGGGGTTTCAGGACCCCTCCCTACACATGTGGTGATTGTATTCTTGCTCAAGGACAAACCATCCCACAGTTATTCCACAAACTGCACTTAGGGATGTGATGCTATTCTTCTGTGAATCCAGAGTTACTCATGCACATTTATATTCATGTCTAGTTTACATGAGAACGTTCTCTGACCCGATTCACTTCCAGAGAGTGGTAGGCAGCAGGTGGGTTGGAGCAGATGGGCTCATGCAGCTGAGGGCACCATCAGGCTCATCACTTCGCACCCCACCTGCTCCACAGGTGCTCCAACCCTGCTGCCATGTGCTTCCCAGGACATCGGATGCCCCAGGGCTGTGTCCATGGGTGGGAACCCAACTCACAGCCACACACAGGAAGAGGCCCCAGTTCTCCTCACTTGTGTCCACTGCTCTCCCTCAACTCAGTAACTTCTGCTCCTGCACCTACTTGGAGTTGCTCCCACTAGACACACCCCTGTAAGAAAGGCAGTGGTCTCGCCAAGAGTGCTGTTCCCTGTTCTCAAGACCCTCATGTCTCTGGGGACAGAGAGCTCTGGGGCCCACACAAAAGTGGAGACAGCATTCTCCCCAATTCATGCCACTCCTCCACTGCAATAGCAAAATTGCTTTTAATTTCCCCAAAGACTCACAGATGTCTCATGAAAAAGAATTCATTCCAGACGCGCTGGCCCTGAAGCATCACATCATTTGGGTTTGCAGGGGAAACAGACCCATCACTGTGTCAGCTTTCCTCACTGGCATGCCCATCCACACAACCCCAGAGGTGGCCCAGATTCCCCCACGGTATCTGCCTTCCTCCTCAAAAGCCATAAAAAGCATATAAACAGGTAATAGATATATAAGAAGTTCAGTCATTTGTTTACTAGATAGCTGTTAAATCCTCAATTTACGTCATGGTCTTTTTTGCCAAAAATGAAGCAGACAAAAGAGAAAAATAAAATAAAAGATACCTGGCCTTAAACACTCATGTCCTGATTATCTCAAGTACAGACTCTAAGATAATTAGCGATCTTGACTGATTGAACACAACTATTTTATCCATAATTTCTCAGTGAATTAAAGCATCTTACACTCCTCTTTCGAAGAATACCCACTAATGAGGACAGTATTATCTTAGTTGTAGAGAAAGCCTTCCTTTCTGAAAGCTATACAAAGAGTATGTGTTTGAGCAAGTCCTTCCATCATCGTTTGAGGGCAAGAAATGGCTTTGTTCTGACAGGTTACTCTGTACTCCAAAGAACGATAGAGACCCTAAATGGCTTCCACCATATTGGCACCTTTGCAACGCATAATTGTAACTTGTTTATGATTTCATTGAACCCTTAAAGACTCCCAAGATTATATCATTGACCAAAAGTTATAGTTCTTGTCCTGTTATGAACATGTGGGATTTTTTGCTTTTAGAGCACCCTTTCACTCTTCAAATGCTGCACATTTTTTCCTTTTTAATTGTACAAACTTCCAGCTACCACGAGGACATTTTGATGAAATATTATTTCTTGAAATATTATTTACTTTGCACTCAGTCTACTAATAGCGATAATAGCATAAAAACAACTTAACATTTGTTGAAATTACATTCCTATCTGGCTAGGAATTTTTTTAAGTGCTTTATATGTAGTAACTCAATAAATCATTAATGTGTCCCTGTAAATAAATGGTATAATTATCCCCACGTTGCAGATAGAAAACTGAGGCATAGAGAGGTTAATTAACATTCCAAGGTCACAGTAAGTGGCAGAGTCAGAGTTTGAGCCCAGGCATTCCCCACTTGTGCCCAGTCACTTAGCTGAACTATCTTCATTTACATGAGTGGACAATTACAGTTCCCTTTCACAACTTGCCAGATTATTTTGAAGATTCCAACTTTTAAGAGACAAAGATGCACTTCAAAAGATTGAAAAGCAATATACAAATGCAATATATTCCTGTTACATAGTGCAATCAAGGGCATTTTGCATTTTTTCCTCTCTAATGTTTATATGGTAGATGTTTATATGGTAATGTTTGTATTATCTTGATGTAATATAACAAAAGTTTGGGAAAGAATGTTTCAGAATGTGTGATCATAATCTTCTCAAACTATTAAAATGTGAAATATTCCCTAGACCAGAATTCAACTCAAAGAACAAATAGCTTAGGAAATGACCCTGAAGCCCCCAATAATGTGCCCCACACCCCTGCACCCCACCACTTCCCATGTTGCATGGTTCACACTAGTGGTACATAAATTTGACCATGTTGAGATTGTTAATTCCTAGGGTCTATTTTTTCTAGCTGTACTGTGATCTTCCTGAGATCAGGGAATTGGAATCCTTCTTTTTTTTTTTTTTTTTCAGGTGTACATCATTGTACATTTATTTCTGCATAAATTACATCATGTTCACCACCAAAATACTAATTACAACCCATCACCACACACATGTACCGAATTATCCCTTTCACCCTCCTCCCTCCCTCCTTCCCCTCTGGTAACACTATCAGGGAAATGCAAATCAAAACTACAACGAGATATCACCTCACGCCCGTCAGAATGGCTATAATTAACAAGACAGGAAACAACATGTGTTGGAGAGGATGTGGAGAGAAGAGAACTCTCATACACTGCTGGTGGGAGTGCAAACTGGTGCAGTCACTATGGAAAACAGTATGGAGATTCCTCAAAAAATCAAGGATAGAACTACCATATGATCCAGCTATTCCAAAGAACTTGAAAACACCAATTTGTAAAGGTACATGCACCCCTGTGTTCATTGCAGCGTTATTCACAATAGCCAAGACTTGGAAGCAACCTAAGTGCCCATCAAGGGACGAATGGAATCCTTCTTTGGATCAGCGTTGCATCTCTAGAATTAATAAAAGTTTGTGGATTTGAGCTGACTCTGTCTCTCGCCCACTGGCCCACCCCAAGCTAGGAGCAGTGAGCTTTCTGACATCCATTAGCATAGTTAAGTTGGCAGAATCAGAGGCAAAATTGTAGTTTCATTTCAATTTGAGACTTCCTTGTGTGTCTCCATTTCCATTGCTCTGGGCACTTTGCTGGTACAAGTTGGTTTTCAAATTCCCCCAGATTTATTCAGGTCCAAAGCCACTCAGAAGCAGAGCCAGACATGGACCTCCTAATTGATGGAGCCTGGTCTTGCTCCAAGCATTTGGCTTTTTTCCATATTACTCTTTTCTTAATACAACCTCAGTCCTCTTTTGTTTCTTACCAGAGACGCACATTTCCCAGATGCTGACATACGCTGACCTCACTGAGACCCGGAGCTTCCCGTGGGAGGTTGAACTGATGGAGAATGCCCCAGCCTGGTCCACAGGGTAGAAGATGCCTTCCCAAGTGCATCAATGTGTGTGCAGTTATTCTGCAATCACCTATCAACCTACTGGATTTCAGGGAGACTTTCTGTTCTTCCTCTTGGTCCCTTCTGTCTGAAACACCACTGTGCCTTCTGTGTGTGTTTGGCCATTCTGAAGCCTGTCCCCTCTCCCAGGTCATTAGAGAATGCATTGACACCACCCATCATGCCAACTCCAGGAAACTCTCACTGTTAACCTTTGTACCCTAGCAACTGGGCATTCAATCAGACTCATCTTCCCCTTCATAAACATTTTAAAAATAAACAATTGTTCTTGTTTATCACTCTATGAATTGCATCTTCGTTAGTCTCTTGTGAAGGAGTTAGCAAAAGCCTTTCAAATCTAGAAAATATTGCATGTCCAAATAAATGATGTCTCCTGAGTTTCCTTTAGCCACTACTCTGTCAACTTCAAAAGTTCAGTGATATATTAATTTTATGAAAATCAGAATTCTCAATTTTTTCCTTTTTTTATTAAATCTCTATTGGCTAAGGATTTACTTTATTTTCTTTCTTTGTTCCTTTTTTCTTGTTTTTCCTGACATTAGAGCTCAAGATTAAGTGTGTCCACTGGACTCACACTCATTTCAGACTCCCCATTTCTTCTTTTTTAAGCATTTCACTCCTTTTGAATTTGCAGTTCTCATACAAAACCAGTCAGAGACATCTTTGGATACCCTTTGTTAGGGTCTGTAGAGCAATTACCAGGATATTCATGTTGGTGTTTAGAGTTTATTCATAAAAGAATGTCTGTACTCTAGATGGACACCTGGTCACCCCAGCATAATATCTGACATTTAACAGCCCTGCTCTTCAGCCTGATTGAATCTGCAGTGATGAGGATCCATCCTGGAGTGAAATTAAAGAAGCCCTATTCAATTTCTTATCCAAAGACATGAAGTTCACATTTCACTATGGAGACTTAAGTGCTAGGAACTATTAAATTAGGAAGTATTTACCAACAAAAGTTCAAATTACCTTCTCCATGGCCTATGTGTCCTGCAGACATGTCCAGCAGGCATTAACTTCCTTGTGGAGCTGCCCTTGGGACAGATGTGGGATGAGGATCATGGAATATCATCCCTCACTGTGGTGTCCGTCCCCTACAGGGTTAGAGTAATGGATTCCACATTGTGCTAGCATAGCTGGAGAAAACCTAGGAAAGGACATATATGCATGCTGGATTGCCCTAGAAGGAGTCACTCTCTGTGATTGAACCTCCAGAGGAGGAGGCTCAGGTTTGTGTGCTAATCAGAGTGGATTATGATTGCCCCACGAGAGATGACTGCCCACACTCTGACAGCACTTGGATACAAATCTCACAAGCCCATAATGACATAGGCAAATACTCTGTCAAACCCACTTCTCCCCTCTTCCGAGGTCAGATTTATGGTGCCAGCCTTGCCAAGAAGTGCATTAGCCTTATGAAGGCCCTTAGTGCTGGTCTCAGCTTAGGGATGACCTAGAGAAGGAAGCTGTTCTGCCTGGTAGATTTCTGGGAGGGGTACCCCAGAGAGGACTGGGTCTAACTTAGACTGTATCTCATGACCCCAACAGGGTCCCCAAAGGAGGTGATGCAATCTCACTTTTCATCCCGTATCTGATGACCATAAGACAGCTCTCAGAGTGAATTGACCTGCAAATGCCTTTGTTCAATGAAATACAAAATACAAATGTGAGGATGCAGGGCAAGGAGAAGAGGAAAAGGAGTAAGAGAACAAGGATGGGGGCTAGAGTGGGGAGACTGTAAAGAATTGTGGGGTTTAAGGAATAGACAATCCCTAAAATGGCCTTGGGGAGGTGCTGCAGAGCCAAACATACTCGGTGATATCTGGGAGCCCTTGGTTCTGGGAACTCACGGGATGTCTCTTTTTATCCCCATCAGCTCCCACCTGTTATTAAGTCAGAATCTCTGACCACCCCTCCCACTACCTACCAGGATCAGCACCATCTTACCTTATTGCCCTTCCCTCCCATCTGGTCAAAACCTCAGAAGCAAATAATTTAACATCAAACACTCTAATTCTATAAAAGACAAACTGCAAGTTAGAAAGAAAAAAAGCAAGGAAAAGAAAGAAAGCAAGCAAGCAAGCAAGGAAGGAAGGAAGCAAGAAGGAAAAAGGAAGAAAGAAAGACTATAAACACTTTAGTATTACTGATGATATGGTAGGAAAATGCCTACATCTGTTTTGGCATATCTCTAGAACTGACAGACTAATTTGCTTAGCAGTTTTCCACCAGGAGCTGATGATATTTGAAATGTTAGACGAAAACAATGAAGCTGTGTTTTCCATAGCTTGACTCAACCACTAAAGTGGAAAAAGATGAGATATTTAAATTCTGGCGTATGGGCTTGGTTCTTTTCACTTATTGAATCAATGTTCTAAGTACACAATACCTTAAAATTTCTGAATTGAGATTTTTTTAATTACATAAATCATTAGGTTTTATAACATTTATGATAAGGTCTTAAAACACAGTTACTTCATTTAAAAGCAAAAGTAACTACAAACTCTTAGAAAAATCTCATGATGTCAACCCAGTCCTGCATACTATTTTACCTTGAGTTAAATATAGAAAAGTTCCCAACCCCTGATGTGTTTTGTTGTATAAAACAGGCATAAAATCTCTCAACTTATCTTTCAGCATTTGGGTAGATCACTTTAGTACTTTAAATTCTTTACAAGAAAAAATACAGAAAGCCCCAATCTGTCTTTGGGAACACAGGTACAATCTCCAGTGTTCAGCAGGACATTTCTGTGTGTTGTCTTATATCTCGGGAAGATTTTGGACCATCACCATAAATTAGAAAAACAGAACAGTTTATTGGTTTCATGAAAGGAATTCAGAAGTAGGTACTGCATTTTTCAGAAAGAAAAACAGAACAACTACAAGTCTGTATGCAATGAATGAGATAAAATAATGATCTTTGGGCTGGTTTCTATCCTTTCTGTCTGTTCCCCACCTGTCTCTCTCAGGATTAGGAACAAAGGAAGACTGCCTCAGCCACGATCCTTACAGCTACCTTTTCCATTCTCTCCCCTATCTATGTTGCCTTCTTCTGAGATCCACTGTCTCCTTAAGCCCATCACCCTATTTTATGGAAATCTCCTGAAATGCCTCACCCTCTGTAAACCACTCCCTCAGCCACTGCACCCTTATAGAAACCCCAAGCTTAGCTGGAGGCTGCTTTCTCATGTGCTTTCTCCTCTCCTGGAGGAAGGAGGGAAATTTCCTTCCTCCTGGCTGCCAGTGAACAATTTGAGCAATACTGCACCATCTTCCTTCCCACTTCTCTCTTGAGAATCCCATGCTGCATGGTGATACCCTCTCTTTTCTCCAGCAGTGCTATGGGCTACTCCTCAATTCACTACTCTTCTCTTGTTCAGAGGCTCCACGCTGGTTCAGTGTTCTCACCTCAACCTCATCCCTTGCCAGCACCAGAGTTACTAGTGCCTCCACAT
Source organism: Diceros bicornis minor (assembly GCF_020826845.1). Lineage (NCBI taxonomy): Eukaryota > Metazoa > Chordata > Mammalia > Perissodactyla > Rhinocerotidae > Diceros > Diceros bicornis. The sequence goes on from NC_080759.1 coordinate 55,764,076, forward strand.
GTATGCCTCATCAATGACATGATATCAACTGCAGTGATACCTACCTCCAGATACTTATTGTCTTCAAATGGCATGGCCACACCCCAGATGATGCCGTTACCCAGGACAGCTCCACCTTGAAAGGTATAGATCTGAAATTCTCAGCTCTATGACAGCCCCCTTTCTTTGCCCTCTCCCCAAGCATTATGGTCCACTCTCAACTCACTACCATTGAGTCTTTACTTTCTATAGGCACTCATTCTCCCTGAGCTCTACTTCTTCCATTAACCATTGCCTCTCAGCTCACCTTTTCAACTTCATTCTCATAAAGGTTCCATAATCTGCCTCCCGGTACCATCTCCCTCCCTGCCTTGTACTTTTCTCACTTAAGCCTGACTAAGCCAAGCGCCCTTTCCTGGGATGCTGAGTTACGCTGGAGAGAAGTGAACAGCTGCTGACAGAGTCATTCCAGACTCAGGTTCTCCCTTCATCTGCACCTTCTGGGTAGTTAGTGCACTTTCTAATTCCTCATGATGTTATTACTTTCCTCCAAGCGTTCATACCTCCATCCACTCCTTTTCCTGATCACGTCATTGAAAATAAGAAGCCATTAGTTATGAACTGTTTTAGGGTTGGTATGCTTTTCATCAAATCTTGATTTTATTCTTTTTATTCTTCTTTTTCCTTATCTCTTCTCTCCTATGTTAGAAGAATGATTCTTCCTACTTGTTTCCAGGGCTTACCTCATCACACTCAGAAGCCACAGATTTAGGAAACCTTGTGCATCCCAAAGAGCATAAACACAAAGACAGCCACACCTAGGCACATCCTAGCAAAACTGCTCAAAATAAAACGTTCCACGTGGCTTCAGAATCATCAAAGCCTCAAGGTGAAAAACAGTGCAGAAAGTTGCACTCACTTCTTTGCAGTTCCCTCTTCTGCAGAATTGTGGACTGTGAAGTCCTGGTTTTTGTTCATTTTTATTTTGTTTTTTAGTTGTCTTTAACTCTAAATGTGATTCTTCAGCCCTATGAAACTGACAAAAGCTCTGAGCTGCTGCTTTTTTGCCCAGCCTCTAGATCCCTTATTGACTCAGTTGTGAGAGTTGTGAGTCTTGCATTATTATACTTCTTATTGTACCTTTAAGTTAGTTTTATGAAAAGTTATTAAAGATGCATCAAAGTTTGACAAATCATTTTCTGTTGCAATTATAACCATTAGTACTAAGAAAAAAATAAACTGTGACTAGGAGAATTTATTTCTGATCCTGTTACTGCTTTGACCAAATTGCCACATCAAGCAACTTGCTGCCAACCAATCTGATTTAAATTAAAATATATTTAAATAAATCATTTGCCAGCGGTTTCTTCTTATGTCTCCACTTATCCCATGGTACCCATTGACCAGTTTGCTCCCACCTTTCCCCTTCCCTCTTGATATGTCTACTCTCTACTCATCTCTTTGTTAAGTCTTAGCTGATGTGTCACCTGATTGGAGCTGCCTCCCCTGTTCTTGCAATAGTTAGGTGCCTAAATTATCATAGAGGAAATGAACTCATGTCTGCTCATAGATAACTTTGTGACATAATCAGAATCATTTGTCCCATCACAAATTACTGACTCATATGATCAAGTCCACAAACACTAAGATTTTTTAAATAATATTCAGCAAAGTTTTCTCTGTGTTCTCTAGCAAGACTGATTTTCATAATATCAACACCAGTTTTTTTAAATATTAATTAGAGTTTATAAATAGCAACTCTATTGACATTTTGGCTTGGATATTTCTACATCGTGGGGGGCTATCCTGTGCATTGGAAGATGTTTTGCCTACCAAATGCCAGTAACAAACCACCATCTAGCTGTGACAACCAAAAATGCCTCTAGATATCGCAAAATGTGTCCTGGGAGGCAAAATCACCCCTGGTTGAGAACCACAGATGGAGATGAAGCCTTAGGTTCCTGTATATTCTACACAGAACAATCTCACAAAGGATTATCTTTGAATTTTATTTCTTCTGTGATTCTTTCAGTAGCTGTAATCTTAAGAGCTTTGAATTCCCAAAATGACGTTTATCATATCCTGGTCCTCACTGTGATTTGCAGGGGTGAGTTGAAAGCTTCAAATATTTCTACATTTATCCAAAATGAATTGAGAGAAAACTTTACTTTCATATCTACTGTGAAAAATAATAAGGCAACTATATTCCAGAAAAATAAACCAGGTTCAGATATTACCTTAGAAACAATTTCCTCTTAATGCAGTGGGTGGACTCAATCGTTTCTGCTATTCTTCACAAGCTGGGCTTGAAAAGACACTTTAAGTGGAAAATTACATTATATATTTCAAATAGGTCCAGAGAGAAATTTTAATTTATATTTCAAATTTTATTTTATTTAGGACAAATAAAGCAGATTCTAAGAGGAGAATTTAGATATAAGAGCATCCTATAAGACTAGCCAAATTTCAGGATATAGATCTCTACTATTGTAAAAGAAGCCTCAGAGAAACAAAAAGTAAGAAAGCAAATTGCATCAGGACGCACTTCTTCATCCAGCTCATGTTCTGAACTGACAGAAACATTTAAACCATTATTGGAATGCTTCAGAAGTTGAACATTTCATTACTTGGAGTTTGAGGCAGGGGATTGATCTTTATATTAAGAGAGCTCATATCTTTTTATCAATTGAAAGTTTGTGCACACACATTTTTACTTACACACATATGTGTGTAGATAAATAGATGATAGGTGGTTGATAGATGGATATAGATAGCTTTATCTTTAATGGAATAATGAGTACTGAAATATGCCCTCCTCAATAGAGTGATTTTCCTGGGCCAGGCATCTTCCCACTGTGTTCTTGTTGACTGGGAGTCAGCAGTACATTCAGGAAAAGCTTGGTTTTGATGGATAGATTTATTACCTTGATTGTAGTGATGGATTCACAGGTATATTCTTTATGTCCAAACTCATCAAATTGCATACGTTAAATACTTGCAGTTTTTTGTGTATTAATTATACCTCAATAAAGCTGTTTAAATAAAAAAGTAAACCATTGTTTTATGCAAGGAAGAATGGAATACAGTGTGCTGGAAAGAGAGTGAGTATAATATAACTTAATAAACCAATCATCATCAGGACCAGACGTCAACTCCTTGTAAATTAAACTCTGGATTGGCTTTCCTTGTCACATATTTTCTTTTGCCTACAGAAATCTTGCAAAAAGTTGTTCGCAACATCACAGAATCATCACGAAGCCGTTTGGTCCTGTCTGGGCCTCCATGTAAGAGGCCGTAGGATCTGAGGTCACACAGAAGTGTGTTTTGGGGTTTACCCAGGAGGTCTTCTGCACTCTCTTTCTAATGAATGTGTTTCTTAAAAGTTAACATGGATCTTTAAGTAGTGATCATTCCTTTGCACATCTGGGGAGACAGTGCCCTCTGAGACTGTACAAAGAAAAGTGCCGTCAAATTGTTTGCTGGCGTTTATTTCAAAGCTCACGTAAAATTGAGTGAGATAAACTATTTACATAAAACATAAGTACAAAAAATATAATACAATTTAAAATATACATAACTAGGAGTCTCTTCTTTTTGCCCAGAAAAATATTGGCAGATAGAGATGGCAGGTGGTGGCTAAAGGAAGAATTGTGAAACTGTTAGCAATACTCAGGATCATTCTTTATAATTTTATTTTTAAGATAAATTGATTTGGCATATAGAAATTAGCAATTCACCAAGAGCAGTGAGTGAACACATTTTCACTTCTATAATAATAGCTAATTGGATCTTATCCACGTGCTGTTTTCTTCCGAGTTGAGGCGAGGAGCAGGTGTGAGTTGGTTTCCGCTGATTGATTGGGTAACCCCCCTCCGCCCCTTCTCTGAACTTCCATAATTGATCCAGTGCAGCAGGCAATGAGCTCCCTGCCTGGGCTGCTACAATCGGTGTCTTAAACTGATTTTTGAAAACAGTGTATCTGTCAGCTGTCATTAAACAACATCCTTAGACATAGACCTCAAGCGAGCATTTAAGACCAGCGAATTAAACTGGAAATTTATATTGCTCATGTCTAACAAAATTTCAGATGATGACAATAATTAAGATTGTGAGAACTGAGAGACAGAATGGTGTGCCCAATGACCCTGGGAGGAAATACCCAGCAAAACCTGAGCAATCCGACAGGACAACCCAAATTCCATTCTCTCATTCAAATGAAGGGGGAGGCGATGCTATTTCATTCTATAAAAGCTCCATTGTAATGAATATAGGCTGCATTTTTTAAATGTGATTTTTGAGAGGAGTGAGGTCAGTAACTTTCTGCACGTTTACTACAGTTTGAAGTTGACTTTACAGAATGTCCAATGACAAAATAAAACAATTCCAAATAGGTTTATTTTGTATCACATTAACAGGCAACAGGATTTAACACAGAATGAGGCATTTAACATTTCATAATGTCTTCAGAAGCCACATCAAATGGTATAACAGTTATTGTCATGCACTTTAGGAGAATCCAACATTGGACCAATTTTGTGCATTTTCTCTGCAGATTATGTAGTTTCAGTGGCGAATCTGGATGCTCAGACTGGAAGGTTCATACTGTTCTTTCCTTCAAGGCGCATAATTTCAAGTCTGATGTTGTTCAACAGTCATAGTTCAGAGAAAGAGCAATCATCTTTAGCAGGAAAAACATTAACTTTCTTAGTCAAAACTAAGGATGACACTTTTTGCAAACTTATGAAGCAATTTGAAGTTGACTTCAAAAAAAAAAAAAAATCAGAGGACCAGCCCTGTGCCTAGTGGTTAAGTTCGGCATGCTCTGCTTTGGCGGCCCAGGTTCGATTCCCAGGTGTGGACCTACACCACTCATCAGCCATGCTGTGGCAGCAACCCACATACAAAATAGAGGTGTTAGCTCAGGGTGACTCTTTCTCAGGGGAAAAAAAAATCAGGCGATGTTCTAGGTGGCTCTCATTTGGCCAGTCACCGTATCTGTGGCAGCTGTCACCAGCGTGTGTCTGATTTTCCTATGTCTATGGATTAGGCTGAAGAATAACAGAAACAAAACTTCTAATTTCTATAGGCATCACATTGACATTCCTACTACAGAACTCGAGTGGTATGAGGTTTGTTTGGTTGGTTGGTTTGGGAAGATGTTAAAATTAGGGTGATGTCAGATTCTGGAAGGCTGAGACTGGGTTCACCTAATTTCTGAACAACATCCCCGTCCCAGATGGGGCGTGACGATGAGTTATGTTGGTTCTTTTCTATTCCTGAGTTCAAAGAGAGTTACAAGAGCGATTTTCTTTAAAGTTTATCCAATCAATCCTCTGCTTCTAATTGAAACCAACAATATCCAAGTGAAATGATAAATCATCAAATCATCATCTTAAACAAGGCACTGGCAATTCTTTACAGGAGGTTTAACTATCTACACGTACAGAGAAGAGCGCTAATGTGACAGGAGAATAGTTTGGATTTTCCAGGTTCCAGAACTCCCTCCTAGCCTGTGAGTCTTTAGCATTGAGCCATTTTAAATTTTTCGTGTCACAGAGGATTAAATTGCCAAGTAGTTGAGAAAGAAAGGGAGCACATTTGAACGCCTTGCCTCTGATTACTGATTAAATTAGGAGACGTGGAACACAGCTTCTTGCCTGATCTGCACTTAAGTTTAAGAAACACTGTAGACTGACTTTCTGCCACGAGCAATGTATAATGAATTTTGTACTACTTTTCCCCTGTCTGGTCTGAAAGTGTTCCCAACTGGCTAGCTTTACCTTGTCAACACAATAAAATAGATTTATCTGAATTAGACGTGATATCAACTTTTATCATGGGTCATAAGCTTGAGTTTTTCCAATGGCAGACCTAATATGATCTTTAGTGAAGACTATATGAAGTGACTGCTAGGAGCTGTAGGATTGGTGTCAGGCTCTGAATTAGTTGTTTATGATGTTCCAAGTCCCTTTGCTATGGGAATTATATCTTCAAAAGAGAACAAGTCTCCATTCCTGATGCTTCTGATACCAAATTTCTGACAATAAACTATACTAAAATTGAATAAAATCTTGTTCCATCTGCTGAAAGAAATGCATAATTCATCTTTAATATAAGTCCTTTTTTTATTTTTTTTGTGAGGAGATCAGCCCTGTGCTAATATCTGCCAATCCTCCTCCTTTTTTTGCTGAGGAGGACTGGCCCTGGGCTAATATCCGTGCCCATCTTCCTCTACTTTTATATGGGATGCCACCACAGCATGGCTTGCCAAGCAGTGTGTCGGTGCGTGCCCGGGATCCGAACTGGCGAACCCCGGGCGACCACATCAGAGCGCGCGCACTTAACTGCTTGCGGCACCAAGCCGGCCCCATAAGTCCATTTTTAAGAGTATGGAATGTTGTCATTTAAAAATCACTGCCAACACTTCAGAATTGCAGAGAAGCAATCAGGCAGGGCAATATATCTCATTCATTGTTTTTCAGTATTCAAAAGAGAAAAAAAGCAAAGATTAGAGCAATACATTTTCCTTGGTTTTATTGTTTCAAAACGAATAACCTGAATGTCTTGGTTCAGTATTTATTGAGTTACAAAACATCCTTACATCAATTATAAATCAATTATTATTAGTGCTCTCAATAGGGGAGAATGGCAGAAATAAATTCCAAAATGTGCTCAGGCTACAAATATTTCATCCTACATAGTAACACATTGTGCAATATTTGTTATTACCTTTTGTGTACTTCTCAGGTCAAAGTAAATATTACTATATGTTCTCTATTTCACAACCACTGATCAGACAAGCAGGGGAGTGAGAATGGCTTTCTGGTGTCTGCCTTAGATAATCCACTGGTGGGTAATCAAATATCGGCTATGTCATGTCAACAGAAATCGCAAGTACACCATGCATGAATGGATGTATTGGACATGATCAATGCAATCATGTTAAAAAGATTAGCAAATAATTTGCATATGAGTTGATTTAAAGGTGTCATTTGAAGGCTCTGCTTACATAGAAATTTATTATTGGAGCTGTGGGACTTAAGCACGAGCTCCCCACGTGGAGAAAAGCTGCCTTTAGGCAGATGCAGTTCCTTGTATCTGCTCTTAGTAGCTGTTATCTGTTGTTAGGTCCAGAGACATCTTTTGAGACAGAAACGCTGAATTCGAATATAAGCAATGAAGATACTTCAAAAATGCATGCACAAAAAGACCCCAATAAAGTGTACAAGACATCATGAGACTAAAGACAGTTGATGGCCGTGGGGCAAAGTCAGTGCTGACAGTGGTTTGACAGTGCTGGGGAATGTTCAGGATTTATTCTAAAAGCAAGGAAAGTGTCACAAAGAAGCATAAGGAAATTTGTAAACTCAAACGCCATCAAGGCTGCACCTTCAGTGAGTGTTAAGGAAGTGTTTACACAAGATGATTAGTTGAGTGCAGACTTGATCTATTTTTAAAACAAAACCTCCTTTGATCTTCAGGCACATGCTACTGTACCCTCTCAGGTAGCCCCCGGGACATGGAAAAGTCTCCCCATGCTGAAACTTGTCCATAACTGTGACCCAATAACTCCACCGAGGACTCCAGAGGGAATGCTCACTCCCATGGGCTTTGGTTCCCGTGAAGTTCACCCTTTTGCAGATAAATAAGGAACAAGGACACCTTCGCCTGCGCTCTCTGCAGGTGGTCCTGGAAGAGTCCCAGGATCAGACCCACAATACTGTACGTGTGGGTCACGGATCCCCACCTGGGACCATCCATGACACTCGGCTTGGGAGTGACCAGGTCCCCTTCTTCTCACAGTCACTCATTTATCCGATCTTCTCCCACATTTGCATCCTTTCTCTTTGGCATCACTCCACGAGTCGATGGTCAGATCCCTGGGTCACCCTGGACCACGGGGACTGACCCTTCCTAGGCACAGAGGCTTCTCCGGGGCAAGGACGCCCTCTTGCCCATTCACTGTTAATTCCTCTTCAGGTCCTTTAGAATGTCTGCCCATCCTCTACACACTCAAGGACCCTCTTTTTTTCCCAGCATTAATGCCAGTTCTAGTCAGAATCTACTTGAGTAGCCTTAGTGAGACGTCTCCTGGAGGAGCGGGAAGTTCAGACGCCTCACGTAAGCTTCCAGGGGCAGCAGCATAGAAATATGCCTGAAGGGAGATGGGCAGATGAGTAGGGAAATGCCCGAGCCTGGTGACGGGGGGTCTTCATGGAGCAGAGCCTGATCCTGTGCCCTCAGAGCTCCTCAGAACTCAGTGGGTCCATGTCACTCAGGGTGACAAGGCCCTCAGTTTCATCACAGTTACTCATCTACAGAGCTATGGTGAGAGGGCCACATGCTGTGCAGCGTGCGGGAATTCTGAGTTCTTTTCCTTCCTGTAAAATGTTGTTGAACTGAAGGCTGATATTACATGGCGACTAGTCCAGTCTGGAGAAAGGACCCTGAACCACACTGGGAATCACTTCCAAAGAATTCACATGTGAGACTAACTTCAGTTTCCTAATGAAACCAGCCAAACTTCAACTGTATCCAGAAATAGTCCTAGAAATTAAACTGAGATTAATGTCATTTGATATCAGTTTCCTTTGGCAGGATTGAATTGCTTGGTGCAGCTTAAAAGTATTAATCTCTAATTGTTCTTCTTGTAGTAAGAAGAAAAAAGAAAAAGAAAGAGAGAATGAAGAAGTCATGCAGAAATGAAAAATGTGACAAATGTCCCCAGAAGGTTTCAGCAGGAATCCCAAACTCCCCAGCCTAAAGAAGAGCTGGTGTATGAAGGACATCCCTGTAGAAGCGGTAGACACATCTGTGAAGGCCCGCCATGTGAGGGCTCATGCAGTAACGAGGGGTGTGGAGGGGATGCGTATACGCATAACCAACAGTGATACAGTGATGGGAAAACAGAGATATTCCATAAGAGGTTAAACACTTAATTATACCTAAAATTATTCTAAACCAATTGTTCTTCTGTTAAATAATAATTTTTAAAAATTACAACAACATACCAAAACACACCCGTTAGGATGGCTAAACTTCAAAAAATTGAAATTCCAATACTGGTGAGAATGTGGAGGAATAGGAACCCTCGTTTATTGTTGGTGGCAACCCAAAGTCTTGCAGCCGCTTTGGAAGACAATTTCCCAGATTTTTACAAAGCTACACATAGCCTTATCACATTATCCAGCAATAGTGTTCCTAGGTTTTTCTCAACTGATTTTAAAACTTATGACTACACAAAAACTGGCACACGGAAGTTTATAGCAGCTTTTTTCATAATCACTGAATACTGGAAGCAATCAAGATGTCCTTCAATAAGTGAATGGATAAACAAACTGTGGTACATCCAGACAATAGGATATTATTCAGCAATCAAAAGAAATGAGCTATCAAGCCACACAAAGATGTAGATGAATCTTTAATGCAAATTGCATTAAGATTCCTGATGAATTCCAGAGGCTTCTGTGTCCCAAGAGAGCACTGAGGACCAGTTAAAAACCTTCCAGATGCCTGGAGTAACTGACCCTGCAGTCTCGTGCTGGAATCACATTTATACAAACCCCATTTTTATCATTCTGGAAATTCCTTTGGAAAGCTCTCAAGAGCTCCACAGTATTCTTTAGGTAGGGGAATGTGGGTGCTCCATGTAAAATGAGTTCATTCCTCTTCCTCATACTCTGGGAGCCAAGTTCTCATGGGCCGTGAGAGGCATGTTATTAACTCACAATGATGCTTCACGCCCCAACTCTTTCATCTGATTCATGTGAGGAGGTGAGGGATTCTGGGTCCTGGTATAACCAGAAGCCCAAAGGGTCAGAGAAACCTGGTTGGAAGGAACTTCACGCAGGGAAATGACGTGGGTAGAAGGCAGGGGCATCAACAGTCCCTAAGGCATTATTACCTCCAATTTATAGATGGAGAAACAGAGGCTTAGATGGTGTGAGCAACTTGCCCATGTTTACCCAGGTCAGTAGGGTCCAAAGTTAACGTTCCTTCTCCCCTTCTTCCTGGAGACTAGAAGGAGACTGGCCATCTACACAAAATGTCTGGTAAACTAGTGGTTTAACTGCCCATTGGGAAAAAAAAATAACAAATTGCACCACCTCACACCAGAAATGTGAATCATGGCCTTACAGTGTGCAAAGAACCTTCGCTATACTTGAAAAAGATTTGAAGGTGTAGTTGGAAATAACTCAAACGTTGTCTCAGGGCGCCATCTAGGGGATAGTTTCTGAAGTGACACCCTTGTCCTCAATCTTGCCCCCGGCTGCATAGGGGCCTCCTGCCTGAGCTGCCACCCAGACCTCCTCCACGCGGAGCACGGCTTCCCACGCAGAAGTCTCTCAGTTTGGGGTTGAGACAGGGCTGTCCATTGGACTGCTACCCAACACTGTGTAGGTCTTTATTTCTTGCGTTTCCCTTGTTCCTCGAGAATCTATGTACCAAAGGCGACAAGGCATGGTTTCACGAGCAAAGCAAAGCTAAAAAGGCAGTTCGTCAGAAGAGGGGCCCTCTACCTTGTCCCCCACCCTATTACCTGCGCCACCACCGCTGAGCTTTGCCTACAGCCACCAGGGTCCACCTGCCTTCTTTGCACACCTGACTGCAGTAGTGTCTGCAGATCCCTTACCTTGATGGCCTCTCACTTGTCCAGTTCACCAATGTGCTTAGTTATGCTGGTGTTGAGAGGGGCTGGCCTAGTAGGGTGGCTGCTGGTTCCTCTGGCAGTGGGGGTAGACGGAGGGATGGAGATGCTCAGTCCCGCGGCGATCACGGGACGACAGGATCAAAGCAGTGTCAGTTCCTCGTCCCTCTCCTCTTCCTCTTCCCGTCTTTTTCCTCCTTTCCCCTATGCCCTCCCTTCTCTTCCCAAACAACTCATCCTCAGGCGCAAAGCAAAGGAAGCGTGTGTGAGGAGGCCGACTGTGGAGGGATGAGGTGCGTCCACGCGGGGTGGGGCCAGCGGGAGGCGTCTCTACTCGGGCAGGGAGAGGCCGTCCACAGAGAGGGGCAGCCCAGCTGGGGTGGCCGGTGCCTGCTGGGCACCACTGGGGATGCCAGGCGAGTCCCCTGGGCCCAGAGAGCGCCCCCGGGCTCTCAGGGAGAGGATACCTGAAGGTTTGTCCCCCGCACCTGGGTCCTGGAGTGTTTGCACCCTAACCTCCAGGGCTCCTCTTCGAGGACTCTCTGAACTGCCTTTACCTCACCTGTGATCCGCAGCAGAGGTGGAGTGTCCCTCATCTGTCCCTCAACCCTAACTTCTCCCTCTAAGCTGTGCCCCTTTCCTGTTCCGGGACACTGCGTTCCAGAGAGATGGATCCGAGTCACGAGGTGGACGGACACCATATAGAGAGGCTGTCTCCTCCTGGGTTTGCTGTTAGCCATGACCAACACGCTCCTACCCACACTGAGACTCCAAATGGACACCCCATTCCTAGCACAGGTGTCCAGTATCTTCAGCCCCCGGGGCTGGATGATACAGTCAAACGTTACTAGAACATTCCACAAGTATCACCCACTTCCTGACATCCACCTCAATTTTTCACTTCCTGGGTACGTGGTCAATGGTTTAACAAAGTGAAAGGAATTCATAAATCTTGGCCTTTCTTGATTTTTTCTGAAGCCTCTAGAGCTGGACAGCCCCCAACTGTGATAGTTGGTTAAAGCGTCCAGGGCATTCCACCAGCAGTTTTTACTATAACGTTCAAGCCGCGCTCAAGATAAGCAAGAATTGATTTCACGTGTGTTGCCATTTCTTGATGCTTTAGCCATTTGGACTCCTCAGGGTCGATGCCACCTTCAGATAAAAATACTTTCTGCTGCACTGATAACATATTTTATTATAACATATGGAAGATGTATGATGCTCTCCATATGCAGATACTTTGTCATTAGTCAAATGAATCATTTCTGCAGGTGCCTGGGGAAGGCTGGGGCCAGCCAACATCTTTATGAGGATTATATAGTCTTTGTGTCTCATGCAACTAAAAATAGCTCTGTAAGCTTAAAAATTTCAATAGGCTTACATTTTTCTGCATAGGGAAAAGATAGTGACTATTAAATCTCTTTTGAATCTGCTTAGCGTGGCTCTTTGCTTTGCGTATGATTTTTTGCTGCTGTTCGTCAGTAAGCTGGCATGAAAACCCTCCACTTGGTTTAGGTGACTGATTTTCTGAGCAAAGTCTGATTGATTTTCCATCAAACAGAAGAAATAAGTCTGTATGGTCTCCCTGAACATTAAGTCTGTATTGTCTCCCTAAAGCATCAGTGTTGGATAATTGCCTGTTTTTACCCATCAGTCCTAAAATGAGATCCATCCAATCTCTCACCTGCCTCTGTTATGTTAATATCAGCAGCCTAAAGAGTTAAAAGATCATTGCTGAGGATTGTAAAGTTTCTGTAAGTTCAATCAATATTGCCACAAGGCATGCTTCTGGGTCGTGTAGCCAGTTGGCACAGCTGGCTCAGACACACAGAAACCGCATTTTAGGATGAGAGTGGCCTCTGCACCATGTTCTCCTGGGTGCTCACGGACCTTGAAGGACTGCCATTTCCTAACCCAGAGAGAGTTGGGGGGTGGGGGGTATCCGTTGCTCATTGTAAGCCCCTCCTATCCAGAGATGTTTGCAACATAGAGTGCATCAGTGGCGTATGGATGGCACAGACTGAAAAGTCCACATTTATAGCGTACTTGAACCTAAGAATGTGTTTTTTGTCATCTAGGGTTGTCGAAAGTTTAAAGAATGCCCCTCTAATGTAGGCAAAACCTCGTGCCCCCTTAAAATTGAGTCACCTCAGAGGACTGGAGACTTACACTCATTGCCTCGGATTCGCAATGTAAATGTACATGAATGCTTCAATGCCATTTCACTCCTGGGAAATTTAAATCTAGGTGCTAGCCGGATGTCAATTATTTAATACAGGCATATGTATAATTAACATACAAAGTGTCTGGGGTCCATAGAGTGTCTTCAGTCTGTCAATCTTGGCCACCAGAAGAAGAGACAATTTATAAGAGGGGAAGAGAAACAGTCAGAAAATATCAGAAAGTAAGTAGCCAGCGGAGGGAAAAACTGACCTCCACACCTCTTCTCTTCTATGTGCTGGATCTTGCCACAGATACTTCTGGAAGAACAGTCTATGGAGGGATGGTGACATCAACGTTTCTCTTTAAAAATATCTAACTATTTTTATTTTCACATGACTTGAAGTTCTAGAAGCTTGTTGTATGGTAAAAATTATGATCTGTAGGTGCCAATGTTTTCTACTTGGGGTTTTATGTTTACTTGTTTGCTTATATGGTTGCTTTTGGTCAGGAATGCTTTGAGGGGAAGAGGGAGGAAGTTGCCCAGTGCTTCCTCTCTGGCTGAAATCATGGCACCAGCCTCAGCCATATCCGCGAAACTGTGCTGAATTTCTGGTAAAATGCACACTTCCAGCTGTGGAACCCTGGACTGTGCTTGCCTGTGGTCTGTGATGTTCCTGCCTCAGCTCTTTCGTTTCGTGAAAGCCAGCGCTGTCCCATTCCCTGCAAAGGGGAATCAATCCACGAGATCTCAAGATGCACCTGAAAATCAGCAAAGCATCACTAGACATTGGACAAACGCAAATTAAAAGCACAATGGGAAAATGAATCTACCTTCACAAAAATCACACCCTTCACAAAAATTAACTCACAATGGATCATAGACCTAAATGTAAAAGATAAAACTATCAATCTCCTAGAAGATAACACAGGAGAAAACCTGTGTTTTCTCCTAGATGACCTTGGGTATGGGGATGACTTTTTAGATACAGCACCAAAGACACGATCCACAAAAAAAAACCTTGATAACCTGGACTTCATGAAAATTAAAAACTTCTGCTATGCAAAAGACAATATCAAGAGGGTGAGAAGACAAGCCACTGGCTAGGAGAAAATATTTGAAAAAGACACATCTGATAAAGGATTGTTATCCAAAATATGCAAAGAACTCTTAAAACTCAACAGTAAGAAAACAAACAACCTGATTAAAAAATGGGCCAAAGACCTTAACAGATGCCTCACCAAAGAAGATATATAGATGGCAAATAAGCATATGAAAGACACTCCAGATCATATGTCATCAAGGGAATGCGAATTAAAACAACAATGAGATACCACTACACATCCATTAGAATGGCCAAAATCCAGAACACTGACAACACCAAATTCATTCACTCATTCATTGCTGGTATGGATGCAAATGGTACAGACACTTTGGAAGACAGTCTGGCAGTTTCTTACAAAATTAAACATACTCTTACAGTACAATCCAGCAATCGTGCTCTTTGGTGTTTACCCAAAGGAGTTGAAAACTTATGTCCACACTAAAACCTGCAGATGGATGTTTATAGCAGCTTTATTCATAATTGCCAAAACTTGGAAGCAACCAAAATGCCCTTTGGTATGTGAATAGATGAATAAACTGAGGTACATCCAGACAATGTAACATTATTCAGTGCTACAAAGAAATGAGCTATCAAACCATGAAAAGATATGGAGGAAACTTAAGTGCATATTACTAAGTGAAAGATGCCAATTTGGAAAGGCTCCATACTGTATGATCCTACCTACATGACATTCTGGAAAAGGCAAAACTGTGGAAACAGGAAAAACATTAGTGGTTGTGGAGGACGGGGAGGGGAAATAACGTGCAGAGCACAGAGGATTTTTAGGGCAAGGAAAATACTCTGTATGATACTGTAATAATGGATGTATGTCATTATACACTTGTCCAAACCCATAGAACATACAACACCAAGAGTGAATACTAATGTAAACTATGGACTTGTAGTGATGATGATGTGTCAATGTATGTTCATCTTTGGTAAAATTTGTACCATTCTGATGAGTGATGTTATAATGGGAGAGGCTATGCATGTGTGGGGTGCGGGTGTATATGGGAAATCTCTGTACTTCCCTCTCAATTTTGTTGTAAACCTAGAACTTCTCTAAAAAATTGTCTTAAAGAAATGAAAAAAAAAAAATCTGGGAAAAAAATCACAATGAGATACCACAACACAAACACTGCAATAGCTAAAATTTAAAGAGATTGACCAACCAAGTGGTCATGAGGATGTGGAGCAAAGGAACTCTCTTACACTGCTGATGGAGTGTAAAATAGTACAACCTCTTTGGACAACAGTTTAGCGGGTTCTAAGAAGTTAAACACACATCCCCTTATGACCCAGTTATTCCATGCCTAGGTATTTGCTCAAGAGTAACAAAAGCATGTGTCCACACAAATTCTTGTACACCAATGTCAAGGGGTAGGGGAGGTGTGTATTTCAAAAGAGCACGGGAAAACTTTTGGAGTTCATTATCTTGATTTTTGTGGTAGTTTCACAGGTCTACACATATGTCAAAAGTCATCAGCTTGTACAGTTTATTGCATGCCAGTTATACTTCAACAAAGCTATAAAAAAATAATTTTCTTCCTAACTAGAAATTTTCTGATTCAATAACTGTTAGGAGCTGAATTGTGTCCCCCCAAATTCCTATGTTGAAGTCCTAACCCTCAGCACCCCAGAATGTGACTGTGTTTGGAGATGGGCCCTTTGAAAAAGGAATTAAGTTAAAATGAAGTCATTGGGGTGGGCCTTCATCTAATATGACTGGTGTCCTTATAAGAAGAGGAGATTAGGACACAGACACACACAGAGGGATGACCATGTGAAGACACAGGGAGAGACCCCTGCCGACACCTGGATTTCGGACTTTCAGCCTCCACAGCTGTGAGACAATAAATTTCTGTTGTTTACTTGCAGAATTCAACATTTTGTCTGTCTAATGTCTGTTAGACTTATTATTATCTAATAAGGTATGTAAGAAAATAAAGAAGAATCAATTAAATATTTGACAAAATTTATATCAGCAATGAGTGCAGCATTTGGCAGAACTTCCTGATTTTCAAAAACAATCTCACATTTTTTTTCTGTCTCAACATTTACTGGTAGTTTTTTTTCTCCTCTGTCTATAATATTAGTTCAAGCTGCATAACCCACACCCTAAGGAGCAGAAAAACCATAGCATGTATTATAGAAGGGACATCTCAGATGTCACAGAGCGTGGCTGCTGGAACGTGCAGAGGAGGACCAGGTCCGGAGGGATTTAACGACTTGTCAAGATGGTGTGAGAATCCACCTTGGACGCAGCCCTGTGATTTGGGTTCCTTTGCTTTTAAATCTCATGACGTCTCTGCAGATAAAAGCCTAAGTGTGCACATTCACAATCTTTCCACAATCATACGACCTGGAAAGACCTTACACCAGGAAGCTGAAGCATACAATCGCCCCTGTGGCATTTCAGACAGTATCTATCCCGATCCATTTTTCAATGAATACTTATCCTAATTTGCTAAGTGACCTAACCAAACAGGACCCCTCCCCTAATCTATCCTTGCAGTTTCAATGATCAATTCCCCCACGCACAGCAGCTTTCCCGGGATGTGAAGAGAATACGGCTGTTTGAAATGTGAGCCCTGTGAGGGAGCCCTAGAGGTTTCTGTGGGCATTTGTAACAGAATCTGGTTCCCAAATCATTCCCACTTGTGAGGTTCAAAGTAAACATTACGCTATCCTGCTATCATTTTCAGTTGCGTTGCCCTCAGGGCTAAATTCTAAAAGTGAAGGAAATCGCTGCTTCCAGTATTGCAGTAAATTGGAGGAGAACTGCAAATGCCTCCTCAGTTTTGCACTTGCTCCCTTAGCAAAGCTGCTCCACTTTGCCTTCCTCTTCACTTGTTTCTTCCTCCGTCTCTTAGCAGTTATTTGCATTTGTCTGGGAGCTGGCCTTTCAGTCCACTGGGGTTCCAGACACCTGCAGCGTGATTATAACCAGCAAAAAGAACCTGCGTCTTCCTGAACAAGGTGTTTTCTGCTGGCACAGCGCCAAAGGCTCCTCTGTCTCCTTTAATACTAGAACCATCTCTGCATCCCTCCTGCCACAGCTCTGGGTGCAGCCCTGTCACCTTCATGGTTTCCACCCAACCTTCCCACAGGCAGAGGATCTGTAACCCGGTGCCTCATGGCCATCCAGAGTGCTGGTCTGTAGCTGTGTATCCTGCCTTTGGCTTTTGTCAGAGGGAATGCTCCAGGAGGACACAGACTTCTGTGACAGTCTCACTCCCTGCAGTGCCCTCAGCTCCCAGCACGGGCCTGGCACACACTAGAAATAAGTATTAGTAAAGGTTAGTTGAATAAGTGAAGAAAGAAAGAATTGGTCACTTGATCTTCCTTGCTGGATGGATGATGGATGAATGAGTGGATGGAAGGATGGATGGGTGGATGGGTAGATGAATGATGAATTCAGGGATGATGAATGGATGTATGATGGATGATGGATGGATGGATAGATGAATAAACTGTACATTAAACTGAAAATATACAGTTCTCAGCTTTGTAGCCAAGGCTCCCAACAATATCCCTGCTCCTACAGCTGCTCTGCCCCTCCTAGGTTGTCTCTTCCTGAGTTTCTCCATTCTCAGGAGAGTCTTCTCTCTGACCATCCAGATATCCTGGCCAAGCAATGCTGAGGGGCTGGGAAAGGTCACAGAGCCAGTTCTTTCCCACAGCCCCAGCACGGAGAGTGGAAAGATTCCTCTTCTGGGGCTGGAAGGAAGCCTGTAGGGTGACACCATTAGATTAGGGTCCATGCTGTAAACTGAGCAAGGAGGACAACATGAGAATGTCAGGACCCCTCCATCCACCATTGCTCCCCAAGGCTCCAGGCACGATTCCTTGTTGCCATCGGCAGAACATGCAGACTCATCCAGATGCTTGGATGCTGCACTGGTCATTGAGTGCAAGGCCAGGCCCCCTCAAAGACACCCCATTAACATGATCTGGTGGCTGTTTTTATTTTTATTAGCCTTAATATCTTGGCCCCACAGCTATTCCTTCCCACCCCTTCTTGCTAAAATCTAATTGCCCAAAGGCTGATAAACTGCAGAAAAATTTCTCTTTCTTCTGAGAACCATCTTTAACCAACTATTCTGGAAACTAGCTAAACTTAGACGGATCCACTTGCTAGGGCTCTATAAAAATTCCCCACTTCTTGCCCAAGGCAGAACACTCCTAGGTAGTAGTCTCAAACCATACTCTGTCCTCTGGTTCATCTTCTTCCACTGGCAGACATGTCTTCCCAGACCATGCCAGCTGTTTATCAGATATGGAAAACCAAGAGACAAAGAGTTCTAATATGGGTTGAATTGACTTGAGACTTCAGCTCAGCTCAGCTTTGGCTCGTTGGAAGGAGGACTTGAGCCCCATGAGTGTTGTTTGAGTTCCTTAAGGAGAACCAGGGCATTTACTGCTAGGTGGGGAACTATTTTGAGTTTTGGTTACTAATACTTCATTTAACCAGCAAGTGGAACTACAGATCTGATATTTTAGGAGAAGGTGGGCAAGAAGTATCTCCCTTCACTTTTCCCTTGATTGTTTAGATTTAATATTGAATTATTTTGTCTTATAGAATTACAACAAGAGCTGGGAACTGGGTCTAAAATTATTGAAGCACGTCAGTGCATCACTGATGGGCTCCACATAGCTGCCTAATTAGCAGTATGTTCCCAAATATTATTGGATCAAGTCACATTCTTCCTCTGGATTTTTCTAGTCCATCTCTAAATGAAACCCTCCCCAGTCAATCCCTTTTGACCCAAAATGAGGCAAAAACGCAGGTGAGTGATACCCTGCCACGACTCGAGCTCATTTATCTGTAGCTGCTATTACATAGGGTGCCCGTGAGAAAAGAGTCTGTGTGTGTGGCAAAGTCCCTTAGCTGTGGTAGGTCTTGTGATGGTAGTTCACATATTTTACTGAGAAACTTCTTACAAAGAAAATACAGCTTTCTCACTTCCCCTTGAAAATCTTGCAGGAAGAAAAAATCTTAATAACCTGCAGATATGTTCTGAAATAAATGCAGAGTTTAACTCACAATGGAGTCACGCTCTTTTGTTAAAGCCCTCCTTCTGGAAAAATAGAAACATGATTTAGACCTTTTCTGAATCTGTTCCTTTACCCGTTAACCTTTGGAAAGTGAATTCAAGTTGGTGAAAGGCGCCAAGTTAACTGCTGTTGAATCAAGGACCATGGAGACAGATGTGTGTCCTGGAAGCATGCAGTGGGATGGGCGCTTGCCAGGAGAATTAAAAAAGTATCAGAGTGACCCTGCCGTACATCAAATGCTCCTCTGAAATTCAGAGCACACCTATCCACAAAACGGTGTTTCTCCAGAAACAATTGTAGAAGTGACAGTAGTAACAGTAGCAGCAGTAGCAGTGTTAGTAATAAGCACTAACACAGTTTAAATCCTTATTTTGTATCAGGCATAGCTCTGAGCACGTTACATGTGTTAGCCCATCTAATAGACCATCATCAAAATTCCTAGTAATTTAGGTTAAAACTCCCACCCAGTTGCCAAAATTGATAAAGATTTAATAATTTCCTCAAAAGGCAGGCAGTGTGACACAGGCTTTCCCACAAAGTCTGCCTGTCAGAGTTCTTGGTCATGAGAAAGCAAGCGGACCAAGAGGTGTACGCATCACTAAATGTCACCTCTCCTGTTTACCTAGAGTCTCCAGCTCAAAATGCTGTCGGGATTCTTTTCAGAGAAAAAGAATTAAAAGTGTCAGTCTGTATACATCATTAACTTTATGATTAACCACTAAAGAAATACTACGCAATTAAGTCTTAGTTGCACGGTCAGAGTGAAGGAGTGGCCCCTGCCTTTTCAGAACATCCATACCCACAGTGGGGTCGTATCGTGGGCAGAATTTGAAGCCATGAAGACCGACAAAGTCTCCAGACCTTTATAAGGCAAGTTCATCATACACTGTTAAGGGGAATAAAAGACATCTTTTATGAATGAATACTGCACTTGCCCTTGGCTTATATTCTAATATTTACAACAAAGATCAGCTTTGGTTATATGTAACTGAAAACTGGAGTTAAAAAAGGTGAATGTTCAGAAATTAGAATGTAACTAATACATATGGAAACACCATCACATATTTTCTCTTCAATTTGTTATGATTTAAAAGAAGATATGAGGCAGTCTGCTTTGCAATAACGGGATAGAGGACTGGAGGGGTGATCGCACTGGTCACCATGGACCTCAGTCTCTTAGAGGTGCCTAGCAGTCTTGGCTCCAGCTGTCACGGCAGGATTTCAGGAAGATGCGTGCAGGACTGTCAGTGATTCCATTTTCTTCCTCGATTTTCAGGGCTGGCAGATTGCTCCATCAGAGCTGGTGCGACCCATATGGCCAAACTGCAAGTCAAGGCAACAAAACTTTCCTGGCAAAATTCCTCTTCATTTTCTGGCTAATATATTACAGCAGGCTTAACATAGCACTTCAGCAACCTCCCACTCACAGTTTCTGGGGCAGTGTACAACACTAAACAATGAAGACAGTGCATTTTTTTAAATGACAGAAATAGTAAAAACAAAGGAATGACAGTCAGATGCTAGACGTTCTGTATTCCAATTTCTGTATTTTAACATAGTAAAGGAAAATACAACATGTTAAGAAAATGGTAAAATGTCTTTCTTTTTCTTTCATTCTGTTTTTTTTCATTGATGTCATAATAGTTTATAACATTGTGAGGTTCCAGTTGTACATTATTATTTGTCAGTCACCATATAAATGAGCCCCTTCACTCCTTGTGCCCACCCCCCTACTCCCTTCCCCCTGGGAACGACCAAACTGTTCTCTCTGTCCGTGTGTTAGTTTATACTCCACATATGAAAGAGGTCATACAGTGTTTGTCTTTCTCTGTCTGGCTTATTTCACTTAACATAATACCCTCCAGGTCCATCCATGTTGTTGCAAATGGGACGATATTGTCTTTTTTTTTATGGCTGAGTAGTATTCCGTTGTATACATATACAACATCTTCTTTATCCAATCATCTGTTGTTGGACGCTTGGGTTGCTTCCATGTCTTGGCTATAGTGAATAATGCTGCAATGAACATCGGGGTGCATAAGCCTCTTTGGATTGTTGATTTCAAATTCTTTGGATAAATACCCAGAAGTGGGATAGCTGGATCATAAGGTATTTCTATTTTTAATTTTTTGAGGTGTCTACATACTGTTTTCCATAGTGGCTGCACTAGTTGGCATTCCCACCAGCAGTGAATGAGGGTTCCCTTTTCTCCACATCCTCTCCAACATTTGTTATTTTTTGTCTTGGTGACTATAGCCATTCTCACAGGTGTAAGGTGATATCTTAGTGTAGTTTTGATTTGCATTTCCCTGATGATTAATGATGTTGAACATCTTTTCATGTGCCTGTTGACCGTCTGTATATCTTCCTTGGAAAAATGTCTGTTCATATCCTCTGCCCATTTTTTGATCGGGTTATTTGTTTTTATGTTGTTCAGATGTGTGAATTCTTTATATATTATGGAGATTAACCACCTTGTCAGATATATGGTTTGCAAATATTTTCTCCCAGCTAGTGGGTTGTCTTTTCATTTTGATCCTGGTTTCGTTTGCCTTGCAGAAGCTCTTTAGTCTGATGAAGTCCCACTTGTTTATTTTTACTTTTGTTTCCCTTGTCAGAGTAGACATGGAATTCGAAAAGATCCCTTTATGACCAATGACAAATAGTGTACTGCCTACATTTTCTTCCAGGAGTTTTATAGTTTCAAGTCTCACCTTCAGGTCTTTGATTCATTTTGAGCTAATTTTTGTGTATGGCAAAAGCAGATGGTCTACTTTCATTATTTTGCAAGTGGCTGTCCAGTTTTCCCAGCACCATTATTTGAAGAGTTGTATGTTCTTTGCTCTTTTGTCAAAGATTAGCTGCCCATAGATGTGAGGTTTTATTTCTGGGGTTTCAATTCTGTTCCATTGATCTGTGTGTCTGTTTTTGTACCAGTACCATGCTGTTTTGATTACTATTGCTTTGTAGTATGTTTTAAGTCAGGGATTGTGATGCCTCCAGCTTTGTTCCTTTTTCTCAGGATTGCTTTAGCTATTCGGGGTCTTTTCTTGCCCCATATGAATTTTAGGATTCTTTGTTCTATTTCTGTGAAGAATGTCATTGGGATTCTGATTGGGATTGCATTGAATCTGTAGATTGCTTTAGCTAGTGTGGACATTTTAACTATGTTTATTCTTCCAATCCATGTACATGGGATATCTTTCCATTTCTCTATGTCATCATTGATTTCTTTCAATAATGTATTATAGTTTTCATTGTATAGGTATTTCATCTCCTTGGTTAAATTTATTCCCAGATATTTTATTCTTTTTGTTGTGATTGTAAATGGGATTGTATTCTTGAGTTCTCTTTCTGTTAGTTCACTATTAGAGTATAGAAATGCAACTAATTTTTTTAAGTTGATTTTGTACCCTGCAACTTTGCTGTAGTTGATTGTTTCTAATAGTTTTCTGATGGATTCTTTAGGGTTTTCTGTATATAAAATTATGTTATCTGCAAACAGCGAGAGTTTCACTTCTTCATTGCCTGTTTAGATTCCTTTTATTCCCTTTTCTTGCCTAATTGCTCTGTCCAGAACTTCCAACACTATGTTGAATAACAATGGTGAGAGTGGGCACCCTTGTCTTGTTCCTGTTCTCAGAGGGATGGCTTTCAGTTTTTCCCTGTTGAGTATGATGTTGGCTGTGGGTTCGTCATATATGGCCTTTATTATGTTAAGGTACTTTCCTTCTATACCCATTTTGTTGAGAGTTTTTATCATAAATTGTTGTTGGATCTTGTCAAATGCTTTTTCTCCATCTATTGAGATGATCATGTGGTTTTTATTCCTCATTTTATTAATGTGGTATATCACATTGATTGATTTGCAGATGTTGAACCATTCGTGTGTCCGTTGTATAAATCCCACTTGATCATGGTGTATGATCTTTCTAATGTATTGCTGTATTTGGTTCACCAATATTTTATTGAGGATTTTTGCATCTATGTTCATCAGCGATATTGGCCTGTAATTTTCCTTCTTTGTATTGTCCTTGTCTGGCTTTGGTATCAGGGTGATGTTGGCCTCGTAGAATGTGTTAAGAAGTGTTCCATCTTCTGCTATTTTTGGAATAGTTTGAGAAGGATAGGTATTAAATTCTCTTTGAACGTTTGGTGAAATACTCCAGAGAAGTCATCTGGTCCTGGACTTTCATTTTGGGGGAGGTTTTTGATTACTGTTTCAATCTCTTTACTTGTGATTGGTCTATTCAGGATCTCTATTTCTTCTTGCTTCAGTTTTGGGAGTTCTATGAGTCTAAGAATCTATCCATTTCTTCTAGATTGTCTAATTTGTTGGAATATAGTTTTTCATAGTATTCTCTTATAATCCTTTGTATTTCTGTGGTATCCGTTGTGATTTCTCCTCTTTCATTTCTAATTTTGTTCATTTGAGCCTTCTCTCTTTTTTTGTTGGTGAGTCTAGCTAAGGGTTTGTCAATTCTGTTCATCTTGTTTATCTTCTCAAAGAACTAGCTTTTTGTTTCATTGATCCCTTCTACTGTTTTTTTTTGTTTCAATTTTGTTGACTTCTGCTTTAATTTTTGTTATTTCCTTCTTTCTGTTGACTTTGGGCTTTGCTTGTTCTTCTTTTTCTAATTCTGTTAAGTGTAGTTTAAGATTGCTTATTTGGGATTTTTCTTGTTTGTTAAAGTGGGCCTATATTGCTATGAATTTCGCTCTCAGAACCACTTTTGCTGCATCCCATATGAGTTGGTATGGTGTATTTTCATTTTCATTTGTCACCAGATATTCCTTGATTTCTCCTTTAATTTCTTCAATGATCCATTTGTTGTTCAGTGGCATGTTGTTTAGTCTCCACATCTTTGTCACTTTCCCAACTTTGTTCTTGTAGTTGATTTCTAGTTTCATAGCATTATGGTCAGAAAAGATGATTGTTATGATTTCAATCTTCTTAAATTTATAGAGTTTTGCCTTGTTTCCCAATATATGGTCTATCCTGAAGAATGTTCCATGTGTGCTTGAGGAGAATGTGTAATCTGTTCTTTTTGGATGGAGTGCTCTGTATATGTCTATTAAGTCCATCTGGTCTAGTTTTTCATTTAAGTCCACTATTTCCTTATTGACTTTCAGTCTGGATGATCTATCCATTGATGTAACTGGCGTGTTCAGGGCCCCTACTATTATTGTGTTGTTGTTGATATCTCCTTTTAGGTTTGTTAATAGTTGCTTTATGTCCTTTGGTGCTCCTGTGTTGGGTGCATATATATTTATAAGTGTTATGTCTTCTTGGTGGAGTGTCCCTTCTATCATTATATATTGCCCCTCTTTGTCTCTCATTGCCTTTTTATCTTGAAGTCTACTTTGTCTGATATAAGTATGGCAACACCTACTTTTTTTTTTGTTTGCCATTAGCTTTTTGCCATTAGCTTGGAGTAACATCTTTCATCCCTTCACTCTGAGCCTGTGTTTGTCTTTAAAGTTGAGACGTGTTTCCCAGAGGCAGCAAATTGTTGGATCTTGTTTTTTAATCCATCCAGCCATTCTGTGTATTTTGATTGGGGAATTCAATCCATTTACATTCAGAGTGATTATTGATATATGAGGGCTTAATGCTGCCGTTTTATCTCTCATTTTTCAGTTGTTATGTATTTCTCTTGTTTCTCGTCCCATGTATTTTGGACTGCTAATTCAGTTTCGTGGCTCTCTATCATGGTTTTCTCAGTTTTCTCTTTATCGTTTGTGTCTTTGTTCTGATTTTTTGTTTAGTGGTTACCGTGCGGTTTGTATAAAAGATCTCGTAGATGAGACAGACCATTCCCTGATAGCCTCTTATTCCCTTAGTCTAAGCAGGTTTCGTCCCTCTCCTCTCCCCCTTCTAAGTTGTTGCTGTCACAACTTATTCTGCTATGTATTATGAATTTGTGGTTAAAATGAAGTGATAATATTTATTTTTGATGTTTTCTTTTCCTTATCTTTAGAGTTGTAATCAAGTGTTTGCTAATCTGTTCTGACAGAGTTGCAGGTTCTGATGTTGTCTGCCTGTTTACCTGCTTGCTCAAGGCTTTGTAAACCCTTTCTTTTCATTTCAGGTATGAGGGCTTTCTTGATCAAATCTTGTAGGGGTGCTCTTGTGGCAATGAACTCCCTCAGCTTTTGTTTCTCTGGGAAAGTTTTTATTTCTCCATCATATCTGAAGGATATTTTCACTGGATGTAGTATTCTTGGCTGAAAGTTTTTGTCTTTCAAAATTTTGAATATGTCATTCCACTCTCTCCTAGCCTGTAAGGTTTGTGCTCAAAAATCTACTGAAAGCCTGATAGGGCTTCCTTTATAGGTTATTCTCTTCTGCCTTGCTGCCCTTAATATTTTTTCTTTATCGTTGACTTTTGCCAGCTTTACTGATATATGCCTTGGAGAAGGTCTTTTTACATTGGTGTAATTAGGAGTCCTGTTGGCTTCTTTTACGTGTAATTCCAGCTCCGTCTCCAGGTTTGGGAAGTTCTCAGTTATTATTTCTTTGAACAAGCTCTCTGCTCCTTTTTCCTTCTCTCCTCCCTCTGGAATACCTATAAATCCTTATGTTGCATTTCCTAATTGAGTCAGATAGTTCTCGGAGAATTTCTTCATTTCTTTTTAGTCTAAGTTCTCTCTCCTCCTCCATCTGAAGCATTTCTGTATTCCTATCCTCCAGATTGCTAATTCCATCCTCCATATTGTCAGCCCTGTTGTTTAAGGACTCCAGATTTGTCTTTGTCTTATCCATTGCGCTTTTCATCTCTAACAATTCTGCTTGATTTTTCTTTATAGTTTCAATCTCTTTTGTAAAGAATTCCCTCTGTTCGGTAATTTGGTTTCTGATTTCATTGAACTGTCTTTCAGAATTCTCTTGTAGCTCATTGAGTTTTCTTATGATGGCTGTCTTGAATTCTTTGTCATTTAGATCATAGGTTTCCATGTCTTCAGGATTGATTTCTGGGTGTTTGTCTTTTTCCTTCTGGTCTGGAGTATTAATACATTTCTTTATACCATTTGATGGAGTGGATTTGTGCTGGCGTATAGTGATAGTTTCCGGATGCAGGTTCCACCTACGGCCACTTGCGGGGGGGGAGTGGGCAGGAGCTGTGTAATCTGAGACCACTGTCGCGATCCCTGTCAGCTGTGCCCTTCCAAGTCTGGGTCACTCTTTGGGATCGCAGTGGCCCTGTGGAGTCTCCCACCAAATGGGAAAGTAGTCACGTGTGCAGCTCAGGGCCGCTGCCACCTGCTCCCACTGACCCCAGGGGTTGTGCTCCCTGCTTCTGGGCCACAGCGGTACTATGGGTGTTCACAGCAGCCGGGAGCTTGTTTGCCCAGATTGGGATCTCAGCCGCCCTCTGTTCCTAGGTCACATCAGTCATTATGCTTGGTTGGTGGGATCTCCCCCCTGGGAGCAAGCCAAAGCCTCTCCCTGGCACTGGCTAGGATTGTGGATTCTCCCACCAGATGAGAGAGTGATCACATGGGGGATCAGGGCCACTGCAGCCTGCTCTCACAGTCCCACTGAGACACGCTTCCCCCCTTTGGGGCCGCAGCAGTACTACGGGTGTTCATGGCAGCCAGAAGCTTGTTCACCTGAGCAGCAGCTCAGCTGCTCTCTGCTCCTAGGTGGCACCGGCCTTTGTGCTTGGTGGGCGGGGCTTCCCCACTGGGTCCAAGCCTGTGCCGCTCTCTGTGGGCTGCATGGCCCTGAGGGCTCCCCCACTAGACAGGGAGGTGATCACACAGGGGTCTCAAGGCTGCTGTCAATTTTTTCCACAGTCACGCTGAGGCATGCTCCCACCCTCAGGGCCACAGCAGTGCTATGATTGCCCGAGCCTGGAAAGTAATCACCCACGTGCGCTGGGTTGCCTGGGGTCCAGGGGGTGCTCACCTATCTCCAGCACCTCCTCAGGGTGGGGTAGTCCATCACCTTCCGATGTACAGCTGCTCGGGTCTCTCAGCTGTCCTGGTGTGCTGTGTGGGTATCCTCCGCTGATCGATGAATGTCCTTTTAGTTGTAATTCGAAGGGGGAGAGACACAGAGAACAGCTCACTCTGCCATGTTGCTGACGTCACTCCTCATTCTGTTTTTTTAATGAAATTCTTCCTCCTGCATGACAGAAAGCTCTTCCCTCAGGACACTGTGTTATTTACTGTTAGGATCTCAAACTTCCTCCTTCTGAAGCCTGCCTACCTAGGGTCAGCAGGGACCTACCTAACACATTCGACACCCTGAACAGATCATGGTTTCACACCACCCCTTCTATGTGACAAAATTATTTTCAGTAGTAATTATGTAATGAAACACATAACTATAATGGCAGAACAAAAACATAGACAATGAAAATTTCCTTTTATCAAACTTGCTATATGCATATATAATCACACCAGTTAAGAATAAGAAGTAAAATAAATATAATGTAAAAGATAAAAAGCAATGGATTAATTCTTTTTAATTGCACTAATTCATTTTTTGAAAAAAGGGAGAAACACATATCTACATATTGGTCTGACACCTTAATAAATTGCATTAGTGTCTATTTTCAATCTGTAACATTTGCATATTTGTCAAAATTAATACTTTACATATTCATGTTCCATAGACGTATAACAAGATTTGTCATGTTATAAACCAATGTTACTGCAATAAAAAAATAAATTTAAAAAAAATACAAGATTTGTCATGTCTCTTCACCCACAGTTAATTGAAAAACACTTCTTAAATTTTAATTTTGAAAAGTTTTTTTCACATGAAGGAACAGATGTATGAATAGTTAGAAAAAGTCTTAAATATAAGGATAAGTTTGTCAGAGATTCATAAAAATCACATTTCACAATAAATTCTAGAAATTGAAATGCTGTTCACATCTTTGTTTCTTCAGGATTGAGTCTAATGGCTTTCAAATGTCTCTGCAGTAGAAGAATTTCCCCTATTATATCTAACCAGAAAATTCACCATAAATTTCTATTATATTAAGTGAAAATGTCCAAAAGAATCTGAGAAAATGGCTGAATGTTAACAAACACTGAGAATGTTTAATCCATCATTTTGGAAGTGTCAGTTCTTGGTGGAATTAATAAAAATACTCAAACATGCCCTGCAGTCCCTTCTGGCAACACAAGGCCAATATCTTTTGTTCTTTTCCCTGACATTTTGCCTTGAAATTTGATTCTTTTTTTCTGTGTAAATGTCCATTTACTTATATTTTATTGTTGCACAGTTAATGGCTTTCTCCACAATGTCTGTGTGCTGAACTTGAAGGAACAATTTTAAATCTTGATTTTCACTATACCATTTTTAGGGTTGATCTTGGCTGTTTGTAAATATTTTTATATCTGATTTAAAATTTCACACAAGAAAAAAGATATTTCAGGAAAAAAACATCACATAGAGCAGAGAACAAAATCTGAGAAGAATCTCTTGTGTCCCTGCAAACTTTCAGACAGCAACTCACTTCCAAGGCTGGGGTAGACTGTCCATGCAGAGTTTGACTTTAGTCCATGCAGAGCTTCCTGAGCATAGCACATCATCGGGGGAGTCTTTTCATGGTTATACCTATATTCTAAAGCATTTCCTCCTATGAAATGAGACTGAAAGAAAACTAATTGTTTCCCAAATGTTAAAAAGTCACCAGGAAGAAAAACTTCAAGAGATCACACGGAATAACAGAACTGAAGTAACTCAAGTTCTATTTCTTTGCGTTTATAATCTCTATCCTATCATTTTAAATTTTGCTCTCCTGTTTAAATGCACTGGTAGATAATCCTGCAGAGACTGGAGACGTGGACTGCCCCTGAAGCAAGCCCTAACAATGCTGAACTCTTACAAATTTACTCTCAAAATACATGCATGAACTCTCATTCATTGCTGTTGGGAATGCAAAATGAGACAGCCACTTTGGAAGACAGTTTGGCAGTTTCTCAGAAATTTTTTTAAAAAGAAAGGAAAAGAAAAAAAAAACTTAGCATATGACTCAGACATCCCACTCCTAGGTATTTATCCAAGTGTACTGAACACATGTTCAGGCAGAAATCTACACACAAATGTATATAGCAGCTTAATCATAATTGCCAAAACTGGAAGCAACCAAGATTACCGCCAATAGCAGGTGAATGAATCTACAGTCGTATATTCACACAACGGAATACTACATAGCATAAAAAAGAACCAGCTATGAATTCACACAACAGGAAGGAATCTTAAAGACATTTTGCTAAATGAAAGAAGACCCTCCCAAAAAGCTATGTATTGTGTAATTCTAGTCATTCACAGTGCGGAAAAGGCAAAATCATAGGAATGGAAAAGAGATCAGCAGTTGTCAAGGGTTCTCTAATAAAAGGAATTAGGGCTCTTTGGAGAAATGGTTGATTCTAACACTGGGGCAAAGAAAATACAAGATGATGTTGGAGCATCTTGGAGTGCCAGAAAATAGGGAAGTGCTCCAGAAATAAAACAAAGGGAGCATGTCAAAGGGACACAAGAGTCAACCTGAAAGACTTTGAAGTAGCCAAAGATGAAAAATTTGAGCAACAAAAACAAATAATGTAGGATTGTATTATAACTCAAAGTATTAAATAAATACCCATGAGTCCATATTGATAGAAATAAATGATAAAATAAATACATAAATTAGGAGAAGGGACAAATTTTCCTTACAAAAGAATTACATATTATATACATAGAGACTCACTCCTCCAGTAGACCGAGTTTAATTTCTCTCCCTTTTAATGTGGGCTGGACTTAAAGAGACTTATTTCCAAAGAATAGACCAGAAAAAGGAAAAAAAATAGTAACTTCACAGTGGAGAAACCTAGCTGGTACATCTTAACCAAATGACCAGGGTTAACCTCACCAGTTATTAATCACATTGTACCACGTACCCCGTGAGACAAAGCAATGAGAAAGTCATGTCACCTCTGGAGTATTCTTCACGAAAGCCCATAACCCCAATGTAATTATGAGTAAATATCAGGCCGACCCAAACTGAGGGTCCTCCTACAAAACACCTGTCTAGTGCTCTTCAAAACTGCAAAGTCCTGAGAAACAGTGAAAGACCGAGAAACTGTCACTGATTGGAGGGGACTAAGGAGACAAGAAGACTAAATGCAACGTGGCGTCCTGGATGGGATTCCGGAACAGAAAAATGTTAGTGGAAAAAGTAGTGAAAAGCGAATAAAGCCTGGAGTTTAATTTTTTAAAATCTCATCAGAACTAATTCTACAATAATAATACTGTGTGGTTTAATAAGTTATTTATTAGTACTTGATAAATCTACTAAATTCCTATGATTAATATTAATCTAAATCATGTTTTCAAACTAGATTTTTAAGTTTTAGAAATTCATTGATTTAAAGTTTTAAAAAGGTAATTTAGAAATTATGGAATATCTAGTGTGCTGAAGAAAAAAATTAACAAAAGATGTGTAAACCCTGTGTGAATAAAATTACAAAAATTTATTGAAGGACAATGCAAAAGATTAACCAAATGGAAAGCAATACCATTTTCAGGGTAGCCAGCCACCATATGACAAAGATTTCAACCCTTCCAAAATCTATTCAAGGCAATTCCAATTTAAAAATCTCATCAGGGTGTTTTGATGAACTTTAAAAGCTGATTCTAAAATTTACAAAGAATAACAAAGACCAAGAATAATCAAGACATTCCTTCAGAAGAAAAATAAGGTTGTGTGAGTTTATGGAGCAGTTAAACCTTCTTAGCCCATACCTCCTCATTGCAAAGTGAAAATAACGACACATATCTCACAGAATTTCAGTGATGACTCTATGAGGCCAGGAAAGGTTTTCTGACACTGTCTTGACACATAGGAGTTGATGAACACTCTTAATTCTTTGAGGAGCATGGCAGATGAGGGCAGACCAAGGAACACCTGGGTTTTGAACTGGGCTTATTCCCTGACCACGCTTTCCTTAGACTAGTGGATTATGCACACACGTACACACAACATAAGAAATGCCGAAGAGAGACTGATAGACGATAAAATGCATTCAATCTACTTTGGCCAACTCTAGTTTAGCATTCTCTCACTAAAAGAACACTTTTAAAAATAAAATTTGTCCTAACCTAAGAAAATACATCTGAACCTCTAGTCATGAAAATTTAGTGGATGTCAAAAGCAGTATTTGGATTTCCATGAAATGTCAACCAATCACATTTAAAACGAAAAATGTTAGCATTAAATAAAACACAGATGAAAGCCCACAAGCCTAGAAGAATTGATTTAACGTCAGTATAAGTAACACTGCTTTTATTAGTGTTTGAGTTAATGTTCCTTTCCAAGTGAGGAAAATATATGCATTCAAATATTGCAAATATATTTAAATTATCTATTTGCGCTTTGATGTGTATGTCCGCATCCATTAGGCAAATGTGCCACCTGTAAAAGAGAACAGATCTTAAGCATTCTCATCACGCACACACAAAAACTGTAACTATGACAGGTGATGGATGCATTAACCTGATTGTGGTAATCACTTCACAAAGTATATGTGTATCAAATCATCATATATATTTTCAACAAATACAGTTTTATTTGTAAATTATACCTCAGTAAAGCTGGAAAAATCTTAACTTTGGCTTTGCTGGTTTTCTCTATTGTACTTTTTCTATTTCGTTGAATTCTTCTCTCATTTTTATTATATCCTTCTATATTCTTGATGTTTAACTTTAAGGTTCTTTTCTAACTTCCCAATATAGGAGCTTAGATCATTGACTTTTAAGCTTTTTTATTTTACAAGAATTTAGATCCATAAATTTCCCTGACAGCACTGATTTAGCAGCATACTACAGATTTTGGTATGTCCTTTTTTTCTTCATCAAAATATTTTCTAATTTCCCTTGAGAGTTTTCTTTGACTCATGGGCTATTTTGTGTGTTGCTCATTTTCCAAATACTTAGGAGTTATTCATTTCATTTAGTTATTAGCTTTCGGTTTAATTCTCAGACAACCTGTTGTATGGTTTCTATCCTTTTGAAGGTTGAAGGTTGGTCTATTCCAGTATTCAGTGGAAACCAGAGGAGAATTTCTATTTTGAAGTTGTTGGTTTTAGTGTTCTATATGTCAGTTAGGTCCAGTTGGTATTACGTTACAACTATTTTAAATGCTTACTATTTTGTCTGCTTGTTCTTCCTGCTACTAAGAGTGGTATGTTACATTTTCCAACTCTAACTTGGGATTTGTCTTTTCTGAAAATTTTTATTCGACAATTTTTTATACATTTTGAAGCTTTGTTATTAAGTGCACATATATTTAGAATTTTCATGTTTTCCTTATCAATTGACTCTCTAATCACTATGAAAATATCTATCTCTAGTAATAGTTCTTACTTTAAGTTTGAAAGTTTGGAAAAGGACATACTGTGCAAACAAAAAGAAGGCAGATATAGTTTAATATGAAAAGGAGTCAAACTGTTCTAAACAGCATATGTGGGTTTGCTTAATCTTTTTTTTTGGATTTAGTACAATTACATTTAATATAATTATTGAATACTTTTGGCAGGATGTATAGACATATGGGCATGGCTCTCCGGAAACGGTTACATTAGCTGTGTAATTTTCGACATATCAGAGACATTCCACGAACCCAATAGCTCCTTCTGTGTAAGTGATGCCCCATATGCAACATATGCATATTAAATCTCAGTGAGGAACTAAGGCAGCACGGAAGGACCTGGGGAGTGGTGTAGGGAGTCTTTGATTTCTCCACACACCACCTGTGTCCTGAAA
Organism: Diceros bicornis minor; assembly: GCF_020826845.1. NCBI lineage: Eukaryota > Metazoa > Chordata > Mammalia > Perissodactyla > Rhinocerotidae > Diceros > Diceros bicornis. The sequence goes on from NC_080759.1 coordinate 55,796,792, forward strand.
TTACCCGCACCCTTCATATTAGTCAAGCTTGATACTGGTTAAGATTTCTTTTTTTTTTTTAATTTTTATTTATTTATTTTTTCCCCCAAAGCCCCAGTAGATAGTTGTATGTCATAGCTGCACATCCTTCTAGTTGCTGTACGTGGGACGCGGCCTCAGCATGGCCGGAGAAGCGGTGCGTCGGTGCGCGCCCAGGATCCGAACTCAGGCCGCCAGCAGCAGAGCGTGAGCACTAACTGCTAAGCCACGGGGCTGGCCCTGGTTAAGATTTCTGACTCTTGTAAGTCTGATTTGATGATCTGACCCTTTGCATTACGTCAGCTCTCTAAGTGGTTTCCCCTCTTCAATCCTTGGCCCCTTCAATTCAGTCTCAACCACAACAGCCAGAGTAAGCCCTTTAGAATGTAAGCCAGATCATGTTCCTCTCCAATCAAATGGCTTTCTAGTCGCTCCGAGTAAAAGCCAAAGCAATGTATCACCAGACCTCTCCATTTCTTTTCTGTTCCTCCCATGTCCAGACACTCCTACCTCAGGCCCTTGTACAACTGTCCCCTCTGCCTGAAGGTATCCACAAAGGCGGTTCCTTTGTCTCCTTCCCAAGGGGACTTCCCCTGACGGTCTGCAGTTGCCAGCCCCTCCAACACTGCGTACCAAACCTCCTTTAGCCTGATTTCTTTCTCCATAGCCTTTATCATCTTCTCAGACACAATGTAATTGGTTAGTTATTTATTCATTACTTTAGGTTTCTCCTCAGCATAAGAATGTAATCTCCCCAAGAACAGAGGTGCTTTATTTTGTTCACTGCCAGATCCACAGCACTTTGAGCAAAGTAGGCACTCAAACATCTGTGCCATAGATGAACGAAATTTCCCTCTGGGTACTTTTTTGGCTGCATCCCACGTGTACATTTAGTACTTAAAGAAATCAGTCCTAAATATTCTATGATCCGTTCTTATTTCCTCCTTATGCCATGAATCATTTGCATGCATTTAAAATTCTTCATTGTGGCCTTTGTGAGTTGCTTTCTCTTAGGGTCAGAGAAAAATGACTGACTTGATGCAATTTGTTGAGTGTCCTTTATGGTGTAGTTCACCTTCATGGTCAACTCTAAAAAACGTTCAAGTATATTTGAAACCAATGTGGGTGCCCAGTTTGTTGGACGCAGCATATACATCATCTAGTTTGCTAAACGTGAAGTTCCAATTCTTCTATTTCTTCACCTGACAGTTTACGACTAAACATCAGTGGCCCAGTATTAATGTGTAATTCAGATTTTAGAATACTTCAACACAGATATATAGGTGTGCTACAGAGTAAAGAACCTTCTAGGTGCAGTTAGCATTCTAATGAGGAAAACCGTATTGCAGACAGCTACAAGCTCTTCTCTTATTTTCATCACTGATCAGCATTGTTACTGAAAATAACGGGTCCACTAGTGGCTTGTTAGAATAACAAAGGTTAGAAAAGCGTCTCTTATTGGTAAAACTAGTGGTATTCAAGATATTGTGGAGTTTGGATAGAATTCAGAGGCACTCCCCACCCCTATATAAACAAGGTCAAAGACTACCTAGCAAGGCCTTGGGGGGGTGCCTGAGGCTTAACCCTAAAATAGCAGTGTGTCCAGCCATTGGGTTGGAGGACAGCTCACAGTGGTAAGAGGAACAAAATCTTGCCCCTGGAATACTCACAACCACTTTGAATAAACTTTTCACGCAAGATGGGAAACTTTTCATGCAAGGTGTGGCTAGACCACCTAAAGAAACAGGGTTGCAACTTCGCCAAGCTTACAAAATACGTTCTAAGAACTGTTTTGTGACTGATTGCTAACCAACTTTTAATAAATATGTTGCGGAATCTGAACTGAGACCTATTTTCACTGTCATTCGCTGACAAGGCTGTGAGGGAGCAGCTGATCAATACTCACCTAATAGTGAGCTGGTATCTAACAATATCTAATAGAAATAACCTGCATGTTGTACATAAACAAGGTGGCTCAGGTCAGTGCCCACTATGATTAAATATTGTTGTCACCTTAAGTCTACTTTGGCTGACACATAACACGTATGCATGTAATTTTGTATGTAATCGAGTATTCCTTTGATTGTTTCCTTCCGCCTTTCATTTTTTTAGATTTGTTTCTATCGTAAAATATATGAAATACATGATTAGAGAATAATGTAATGAACAGCCAAAAAGCCTTATCAAATCTTAAGATTATATTTTCTTCAGATCTTTATTTTTCAAAATGACCATACGTCTCTGACATGTAGAGATTTGTTTTTTAAATATCAATCTCTTTAATAAAAAAAGCAATATATATTAAAGCCTAGAAGGAAAATCATATACCTTTACATTTTGTTTTCTGTTTTGGTAAGTTTTAAAGAGAACATTTGTCACTGGGAATTGTCTTAGTCTGTTCAGGCTGCTGTAATAAAATACCAGACACTGAGTGACTTATAAACAACAGACATTTATTTCCCACAGTTCTGGAAGCTGAAGTCCAAGACCAGGGTGCCACTGTGATTGAGCTCTGGTGAGGGCCTCTTCCGGACTGCAGACTGCTGACTGCTCACTGTGTCCTCACAGGGTGGACGGAGCTAGAGAACTCTGTGGGGCCTCTTATACGGGCACTGATCCCATTCCTGAGGGCTCCACTCGCATGACCTAATCACCTCCCAAAAGCCCCACCTACTAACACCATCACACTGGGGGTTAGGATCTGAACATATGAATTTTGGGGGACATAAATATTCAGACCACAGTAGGAATTTGAAAAACGCAAAGATATTAATTTAAGTAGGTATTTTAAGTCTAGGATATAGCTTGAGTGATATCATGGAGGTAAGATCAATTATGTGGAAAAACTAAAAAACACAACAAAAGGAGCAGAAATGAAAGGACTCGGGGGGGGGCTGGGGGGTGGGGAGGGGGTTGTAGCTTTACTAAAATATCTACTTGTCGGCGACTGTAAATCGAATGCAAATTTCCCTAAATTCTGGAATTACGATATTAAAAATAACTGTGATAAATAAATCATACATCAGAGTAGAATTTCAAAATATATTTCACATTTCTAGCATCATAAAAAGAAATCCCTGTAAGCATTACCTTAAAATACTTTTTATCAGAAATATAGTTTGATAATAAATAACCATTTGATAAAGTTATATAAACATATAATCAGATATGCTGTACATGTATCATTTGAACATATTAATATGACTATTCTTTATGGCATATTTCATATAAGAAAATGACAAATTGCTTTTACATTATTAAAAAAACCTGGCAACCTAAGTTCACCAGCTTTAACTCTCTACCCAGTCAACTCTAGTGTCCATATCCTGGACTAGGAAGCCATCGCATGTACAGACATGGATTCCCTGTGAAGTGCTCGAGGTTCTCCAGGATGGAAAGGGCACCTCAGGAGGTGCTGGTGGAGGAGTGGGGGCTGCCTCTCAGGTCAGGGGGCCCACAAGCAATAGGATGGTTTGGGGAGTGGCAGATATGAAAAACTGAACCGGAAGTTTGCTATACTGTTAAGTGACCCACACTCCCCATCTTTCCTTCTCCAAGAAATGTTAAAAAAAAATTTTAATTTTAAAAATTGAAAGTCTCAGCTTCCGTAAAATTGTCTTTTAGTACTTTCAGCCAAAAAAGCTTAATTCTCTTCCTTTATTTTCTGATTTTATGACCAAATATCCTGAAGATACCGTTTTTCTTCTTTTAAAGTAGCCAATGTTTTCATCGCTTCTAGTTTTTCAACTCCAGCCTCTTTACATATTATTTCCACAAGGGTATCATTCACATCCTTCGCCATATTCTTAGCATCTCTAGAAAAAAGAATAATACCATCAATGTTTAAGAAAGGAATTTTTACCAAATCCTTCTTAATTCACCCATCTAATTCCCGTTGCCTCTACTATCACTACACCTTAATCCTCCCTCCATTTCTCTGGAAAGTCTCCCAAGAGATTCCCCAGCCTCAGTCATCTATCACTCCTCCTGAAGCCCAGGCCTTCACCCAGTGATCACTCTAATATGCAGAGCTGACCACGTCGTTCACAGCTTAAAATCCCTCAAGGGCGTCCATGTCCCGGGAGCAGCCTCAGTTGTAGTAAGTGTCTAAGGACCTCACAGTCTGGCTCCTGGTCATCTCACTCATTCCCTTCCCTCTAGTCTCAAGGCACATGGTGAGACTTCACTCCTGAAGGCAACAAGCTCTCTTACATTTCTAAGCCTTCATACACTCACAAACGCGCAAGCGCGCACACAATTATTAACAGGCACATGCACACAATTAACAGACTGACTGAGGACTCAGTATGCGCCTGGTCCTTTGCCAAGTGCTTCGACAAGTCTTCGTCCTTTTCATTTCCAGGACTGGGTGGGATGCCCGCCTGTGTGCTCCCACAGGCCCCTATCAGCACCTGCTACACTCTAAGCATCTGCTGATGTGGCTTTCTCCCAGAGCGTAAGCTGACTGGGGGTAGTGAGTGAATCTCATTTATCCTTCTATCTCTCAACATCTAAACAGCATCAAAGCACTCAGTAGCCACTCGAATGTTTGTTGAATGACTAAAAGTATCAGAGAGGACTCTAATGTCAGTGACTGAATTGTCTTGGCCCTGTACACTAAAATTTCCTGAAAAAGTTGTCTATAGTGGCCATCTTAACTTTCTCAACACACTCTCCCCTCAACCACTCCAACGGAGCTTCTACCTCACAGCCCTTCCCTATATCACAGCAGCTGCCAGCTGCCAAACCTACTAGTCCCCTGTCTTCTTCTTACTTGACTATCAGCAGCACAAGCCCCCCACCCCCTTGGGAACATGTCCACTAGCCTTAGGCCTCCTTCTTCTGTGGTTGCTCCTTCTCAGTCTCCTTTGTCTGATCCTGCTTCCCCGAGGGGCCAGTCCACGTTAAAGGGCCACGGAGTTTCACTCTGAGCCCTCACCTCCAACCACCGTTATGAACGCTATCAACTCCACCTCACAGATGTGAAAAGTGAGGCATCAGTGATCGTGAACAGCTATTTCTGGGTTAACGTTTTAACCCAGTTTGTACATTTAGGATATCCTCCAAGTTCTCAATGATCAGTTCTTCATATATTTGTACAACTGACTTTGCCTCTATGATTTAGAGGTGCATCTACAACTTTAGCCTGTATTTGACCATCGACAGCACTGTCCTCCACAAACAAAATGAAGATCAAATACTTCATTAAAAGCCAAATGAAAATGTAAACCAACACAATGTCCAGAATCTCTGCCCTTTATCAACCTAAAGAAGTATTTTTCAACTGAGAGTCAAAACCCATTAATGGGCCATGAAATCAACTTAGTAGCCCAAGCCAGCTTTTTTTTTTTTTTAAAATAATAGACAAAATAGAACACAAGTTACCAGAATGTGTCATAAAAAGTAGAAAAACTAAGTTTTATTAAACTTGTTTTAATTTTATTTATATGTATTCTAGGTCACTATGCCAGTATTTCTTCTTCTCTAGCAGTTTAAAAAAAAAAAAAAAAGATCCTGATTATATGACTTAGAGAATGTGTTAAATGCCAGGGATGTGTTAGGATAAAATAGAGTTATTTCTTACTTCAAAATTTTTTTTTTTTTTTGTGAGGAAGATCAGCCCTGAGCTAACATCCATGCCAATCCTCCTCTTTTTATTGAGGAAGACTGACCCTGGGCTAGCATCTGTGCCCATCTTCCTCTACTTTATATGGGATGCCACCACAGCATGGCCTGACAAGCGGTGCCTCGGTGTGCACCCGGGATCCGCACCCGGGATCCGAACCCGGGCCACCAGCAGTGGAGCACGCACACTTAACCTATGCCACGGGGCCAGCCCCTCAAAATTCCCTTTTAATTAGTAAATTTTTTTTTGTCTTTCATTAAAACAAGTAGATAAGTTTAAAAATTTTTCTTTTCTATGGCAATTTCGGGTTTCTATAACAGATCTTGCCTCAAAAAGTAGATAAAACTTAAGAATGACTACAAATTATGCCTTGAAGAAAAAAGAACCTAGCATTCACATTCTCAGAGTCAATACCATATTTCTCCTTAACTAGGTGAACTGCAGAAATCACATATTCTTAGATACGATGAAATCAATCCAGAGATTTCAAGTTAAATGATTAGCTTCTTACAGAATGTAATTCTTAGAGGAGAAAAACATGTATTTAAAATGTCACAAAGCATTCCCCAATGCAAGAATTAATTTTCATGGCTAGTTCCCTGATAATGACAACTTCTTGGCTATTAAATGTTATGAAATCATTTTAGAATGTGTATTTCTATTCCTGTACTTAAGAATCACATCTCTCATCCCTATATGTCTAGATTAAGTGACCAGTCCCTTGTTTCTTTAGTATCATCGGCTGCCCTCCCCTCCCCAGCACTTGCGCAGGACGGCCACTTACCCACACACATAAATGTACCCATTCTCCTGAAGAAGGACCCTTGCCACCTGCTTGCTGTGAAGCTGGATGCTGTCTTGCACGTACTTTGCTGGGGCTTCCTGGTCCCCGACAGGAGCATCTCTTGAGAAAGAAACCTTCAGGTGAGTTAGGATTCCAAGCTTATGGAAACGTCTGAGCTCTTCTCTGAAATACAATATATAATAGGTCACTGGAAGGTTTGTAATCTAAAGTTGAAAAAGTCTGAAATTAGAATTGTATACCCATGGTTGAGTCTTTCAACACTACAAGTGTACAGTACCTGAATAAATAATCTCTATCCTTATGTCTGCAGCCAAAAAACAACCACATGGCTCCAAAGTCTCCATCTGGGTGTTGTTCTTGGAGTTTCTCCCTAAGTGAAAAAGAAAGTTGAGATGTTGGATATTAAGAATATGTAAAACCAATCTCTCTCTTGGGTCAGGAAATACCACCAACAAACCCAGACAGGTCTATAAAATCCATCTTTGCAGTGCCTGAAAGTTCATTCACTGAATTAACATTTTACTCTCCACAGGGGGCCTTGGCCACTCCAGCAGACACTACAATGAGTAAGCGTATCTGTGGGCTGTAGACAGCCATGAGCTTTACATGACATCTCTATAACAAGGGCTATTCAAAATATCACACCGTGAAACCTAGACTACTTTCTACATTAAATATTAACAGCAATTTTATGAACAAGATTAACTCAATTAACATAAAGGAAAAGTGGCACTGGGCTGTAAAAGGCAGAATGATCTGCTGTGGAGTGTTTCTAATATGATGGACACACCAGTAAGTGATGTCTGTCATTACTCTTTTGCTTTCTTGAGAAAAAAACTAAAACAAAATAAAACAACAAAAAAACTGTGACCAGAGGATATTACGCCACTATCTGGTGGACAGTACACAAGAACTGTTCATTACTTCACAAACAGGAGAGAAGCACAGTTTTATATATTTTATACCAAATAGTTCTGAACTGATACAAAGCGTACATCTGTTAATATCATTCTGTTGAAAATTACTGATGTTTGTGGTTTAACTTTGAAACTTCTGGTATACTTAGATCTGTTACTAGCAATTTTATCTAGTTGAGGATTGAATGGAACAGCCTGCACATCATCACAGCATAAAGGTGTGCCTGAACTACATACGCTATAAACTATAGTGCAGCTGGAGGAAAAAAAAAAAAAAAAGTGCTACAGTAAAGAGGGAAGTTCCAGTTCAAAGCAAAATCTCTAGAAAACAGCGTATTTACTTTCCCCATGGTGACAAATTATGTTACGCTATCACACATTTGATAATAATTTTTTAAAATAAAAATTTTACAACCAAAGTCCAATATCCTAAAAACTACTGAAGAAACAAAAAAGCTACTATATTTCCAGCCAGGATCACAAGGGATACATTTTCTCACCAGCCAAAGCAAGCACGTACCTATGCTGCAGGAAACCAATGAAGGGCGCCACACCAGTCCCCGGACCCACCATTATGATGGGGACCGAGGGGTCATCCGGTAAGTGGAAAGAATTTGTTGTTCGAGGAGAGATGGATATCTGGAATATTAAACCAATGGTCATAAGTCTGAAAGAAAAGCTAGACAAAAGCATATAACCAAGATGATCTTTGCTAAAGAAATCAGAAAGCACTAATTCCCCTTAAAGAAGCTTCATTAAATTAAATAGCAGCATTAAATCTTAATAAAACCATTAACACATTTTTTACTACAGAGAAATAAACAAGTCTTGCAAATTTTTCTCTCCATCCAAATCAAAGCTGTTTTAAACATGACAAGCATGATATTTCTGAGGTAGAACACTGATACAATCAAATTCTTTTTCTAGGTCCATGAATAAGATCAGCTTCCTAGTAGGCAACCCATTACATACATTATGGAGAAATGCCCAAAAACATGAAGACATGATTCTTCATGTGTGCACGTAAGGGGGCAATGAAGATTAACAAGATGGGGTGAAAAGTTTTAAGTAAAAATTAGGCAACCGAAAGTGAAATTAAGGGGTTGCCCCTAAAATGATAGAGAAGTGTGCTATAATTGTTATTCTGGGTCCAATGTTATTTGTGTTTGTGCAAAACTAGAAGTGATACATATAGGTAAACAAAATCTTTTTGCTAAAATTTCAGATTTTTCTTCTAAATCATATGCCAGGGACACTCACAAGGAATCAATTTGTAAATGCATTTCACTCACAGTTTCATTTTGTCACATGCATAAGTTACAGCGAGTGATACTAAGAGTTAAGAATGACAAGAATCTGTTCTATACACCATGCTGGTACAATTGTATACATTTTAACCTTTAATTCAAGGGAAATTGTATGAAGTTCATCAACAGGATGAACACCATACTTTAAAATAAAGAACTGGCAGAGCTGTGTCTAATTATTCTTCTCCTTTTGGAATGAATCTGTAATAATATTAGCCTTATTCACTTGATTCATTCATTTAACAATTTTATTGGAAGTACTCACTATGACAAACACTAGGGAGAGAGAAATGAACAAAAGCCAATCCCTGTCTTCACGGGACTTACGTTCCAGTGGAGGAAAGGACAATAAACGTGGAATGACGGGTAATGAGAAGACTCATGAGGCCAGACAAAACAAGATATGATGAGTAAAGCAGGGAACGGCTAATTTAGACTCCAACGTGGAGAAGGCCTCTGTGGGGAGACCCACGACGGAGACCTGACAGAAGCCAGTCAGCCACGCGGGAGTGTGCCCAGCAGAGAGAAGGGCCGTGCAAAGACCCTGACATGAGAGCACACTTTCTATGCCCCAGGGACAGTAAGGAGAACAGAATATCCGTCAGCTCTTGCTGCAGTAAATCTCAAGTGTCTTACAACCCCAGACACTCCCTTCTAGCTCTCCTTAAAGGCCGTAGGTAGGCTGCAGCTCTGCTGCAGGGACCTCCTTCACTTGGATCCAAGCCCAAGGAACATCCCTGACCCGGGTCATCCTGTCCTTATGTCACAGGGTAAGAGCAAGAGACAAGCCACACCACACAATCAGGTTCAGTGCTCCTGCTCAGACGTGGTATGTACCCCATCTGCTCGCCTTTCACTGGCCAAAGCTGGTCACGTGGCCAGACTAAACATCAGTGGGAGAAGTCTACTCCTCCCGTAGATGGGGTATCTGTAAAAAAAAAAAAAATATCTACCAGATGGAGGAGGGCATGTGGTGGATCATGCCAACATTAATACTCTCCATACTTCCTAATAAAATATGGTACTACTGAGCACCATGAAATTTACATAGTTTTAAATTGTATCCTCTATATCTGTACCTCAAGCATATGAATACTGGGTAGTCAATAAAAATCTGTTACAACAGGGAAGGAAGGAGAGAGAAAATGGCAGGGGAGGAAAGGAAGAATATGTGAAAGGCAACTATACTTAGTTCTTGTGATATGTTATGAATGTATTTTTTTTTTTTTTTTTAACTTTCTGGAGATCGTCTGCTATTTTTAAACAACCATGAAATGACATAACACTTTTATGTCACTACTATAATATTTCTTTTCAAAAAAGGAACAGTTTCTCAGGTTCTCAGTATTTTGTTGATGTATAGTCAACCTAGGAGTATGGAGGGGGGAGGAGACCGACACACACTGTAAAGCACCTCTCTGTTCCAGGCAGCAGATTGGGAAAATATCAAGTTAAAGGGCAATTTCCAGCAGTAGTCTTCCCTTAAGCCCTGCAAGTATATACAAGAAGCCTTAATTACCCCTCAGGCTTATGAACTTTTCAACTCCAGTAACTTACAGCAACCAAACTGGTCATGAGATAATGCTACAAATGACACATTCATTTCTTCAATACCATGGTATCGGCACCATGATAAAGCCTGAAATGTTTTGTTGTTGTTGTTGTTTTATTTCAACCATCCTTCTGGGTAAGGAAACACAACTTTAAATTGTTCCCTATGCATGTGGTCTCGAATGAAATTCTGCTGGGTGCTATATCAAAATATAATAGATGTCACTAAGTCCAGATGTAAACATGTCCAAAATCTGTGCAGAAAATCAAACAACACTTTCCTCCTATGTGTTTTAAAAGTGACTCCTGGGGCTGGCCCCGTGGCTTAGCGGTTGAGTGTGCACACTCCGCTATTGGCGGCCCAGGTTTGGATCCTGGGCGCGCACCGACGCACCGCTTCTCCGGCCATGCTGAGGCCGCGTCTCACATAACAGCAACTAGAAGGATGTGCAAGTATGACATGCAACTATCTACTGGGGCTTGGGGGGGGTGGGGGAAGGAGGAGGATTGGCAATAGATGTTAGCTCAGAGCCGGTGTTCCTCAGCAAAAAGAGGAGGATTACCATGGATGTTAGCTCAGGGCTGATCTTCCTCAAAAAAAAAAAGAAAAAAGTGACTCCTCCTCATAATGTCTTAAGCACTAACAGCTCTAATTTAGATTCCACACACCATGGCTATGACAAAGGGAAGAAACAGGAGCAGGGGAAATCCCACCACCCAAAATTGAAGGACATAAAATTAATCTTTGGTTGTCAACTGACCTCCAATTTAAACTACTTATTTGGACACAGGATACAGACCCAACATAAAATGAGGCTGTCCCTCACCACCAGCCTTCAATATTTACTTGGCTCCTTCCACTCTGCCCAGTGCCAACCTACCAAGAATATTAACAGAAAAGGTCTTCTACGAATGCTACAAGCAAGGAGAAAATTCATGTTTACACATGGAAATACACAGACTATTTAATAGTGAGTATAAGTATGTTTTCCTGACTTTCCAACAGAGATTTTAATATTCAAGCACGGCATAAATTTTCCTTGGAATAATTTGATGGTAATGGACAATGCAGGGAAGACTACATTGTTTATTCTAACCAGGCAAAGGGCATAATTTTAACGATGCCACAACTAACACTCCTAGTACCTCCGGAGCCAGGGCTTTCCCGCCATTTGCATGGGACGCATGCGTGTGTGGCTGAAGAAATGATTCAACCAACATGGCCAGCCAGCCCGTGCACACGCCTTTCCGCAGAACCACCGTTGTGGTGTTAGACAGAAACTCCACAATGTTAAAAATGAAACGAAGCTTCCCTGGGTGAAACAGACTTGAGCTGCAAAGACACAGAAAGATGCTTTTAAACTCTGCATTAGGACTAATATCTTCAGGCCAAACCACGTCTTTTTTATTATAGTGAGAAAATATTTCCTTATGGGCTCTAACCTGCTTTCTAAGTCCTCAGAAGAGCTCTTACTTACTTAAAGGCTCCCCTCCCTCATTCTCTGTTATCATTCAGGAAAGTTTCCAATGACCTGCTTGTTTACAAGATGAGGTAAGATTTATATAAACTCTCCTCTCTCTTCCCTGCCCTCCTCCGCCACCCAGAAAAGCAGCTGGGCACACCAATGAAGGCAGCAGATGGAGGACCTGGAGACTCGCTGCCCTAAGTGGGGAACAGGGTTCTGGACCACTGGAGCCACTGACCATTCTATACTCTATGAACTCCCAGAGGACAGGAGTCCTAAGATTGCTCTTCTTCATGCCTCATCATGCCTCCTACGGCCTTCCACAAACTGGGCAAGTTTTCACTGAATGAATTTGTAGCTACTAAAGATTTGGAAGTCGGAGTTTCATAAAATTTTAGGAGAAAGATGCTACACATTATGTTAATAAATATCAGTACCTTGCACATGAATATGGTCTGGGTTGAAGCTTAGGAAGATGTTCTAGAAAAAAATAAAAATAAGCAATTATTAATTCACTCCTACTGAAAACAAATTACATGTAAGGGGTAAAAAAGTCAAGGTCTGAATTTGATTCCTGTTTTATTTAGAATATTAAAAATAAATTATGTTTTAGCTTTAAATCATATTTTAGACCACATGTAAATTCACTGTGTCTAAGTAAAATATTTAAATACTTAAATTTTTAAATAAAAATAAAAATATTTAAATTTAAAATACTAAATAATTTCTTCCAATCCTAAAGTTAAAGACCAGATATACTGTATTTCCTTAAGCTGAAATCAATATTTCTACCTAAAAGTTACTTTCTTAAACCAAAGGATAATAAGAACAGGGTCTGTGATTGGACTTCAGAGTCACGGAACCCATTAAATTTTCTACGTGCATGTGTAGTTTTCTGGGGAGAAGTGTCCAAAGTTTTCATATTTTAAATAATATCATGACTCCAAGAAAATTAAGGACCACTATTTTAAAGATTATGGGAAATACTTAGGCTTGAAATATTTTTCCTTCTTATATTTATATAACAAAAAAAATGAGAGTATAATAGTGAACATTTTTAAGTCAAATTATCTAGAAACCCAGTGGTTTCAAAATACAGAGGTGCTCTTTTAAAAGTAGGTTAAGGAGCCAATATTTGAATACCTGATTATCCACTAAAAGCTTTGGAATTTTCTTTTTGTTTAATATGTTATATTTTTAATAGGTATTTAGCAAAAGTTTGGAAAGACCTTTCTAAAATGGCTTTAAGTTATAATAAATGTCAGAATAAAGTTTAATAGAGAGCTCAACTTAATACTAAGCTTTAGATATACTGTTTTCTTAAAGAAATCAGAAAATAATTTAAATTTTTGTAAGTCTCAATGCCTTTATATTTTTACATAACTATGTAATAAGTGATATATAAATAAAGTTACAAAAGGTAACAGAAAATTCGTTAAAAGAACTGAAACCTATTTTTCTGTGAAGGAGAACTTTATAAGCTTGCTGAGAACTTCCCTGGACGTGCTCTGATTGCCATCCCAAGCCCTCCATTAGCTCTGACAGACGCAGCTGAACAGAGCAGGAGCGTTCGTGTAGACACAGGCAAGCAGGAAGGGCAGCCTCACTTAGTGACAATTGTCTCCCTATGCGGAGAAGCAAAGAGCAGAGCACTAAGAAATAAAGCGGAAGGGAAAGCAGGCCCTGACCTGCAAAGGAGAGCGCCCCTACCTGAGTGGGCAGCCAGAGAGGCCTTGTTGGCCGAACAGTAGAAAGCCCATACACATTTTCCCGTCACCAAAGACAAATGCAAATTTTAAGGCCTTTACTACTTATCACCACAGGAAAACAGAGAGGAGATGACAAAATAACAAGCACAGTAAAGTAGCAAAGGTTTAAAAACCCTATAAAATCCTTATAGTCATTGTCCCTAGTAAAGGTCTCCCACACCTTACTGTGACTGCCACTGAAAGCCCCTCCTGAGGATCTTGACCTCTCTCCTGCGGGAGTATGAGGACCCCAAGAGACGATGCGGACGAAAAACAGGATGAACTTACATTTGAATATTTGGTGACTTGTCTCCCCAAGCTGAACGCCTGGAAGCACCCTGAGTAAGGCCTCTTGTGCTGGGACAACATGAGGAGGCGCCTTTTGCTTCTGAAGAACCCTCAACTTGGACCCGCCCAAACGGGGGCATTTCTGTATACTGCACACAGAGTGCACGCTTCATCAACCTCCGTGAATTAAATACGATGTTCATTATCTTTGGAAAAGATCGTTTTTTTCCCCCCTGGAAAGCTCATTTTTAGATAAAATTTGGCTAAATGCTTTTTCAAAAATAGTAAAATTAATAGAAATGATGTTGAATGCTGAACAAAAAAAAGAGAATTAAGACTGGCTATATTAAGAGACAAAATGATAGTGGCAGTGGTAGAAGAAAAAAATAAGGAAATAAAAAAAACTTGGAAGAGGGATTCCTTCTGACTTCTAGAAGGCAGTTCAGATGCCAAGGCACCCTGAAGACAAATTGTAAGATGGTTACTTATTGATCACAGTTCATTTAAACACATCCCCAAATGCCTGCACAGAATTCAAAGGGTGACACGTGAGCAGCCTTTGTCCAGCACCCTTGGAACTCAGGTGTCTGGGAGCTCACTCACCGAGCAGGAGACTGAGCGGAGGCTGGCAGGACGGGAAAGCGAGGAGGAGGTCTAACAGGCTGGCACAGGCATCTCGCACAAAACGGTTATAGTCGGCCGCTCCTTGTCGACTGCACAGCTCTTGCAGCCTTCGCCTTTCCGCACCATCGCTGGTGCAGTCCACCAGGGCTCGCAAAAATGCCTGTGGCCACGGCAAAGGAAGCAGAGTTAAATTCCCACATGCTCTGTGGTTATGGTTGTTAGAATATTCAGTTAGTATCTACCTGGGGATGTGTCCAATTATTCAAGAAAAGGTGAGAGAGCCACTAGGAGCGTGGTCTGGAAAAGAGAATTTAATTTGCTACTTGCTTTAATGTCAACTGGTTAGGGAAAACACTTTTACATTGTTTTTAGTCACCTTTCCTATGTTCTAAACTGACCTAATCAGTCACAAGTATGAGCAAAAAAGACATGTCAGGTATATCTGAGTGAGAATAATCAGAAAGTCTCATAACTCAACACTTCATCTCTGGACACAACACTGGATCTTTTCTTAGCTGATGGTGACAACCTAGACTTCAACATCTACTTGACAATCATTAAGTGCTCTTTAAGGGACAGGCACTGGGTGGTGACGCATTGAGGACAAGATGACACCTACCCTGCCGGTAAGGGTTCACAGGCTGCTGAGAGCAACAGAAGTCAAGGAGTAATCAGTGTGCAACAGACTAACAGCCCCAAGAGGGGCACTCACAGGATGTGAGGGCTTGCCAGGACACAGGCTGGGTTGAAGGCTGGCCACATGAAACAAGGGAAGTGAAGAACAGCTAACAGATGGCACATCTACATGAAGGCACAGGAGGCGGGCAAACGCATAGTGCTCTTGGGGACCACGTGCAGTTCAGTATGGATCCAGGGAAGTGTGGACATGGGACAGAAGGCTGAAGAGACAGCGAGGGCCAGAACAGCAAGAACTCTCCTACACGTGGACTCTTAGTCACCTCAGATTCATTGTGGAATGAGGAGAATATGAACAAATAAAGCTAAACAAAGGCCTGAATCCCAACTCTCAAAGACGGAACCAAGTCTAAACTCTTGGACAACAGACCAAACTTGCTAATTACAATTTTTGGTTTCAACGCAATTCTAAGCTTATCAATCACATGACATATATATCTTTTATTACTCAAGGATTCTTCAGGTACAAAGTACTTCAGCAAGTTATCTGCGTCAAATGCTATCTGCAGTGCTACTGGTACTGCTACTTGGTATTCCATGGTCAAGCACCGTCCTGTCATGGAGGGACGACATTGCTGTTCTCGTGGGGGGATCACAGGTCTCCACTGGCTGAGCTAAGAATCTCTGCCTAAACGACCCAGAGACTAACAAACTGAAGGGCCTGATACAGTGCCCAACACAGTACAGCACTCGGGAAACGCTGTGGAATGAATGACACCCGAGGTCCCTGCCTGGATCTCTGGTAAGATAAGAGTTTACCAGTAACACTTTCCACCATAAATTCTCAAGTCCATAAAATTTCCTAAATTACAGGCTATAACAGTGCCAATCATAAATCCTTTAAAATATTTTTCACTTTAGAATTACAGAAACTTTACAGTACTAAAGTAGGAAATACTACACTGTCTGTAGAGAACAAGCTGACAAACACTACTAAAATTTAAACTGTAAATATATATATATATTTTTTTGTGAGAAAGATCAGCCCTGAGCTAACACCTGTTGCCAATCCTCATCTTTTTACTGAGGAAGATTGGCCCTGAGCTAATATCCATGCCCATCTTCCTCTACTTTATATGTGGGACGCCTGCCACAGCATGGCTTGGTAAGTGGTGCGGAGGTCCACACCCGGGATCTGAACCTGCGAACCCCAGGGCGCCAAAGCAGAGCACACAAACTTAACTGCTACACCACTGGGCCGGCCCCCGTAAATATTTTTAAAATAGCAATTCTACTCTAAAGAACTCATTTTTAAAAAGTACTTCAAACAAGTATGCAAAGATCCATATAGTACAAGAATGTTTACCTAGATATATGTTTTTAATAGTAAAAAACTGGAAACTCAATCATCAATGATTAAATCAATAATTTAATTATAGTGTGCCCATGGCATCTGTTAAAAACATCTCCAATATCTTTCCATGTTGGCATACACAAACTCTTGATTTCTTTTTAAATAAAAAAGGCAAGTTACAGAACAGCATCTATACTACAGAATCTTATTTCTTAGCAATTCAAATGTTAACTCTGAGGGTTTTATTATAAAGGACTCTTGCTTCCTGAGTTACTTATTTTTGTGTCCAGAATTTTTACAATGACCATATTACATAATACTGTAGTAAGAAAATACATGTATATATATTTTAAAAGATTTTTTTAAATGCTAGAGTTGAACTAAAATTGTGAATTTATTGAATTTAATCAATAAGTTCTCATCACAGTGAATTCTAAATTTACTCAAAGCCTATCTAGGGCTGAGCCTCTCTCTAAAGTAGTTTGCTTCCCAAAGATTACAGATGTAATAAACACGTTAATAAAAACTGCAGTGTAGAGAGGGTGGCCGAATAACAGCACTATTCATGCTCTTTGTCAGTTCAAGTTTGGCAAAGCCCAGCCCGGAAAGTTTATCCACTATTATCCACTTGAGGGACTGAGAAGAATCAGTAGTTCCTGGCATAATACTGACACCTCGTGGATTGTTCTAGCTCCAAACTCACCTAAACATGAATATAATCCACCAAAACCCTTTAACTTTACCTGAAGAATGCGACTTAACAATAAGTAATTACAGATTTTTTCACAACAGGGATCTTAACAACAGTAACTGGGTGGCAGTAGAGGGGAATGCTACACTCTCAGAGCTTCCTGTCACCAATCAGAGAGAGAAAGTGTCACTGTGGAGTTGGATAAACACAGGGTCATCTAGGTCACCGTCATCACTGATTAATGAGCTACATCAAGTGAATATCTAGTACAAGCAAGAATAAGAAAAAGCCCTACTTTTAAAATCTCATTTCAATAGAAAACAAAATTCAACATAAGCACAACATAAAAATATTTGTCTGTGACAATTATAAGGATACTACACACTCTTGGGAACTATTTTGAAAACATGCTGTGAAGATCATATTTTCTAAGCCTGTTTCAGAGGGCAAATACCAAATTTAATAAAAACTACACAGAGCTAAGTATATTTTTAAATGGTTACCCAAAGAAGAAAGAAAAATACCTTTTTAGGAATTGCTCGTATTTCTAGGCACCAGGTAAGAATGAACTGGAGAGAACATCTCTCACGTATATGCTGAGGCAAGGATGCTCCTTTTCAGACAGACAGGAAGGAGTTCATGACACAGAAGATAAAGAATAAAATCTTTTGCAGCATTCCTAAAAACGCAATAACTGTAAAACTTCACATTATAGGGCTATCAAAGCGTAATATGATTTGTGGCCATGTTTACTCAGTAAAAAACATTTCCCCAAAATGAATACAGCAGAAAAATCCACCTTACAAAAAAAATAATTACAAACTCGATAGCATTATAATATTAGCCACATCTATCAGATTTAGGCATGGCAAACAAAAGAAAGGAAAATTATCCAAAACCGAGGAACAAAAAGCCAAAAGATGGCAGTGGTCCACTAAAATTACATATTATTCTCAGAAAGAATTTTAGAACTGACTGAACTCTAGTTCAAGATTCTAAGCAAATAACTAAAAACATGACTTCCTTTAATTATGGAAAAACCAATTTTTTTTAATATCATAAGCAATAATAAATATGCTATCGGAAGTAAACATAACAGGAAAACAACTTTCTAAAAAGGTTCATATAATAAAAAGTTTTTATTGCATGATCTTTTTTTTTTCTTTTCCTCAAAACCCCAGTATATAGTTGTATATCCTAGCTGTAAGTCCTTCTAGTTCTTCCATGTGGGACACCGCCTCAGCATGGCTTGATGAGTGGTGAGTAGGTCCGCGCCCAGGATCTGAACTGGCGAACCCCAGGACACTGAAGCGGAACTCTTGAACTTAACCACTAAGCCATCGGGCCGGCCCCTGCGTGGCCATTTTAATATGTGAACTTACAAACAAAATAATGCTAACTACAAAAACTAACAAACCAGTCCAACTAACCAACCTGCTTCTCCAAGACTACAGTTACATTCACTTTTAATGTCCATTAAGCGTCCAATAAGCACGAAATCCATCATCTCATTCAACGTAACTGATGTGGAAGTTAAGAAACCAGCAAGACTGTTGAGTGCCTGTGTTCCGCCCACCCACGGGCATCCGTGCAGCCACCACACAGGGCCTTGAATGGGGAGGGGGACACTCACGCTTGTCACCTCTGATCCATTGGCCCAATGACACCCTCAAAAGTAGCAGATCAGGGCTGTACCTTTCTTCTTTGTGTCTGTCTTAATTTTCAAGAGGACACAGTGTTCTCTTCGGTCTGCGAGCTGCAGTCTTTGCAGGAGGTTTTGTACCTCAGAATCACTGTTGGGACAGATCACGTTGAAGGCATCACCAGGCTGATAGGAAAAATCCGTTTTCTAGAGAAGAACGAACATAAACGAAAAAAATCCATATGAGCTAGACTTTTAGCTGTGGGGTAACAAAAACATCATTTTTATTATATGACCATTTTAATACTTGAATTAGAAACAAAATGATTCTAGTTGCAAAAAAAACAAATAAGCTCAACAAACCGAACAAACATACTTTTTATTAGGAGTTATTTTAAAAAAGAAATTATATAGTTATCCAATGTTTTGCTCTCTATCACTGAGCACTTATAGAATGGAAAGTAAGATCTTCCTCATTTTCTACAGAGTAAGGGACCTCTATAAGTAGTGTTTTAATGATCCATGTAAAAATCCCTCTTCTGAAAAGATACACACAGGCACATACACATTATGAGAAAAAGAAACTACTTAAGGCTGTCTGCATTGGTTTTCAATTTCTTTCTTCTTTCCCTTGGAGAGGAATACGGGTGAGAGAGGACACTTTACATTTTCCTTAATGAACATAAAACGTTATGTCATCTGGCTTGAGAACACGGGCTGGAGAAGGAGCCACTTCCCACAGAAAGTCTATTTACAGAGGGATGCAGAATACAGCCCAGGGTTCCGGAAAGGGGCCTCTGACCACACACACTCACATTCCCAGTCTGTGAGGGAGGCAGACTGGAGCCACCAATCGGCCAACCCTTGCCACTTTATGACAAAAGTGTAGAACAGCAGAATAAAAAATAAAATGTTTTGGTGTACATAGAATATTTAACAATATGGAGTAATATATTCAAAAGAAATACAGAACTACTCAATAGTCTGTAAACAAAACCATCTAGTTTTGACGGCTGCCACATTTTTTTCTATTAGAAGTTTAATTAAATCCACATAGACAACCCTGGTGTGCACTCTTCTGAAAGCACAACCCACTTACCTTCTCAGGACCTTCACCAAAATAAAGAGTTGAGCTATATGACTGTGAAGTGGTACTTCAGCACCGAAGTTTGAGGATTATCAATCAGTTTCTTAACCTGAGGTCAATGGATGTGGGTAGGGGGCGGGGTGGGGGAGGGGCTCATGGATGGAGTTCAGAGATGTAGTACATAACCCCCCTGAAACTGTATGCAAAATGTCTGTATATAATCATGTCTCTGGAGAGGAGGATGTGACTTTTTCCAGATCCTCAAAGGAATGAGAACCACCACTCTGAGAAATGAACCATTATGTGACTCTAGTCTGAGCTCTATTTCCAACTAGCTGGCTGCCCTCAGGTAAACAGCTTCCTTCCCCGGGACTCTTCTTATAAGAAAATGTTTTTCTGGGGCCGGCCCAGTGGTGTAGTGGTTAAGTGCACGCACTCCGCTTGGTGGCCTGGGGTTCGCAGGTTCGGATCCTGGGTGCGCACCAACACGCTGCTTGTGAAGACGCGCTGTGGCGGCCTCCCATATAAAGTAGAGGAAGATGGGCACAGATGTTAGCTCAGGGCTAATCTTCCTCACAAAAAAAAAAAAGAAAGAAAATGCTTTTCTGATTGTGTCATCCTTTGGTGGCTTAATGAGTAAGACAGCAACACTGTTCTCTCAAGCTGGATCACCTCCAGTCACTCCTCATCTTAGCCCCTCCCTGAAGTGGAAAGAAAACAGGTGTGAGGTGGGAAGAAAAGATGATGGGTCCAGAAGAAAAGCCCAGATGTCCTGTCAGAGACTCTCTTTCTTCCTGAGTGTACAGGCTAGAACACCACACAAGTCTCTGTACTTCTTGACAACATAACTGTGCTGAGAAATAAATCTTGTAACTTACTGAAATGTCCAATTCGACCAGAAGAGTGGTTTTTATGGCATCATTCGTAGTCAGTTGAACTGCCTCTGAAATTGGAACTTGAAAAACTTGATCCACTGAAGTCACAGATGCCTGGCTTTCCTCCTTGAGAAACAAATGTGACAAAATATTACTACATGCAATTTTCAATTATACTTACCATTGCCTCCCTTAGTGACTAGGTAAGACTTGTAGGATCTCATGAAACTTACTGTCCATTTAAATATTCTTTTCTAAGGTAAATGGCTACAGAGAGATGCCTCTCAATCTTTCAGAAAAGAAGTTAATCCATATTTTAAATTTCTTGTCTACTGGACATTAGGATTTCTAAGATATATAATGAAAATACCAAATACCAGCATTTTCGTGCAAAGGTCTAATAGTCTTCTTAATAAACTGTGCAAAAGGCAATAGTGTGCATGCATACTTCAGGGAGGAGATTCTAAAGGAAATGACAGATGTTTAAGATTGGAAGGTGTCTATATAAATAGTCACAAGAACTCGCAGAGTGGCACACAGTGCTGTTCAAGAGAGCTTTCTGGATGATGGGAATGTTCCATACCTGGCCAGCAATGAGAACACCACACTGGTGACAGATGGAAAACAGACAGCACAAGGCAGCAGTGAACAGCTAAGTGGGAGGCTATACCAGTAAGAGAGAATGCAGTAGCTGGTGTGATGAATCAGGTGCTCAAGAACTATGAGGAAACAGTACTGATGAGGCCCATAGAACGGGGCCGATGTTGCTAAGCTTCATTGACACTTTTGAAAAAAGCGTAAAAAGCTGAGAAAAATTAGTCAACACTTAAAAATTAAGTGTGAAAGCCAGAGGACATCCTCAGTAGTATACAGGGAAGCACTCATCTCCTGCTGCCTGAGGGCAGAGAAAGCTATGGACCAACTCTGAGAGGGAAAGAATGGACTCCTGACGGCTGGGAGAGGGACAAGTGGGTTGAAAAATCTTGAATCCCTAGATTTCCTTGAAGCCTTTGAGTCTGCAGAAGTGGCCATGCCTTCCTGTTAAAAGCAAGAATTCCCTCTTGCATTAAGACAATGCAGGGACCTCTGCCCTGCAAGACATGCTCATGCCCCCACCCCTGCATTCCATCTCCTCTCCTGGCTGCTGGGCCAATAACTAGGGTGAAGTTGCAACATACCAGGCCGCAGAGGTGCTGGGCCAGCAAAGGCAGACAAAGGACTACACTCTGAAGAAAGTGCAGGACACAGCAACAGACACCAGCAGAGCCAGCAGAGAATGCACAACACAGAATGGTCAGGTCCTGGGCCAAGGAGGGCAGACCATAAATTTGGATAAAGGAGTCTTTTCTAACTGGGATACACTCTCCCAGGACACAGGCTTTAAAACCCTGACAAGAACCCCTCAAGATGATATAAATATGCTGACAGCGTGGCTACCAGAGCAAGGAAGAACTGAGAGCCTGCACTAAGTGAAGTAGAACCGCCAAGACTTCTACCGCCAGCATTTGAAGACAGGATTAAAAGACTCAGAGAAGTGGCCCAGTAGAGTGGATAAAACTATGCAGAGCCAAAACCTGGGAGATTGCGATGTTCCTGGAGACCCAGAGCACACACCACTGCCAGGCCAACAGGACTGTGCTGGTGAGAGAGGCACCGGCATCGCTGAGAAGTTCCGCTGGCCTCCCTGCTGGCCAGAGCGAACAGCAACAGGAAAGCCTGGGCCCCCAAAGAACAGAGGGAGGAGGGTACAGGCTAGAACACCTAAATAAAGCCAGCGGGCACAATCATCGTAGTCGTAGAAAGGCCGGAGGGGCTGGGCTGCCAGATGCCTGAGTCTCAGAATTAGTGGACATGGTTGAGAACATGGCGTCGCCAGGGTTAAAATAAATAGGCAGCCTCATGGGCACTGGATCAATCCTCATAATGAAAAGAAATCAAGAAGCCATGAGCAGGAAGCTGCGGGCAGCTGCCCCAGTGAAAATTCAGGATTCCTTGCCCAGTTTCTGGACCTGAGCCACTTTCCAGACCTGGAGCCCACTGACTTGAGGAGAGGATAGGCCCCCAAGAGGAAGGCCCCTGCAACACCACAGGAACTGTACTCAAGAATGCTTCCCACAGTCCTTCTCCCAAGGGGCAAATGTACACTGGGCCAAGAAGAATATTCAAATATTTCAGGAACTGCTAGAAGGGGGTCCAAGATGATGCTGTTCCTCAGGAACCCAAAGTGTCACTGGGCCCATGTATTACAGTGAGGCCTATGGGGCCAGGCAGTAAATGAAGCCCTGGCCCAAGTCTGGCTCAATGGGTCCAGTGGGTCCTGGACCCTCCCATGGTCCCTTGGTAGGTGGCACAACCCCACAATGGACTATTGGCCTGTGGGGTAAGAGCTGTCATAGTGAGGAAGGCCAAGAGGAAGCCTCTGAATTTGACACTGTCCTCTCCCTTGACCAAGATAGAAAATGCAAAACAATACAGCATCCTGGGAGGAACAAGTATCAATACTATCATTAAAAATCTAAGGGATACAGGGATGGTCTCCACCATATCTCCATCTAATTCACCAGTTTGGCCCCTGCAGAAACGAGATGGATCCTGGGGGAAGACACTGAACCACCACAAACACAAACAAGCAGCAGCCCCACTGTGGCCTCCACACTGGATGGTTTTCTTTGAGAGCAGATTAACATGGCTGCAAGCACACGGCATGTGGACAGCGATTTAGCCCATGTGCTCTTTGCCATCTCTATCCCTAAAGAGAACCAGACACCTTCACTTCCACTGGGAGCAGACAATGGTATATACATTTGTAATTTTGCCCCAAGACTGTGAAAATGCTCCTGCCTACTGTTGTAAGACAGTCTAAACAAACATGGAACATCTGGATATTCAGCAAAACATCACACTAGTCCACAATATCAATGACGTTATGCTAATCTGACTGAATGAGCAACAAGTGGCTAGTATGTTGGAGTCTTTGGGAGAGACCTCATGCCCTACGCAGACTGAAGGGCCAGTACTGTAAGTATGATTTTCAGGAGTCCAATAGTCTGGGACATGTCAGGACACCCTTCCCCAGTAAAGAATACACTACTGCATCTTGTACCTCACTTCCAGAGGAAGACAACACCCAGTAGGCCTCTTCAGAATGTGGGGCAGCATATCCATACCTGGGACTACTGCTCCAACCAAATATCAGGTGACATGAAAGGTGGCCAATTCTGAGTGGGGCCCAGAGCAGGAAAGGGCTCTGTAGCAGATCCAAGCGATGGTGCCAATAAGAGGCCTTGTATCAGACAACCCAGAGACCCCAAAGCAGTGCAGACATCAGTGACGGGGAAAAGACGCTGTGTGGAGTGTGACTGGTCCAGGTCTTGGCATCAAGGCTCAGCTGCCCACTCTGCCCAATCCTGCTTCCACCTACTCCCCCAGTTCCCCAAGGTGATGATCCCAAGAGGACACCTAAATAAAAATCTTTTCCAATCCCCTGCCCTCTAAGTATACCCCTTCAGCAGATTTATACGCGTCTCCCTTAAATGACTGAGATTTTAAAAACCTTTTAACCACATTACCAACAACTCAAGCCTATTAACGACATCCACCATGAAAGAAACTCTTAGCAGATCCTCCTCCTAACCGAAGCCCCTTGTCAGAGCAATCAGTGCTCACTGGGCCCTCTGCCGCACGCATCCATCCTCACAGTGTGCAGACAGGGACTCTACCGTGTCTGCACTCTGTTCCCACGAGTCAAGCCCATGTTTACTAGAGTTACTGCGTCTGTTCCCAAACCTGACTAAAATGTACTTACTGTAATTATCTCACAAACAATTCACAGAATAATGAAGTGTAACTGCAGGAACAATAACCCATAGTTGTTTACATAAAAACATACTTGTTTATCTGAATGCTTTAGAAAGACACTATAAAAATATGCTAGAAAACTGCTAACATATCAGGTGTTTGCAAACAGTTCTAATATACAGAAAACTGTACTTAAATTGTTTCCCAAATGTCTGTCTTTTTTCATTAAAAATAAGAAAACAAAGAGCCAGACTGGCGGCGTAGTGGTTAAGTTCACATGCTCCACTTCAGCAGCTCAGGGTTCGCAGGTTTGGATCCCGGCACGGACTGATGCACCACTCATCAAGCCATGCTGTGGCAGGCGTCCCACATAAAAAGTGGAGGAAGATGGGCACGAACATTAGCCCAGGGCCAATCTTCCTCAGCAAAAAGAGGAGGATTGGCAACAGATGTTGGCTCAGGGCCAATCTTCCTTACCAAAAAAAAAAAAATAAATAAGAAAACAAGAAACTAGAAATCATGATCCCTGCACTGAGGGTGTGGTTTATGTAAGAAAGCCCACATGGAACTCCAATCAGCCACTCTAAAGAAAGAGGGCTTGGCTACACTGGAAATTTACTCTAAGGACGCTGGAAGAAATTTCAGGGTACCAAATACTGGCAGTCGTGGGAAGAAATTAGTTATTATTCAACTTGATGCTCAAAAATTTACAGACCACTTTAAACTCATTTATTTATTGATAGGAAAAATACTCCAGGCCAAAAAAAAACAGAAAGACTTAATATGGACAAAAACAGGTCTATGAGATATTATCAAGAAAAAGAGTAATCTCTAAAGGACAGCTTTCCAAGATTCCAAAAATCCACACTGGAAAAGGGGTTTTACTGCAAAGGAGTCCTTTAAGTTTAGGTGCTAAGACAATTTCATGACTGCCCACAACAACCTGCCCTGGACTCACTCACATCTAAAAAGAAACCAAGAAGTTAATTCTCCAAAACAATGGAGAAACTGAGCTCTTAACCACATCCTTCTTCAAAGATAGACGTAATGTAGTAACACAGGCACTTCTGTAATGCATGGGGGCAGGCCGCTGTAGTAACTATTCAACTCTGCAACTGTAGCACCGAAGCAGGCACAGACAACATGTGACTGGATAGGCATGGCTGTGTTCCAATAAAACTTTATTTACTAAAGAGAGGTGGTGGACCACATTTGGCCAATAGGCCAAGGTCTATTGACCTCTGTTGTAATGTAACAAAAAAACAAACAAACTACCCATGTAAGATAATATACAGCATGAAGCATAGACTGAAACTGCTTACCTGGCCAAGAGACTCCTGCAGACACACCTGTAAATACTCCGGTGGTAAAGCAGGAATATTCAGGGAGGCCTGGGAAAGTGGAGGCACTGAATGGGTAAGTGAGGACTCATAGTCTGCAATCAAAGCAGTCGAGTGACCTCCATTCACTGCATTGTGTTCCAAAACCCCAGAATTCTTTCTTCCTGAATCATCTAATCTCAGAAGTTCAACTTGTGATTCGATATGTAACAATTCTGGTTTCACAGGGTCTGTCCTCCAGAAGGCCTTAGATGCCATTGTGAGAGCTCCATTCATCTCTTCTTTTCCTCTACTTGACATAAAATGCTTCGTGAGGGCAGCCCAGAGTCCGTCAATCCATGGCTCAACCACAAGTTCTAAACTGGATTGTTGTAATAAAAAAAGAAAAAAGAAACAAATGTCTAAGTTCTCCATTTAAATACATAATAACGGCATAACTGCAGTCTGTCCATTTGGCAAAATGCTATGCAAATGTCAAAAATACTAAACATGATGACTATTCAGGATACAAAAAATACTTATGAATAATTAAGTTAAAAAACAGAACATAACGTGTTCATTAGCACTGAGGTGTAAAAAACATGAGCACGTATAAAGGTCAGAGAACAGAAATGAAAATATTTTAGTAACAGGTAATAGGTATGTGATTCCTCTTAATTTCCTAAAATAAAAATAGTAATCTTTAAGAAGTTATGATTTTAAATTCTAAATTCTGATGAGGCTAACAGAACTTACCCAAAATCCAAGCTTACTCTAACATCACAAATGATAATTATATCAACTGAATGCACCATCATTTTGCCTAGCTAATTTACTGGTCTTTTCTTCCTATAGATTAAAATAACACTAAGAAATAACTCTGGATTAATGCTAACTTTTTGACTAAGTAAATCGTTCAAACCTTTTATCAGTTGCGAACACTTTTTTTGTAAACTTCCCAAGAAGGCTGACCACAGGGGGAACAAAAAAAATCATCTTTCAGGAAATCTGAATTAATCATTAATACATTTTAAAATGTGGCAGTCTATTTACTGCTAACAAAGTAGGATAACTCAACAAGACCATTCCTACATTCCCAGAATGGATACGAAAGACTGCGTCAGGACCTTGGAAATAACATCTTGATCATTTTTAATCACAACTCAAAGGAGGTATCAATTACATTCCAATTCATAAAGCTAAATGACAATTAAGAGGAGACACATTTTAGACCTGTCTTCTTATAACTCTGGCTATCATTTCACTGTATTCATTAGGTGCTCACATAGTACATAGCTCAAAATTTGGTTATACAGTACACCTATCCCTCAGGAGCCTTTGGAAAAATATATAAAATTATGGGTCCAATAACAACAGCTACATTTAAAACACCATTCCCACAACTCAGAGATATTAAGATAAAAATACTCATAATCAGAGAGAGAGCTAATGTTCACTGAGTGTTTACTATATGGCAGGTATTGTTCTAAGAGGACAATGTGTATTATTTGATCTTCCCAAGAACCTTGCACAATACATACTATTATTATCTTTTTCATGGAGGGAGAAACCGAGGCATAAAAGGTTTACATGATCTGACCAAAGTTTCACAGTCAGCAAGTGGGGGAATCAAGGATTTGAACCCAGGTATTTGAACTCGGGTCTCCATCCTTAACCCCTTCAATGTGGTGGTCGGTACATTAAGCCAGGACGTCTTCTTGAAAATATTTTATTTTTAGAAAAGGGAAAATTCAAGTAAGGTAGTTAGGTTGAAAATTTAAGAGATGCAGGCTGCTGAAATATACATTTGATTCTTAACACTTGATCCAATAAACAAACAGGGCAACTGAAAGCCTTTGAAGAGAAGTAAAATACGGACTGTGACAGGCCTAATGGATTACATAAGGAGTTAGCAATTAAATAGCTCCTATAGGACAAAAAATATTTAATACCAACAAAGTTCGGGGAAAAAAAATCCCAATATAAAGGGACAAAACTAAAAGCCAGGATGCAAGAAAATGTGGTAGAGCTTTGTCACTGTCAAGAACACACACACTGGGGAGACGGAAAAATCCACAGCATCGCAGCTGCAGAAAATGACGGACAGAGTGGACGAGAAGGGTGAGTTAAGTGAAGGGAAGGGAAAGAGAAGTGCCTCCAACACACTCACGCAAGGTGGTAATACAGAGAAAAGCAGACAACAGCATTCATCAAATGCTGAATTTCCCATTATTCGTAAACACAGACCTAGTGAGTGGGAATTTATTTAAAGCATGCACCTGGGAGGAAAAAAATCAAGATCATGTGCTGTTATCTGGCTAAAATAGTTAAAGGCTAACTGATAGAATAAGTTGTAGGACAACAGCTATAAGATCTTTGAATAAACACATGAAGAGGATTTTAAAAGTGGCGCATAGGGTAAAACAATGAATTTACGAACAAGAATAAATAAAAGTAATAGAAATAGAAATTATATTTCTGGTTGACATGGCGGCAAATGTCCATTAAGATGTATGGGAGAGAGAGCCAAGGAACCCAGCATGCTGTGAAGGCCTCTGACCTGTGTTCTCTATCAGTGACAGTGGCCCACTGGGTGCCCCCCATGTGAGAGGACCCACGTCCAGTCACTCCAGTGTGCACAGCAGAGAGAAGCACACACGCACACTATCAAACATCCTCAACGAAATGCTGATTTGTACAAACACCTTCACGCATGGCAGAGAGAAGCACACAAGCAAACTTTCTCAAGAAAATGTTGACTTTTACAAATACCTACACGCTTTAAGATAAAGCTAACTGGGGCTAGCCCCGTGGCTTAGCGGTTAAGTGCTCGTGCTCCGCTACTGGCAGCCCGGGATTCCGATCCCGGGCTCACACTGACGCATCGCTTCTCCTGCCATGCTCAGGCCAAATCCCACATACAGCAACTAGAAGGATGTGCAACTATGACATACAACTATCTACTGGGGCTTTGAGGGGGGGAAAAAAAGGGGGAGATGTTAGCTCAGAGCCAGTCTTCCTCAGCAAAAAGAGGAGGATTAGCATGGATGTTAGCTCAGGGCTGATCTTCCTCACAAAAAAAAAAAAAAAAGAAAAAAGATAAAGCTAACTGTACTGGGGCACCTTTTCTAATTTCTTCCATTCACAGATACCGAGAAGAACGAGGCATTTTAAAAAGAAAAATTAGCAAAATAGGTGAATCAAGCTCTGGCTGATCATCTTGGGTCCTAGATCTAAAAAAGCTTATGAAACTAAAATACAACTTTCAAGATGAAAGTCTCCGTGCTAAATCAAAAGTCCACACCTTTCATAAACTCGCTAACTCTCATCACCTGCAGACCAGGGTTTCTGGGAAAGGAGGGACAGGAGACATGCGCCGCTCTTACCCCACGCAGTCATCCGCATGGCCAGTGTCATAGAAACGCTGGGCACCAAGCTCCTGGAGCCGTGCATCAATCATCTTCCCCCCATTACAGAAGTACGTGTATTCTGAGTCACCCAGACCTAGAGCCCAAACAGGTTATCAGTGCAGAATAAGGTTTAAATTTAAAGATATGCAGAACAGATAAATATTTAAAACAACACCATTCCATGCTCTTACTGATGGAGTAAGAAATAATGTATAGTTTCACATTTTCTTCTTTTCTGAGTAATACTAAATACGCAAATAATTTTCTTCAATTTTACAATGTAAAAGTACCAGACATACTGAAACAAACACTTTTTGACCACTGTTAACAGAAATATATTTCACATTTTTGTTTCCATGAATCTGTGTAAAACTACGGAAATCTTAAAACAAGGATTAGATAGGTTTAAAAATACATAATATCTGTATTTGCAGACTTTTCTGATCTAGTACAGGGGATCTGCAAACTATAGCCTGTGGGCCAAATACCACCCACTGTCTTTCTTTATAAATAAAGTTTTATTGAAACACAGCCAAGTCCATTTGTTCACATATTGTTATGGCAGCTTTCAAGCTACAACAGTAGAGCTGAGTAGTTCATATTGAGACCACATGGTCTGCAAAGCCTAAAATATTTATCACCTGGTCCTTTATAGAGTTTACTGACCCCTAATCTAGAGCATAGACAGGCATATCTACAACATAAATAATCATTTGCTATGTTTCTGTGTTGGATAAATTAAGAATTGCTTCTGTCTTTCCTGGTAAGAAAACGGATTAACATTTTCATACTTGGTTGAAAATTTAAAATTAAAAGCTTAAATTTCTCAGCTGTTTAATCATCTCCACATATTTTCCCAACAAGAATAAGGTGAACAATTGGTGCATCCATATATGGGCCTAAGATCAACTAGAACAACTGGATGGGCTTCAGTCTTTCCTTTTAATAAGTTTTTTGAGAAATTTTTAAAGCAATACATACATGTTCACTCAAAAATAAATTGGAAAAACCTGAATTAAAAAAATGTAAAAACTCTAAATACTCTCTTGAATATGTTATACACGATAGATCGTTGCCAGGGCCATAATCTCAAATTTCTAATCAGTTATTTATCATAGCATAATCCATCCTCGCTAGATATCCTCCCCATAAAATAATTCTCAAAGATGAATACAGATCACAAACCACGAAAAGGGACCCTGCATTAAGAGAATATCTAGTGTCATATCTTGCTGAGCTGGTCTTTCCGATCCTTTATTTTAATCTTTTTAACCTATAATTCACAGAGCCCTAGGCCAGTGTTTAACCTGGGATACATGCTAGAATCACGTAGGAGCTTTTAAAAATACTGATACCAGGGCCCTACCTCAGAACAACTAAGTCAGACGAACTGGAGGTGGGCCCACGCAATGGAATTTAATGAAAACTCCCCCAGCTGAGGCCAGTGTGTGCGGCAGCACTGAAAACCACCATCCTAGTGGACTGGTTTTCCCCTGGAGAAGGTATTAGATCCACCTGGAAGCTTTTTTTTGAAAATAAACTAATAATAAATAAAACAGCACCCAGGGTTGCCCCTTGCCCCTTAAGGAACCCTGTTTTAGCAGGTTTGGGGTGGGGCCCAGTCACTACTATTCTGAGAATGTTTCCCGGTTGAACTTGATGTGCACCCATGGTTAGGAATGCTACTCAGGGGGTTCTGCAGAGGTGCTGCTGTGGGGTGAAGACTGGGGAAGCATTCACAGAACATAGCACATTATTTACACTTAAAAATTATACATACATAAGATATTTACATAAGGAACCAAAAAGGACAAAAGCCATACAATTATCTCATAGTTTTGAAAGATACATTCAGATACCAGAATTAAAGCCGGTAACCACAGAGTACAGTAAAAGCACAAAATACAGTCCATACCCAATAATCCATACCGCAGGTGAGCAAAGAAATCAGCCGGCAGTGTCTTGTCCTGTATTTCTTTAACAAACTTTCGGGCTGTGTCGGGTGGGTCTCCGTCCCCCGTGGTAGAAACAACAACAACGAGAGGCGCTGTTTCGGTTTTTAGATCATACTACAAAACAAGGATGCCACGTCAGGGATCTACTGCTACCTGTATTTTGACTTAACACAGCAGCAAGGCAATAGCTTAGTTTCCTGTCTTCAACCAGTTCCCCGTACACAGACGGCATAACCGCAGAGAGGTGCACAGAGCATTTTCAAGTTGGGAGAGCAGAAGTGCTCTCCTCAGGCATCAGGGCACCTAGCTATGAGGACCACTTCCTCACTCCCTCAGGGATCCAGAGAGCTGAGAATATCGTCAGGGGTAAATTGAAATCATCACTGTTTCCAAGTCTTACAAATCAAGTTTCTTCTTTCCAATTCTCACCTAAATTTAAATATTTCAAAGAGAACACTTCACTGTCTCTATTTATAATGACTCCATGAGCTCTACTGCTCATGAATATCATCTAATTTGGCTCCAAGGAATTCACTTTATTTTTCATGCTGATATACTTGATAAGAATTTGAGTTAATATTTTAGCAGGTGATTCAATGCTTACAAGATATTACACAAGTAGTGCACTAAATTGTCTACAGTTTGTTACAGTAACTTCACCTTGAAAAGGGCTATCACGATCTAGGATACCAAACTGTTTACACTGGATTAGGAACAATTGGAGAAATCATTCAGCTGGGGAGAGCAAACATGAGTCACATGACACTAAAAAAAAAAAACTACTCACCTACCTTTCCAGTAGCTGCTGACCTAGGTGATGAGGTGACCCCAAAGGGCCAAATCAGGGCTAGTGATATAAGGCTGATGACTTTGTTCTTGTGTGTAGAACAGATTCAGACTGTATTCCGTCACGTGGCTCCCACAATGTAAATTTACTTTGAAGTAAATTTACTGTAGAATTACGGAGGCTGCCAGATTGGCGTCCTCCGGGACGTTCCCTGCTGGGTGACTGAGTCACCTCGGCCCTGCTGCATAAAGGAACTAGGTGGTTCTCCTTCTATGAGCTGAGTCTGTAATTCACCTGTGCTGCCAACATCTAGTCTTCTGAACCAAAGATGTGAGAAAGACTAGAGGAGGTTGTGAACTTGAGTGCGAGTGTACAGGCAGAGTAGTTTTTGAAGTACTAAACTGAATTTGACTGCTTAATGGCTGACACCTCATCTTGCGGTATAAAAGCCCCTGCTAGTTACTATGGCCTGAATTGTACGAAACAGTATAATCTGGAGGTCTCAATCAGAATAACTGAGAGAAGATAGATCTGATAAGACCTTATGTACCCTAAGGTAGGCACTTCTGCAAAGACAGAACATAGGAAAAAAAAAAAAAAAAATAGTAGTCCCTGACCTAAAGAAGCTGTCTTCTCCAGATCCTCACACTTCTTTACATTCTCTTTCACAAAAGAATTATGTGGTCCCTCACCTGAAGTGACTCTGACATGAACGGCAGGATCTTTATTTGGGGAAAAACAAATGGGGCACTGGGATCCACGGGGTGGAAAGCACACACGTGCATGTGAACACACACATCTCATTTGTCCTCACAGCCACCCCCACCCCCCTTGAGATAAACAAGGCAACTACTACTACTTCCATTTATGGTTGAGGAGCAGTTACATGTTTCAATTTCTGAGACTGTTTAGTCTAACTCAAATGTACACTTATGTGCAAAAACAGTTGGCAGGAATCTCATAGCAGTTGATAAAATACATTTCTGAGTGTTTAAAAAACGGATTACGGTGGCAATTACCATCCTACTTTGTTAACAAATGTCACTTCCCAACCAAAGTACTTCAAAGCATAAACCAGAGTAAAAGTCATGAGCACAGCTCTCACCTTATCTGACTCACTAATACAGTGAAGATCTGCAGAAAATCCATGTGCACCTGCCTTTTCACATATTTCCTCTGCTATGGCCTTCGCCTGTCCTCGCTGTGTAGCATAGAGTAACAAAAACCTCCTCATCACCTCAAGGCAGATGCTATAGGTACACAGTCACACTGGAAAACAGAAGAGGGGATTTTCTTAATTAAGTAGTAACAACCTGCAAGTATTAATTCTCCCTCATAATCTTTTAAAAAGACTGCAATAGCCACACATAATATGAAACAGACTTCTTTAAGTTCGTTAGCATTAATTCTAAATAAATCTAAAAGAGAATTCATCAAACCAGAGAGAATACAGGAATGAAGCTCTAATTGTATGGTTCAGAAATCAGATTTTGGGGTCAGACTACTTGGGCTTGATTTCAGGGTCAGTCACTCTGTATGTAGTCACAACTACATAACTTGAGGAAAGCTACTCAGCTGATCTGTGCCTCAACTCCTTCACCCTTACAATGGGGTTAATAATGCTCACTTGACGAAGATTAAGAGATGAAGGCACCTGAGCAATGATTAAGACACAGCAGTGCTCAAAATAATCTTAGACATCTTTTGCTTTGCTCTTTTAAAAAAGGTAAAACTTGGGGCCAGCCTCGTGGGGTAGTCATCAAGTCGGCATGCTCCACTTCAACAGCCTGAGGTTCTCAGGTTTGGATCCCAGGCTTGGACCCACACCACTCGTCAGCCATGCTGTGGTGGTCCCCACCACATACAAAATAGAGGAAGACTGGCACAGATGTTAGCTCAGAGCTAACCTTCCTCAAGCAAAAAAAGAGGAAGATTGGCAACAGATGTTGGCTCAGGGTGACTCTTCCTCAGCAAAAATAAAATTAAATTTTAAAAAAAGGTAAAAGTAAAAATTCCATTAAAGTTGTAGGATTCTTGGTTCCTTCTTGATTCTACGCTAAATAAACTAACCATAATGCTAAAGTTAATCAGAGCACGTTATGCTTCATTAACTCAACATGAAATATATATACGAGCCCATGTGTTTATACATATACTTATAAATGCATAGAGAAAAAAAGAGAGAAAATATCTTCAATCCACTCAAGTGTTTACCAGTAATATGTCTTTCCTGACGAGAAAACCAGGAGAAAAATAAAGGACACTCACAGACTTTTTCCCATATTCATCCAGTGTCTAAACCAGGAGACCGTCACTTTGTAGTGACAGACTAAAACTGAAACTCAAATCAAACTCTTGGCTTTTGGTGAATAAACTACCAATAGTTTTATGCTCCTCAGGCCAGTTTTATCTAGACACAAATTAAGCCACAAGGAAACTAAAAGATAAAAAAAACCTTGTTACATAACATGTTAAGAACCATGGAATATTCTTAGGGAACAGACTAGAGCCTGGCATATGCAGATGCTCAATAAATTAGCTGAATGAATGAACGGACAAATGAATAACATGAAGACACCACACATTCAGGGCTCATCGACAACTGCGCAAGTGTAACGACGGAAAGACCACCACCTATTCTTATTATAGTTAGCGACCTGGATCACCTCCTGGGAGCCACGCACGGCTCTAGGTGCGCCAGAGCACGAACCCCTTAGTCCCACAACCACCTTTATGAAACAGGTACTCCGCGTTTCTCAGAGGCGGTTCCCCGGCACCAGCAGGGCCAAGGTCAGGCGGAGGAGCCGTGGGGCAGGACGCCGCCCCCTCCCGTCCGGCCCGGGTCCACGCTCCGAACAGTCGCGCGTTCCCAGAGCCCCTGCCCTGTCCCCGCGCTGGGAACCCCCGTGTCCCCGCGCCCCCGATGTGCCCTGTACCCCGTCTAGAAAAGCGTTCGCAACAAAGACGCCCCCGGAGGAGGGGCCCACAGCGACCTGCGGGACCAGCTCCGCCTGCGCAAACGCCAGCGGACGGCGGGACCCGCTCCCGGGAGGCGGCGGGAGGCCCAGGCCGAGTCCCCGGCGCAGCCCGCCCGCGGCCCCGCGGCCCCGCGGCGCCGGGCTCCTGACCGACCCGCGCGCGCCCAGTCCCTGGCAGGCGCGGAGGCCGATGCCCTCGCCGGCCCTCCGCCGCCTCCCCTCGGGCCCGTGCTGGGCGGGCGGCCCACACAGGTGAACAGCCCTCACCGCTTCCTGTTCTTCGGGGGCCGGGCCGGGGACACGCCAGGAGCGGGTGGGCACGGCGGGCACTGCTCCCGCAGCTGCGCACACCGTCGCGGCGCGCACGCTCAGGGCCCGAGACCAATAGGAAGCGGGGAAGGGGAGCTGCGCCAATCACAGCGCGCCGGCCGTGGGGGGGGGGGGGGTGGCCTCCCATCCCTGCGCATGCGCTGGGCTCCTCGGCCCCGCCGCGGTGTGCGCGTACGGAGGCCCACGAGGCTCCGTTGCCTCCGCGGTTGCTTGGAGCTCCGGCGGGCTAAGCTCGGTAGGTGTCCACGCGGGCTTGGGCTTGGTTGTCGTAGCCTGGGATGCATGGTCCCGCGGCGTCGCTGAGGCTCCCGTGCTGCTCTGGCCCGTCCGCGGGGTGCTTGAGCCCCGGGCCCGTGCGGGTCTTTCATTCCGTGGAGGTCGCGGTCCCCGGGGCGCCCCGTCCGCTCTGTCCTGCCTTCATGCTGCGGATTCCAAGCAAGGTGTTGGGTCTGGAGCGGCCACCGCCCTTCCCCCTTCATTGACCCGCCTCGTTTTACTTTTTTAAGATCCTACTTCTTTTTTGCGTTTACAAAACTGAAAGTGTTTCTTCCTCAATCCTGGCCACACTCTAACTCCCCGGGGAAACCTACATCTCAGAGCCCTTGAAGCGCGCTTTTTACTCTTACTTTGCGTCGACCTGTACGAATTTTGGCCACTTTACCCTTTGCCCTTTTTGAGTATATTTAACCAAACACAATTCCTTCCATTAACCAACAATAGAAGGCGTGTTTAGGATCTAGACTGCCTGAGATTGAATCCCAGCCCTGCCACTTACTAGCTGTGTAAACTGGACAAAATAACTTCTTTGTGCTTCAATTTCTTCTTCTTTAAAATGACCATATGAGTATTTAATTCATTGTATCGTTGGGAGCATTAATTAAGTTAGTAAATGGTAAAGCACAACACTGCTTAACAAATGATATTGATGATGATTGTTAGATGCCGGCCCCGTTTCTGAGCTCCAGGAGGCAGACTCTGCTCTTCTGGTGCTTATGTTTTAGTGGGAAATATTTATGAATCACTTCGTTTAGGTACTCATCCTTAGTTTCATAAGGATTCATGTTGTTGAGTGAGTCATGTTCTCAATATATTTGACCATGTTTTTTATTCTTTAGTTACAAATCAAGAGGAATCGAGAATCTGATGGCATGGCTTTAATTACCTTGCGCAGGAACCTTTGTCATTTATCTGATTTTCGGATACATGGAGCTCTGGCTGCTCTGAAAAATCAACCTGTAAATCATGTTCACAAGGTCGTCAGGGAGCATCTGTGTCCATGGTTCTGTTCCTTACAACCTGAGCCTTTCAGGGTCAGGTTCCATCACGCCTGTTGTAAAAAGTTCCATTCAGAAAATGGAAATGACCTTCATTCAGCTGGTGAGCCGGTGTTCTCTCAAGTACATGATTGGGACAGGCTTGAACAAAATCTTAAAAACGTGGATGAACAGATATTTTACAGGAGACTAAACAACTTCACCTCATCAGAAGAACTGTTACATTTTATAAGCACACTGCAAACTTTGCCTGATACGATGGCAGCAGGAGCCTTGAAACGGATTTGTGAAGTGGAAAGAAAAGATGGCGATCAAAGGCTGCCAAAAGAAATACTAGAGAATAGTGTCTTTCAAGCTTTATGCATTCAGTTTGAACAGGAACCTTCAAATCTGTCAAACACTGGTTTGGTGACTGCTTTGCAGGCCCTGACTCTGTTGTATGTGGATTCCCAAAGTAGCCTGTTACTGAACCTGCTGGCAGAATGCCAGCGTCGTCTCCAAAGGGGTGACCTAGAAGTTCACAGTCTTTGTGTTCTGGGGGAAAGTCTCATTAAACTGCAAGGTCCAGGTTGTGCAGCACTAGAACTGGTTATATGTCAACTGCAAGGTGAAAAATTGGAAAAATTTACCCCCGGGGGTATTGTGGCCCTTTATAGAATACTGCAGGCATGTCCTGAAAAAGTGGACCAACACCAGACGTTTCTAAATAAGATAAACAACTTTTCTCTGTCAATAGTTTCCAACCTGAGTCCTACATTGATAAGCCAAATGCTCACTGCCCTAGTGGTTCTTGATCAAACTCAGGCACTTCCTCTGTTTATAAAATTGGGTAAATGTGTTGTGAGGCATATCCCTCATTTCACTAATGAAGAACTCGTAAAAGTCTTAGAGGCTTTCATATACTTTGGGCACAATGACAGGTTTTTTACAAAAGCCCTAGAGCAACACGTGGCCTCACTGTGTCTCACCTTGGATCCTGAGGTTGTCAGCAAAGTTATGGAGTACTGTGGTCGAAAACTGATTCTTTCAATACCCATCCTCGATGCAGTGGCAGAAACTTTTGTTTGCCAATCAGAAAAATTTTCACCTAGTCAAATTTCTGAGTTAATAGAACCATTTGGGAAACTCAATTATTTGCCACGAAACGCCTCTGCTTTATTTAGAAAACTAGAGAATATGGTACTTGCTCATTTCAATTATTTTCCACCCAAAACACTATTGAAACTTCTCCATTCATGTTCGCTTATCGAATGCCATCCGGTCAACTTTATGGCAAAAATATTCAGCCCTTATTTTCTTCAACAGCTGCAAGGTGAGTTGATTGAAACTTCTGAGAATGGAAAAATTAACCTTTGACCTTGTGATGTTTTCAAATCACATATGTAACTTTTACACTGAGCTATCTGTTGCCTTTTGTTTTCTCCCATAATAATCTGAAGAGATCTGAAGTTGCAGATGCTGCTGTAAACACAGAGTTAAAGAATGATAGAACATTGCATAGAGAGAGGACAGTTTCCCATAAACACTGCTGCCCTAGCTGAGAAACTGAGTATTCTTGTGGGGGTGTAGTGACGGCAATGTTGATAGTCACAATACCATGTTAGAATCTTTGTGGGAGAGCAACTGGGGAAAGGATAGTACTTTTCATCTTAATTGAAGGCTACCCAAATATGTCAAATTTCTGCATCTCTGTAGGTAAAGGAAATTATAACTAATTCTGCTAACAGATTTTGTCACTTAATTATATTCTGTAGTTAAGAGCTTGAGTTGTTGGAAGTCAAAATGAAATTTCATCGTTGGCAAGCAAGAAGGCATAATGAGTTCTAGCAAGTTCTTTCCCTAGTGTCATTTAACATACATTACTTCCAGAGTGAATAAACGTTGTATGTTCTTTTTTCTCATTACACCTGCGAAAATTCAAACTTAACTATGGCTGTGATGCTTTTTCTTTCAGGTGATGAATCATACTTGGACAGACTGAGCCTGGCACAACTGACCCAGCTTTTCTTAACCTCGATCCTAGAATGCCCTTTCTATAAGGTAAAAGCAGGTGCCCTGTTGTTTTATTTCCCTGTGGGGGCAGTGTCCTTTTGTGTCCGTCCTCCCCCCAGAAATCTTGTAAGTTCCTTCGCTTTTGATCTGTCTTAGTAACCTCATTAGAAAGCAGAACTCTCATCACTGGGAGTCAGTTGCCATCAGATAGCCTTTTCTTTGGTAAGTTGACCCCATTCCTGTTTTCTTGTCTTTGAGGGACCCATTTCCTGCTGTATAAGATTTCCTGGAAGGTTTTGTCAAGTGCTGTAGGCATATGTGTCTTAGTTCTCATAGATTCACTCAGGGTTTTAAAAGGTTTTAGCACTCCCCATAGGTGTCAGCTGTAAAAGTGTGAATCTCTGGACTAAACGTGTCCTAAATAATTTCTGAGTGTGTTTTTAAGCCAACTCAGAAATTTCACTCCTACCTGATAGAGTTTAGTGGAGGTGGAGTTTGTGCTTCTAGGCAAGTACTCTAAAGATTCACTCTTACAACATTATCACGCACCGTGTTTGGGATCAGAAATGGCTCTCCAGACTTGCGCATCCCTGCCTGGTCCTCCCTACTTGCCTGCACCAAGGCAAGAGCACATTTAAGACCAGCTTAAATTTAAGAGTAGCTCATTTTGAAGTACGGTATAAGAATGGAAAGATACCACTGTTTCCTTTAAAACAGCTTAAACAGTGCTAAATCTAAATAATAGGTACGCCCAAGTTCCTTCCTTCCCTGAAGGAACAGTATTAACAGCAGTTTCTATGTCCAGATGTGCACAAATACATAACTACTATCCAGTTTCTCTCTTTTCATGGAGTGGGACTGTTCAAAGTACAGTTTGCTTTTATGCCCACTATAACAAAGACATTCCTCTGGGGGCAATACATAAAGATCAAATGCATTCTGGGGCCGGCCCGGTGGCATAGCGGTTAAGTGTGCGTGCGCTCCACTGCAGCGGCCCAGGGTTCGGATCCCTGGTGCGCACTGACACACCACTTGTCAGGCCATGCTGTGGTGGCGTCCCATATAAAGTAGAGGAAGGTGGGCATGGATATTTAGCCCAGGGCCAGTCTTCCTCAGCAAAAGAGGAGGATTGGCAACAGATGTTAGCTCAGGGCTGATCTTCCTCACAAAAAAAAAAAAAAAGATCAAATGCATTCTTTTTAAGAACGGCATGGTATTTCACCATATTTATTCCATAGTTCCATCATTGATGGACTTCCAGGTGTTTTCCAACATTTGTCTCTATCAACAATGCTGTAATAAGTGTTTTTGCATATCCTTTCATACTGGAACCTTTATGTTTTTTTAATCTAGAGACTATATTCCTGAAAGTGGGATTACTGGCTTAATTTTCAATAGATACTAACAGATTTTCTTCCCTAATAGTTGTAGATGTCACGTTTCACCAGTGATGAATGAGGCGGCCTTGGCTCCCCCACTTCTATTACAGTGTTATTAGTCTCTTTAATTTTGTCATTCTGCTCAGTGAAAAAGAGTATCGTGTCACATGTTTAAATTGCATTTTAATGAGCAGTAACGAAGCTGAGCATATTTTCAAATGTTGATTGGTCGTTTACGTTTGCTGTGAATTGCCTTCTGACACTCTAACTCATACTATTGGGTTGTTGGTCATTTTTTTTTTTGTCCTAGAACACACTGTGAAACGAGATAATAACTATTATGTACATTGCACATATTTCCTCCTAGTGTGTAGTTTTTAATTTTTTTGGTTTTAATTTAATATTTTTTATGATGTCTTTTTGCTATACAGAAATTTTTAAGTTTTCTGTAGTCAAATCTATCAGTCTTTTATGGCTTCTGAGTTTCCTATCTCACTTAAGAATAAATTTTTTTAAATATTGTTTTTCTGACTATATTTAGATCTTTAATCCACCTGGAATTTATTATAGCCTGTGATGTGTGCTAGAACTTTAACTTAGTTCTTTTCCAGATGGGTAACCAATTGCTAAAGCACCATTTATTACATAGCTATCCTTTTCTTACTAAATTGAAATGTCACCTTTATCACGTTTTCCACTATTAAAAACTTCAGTTGAGTGTTTTTAAAGCAATTCTGCGAGTTCCAAAGATGTTTTTGAGCTGTATATACTATCATTGTTGTTCTCCCTTTCTTTCTTTCTGTGACCATTGACTACTTTTACAACACCTTTAGAAGATATTTTGAACTTTTGGACTTGAACTATAACAAGAATATTTTGTATTGTCATTTTGAGAAAGATATTTGTCCTAAGTCTTGGGAAAGTAACCTGCCTATAAAGTAATCTCATATCAGACTTTTATACTTGGGCAACCTTCATTTTATTCTCTGGTTTTGTTTTGTATCTTATTTTTTTGTCTCGTGTTTGCACATATGATTTTTAGGGTCCAAAACTTCTTCCTAAATATCAAGTGAAGTCATTTCTCACTCCGTGCTGCTCCCTGGAGACCCCTGTGGACTTCCAGCTTTATAAATCTGTGAAGACTGGGCTGATCGATCTCCTAGGAGCAAGGGTGTATTTTGCTTCAAAAGTGTTAACGCCCTATCGTTACACGATAGGTAAGTGGTGGGGAGTTCTGCCGTCGTTTGTGTACTAAAGCTCAGCGTGCTGTCCTGTTTTGGACTGTGCGGGACTTAGTAGCCATCGGAGGTCTGGAAACATGAAATGGAATTGGCCCGTCCCTGAAGGCGAAGTGGAGCGGGGGTGAGCAGGAGGGCTGTCAGTTGACACTCTGGGTGTGAGTCCACGTGGTGGCCACATAGGAGCAGAATGTTTTGGGAGGCATATTTAACCTCTTTCTGCTGGCTTCTTATCTGTAAAATGAGAGCAAGAAGAGAAGTGACCTGGAAGACTGGTTTAAGGACTAAATGAGATAATGCAGAATAATACCTGGAACATAGCAATTGTTCGCTGCTCTTATGCTCTAGGCCAGTGCTGTCCAATATAGTAGCCTCTAGTACATGCCGCTGTTTACATTTAAATTAATTAAAAATTTTAAAACTTCAAGTTCAGTTCCTCTTTAGCAGTAGCCACATTTCAAGTGCTCAGGTGGCTCGTGGCTGCAGTATGGGACAGTGCAGGGATAAAGATTTCCATCATCGCAGACAGTGCTGTTGGACAGCGCTGACCAGAGAGTCTAAGTCCTTCTGCCCTTAGAATTTTTTTAATCGATGAGTAAAAGAAAATCAGCTCAAAGAAGACAGTGTTTATAGGCTTCAGGTGGTCACATCTCACTCCTCTCCTACTTAATGGGCCCCTTTTACAAAAGGAATGGCAGAACCTCAGAGCCAAGGAAGCGGAGTCTGCCCGTGCTCAGGGACCATGTGTCTGTCAGGGTGTGGGATGCTCTACCTACCCCGAGGCACTGGGAGCTCCAGAGTTGCGTAGCTGTCTAACTTGACTTATTGAAGGGTTCCTGCCACTTAATATAAGGAGAGAGAGGGTATGCATGGTTCTTGTCGTACCCCAGACACCTGAGGACCCACTTGTTTTAAAGTAGTTGAGCCTTCTTTGTTTAAGGCTGACTTGGTTGAGCATAGAGCCGGTTAAATTAAAATTCTCACCATTGTCTGGTGTGGTCATTACTTTGCAGCCTTCAGCCCACTTGGTAAATGCAGTGTGGAAGAAATCAGAACAAGGAGGAGTGAAGGAAGATAATGTTTGTGAGGGTATCACACGAAGAATTTTTCCTTTCTTGTCTCACCAGATGTTGAAATTAAATTAGATGAAGAAGGATTTGTATTACCATTTACAGTTGATGAAGATGTACATAAAAGGTAAAGAAACTGGTGTGGTTTTTATGTTACAAAACTTGTTGAAGTTAATAAACAGTAGTTGTTTTCTTAAGGTGGAAAAAATAGACGTGATTCTGGAAATTAAAACACTACTTTGCAGCATACCATTTTTGGAAATTCCTTGTAACATTTTATAAACATTAATAAAATTGAGTGCTTTTTCAACAGATTAAAGGATAGCATATTAATGACTCATTTGAAAATAATACTGGCACATAGCAATAGCAAAATCCCAAATAAACTCTGGCAGCTAAAAAATATATAAATATTTTGGATTGTTCTAAAAAGTAAGTTTCTCTCTCTCTCATTTTTCAGGGTAGCACTGTGCGTTGATGGTCCAAAACGGTTTTGTTTGAACAGTCAACACTTACTGGGGAAGGAAGCGATTAAACAAAGACACTTGCGCTTGCTTGGCTATCAAGTGGTTCAGGTACAGTTTCACCTATGTTTTTTTCCAAAAGCAGTTTCACATTCATGCTTTTTCCAGGGTACTAAGTGGTCTGCCAGCCCAGTGGACCAAACTTACTAAAAGTAAAGTTTAAATGCCAACTTTGGGGGCCAGCCCACTGGCATAGTGGTTAAGTTCACGTGCTCCACTTCAGCGGCCCAGGGTTCACAGTTTTGGATCCCGGGCACAGACCTACACCACTCATCAAGCCGTGCTGTGGCAGTGTCCCACATATGAAATAGAGGAAGATGAGCACAGATGTTAGCTCAGGGCCAATCTTCCTCAGCAAAAAGAGGATTGGCAACAGATGTTAGTTCCGGGCTAACCTTCCTCACCACCCCCCCCAAAAAAAACGCCAACTTTGTTAATTAGGCTTAAATCTCTGGATTTATATTTTGAAATACAGACTTTTCAGACCTTCAGTTTTCCAAAAGTGGGGCATACCTGGATTATCTATAAGCTATGCTTCAGCCTGCTTTTAGAATTATAAAATTATTGGAATATCTGTTTTAATTTCCCTCTGACTTAATAAATAAAATGGACAAGATGACCTATTAAAACCAGGATCTTCATCAACACTTAACTGTGTAAGACCTTATTTGTGTTTACGTCATACATGACTTGACAAAGTCTTATGTGAGGAGTCAGCAGTGAATGTGCATGCAGCTTCCCCAGTTCCCTAAGCTGTCACCAGTCTGCTCTCTGCTTTCCTGTCTGGTTACTTTTTTCACTCCGTGTTGTATATCCCCAGATTAATTTTCTTAAAACTAATCATGCCAGTGTGTGCTCAGAAACCCTCAGTGTTTCCTTACTGGTTACGGGAGAAACTAAAAAGTCCTCTACATCTTAGGATTCCAGACCCTCCCTAGTCGGCCTGCTCCAAGCTGAGTGGTCTCTTCCTCTTTCACCAAGCTGCCTCCATTCTCTCTTGCCTTCCTTCGTTTGCCTGTGCTTCTTCCACCACCAGACTGCTGTCTCCCACTCTGAGTATCTAAATCCTGTCATTCATCAGCTCCCACCTCAGGTTCTTGTTTCACTCTAATCTAAAATCCTGACTCCCTGTCCATACTAGAGCACCAATTTTCTTTGCATGTTCTGCTTTCTGTTACTGCTTACTTTCCGTACTTATTACGTATTTTAAGTTGGCACCTAATTTGTAAGCTTATTGAGAACAGAGATCATGTTTGATTCTTATTTAAATATCCCACTTACTGAGTCAACAAATATTTATTGCGGGCTGGGCACTGTGGTGGGCACTGGGGATCCAGGGTGAGTTAGCTGTGATCTCTGCCCTCGGGAGCTGTGATCTCTGCCCTCGGCCGCCGTGGGGGAGGGCAAGAGGCAGACAAGGTGAGCGCAAAACCAAGGTGGTTCAGGCTGTGGAGGATTATAACTATCTTTATTTTCCTCCCCTTACAGATCCCCTATTACGAGATTGAGATGCTAAAATCAAGACTTGAGTTGGTGGAATATTTACAAAGAAAACTGTTTTCTCAAAATGCTGGTGTTCGTCGGTAACAAGAAGGAATACTGGCCTCACCACTCAGATAGTGCAAGAACTTGTGTTTTCGTGGGACTCCGTATAAGAAAAAGAATATAATTTGTGAATTAGCCGTTTGCATATGGACTGGGGGGATCTGGAAAGGGTGTTTGGTGTTCCTTATACCATGTGTACACTTACCAGTGGTAAATTTAAAATTAATTTTTATTTTTA
Source organism: Diceros bicornis minor (assembly GCF_020826845.1). Lineage (NCBI taxonomy): Eukaryota > Metazoa > Chordata > Mammalia > Perissodactyla > Rhinocerotidae > Diceros > Diceros bicornis. The sequence continues at coordinate 55,841,264 of NC_080759.1, forward strand.
TTTAATAGTATCATAGATATTTTTATACATCAGAATTGATCAAGTACAATAAAAGAATGTAATGAGTAAGTGTTGTTATTTTTAAATCTTTTGTTTTCTAATAGTTGTCTGCTAACAGAAAATATTATGCTCTTTCAAGACCCTTACTTCCTCTTCTAACAAATAGAAGGAAGAAATGTTATCTCCCATGTTCTTTTACATTTTGTTATAGGAAGTAATATATGGTAAGGAGAAGGAGCAATGAGAAATAGACTAGTACTTTGCATATAAACATGTAATTATGGACTTATGCAGAGATAACCGTTTAGTTAATAAGAAAATATGTTAGTGTGGGAGCTTTTATCTTGTTTTCGTTTTGAAAAGCAACTTAATTTAGGTAACGTTTTTTGGAGGGTGTTTGAGTGGAGGCAGAAACTTCTAAACTCTAAATCAAAAATGGATTAAATTGTCTCCAGTTCATTGCAGATGCCTCGTTGTCCTATTACGGTCAGGGGGATGTCTCCGGGGAGAGGAGAGCGAGGAGGCAGACTGGTGGAGTAGAAGGAGCCCTGGAGTTGGAGACTTGGGTCCTTCCACCAGCTCGTTCTGCGACCTTGACGAGGAGAGGGAGGGAGCTGCTGTGTAACAGTCACTCGCTGTGTGAGCCCTTGCTGAGTACTTCAGCATCCCGCTCCTGTGAGCCTCCCAGCCATCTGATTGAGGTGGTGGTCCCACTTCACAGATCAGTGGACCAGCTCAGAGAGGATGCCTGTCGTACCCATCATTTCATTAATCACAAGTGGTGAATGAAGACTTGAATCTGGTCTTGAGAAGCAGTAGAGCATAGTGATGAAGAATCTAGCCTGGGCTTGAGTTCCAGCTTCTCCGCTAGCTGAGTGACCATGGGCCTCAGTTTCCTCAGGGATAATCATAAATGATAATGGGGTTGTAAATAATTTCCTGGGACTGCTGCAACACAGGACCACAAACTGGGTGGCTTAAAACAACAAATTTATTTTCTCACAGTTCTGGGGTCTAGAATTCCGAAATCAAGGTGGTGGCAGGGCCATGCACCCTCGGAAGCCTCTAGGGCAGGATCCTCTCTTGCTTCTTCCAGCTTCTGGTGGCCCCAGGGGTTCCTTGGTTTGTGGCAGCATCACTCCAATCTCTGCCTCCATGTTCGCCTGGTATCTCCCTGAGTGTGTGTCTCTGTGTCTTCACCTGGCGTCTCCCTGTGTGTGTGCGTGTGTCCAAATTTCTCTCTTTCCAAGGACTCCAGCCATATGGGGTGAGAGCCCACCTTAATGACCTCATCTTAACTTGATTAATCTGCAAAGACCCTATGTCGAGATAAGGTCACATTCACAGGTACTGGGTTAGGACATCGATAGAGCTTTTTGGGAGGCTATAACCCGTAGCAGGTTGGAATGAGAATGAGTTAATATACATAAAACTCTTAGGAAAGTGCCTAGAGCAGAGTAAACCTACGTTAGCCAGCATTAGTTGGTCTGAACCACCCCATCATGCTGTGTACTTCACTTTATCTTTTTGGGTCTGTTTATCTTTAGAACAGGAAATGGAGACTAGATGAGCCCTAAGATCATTCTGTAAAGTCTATGCTTCCAATTCCAGAGAAGGAAAGAGACAGTGGGAGCAAATGGAGATTGAACAGGAGAGAAGCCATTGCTGCTGATGTGTCCCTGGGCCCTGTGGCCTCACTCCCAGTCTCTGGGCCAGCCCACCTGCACTGTGCCCCCCACCGTGACTCGGCTCAACCCTGGGTGTGAAGCAACCCTGAAGTGTGGGGGCGAGGTAAAGAGCTTACGTTTAAAGAGGGAGAGACACTGGACTAAATAGCCACCCAGAGAGGTAGTGACGGTCCATTAGAAACGATAAGGAAAAGCACAGCCTAAAATGTTCTTCCTCCACCTTTTCGGTTTGTCTAGATCTCTCTCACCCATCGTGACCTTTTTCCTGTTGCTCTCATCGGAATCAGATACTCCTCCCTCTGCACTTCTAGTTACAGCCTCTGTTGAGCCTCTCTCTCCTGAGGCTCTCCCCTACCCACTTCATTCATTCATTCACTCATTCACCAAACATTTACCAAAGAGCTCTGATCATCCTGGGCACCCACTAAAGGCTAGAGCTCCAAGGGAAGCAGGAATGAGCGGTGATCACAGTGATGAGCTGGCTGACAACCAGAAGAATGTGCAAGACTCTGGGAGTGCAGAAGACCTCAGGCCCGCCTGGGAGGGAGCAAAGGCTGTGTGGGGTGATTTGTCAGCTGAATTCTAGAAGGAAGGGAGGCGCCTATGTGGTGAGAGAGCATTCCAGGCATTGCATGGCCACAGCGCCCAGCACAAAGCAGACAGGGTTAGTCACAGGAAAGGAAGCTCAACCTGACTGGCATTTTGTTTTAAAGCAAAGTTTAATCCTGAAAATGTGTATGTGTATGTCATGAAAATAACTTAGGCAAATAAATAGATATAAGGTTGATGGTTTCATCAGCGGGTGAATTTGACAAGCTCTGTACAATTATAAAGCCAAGTCCTTATAAACTGAATCCTCTTGTTTACCTATACAAGCAAAAGTGATGTGTTTATTCAAATTACATATCCAGTCTAAGAGCTCTTGTTACCATATATTGATAAGAATTTTCAATAAGGCATAGTCTTGCTATAGTTTTTCAAAAGTACAGCCACGCATCATTTAATGACAGGTTTACATCCTGAGAAATGTGTCGTTAGGCAATTTCGTCGTTGTGCGAACATCCTAGCGTATTTACACACCTAGGCTATATAGTACTGATCTTATGGGACACCACCATATATACAGTCCATCGTTGCCCCCAATGTCGTTACGTGGTGCGTGACTATAAACGCAAAAAAAGAGAAATGGGTGAAAAAAATTGTTTTACTTGCAAGCATCACCGCTGAAGCACGGTGATATTCTTCGAGCCTACCTCTAGGGGACAGCAAAGCTTAAGACATTTATTGTGTTCCAGCAGTTGATGGGTGTATGTGTCTGTGTGTGTGTGTGCGCGCGCGTGCACGTGTGTGTGGCGGGAGGCAGGAGTCGTGGAAGGGTGTGGTGACAATCTGCCTGAACAAAACAGGCATTTTCATTACCTTCTTCTTAAGGATTAAGGAATACACTTTGCCTGAGCCAGGCCCACCTAGACACGAGAGGGTAAATGGTACCCTGGGATGAAGAGACGCCTGCTGGAGTGAAAGTTCCTTGAAGACTGGGATCCTACCTGCCGAGTCTTTGTACGCCTGGGTGTGTATAGAGACTTGGTAAACAATTGTTAGATGGAAGAAAGAAAGGAAAGGAGCATATTTCAGCCTCTTTGATAGAATTCTGGGAAAACAAGTAGGCAGTCAGTTCCCTCTTCAAAACCTACACCCACTGGAAGACTTTATGTACAAGTGCAGCAAGGGGATCTTGGCCCCGTGGAAGTGAGCTGGGTGAATTAGTCTCCAAAAGCTGAGATTTCGCCAAACTGGAAACACACCCAGACTCATTTGTAGTCTAAATACTTAGCGCAGGATAGTGGAATGAGACATGCCTTGTAAATTGCTTGGCCGGTACCTGGAAAATAGGAAGTCCTCAGTAAGCCTTTGGGTTGTTCTTATTGGTACTTGTGTTATGTTGCATTCTCAGTTAAGATTCATTACTACAACTCGTGGTGAGGGTGCATGTCAGGAATGCTCTATGAAGAGGAATACTACTGACATGCTGGTTAATACTCCTGGGGCACCACCCCAAACCTGCGGCAAGCGCTCTTGTTAATTAGCATCAAGGACATTGTGCTGAGAAACCTCATTCTATAAAATCTTTGCCGTTTGAAATCTTATCAGTAAGAATGGACCATCCCTCTGTTGCCTATAGGATCTGAGCCACATGGGTCATTTTGACAAAAAGTAACCTCAATTTCCAACCAGATGCAGAGCTTCAGCTAAGGGGGGTTTGGACACAATATCCCACGTTTATCTTACCTTTGAGTGTCCTGAGTCTGTTTCTCAGGCCAGGCGTCACATTAACCCTTTTACACCTGAACTTGCTCAGCTGAGAGTCTCTCCAACCTGGCTTCAGCCATTTTACCCTAATCCTCTAATCACCCTGTCCTCCCTGTTTGCCTCTTCTGGTGTGCTGTCTCCCTTGCCTCAACAGGCAATAAGCCTAACTTTTTGATTGTGTTCTTTGGCTGTTGGACTCCATCATAAGAAATTTTGTCTTAATATATTTTTAATCCATCTCAGAAAAAAATCTTTCTCCCCACCCCCTCCCACAATCCCTGGCATAGAGGGCACACGATCTGTGGCTTGAACTGATATTTTGGGTTCTGATGTTTGCAAGAAACAATCTCTCTTAATAACTACTGTTTTTTACTTTTATTATGGAAAACTTTGAACACACAGAAAGAAAGTGTATAGAAAGAATAGTTCAGTGAATCCACAAGCCCTTTTATTCAGCATGAAAAAATACCAACATTTTCCAATCGTGTTTCATCTATTCCTTCTCTTTTACTTTCTTTTCCTTTTTTTATTGGAATGTTTGTAGAGAAATTCACATTATCATACACTTTTATCCTAAATACTTCAGTATGCATCCATAACCAATATTTTTTTTCTTTTTTATCTATTCTATCAATGTTACAACTAACAAAACTCATAATTATTCTCTATGATCATTTAATACTAGGTCTAGATTCTAAGTTTCCTATGCTTCTCAAAAATAATTTTTTACTGTTGGTTTGTTTGAATCAAGATCCAAAGGCCACATATTACTTTTGGATGCTATACCACTAAGTCTTAAGTCTCTAATGTCTCTAACTGCCCCCTTCCTCCCCTAGTCTTCGTGTCATTAAGTTATTGGAGACGTTAGACCAGCTGCCCTGTAAAATGCCCCACAGTACTGATTTGGTGTTATCTAACTTGTTCCTCTCTCCGCTATATTTCCTGTTAAACTAAAAGTTAGATTCAGAGGCTTGCTTAGATTTAGCTTAAATTTTTTCGGCAAGGATGCCTCAGAAGTGGTGCTGTGTGTTTGCTTTGCATCACACCACAGTGTCCCATGGTCCCCTCTTAGTGATATTCATTAAGACAGATAGTGGGTTCCTATATTACCAACCTGATCCATCCTCTGTAGAGTCTCCATCAACCTTTGTCTTAATGCCTGTAGCATCTGTTGATGATCATTGCCTGCATTCTTTATCCCACTAGTTGTTTAAAAGAAAAATGATTTCCTAATTCTATTATTCCTTCTACTTTTATTAACTTGTATTCATCTATAAAGAAGAAATTTCTCACATCAACCATTTGTGTACCCTAAAATGAGGTTTATACAGAAAAAACAAGACATATGTTTCTTTCCTCGTATCAATGTTTAGAATAAAGAGTTGGTGGTCTGGTCAGTTTTTTTTGTTTTAGGATATTTATGAGCTCATGAAATTTTATGTATTTGCTGTGTTTCAATTGATTACAGTCATCTTTTTCATGCTTAAATTGTCCCATTTTAGACCAGTGGGATACCCTTCAGATGGGCCCATTTGTCCTTTTGACCTTGACACATCAGTTTTTGAAATTTTCTTGACAGAAGAGGATACCCCAAGCTCACCATTTCCTCTCTAGACCTGGGGTCAGCCCTCTCTAAGGAACCCTGGTTCCTGCAAGGTGGTGCTGCTCATTGCTAGAGTTGTCAGTATCAGGGATTTTTCATTTTAGGCATCATATACAATGACATTCATTTTATTTCAAAATCATCAAGGTGAACAAACCAAAACTAAATTTACATTTATACGTCTTGATTCATAAGTGTGATGCATAGGGACTCCATCCATTGAATGAGCCAGCCTACAGGAAAAACCTGATGACCAACAGGCTTTCTAAATCTCCTGACAGTATTCATGCCTTTTTACTTGGGAGGAGGCGTCAGATAAGGTAAAGGCTGGTTTAACCCCCACCATGGACCACTGCCTGTGCCCAAGATCCGGTGAAGACGGTTTAGAGAAAGGGCTGTGGCTCCCCTGTTCCAGGACCAGGATCTTGCTGGTCTTCTCACTGTCAAACAGGACTGATGGGGGATTTGGAAACCAGTGCCGCAGGAGGGTCATTTCATAACCCTTGAGTTCATAATGCCCTTTAAATGTGATGGATATACAGATGGGCAGTTCTAGCTAGTTACAAATATGTGTGATTGTGCATCTCTCCCTCTTACTCTGAACCATCATAAAACCTGCCAAATGCAAAGAAATACTTAATCCAAGTAATTTTAAGCTGTTTTAAAGCCTGTGAATTAAAGTCCAATTATGCCGCGCCACTTAAATGAGTTTACGGTGGAATTTACAAGCAAAATAATTATAAAAGCTTTTAAATTTAAAATGGAGATATTAACCCTGTTTTAAAATTTTTGCATTTTCAACAGAAAATTAAAAAAACAAAAACAAAAAAGGATGCTGTTGTTTTAAGGTATTCACAGGCGATTTCCCCTCCTCTCTCCACCTCAGTTAACAAAGGTTTACACGGTGCAGAGAAGGAACTCTGGATGGTTTGCGTTTCCCAGCTGCGTAGGCGTGCTGGCTCAGAACCGCTGGCTAAAGCTTTGTGCTTTGTCCAGGCCACACCCCATCTCTGAATGGTCTGAGGCCCCAAGGAGAAAACCTTTCCCTCAGACTAGCCCCTCCCTCTCCAAATATTTTGTACACCTTTCAGTAGGGGCACCCACTGGCTGTGTGACCTGCATCAAGTCACTTACCTGCCTACATCTCAGTTTTCTCATCAGCATAAAGAACTAGAGGGTTCTTCTGAACTTAGAAAGTGTATGGGTTTATGAGAACTCATGATAAACATAACATATATGCCAGGTAAGCTGTGCTGAAGCTACTGCTAATGTGACATGTGACATGACAGCTGCCATCTTTGCTTTCTCCTTCCCTGCCTCAAATTAACAGAGAGAGTTCTTCCCACCAGCTCTCTCCAGGCTTACATTCTGCTCAGAAGTCAAGAGGAATGGCGTGGGGTTTCAGCTGCAGCTTGGACCAGGCATCTCCTGAACTCCCGTGAACTGTCCAAGTTCCATCAGCCGAGGCCGCCCTCCAGCATGTTCGCTCCCATCTTCCAATGGGGGCTGCAGGTAGCAGAGGTCCTGGGAGATGAGCAGGGCAGGCTACATAAACAGCACTTAGGGCACTCGAGGTAAGCCCAGCCCAGACCAGCGCAACATCATTCACCCTATGTCAGCTCCAGGCAGCGGCGTAAATTCCATGATGCTGGAATGGGATTCAGAACATGAACATCCCATAAAACTGAGGTTGTTACTTGACACTAAGCTGATCTGATCCCCTGCATAGTTAACTCGTGCTCTGTCTGCATTCTTCAGTTACTAATTCCCTTCCTTTGAGAGTAGGGTTTCATTCCTTTATCCTTCTGTTCCTCTGCACAGAACTTTGCAAGTACAAGTTACAGACACGACGGACTTACACAAATTGGACTCTTTGACCTTGTATTCCACTCATGTACCTGGAATACATAATAGGATTATATAGGAAAAGATTAAAAAAAAAAAAAGGAACTAAAACCTCTTGATAATTGTAACTCACAAAGTTCATCTTACCTATTGTTTCCTCAGGGGGCTATGACTCACCTCTTGAAAACAGAATCACACCTCAGGTAGATGCCTTTCCTGTCAGCCCCAGGGCTTCTTTGACACCTAGGAGATGAGATGCTTCGGGGGAGCCTGCGCAGCACCAGGCAAGAGTCATACAAGGTCCAGAATGAGCAATCCAGGGGCAGGTCTCAACCCCGGAGGACTGGGAGCAAGACATAAAAGGTGCCTCCATGATGATCATCTGGTAACGATTCTGAGAGGCGTTCACCAGGCTCCCCGGAAAGTTCTGGGCACGATGGAGCTCCAGCTGTCTTCAATGGTGACCTTGATAATTCATCCTGATATTGACTTTCCCGCTGCCCTCGCTCCCCTGGTCCCTCACTCCTGCTCCCTGGAATTATTTCCCAAATAAGGCAAGAGCACCCAAGTCCTTGTCCCAAACTCACCTTTAGAAGGAACCCAAACTGTAGCAACTGTATTTCTTTAGTCACCAAATATTTGTGGAGTACCTACTGTATGCTAGGCTTGAGCCATCAAAGATGAAAAAGATGTATGTATGTAGCCTTGCCCTCCAGAGCTGTTGGTCTAGCGCAGAACGAAATGTCACCTAGTGAAATAGAAGCTAAGATTCACCTCCATATAGCTGTGGAAGAGGATTTTACAATGAAACGATTTCAGTCTCAGTTTTAGCCGACTTCTCAAGATGGGTGTCAACTACTTCCATTTTCCAAAGTATGACAATCAGATCACTTATGCAAGGCTTGCAAAGTCTCATGACCGTTAGCTGACCTATCTCCTGTCTTTGAGAGGTTGGAGAGGTTGGGGGAGGTAGTAGATTTATAAGAGTTTTTTTTTATTTTTATTTTTTTGCTGGTGTTTCCATGAGAATCTTTGCCCATGGGGGTAGGATGAGCTAAACTTGTCCTTCACTTCACAGGTAGGAGAGGTGGTGGTGCTCTGTCCTCAAGCTCCAAGGACATGTCAGCCTCTCGTGTGTCCCCTTAAGCTTGGGGACATGACGGATTGGTGTCTGAACTTTGTCTGACTCATACCCAACTCATCTGTCCTGCCAGTGGAGCAAAGAGATGGTTATTAGGGCAATGACGACACACAAGGTTCTTAGGCCCTCATGTGGGCCTGTGAGAGAGAGTGGTGGCTCAGGGTTGTCTAAGTCCTGCCCAGGAAGACCTCCAGGAGACACAAGGAGACCTCAACAGAGAGGGACCACCAGGTGCCTTGGACTTAGCCACCAGCCTGCATCAAAGAATTGCAGAGAAGAGACTCCAGTGAGAGGGAGGGGCGAGACGGTGGGACGCTCTCCTGCGCCTGCCTGGCCCCTGCTTACCTGCCCGCCTTCACTTCCTACCAGTGTCCTCGTCTTCATGAAGCTCTGCCACCTGCTTTTTTTGCTGTCCTTGGAACACATGCAGGTTGGCTCTGCCTCAGGCTCCCGGAAGCTGCTCCTCCCTCTGCTTGCAAGGGACTTTCTAGCACGTTTTCACAAATCTGGCTCCTTATTATCATTATTTCAGCTCCAATATCACCTCCTCACAGAGGCCGGCCTTCCCTGAGCACCCTGGTTAAAGTACTTCCCACGGCTTTGTCCTCTGTTGTCCCCCCCTACTTTTAAAAAAGCTTTCATTGAATCATGAGTTTCAGCTCAGTGAATTTTCAGCCCCCGCGATGGTTCAGACCTATGGAACCAGCATTCAGAAGGAGAGACACTATAACCACGTTTGCTAGAGCCCCACCCCGAGCAGCCGACTTTTGCCAGCTGGCGTATCACGCTGATTTAACTCATGCAAGCTCCACACCTGCGCTGGCCAAGGCTGTAACCACCAGCCGCATGCGCCCACCCAGCACTTGAACTGTGACGGGTGCCACATGTTAAAATGACAATGTTCTGGCCATGCTGAGTTAAATATATTATTACAATTAACTGTACCTGTCTTTTCACCTTTTTAGTGTCGTTACCAGAAAGTTTTAAATTACATGTGTGGCTCCCATCATGTTCCTACTGGGAGGCGCTGCTCTAGACCCTCTTCAAGTTACTGGTCTTTTCACGTCTATTACCTGTCTTTGCCACCATACTGAGAGCTCCCCGTGGACACCGGCTGCTTGGCTCAAGGCTGCATCCCCACTGCGGACACACAGTAGGTGCGCAGTCATTATCTGACCGAGGACCGAGTGTCTGTGAGCGAACGAACCCACACTGCGTGGGGACAGGGAAGCAGGTTGCTTACTGCTGATCCCAGGGGCGTCTCTCATCCGGGACCGCCGACGCAGCCGCTGTAGCAGGTGGGGCTCCCTCCACCCAACGCACAGCGGAGGAAAGACCAGGTGTGGCCGGAGGTGCCAGGAGGGAGGTGGGGAGGGTCGGCCCCGCCCCTGGCCCCGCCCCGCGGCCCCGGCGGCGTCCCGCGGCTGCAGTTTCCAGGCGACCTCCGAACGCGGGCGCCGGGCAGGCTGCGGAGGACCGACTGGGACTGGGCCCCTCGGCGGGCGAGACCCAGCACGGCGGCCGCGGGCGGGATGGAGGACGACGAGGAGGAGATCACCGCCGCCACGCTGCGGGGCGAGCCCCGGCCGCCGCCCATCTCGGCGCTGTCCGCCTTCAGCTATGTCCCGCCGCGGCGCCTGGACCCCAAGGAGCACAGCTACTACTACCGCCGGGGCAAGGTGAGCGGCTCCGGGCACGGCCCGCGCGGCCGGGAGGGGTGCGGGGGGCGGGCGGCACTGCTAGAGGTGGGGGGAGAGGCTGGGGAGGGGGGCGGGGGCGGGGACGGAGTTTTACTGCCTGGGAGGGTGCCGGGGGAACGGGATGGGTGCGGGGCTGCACTGCTGGGCAAGAGGGATGAGATCGGGGCCGCACCCCCGGGAGGGGTGCTGGGGGCGAGGTGCACTCCGGGGAAAGGGCGCTGGGGGCGGGGCTGCACTGCAGGGAAGGGGCGCTGGGGGCGGGGCGCAATCCCGGGGAGGGGTGCAGCGGGCGGGGCCGCGCCCCCGGGAGGGGTGCTGGGGGCGGGGTGCACTCCCGGAGAGGGGCGCTGGGGGCGGGGCCGCAATCCCGGGGAGGGGCGCTGGGGGCGGGGTGCACTCCGGGGAGGGGCGCTGGGGGCGGGGCCGCACTCCGGGGGAGGGACTCTGGGGAGGGGGCCGCAATCCCCGGGTGGGGCGCTGGGGGCGGGGTTACATTGCTGGGGAGGCGGTCTGGGGCAGGGCTGCGGGGGCCGGGGGGCGAGGGAGGAGGGCGCCGGGTAGGTGGGATCGGGGTCTGGCGGGGTGTGTGCCCTGGGACCGGGCCGCAACTCCGGAGTAGTACTCTGGGGGCAGAACTATACAGCCCGTGAGGGGGCCCGGGGCGGGGAGCACGGAGACAAATTAGGGGGCTTCAGAGTCACGGAGGGAGAGAGAGTGGGAGAGCGGCGTCCCTCCGGGACGCCAGACCCCAAAAAGTACAGCTACCACGACCACCAGAGGAAGGTCGACCCGCCCTCCCCAGAGAGGATGGGCAGGGCGGAGCCCGGTGTGTGTAGGTGTATGCTCAGCTGGTAGAACGGACTTGGGGGCAGGCTATGCGGGGTTGGGTTGGGGCGCGGGAATGCTCAGGTGGATGTTCCGAGCCGTTTGGGGGAGAGTTAGGGCTGAGGGCTCTTCAGGGAAGTGGGGAGAGCCGCCGGGCTTCTGCTACTACCAGGAACAGCAAAATGACTCCTCTGCCCAGGATCTGGAGGAGGGTCTCGGGATCGCCGGGGCTGCCTGGCCGGCGGGGGCACGGCTACCTCTGGGATGTGTCTGCCGCAGGCCGGGGTAGTCGGGAAACAGCCACTGCCTGAAAGCATTGCCACAGTGACTTCTAGAAGCCTGCTTGCAAACCTAAGACAACCATGAGGCAGATCTGAAGAGCTGCCTGCAGGGAGAGGGGGCTGGGAGCGGTCATTTGATTCTAGCCTGGCCCCCCCAGGCACGTGCGCCTCATGGGAAAAGCCTGCGGGTTTGCGAAGGCCACCAAGCAGCTAAAGAAAAAGCTGCAAATTAAGGACTTGTGGGGAGTCGTCTATTCCTTTCTTCTCGTTGTTTTTCCTAAATGTCTTGCACTGTGTCTTACTGCAGTGTGTCTTGCAGCTCAGGGTGCAGGGACATCATTATTAAAAGGAAGATTAATTGGGGACGCTCAGCCTGCAGAGACAATGAGTGGCCCAGAGAGGGCTGCAGATTTACCACGTGCCTGGGAGGAAGGCGGTCTTTCCCTCGTATAGTATAAGGTATTCCCACAGAATGCATTCTTCCTTTACTCCTCCTCACCCACAGTCAAGGGAGGCCAGATGAATCCCCATTCAGATCAGGTCAGCTCACAGTTGAGTACTTGCCACAGGTGAAATGTAAGAGAAGGTCATGGAGCTCAGCCTTACCAACAGCGGCAATAGTTTCTAGTTCAGATAACTGTCACGGATTGGATTGTGTCCCCCTAAAATTCTTATGTTAGGGTCCTAATCCCCAGCACCTCAGAATGTGACCTTATTTGGAGACAGGGTCTTAACAGAGGTAATCAAAGTAAGGTCATCAGGGGGTACCTACTCCAATATGACTGGTCTCCTTGTAAAAAAGGGGAAATTTGGACACAGAGACAGACATGCATAGAGGGAAGATGATGTGAATAGATAGGGAGAAGACTGTCTTCTACAAGCTGAGGAGAAAGGCTGGGAACAAATCCTTCACTCATAGCTCTCAGAAGGAACCAGCCCTGCTGACACCTTGATCTCAGACTTCTGGCGGCCAGAACTGTGAAGCAGTAAATTTCTGTTGTTTCAGCTTCCCAGTCTGGGTACTTTGTTTAGGGCAGCCCTAGGAAACTAACACATACACCTCAGCTAGGAGGATCTGTTGTATCTAGAGCCAAGCCATCTCTCTGCTTGGCTTTGAGCAACATGGAACGATGAAAAGACAGGAGGAAGAAAGAGGACTGCAACACATCTGTCTCTGTGTTTGCTGACTCTCCTAGGCTTGAATATCCACGGGGTATGAAGACAGAGGGGGATTTAGAGCAATGGTTCCCAACCTCATTGCCACTATGAACCTCATACTTTTCCCTCCCATGAGCAATATGTTTTGTGAGAACTTTTATCTGTAAATAATTTTATTTATTAAGTGAATTATACAATTTAAGTATATAAAACATATCATTGCCAATGAATTTATGACTCATGTATCAACTTAAAAAGCCAATTGGCCAATTATTTTATCCTCAAAGTGGCTATTTGAGAATAGCCAAAAGAATTGCAATTTGGGATGTGCATGCTATGGTGAACCATAAGCAAATCTGGAGAGACGAAGGAAGGGGCTTGGGTTTATTGAGCAAAATGGGGAGTAGGGAGGGGCTGTTCTAAATGAAAGTCCATTGGAGGAAAATAACAGTTCTGGGTGGCAATGGCTTCTCATTGGCTGAGCTGCAGCACTTCTCATTGGCTGGGCTGTTGGCCAGCAGAGAGAGAAATCTTCTTTCGGTAGTAAAGTAGTTGTACTTCCTAAGGAGGTGCAAGCCTCTGTGTCTTCCTGTCTGGAGTGACTGATGCTGTTTGATAGGGGTGAGAGTTCCCCTACAGGCCTTCCCGACTCCAATTTAGTTGAGATTTCCTTTCTTCATCTCCCACACGCATAGTATTAATGCACAGCATGAGAGAACCAGCCAAAAAGCAAGGACTCTTGGTGTTTCAAATTGGTCTGTGCTGTTTTATTGAGAGAATATAAATTTTGTCTGCTTATTGATGTGATGAAATATTTACATAAAACCGTTTTATGTGTATCTTTGAGGGGTCCTGTTAATTACCACCTTGAGGCTATTGAGAAATAAGGCAAAAGACTAAGCAGATGGGAGCCAAGATACGTATTTATCAGAGATAAAAGCCAGGTTACAGGAGACTGCTAAGGACCCTGGGCAAATGGGTTTTGGGTCACTGAAGCACCCAGCCACCACAGCTGTGGGCTCCAGAAAAAGCAGAGCAGAACCTCTACCTCCTGTGGGCCAGACACCACCAAGGGAAAAGAGGCAGAGTTGAATCTGGGAGGCCCCATTTATTCTTCCAAATTGGTGAATTCCTAAATTCGCCAGTCTGATATGTGGCTCTACCTTTCCGGGCCAAATCAACTAAAGGGCAGAGAGAGGCCCAAGGTATGAAGTGACCAGGGCTCTGTACTAGGAAGGAGATCAGGAGTAGGCAGGAAGTGTGCCTCTCTAATGCAGGGATCAGCACATGAAGGGCCCTGGGCCCAATCTAGCCTGCCACCTGTTTTAATAAATAAAGTTTTATTAGAACACAGTCACACAGCCATTTGTTTAGTATTGTCTGTGGCTCCCACAAAGAGTTGAGTAGTTGCAACAGAGACCATGGGACCTGAAAGCCTAAAACAGTGACTATCTGCCCCTTTACAGAAAACACATGCCACCCCCTGCTCTAATGTATTACTGCCCCTGGAAGGTAGGGATGGGTCTTAGAACAAATTAATGCAAAATAGATTTTAAGGAAAAAAAATTCAGTGAGTTTTGATAGCTGGGGTTACAGGCAAATTCAAGTCCTGAGGCCTTTAGTGTCACATGGAAGACAATGATGCAGCAGAGATATTCTTCCTAAATACAAGAGCCTTAAAAGCAGCAAGAACAGCAAAAGGCATTTCAAAGCCCATTTGCAAGCTAGCCGCCTAATGGTAATAACACCTTCCTGGGCATTATGTGAACTGGTATTTAATCAGCTGCAGGACTCCAAAAGCTAATTCTCTGACCTTAAGATCATTTGGACTAAAGAGGGTAAACTCCATATCACAGGTTTGCTGGGGACTCAGCTCCTCCTAAATTCACTCTAAGTAATTCCAGGCTCCACTCAAAGCTGAGAAGAAACGCAGAATTAGCTCTTAAGTCAATTACTGTGTGGCACACTTAGTGATTCGTTAGTCAGTAGCACAGGCCGAGGAGTCCTGGGTAAAATATTGGCTCCATGTTGACTAGCTGTTCAGATTGCCCAAGTCACAAACACCCATCTATGAAACAGGGATTGAACAGTACCAACTGCATGGAGCTCTTGTGGGAATTAATTTAATTAATGGGTGTAAAGTGGCACATAGTAAGCCTAATGTAAGAGCTATTATTATTACTATTATTTGCTTTTGTTAGTGATTATTAGAGTTTCCTTTCACTGAGGGTTGGGTCCCAGGGATCCCAGTCTCTTATATCCCCCACCCTCGTTCATTCTTGGAGATGAATACGAGTGAGGCAGGTAATCTAAGTGTCAATCTGGAGGCTTCTAATCCTCTAAGGCATCTCCCCTGAGCCCAAAGTTAATACTCTCGAGGCAGCACACTTTAAAGCCCCAGTAATGCCCTGGGTCTTAAGAGAAATTTGTCATCTAAAGCCACCAGCTGAAACACTATCAACCCCTGACCTGCTCACTAAGGTTCTCTAGCCGCTTGGACTTTTCCTGTAAAATATATTCCAGACAGCAAAGCAAATTCAGTTCAATGGTGTTTTTAAATTATATTTTTCTTCCTCTGTCTTGTGCAACATTTCTGCTGCTGAAATGGGAAAGCCGAGTCAAAGGAGAATGCTCTTTTATGAAGGTTTTGATTACATTTCTCAAAGTCTAAGAGTTACATTTAAGAAAAAATTCCTAGGCGGTTTTAGAATTTGCTTTCCTTCATGCTAAGGTGGATTGTGGAGAGCTCTGTCTTGAGCAAAGCTTTGCTCGGAAAGCCCCACCTTAGCTCTGGTGGTATTAGCCCACTTTCCTTCTTGGTGTGTGGTGTGTGATGGAGACACAGAGGTGAGGGGCTGGCTTTTTCTTTACTCTCCTGATCACTGAGCTTCCCTTCGCCCAGTGCAACCAAGAACTTTGTAAATATAACATGCGTGTTGACTGCCAGAGGTGCAAAGGGGACTCTCTGGGGGGCCTGTGCCAGGGTCCAGTCTACAGGAAGGCTCAACACGAGCTCCCCTGAGCACCTCCTGTGTGGAGCCTCTTCACCTTTAGGCACCAAGCACATCTGCTTCACACGCTCGGCCACTCCTGGGGGCTGTGGAGGGGGGTAAGCTACAGTTCTGTTGCTGCTCTACCTGCTAAAATCTAGGCAAGTTTCTCTCTGTTATCCAGCAGACTCTTGCACCCACATGCCTTCCAGTCAAAGTGTGTGCTAGCCCAATGAGATCATGACCACCCTGCACGTCCACTTCCCTTCCCTACCGCCTGTTCTTTGTCTTTGCACCCTTAGTATCTAACCTAGTAAATATTTTACTTAGTTATCTGTTGTTTTTTTCTCCCGCTAAATGTGAGCTCTGTGAGGGCGGGGATTTATTTTTACCGCTGCTCTGTCCTCAGCAATCTAAACAGTGCCCGTGTCATAGTTGGTGCTTCGTAAATACCAGCTGTGTGAACAAATGAACTGAATGAATGGACTGCAAATTTTTTTTTTAATAATTTTATTTATTTATTTATTTATTTTTTCCCCCAAAGCCCCAGTAGATAGTTGTATGTCATAGCTGCACATCCTTCTAGTTGCTGTATGTGGGACGCAGCCTCAGCATGGCCGGAGAAGCGGTACGTCGGTGCACGCCCGGGATCCGAACCCCGGGCCGCCAGTAGCGGAGCGCGTGCACTTAACCGCTAAGCCACGGGGCCAGCCCTGGACTGCAGATTTTTTTAAATAAAGGGACAAGTCACTGATTTATAAGATTAGCCTCTTGGACTAAGTAGAGGTTTCCTTTTGGATTATCTGCTGTTTGGTTATCCTTGGCCTTGCTCCTCTCCTCAGGGATCAAAATTGGGAATGGTCCAGGCTAATTGCACTTGCACTGTTCAGTGACCTGCCCCTGGAAAACATAAGGCCTGGGGCGTGGGGCTGAGTGTCTTTCTGCAGGGCAGGTAGATCCTAGGAAGGGGCAGGTCATGAACGAGGGAGGAAGGAGTGAGTGAGAGGAGACCATGCGAGTCCTTCTAGCAGAATTCCTTCTGGGTGGAAGGAAACACTGGTAGTGGGGAATAAGTGTTCTTCCCAATCATAATCGCCTGTGTGAGCATGTGGTGCCTGTCTTTCCATTGTGTGTATATGAATCCAGTGATATGTGTCTAACTTTTTTTTATAGGAACATGTTCACACACACAAGATCACACAGCCACATATGTATATTTGCAGCTTGCTCTTTTCTTTTAACAATATATCTGGGACATTTTTTTCAAAATCATTCCCTCTTAAGGAGTACCACAAGCAAATGACACAAGAAAAGAAACAGCATTTTCCCCAATATATTTGACCAAGAGGAACATGTAAGATTAGTTTGGAGTTTCAGCCCCTGTAGATGGCTCTTTCTTCCTGTGATGTGAATTGCTGGGTAGGGGGGAGTCAAGCGGGAGGCTGTCATCAATGGAAGAGGGAAGACAGGTGGCTGCACCATCACCGAGTCTCCTCTTGGCAAGTTGAGCAGACAGACTAATGCAGAACTCTGACTCAGGGTACAGCTCCAATGTGAAACTGACACAAAATCAGGAGGAGGAGATTGTTGATTTCAAGTCAAGGGTAAATAAAGGCAGCAGGTTGCAGCGCTTTGCTTTAGGCAACCACTGCCAACAACAGATCCATTAAACATAGTGAAAACTGGGAGGCTGGCCCTGTGGCATAGTGGTTAAGTTCGCAAGCTCCGCTTTGGCGGCCCAGGGTTCACGGGTTCAAATCCTGGGTGCAGACTGACACACTGCTCATCAAGCCATCCTGTGGTCGCATCCCACATACAAAATAAAGGAAGATGGGCACAAATGTTAGCTCAGAGCCAATCTTCCTCAGCAAAAGAAAAAAGTGAAAATAATGCCTGAACAAAACTGCTGATCATATGGCTATATCATGGTCTGAAAGGGAGGGGAAAAGAAAGGACTTGGGTCTCAGTTTGCTCAAAATCTTACCCCAGTTATTTGTGTGAGAGTGTGTGTAACTTCTGGGAGGAGGAGAGCTTCCAAGGCTGGGAGGAGGCGCTGGGCATAATAAAAGCCCACATCCCCAGAGATGGCCCCTTGTGGACCAGAGGTGGTAGGCCTGTACTTCCTCATTTGTCCGCTTGCCTTTGTCATGATAAGCTAGATTATTTATGCTGCAGTAATAAACAACCCCTAAGTCTCAATGGCCTAAAACAAGGCTTATTTCTTATGCTCAATGTCCAACAGGGATCAGCAGGGTAGCTCTGCCCAGTACAGACACTCAGCAACCACGATGGAACTTCATATCCTGATATGAAGCCTCAGGAGTTCCCTGAGCACTGGCTCTTAAATGCTTCTGACTAAAGAGTCACATGTTGCCTCCACTCATAGCTCCTTGGTTAGAACTGGTCACGTGGCTTCACTGACCTAAAGGAGCATGGAAGATTAATCCTTTGTGTAGTCAGGAGTAGAGGAGAATTGAATATTGGTGATGTCTACCAGTTCAGTTTACCTGGGGCAGAGCGCTCCAAGGTTGGGTCTCTGGCCCACTGCAATAACTTTACTTTACCTCCATCCTTACTTTCCATTGTTCAAAAGATGGCTACTTTCCCTTACCAAGTGTGTTTGCTAGAGCTGTAGTAATGAAGTTCCACAGACTGGGTGGTTTCAACAACAGAAATTTATTGTCTGACAGTTCTGGAGGCTGGAAGTCCAAAATCAAGGTATCTGTAGGGTTGGTTCCTTTTGAGGGCTGTGAGGAAGGATCTGTTCCAGGCCTTTCTCCTTGGCTTTTAGATGACCTCTTCTCCCTGTGGCTCTTCACGGTGTCTTCCCTTTCTGTGTGTCTATGTCTGTGTCCAAATTTTTTATAAGGACCCCAGTCTTATTGGATTAGGGGCCTCCCCTACCCCAGTATGACTTCATCTTAACTAATTGCATCTTCAATGACCTTATTTCTAAATAAGGTCACCTTCTGAGGTAGTAGGGGTTAGCACTTCCACATGCGAATTTTTGGAGGATGCAGTTCAACCCATAACGCCCAGGGAGGTTACTTCCCAGGGGCTCTAGCCATAGTGGTGCCGTCCCTCCTATATTGACTTCAGTCACATCCACTTCCCAGCCCAGATGGAAGCTTGTCCTTCCTTCTTTGGCACCACTGTACTTTGTGCGTCCCTCTGTTACTCCATTTGGATTATGTTGTAGTGTTTAATTAATGGGTTTATTTCCATCCTCAGTCTGTGTTCTCCTTTAAGGTAGGGACTCCCTATGTCTGTCCTGGAGCCTAGTAGAGTACCTTGCACTATTGTAGACCTACTGTGTGTTGGAGGTTGAAAACTGAAGGCCTCCACTCCACTTACAGCATCGGCCCAGGGCTATAGACTGGGGTGATTTAACGGAGTGGGCTTTGCCAGGGGAGAAACTGATGACAGATGATCAGACACTATGACCAGAATAAGACCATACCCCATTTTAACAGTACTCAAAACCCAAAGGGACAAAGGGAGATCACAAGAGGAAAAATAAATGGGCTCTGTTTTGCTTTGTTTTTTTAAGAGCAATGTCATGTGTGAAATAGAGGAATCCCTTGAGAGATTTTAATAGCAAAACACCAGTAAACCCCGAAGCTCTGTTCTGTGATAGCAGCTAAATCCAGATGGGCTTTTATCAATGTAATTTGGCTTCAAACCATAAAGGAATGAAGGACAAAATGAAAGAAGAAAGATTAAGAATTAAAATCCAGGAAAAGACAGGTTTTCAGTTTGATTAGGCATTAGAATTGGACAGTCACATTGCTGAGAGCCTGCCTGCCTGGCATTAAATTTTTTTTCTTTTTTCTCTTATTTTTCAATGGCAGAAAAACTTGTTTTTAGTCTGGAAAGTTCTGAATATGCAAAATCCCCACAAAGAAGAGAGATTCTGATCGCATCCATCAGCAGAGAGATTCCTAATAAAGACTTCTAAGATATAGTAGTCTCTTGGTAGCTAATCCTGAGGGTGAGAGGGAGGCATTGCTGCTTATAGGTGTTACTTTTATCGAGTATTTTAGGAGAACTGATTAGAATGAGAAGAAATAGGAATTATCCTGTAAAGCTGCATATTGTAGTGGTTTCCAGCATAGGGAACTAAATGAAGCAACATTTTTTTTCTCATTCAGATAACAGTGATTGAATTCTCCTTCTGTTCTTGAGTCCATTCTTCCCTCTTCAGTCTTTCTCCCAGGACAGGTTCGGGAACCCCAGGGGTCCTACTCAGTTCAGAAGGGTCAGGTCTAAATAGACGCCTGCAGAAGGCAGCACAAGACGGGCAGTTCCTGGAGGATCCCTGTATCCACTGCTGTCAGTGCTGCCCCCTTCTGGCGGGACTGTCCCTCAGTCCTGGGCACAGCTGGTCACCGGCAGGGAGCGCTGTGGGAACTGAGGATCCTGCAGTCACCTCCTCTTTGGCCCAAGGTTCTCAGGGTGCAGGAGAAGAGGGCACCTCCTGCCATGGGTGCAGCTGTCACCCAGGTGCTCAGTCCCAGGGACCAGGTCTTTCTGCTGCACACTGCAGCTGTTCTCCCGAAACACACCCATTTCACAGGGTCAGCCAGGCCAGGAGGGATTCCAGCCACAACAGGACATCTAGATTATGACCAAGAGCCCAGCTTAAATTGTTGTGTGTAAGTGGGTGTGGGGGCAATGCGGTATCAAGTTACTGTTTGTGTCTGCCTGCTGGCTTCAGCCGGGCCTGGCCAGAGGCTCTGAACCCCAAAGGGAAGGGTCTACATTGCGTAGCTCCCATCACAGAAGGCCAGCATGCTTCTTTGGAGAATTTGTCCCCCATCATGCCTGCAGAGTGAGCTTCCGTTGCATCACTGCAGGGCCCTCTGGCCTGGTGGCTCACCCAAAAAAGGTTTGCTGCAAGGTTTGCCTATCCTCTCCAGTTTGGAAGCAAGCACCCCACCCATCCAGTGAGCATCCTATACTATGTATGTTAAAGGTATTGAGAATTCTCTGTTATTTCCTAAATTGTTTTAAGTTTTAATTTTATTTGATAAGCAAATGTCTGCATTTTATAGAGTCAAAGTGATTGACATTTTCTTTGTGACATTTCCCCCACTGCCTTCATGGGTGGAAAGTCCCTCATGGGTTGTCTTTTCACTGATTTTTCTAATTCATCCAGAATTTACTTTTGTCTATAAAGTGATGTGAAGACTCAAGTTTACATTTTTCCCATACTTAGCCAATTTTCATAGAACCAAATGCTGGTAATGTACCACCTCTCCATTGATCTGGGCTTTTTGTTTTTAACCCTATGAGTACATGAGCTATACTGTAGGTTGCCTTCCGGAATGGTGAAGGCTGGGGCCAGCCAAACCAATGCATGAACAGACCCAGAAGCTGAGTGCGTGTGAGTGAAGACAACGTGGAGAAGAAGCTCGTCTGCGGGGACCTCGTTAATGGCCAGCAGGGCACAGACGTGGAATCCATGGCTCCTGCCTCTAAGCTGCTTGGAGTGACTTAGGCCAACCGGGATTCCTGCTGTCACTGGAATGTTCAGCGTGTTAACACTGGGATTCTTAGGAACCTTAAAAGTCCTGATTTTAAAAGACCACCTTGTTTTCCTTACTGGACGGCTAATTGTGCCAGGACAGGAGCCAGGTCTGAGTTATCTTCAGGATGCCCCTAGCAGGAGCAGCATGTCTTGCACAGGACAGATGACCTGTGAACCATTTGTCAAGGCTGGGTTGAAGGTACATCACACCCTAGTCATCCCTATTGCTGCCAGCACCTCTGAGTTCCCACAGTCAGCGGGAATGGGCGGTACGCGGTTTTCCAACAGATGATGCCCACGTCAGGCATCCTTTTCACTGTTTACCTTCCACCTCCGTGTCGTGCAGTTGGAGGACATCATTCTAGCATTACTACCCAGAAAAAAGAGAAAAAACAACAAAAACAAGCACAGGTTACAGACCCGGTGCTCCCAAATCCCAGTGAGACGGCATGTCTGGATCTGCTGCTGGCCGGACTCAGGGCCACTGGCCCTTGGCTGAGGAACATAAATGACAGCCTGACTTATGAGGCGAATATTAATGATCAGCTAACACATGAATTTCTTTTCCTTTTGCTAGATACCAAATAAGGCAGATTTATTTTTGTATTAAGAAAAAGTTGAGATGAAAAAATGGAGATATTACAGATGACAGCTCTGTCAACTGGATCATTGTCTAATATATCAAAGCCGTGTGTGTGTTTTATATCTATGTTTGATACATATGTGTCTATTTTATATATGTTTGATATATACGTGTATATTATACATATGTATACATACATGTATAATATACAAACATATATTTCAAATATATATGAATTACACTTGTTATAGCTACCACATATGATTAAAGAAAATATTTTCGTTTCTCTAGAGAGGGCTTTGCACTCAGCCTGCCGATTGGCTAGCAACACGGAGTATTGCTCCACGAAGGAGGCTTCAATGGCTCAGCCTTAAAGTAAACTCGTGGCTTTCTTTCTCTTTTTATTCCCAGACAGGAATCATTTCCCTCTATGACTGTGTTTTTAAGAAGAACCCTGGTTATAATCAAAAATTGCACCGAGATGACAGAGAACATGCAAAAAGTCTGGGACTTCATGTCAACGAGGAGGTAATATTAAGACAGGATATTAACAAGGTGTTAGAGTAACTGTGTGTTTGTGTATACCTACTTACTGTTGTGTTCAGTTTGCTGTGTGTAACTCTCCTGTATGTGGCTTACTGTGCCAGGAAGCTAAGACTCAGCTACTATTATAGCTCAATCTGTTCTTTCATATTATTGTATATTAATTGTTAAGACTCTGTTGGTTCATTCTGTAGAACTTAAGAATTTAATGAGAGCAAAACTAAGAAGTCTTTTTCAACAGATAAAATAGGTCTTTGCTTAACCTCTGAGTCCTGGCTGTCATAGTTCCCCTAGGGACACTGTCTTTCCAGGGATAAAACCACACACACAAGCAAATATCTCCCAAGTTTGGGGACCAGGCCACTATGACCACCACATATAGCACAGTTCCTCTTTTATCTTTGATTTTCTGAAAGAGAGGGCTTTGCTTGTAATCAGCTACAGAGGTGGTGACGAACAGAAGGAGCAAAACTCACAGAGTGAGGAGGTCATGGTCACAGCAGGGTACAGGTGTGAGGAGGTTGTATACCTCCTTAGCGTGGTCAGCCCCTCAGCCTGCTGGGCTAGACCCTCCTGCTGCCTTTCCACATTCAGACACTGTCTCCACAAAGTCTGATCTGAGGACAGCATGTTTGTTAAAAGTCAGATGCTGAATAAATATCATAATCTTTTATACAACACACAGAAATCAGAACGAAAAAGTTTCCAGTGGGATTCTTTCTGGATCATCAGATTTTTGCCTGTGGCTGTTACTGTTTAAGAATGCCACCATGTCACTTTCAATGAAACTTTTTATTTTGATGTGAAATTAAGTGAAGGAGGTACTATGAGGTATTACCATTTAAGTCACAGACATTACAATTTTTGCTATCATTTTTGTTTGTGTTAATTCATTCCGAGTTAGTATGAAGTTAGTGCTTTTCTTTCATAAGAACATGACTAGCGTTACTTATATCCAGTCAGAGCTTTTGAGCACCTCCCGTGTCCTACTGAGCATAAAGGAAGTAAAAGTCTCTGTCCTCTTAGAGCTGACATTCCCCCAAGGAAACAGAAAAATGAAAGCCAAATAAATAATGAACTGAAGTCCAGGTAGTGGTAAGTGGTATGCAGAGAAATAAAGCCTTTTATGGGGATGGGGAAAGTGAAAGGGATGAGGGGGCACCTGGAAGATGGGGGGGCTGGCAGATGAGGTGGGGGCTGGGGAGATGGGAGGAGATGAAGAGGGGACAGGAGAGATGTGTATTTGGGCAAAGGAAGAAGGCAGGAGAGAAGAGAGGCAGGCAGGAGAAGGAAGGGAGAAGGGAGGAGAGGCAGGAAGAACATGAACCTGAAGTCAGAGGATACCTGGTGCCCAGGGCGAGACCTTGCCTGTCCTCTGAACGACTTGAGGACCCTGGAGGCTCTGAGCAGAGGGGACAGCGTCTGACGTAGTTTAAGAGGTCCCCCTGGCATCAGCGTGGAGTAGCCCCCGAGAAGCCCTGGTGGAGACAGGATGCAGGTGTGCAGGTGACCCTAGCGGGAACAGCTTCCTGGACACAGGCCAGTGGAGGGGCAGCCGTGCTGACAAGGGGGGCGTGTGCTGACCTGTGTCCTGATGTGCCCCCTGTACAGGAGTGGGAGAGGCCAGTCGGGGTGCTGACGTCCTCCGTCTATGGGAAGCGCATACAGCAGCCGGTGGAGCCTCTGAACCGGGACCACGGCCGCGCCAACCATGTGAGGGCCGACTTCTACCGCAAGAATGATATCCTCAGCATCAAGGCGCCCGGCTTTGGGCACATTTCTCCAGCTTGACGCCCTCCCTGTGGCCTGAACCTCACAACCCACGGGCAAGTGAGGTGGCCTTATTCCCCCCTTGCCGACATCTCAGAGCTGGCCTGATGCCTCTGCTGCACCTCAACAGTGGGAAGGACGGGGCCACAAGCCACTTTCTCTCATGCTGCCTTGGTGAAGAACCTGGCCAAACTCCTTTGATACTTATGATGTTTAAAAAAATCTAGTGTGATGGTTTTCAAATATAATTATTTCAGATGAAATGATGCTGGAGACTGATCCATTGTGAGCACCCAAATAAAATGAAAACTTTGTTCTCACTTGACAATGGTTGGGTTGATTTTTGATCACTGCCTCTGGACATTTGCAAGACTTTTTCGGGGAGGCACTCAAGGGAGTGGTGTGCAGTTACTTTTCTTAACAGTTATGGAAACCACTACTGCCTGATTTTGTTAGTGCCGTAGAGTCAATTCCGATTCCTAGCCACTGACCCTGTGCACAGCAGAGCGGACCCTGCCTATCTTTTTGTGCCATCCTCTCCCCTTCCAGCACTGTATCAGGCAATGCTCTGCTGCTCTCCAGCACTGCCTGATAGCACAAATAGTAAATACTCAGTTTTCCTTTCTCCTGGAGGAGATGTCATGAAATCGCCTTTTGGCACAATTGAACTCTAGATACTACAACACTCCCCCCCCCAGAGGTCTGAGCTGCAATAACAGAATTTTGCACAATTGGGGACAAAAGCGCTAGTAAGGATGGGTGGCTTCGGTGGCCAGCAATGCCGCCGTCCCTCCTCAGGGATGAAGCAGCCACAGGTCATGAGAAGAGACTGGACTTTGGCAGGCGGGTAAAATTCTGGCTCCTTATTTTCTGGCTGCATGTGTAGGTGTAGGCAAGTCATTTCACCTGTTTGAGCCCACATTTCCTCGTCTTTAAAGTGAGATCCTTGAAGAGCTGGCGTGGGAATCCATGAGCCACTGGAGTGTAGTCATAATCCCGGCACACCAGGGGCTGTGACTGTTACTTTGAACAGCTTCCTTTTTGGAAGCAGCTGTTTTAAACCGAAGTTGGAAATGTTTGTTTACTTTGGAGATAATTTGAAACTTATTCAAGTATTAAGGTATCAGCTATGTTTTTAATAAATGGATCCCTTGTAAGAAATCATCTGCCATGGATCGTGATTAAATTTCTCCCTTCTTAGCAGTTAATGGGCAGGTGATCTAACTAATTTCAGTGCTGATTCCTCCATGGCTGGTTTTATTGTTTTCATTATCTAAGGACATGTGACACTGAATTGCTGGCAATTTCAAGGCCAAGTGACTCCTAAATACTACTTTATTCTTTTGAAAACATTTTTTTCACTGTAGGTGACTTTTATTTTAGTTTTTCCCAACAAATAGCAGTAGTTTATTTGGGATGACTTTGGGTACATTAAACCATATTTATAATAACATTAGAAAATATATAAAGTTTGGGTTATGGAAATTTTTATAAATTCTCTCTCTCCAGTCTTGATTCCCAAGAAAGACAAAGCATCTCTAAGAAATGCCTTCATCTGAAAGTAACTGCAATAAATTAATGTCAAACTAAATTATTTTCGGTTACTCTAAGTCAGATCCTCCTCCCTTAACCTTCTATCACTTTTAAAAAGCAGGGCTTGAATTGGGCCAGGTTTCAAAAGATCTCATGTTTGTTAGGCAATAAGGGAAAATTAACTGTATTTCTCTTCGCATCTTGACTTTAAGAACTTAAAGCCAATCAATGAATGCCTGTTAGTCATCTTATCAAAGAGAAACATAAAAGAATTTGTTTTGATTTATCAAGTTTCCACCATGAGTCAATGTTCTTGGAAAGCAGAGTGGTTGCTGTCTTTAGGGAATCACATTGAGTTGAGAAAAGAACAGTATGGAGGATTTGCGACAATGTAGACATTTCTAAACAGTTGAATTAAAAAATACGGCAGTTTTAAGGGGACTGGACTCAAGGTGTTTTTCATGAGATAGGGCTTCCTCCCAGACTTAAAGGTTAAGGAGAGCTTTGAGGAGGGACTTATCTGCTGCCAATGTCGCAGGGACGATGGGGTGACGGACGTCAACGGCAAGTCCTCTCATTTGCGTGATTTCCTCTCACAAATGTTGTAGTTGCCAGAGCATAAGGAGCTTCACGAAGGACAGATTTCAGGGGACAGGCGGGTTTCCATTCTCCTCTCATCTAGGTCACTGATTAACTGGGAAGCTTTGAACAAGCCCCTGGACCTCTCTGCCCTGTTTCTGCATTTGTAAAGTGTGTGTGTTGTTGGGGGGGGGGGGGGTCTCAGGCTTGACTGGGGATCAGAATCTCCTGGAGAACTTGTTATCCAAAACATAGCAAGCGTGCGGGACCCCCACCCCCACCACCAGCACCAGAACTTCCACTTGGCAGGTTTGGGTTGGGACCTGAAAATGCGCATTTCTAACAAGTTCCCAGGTGATACTGATGCTGCTGGTTGGAGACCACACTTTGAGAGACCCGTGTGTGCACAGGCCTTTGCAAGGTGGACTCTGATAATGACTTTACTTTAAAAAGTCTAGGGGGCCGGCCCGGTGGCACAAGCAGTTAAGTGCATGCACTCTGCTGTGGCAGCCCGGGGTTTGCTGGTTCGGATCCCAGGTGCCCACTGACGCACAGGTTGTCCAGCCATGCTGTGGCGGCATCCCATATAAAGTAGAGGAAGATGGGCACGGATGTTAGCTCAGGGCCAATCTTCCTCAGCAAAAAAGAGGAGGATTGGCATTGGATGTTAGCTCAGGGCTGATCTTCCTCACAAAAAAATTAAAAGTCTACAGTTTGATAAGACTGGAGATACAACTTTGGGGAAAAAAAATTCTCTTTCTGTGTGCTTTTCACCAAATTCAGCACATCGGGGGGGCAGGTAAGGGGGTACATTTAAGGGCACTTGGCGAATCACTCAGCTGTGGGTGTCTACTAAGGGCAGGTGACATAAAGCACCCTGGATGGGTACTGCAGGCTCTAAAGGAGGAAGAACCACAAGGTGCAGCTGCTGATCATTGTTACAAATGATACACAAGGCCAGTTTGAAGTGACTGAAACCCTACGGCATCCTAATCCAGGTTTTGGTTAGACTGAAGAGAAATGCCTTTATAATATTTTTCTTCTTTCAATTACCTTGTTGGAGAATTAGGTGTATCAAGGCCAATGTTGAATTGCAATTATGGGATCAAAAAATTCCTGATTGAGGGCCTGCCCCATGGTGTAGTGGTTAAGTCTGGCACACTCTGCTTCGGCAGCCCAGGTTTGCAGGTTCTGGTCCTGGGCACAGACCTATACCACTTATTGGTGGCCACTCATGTGGCAGCGACCCACATACAAAATAGAGGAAGACTGGCAACAGATGTTAGCTCAGAGCAAATCTTCCTCACCAAAAAAGAAAAAAAAATTCCTGATTGAGGCAGACAATTGAACAAGTCATGCTGTATTCCCACTTCCGTGGTGAAAGCGAGTTATTAGTTTTGAGAAGCACTTTTAACTGAGAGTGAGTCCAAGTCCTGGCAGGGCAGCCACGTCTGTGCTGTGAATGCACTGGCAGGAAAGCCCAGGGTGCCTGCCAGGCTCTCTTGCGGTCATTAGCTCTTTTAATCAGACCTGATCCCATGAGCTACCAATGAGAAAAACACTCCTAAGAGAAATTGAGAGATGTGTTCGGAGTCACACAGCTAGAAAAAATCAGAGTCAGGAATCAAACTGTTCCCGGGAATAACCTGCTTCCTAACAGATCACTGGGGTCCTCTACCTCTTACAGATGCCATCCCGGAGCTAGGAAAAGAAACCAAGTTTGCCCAACCAGCTTGGTATTTGCAGCTTTGCTTTTAAACATTAGATTACACACAATTGCTCTATTTTTCACCCATTGGCAAAGTATGATTTCTTCACGTGAAGAAAAAAACCCAAAACTTTAGAGTTGGATTTACAAGAACAAACTTTCCCAGTTCTTTTCTCTTCAAAAATGCATAGACATTGGCTCTGTGCCCTCTTAAGCCTCCTCAGACATAACAGGCAGCTTGTGGGGCTCCACAGCTCTGGTTAGCTCAAGCTATTATGATTGCTGATTTACAGAGTCAGTTCCAAGTGACTCTTATGCAGCCTGTCTCTGACGCTCTCCCAAAGAATTAAGGTAGACCAGAGTATGTGGACAGAGGGGGTGCTGTTGCTAGCAGAGGCTTTTATTCCTATTAAAATATTTTCCCCTGAAAATGGTCTCTGGAGATGCCAAAAGGAAAACCAGACCACATGACACATTGAGCATGCTTGCTTTCTTTCCAGGGAGCTGCCTAATCAATGATCTATATCATAAACTTTGTCCTGCTCTGAATTACTCAAGGATATCTCAATCTTTGCTTCTAGAGGGCTTTTTCTGAAACAACTGTCAACAGGGAGAATGAATGGAATACAAACCTCAATTCTGGAGCAAATTGCAGGAGAAAGAAAAAAGGCAGGGGGTGGAAAAGATATAGACTATAAAGCAAAGTACATAAAACTTTTAATGAATTAACCTTACAAAAGACAATGGCATCAAAACATCAGACGCGTCTGGTACAAAACTGTTCCTAGGCAGTGAGAACTAATTCTGGTGATGGATGGCTACTGCTGCTGGCAGGAGACACAACAGAGCAGGGTGACAGCCATGGATCCCAGCCGGGCCCGTGGATAGCCACTGGCAATGGACACGTGAATGAACACAGTCAAATTCCATGTGGGGTGACAGAATCAACTTATTCACAAATACTGTGTGTTTTAATATCAGACTAGCAGATGCGGCTGGCGAGCTACCATATTTTCCAGAAAAGAACATGCACCGGAAGATAATATACACCCCCTAGTTTTATTGCCTTAAGAATTTTTGTTTGTTTCACCTCTATCATCTTTGTTAGTTCTTTGAATGCTTTTCTCCTATGGCGCACACTCCTTTTCCTTTTGCTTAGGAGTAAGCACAGTGCAAGTGGCAAGGCGATCTTGGCACACATCAGACACCAAACGGTATGCCACCAGGTCATGGGAACAAGTCTGCAAGGGCTCCAGAGGACAGAACAGAGCACGCACATCAAAAATGAGGGACAATAGTTGCAGTCAGAAAGTGCATTGTACCTTCCTGAAAACATAGTCTTCTTGCCAAAATGAAGGCGACTCTTCAGGAAGCCAAGTTGCTCTGGGAAAGGGACCTTGACATTTCTGTGTTTACAAAGTATGTCTTCAGTTCCCCCTTTCCTTTCACGTTGATTATTCCTCGACATGTGCAAGTGTATCCCAGGGTCTGTAGAATGAGGCTCGTCTCCTCGGTAACCTAGAAGCACATCAACAAATGTACAAGTGTTTAGTGTGCCTCTTCACACAATGCTTTTGAAACGGCATTTGACTATAAGGATAAAGAGCCAAAAACTGTTCATGTTCTTTGATGCATTAATTCCATTCCCGAGAAATCAGTAGGAGAGAATAATCCATGAGAAGAAAAAAATTTTAAGGACGATGTTTAATTCAGTGCTGTGACAGTGAAAAACTGGAAACATGCAAAAGTAAAGTAAGGGTTAAGTAAACTATGATGATATCACAATCAATATCATGGATGAGACAATGGAATAATGTTGAATATTTCACCCCAAAAAAGAAGAATTAAGCCTGGATCCCTGCTATGATTCCAATCATGTGCAGGTTATGTATTCACACATAAGAGACCTGGAAAAATAAATAAATCTAAGTATGTTGGAGTGGTGGAATGTTGGATGACATTTACGAATTGTCATAAACGTCATTTCATGAAATAATAAATATAATTAATAGATTTCAATACAGATGGAAGTAAACACTCAGAAGCAGCACAGGCAACTCCTGCAAATGGCCACGTTTTGGGTTTAATGCACGTGAATACAATGATACAAACTAAAGAACACTGGGGATTTGCACTAGCCTTCACATGGGCACGACACCCAGTCAGGTCCTGAGAGTCTCCTCACTTCCCTGGATTGACATGAGATGCCAAAAGGCGTGAGCCGCCCCCCCACCCCCGGCTTGCAGCCTCTTCATGTGGCAAGTCTCGTGATTTCCCGCCATTGCACAATGAGGCAGGGACTCCAGCTGCTGAATCACGTCCAGGTCCTGCTGGGTCAGGCGGCAGTGAAGCCTGCTGGGGAAGACAGCTTCTCTCCCTGAGGGGAGGTGCCTTGTCCGGTATTGGGCCTTGCACCATCTCAGCTTGAACCTGCACTGTGCTCTCCTTGGGAGACCACAGCTGGGGATGGTCGCCCAGGCCTGGGTCTGTCTGCTTGAGTGTTAGAGGAGTTTCTTGCCAGAGATGTTTTCTGAGGCAGAGAATGGGTGACATGCACAGACTCGGCTAAGAATGAGGCCTCAGATCCTGAGGTGAGGGAAGACCCCCTTGTCGGGCACATGGTCCCCCCTAGGAGGTATCTGGGTATGGAGCAGAGAGGGAGGGAGCTGTTTTCCCAGAAACCCCTGGTGACGCTGCTTTGGAACTGTGTGAAAAAGCAGAGGAGGAGGGATTTCCCCTTACTTCATCAGAGGAAATGGACACGGCTGCCACAAGGAGCCCTATGGGGCCCCGGCCCCCTCGGGCATGTGGGTGACGCACATGTGCTGGGCGGGCTGATGGACAACACAGCAATGCCACACCACAATTCTGTTTTTGGTGTGGGCACTGTTGGGGGACGGTGCAGTGGTGGGGGCAGTGGCAGCAGCAATGAGCCAGCCTCCTTGGGCTGGGGGGCTGAGTGAGGCCTCAAGGGCACATACTGCTATGGGACAGAGGCAGAAGCACATCAAAATCATAGGAGAACTGAGCTTATAAGAACCCAGGACAGCGTCTGGGGGCTCTCAAAAGTACGGTGAAGTGTGCCATGTAAAGATCAAGGGCAGAGAAAGAGCTAGAAAAATCACTCCATCTTCCTGCAAGGTGACACAGTGGTCAGCCTCTGGCACAGGGGCCAATGTGTGGGTCCTCAGGACCCTTAGGAGCAGAGTGGGAAGGAAAAGGGGGACCCAGGTACTAGACGCTCATGTCTTCCTCTCCCCTGGCTCAGCCTGGGGGAGGACAGGTGGAGCTTGAGGGTGAAGCCAGCAGCACAGGAGGGACTTTGGATTCTGGACAAGAAATGAAAGCATGTGGATATAGTCAAGAAACTCAGATTACAAATGTGTTCTCATGATCAGAGAGCTTAGGGGCACTCAGAATTCGAGAATTCTACAGGCATTTGACTTCTGACCTTCCACACAGAGAACAAACACATCTTTTGGAGCCTTGGAGGTTAATTTTGCAGTTGAGGTATTTACTGGTGCTGAGTGTCCCCACTGGCCTTTCTGAGCTATCCACTGGCATTTGTAACACCAACCACACAATCATCATGAAGCGGGGAGGAGGGAGTCGACTCCCTGATTAACACAAGCTATTATTCCTCCAAGTCCAGGGAAGCCTGGCTGGGTGATGAGTTCTTTGGGCTTCCAGGCTAGAAAGCATGGTGGGAGGGTAATGCTCTTTGATAAAAAGAACCCACTCCTCAGGCCCAGGAGAAGTTTTAATGGTCTCTGCATCATTTTTTATTTTTCCTGGCATCTCACCACATTTTTGGACATAAATGGAAATGAGAGGCTCCTGGAGCTGGAGTGAGCTTCACGCTCAGGAGAAGAAAATCTACCCAAATGTGAACCTTCCAGCTGCTGGGCTGAAGCACACACAGGCCTGCAGACATACTTCACTCTTGACAGGCAGCAACTGTCTTATTTCCTCCCTGAGGCTCAGAGAGCAGAGAGACTGTCCAGATGGCTGCTCTGCACTAAATCACAAAGAGTTTTACGATGCCCAATATCCTCTTAGAGACACCCATGAGCTCAAACTCATTTTAGACAGTGACCTGTGGGGGATTTACAATCTCTAGGAGGGAGCACTCTCCCTGACCAGACTCTCTTATATTGCTTTTGATACTTAGCTCAAGTGCTTGAAAACCGCTTGGAGAGTTGTGAAGCATATTCAAACTACCATCCATCTTCTGAACGTTCTAGGTTTGTGGTGGGGGCCTAAGTTGGTAGAAGCATGCTTTTCCCCACACCAAAAAGAAGACCCCAGGTTGTTCAGGAATGCTGGAGCATCCTGGGAATTGGCAGCAGCCAGTGATGTGCATGCAGAAAGCCCCAGAAGCCATGGTGTCATCAAGATGTAGTTAGACTAGGCTGCCAAGATGGCTGACCATTCCTCTCAAGTGTGGGAATTGGTCCGTCTCCACAGACAGCGACCACTGCTCCAGCCCAGTCAGAGGAGCCCCTTTTTGCTGAGAGCTTCTTTCAGGTTGGATCTCGTGAGCAGAGCAAGCTCTTTTCTCTTGGCAGTGGTTAATTTGGCTGGGAAGGCCCGGGAACTTTCCTCTCCCCCTCCCCTCACTTTTCTTTTTTCTCTCTCCCTTCTCTTCGTGGGATGGCTGCTTACTTTTCAGCCACTGTTGACTAATAATCTGACTGGAAGAAGGCGAACCCTTAGAAGCAACGTTTGTCACCTTCCACGTAAAATTAAAGATATGCTTTAGAGAGGCCACAGCAATAGGATCCTCTTGGATGAAGGAGGTGGAGTAGCACGGAAGGCAAGCAAGAAAGCAGAGGTTTAATGAAAAGCCCATCTTGCTGATACTGATGTTGTCTCCAGAAGTTAATAAAGGACTCTAAGTCTCCATCATAATTTTCTGAGGCAAAGTTATTTGAAGATCTCAGCCAAGCTGAGACACACGGTACAGGGGCTCACTGAATTCTCCGTAAAGGAGAAAAAATCGAGATAGCCTATTGTGACCACTGATTTTCATACAAATTTGCCATTTGGCAGGAATTTATATTCCAGAGTACATGTCTGGGGTGAAATGTGGAACCATTGCTTTTTGAGAGTGAGGCAACTAGACAGTTCAGCACAGACACACACCACCCCCCAAACACACACCCTTCTCATTTGGGGAAGTTAGTCTCTTGTTCTAGGTGTCTGGCACTGTGCCCAAGCAGGCGCATGCATTCATCACAGCTTTTAACTTGTCAGGTCTTGGCTTTCTCTCACTTGGGTAGATTCCAGAGCCTTCCAGCCATTTCTGGATGCCCATATCCCATGCTAGTGCAATTTAGTACTGCCGTTTCACATCACCTTTAATTTCATTTCTTTCCTCTCCCTAGTCCACTCCTTCACTCCTCTCTATTCAGCCATCGGGGAGAGGAAGGCAGGAGGTTATATCTAGTTTTGGTGAGATGATCTCTCTCCCTTGTAAAGCCCTTTTCAGGGTGTAGGGTCCAGGAGAGGGAGGAGGAGAGAGGGGCCCTGCTCCTGGACTTCATGCTCAGGCTGTCATACTGCCATGTTGGTCGTTGTGATCATTTGCTTTCACAAATACAATAACCTTTACATTATTATAATTTTTATTGTGTTAACATTTCCCCAATAAGAAGGTGTAGGTAAATCTCAAGGTTTACTTCCTTTCCTTTGTTTTAATATATTATTATCACTTATGGTCTACATGATATGGTTATTTATGGTTTCCAAGAGGACAGACCTGGCCAATGTTGGCTGAGCAGACTGAATTACCTGTATTTTGTCCAGAACTCCGGTGCTGTCCATCCTACTGGCCACATTTACGGTGTTGCCCCAGATATCATATTGTGGCTTCTGAGCTCCAATTACACCAGCTATTACAGGTCCATGGTTAATACCTGTGACACATCAGAATTGGGTTAACAAGATTTAAATGCTAGCAACTGTCTTAAACAGAAAAGTTTTACAAGAACCTTCCTGAATCATCATTATTGAACAGACATTAGGCCAATTCATGGAACTCTAAAGCAAAGAAAATAATTCCTCTAACTATCCTCTCAAAAATATTAAAATGTTTATGTTTGTCTTTTTTTACCTTTTGGATCTTGATTCATACTTATATGTCCATTTATCATTGTTCCATGATAACATAAAATTGGTATGCTTTGAAGAACTGAACATTGTGATATAATTGTTTTTCTCTGTTGCTATATAATCTCAGGCAAGAGGTGATCACTATATTGTTTTCCATTGGTTTTATAGTTAGTTAATTTTGAAATACACATATTTTTATTTTAAATGGCTACACTGAGTGCATGTACTATAATTATTGGCATTCTGCTACTATTGGACTGTTACGTTCATGCTAATGTTTTGCTAAAACCACCACCACCACCACCACCACACTAGTATTGCATTTTTTACTTGCCATGCACTATTCTACATGCTTGACAAATAAAAACTCTTCTAATTCTCACAACAGCCCTAGGGGGTGGGTACTGTTATCATCACCGATTTTCAGGTGAGGAAGCAGAGGCACGGCGCCATCAGCCAGGCAGTAGATGGCAGAGGCAGACGGCAAAGCCAGGCAGTGGGCTCCCTGACACCTGCTCGTAAGGTATCTCCTCTCCTATCTCTGTCATGAGCTTCTGGAGCACACGGCTTCTTCCCACCCTGAGGGGTGCTGCCTTTAACAACATCCCATCAGTGAGTTGACTGAATTCCTGAGAAGTATGTTTGTGCTCTTGATTCCCATGGTAAACCGCCTTCCAAAGGACGACCCCAGCCTGCCTGCAGCTAGTGAGGGAGTCTCCTCGCGTCAGCATTAAAAAAACCAACAAATCTTAATATTCATAATATAGAGATTTTGACGGAATTCAAATTTGGGGGAATTTTCACAAGAGAACATGACTGGCACTTAACAAATCACAACGGGGGAAGGAGAAGAGGGTAGAAACGAGAGGACTGAGGGTGGTCCCAAGAGCTCATGTCTGCAGGAGATCCCAGGGCAGGTGGAGCTCACCCTAGTGGGCGGAGTGACACACGGGCGGTCTCCACACAAGCTTTGGAAGGTCTGTCAGGCTCTGCTGGTGGGGTTCTTGGCCCCCTTGAAGCTGGGCTTTGCAGCTCTGCACCCACCAGAGTGAGGAAAATCCAACCTCTGGGGCATTAGCCTCCTCACAAGCTGCGATTCTCCAAAGAGACTGAACCAAAGGTCGCTGGAGAAATGAATGAGTCACCTCCCTTCAG
This sequence comes from Diceros bicornis minor, assembly GCF_020826845.1. Taxonomy (NCBI): domain Eukaryota; kingdom Metazoa; phylum Chordata; class Mammalia; order Perissodactyla; family Rhinocerotidae; genus Diceros; species Diceros bicornis. Next base: position 55,876,320 of record NC_080759.1, read on the forward strand.
TCCAGCTGGCTGAGTTCTCCCCAAGGTGTGGCGGATTTCTTACATTCAAGGGGTACGTGGCACTGCGCCCACATTCCTTCCCCAGATATTCAGGCATCCTGGGCCACCACTAACAGTGAAGGTGACGGTTGCTCTGACCGCCCCCTCTTAGTAATTGTAATTATAAAACCATGGTTATCATATGTATACACCTGAGGTCAGGGTGCCCTCTGACACTGCATGAGATACAGAGATGGCATCTGCCATCAGAAGCCAGAGTTTCAAAAGTCTGATCAACTTCCCTAGTCAAGGAGAGGCCTGGTTCTTCTCCCACCCCCACTTCACCAGTAGGGTAGGATGATTCCTTGTCCCAAGAACCCAGTTCAAACTCACAGACGCACAGTTGTTATGAGAGTGGTGTGGAGGAGGCTATAGAAACAGAAATAGAGATATGGAGATTGGTTGTTTATTCCCCCCACATTTTCTCCTGGATCTTGGACCCCTGTCTTACTACAGGAGTCAAATTGTATTGATTAATGAGGGTGTTTCTGAGAGACATCATTTCCCACTGCTGAACTATGTGGTTCTACAGCCTGTTACAGATCCGAGGCCAGGCTTCCTCTTTGCAGTGGAAAGACAGGCAGGATGAGCAGTACAAACACTGTTCCACCCAATCTTCAAAGGTTCACAAGAGGCGAGAGAGAAATTCTCCTTTGCTTTTGTGGAGCACTCAATAAAACTCGCACCTCTGCTTTAGACACCCCAGATAGTTCATTCCAGCTGCTGGCCAGTGATCTCCTCTGCCATCAGCTTTCCTTTTGCCTGTTGAGTCCTGCTTGGTCAGCAGCTCAGGGATGGAGAGAGAGCCTGGACCCATTTTCGCTGGCAACAGGGTGGTCTCTACTTAGGGCAGGTGTGTGCTCAATTTGTGGTTCCCAGTAATCAATTGATTCTACAGATTGACGTGCAGAAAAGGACACCAAAAGCGAATATGACTCATTATTTGAATCATCATTTTGGGGGTGCATTGTTACTGTTCAGAGTTCCTACTGCGATGTGCCACTGGATGGCGCCATGCACCGCGGTGGAGCAGGGAAGCCGCCCCCGGGAGAGGCTGAGTGTTTCGGGAAAGGTAGGCTCAAAGGCCCGGTGAAACACTGAGCTTAGGCTTCCTTAGAAATCTAAGAGAGCAGGTATGTGGGGCGAGTGCACAGATATTAATAGTTACTCAATGATCAGTATAAAGTAAGCACTCAATAACAGATACTGAGGGAGGTCCATTCAATTGCTCATTGATTTGGAAAACATCGTTATGGTCCAAGAACCAAGAACACTGTGCTTTGGATATAACTAGCAAATAATCTTCCCCGTTCCCCCTCTCAATGAAGGGCAATATGATTTTGGTTCATATATGTTTGACAATAGAGGGGTCATTCTGCCACGGGATAGATGTTTTCTTTAAAGGAGGGTAGTATGAAAGTCTGAGGAGCCCATTTTTAAGCTGTCAAAACAGTGAAGAAGCTCCCGGGGCAAAGGGACACCTCCACGTTTGATGCGGTCAGGAGGCTGACTGGGCAGCCCCCTGCCCGCCCGGCCCTTCCCACATTCATATACGCGGAGCCTGGACAAAGGTCCATGTGCAGGGGGTGAGAAAGCATAAAGAAAATGTGTCCAGATGCTGCCAATTAATAGGACATACATACAGCGAAGGGAATCCCATTTGTCCAAGAGGTGTGGAATGCTTCTGGGTTTTAAAATTCAGAATATATGCAGAGCAAAGGAAGAAAATAGCTCTAAATATCGGGATTTTTTAAAAAGTTGAAATCTGCATGCAAGAGAAGTGAAAAGCCATTCAGATGACATTTGTTAAAAGAACTACTTTTACATGGACTCGCCTTCCGAAGAAGCAAAATGTTGCCAAGAAAAACATAAAATGGTCAAAGAAGCTTTCATAAATCATGCACGGCTGCAAGTAACCGCAAACCTCACGAGGCAGCTGTGTGCTAACCCGAGGGCTTAAAACACACTTTTTTTTTCTTGATAGACGTTTGTAAAAGGCACACAAGTATGAAACACGCTCAAGAATCAAGCTAAAGGGAAGAACTTATTAGAAATTTTTTTCTAACTTGAAAGAAAGTTGGCTTTTTCTCTTGGATTTGAACATTCAATCTGAAAAGCTACAGCTTTTTCAGAACCTAGGACACATGTGTGGTGTTCCCGGAGGTTGTGACCCCAGGAGTGTGTGACTATTTCAACAATTCTAAGATGCAACTTTTTTTTTTTTACATTTCTATATCTCTGAAATCTGGAAGCATCTTACAGCGCGTGGTGGGTCCCTGTTTCATTGGCAGCGGTCCATAAAATAATGGAGTGGCTTACAGACAATGGCTTAAATCAGCTCCTTGGGATGGCTTAAGGCTATGTATGCCGTGGCTTGCAGAGGGACCCTGGCTGGAAGGACATGGGCAGTGGGACTGGAATCCAGCTCACAGGCCACTTGCTAAACCAAGTGCTTGCAGCCTGAGTCCAATCAAAGCGGCATTTTTTCCCTAATTTGCACAAAAGTGCCCCAGGGGCTCATAACCTCCCTGAGCCCTTCCACCTGCAAGCCAGTCCTGCAGCTCTAAAGATGAATTTGTCATTGTTCTCCTCCAACATCGCAAGGATTATCAACATTTCCTGAGAATTTGTTCATTATTCTAAGCCTTCTCCACAGCTGAAACCAGATCTCTTGGCACAACTCACCCACTCGTAACTTGAAGTCGTTGAAGGAGTGCTTATTGATGGCGTCCAGTTTCGCCACCAGGGCAAAGGCGAACTCCACCATGGTGCCTATGTGCATGTACTGCCTCTCGGGCTCCTGAGTGGAGACAAACACATATGGATGGGGTCAGAGCTAAACCAGCTGGAAGGACTCCCTTCAGTCACAAACCTGGGCTTCAGCCAGAAAGGAATGCTTACAAATGATGATGCTCAATGCACTGCAGACATTTTGTAAGAATTAATTCTCATCTCAAGGAAGCATTGTGTCCATACTCATTTCTGTGGCCTTGGGGACACATGAAACACTAGAAGACACTGGGCAGGGCCTACATTGTTTTAACCCAGAAATCGCCAACAGAAGGCACCGTTGGGGAGGGGCTGGCCCAGGTTCTCCATTGCCCTTCAAACCCAGTCTTGATCCTTCTCCACTGGGCTCTGGCTCTGGGAGGCTGACCTCTAGGGACTGCACTTCCTGTCCTCTGGCTTCCTGTTGGATTGACCAATGGCAGGGCCAGGGGAACGTCAAGGGGCAGGAGGACAGAGAAGTGGGGGGATTCATTCCTCCTCTTCCCCATCCTCACCTGCCACAGCTCTCCCTGGTCTGGAAACACCTTCCCCTCCTTTTGCCTCTTTGGGGGAGGGGATCTTAGGGGCTGAATTGTGTCCCTCCCAAAATTCGTATGTTGAAGTCCTAATCCTCAGTACCTCAGAATGTGACTGTATTTGGAGATAGGGTCTTTAAAGAGGTAATTAAGATTAAACTACGTCATTAATCGGATTAATACAGTATGATTGGTGTCCTTATATGTAAAGGAGATTAGGACACAGACACATACAGATGGAAGACCATGTGACAACAGGGAGAAGACGGCAATCTACATGTCAAGGAGAGAAGCTTCAGAAGAAATCAATCCTGTGGGCACCTTAATCTTAGACTTCCAGCCTCTAGAACTGGGAGAAAATAACTTTCTGTTGTTTAAGCTGCCAGGTCTGTGTTACACGGTTATGACAGCCCTAGTAGACTAATACAGAGGGTAACACTTTTCTGCCTTTACTCGTGTCTGGGTGGTTTATCATCCCCTGAGGAATAGGGCTATCATACATATGGAGCTGAAGGAGAGGAGAAGTCCAAGGTTTCCAATGAAGATAAGTGGAAATTTCTATTTCTGTTTACTATTAATTTATATTTATTATTCCTGTTGCTAATTTATATTTACCATTCATTTGTAACACCTATTATATTTGTATTTATTTTTGAAGTTTATCTTCAAAAAATTTCTATTTTGGGTTATATCGTAAAAATAGATTATTAGTATATGTATATAATTCAGAAAATGTATTTACATGTCCTGAAGGTTCCCGCTCCCCCAGTATTTAATGATTGGGTGCACCAAGATGGTTTGGAGCACAGCTTCTGTTCAGCCTGCCTGGTGAAACTCAGTCCCAGCCCTGCCGGCAGGCCTGTGTACTCATCTGCGGCTTGTGGCACAGATGTCCATCTCAGCCCTGAAGTCGGTGCGGTCTTTCTTTTGTCCCCCTCACTGGTTGTGAGCTCCACAAGCGCAGACACTATGTGTCTCCACAATATGAGTGTGTCTGGCACAGGAGAAGCACTTGATAAATGTTGACGGAGAGACTACGCTTAGGTTGACCGTTGGGGAGCCAAGAGGAAATGGCGGGGAGGAGCAGAGAGAATCATCAAGCTCTGGTGGAAGGTCGAGGCTGCCTGATGCTCACCCGGGGAGCACGTGCCCAGAAGGGATCATTCATGAGTCCACTAAAGTGAGTGAGGGTCCAAGGGAAGAAAAGGATAGAATCTTAGAGGGGTGAGCTGGGGAACGCCCTCAGGTGGGACGAGGGGCGTCAGTAAGAGACACTGGAATACTTAAGAGTAGGAGAAACAGAAGTTGACTTCTGGGACAAGGGTTTAATCCCACTGGGCCCCAGAGGAGCTCAATCAGAGATGGAAAAAGCTTTTGGGGACATTCAAAGAGGAGGCACCTGGTGACCGACTGTGGGGGAGCATTCTCTACAGAGGGTGACGATGAAAACCAACGCTGAGGGTCTCAGTAGGGATGAGTGAGAAGGAAAATGGAGACAGTGGACGTAAACCGCTTACTCAGGATGACAGGGAGATGGAGAAAACCAAGGAAACAACGAAAGGAAAAGGCAAATGACAAAGGGGGTTATTCAGCAAATCCACTTTGAATGGGTGGAACGCGAGGGAAGAGGGAGAGCACTAAAGCAGGTTTCTCAACCTCTGTTGCTGACATCTGGGGGGATAATTCCCTGTTGTGGTGGATGGAAGAGTGTCTTGTGCACTGTAGGACGTTGGGCAGCATCCCTGCCTCCACCCACCAGAGGCCAGTAGCACCTCCCCTTCCGGTCGTGACAACAAAAATGTCTCCAGACATTAGCAAATGTCCCTTGGGGGGCAAAATTGCTTCTAGTAGAGACCACTGCACTAAATAATATAAATACGAATGAAGAAGAGGAAGTAAATTTCTGGTTCCAAAAGAAAGAGTTCTTTCTTTCCTCAGGTGAATTACATCATTCGAGAAAAAGGCGAACGAAATACTATTGTTGCCATAAATCCTCAACTTAAAATTGTGGGTGAAAATCCAAACAATTTTAAAAATTGGAACTATGAAGCTGACTGCCAGCTAACTTCCGTGAAAACGCAGAGTCATTTCTGAAGACCAATTACGCTTTTCTATCAGGGCTACTATTTCTTGTCTCATGACTTATGGAGAAACCATGATTTGGAGGTTTGTGCAGCCAGCTGGAAAACATCTTGCTACTTAACGGGAAGCACACGCTGTTAAACCAACAGGCAAAATCCTATGCAGTAAAAATGACACTGTCCTAGCAAGGAGAACAGATTGGCTGCGGGAGAAATGGTTTGCTTTTTTACTGAACCAAGGTGCAGCAAATTCGCTTCACTCTCCAATAAAGTATCGCCCAATCTGTTTTCACACAGTGAGCTTACACTGCAGGTCTTATGTGACCTCAGCAACAAATGAAGACACCGAGTTCTGGAAATGGGGTTTAAATCTAATGCTCAAATAACTCATTTGAGCCTAGTAAACCCTAGAAAAAAATCATGCTCAGGCCCTAGAAGAACTCAGTTCATTTCAAAAGTCCTTATAACTGAGCTTTTGATAAATATTTGATGACAGTATGAAGCAGCTCTTTCTCCCATGATCCAAATAGTTTCTGTTAGATACCTCCAAACATTTAACTGACTTCCAGCCACACAGCGAGACGACTCATTCGGTTCCCTAGAACACATTTTGCAAGCTGTTTTGGAAGTTTCACCAGCAAGGAACACTGCTTAAAGTAAATGCATGTTTACTGAGGTTATCTTATCAGTCAAGGGACTGTTGGGTAATGTGGGGTATCAGAATTGGCCACCCCCAAATGTGTCTCTTTAGCATGAGGATTATTTTGGGCTGGATACTTTTAAAAACTGCAGACATGGGAGAGGCTCTGAAAAGTAGAAGTTACCCCTTGTAAGAGACATTTACACTTGTAAGGGAAATCTTCATTTGTACAGGTGTCTCCCTGTCTCTACCAGGAAGAAGGGAGGATGACCTTATCTCTAGAAACTCTTATCAATGTGGAAGGCAAGGACTTAAATCTGCATAATAATCTTACTCTTGTTTACTGGGCTTTTCTGGTAAGCTCCCATAACTGACTCCCCCCACATCCCCAACATCCTCCTTTTCTTTAGCTGAAGATAGCATTTACGGTAACAGCCTCTGCCCTTTTGGCGAGTTACTCAGCTTCCCTGGGTTTCTCCCACGTGTACATGTTATACAGGTTTGTTTGATTTTTCTCCTGTTATTCTGTCTCATGTCAATTTAATTCATAGTGCAGCCAGAAGGACCTAGAGAGGATTTGTCTTCCTCCCCAACAGTAACAACCAAGGTAATTTTTTAAGCTAAAATTAACATGCCCCTCCTCTCCTGTCCTCTCCTCTCTTTCCTCCTTCCCCTTCTTCCATCCGTCAAATATTCACTGAGCATCTGTGATGCTGGCGTTCACCTGATTTTGAAGATTTAGAACTGCTGACTAAGAGCACCTTGGTCTCCGGCCTGGAGCTCCTGGGAGATCTGAGCAGACCTTGAGGTTCTCTGAAGGGACGTTAGCCTTCTCCCAGGTGAGGTAATCTTCACAGCATGAACATTGGCCCTCACTTGGTGGCTCAGAACACCAGAGTTTCAGGCATCTGTCAGAGAACATGACTGGAACTCACAACTTCCCAGTGTTTACCAAAACTCTGAGGCACGAAATAACATTTATGGATTCATTAAGGCCAAAGATTCACTAAACTTGGATTAAATTGGACTCTCACTGCTCTCCATCTGATCTCACTTTGCCAGAGAATGTATTTGATTAGATACACATTAAGGGACGTTCTAGCGAACATCCTCACTCCCAACTTTTTAAACTATTTTCCATGAGGAAATTACTGAACACACTCTTCACTCTAGACCCATGGTGATGTGTATGAGGGCCTATTTGTCAGAGCTTGGGTCAGGGGCCCAGTGGGACACCCAACGCCAACCTGACTTGGTCTTGTTTCAAATATGTTAATGAATGAGTGATTTGACCTTACTTTACGAACACTGAAACATTGTACTTGTTTTGGCTGCTGGAAATTTCAGAACCAGTACTAGCAACACTCTATGTCCGTTTGTGTTTAATCCTTGCAATGACTCCCATGAAGGAGCTCCTCTCTTTATCCCTGTTGTGCAGGTGGGGAAAGGGAACCCAGAGAGTCCATCACTTGTGTAAGTGGCACAATCAGGTTCTGCAGCCAGACAATCTGACTCCAGGGTCCTCAGTGTTAATAACTTAGCCATCTTCCCTCTCACCCTGTGCGCATCTAGAACATGGTCAGGACATTGCTATTTGCATTTTATGTATCATCCTTATCTTTGTTTCTATCTTATCTTTCAAATTCCTTCCACATTAGTTGATTAATTTTAAAATATTTTTGCATTGTATTCCTTTTTGTAAGCTTCTTAAGGGAGAAATTTAAATGAAATATGCATGTAACAAACATGTAAACAAATAGGTAAGCAGCTTTCCTTGATATTCTTGCTGATAAAATGGTGCGGGGGGGGAGGGGTTGGATGATGGGTCTAAGAGAGATTCAGCTGATGGAGAACTATATCATTTTTATTACCTACTCTGCCCATAGAGTCTATTAAGTATTTTGCATATTAATGTAGTCTTCCCAACAGCCTTATGAAACGGCTATGATCCCCATTTTATACATAAGGACACGGAGTGCAGAAATCTCAGCTATTATAGTAAGTAATGAGCAGTCTCCCTTGAAAGCCATGCCCTTTCCGTTCTACCATGAAGATAAATAGTCATTTATTAATAATGGTGACTGGTAAGAAGTCAGGAAGCAGCTCATGGAGAGCTAAGAAGGCAAGTTTTGATGAGAGCAGAAGAGAGAAATCCCCATCAAGATTTCTCTTTCTCTACCATGTGAGGACCCAGCAAGAAGAGGGCAATCTACAAGCCAGGAAGGGAAATCTCACCAGGAACGGGAACCTACAGGACCTGACCTGGGACTTCCAGCCTTCAGAGCTGTGAGAAAATAAATGTCTGTTGTTGAAGCCAGCCAGCCTGTGGTGTTTTGTTATGGCGGCCCGAACTGACTAAGACAGATTCTGACAGGGCTATGCTGAGCATTTTAGAGCCTGAGGCAAAAGGAAAGATGTCTGTTTCTATATACATGATTTTATGTTTTTTTTTTCTTGAGGAAGATTGTCCCTGAGCTAACATCTGTGCCCATACTCCTCTATTTTGTATATGGGATGCTGCAACAGCATGGCTTGATGAGCAGTGCGTAGGTCCACACCAGGGATCCAAACCTGCAAACCCCAGGCTGCCAAAGTGGACTGCGTGAACCTAACCACTATACCACTGGGCCAGCCCGAAATGTTATTATTATTTTTTTTTTTTTTTGTGAGGAGGATCAGCCCTGAGCTAACATCTGCCAATCCTCGTCTTTTTGCTGAGGAAGACTGTCCCTGAGCTAACATTTGTGCCCATCTTCCTCCACTTTATATGGGACGCTGCCACAGCATGGCTTGACAAGCGGTGCGTCAGTGCGTGCCCGGGATCTGAACCCGGGCCTCCAGCAGCGGAGCGCACGCACTTAACCACTACGCCACCAGGATGGCCCCCCAAATGTTATTTTTTTAATGGTTAATTTTTTTCTGGAACATCAAAGGGATTGAAAAAGTATAAATTTGCTTCCATTAAAGCCAGGAAAATAAAATTATAATTAGTTCTGTTTTTGGTATAAATAAGATATTCAAAATTAAAACAATGTTATACACTTTAATACCTCTATTTTTAAATTTTCCAGTAGTTTTTCAACACTTTAACATTCTGGCAATAAAAACCCAACCATTAAAAATACACAACACCACGTATATAGGGGCGAACATTTTTCCTTTGCCTCAGGTGCCAAGATGGCTTGGAGGGCGCTGCTCAGAACCCAAGATAAGATTCCTCTAAGGTTGCTTTTATTGCTAGTTTCTTTTACTTTTCCTTATTACTAAAGTAATGCATATGCATTAAAAAGTAATAATCTGGAAGCAAACACCCGAAGACAAGAGCAAACGAAATACATATGACCTCATTCACTTGGAAAAACGCTCGTGTTAATTTTGAGTCAGATGTTTCATGCTCTAGTCTCTGCCCACGAATGTTAAGAGGGAAAAGAGGACCCCCTCCTGATGTCCCTGGAGGAGGGAGCTCTATTTTAGCATGCTCCTGTCCCTCTGTCCCTTCTTGCCCTGTCCAACGGGAGGTGGGAGTGGGAGAGGGGGCTGGGTACGTGGGGCTCAGCCCTTCCTCTCCTGGGGGGAAGCTGCCTGCCTAGAGCCAGCTATGCTCTGGTGAGTTCTTCTCCTTGTGCTGCAACCACCACCTCTGCCCCACAGCAAACCTGTGTTGGTGACATCAGGGAGTTCACTCTTCTGAAGGAAAAGGGGGTCTTGTTTATTGACGCACAAGTTACACAAGCATATCTACACACACACACTGAAACAAAACACAACATAACAGAAAATCCCCTCAAAAACTCCAGTTGACTGCAGATACTCAATTTTGCCCAAATCACCTTTCAACCATATTTCTATGTGGTCAGCTCATTTTTTGACAACACATTGTTTTTAATCAAAAGACCAGGAGCCATCCTTTAATGAGTCACCTTTAAATAAACAGCCCTAACCTTCTACTTTCTTGTATATTTATCTGATATCAAGCAGCTACCAGATTGGTCAGTTGTTTCTTCCCCTGTCCACCAGAGAAAATTCTGTGAACAGACCCTCAGAAGCCTCCAGAATTCTCAGCTTGTCTCATAAGACCTCAATTACTGAGGTTTAGGTTGTGCACCCAGTACAGTTGATGGCTGTTTTGGCTCCAGGGACAACCCGTGGGCAGAGCCGAGGCTCCCATGCACCACCGTGCGGCTGACACATCTGTACCTGGGCATGCTCTTGGCTGGGCACTGCGCTCAGACCCGTCGCGGCCATGTATGTGCTGCCAATGGTCTTGATCTTCTCAACTCCACTGAATTTTGGCTTGGACAACAGCTGCGAAGCAATGACAGGCATCTGGTTACTCAGTCAGGTGCTGACCCAGGACCAGGAACTTTCTAGAGACATTTTCAAAGTCTAGTTCACAGTAACGGGAACATGACTGGTTTCAACCACTGCTTCTTCACCCTTCGACTTGGGCTTTGTTGGGAAAGAACATTTTATGCATTTCACACAGAGTGTATCCTTGGAAGGAAATCCAGTATAAGGATTTACTTCCAATTAACATAAATTACCTTTCAAAATTTGCTAGTGAAAGAACCGGGATAAGTTATGACACAAGTGATAATGGCCTCTAATAAATTTCCCGATTCCATGTTTCAAAGGCCTAAATACAAAGTACGATTCAGTGAGTGAGGTCTTCCCTGCACGGTGAGGGTGACTTATGACCAATTCATGCAGAGGATTGGATTTTGCCCTCTGAGCACTTGATGTGGAGGGAATAAAGCTCTAGAATGGCCGCTCCCATCAGCCCTTACCCCAAACTTCCTGTCCCAGTTTCTGGCACCAGTTACCACTTTCGTACTTGACTCCTCCCCATCCACTACTTTAGGCCTTGGGGTGGGATGGAAGAAAGGCAGAAATAAGAGCAGAAGTTGGAAGAATGAGAAAGAATGGGTGGGGAGAACAAGTGACGGAAACTTTGGAAGGTTCTGTCTCTGCTCAGGAGGACAATGGCGCCAACTGAAGACTGGGAGCATCTTCTTGACCCTTCCTCGGTACTCCCACTTTCAGAGACGTTTCCTTCAAGATTATATGTCGGAATTTAAGACAGGTGAACAAATCCCCCATCACATGTCACATATCCATGAGCCAATCCCACCTGAAGGAGCACTGTTACTCACCCACCAGTGCTGGGGAACGTTTATTTTATTGAGGGGCAGCTGGACCAAATATACCACTGCTTTTTACTATAAACTCAGCCTAACAGTGGAAATGTCTAGTTGTCATTACTTTACCATGAATCTTGAGTCAATCTCATGGTGACGATGGTGGTAGTAGAGAAATGCACGACACCCACAAGACACTTAGAAGGTTGGCCTGAAACCATCTTACTACATAATTTCATCAGTGTATTTTAAAGTTCCATGAATCATAATGAACCTATGTTCATGGGTGTCAATTTTCATATATTTTGCTCACTATTGATAAGAACGATGTAGCAGCAATATCCTTAATACCAGAGGTGTGTTCATTCTTACCAGAAAACAAGACACATTATTCTCGTTGTAGGCAGAAAATTGAAAATTGAAAAATGACACCTATTTCAAATTCTAAAACATATACTTTTTCCCTTCTAAAATATATTATCCCACACATATATTGCTTTCTCAATAATAAAGCATGTCATCCTCGCACAGTTCAAGTTAATATCTGACAGAGACCTTGGAGTATGCACAGACATGCCAATAATCTACTATGATAAATATATTCATTATCTTTTTATATATAAAGGGATGGGCAAGTATTTTCCCTGGAGTTTAAGCCTTTCTAGAAAACAAAATAGCACACGGGATAGATTTTTATTAGATTGAATTTTGTTAGTTGTTTCTAGCAATCATAACTGCTTCAATAATAAAATGCTTTTGTCTCCCCCAAATTAGTCAGGGACCTAAATAGAGCAAAAAGCTTTAACGCCAGCCACCAAAAATTACACCAAAGGACAAGTTTTAACATACGCCATGGTATTGAACGAACTTCAAATGTGCTGGCTCCAGGCATGCGCAGGTGTGGGACTGGGGTCACCCCCACCTGTCAAGGGTGACTCTCAAGTACCTACATCATCAAAGTCGGCGATGATCTCGTTCAGGAGCCGAAGGCATTCCAGGCCCTCCTTGTTCACATCGGATTCTGTATAGAATTCTTTGAAATCCGGAATGGAGGCAAACATGACACAGACGCAGTCATAGGACTGGTGGTATAACTCCTGCCCAGGAGGAAAGGGAGAGTTGAGCACTAGGAAATCGTTTAACATGCTCCTGATCCAAGTGATTCTTTATGTTAGCATCGGTAAAGAAATCATCCTGTGCCCCACTCCACCTGCCATACCCCAGTCCCAGGCCCATTCCAGACACCGGCCATTGACCACAGGCAAAGGCTTCTAATGAGCCGGATGCAGGCTCAGAATCCTCAATACTGTGCTCCTGCTGCCACTACCAGCTAACGCAAGATGCGCCTCCAGGTAAACCTTTCTGTCATCGCTACCTTAGACAACTGCAAGAGACCACAGACTTCTGGCTTAAGAAGCAAGTGTCCTTTAAGCAACTGAAGGGAAACAAAATGATTTCCCAAACTACCATATTGTCCCAAAATGACTCGTTATGGCTACATTCTTTGGATTAGGATCTTTTTGCATTTTCCTCTTTAGTGTCTCCTAAAAGGAGCAGATGAAACTCATCGAGTTACTTCTTAATTACACCAGAAAGAACCAGTGAATCTCCTCAGGCTACTTATTCATATTGTATTAGACACCAACAATATTTATTCAGGATATCCTTTTATTTTTAGACAGAAAGAGGCTCGTAGTTCTTCATCCATAGACATGAGTAAAGTGACAATGTCCTATAAATACAATTTCAAAGTGTTTCCATAATTTTCCCAGCATATAGTAAAACTTTCAGGTTCAGTGAAAGTTTCAGAAAGTTAGGGTGTTATGTGGGCATGGGGGCTGGTCCTAGGTGTGAGGATCTGCCCTCCCACTGGCGCTGGCCCATCAGGAACCTCAGATGGCCCTGATACAGGCAGAATGGCCAGATGCCATCGTGGGCACAGTGCATCATGAGAAATGCTCCCTCCACCAGGAAACGTGAGGAGAGTTTTGTTAAACAAGATGGCCGACCTCTGAGTGCAGGGGAGAATGCTAGCAAGTGGCACATCCTGTGTGCCTGGCAGGGTGAGGGAATCCACTCTGCATGAACGTTATCAGTGAGCTCTGCTCTCTGGGGCACCCAGATGAATTCTTGGCAGGGAGTGAGCCCTTCAACAGCACCGTAACTCCAAGGTTTCGCGGGCTCTCAGGAGAACCATTCTTACCCCACTAGGGTCTCATAACAAACACATCAGAGCAATTGTGACCCATGGATGGTCACAACGACTTCCTGGAAAATCTAGACTCCTGTCATCTTCCTGTTCTCAGGGCCAACCACTCTGTAATGCCTTCTGCTATTACCTCACAATCTGTACACAATACATGAACAACAGAATCAAGGTTTTCCTTTTCTACTCTGCTCTCAATATGGCTGAGCTGACTTGTTGTGCAGACCCTACTTTCTCTCTCTGAAAAGTTATTTTTGCGAACATTCATGTGTTCACCCTGCATGAGAAGTTGGGCCCCTGTGAACGCTGCAGGCATTAACTCTCCCCTGACTATAATGCTATGAAGCTGGTATTATTATTCTCAACCTCTGGATGAGGAAACTGAGGCACAGAGCAATGACATTACTTGCCCAAGGTCGCAGTTCCCAAGTCTGATGCAGACTTCCCTCTTATAAATGCTACACTTTATACTTCACCCTGCGTCTCCCAGGTGACCACTGGCTGTGCCGCCTGGATTAGGGGTAGCACGGGGCCTCCCATCACGTGCAGGTCATGTCACTTTACCTTTCTCCTTTCCCCTGGGGTCTTTAAGCATGTCTGGGAATGGGAGATAATGAAATGCAAGTCTGAACTGACTAGCAGTTGGGATATGAGGGCCTAGTTTAACCTCACTGGTGGAGTCTAATCAAGGTCAACGCTCTCGAACTGTCCTCTGAACTCTCGTCCCAGAACCCCAGGTTGTTGGAGCTGGAAGAGGTCTGATGTGTCATCTCACTCCATGGTCCTCAAATAGGAATGCATGGGAGAGTCACCAATAGGGCTTTCGACAAGGCAGACGCCGAGACCCTCCCCACTGACGAACTGAACCTTGTCCCCCAGGGTGGGCTCCAAGCATGTACATCTTTTTGAAAAGCTCCATGGGTTATCCTGCTGTGCAGCCTTGATTAAGAACCATAGCTAAAAGAAGGAATGGAAGGTCAGGGGAATTGGATGACCCACCAAGGCTCCCAGCTGGCTTAGGGACCAGAGCTAAACTCTGGAGTACTGGTCTGGCACTCTGCAGGCTGTGAGTGCTGCTGGGGGCTTGGACGTGCAAACTGCTCATCTGCCCTCTTTGACAGATTGGTCACCTGGAACCTTCGGGGAAACAACTCTGGCCCCTGGTCCCTGATTCAGGGCTTCCATAGGACTACACTTGAGAATCAGAGGAACCTCACAAATGAGGAGCTTCACAAATTCTCTGGAGCCAATGAAACTCGCAGGGCTTAGAACCATACTCTAAACTCACGAAGGTTCCCTCAGGTCTTGGGTTGGGCTTGGAGCCAGAGTGGACCACAAGCTGATTGGTCAATGACCTGAGCTTGTCTTATACTTCAGAGGATGTGGGGGTGGGGGAGGGAAGGTGGGCAGCCTTTGAGGATATTTTGGAATTCAGGGTCTAGAATGGGGGATCCTTGTCCAGCACATAGTTGCCAAAAAGTATCACTGAGCTTTAGAATTGGAAGTGAGCTAGATGTCATTTCAACATTTGCTCACATGTAACCATTCTGCTGAACAACTCAAGTAATGGAAGAATAATCACAAAGCAACTGTATTTCTGTGCCCACTGTCCGTTTCAGTTTACTGAGTGAGACTAGTTTCTCCCCAACCCCGGATGAAAACGTGGGACCACCCATGACTCTTCTCGGGTACTCTTACTGTTGGGTAATTTGAGTCCTCTCGTCAATAATTTCAGTGGCAACAAGGAGTCAAAACTGAACCTGGTCGAATGTGAGACTTTTCCCTTTCTCAGGGTGGGGCTGCTGCAGTGGGTGGTCTGCAGGTGGGGAAGGAGGCATGGTTGGCTTACACTCCCTCTTGCTACTCCTTATGCTTCTACTTTGATCCCTCCAACTTGCTAGCCAGGTTTCCCAACCATCGAGGGGTGGAGAATGGGAAAGAAAGAAGCATCTGTTGGAGGTTGCAAGTTTTCCATGAACTGCATCCTGCTCCCTGGGCACTAAAACCTGGTGGACATTGTCACAGGTTATTTGAAGACTCCTGTTGCTTCCCCACCACTGGACATCCTGCCCGAGGTTTCCTTGAAGTGGACGATGCACTCCCCTGCTGCTCAAGACTGCTCTCTCTGCCCCAGACTTTCTGGCTATTCTTCTAGCTTCTCTGCTGGGGCCTGTTCACCTCTCCAGGCAGCTGTTTCAAACAGGATCTAAAACAACCCCATGCCAACTGTCTTTCTCTCGCTTGCTCCCTGAGCAACATTCAGAACCCTTTGTCCTCCAAACCCTGACAGTCCTGTTACATCCTCACCTGCAGCCCCAAGTCTCTTGGTCCAGATACTCAATCAGCCCCTGCCCTCTGCATTTCCCACCTGTCAGGACTCGCCTGTTATCTGTGTCGTTCCGAAGGAGGTGCTTCCCCAGGACCACTCAGGGACCTAAGTCATTCGGTACACACCCCAAGCTGAGCAGTTCTGGTCCATTCATGAGGCTAGTGGTGAAGCGAGGATTCCCCACCAACCCTTTAGGAGGTGGTTCACTTCTCACTACCTTCTGTCCAAAATCCCTCTTCCAGCTTCTAGTCTCCTGGCCGATTCACGTGTTCCCCATCAGTGAAGGGTCGAGAGTCGTGTTACTGGTTTTCAAGA
Organism: Diceros bicornis minor; assembly: GCF_020826845.1. Classification (NCBI taxonomy): domain Eukaryota; kingdom Metazoa; phylum Chordata; class Mammalia; order Perissodactyla; family Rhinocerotidae; genus Diceros; species Diceros bicornis. Next base: position 55,892,373 of record NC_080759.1, read on the forward strand.
GGGACATTTATAAATGTGCAAATGTTAGCACTCCCTTTGGAAGATGGGAACTACTGTTTCTTGGTGTTACAGGCTGAAATTCACTATAGCATCCTGGTTCACACACACACAGACACACACACACACGCACACACATCCCTCTTGAGGGCCTGCTGTGTGCTAGGCTTTATACCAGGTGGTAGGGCCACAGAGGGACAACACAAGTCCTACCCTCAAGGAGCTTGAGTCCAACTAGAGAGAGAGAGACCAAATCAAGAGACCATGGAAACAAGTGTGGTCAGTGCTGCCTATGCCCAGGTGTGGCTATACCACGTCTGCTTGGTTTGTCCTAGAAAATGTTCAGAACTGCCACTGGTGCTCGGGTGTCTAAGCTCCCAGGTCAGTGCTCTCTCTTACTGACTCATCCTGCAGCAAGAAGGGGGTCCCATCCTTCACCTCTCCCCCCGAGCTGGCCTATGTGCTAACCGTTTAGCACCTTGTGTCCCAATTGTCAGCCAATGCCTGATTGATTCAGGGCGTCAAATAATGAGAAAGCACACAAGCATCTCTTGAAACCTCGGTGGCATTCTCGCCTGCCTCTCTAGGGTTGACGGATCTACTGGCGGCCATTGAGGGGCTCATGGTTCGCTGAGAAGGGAGGTACTGTTGGAGTGCCTGGTGAACTCCCTGTACATCGCAGAGACATCTGTGTCTTGTTTTGATCCAGCCTCAGCTCTCCCTGAATGGGACTGCCTGGCTCAAAATCACACACAATCCTTACCACCCGGGGACTCAGCAAAGAGTTGATTTGGTGACAAAATGCTGTCTTTTCAACAAGTGATGAAAACTAGTTTTGGCATTTGTTCAAAGGGCCTCTCAGAGACATTCTTGCCACAACACAGCAGTTTTGAGAGCAGGCTTTGTAAACCAGCAGGCTCCGTCTCGGGGCAGAGAGCTCTCTCTGGCCAGAAGAGTCAACAGCTGATGGAGAAGCTTGAGGAAGTTTTAAGTACAGTCATGTGTCGCTTAACGACGGGGACTTGTTCTGAGAAATGCATCCATTACGCTATTTTATCTTTGTGCAAACATCACAGAGGGTCCGGCCCGGTGGCTTAGCAGTTAAGTGTGCGTGTTCCGCTACTGGCAGCCCAGGTTCGGATCCCGGGCGTGCACTGAGGCACCGCTTCTCCGGCCATGCTGAGGCCGCATCCCACATACAGCAAGTAGAAGGACGTGCAACTATGACATACAACTATCTACTGGGGCTTTGGGGCGGGGGGAGGAGGAGGATTGGCAATAGATGTTAGCTCAGAGCCAGTCTTCTCAGCAAAAAAAGAGGGGGATTAGCATGGATGTTAGCTCAGGGCTGATCTTCCTCACAAAAAAAAAAAAAATCACAGAGTGTTCTTACACAAACCTAGATGGTATAGCCTCCTACACGTCTGGGCTCTATGGTACCAATCTTAGGGGCCCACCGTCATATATGTGGTCCATCACGGACCGAAACGTCGTTATGTGATATGTGACTATAAAACAAATGTCCCTCGCTGCTCCCAGGAAGGAAGAAGACGTGCCTGCAAACTGGGCTCGGACACAAGCAGCAGCTCTCTGCCCACTCGCTCGGAGCACATGCATAGGAAACAGTTTTTCATTGAAATAAAAGCTTTTTGGAATTGTTATTGTGATTAAATCATTCTTTACTCTCTGTTTCTGAAGGGATATTAATTTCCTCTGTACATCCATACAGGTGAGTAGAAGAAACAGGACGACATGCCCGTAGGCTCTTTGTTAATGTGGGTCCTGGCCTAAGACATGTGCTGCGTTCCCAAGGATTGTTCCAGAAAACCAAGGAGTGGTAACCTTTACCATGGGACTGAAAGGTGTGCTCCCATTCACCCCAAGCTCTAAAATTAACCCCAGGTCTCTGCATTCAGAAGTGTTGAGTGCCCAGGCCACCCCACTGAGAAGGAGCTGGGAAGGTGGATGCTGTGGGGTATGGAGGCAGGCAAAATGTTCTCCACTCTGTTCAGGCCCCGAAAAGCTGGGGGAAGAAGCCTTGCTTGAAAGCCGTTGATAAATTCTGGCGGGCGGTGACTCTTAAGTTTTATATAAGTTTGGATAGTTTATTAAAAGATAACTAAAATTGAGTGTTTACCGCACACCAGGCACAGCTCTAAGAGTTTTACATGAATTATTGCTTTTAAAATTAGTCATAGCCTCCAAGAGGAGGGAGGCCCAAGGTCCCACAGCTAAGAAGTGCCATTGCTGGGACCAGACCTCTGCTCTCAGCTGCCAAGCAGCGCCTGGCAGGTAGAGGAAAGCTAGCCGGGCGCCCAGGAACGGCACATTTAGCAGGTGCCACAGGCATCCCTTCACTCTGAGAAGCCCTGCTCTTGGGTGTAGGGACCTCTCTTGGTTCCCAGTGTTCCCCATGCTCTGCCATGTAGGGTCTGGAATCCAGCTGAACTGATCCTGCTCCAGGTCCTGCAGGTGCAACAACAACTAGACCTTCCCCTGGCCTTAGCAGGAGAGAGAGAGCTCACCCAGGGCACATCTATTTGACCCTGACACTGTGGAGGACCCAGCAACCTTGACCATATCTACGCTGTTAAATAGCACAGACAGCATTGCTGTTTAGCTGCAGAAGGTCAAACAATCTCAGCTGCCTGGCCTGGGGTGAGGAGGTTAGCATTACACATTGCTAGGTCAGGGAATGGGTTCCTCTGTCCAGAATCTTCTGTCCGATTGATGAAGTCAATCGAGAACAGGAAGGTCTCACTGGGACAGAAGAAGTTAGGCAGCCAAGGTGTCGGGAAGTCAGAAGTTCAGGGCAGGAGTTTGCTGTGGTTTATACATTCAAATGAGTCTCTTTATGATAACCTTGTGACGAGTTCTTGGGAAGAAAACAAAAATCCAAAACCCTTCCTTCCCGGGACTCACGGTGGGGGCTCTCACCCCTTTAGGCAGCAGGTTAGTGATTCTCTTTCTTGTTCAGACCCTTTACAGCAGGCTCTGTTTTGCATTCAGGATTTTTCCCAAGAGCATAGCGGCTAACAGAATCTCCTACACCGACTGTTTGATCTTCAGCCACCGGAGAGCAAAACGCGCCCTGTTGGGCGTGCAGAGTCTTGAGTAGACGGCGCGGGCTGCTCTGGCAGCAGGGTCCCCTTTGGGGCTCTCTGTAATTTTTTAATCTCCAAGACTTACAGATGCTGCTTGGGTAGCTCCCTGCCCCCAGCCCCCGCCCCCCCCCCCCTTATTTGACCTAACCAACAAAAACTGGCAGTAAAATATGGCAAGTTACAGCCAAGGGGAGTTCTGTGTTGTCTGACTAAATACAGAGAACCTGGCAGCCGACAGCTGTGCAGAATGAAGCCATCATTTCAAGGATGGTCTCACCAGTCTGATGCCCTCAATTTAAGAATCAGTGTGTCACTCTACCCTCCTGAGCAGTCAGGTCAGCAGCTAGAGAGTACAAAACTAATGATGTGTGGGGATCACGGGACCCTGAGCGAAAACCAAAGACCCGTGATATGGCTGTGATGGGCCTTGGAGTCGTTTGTGGCAAAGCGAGTTTGGAAAGCTCTGAAACTGAGCTCCTGTTTGTTTTCCTAAGGGCTGCAGGCTGCCTGGGTCAGCCATATGTTTACTCAATATCTTCTCGAGCCACAGCTGTGAGTGTGGTGACCGGGTACTGATTGTCCGCAGGGGGGAAATTATTTTAGTGCCTAGAGACAGGTCCATATAGACACACAGGGATGACGTGGCCACGGATGAGGCTCCCAAGGAATTTACCCTCTTCATCTGACAGATGAGGAAACAAGGCACAGAGCTGGTTTCATCTAAATGTGTGGTTCCTTCTTTGTCCCTGGAAAGTTCCCAAACTGCCCACACAGTAAGGCTGCCCCAGAGCCAGGGCTGAAATCCACCACCCGCCCTGCCCCCACTCTGCTGCCTTTTCCCATGAGGCCCCCCTCATGGCTGTAGGAGACCTGTGTGTGTTTTTAATTCTTAAAATAGCAGCACTAATGAGGAGACTTGGAGGGGGAAATGTCACCCTCTCTTGGGAGAGCCTGAGAGTTGTGTTAGTGGCAGGAGGGTCACTGGTTGGGCACACGGAGTGGCCCAAGGCCACTCAGTAAATGGATGAGTCAATGTGCTGCCAGCACCTGTGCTTAGATGCAGCCCTTTCTGCCAGGTATGTCCCCCTTGTGTGGATGAGGGACTCTGCCCCGCTCTGTCACACTCCCGCCTCACCGGGAGGGACACTCAGTGTGACGAACGTGTAAATGTCCCCTGCTCTGTTTAAGGCAAAGTAAGGCTCAATTCTTTTCCTCTGATGAATGGGGAGACCGGGGCTCAGTCCCGGAAGTAACCAGCTCAAGTTCACGTGATAGAGAATGTTGGTACTAAGATTGGAGCCCACACTGTCTAGCTGTAGGCTTTATTCTCCTTCTCCACGCTGCCTTTCCTTAGGATTTCCAAGGGGGCAACTGTGCTCAGATGCTTGCTTAGAATAAGTCAGGAAAGCAGGAAAGAACAGAGAGAATCCAGCGATTCCTCAGGCCTGGCCCAGGGAGATGTGGGGAGGGGGAGGGAGAGGTCTGCAGGGCCTGCAAGGCTCAACCCAGGGCCTTCTCAGGTCTTGAACTGGGCGCTGTCCTGGCCTCTGGCCAGAAGAAGCCCTTTGGAGCCTGGAGTGTCCTCTCCCTCTCTCTCCATCTTCCGTCTCCTTGCTAGTTTCTAATACTTTCTTTGCAGGTTCAGAAGTCACTTCCTCACAGTGGTGGCCTTTGTGGACTCCCACAATTATGCTGTCAGGGCCTTTGGAGACAAGTTGCTGTCCCCTCCTGGGGACAAGGCCACTTCTATCCCATTCCTCTCTGTGTCCAGGCCCAGAATCAGCCTGGCCACAGGGCAGGGGCAATGCTCAGTACATGCTGAATTTATAAGCCACACCGATAGCCAGACATATGGACATAAAGAAGTTTTTATATTGTTAATAAGAACAGATGGTTCCTTCTTAATAAATGTAGTGATTTCATTATCTGTGACCCACAGGTAAATAGGTTGCTGAATAACCTCCTGGATGCAGAAAATACCAGGAGAAGAAAGAGGAAAGTGAATGGTCCATAGTCCTGAGACCGCGGGACCAGCTCACCACACCAGCACACTTCCAGGAAGATGAGAGTGACAATGTCGAGCATTTCACACACCACCTGGCACCTTCTTCTTAATGTCAACTTTAAATATGTGACAGAAAAATACTGCTCCCAGCCTTCTCATGGGAGGCTGCTTTGTCCTCTACCATCATCAAGGTTGAGCTTCTCTGTTAAGGAGTTCATCCACCTATCAGTTTCCTGGTTCCTTATCCACTCCCAAGCCTCACTGAAAATATCCTAAGAACAGGATTGCACATCATACATCTCCAAAACTTCACGGTACCAAACATATGCCTTTGCACACAGTGGGTGCTCAAACACATGTTTCTTACATTAATAGACTCCCACTGTAGACACATCTGTTGACTCCTGTAATTTAGCAATATTAAAGAAATTTCATGAAGTCATTTTTTTTTTACTGTTTTATTTATTTATTTATTTTGTGAGGAAGATCAGCCCTGAGCTAACATCCATGCTAATCTTCCTCTTTTTGCTGAGGAAGACCGGCTCTGAGCTAACATCTATTGCCAATCCTCCTCTTTTTTTTTTCCCCAAAGCCCCAGTAGATAGTTGTATGTCATAGTTGCACATCCTTCTAGTTGCTGTATGTGGGATGCGGCCTCAGCATGGCTGGAGAAGCAGTGCGTCGGTGCACGCCTGGGATCCGAACCCTAGCCGCCAGTAGCGGAGCGTGCACACTTAACTGCTAAGCCACGAGGCCGGCCCCCCTGACGTGTCATTTTATACGCCATTTCAACACTGAAATGACACTCCAGTCTTTCCAATTCTAGTTAAATATCCATTCCTTTAGACATTCCATGAAATTTCCATTTCATCCATTCAAATGGGTGGACTCGTCCTTGATCTGCTCTTGTGGGGATAACTCCTAAATTAACAGTGTATTTCATATGGAATTCTGAAACCCTTAAAAGGCTCTCAGGGAAGTCATGAGCAATGAAACAGTGGGTGTGTGGGATGCACGGTGCAATCTTCTCTCTTGATTTGGGCCTCTATTGCATGGTGGTAAGGAAGGTGACCTCCCACACCAGAGAGGGCCATGAATCGGCCACTGCGATTCATATTTGGAATTGCAGTGCCTCTCAGAACTTTACCTGATTGGGGAAGAAAAACTACGAATAATAAATCAACTCCATCCTAAGAGTTTCAGGTGATTCTAACTCACTATCCTCAGTTGGCGTCTATACGACTAATCAATAGCCTCTGGAAAATAGACCAATTCAGGCCAATATCGGACATTTTGAATACTCGGGTGTTCAAAGTGCCACAGGCATCTAAGTGATGCTAGGAGTTTCCAGCCCTCACCCAGCCCACTGCCTTTTCCCAACCATGAGCCCCGCCCATTCCTGGTCATAAGCCACACCCCTTCCTGGCCATAAGCCACGCCCCACCCATGGGCCCCCGCACCATCTGACCTCATTCTTGAGACTCCTGGCCAGGAAATGCTCAGCAACGTGCGCAGGAAGCACGTTCTCCAGCAGCACGCGGTTCAGGTTCTCCATGGTTTCTATCTCCTCCCGTTCTTTTTTGAACTTGTTCTTCCATAAGAAGTCTAACCTACAGTAATATTCATTCTGTTACAAGAGGACACAGAGGTAAAGAAACAATAGGCATCTCGTCCTGCCAGAGAGTGGAGGTTTTAAAGAGAAAATAAAAAGAATGAAACAAAACCAAAAAAAGAACCCCAGACAGAATTGTCACCCTCCCTACAAAGCCCTCTGTTCCCCCAAAATGTCTCTCATTCAGCCTCTAACATGGATTTGCGAAAAACAAGTTAGGGAAAGAACCAGCCTCAGGAACAGAGAAAATAGCCATATTGGAGGCTTGAAAGAAACAAATGACATGAAAGCTTCTTGCATAGTTATGTTAATAAAAGACGGCTTGAATTATTTTTTGAAAAGAGGCATAATAGAATATACATAATGAATAAATGGAAAATACATTAGTAGGGAGAGTGCATTGTTTGATGATTTACATTTAAAAAATAATAGTGTTCATTTGTGGTAGTTTGCCTTTAATATCTGAAAATCAGTTTTCCCCTACCACAAATTATATAATTAAGTATCCATTGAAAAATATGCATTTTTTCATTTGGGATTGCATTGTACTCAGAGGGTGACATTATATTTAGACAAAAGTTCATTTTGATATCATTTAATTAGCATGGTGCCTGCTAGTAAAAACATATGTGCTCAGGCTTTTAATGTATTAAAATTTAATGTTTTTAAAAAATGCTTATTATTAACATTGTAGAAATAGAGAGATTCATTTACTGTTGAAGGGTCTCTTTGGTTTTGGCATAATTTTGTGCTTGCTATGATGGGAATAATTTAATATAATGAAATAGCCTTGAATGAATCTTCCTATAACAGAAGGGCCTGATAGAGAGGGTGTATTTCAGCACAGACAGTAACTTATTGACAAATAAATGCAAAGAACTACATGCAGGGGGCTTGTTTATTTTATTGGTTTGATTAATTATACCAATGACAATACAAAACAAAACAAAACATACACACACATGGCCTCTCATATGCAGATGGCAATTTAAAAAAAATTCACATTTTGAAAACTGCAAGAATGATCATTCATCAATTAGGTTTGATTCAAACTATGTGTGGAACACTCAAAAATCATTCCTCCTCCTCTAGAGTGACATTTATTTTTACCTCATATAGTGAGACATTTTTCAAAAAAGATTGCACAAAACTTATTCTTAAAATTGGTTTATAGTAAATTTTGCCAAATTTTCCACATTCTGTATTTATGGAAATCATGCTATACACTTACTAGAAAAGGCTTCTGGCTTGGAGAATAGATTATTTATTTGGATTTTTTGGGGGGGATAAACCAGTAGTGTGGCTGGTTTTAAAACTAAAATGACAGAAGGAATCTATGGCGGTGGCATTGGGAAGACACAGATATACACTCAAGATTAGACAAAAATGAAACATGAGGTGAAACCAAGGAGCCAGTGAGGCAGGCAGCAAGTATGAAGGTTTCCCTAAACCGTATTAAGAGGTTGCTCAGGTTTCCCTAGTGGTTGCTATTGCATCACAGGAAGCATTTTGTAAGTCTCCTGCTCAAAGGAATCAGAGCACTTTGGAACCAGCTACACTGTGCTGAAAGCAACATTCTGCCAAATCTTTACCTATCACCTCCCCAACCAATGCACTGTGCTGTAGAATCCTCTCCTTGAGGTACAAGTACATTAGAAACTCATTAGAAACTCACATGGAGGGCTCCCAAAGGAAGACAAATATTTCTATCCCAAACCAGTTTTAATGGATTTAATGGTGTACCCCAAAAAGATAGTTCCAAGTCCTAGCCCCTGGTAACTGTGAATGTGACCTTTGGAAATAGGGTCTTTGCAGAAGTAATTAACTTCAGGATCTCAGGATGAGATCATCCTGGATTTAGGGTGGGCTGTAAATCCAATGACTTGTGTCCTTATGAGAGAAAGGAGAGGGAGATTTGACACTGAGACACGGGGAGGCCATGTGAGGAGATCCAGCAGAGGGCTGGGGGAAGCCACTGTCTCCGTGACTGTGCCTCGGTGGTGGTGGTGGGGAACTGCTGGAGAGGAGCCCAGGACTCTGTGCCACGTCGGCTAAAACAGCAGCCCTGCCTCGTGAACTTCTATCCTCACATCACCACCCATCTCAGATTCTGTCTGGGGCTACTCGCCAAGTTCTCAGGGCCCAGATCACACTTAGCAACATAGAATGTGCTCTTCACTGGCTCTAATGATGGGAGAAGGCAGGAAAAGTCTAGAAGAGGCATCCAGGCCATATCTGGAACCCCATCGACCCTCAGTGATATGTTTCACATCCCAGCATAGCCTCGAGGGAAGTTTTGTGCTTTATCTAGTTCTGAAAACAAGCTGAGGAACTGGAGAGCTTTACATCTCTCTACATGGAGAGAAGAAGTGGTCCCCGGGCCGGGGTGCAGGCAGCCATGATTGCAGTTACTCTTGGATTCTGAACTCTCTCACCATGACTTCAGCCTCACTTTCAGGCCACTAGACTGCCACCTGCCTGGTTCCATGTCTTGAATGAGCCCACCTAGAATGCAGACCCTTGATGGCAGTGTGCTGTTGCTTAAACTCAGGTGAAACACAGGGAATCTTTCTTTTTCAAAAGAGGCCCCTGGGTTGGCTGGCATTTCTATCACAGACCATATTTCAGTACAGAGAGTACTGCTGTAGCTCTCATCCAGGACATGTGTTATGTTTTCATTAAGGTTTCTTAGATACCTGGAGCAATATTTAGTAGACTGATTTGCTCAGAAAGCAAACAGATTGCCGTCATTTCAAAAAAGATGGTCATGGGCCAGGGGAGCCATTAGGACAAATGGCAACAAAAATAAGTTGCAAAATGTCTGTTATGATTTAAAAAAACATTCAGAAAATAAATAACGCTGAGGTCATGAATACTCATGAAACTTGAAAATCTTATTTCAAATATTGGATGTTTGTTTATAATATACTTGTATTTCTGGAATGGTTTGCAGAAGCACTATATCACAGATGTCACAGTTCTTGTTAGCCCAGAAGACTTGGGACTTCACTAAATCATTCACTTAATGATTTCAGACTGAAGGTCAGCCTCCTCAATGCTACATTAGTGACAAAAAAGGAATGACTCCCTATAAGATGGTATCAGCACTATTGTGTCAAATTAATGCCCGACCACAAGATTGCATACTTTTGATTATTTATCTTAAATCAATTAGAGAGTAACTGATCAATGAGCAGCCACTGGATTCAACAACATTTATGTAGTGGTATCGCATGCTTATCATCTCAATAAGCAATAAAAATGTTGGGAGAATTCAATTTGATTCTAGTTTCTTCTAGATCATTCTAGCAGGAAAAACTGCAGCACAAAACATCCCCAGCCCTAAAGGGAGAAAGAGGCTACCCCACACAAGAGATGGCTGTGCTGGTTCCTAAGAAATGATCCTCTACGTGATATCCTGCAAGGAAGCCCAGTTCTTTCAACTAAATTACCGGGTTTCCTAAGGGAGGACATGCCTTTTCTCTACGTGTGAATACAGAAGGCTGGTCAATTGTGGAGAAAACCAGGTAGCCAGAGAAACAAACGAAACCAGAGAAAAAGAACAGGACACAGTATAATGGGTTAATTGACACATGCAGGCTATCAAAACTGCAAGCCAAAGAATGCAGACCCGAGCAGGTGCCGGGGACAGAGGCAGGGGAGGATGCTGGGGAGACAGGGCTCTTCCGATGCTCTGCAGCAGGATGACAGCTCAGCTCTAGGAGACGGGTGAGGGCTGCGCTGTGAGCTCCTGGGGAAGGATGCTACTTGCACTGCTCAGGAAGATGAAAGAGGACAGTGTTCCCAGGCCACTGGACTGGCAGTCACAGATCTGGACTCTGCCCTGACTGTGTGATTATTAACAGCTTCCTACTGGGGAGAAACGGAAGCCAGACCAAAATGCACAATCTATAATTTGCCTCTCAGATATTTGCCACATATTTAACTGTTTAGTGATGTGTGTACAATTTAACTGGCATTGCCTCTTTGTTGGTTATTCCCAAATAAATCACTTTCTCTGTTTCACACTAGCCATCAAAGAACTTAAAACAAACTTTGGTTGAGGCAGAGCCACCTGGTTTGGGACAAGTCTTTAGTCTTTGAGTGATTGTCCTTGTTTGCAGTCAGGAAGAATATTGTCCTTAAAAATCCCGCACCCACAGCCTCTGCTGGGAGGCTAGAAGGAGGTGGGAGGTCGGAGGAGGAACCATTTCATTTGCATCACAAAATAAAATTTTGAACAGAGGACCCTATTTCTAGGGATGATTGCAAGTGACAGCAAAGGTATCCATACCCACTTCAAAGAAAAAGAAGCCTGCCATGCATTCTGAAATGCAAATGAAACCACAGCCAAGAGGATATTTTTCCAATTAGTGTCAACTATTGAGGGGATACTTTTGTAGGCTTACAAAACCTACATATTTATTTTGAGATTTAACAGGAAGTTAATTGATTCACATCTCTATCACTCACTGGGTTTGCCTCTTACAGAAAAAATGAGAAAACTTTTTCCTTCTGTCTATACGTAAGCATCCACACCTTATGCTGCCCCCTTTCTCTTAAGCAATAAGATGATTCTGATGTTTCAACATCTGTTTGCATGAAAGCAACTATAATGCATATCAGCGAAGTATTATTAATACAGCACTTTAGAGAAGTTATATTAAAAAAACAGACTGCTTACCTGTCTACCCAGAACAAGCAGTGTGATGAAGAATATAAAGAGAGACACTGAACCCATGGTCTTTAGGTCTTTCCAAATGCCTGGTCTATTAAAAAACAAAGAAACAAACAAACAGACGAAAACAATACAACAAAACAACATACACACAGGACTTAGAATTCATGTATCAACAAACTTCAGAACCTCTAGTGCATGTCTACATTCTACTCCAGATAAACGCACACACGTTTCAAATATGTTTTCAAACCCAGATTGCATCAAAACAAAATAATGCCTATTTTGAGAGCTTAGCAAAAGAAAAATTCTTCCAAATTAATGTAGATTTCTTACTTTATACGAAGCTCTAACAAATATAAAAAGAAAGAATAGCATAATATTAATAATATTTTCTTTATACCTCTGGGATCAACATGGATAATTTGACACATGATTTCTTCAATTTTTTAAGTTATTACTCTCAGAAAGAGGCAGTACGCTAGAAATTAACAATCATATGAGGTATAAAAATGAAGTAGGGAACTTAACTTCTACAAGCTACTCTCCCCTATGAATTACACAGTTTCATATACGTTTTTTGGCAGGCACTCATTCTTATTCCTTCTTTCATGTGATTTTGTATTGTAAAGGCATAACACAAACAGAAACCCTTGGTCAACTGGCCCATTTCCCCTCAGGTCCAGGTAGACATCAGTAATTTATCCCTGCCTGAGTTCTCACTGTGCTGGCTGGGGCCCTCCATCCTCACCACAACATTCTAGGCAATGACTACCCCCATACATCGAGTTGGCATGTGTGGTAGTCAATTTTATGTGTCAACTTGACTGGGCCACAGGGTGCCCAGGTATTTAGTCAAATGTTGCACTAGGTGTTTCTGCATGGATGTTTTTTGGATGAGATTAACATTTGAATCAGTAGATTGAGTAAAGCAGATTGCCCTCCATAATGTGGGTGGGCCTCATCCAATCTGTTAAAGGCTTGAACAGAAGAAAAGGCTCACCCTCCCCTGAGTGAGAGAATTCTCTCTTACCCAACTGCCTCTGAACTGGGACACTGGCTCCTCCTGGTTCTATAGCAGCTTCTGGCCTTCAGACTCCAACTGGGACACTGGCTCTGTGGATTTGGACTTGCCAGCCTCCATAATCACATGAGCCAATTTCTTATGATAAATTTCCTGACTGATATACATATATATATAGGATATATATATTCTTTTGGTTCTGTTTCTCTGGAGAACTCTGACTAACACAGCATGGAAGGAACAATCTCCCACCATTCCCAGGGGAGTCCTGCATAAGCTGAGAAATGATTATTTCCCACATATAACAGTAAGTAAGACGTGAAAAAGAAAAGCCGATTATGCATGGACACCATGTCACATAGCAGCACGGTCACGTTATTCAAGTGTAAATATCAGGTAATCGCTTTCTGCTTGTGAGTTGAACTTGTTTTGAGATTTGTCCCGTTTCCTCATAGAGGGTTCAAGGGCTGATGAGAAGACAAGAGAGACTGATCCAGCACTGAAGAGCTCAGGTGGGCTCTGAAGTGAGATAACCCAGGTTGGGACCATGGCTCCCCCACTCTAGGGAGCTGTGGGACCTAGGACAAACCCTGCAAGCCTTGCTTTCTTCATCAGCCAGCGAGGGTACTGATACCTATCTTTCAGGTTGTTTGGGTCACATGTCAAATATTTATATATCCGGCACAGAGCCTGACACATAGGAAACACTTCATAAATGGCACTCATGACGTTTAGTATTAACTACAGTGTGATAAGGGAAGGGAGAGAGGGAGGAAGCTGGAGAAAAAGACAAGGAAATGCAGATTGGTGAATTTCATTAACAGAATGAAAGATCCAGGTGCAAAGGAAAGTTGGGTTCCTGCAGAAACGAGGAGATAGCATCGCCAGTCCCAGTGGCTGAAGGGCTTGGGAACTCAGAGAACTCTCCAGAAAGGCTGTGCCTGCATTAAGGGCTCTTCCTCCCCACCAAGCCGTTTGTGGCTGGAAGAATCCAAGCTCACCAGCCAAAGGAGGCCCCACTGTCTCCCTGAGAAAGAAGTGAGCTTTACGCCTCTTCTGCACCCTGCAGTGCACCAAGCCAAGTGCTGACAGCCTCCCTTTCGTTTCCCCAAACAAAACTTGCTCAAGTTCAAGTGTGTGGTCTCTCCCTGGTGCTCATACTCGGGCCAGCTTTCTGCGCATGCTCACTAGCCCTCTGCTAAAGCTCACTCTCTCCGCTGCCATTGGGAACGCACACAGGAAGCTGGCCACAGGGCAGGGGGATGTGGGGGAGGCACGTGGAGCAGTGGGGGTGCCTGTGGGCCAGTTGGGGGCAATCCACGGGCAAGGGGTTCCCAGTGGCTCATGGGCAAGCTGCTTGATGGAGGCCGTGACCCAGTTAGCAGGATCTGCATCCTTTAATGCCCTCCGAGCAACCCATCTGCTGCTCTCCCAGCCGCTTCCTGCCCCTACTTATGCCAGGATGGGGCGGGAGAGACATGGGCCCCTTTGGTATCATCCAGCATAGCTGGGGAAGCTGGGTGCTCATTCACACGCTCTCATTTTCCACCTCAGGATAAATCCCAGGATGAGAAGATCTCTCTTGGCTCTAAGCTGTGCCATCTTGTGTAAGGGGCGATGTGGGTAGAGTCAAACTATTCCTCTTATTCATTTCAATGCTTTGAAACTCGCATTTTTTTTCCCCCAATAGTGTGCTGGAACTTTTTCTCTGGAAACTTGGACTCCACAAAGGCTCTCTCGTCCATGGGTGACTGGCTACCAGTGTTTTCCAGGGGCTCCTGGGCCATGGCCAAGAGGGGCTGGAGCTGGTTCATGGGCCACTGCAGGGTCTACAGCCGGGACCAAGGTCTGTATGCCTATTACCTGATGCCCAGGTGGGCGAGACTCCTCCTGGACCCTTTGGCGTATGGTGCTGGATCCCACAGCTCCCACAGAGGCACTTTTGTCCATGGATAGATGCCGATTTATTGTTGTTGGCGGTGGGGGGGTGGGGGTGGGGGTGGGGTGGGGGAACGAGGATGTCTTACTCTGCCGTGATGCTGATGTCACTCCTCTCCTGTGCTTCTGAATCTCCACAGTTCTTCAAAGTCTTTCCAATATCAGCTCTGGACCACCTAATGCTTCTCCCAGCCAACGCGTTCACCCGTTTCCTGGGTATGCTGTGTGAACTTCACTGAGTTACCGGACAAGTCTCCTTTTGGCCTTCTGGTGAAACGTGATTTTCTTACAGAGAGTTTTTGTGATCTTCTTGAGAAAAGAGACTATACTTTATTCATCTCTGTATGCTCAGACTCCAGCATTCAGGCCTGGCATATCAAGGGTGTTCAATAAAAGTGTATTTTAAACACAAATGAATGAGTGGACAAATAACCGTGTTGGTTTGAAACCTAAAGGGTTTCATTTCTAGACACTCTTTCCTCCCCTGGCTGGACATAGATTCAATGGAATCCCATGCAACCTTCCAGGGAAGGTGGCCCAATGTCATTCAAGGACAGACAGCTGGAAGCCTCCTGCTTTTTCAGAGCAGGATTCATATATGCCAAGCAAAACATTCTGGGACTGCAAACAGGCTAACATAATAAGGGCCAGGCTCATGCCTAGAAACGAGCCCTGGCGGCAGCTGCAGGTCAGGGGAGGTGACAAAAGTGGGGCTGGAGAGAGAGTGCTGGCCCTTTGCCGTGGAGATAATAATGCACCCTCATTAATGCAGTCATGGTTTCAATCTGCGGAGAAGAGCGAGTTTAAGGGGGAAGCAATCAGCATCAGTGCGATAAGACACCGTGGGGCTGTGCACAGCTTTAGCATCATCAACTGAAGAACTATGATAAGAAGTATGTGTTCTATTGAGTGTATGGGCACAGGTTCTGTGAAATCTCCTTTCAAAATCCTCTCCTAAAATCAAACAGAACAGCCTATAAATCAAGTATCTGCCTGCAGGTGGATCCAAATCACAGGGCGCTTTCTTTTTGAGGTTAGGTAACAAAATAGCTCACTAATGGTTGCTTTTTATAGAAGAAAAGAAAGCTTGGGAGTATTTGAGTAGCCCTAGGACGACTTGCTTCTGTCGTTAAATTAGGCAGCTCAGATTACCTACCTCCCAGGACTGCTGCTAATGGGTGTCAGCCACAGAGAAACATGGGTGTCCTTACTTTCTGGAGATGGCACAGGGTGGAAATAGGCAGGGGAGGGCAAGCTGAGATATTTAATTTGAAAGTAACTTAAAATCTTTTCAATATTAACTTGGATATATTATAGATTAGAACGCAAATTTGGAGTACTTTTTTAATTTAAAAGAGGAGACGTTAAAGAAATTTCAGGTGCTTTGGAATAACCCCTGACTGTCTACCACAGGAGTAGACGTGCAATGCTCCCTGCCTTTCTCCTGAGAGTGATTAAGGCGGAAGTTCTTCCTCAAGACTTTCAGTGAGCTCATTATCAGTTGATCCCAAGTTGGGACATTGCCAAAACATGTCACAATATCTTGAATTCTAGCTGTTGGGTTTTCCATGAGACACAAGGAAAGGGGAACAATTCCACACCGAAAGCGCTTAACTCATAGCTCTCAGAGATATATGCTCATTGGAGCATCTCCATCGTTATTCCTGAACCGTAGTCATTGCTAAGGTCAGGAAGTCAAAATGATGCAGACATTTCCACCGGCAACAATCCAGAGCTTCTGAATGATGCTGGGCATTGAATATGACTGCTGCTCATTTATGCACCTTATTTATCCACTGTATAAATATCCACTGTAAAAATCCACGGAATATTTGTTTACTTAGGCTAAGTGCCCAAACAGAGCCGGTTAGTCTCCTGGCCTCCCTGTTATCCCTCCGTCAAGCTCTCCATCCTCCACAGCTCTTTGGAATTAAGGGCGCATTTCTAGCTTTCAGGTGAATTAACATAATGGCTGGGTTCACAGAGAATGATAACACTCATCCCGTGAGACTTTTCAGTTCTGCAAGAGAAAAACTCACAGGAAACAATCTGACAATGTTTTGCAGACTATGTAACAAGTTTTTGTCATGGGAAAGGGAAGTACCTTCGAAACAAAGACAGCTTCCGGCAATATCAATGGTCATCAACATCACCATCTCCCATCACGGTGAAGTGAAGGGCCCTGGGCGTCCTGGACAGCGATGGCTGAGGGCTTTGGGAGACAGCCTCATGGACCAGAACTGGAATTGTTATCCATCGGTTCAGCAAAACATCTTGTACTCAGAGACAAGATGGAGGACTGATGTAAATGCCGAAGAATTAGGAAACATCTTGTTCTGGACCTTCTAAAGACCAGAGACTTCTGAGCTTCCTTCACCATGAGGTGACTTATCTGAACCATAGAGTGGCAGGTAATGTTAAGTACTAGGACATCGCTGCCCTCCATTCGAATGGATCTTTAATGGCACACTCTCTTAAAGTAGTCTTCTTTTTTCTCCTAAAAAGTCAGCTTTCCACATTCATGAGAATATCTGATGTCATTTTCTAAACTATTCTCTGACCTGGAGTTTTTCTAGTGCGTCCTTTTCCTGTGTTCTTTGCTAACCCTCTTGGCAAAAATTCCCCATTGGTTTGTACCACCTTGCTGGCTTGTCTATTATCAATGTCAAATTTGGTACAGAAAAGGCCCCTGAAACATGAATCATGGTGAACTCACATACAGGACAATAATGCTCTCCAAAGTGTGTACTGAGAAGATGGCCCGGCCTTATAAGAAGATGTCTTATAAACAGAGATATCCTCGCCAAATTTTCTCTTGAAATTTAAGGGTATAAACAAAACCTGATGCGGATACTCAAAGACACAACTTCAAGGAGCCTCTGCCTCCAGGGTAGCAGGTGAGGTGAGATGTTTCATTACCGCCAGTATTTGGGCTCTTCTGAGTATTTAGGAGCACACTCTGCTTTTAGTCATTCATTCAACAGAGGTTTATTGAGCACCTACTTGCTAGATGCCAGGCTCAGCTGTAGGCACTGTGGATACCGCAGTGGTACTGGGTTCAGACCTGCTCTTGCCTTGATTAGAGAGTGTCCATTAAAGTCCCCAGTATATGTATCACAGAAAAAGACTGGAAGACAATGGAGGCCCCAACCGATTCATCCAGGGGGATACTCTCCATCTTTCCAGGGGTGGGGAGGGCTGCTCAATTTTCAGGCACACCCAGGGGTGAAAGCCAGAAGCTTGGGGTAGGTCTACTGGGAGGGCTCAATGCCGATGGGGACCAGTCCAGAGACCTAGGTGGGTAGCAAGGACACTGACTGCCACAGCCAAGCATGGGTCCCAGAAAGAAGAACAGAGAAAGGACCAGGGAACCAGGAGTGAAAAGGGAGGCAAGGATGGAGTTACCAGAAATAAGTCAGAAAAAGAACAGGACCAAACATGTGACTTCATGACACAAATGAGTTTGATCAGAAAAGGAAGTGCTGCCTGGCACTCCTGGAAGTCAGCTCCCTGCTCAAAGGGGTTCTCTGGCTTTGGGACTTAGGGATGTTCACTCTCAAGGCACCATCCCAGATCAGTGTTTTTTTTTTTTTTTTTTTTTAAAGGATCCTAGTTTCATATCTGAAAGAGTTGTGTCAGCATCAACAAACCAGGCAGAGGATAAGGAAACCTTTATCAGTCGTTTGATGGGGGAATCTACTGAATCTCAGAAAAGAAAAAGAAAACATTGACATTGATCAGTTTTGGCTCTGGCATGAGTCGCAGGGTTCTATCAAACATCCACTGAGGCTGGAGAAAGCAGGATGGAATTCCAAACTTCCACTCTTAAGGGCTCTCATTTGGGGTTAGATTTAACCTGACATTAAGAAAATTTGTTAATTTTGAGGTATTATATGCTATTATGTCAGTAATATTCATCTTTCAGCAGAGGAGTGTTTCTGAGAATATTGTGGTGGCTCATGCAGGAATTGTGTCTAGAAGGGCCAGAATCTTACGGTCAAGATTAGGAACGCACCCTCCTGGAGAGGACGCTGGCTTCCTGTCGGAAGTGAAGGCAGGGCCCTGAGGCTCCTCATGTCAGCCCTCCATAGCTCCAAGGTTGTTATAAAACCTTAATACCAAGAGAGCAAACCCAAAAAACCTTGAATGAAACGATAGGGCTCTAAAAGTAAAAACTTCTCTTCTTCAAACAAATAACCACACTCCCAATTTTGGGGTTCTAATTAGAGAAGGGGTGTCTCTTTCAAATCCCCAGAGGTAATTCTCTCCCCATCAGAAACATCCTAATCTAATTTCTTATTCTGCTTTGGATGTGTAGCATATTCAGGAGCTTTGAATTTAATAAAGGGAAATTTAGTAGCATTGTCAGCTGTGCGTAAAAGCACGTAAAAATTGGTAACGCTACATTTACTTAGGGATTCGATCCAGAGGCCCTCTGGATATAGTAGAGAAATATTAAAGCATGTTTTGTTGGTGGTTTTGAGAATTTATTGGAAAATTAACTTCTGATTTCATTCTCATCTTGGCAAAGGAATCATAAAATTTCCTTAATACAATTATACATTTTTGCAACTCCACTACCCTAAGCTTGATTACAGATTATTAGGATTTCATGGTGTGGAGGATAATAAAAATTAAATTAGATGGACAGAATACATTGCAGTTGTGTTTCTAAAAGTATTCTTATTGGTAAGAAACGTTTACACAGTGAGGTGCCCACCGTTCTTGACACTGGGCCTCCAGAGGAGAAGTAAGTGGCCATGTGCTCTCAACACGAACCATCTTTCTGGAGCAATAGATCTATGCAAATATTTAAGGCATTTATTTTATGTTAAAAGAAATATAGAAATATTATGGAGGATTATGCAAAGAGCTCATAGAAAAAATTTGAAGGCTGGTGGATCCAGAAATAAACCTAACAGTTGATATAAAACGTTGTTTTGCTATTAAGATGTGAGATGGAGAACATCATAAGGATTAAAATGTTTTTCTTCAAGCAGGGAATAAATATTCATTACAAGCTCATGGAAGTAATTTGATCACAGGAAACCTTTCATAACTCCGAGTTAGTGAACCTGTTCACATTCTCACAGTATCCAGTCCTAAGGCTGGGAGAGTAAACACAATCCTATTTTTTCTTGGAAGTTAATTTCTTCATAGAACAGAGAACTGCCACAGTTGATAACACTCTGTCTACACAGGGTATTTTAGGAAATCTCCAATAAGAAATTTTTAGCACTATAACTTGCGAATGTAACCACTTATTTTTCCAATATTTTTGTGTATATCGATTTAGTTGTTCTCAACTAGGGGGCCATTTTGCTCTGCAGGGTGATGTTCGGAGGCATTTTTGGTTGTCACGACTTGGGGTGGGGCATTGTGTCTGGCATCTAGTAGGTAGAGGCCGGGGTGCTGCTTACTAACCTACAATGAACAGGACAGCCTCTCCATCCTCCTCCCTCCCCTGCCTGTAACAGAAAATTATTCAGTCCAAAATATCAATAATGCTGAGGGTGAGAAACCCTGGATTATTGTTATCAATACAGTACAGATTATAACACAAATCATCTCTTTAAAACACTGCTTATCTTCTCATTGTGTATGCTAATACATATTCTATGTAATCTATAATAAAGACACACATCTTCCTTCTGAACCATCTCTTCAAAGAAACTCTCATACAATGATTACCAGTGACGGTGAAATTGCTGATTTGCATTTACTCAACACACACTCATGTTACCAACATCCCGTGAAAGAACTAAAGTAAGGAGAAAGAAGAGGAAGCAGGTTACCTCTCGAATAAGACCTGGCTGTAGTCATCCAGGACGCGGGCGTGAGTGTGGAGGAGGATGGTGTTGTAGCCCACCAATGCGGCCATCATGATCAACATTTTCAACTCATAATTCACCCGCAGGAAAACCGAACAGGAGATCAATCCCAGGATGCAGCTGTAGATAAAGTACTGGAGCGGGGAATACACGACATGAACACTTAGGATCTCTTCTGAGAAATACTGAAGTAATTACAGTGGGCGACCACCACCAGGCTCATGTGGTCAACTGATAAACTGGCTGTGAGGGCTGATGCCTTTTCCTGCTCTTTGATTCAGTGCTAAAAGCCAGAACACATTTGATTTAGAAAATAATTACTCATTACATGGCTTGTTGACCCAGTGCTGCATGTTTAATAAAAAATAGTCATGCATATTGACAAGTAGTTTTCAGAAATAATAAAAAAACTATATTGAAGATGTCATTATAAGCAAATGCCATGAGCTTCTTGAAAATAAAAACAATGTGACTCCCTATACATTTACAGACAAAAAAAATTCATAGTACATAGAATCTCTTTTGGCCTTTCAATTCTTTAATTCATTAAGAGGATATAAATCATTACAATTAGTTCTGTTAGAAGTGTAAGAAAGCCCAGGCATTTTATTGAAAGAGACATTGTGTGTCAGAGGGACTATCTAAAACAGAAAAGATTTAAAAAACTAAAAGCTTTGACCAGGATGAGTCAAGAATATCCTGGAAGAGGACAGGCACCTGAAGAAATGGGAAGAACCAAGTGCGAGGAAAAAAGCTGGCACATTCTATCTTTTGTAGTCGATAGGAAGCAGCTGGCAGGCCCGCCCTGTGTTAGCACTTGTCTCGCTATTGACCACTATTTACCAGACAGGATTGCCCTGGTTCAATTCTGCGTCAATCACTCATTAGCTGGGTTACTTTAGGCCGGTGACCTAAATTGCCTGTGTCACAGTGTCTTCATTTGTAAAATGAGGGTAATAATGTCATTTCTGTAGGTCATTGAGAAGAACAATAAAGCTTGGAGCCCAGAGCCCCATAAATGAGTCACGAGGGACTCGCTAAATGAGCATGGCTGCCATTCTCACAAAGCCTTATTTGCTACAGCGTGAGGTTTTTACGAACAACAGGTTATGCTACTATCTTAGCATCCTGGAACAGAAGCAGCATTCAATAAAGCTTAATAATTTTAATAAAACATAGATCTGATTGATGTTTGATAAATTCTATCTTTAAAAAATAGCCCACTGTGTAAGCTACTCAATTTTAGTTTCATTGTATAGAATAAGCCACGTGTAAATGGCTCATTTTTTGTCATTCTAGTGCTTACTTTCATTTCCCCAGCTGAGGTCACCCACAGTAAGCTATCTGGAAGGCTACTGATATTAGCTCATCAGTCTTGTTCTTGGGGAAGAAAGAAAGTTGAAAAATGAGCTGCAGTGCTTCCTTCTCTGTAAGAGGCACGCTTATGTTGCTGGAGGCACTCACGCAGGAGTTCATACAGATCCGTTACTGGTGAGGACTGGACCTGGCACTTCAGCTTCCAAAGGAAGAAGAGCAATTCTCCTTGGATTACACGAAAACTGGGTCACTCTTAGGGAAGTCAAGCATTCCTGGGCAAGGGCGCGTTACAGGTGGCAGCATTTTAAGGGATAGTGAGTGTTGTAAGCACAATCTCTTTGCCCAAAATTACCTACTTGATGTCAGTTCTCTACTGTTCTGACCACCACTCCCACCCACAACAGAGACTAAGAAGAGGAAGAGAGGAGAGGGAATGTGTCCTATGGGACTGTTGGGGCTGGCAGAATGGAGTGACAGAATTAAGAGATCTGTGAAAGAGCAGATGGGGTGCATTCACTGCTCCCCGATCAGAAAGGTAGGAGAGGTAGCAAGTGCTTTGAAACCAGCTCTTATTTACACACAGTTCTGCCACTGTTACCTTAGGTGAGTTACTAAGTATCCACCTCTGAGTTCTGCTGTTGTTTCCTTAGGTAAGTTACTAAGTATCCACCTCTGAGGGCAGGTGTGAGGGCTCAGTGCTAGAACACACACCAGTGCTGGGGATAGCCTCTGGAAGCTCTGCAGGGAGCTCTGCAAATAGCCTGGGGAGGTCCATGCAGGGCCTGGGATGCCTGTCTCGGAACATGCGTAACAATTTGACAAGGTGGGCTTGTTTCTGTTGAATCTAATAAAATACAAGCTTGCATTTTTTTTTTCTGGTGAGGAAGATTAGCCCTGAGCTAACATCTATTGCCAATCCTCCTCTTTTTTGCTGAGGAAGACTGGCCCTGAGCTTAACATCTGTGCCCATCTTCCTCTATTTTATATGTGGGACACTTGTCACAGCGTGGCTTGATAAGCAGTGCGTAGGTCTGCACCTGGCGTCCGAACCTGCAAACCCTGGGCCGCTGAAGTGGAGCACATGAATTTAACCACTATGCCACTGGGCTGGACTCCAAGCTTGCATTTTGTATGTCTTTTTTTTTTTTTTTTAGTTCATTTTTCTGCTAATTCACCCTTCTATTCTTCTGAAGTATCAATATGCAACAGATTGGAAACTAAAAAAACAAAACAAAATGAAAATAGTGCCTTCCCCACAGAGAGTTGGAGAGCCCTGGTTTATAACCTGCTAGTCGTTTAGTCAGCAGTCGCTAGTATCAGAAAACTGCCCCTCAGAAGCCATGGAATTGCCTTGGGAACCGGCAGTGGGCAAGGCCCCCATTCAGAGTCTGCCCCATCTGCTCACCAAAGCAGCTCCTTTGAATAATTAACGGCAATCCTGCACCCTGCACAAGGGACTCGAGGTTGGGAAGATGACAGTACCCACTTTGAAGAATTCTTGTGAGGATGAAATAAGATAATATAAGTACAGAGCTCAGAACAGTATCTGGCCCATGGGAAGCTATATAAACTCTGCTATTATTAGTATAAACTTGGGCTCTTTGCAAGATTTGGTTTTTAAAAGGATTCTGCTGCTAAAATTATGCTTGAAAACCATTATTAGAATGAAAGTTATCAACCAGTTCAGCTTAATTGAAGGAAGAGCAGAATAATGAGCCCCTTGTATGAGTGTGTCTCAAAGTGTGCACATCTGTTCCCAGGGGGTTGGGGAGTAGGATTGTAAAGGTTTTCTGCAATACTTTTAGTTAGAATATGTGCCAATACCTATAGAAATATGCCTATGATTTCACATTTTAAAATTCATTCTTAGGCTTTTTAAAAGTTTTCACATTTCAGGAACATCTACTAAAATATATATGCCAATGGAAAGTAGCTTTTTAGTTTGTTTTCTATTAAATAGCCTTTCTAGAATGCTTGGAGGCCATGCACAAGGTGATCGGGGACTGACTTAAAGGCAGGTTGGGAACCTATAGATAGCGACAGAGGGATGTGTGAATGAGGGAGAACATGCGAGAAGGCCCGTCTTCGAGCCCTGAGGATCAGCAGTCCCTCCCACATAACGCAGCCCACCAGGGAGAGCACCAGTTGGTCAGGCGTTCTGCCTGTAGGCTACTGAACTGACTTCTCATAGGATCTAATTACTAGCAACCTTATTTTTAATATAGTTTTGATATAGCTAATGTAATTATTAGTTAATAGAGTTAATTAAGTTAACATTAATATTATTTTTAAATTATTAACATTATTTTAATTACTAAGTAATATCATTTAATAATATTAATATTAAGTTAACTAAGCTAATATTAGTTAATTAACACTTTCAGTATAGTTAATTGATGAAATCAACTTGCATTTTAACACCAAGGGAACAGCCACTGTTATCTTGGGTAATTTACTTAGGTCTCTTTTGGCCTCAGTTTCCACACCTGAAAATGAGAATTCCAATAATATCTACCTCACAGGGTAGTTTTGCAAATGAAATTATATAAATGCCTGGTAGCGTATGAAGCGCCTACATGGCAAATATCCTTTACAGTTACTTTTGTTGGGCATTTTAAAATAACTTTTTTTTTTTTTGCTACAGAAATAACACATCTGATGTTAAAAATTAGGAAATATACAAAGGACACATAAAACTAAGGGTCTTCTATAATTCACAACATCTAATTTGAGCCACTATTAATTATTTGTGAGTTGTCTTTCCAGCCTTTTTTTTTGCTACTTTTTATTGATATTATTATTTTAGAAAATTGGGATCATACTGTTTGGAATGTTTTTAAATGACACTTTCAACTAATAACATCATGAATATATATTTCTCTGTCATTAAATAGTTTCTACAGCATCTTTTATAGTGGCTGAATATAATTTTATTGTATGTTTACAAAAAATTTATTCAAACAATTAAATTTATTCTAACTTTTAGGTTATTTGCTTTCTTCTTTATTGTTCATGTTATCTAAACAATTTAATGAATACTCTTGTAGCTAAATTTTTGCACCTTTATAATTAATTTCCAAAATTTGTATTGTAGGGCAGAACGTATGTCTGTATTTATGCTTTTTTGATGATTGTTATAAATTACCATTAAGTAGAGTTATATGACTTTATACTACCTGCAGCAGTGAATGCAGACACTCTTCCCCACTCCCTTGTCAACCTCAGATATCACATAAGAAGGGACACATTCTGGGGTCTGGCCCTGTGGCCTACTGGTTAGGTTTGGCGTGCTCCACTTTGGCAGCCTGGGTTCGCGGGTTCAGATCATGGGCGCAGACCTACACCACTCGTCAGCCACGCTGTGGTGCTGCCCCACATACAAAATAAAGGAAGATTGGCACAGATGTTAGCTTAGGGCCAATCTTCCTCAGCAAAGAAAAAAGAAAGAAAGAAAGAAAGAAAGAAGGGGCACATCCACAAAACAGCTTTCCTAGTGTTCCTTTCGATTTATGAAGGGGGAAGCCAGGATGTTTCCAGGCTCCTCAGGACTCCTAAAGTCACCAGTTAATAAAGCAATTTCTGTACAGATGGTGTGTGAGCACTCGGGGCTTCCTTGGCAAAGCTCACTATAATCCTCTTTCTGAGGACTTATTATGGGAACAGTAGTGGCTTGGTGACTAGTCTGACCTAGATTTTAGAGTCTGTTGTGCACTTTTTCAGAATCTTTTCAGGTTTAGTAAACATTACCTTTCCCATCTTGGGTTTCTGATGATTTGTTTCTTTTGAAAATAAGGTATCATACAGACTTACCTAAATGAAATTCAGAATGATTACCTTATTGCCTTTGGAGGTGCCAAGCTTGGTGAGTTGTTCTACTCCAGAATATTAGATGGAAGGATTTAAAAAACATGCTTTGCCAGCTACACTTCTCTTTCCTATGAAAATGCATCTTTAAACCATTAAAGTGCCATCTGAATGCTGCAGGGGGCGGCCTGCAGGCGCTCTCTCCTTCCACTGGTCAACAGTGCCATCCGTTCAAGGAGGAAGAGCTAGACCACACGGTCAGTTTAAATCTTTCTTTAAAGAAGGTGGCTCCAAATTGCCCACAGAGAGATCGCAGCCAATAAATTTTCACCATGAATCCCATCTCTAAATTTTCACATAACTAAAATAGAAAAGATGATGTCTAATCCTTATGGGCTTTAATGACTAAAATGAAGGCAGGACCCTTTGGCTAATGGACGAGGATCACACTGTTCTCTCTTCCTGAGGCCATAGGAACATTCCTATGGACCCTGGTCAGCTTGCCTCTGAAACAGCCATGGCCTTAAGAGAACACCAGACGCCCCTACTCTCTGTACCCAGAGCTGTGAGCTTCCCAGGAAACTCAAACGACAAGATGGGAAAAAGGATCCAAGCCTGTATCAAGGGAACAAATCAATGAAAGAAGGGTGAGGAAAGGACACATCCTTATCACCACAGCTAATGGGGTTTAAGAAACTGGTAGGAAATTTTATTTATTTATTTTTTTTCCCCCAAAGCCCCAGTAGATAGTTGTATGTCATAGCTGCACATCCTTCTAGTTGCTGCATGTGGGACGCGGCCTCAGCATGGCCAGAGAAGCGGTGCATCAGTGCGCGCCCGGGATCCGAACCCCGGGCCACCAGCAGCAGAGCGCACACACTTAACCGCTAAGCCACAGGGCTGGCCCCTGGTAGGAAAATTTAAAAGTATACATATTAAATTATCCATTTCAGTCCCCCAGATAGTTTATTTAGCACTCTCAAAACTAACTATATGAGATAGAAACTCAATGGGAAGAATCTATGCTACTTTTAGATGATTATTAAAATAAATTAAAAGGACATCATCAAAACTCATTTTTTTTTGCACAAATAATTCATGGAAGAAAGAAGTTATTAAGCAGTAAATAACTGATTTAGCTCTTTTCACTGAAAAGACTGATGTGTTAGTAAGTTTTGAAATTTCAATCTAGGCCCTCTCGGACATTGGTAAAAATGAATCAGTGAGTCAGGATGATTTGAGGATATAATCCCTGGACAGTATTTGCAGCCAAAGGAGAGGCAGAAATATGGGATGTGGTCCCCGTCAGCAGAGTCAGGGAGCTAACACTAATTCATTGGAACAATTAGCAAAATCTATAAGCAATGAACCCAGAAACTCTGTGACATGTAATTAAATGTCAAATGCTGTGATACACACTATAAAATGTAGCAGTTCAGAAGATAAAGGCAAGAGTCGTCTGTAAGAGCATCAACATGACACTGTGAGTGCAAACGTGATCTAAGGGGTGCCAGTCAGTCAAGACTTCTCTCAAAAAGTTGACAGTTTTCAACTGGTGAGGACCTACTCAGGTATGGACACCAAAGAAGAAAAGTGAAGTCTAGAACAGACGAGAAAGTGGAGGCCATAACAGTAAATAGGCTAATAGCATACAGGAAAATAACAAAAGCAATAACAAGGAACAGAACATTCTTACCGGAAGGAAAAACAAATTTTGCGCACGCAGAATCGCTGCCTGATTATTTGAGGCAGAAAGACTTATGTTTGATAGATTGGTAGTTGCGGGGATTGCTTCCTCTGAGTCACTCAGGAAAAACTGCAAAGAAAATGTTTTTTTCAATGAATTTGTGCCAAGGACTAGATTAAAGGGTTAGCAGGTAGGTGCTAAGTGTGTTAATGACTGTGTTCCCTCTGCACAGTAAGCAGGATGATGTGGGCAATCCAGCATCTATACTTCAAACGCATTCGAATAGCTTCCTCTTCTCCTTTTTGAAGCTTTGAGAATCTCTATTGAATGATTAAATAACTATTATTGTGCTACACACTGAACAGTGAATTCCAGAACTACAGAATCGACATTAAACAAAACAGAAGCACCTCTGTTAAATATTAAATTAAAAATGTCCAGAGGTAGTTGGCCCAGTGGTGTAGCAGTTAAGTGCATGCTCTCCGCTGCTGAGGGCCCAGGTTTGGATCCCGGGCACGCACTGATGCACCGCTTCTCAGGCCATGCTGTGGCGGCATCCCATATAAAGTGGAGGAAGATGGGCACAGATGTTAGCCCAGGGCCAGTCTTCCTCAGCAAAAAGAGGAGGATTGACATGGACGTTAGCTCAGGGCTGATCTTCCTCACAAAAAAAAAAAAAAATTAAAAATGTCCAGAAGGGGCCAGCCTGGTAGCATAGTGGTTAAGTTTGTGTGCTCTGCTTCAGAGGCCCAGGGTTCACGGGTTCTGATCCCGGGCGTGGACCAACGCACCGCTTGTCAAGCCATGCTGTGGCGGTGTCCCATATATAGTAGAGGAAGATGGGCACAGATGTTAGCCCAGGGCCCATCTTCCTTGGCAAAAAAGAGGATTGGCAGCGAATGTTAGCTCAGGGCTAATCTTCCTCACACACACACACACAAATGTCCCAAGTGTAGGGCAGAGGGCTTGGCTAGAACTAGGTTTGAGGCTGATATCATCACGCACACAGACTTTCAACTCTCCACCACAAAACAAGAGCCTTTAGAATGTTTTTGCAGTATCTTCACCATCTTGGTTCAAACATTAAATAAATCAGTGGAGTTTTATGAGTTTTTGATTTTAAGAAAAGAAATTAATTTTATGGGTAAAATGCAATAATGGGCATGAACATTCACATCTATTATTTGTGAGTGCTTGGCAGCTCAGGATCACAATAGATTAAAATTTGAGAGGATGGAGGTTCTTAGGACTGTTAGAAAGGGGGTCCTAATTAAAAAAAAAGTAATCCTGAGAAAATAAAGATGATTAGCTCCTATGTAACAGTCACCAATATCAGCGCCCAGAAGGAAAGTGTCAACCTGTTAGCAAGGTAGGAGCATTCAATCTCTCTCTCTGTTTCTCTATCTCTGTCTCTCTTTTTCTACCTCTGTCTCACTCTGATTCTCTTTCTGTCTTTCTCTCTCCCTGTCTCTCTCTGTCTGTCTGTCTGTCTCTGTTTCTCTCTCTCTCTCTATCTCTCTGTCTCCCTCTTTTCTACAGAAGCTGCAATACAGACTATTTAAGTGACCGAGGATCAGTCACTTTTGTGTACTGTGGCTGAGGGTCAGAGGAGTGTTTAGTAAAAATAAACCAGAGAATCACACGGGCCAAGTTCCCTTTACTGAAAGAAATTCACCTTATCCATAAAACTAGGTTGTGTTTGCTGCATAGGGCTGACCATACATATTCAAGGTTTAGAAAGAAAAACTTTCCTGCATCGTTTCTGTGGTTTCTTTTGTTTGCTTCTATTAATTTATTTCCTTTGATGGCACAGATGTTGTCAAATACCTAAACTAATTTACATAGGTAGATAAGAAGGCATTTATTTAGTATATTCTTGGGAACACTCAGATTCCAAGAATGACACCAGATACAGTGTTTCTACTCATTATATCATTTGATCAAATGCAGCAAAATGCTGACTTAAAACTCAAATAAATGTGGTATATTTCTTTATTTAAACTAAATAATTTATTGAAAATGTCACAGCCCCTGGTAGAACTATAAATGTGCTAATTCTTTGGAAGAAAATTATGTCAGAAAAAACACTAATGGAGTAATTGCTTGGCAAATACCATACTCCAAAATATTACAAATTTAGATTTGACAGATTCAAAATACAATTGATTTAAACATTAAAAAATCAAGAAATGACGAACAAGATGAGACTATTTAGCTTGATAGGTTAGTAGTCTTAAGCACCTGGGATCTTAAAATTATTAACAAAAACTTGTTGAAGGGTACAAACTTGCAACTCATAGACAAATCGGTCCTGGAGACCTAACGCACAGTTTGTTAAATATAGACAACAATATTGTATTATAATCATCAAACTTGCTAAGAGACTAGATCTTATTTATTCCCTCTGCAAAAAAGAAATGATAATTATGTGATGCAATAGAGGTGCTAACTATTGCTACAATGGCAATCATATTACAATATATAAATGTACCAAATAACATGTTGTACATCTTAAATATTTACACAATGTTATATGTCAAATGTATTTCAATAAAAAACTTCTTGATTATATCACCATAAAGAGAAGAAAAATTCTTGCCATACAATGAGTAGAAATACATCCTGTGAAAATTTTGTCTGGCAAGTAGGCTATATAATAAGTATGACAGTTTGAACTTGAAAATCAATAAAAAACTTCAGTCACTGTACCCAACAATGCTTCCTTAACCTTTCTGCTACCTTTTTCTAGTATTGAATACTACCCCTAAAATCAAGAAAATCTTCATTACGTCTAGTGGCATCACACTATAATTTTTTGTACCAATTTCCCCTCTTCTGTCTTCTTAGACAATTTAAAATAAACTCATGTCATCCCCTAATTATAGCCAGGCAAATACTCGAGAGTTATGAATCCCTGGTCCTTCTTCCTTCCAGGTTAAACTGCCACAACTTTCTCCAGAGAATGAATTTCTAGCATCGTAATTATTTGGAGACCTCCTCTTTGGACCAATTTCAATATTCTACAACCTCTGTCATCATTGAGAAAATGATATCCTCATCTTGAACAAAATATCCTAATAAAGTGCTAATGCGTCTTTTTCACATTTCCCAGGCAATGTAAAACATCATGAATTATGTTTTTCAAATAATATTAAATTGTGAACATGCTATTTAATATTGTTTTATGCCTGATGACATCACTGCATTTGTCACTTGGCTGGAATTAGAAGTCTGGATAGACTACTAGTCGACCACAACTAACTCCTTATCTGTGTGGCTCACAAAGATAGGCTACTTATAATATTCTCTGAGAAGTTCTCCGAAAAGATCGCAAAATGACATGGGAAATCACATGATGATATTGTCAAAATGTCAGAAAAAAGATAGCAGAAGATTTGAGCTTCTCATACATGATTCTGAACAGTCAGCTGGAAACTAAAATGGAACAGAACACACGTCCTTTGCAATTTGGTACCCCAAACCCTATATTTGAAAAAAATCTGGATAACCGATGGTTTCTCTCTACTTTTTTGGGGTGTTTGGTGTCACGATGTGAACATCAGGTGTTTAAAATGTCATGGTAAAATCTCACAATTCATTTTAAATAAAACTGACCAGGATGTTTTGTCATATACAACTGAGTGTAACGCGATTTTTAAAAGCCAGTCCTCTAAACACACCATTCCCGTTGACCCAGGTTTTTGTAAGGGCTGTGAAAATGCAGGCTCAGAATAAATATTAGTGACTAAAAATGCAT
Organism: Diceros bicornis minor; assembly: GCF_020826845.1. Lineage (NCBI taxonomy): Eukaryota > Metazoa > Chordata > Mammalia > Perissodactyla > Rhinocerotidae > Diceros > Diceros bicornis. The sequence goes on from NC_080759.1 coordinate 55,923,127, forward strand.
GTGAAGGCTCAACGTGAAATGGCCCATCCACTCAACGGCAGAGGGAGATTGTGGGCAGCCTCATCCCACATCTCATTCCTAACGCATCTCTCCCCTTTGAGGTAAAGAGGGTCATGGCAAGTGATGACAGGGAAGCAGTCAATAAGGGTTGCTTGCCACTGGCTGGAAAAATACAGGGCAAACTGAGAGGTCTGCCTGCTGTGGAGGGACTGTGCATCAAAGAGAAAATGAGAACCTGTAAAACATTCTGCTACGTGAAATCAGCCAGACACAAAAAAACAAATATTGTGTAATTCCAGGTATATGAGGTTTCTAGAATAGAAAAATTCATAGTAACAGAAAGCAGAGTAGAGGTTGTCAGGGGCTGGAGGAAGCAGGAGTGGAGAGTTACTGTTTCATGGGAACAAAGTTTCTGTTTAGGATGATGAGAAAGTTCTGGTTGCACAACATTGTAAATGTACTTAACACCACTAAATTGTACACTTAAAGATGGTTATAATGATAAATTTTATGTTATGTATATTTTACCCAATAGAAAAATAACAAACATTAAAAACAGGAAAAGGGAAAAAAGGAAAGTATTTTTGCTTTGTCCCTAATGGAACACTTAAAAATCACAAGGGCTATACATGAGGACCTGAATGAGGCTATGATTTTAAAAAGGTGAAGTTTTCCAACAGAAAATAAAATTTTCTTTCCAGTGACTTAAGCAAAGCTGGCTCTTGAAAGCACCCCCTCCTCGTAACACACAAAAGAGCTGCTATTCTTGTTGAAATGTGAGTCGACCTCCTGCATTAGCCTCACTGGGTTAACAACTGCTAAGAAATCGCAAAACTACAACTCGGGCGTGGGGCTAAATTAGTCTAGAAATTGTGTTCCCAAAGGAACTACCACGACAAATTTAAAAAGCTAAGCTGCGTTAAATAGAACCTCTCCAGGGTGGAGAGTTTGAAGTAGGGCTAGGAAAAAAGGCACAAAAACAACACTGGGAGCTTTTGACTGCAAGCAGGTAAACACTGGATTTTACCCACATCCCTAGTGGAAGGTCTTCCCCAAATTTGAGTGACTGGCCTGGAGCCTTCCTCCCTTGCATGGCCCCCATTGATACTCATTTCTGACTGGCCAGCCCCTGAATGCTGCATCAGCACCACGTGGTGATGTGCATGACTGCTGGACAGACCCAGCAGACCCAGGTCTGTCATGGCACCCTGTGTCTGCCTCACCCAGTCATAATTCAAGAGGGCAGGGATCAGCACAGCTGGAGAGCAGTTCTTTGTAAATCCTCCGTATGTGATCGAAGACGGTACCCTGATGAGCAAGTCTTTCCCCTCTGTGATTAATAAGAAATTATAAGAAAGCTCTATAACTAGGGAAAATATTTCCTTTCTCTGTCTAAAGTCAGCTTTCATACTGTTTTATGATGTTTCTTCGAAATAAATACAAGAGGAGCATCTGTATGGAGAACCACCACTAATTTCAGGGCATCAGGTATCAAAGAAAATGCCATTTCTCTTGTACTGGTGGAGGAAAAAAACTGCTTGAGCAGTTCTGATTTCCTTTCCCTTTGCATCACTAGACAGGAAAAAAAAAAAAAAAAAAGGAATTTAGCTTATCTAGCTTATTGCTCGCCCCGCAACCTCTACTGCCGCAGATGGTAGCTCAGTACGTGGAGCGAAGCCTTACTTCATTTCTTTCCTAAAGATCATCCATCATACTTTTAACATGTCTCCCATAGACTTCTCTATCTCACTTGGCAGTGAACTCCTTTCTTTGAGGGGAAAGAAAATGACCCTGAAAGATGTATTTCTGGTACTGGAGATTCATTTCTTCTTTAAAGGGATCACAGTTACTGTAAAAAAAAAAATTCTACTGCTAAATGCTCAGCTTGTCATTTATAGACAGTGACTGAACTGCATGCCAATCATTACTAATTATCCTGTATGAAATACAATGAGCTTCCAAAACAGATTGGTTTTCCATTTAGATTCTGTCTTTAAAAAATTAGGTAAAAAATCCTGGTTTTATAAGGTCAAACTGGATTTCATAAAAAGAAATGGGTTTCTTTTTTAAAGGCTTATGTGCTTGTCATTTATTTATTCATTCCTTCATTGAGTAACTACTGAATGGCTACATCTTATATAGAAGGTGCTTTCCTAGGACATGTGAAAAAATAAAGAAAAAAGACCTCACTCTTAAGTGTGTGAATGTCCTGTTAAATGTCTTGTCCCTGTAACTTGTATGTCAGCCAATGGAGAAGGTCAATAAACTCAGGAAGCATGTTTTATCCACTTTGAGCATGCACAAGTGAGTGAACACACTCTTGAGGGATGAGGCAGCTTAATTATAAGGGCACTGTGGCAATCACCCCTTGTTAGGGCAACTGAACACTCTGTGTCTGTTAGAATGTCTCAGAACAGTAGCTAGTGTGCCCTGATATCCTTCAGGACTGTCCTGTTCCCCATCCCTTCACGGTGGAATTTACTTCTGACCCAGCTGTCTCCTGCAGCTTTAATTTACCCAACTCATCTGGGAGCTTGCTGGTGCATTCTCCTGGAGAGCTGGGCCTCTGAGTAGCAGGACTAAAGCACAAATGCACGTTATGAAGTTGAGCATGAGGAACTCATTTTAGGAAACACACATGTTTCCACAGGCTCTGGCCACTGCCCTTTGTCTTTCTATCTTCCTCCTCTGGGGTGTCTTCATGCCCTTGAAATATCCAAAATACTGCCTGTGAAGGTTAGGCTAATAATGGCTAGTAATACTTTTGCAGAAGGGTTCTTCCAGGGAAGTCTCTCTTGTCTTGGTCTTAAGTCCCTCATCTTACATTCCCCACCCTCATTCTAATGACAGCTCTGGGGCCACAGTAAAAATCCCCTTGGGTCATCGTCACAAAGAAAGCCCTTGCCGATCTATCTGGGTCCCTCATGAGCACGTGCCTCAGGCTGACTGATCTAAGTCTCTACTTGAGCCCTTGCATTTTAAAGTCCCTCTAGAGCAGGGTAGTTCTTCAGGGAATTACTTGTCCAGACATGGCACCATTTTCCAGTTATCCTCCAGTCAGTATTGATTAAGCCCTTGTTGGAAATAACTGATGTCATGGTCCAGGTATTCCTGAGACCTCAAAGATGAGGCCACCATCCCATAGGGAGCTCTCATTGTCCCTGAAGCAGAAAGATGGCCTCAGATGCTGTGAATGGAGAAGGGGGGGAGATTAGCTTAGTGTTACTAGCTGACTTTACAGAGGAGCAGGAGGAGGCCTAGGATGGTAGAGTTCCCATGGTGAACTTCACTCATCAAGACAACTCCACATAGAAATGCAAGACTAGGGTCAGCTGGTCCTGTCTGCTGACTGCATGGGCTTGAACCCTGAGCCCTCTCCCCACAGGCACCATTAGTTGTAACTGCCTACAGGGGCAACTGGGAGCAGCCTCTTTCCTGAGCTGACCTCTGAGGCTGAGTGGGTGGGTGGAGGAAGGAGTGGTTGTGGTGGTACCTCTCACTGACCTTGCCTGGGGAGGCCTAGGTTAGGCCCTGACCTCATGTTCTTTCTCAGGGGAACTCCTAGAGGGGGCTGGGCATGTGGGTGAGGTGAGGTGGGGACAGCCAGCATGCGTGTCCTCTGGTTGATGACGTGGGAGGACACTCAAGAATCCATACCCCCACCTCCTGATAGGGCAGGAGGGGAAGGAAGGCAAGTTTTTCTCTGACAGCCCCGTTCCAGTGTCCATCTCCTGAACTCCTGGTATCCATTCCTTAGAACACAGTCCAGTAGGCCCTGCTCTCTGCCTGAGCCATACCACCTCCCTACACACTTCTACTATTGGCTCTCAGACTCTTTTATAACAGTTTTACCCAGCTGTCTGTCTCCTAGATTCCATCATGAACTCCTGGAAGGCAGAGAACTATCTTTGGGTTCTGAATATCTAGCAACATACCAGGCACATACTTATGCTCAATAAATTTTTTTTTGCTGAATGAATGCTGTCTGATTTATGAAAACTATGTCTTTATTATTTAACGTATGTGCTCTATCTCCTTAACCTGATTTTGTGCTTCTGGAAGCCAAGGATTGTGCCTCACGATCCTCTGCAGTTCCAACAACTGGTAAAGCATCCAACATGTGAAGTATCATTAAGCCTTATGGTTGATGGTGATGATGTCAGAATAATAATAAGGATGTGTCTCAATGTGCATTGATTACTTATGTGTCTATTTTTAAGGATATACCAGTAATGATCATATCGATATGGTAAGAGCAACCACTGGTTAAGTATTTACAAAATGCCTGGTACTGTCCTAAGTGTGGTAGGAACATCAGCTCATCTACCCTAATAACTGCCTTGGCAGACAAGTGTCAGTTCTCATTTTGGAGAAGGAGAAATGGAGCCTGTTGAAGTTTAATGAAAACTCTCCAAGATCATACAGCTAGTAAGGTGGGGAGCTGATGCCTGAAATCAGTCCTTTTAAACTCCAGAGCAGGACATCTCTCCCACTGCATCTCCTTCATCTGATCGTTCTGTTGTCCTGCTGACGTTCCATGTCATTTCTGGAGCCAGGAGCCACAGCGAGCAAGGATGTGGGAAGCTGCTGGAAGGAGCCGCCCTCTCGCAGGTGACTTCCGCAGAAAACATCCTTCTCCCTAGTGAGGCTGCCGCTGCAGGAGTTGGATATTGAATTTAACAGGCAACAATTGGTGTTACCAAAGGAGGTACGAGCAAGGTTGCCAAATTCCACCAAGACAGGCATTGAAAGCAAAGATGGCCCTGCCTGCTGGGAGCCCTGACTCACCATGTTGAACACGGCCATGGTCAGTATGATGGCCGTGGTGATGACCGTGAGGCAGATCCGTGGCCAGGGGCGGTTCGCGATGATGCCCGACGACTTCAAAAGCCACAGGAGAGACGCAGAGGCCTTTTTGCTGCATTGCTGTGAGGAGAGAGAAAGAAAAAGAAATGTATTGCTATTTTGTGTATTCTCTCAGGTTTCTTAATGATGTTTAAAACCACAAGATGCACCCATATTCTTCCCAGATTAAACAAGTAGGCTCTGTCCTCCCCTGGGGTCCCATACCAGCTCCCAAACCTTATTAAAATTATGTTGGCATCATTGTGACAAATTAGGGACAAATTAACTAAATTTCTATGATAAATGTAGGATGTGCTTGTATGTCCTTTAAAACAGACCTGAAATTATGTTTAAAAAAAATCTTCTGGTAAAGGAAAAATATGTCAGTTAATCAAAACACTCTGGAGGATGTGCTGGGTCTCAGATTACAGCTATGATGAAGCAGTTGTTATACATTCAGCCGATTTATGTAGAAAACAGATGAACACGTAGCTAATCATAAGAATACAACTGGACCACAAAACGGTTTGGCGCCTGTACCTCCAAAGACAACACCCAAAGCACACACACCCAGGTGTGTGTCATGGTGATGTCTTTACTTCATCCCATCTTGTGGGGGCTTCTTCCCTCACAGAGAAGCTCTCTTTTAAATTTTTAATTGTGTTAAAAAACATACAATATAAAACTTACCCTCTTATCCATTTTTAAGTGCTCAGTTCAGTAGTGTTAACCATACTCACATCACTGCGTAGCAGATCTCTAGATCTTTTCACCTTGCACAATTGAAACTCCATACTCATTAAAGAATTCCCCTTCCCCCTCCCCTCGCCTCCAGCAACCACCATTCTACTTTCTGTCTCTAAAGGTTGGATTGCTCTTGGTACCTCATATAAGTGGAATCATACAGTATTTGTCCTTTTGCGACTGGCTTATTTCATTCAGCATAATGTCCTCCAGGTTCATCCATGTTGTAGCATGTGACAGAATTTCCTTCTTTTTATAGGGTTAAATAACATTCCGTTCTATGCATACACCACACTTTGTTTATGCATTCTTCTGTCGTTGGACACCTGTGTTGCTTCCAACTTTTGGCTATCATGAATAATGCTGCAATGAGCAGCATTACTGTGTTGGAAAAGCTCTTTGGATACAAGAAGTAACCGAGGTCTTTACAGAATGGCAGCCAGAGTTCCCTATCCATTTGCTGTGGGCCAGACACTGCTCTGCAGGATCTCAGTGGATAGGCTCATCACCTCCTGAAGGCTACCTTTGCAGGGAGGCGCCACTGTGACCCTCATCTTTGTCCAGGTGGTGAGAGAGCAGAAGCAGCAAGAGTTCTAAAGTGTGGATACCACAAACTCTGCCTGTGCCAGGCACTGGGGTGGGTATTTACATATGTTATCTGCTAGGACAAGCAGTACTTGAGAGTTCTCCAGGGATCTAATTTTCTTTTTTGGAAGATTGGCCCTGTGCTAACATCTGTTGCCAATCTTCCTCTTTTTTTTCTCTCTCTTTTTCCTCCTGAAAGCCCCAGTACATAGCTGTGTATCATAGTTGTAGAGCTATAGCTCTCCTATGTGGGATGCCACCTCAGCATGGCTTGATGAGCTGTGAGAAGGTCCGCGCCCAGGATCCGAACCGGCAAACACTGGGCCGCCAATGCAGAGCACGCGAACTTAACGAGTGCATCACTGGGCCGGCCCCAGGGATCTAAATTTTAACCTCCATGCTAAAGGGATAGTAGCCTCAAGGCTATGTGTCCTGGAAACATTAAAAAAAGTTATGATTTCAAAAAATTCAGAAGAAGGAATAAACATATCATACCCTTTTGACTTAAGTTAATACAGTGGTAAAACTGGTGTGACATCAATAAAACTCAAATAGCAAACACTCCTTAACTACATCAATAAACAGCACTTTTATTTCTCTACCTCTTTCACATTTTCTTTTTGCTTTATTCTTAAAAATATATATCTGCTTTATTAAAACCGTAAGCATTGCAATCTGTTAAACTCTGATACAACAATTAAATGAGATTGTGTAATACCAGGTGAAAGGTGGTTAGAAGAGTAGAGAACCAGCCCAGTGACCCAGGATCAAACCCCCACAGCTGTGAGACTTTCTGCAAGTTAATTAGCCTCTCTGGCCTCAGTTTCTTCATCTCTAAAATGGGAATAACAATAATAATAATATCTGCCTTCTTGGTCTTTTAAGCGGTTTAAATGAGCCACATAAGGCGCCCAGAACAGGACTCATAACAGTTAGCTCTTCTCGTTATATTTATGAAGCAAACGTAATACTTCTCAGAAACATTTTAGTGACTAAAAACTCTATTTGCTTTATATCTATACGAACAAAAAATCTAATTTTTCCTCCTTTCCACTATGGTTTTTCCTTCAGTTCCTGATAGAAGAGAGGCAGAAAGATCGTCTGTGGCACACAGCCCCCACTGACATAGAATCCCAGGACAATGTTTGGGGCTTACTCCACGGGCTGGTGCTCCCAGGGCCTCCTCTGATTCCTCTTAGAGCCTGTCTGGCAGCATGAGCTGGTGCTGCCCTGGGTCCAGGGGCTGCTGGGAGCTGAACTGCCGGCTGGTGGCGGGAGGTGCACTCGGCCAGGCTCTTTAGGGCATTTTCCCACCAGCAATGTGGGAGGGGCCAGATTTGTGCCCTAGGCTTCTTCCCAAGAGCAGGGTTTGGATGGGGGTTGGTGGTGGCATTAAATCTGTCATCGAATAAGATGCTCTTTATTTTTATTTTTTGGTGAGGAAGATTAGCCCTGAGCTAACATCTGTTGTGAATCCTTGTCTTTTTACTGAGAAAGATTGGCCCTGAGCTAACATCTGTGCCCATCTTCCTCTACTTCATATGTGGGATGCTGCCACAGCATGGCTTGATAAGCAGCGCATAGGTCTGCATGTGGGATCTGAACCCATGAACCCCGGGCCACTGAAGCGGAGCGTGCGAACTTAACCACTGCGCCACCGGGCTGAAGACGCCCTTTAATGCTCTGAACATGCAGTATCTTGGAGAGTCATACAGCTAGAGGATACCCACTTGAGGGTCAATTATCATTATCATTTAATGCATGCTACTTCTAATAATATTAATACCACAGACCCTAATCAGATCTGTCTTCTGGAGGACAATCTATAATAAAGTGTGAAGAGCAGAGATTCAAACAGAACATCATAGTTATCTCGCTCATCAGGAGATGATGGCATTTGGTTTGATTTTGGCAAATTAAGACAACATGTATTTGCAACCTAATCAACCAAGATTACTGTTTTTATTTAAGGGGAAATTATCAAAATCAATGCTTTTGTGTCTGTACACAGAAATTATCAATAGATATGATAATGAAAATGTTAAGAGCAGAAAATACAAAACTTTACCACTTTAGGAGAAAATTTACATCTAGCTCAGATTCCAATCACAGTCAATTAAGTAAACTATTATCTAGTTATAACACAGACATTTCATTGAAATTATGAAATTTAAAAAGTTACTCTGTTTGAATGTCTAAAATAGTACACGGTGATAACCTCACCAAATATGCTACCTAATAGGAATATGTTATATTCTGAGCAGAGGCTACTCATTTACTGAAACAGATGTGGGCAGACACACATGAATTTTTTTCTGCTCCTGCAACATGCTGGGAAAAATGATAAATTGGTGGCCCTAGAAACTACTGTCTACGTGTGCCTACTGAATACGTGGCAGGATGACCAGGAAAACTGTCATGTTCCTATTCACCTCTAGAAAGAACAACACTTGGAACTATTCACGTGTGTTTGGCACATGCTCGTTCAGGACAACGGACTCAGGATGCAATAGATTCAATTCCTTCTCTCGTGTAGTCTTCATGTATGCGTCAAAGTCACCCCATGCAATCGTTTTTAAACTCATCATGCTGAATATTCATTGTTTTCAAGGTCAGGGAAGCAGGCAGCCTCCCTTATCTTTTCATTCCCATCACGAAATAGAGGCAACATAAATAAAACTGTGCTAAAATACGAAGACTGGTAAACATTGCTGGTGGCAAGGACAAGGAAATAGAAGAAGATGATAGAGCTGTGTACCCTGAACTACGATGACAGTGAGGGCAGAAGAGGAGGAAGATAAAGATGTTAGGGGAGCAGAAGAAATCAATGATGGGGAAAAAGAGGAGAAAAAGGACTTTAAGATCTTAAAATAGAAGAAATCTGATTAAGGAAAAATGAGACCATTGACTCAATTTGCAGTGCTGAATAAAAATTACAACTTGGATCTTGACATGATAATTTACTTCAGTTTATTCTATTTTGAGTTAAGTATTCAAATAAAGTCCCTGATGGAAAAATAAGTTTATCAAAATTTACACCATCCTAATGAAACATTATAAATGATAACATCTCAAAGAATATTTTGGCATTTATTCAGAAGATGCTATTCACATGAAAAGGAGAGAATGTCTGCTATGAGCCTGGTTTAGTCATCCTATTTCATCTTTGGTTTAATTACTGGAGTAAGTTCAGCCCAATCTGTTTCCTCCCTTTCTTGATCATCAATGTGTCACACGGTATCCTATGATGGCTTCTTACTTACTGTGAGCTCACTATGGACCTTCTAGAAGTGCTCTTGGCTGTTAATGCCACATCTATCCACTGACAGATACAGAATTGGTACCAAATTTAGTGGGAGATGTAAAAGGAGAAAGAATATAAATTTACATAAAAACCCTATCACAGAGCTGGTGCTAGGGGCAAGGATGAGTGTAGTTTGCTAGAAAGGGTGTGGAATGAATGTCGGTGTTCTTCAGTATAGGCAGAATAGTCTGCACATAAAAATAAAATGTTTCTGCACTGTATTTGGATTAAAAAAAACAACAACAAGAAAAATACCTCCACCAAGAATATTTTCCTTGCCTTTTTTTTTTTTTTTGAATCTTTTATTACTGGAAACAACTGGTAGTCTCTCACTCTAAAATTCTTTGTAATTTAATGTAATAATTACAGACTGCATTCACAATTCCATTAATGCCCATTTTAAAAATAAAATGAAGTAACTGAAAAGAAGTAGATGCTTATATTAAGTGAAGTTTAATAAAATGAAAACATTCAGAAAAGTTATAAACAAATCATAGTGGCTGAGTAGCAAACTTTTATTATTTGAAAAACAAAACTCCTCTTAAAATCTTGCCTGAAAAATATGGTGAAGTTTATTATATAAGCACACACTTTTGTGTATTTGCCTAAAGGAACACCCACTTTGGTGTTTTAACTGGCTGAGGACTGTCTTTCTGAATGGCAGCAACAAGCTGTAGCACTAATTACTTCTAACATTTAATGTCACAGAGACTGCCGTGTGTACTTTGGTTATTTAATTATTTGAATTTCCTACAGAAAGACTTCTTTATTTCAATCAATCATATTTTACAAAATCAATTGGTTTCTTTCATATGCCCTGGATGAGCCACATTCTTCAGTCATTCATCCACTGCATGGCACTCACAGCCTGTCCACGTTGTGTGATCTTTGCTGACATGCTTGTCTCTGGCCACACGGAGAGCTAGTTGAGGAGAGCAATCACATCACAGCTGTCTTTGTATTCCCAGAAGCAGCACAGTGTTCGGCAAAGAGCAGGAACTCAACAGATGCTTGCTCAATATGTTCACTATCTTAATGATGGACCCAAAGAGACATTCTCTGGGGCTGGAAACAAAGAAGGAGCTCACTCCAGAGGGACTGAGGTTGTGGGATTGGTCCAGGAGTGTCCTGGAACTGGACAGAGGCTATAACACCTAGGGATAGGCTTTTAATGCCCACAGGGAAAAGATGTTACCTTGGGCCTGCAAGAGGTGGGCAGCTGGGACCAAGACCCCTAAATGAAACCAGAGGCCTCAGAAGGATGTTTCCTCCATGTAAAGAAGTCTAGAAGAACTCCATGCACTAGTTTAGGAGAGTATCAGTAAACTTCCAATGATAAATTCAAAAGCTAAATATGGGTGTTGGGTTTGAAATGACATTATCTGCTTCATAATGAGAATACCAAGTTGAGAGGTTATTAACCAGACTAAAACATGGAGAAAGTCCTTGGCGGTCTGGCAGAAGTAAGAACAACACTGCTTATAAACAATACTTTATATCATGGGGTACACTGCATATTACCTCACAATAAAAAAGAAATTATGAACTACATAAGACAATGAACCTTATGAGGAAGAATCAACAGACATAACAGATAGTAGAATTAGTACCACAAGATCTGCAGATAGTATATTAATATGAAATAGCCTATAAGATTAAAGTAATAAAAGATGGATTATAGTCTGTAATGAATTAGCAAGTTGTTAAAAGAAAATAGCCATATTTTAAAAAGGATCCACATAGACTCTCTAGAGACGAAAATGTAGATATTGAAATTAAAAACTCAATAGTTATGCATTGACAACTTGCATCATCTATCAGTGCTATACTAAACAGTGTATTGGAGGATAGATTAACTAAAGCTCCAAGCCTCCTAACAATTTAAATGAAAGTTACAAAATGTTTGAGACCCTATTTTGGAATACAAAGGGTGTTTGACTTCCAATTTCCATTCTCTGCAGAAGAAAAACAGATCATTATCACTGGGTAAGATAGATCTAAGGAAATAATCCCTAAAACAAGACAGAAAGACAAAGGGAAGAAAAATATGGAAGAGACGTTGAGGCACAGAAGACACAATAAAAAGATTTAATATATTTGTGATGAAAATTTGAGAAAAATAGAACAGAAAGACTGAGAAAGAGGCAAAATACAGGAGAAATCAGACAACAATTTTGTGGACTTGAAGCAGAACAGCTCTGTGGTTGAGGTGACACACTGAGTCCCAAGCAGGAAAACTGAAAGTAAATCTACCCCTTAACACAAGGACTCTATTGTCTCTGACAGACAAAGAGTAAATCCTACAAAAGATCCTACAAATCCTACAGTATATTTCTCCTCAGCACATTAAAGTCCAGGAAAATATGGACTCGTGCTTTCAAAATGTTTGAAAAATTATCGTAAATTATTACTCAGTGAGGAAGAAACAGACTAGTTTTTAATAGAAAAGCTGAGTGGGTCTATTATGCATAGGCTCTCACTGAAAGGATTACAAAAGTAATAATCCTTTGGTAATACAGACACTGAGTCTTGGAGGAAGGAATGCTATTCAGAAGAATGATGAACAAAGAAATTGTTAAACAATAAAAATAATAATAACAATAAATAATAAAAGCAGTTTTAATTTAGAAAAAATTAAACAACACTAATGTGGAAGATGGAAAAGGATGATCAGATGTAGAGATTTAGAACATGGCCCCTGAATTCTTCAACAAGAAGATGAAGATATTGATGGACTCAGCTATGTGCACATGTTACATGTTTTAATCACTAAAAGAAAATACTAGAATATATAACTTTCAAGTCACTAGAGGGAATAAAGGAGAATAATTAAACTCCATGGATCTGAGAGAATGCAGAAGGGGAGGAAAAATAAGTAGAAGCAAAGAAGATACACGATGGATAAAAAAAGCAAAATAAGACTGAGCAGTAATTATAACACACGTAAATGTATTACACTTGCCAGGTAAAAGAGAGAGAGTGCGGGATCAGAGAAAATAACACACAGCTGGATGTTATTTACCAGAGACACACCTAAAACCTACATAACCACAAGGAAAAGCTGAATAAAACAAGAGAAAAAAGGGAAACTGGGAAAATACTAACCAAGAAAAAGCTGGTGGAGTTACATTGATATTAGAGAAAATAGACATTAAGGGGAAAATACTCTTATAGGGTAGAAAGCTTTTTTATCAGCTGGGGTGTGACCTACTTCCCCAACCCAGGACAATATCTATATTTGTGCTTTTATCTCTGCCTGGAACAAGGCTGGTAGGCTGGCATCACATTAGCTCTGCTATACAAATCAGAAGACAACCACAGGGAGAGAAAAATTTCTTCTGACATTTTCTAGCATTTTCATTTACTGTATCTGGCATATTTGTTCTAAAAGACTATTTTTTTTTTTTTTTTGGTGGTGGTATTTTTTTTTTTCCCCTTTGGCGATGAAGATCAGCCCTGAGCTAACACCCCTTGCCAATCTTCCAATTTTTCTTGAGGAAGATTAGCCCTGAGCTAACATCTGTGCCCATCTTCCTCTATTTTGTATATGGGACGCTGCCACAGCATGGTTTGATGAGTGATGCGTAGGTCCGCGCCCGGGATCTGAACCTGCGAACCCCGGCGCACCGAAGCAGAGCACACAAACTCAACCATTACGCCACTGGGCCGGCCCCTGGTGGTGGTATTTTTGATCAGAGTCGCTCTTTGGTATTTGTTACAGAGATGTAGGTCCATTTCTGGTAGTTCAGAAAGTTAAACCTGGCAGTAAATGTGGACTTATTATTGTTACTACTACTACTGTGATGACAATTATTTTTATCGCTGATTGTAATGAAAATGTGAACTTGAATCTTATTCTATGTCTTAGCTTCTATTTAGATAAAAGGACTGTTTTGATTATCAAACAAAATAATATATATGGAGACACTTTGAAGGGCTCTCATATATGTGAAAACATTTCGCAAAGTATTATTAGTAAGGGTACTTTCTTACCAGAATATTTTGAGTCTAAATCCACTTATACATTAACTTTTTTTCCCCATTTTACAGAATGTCTTTTAAGATGGAGTTACACTATGCCCAGAATCCAGTTTTAAATAAAATGAACCAATAGCCGAATAATGTGTATTAGGAAACTAGACTAGAGGAAATACGAATGAGGTTCTATGTGAGGTTATCTTGACTTGCCAATGTGATTTTGACCAATGGATGCTTAGCAGTCACCACAAGGCAACCTCAGGGCCACGCTGGCCCATAACCATGAAGGTGGACATCCCTACCTAGTGCTGGCCACTTGTCTGCCAGTGACTCTCTCCATACACAGCCTGGCTCCCTCTGGAACGTGCCTCCAATTAATCATAAGGGTCCTAAGTCTTGACTCCAATTCTGGCTCCAAAACCTACCTGCTGTACATTACAGGGCAAGTTATGCAGCATCTGTGAGCTTCTGTTTCATTAACTGTAGAATGGACATTCCCTCCAAGACCTCTTGTAAGGATAAATGAGCCAGCATATATAAAATACCTAGCAGAGTAAGTCATCATTTTTAATATAATATAATATTTACTATTTGTAAACCGTGATGAGGTTGGATACAGAACTATTCACGGGACTCTTGCCAGTCATAAGTAGTTTACATTGATTCTGAAGGTTCTTACCCAAGGACAGGAAACCTGTGCAGGTCTTATAGTTATTAGCATACGATCCTGCTCCAAAGTCCCCATTTCCACCCTCAGGAGATCTGTTTACACATCCTGCATTATTTTTTGTGGAGGGAAACTTTTCTTCTAAATGATTGGAAATGTAAACTCACTGAAGCGTATGGCATCTCCCGAGTCCTGGGTCCCCTATCCACAAAATGCGGGGCCAGACAGGGTTCTCTCTGGGTTCTCTTTCAGCTCTTGAGTTTTACAATTCTGGAATGCTAACCAGCATCTGCTGTAGAAAGCTAACTACCTCATGAGGGCACCAATGCAGAGGTGCCTAAGAAGATGCAACAAGTGAGGACACCAGGATGCTGGCCAGTGTGCTGGCAGGCCAGGAGCTGGACAGAATCTGGAGCAGGGCTGTGGTGACTGTGAGCTGAATTCAGAGCTGTGAGCTCGGAAGAAGTCGAGTGTGGATTAGGATGGGGGTGGGTGGGACGTTTTCTGAGCAGTGGGGCCAGGAGGTTGCATTTGGGTGCAACCCAACATTCCTTCAAGCTCACTGATATTACATATTTATCTTGTATTTCAAGAACCTGAAGTACTACAATGAACAAAACAGGGCTGAGATGACCTCACTGATGATCTTTTCATCTAAAAGAATATAAATAAGAATACAAAATAGGAAGCCTGACCAGTAGGCACTAGGGAAGTTGGTGGTGGATAAGGTGGGCTCTTCCCAGTTGCTTTACAAAGGTTAGATTATTTCCAACCAAGGAGTCAGCCTGAAGCACGTCAGAGTCAAGGAACCATGGTACACATGAGAAGGAATTTCAATGCAAGATGAAGGCCACTGACTCACCATTCCCTCACTCATTCAAGCATTCATTTACACACAGAACCTGTACCCACAGGATGGCATCTGGAGAAAGAAAGATTAACACGGGCACACAGGGCATGCAGGGCACGCCTACCTCTGATGAGAATGGCGGTGTTGATGAGACAAGGGAGGCGCTCCATGGAGCCAGATGAGTGCAGAAAGAAAAACAGAACCTCACGGAAGTGATGGGAGAAGTCCAGTAGCACTTACTCAGCACATGCTCATTAAACATATTTCTGTGGTCAGCATTCTGCTGGACTCAGTGGGGGATAGAAAGCAAGTGCAGGAAATAGTTCTTGTCTTAAGGAAACAACTATATATAAGAGAAAACGACAGTTACACTCACCAGAAAAACCAAATAGGGGATCAAATGAGATGTTATTTAGTTAAGTGCAAATTACGTGGCAAAGATCCTAAGTCTCATGTGCTCAAAAAAGGACCCATCACAGGGGCTGCTGGGGTTTTTGAGAAAGTTTCTAGGAAGGTAAGCAGTTGCAGAGCCCACCCACGTGGGCAAGAACTGAGAAGTGGGCTCAGAGGGGCAGGTGGGGTGCACGGATGGGAGAGCCTCTAGCTAGGGCATGGGGTGGAAGCTAAAGGGCAGATAGTGGAGTGGTCTGGGCTTCTCATCACGATCATGATAATAACAAATAAATGCCCTGACATTTTTTTCAGAACGTGTCACTGAACAAATATCTGTATGATTTTTTTTTTTTTTTTTGGTAAGGAAGAGTGGCCCTGAGCTAACATCTATGCCAATCTTCCTCCATTTTTTTATTGTGGGACGCTGCCTCAGCCTGGCTTGACGAGCAGTGTGTAGATCTGCACCCGGGATCCAAACATGCGAATCCCTGGCTGCCAAAGTTGAGCACATGAACTTAACTACTACGCCACCAGGCCGGACCCTATCTCTGATTATTTTTATCAGCAGGAAAAAAATTGTATTTCATCATCACTCTTATTTTTGCCCATTTTGATGTTTCTCTACCTTCTTATCAAACCCAGATGTACAATAAACAATTTTATTTGCTTGTGTTGCACTATTTGTGCAACGAGGTAAAAAAGTAAAGATCTTGGAAGAAAAGTATCAGCCAGGCTTACCTGTTCCCAACTTCCTTTATAAAAGTATTTTACTCTGATTCTTCATTCAGAGAATTTAATGCTGATATTATTAGCATCAATACTGCCTTTGGCTTTTAAATTTTCAGAAGGTTAACATATGTTAATAGAAAGTGAGTCTGGGATACTAAGTACCCTTTCACAAATTCCGTATTTAATCCATAAATAAATGCAACCCGTAATAAAACCTCATGCAATTGGGAGGTTTTCTAGAGCTCAGGGAATGAGCAGTTAGGATGTGGCAATACTTCTCCAGGACCACTGTGGAATATTTGTGATATACACAATTTTTGAGTTAATTTGGAGGCTAGAAGAGAAAGCACACTTAAAGACTTCTAGATTGGCTCTGCATTAATATGTTTGATGTTGACAGTTAAAAAAAATCATTACAGAATGGTTTAAACAGTAAAAAGAACCTCTGATTGGAATGACAAGAATTCCTCCTTGAATTTTACCAGGCTTACATCTGGACCAAGGATTACAGCTGGCCACTAGGGGGAGACTCATTCACGGAGCCTATTGATTCAAGTTTGGAAAGACCAGATGTCTTTTAGTCTTCCTGACTACTTTGGCAAAATATAGGCTTCTTTCCAGGAGGAGGCAGGCACCAGTTCATTTGCAGCCTCAAAATCTTCTTTTTGAGACAACCTAGAGTTAAAAAGAACTTCCTAGCATCTGGTGTGTGGGTGTCAGGGTCTTAGGAAGCCCCCGGGAATGGGCGGAACCAGGCACCAAGGATGTCGCATCTTGATTGCTCTGAGGGACCACAGGCTGGGGACAGGAGGTACCAAAATGCATAAAATGTTTAACAATGAGGTTGGATTATATGGAGGTTGAGAGGGGAGACATTACATAAGAGCAAAGCATTCCCTCCAAGACAGCAGAGTTGCTCTGGAGATTCTTTTTCTGGCCTCCGGCTCTGTATTTCTTTTCCAAAGCAACTTATACAGTAGAAAGAAAAAAGTCAGCTCAAAGCCCTAAATATACACTATGCTCCCCCACCCCCAAGACTGGATTCCTTGGAATAGAAGATGAGAAATATGGCTACTTAGGCACAGTGATATAAGCTGCTTTAATTAGATTGAGGTTTGGATTTCCAGTGGAATCACGAATGATACTTCCTCTTCTAAAAACCTGAGAAATGGGCTGCAGAAGCCTCCAGGGGGCCAGGAAGACAGAGGGTGGAGCCTGTGTGCTTTTCAACCCAAGGAAACTCTGAACATGGAAAATCAGGCTTCTTTGTATAATAAGCATTTAGAACTTGACAAGGATTCCCATGGTTCCATATTTACTTTCTTCTCTATAACCTACATTGTCTTCAGGGGATTGTTAAGTGACTCGAGATGCCAGGTGTGCATTCAAGGAAGTCAGAAACCACAGTCTCACTTTGGGAAGTTTCCAATCCAATCTGAAACATCTAAACTATGACATAGCAAACCAAACCCTCAAAAGTTTGGAAAGGTACAAGGCAGGGGAGGCAGAGTAGCCACTGTTGAGAGGCAGTGACACACTTTTTAAACTCTTTTTGTCCAAAAGATTTCGACACATCAGACTGGAATGCAACAGATGGCCTGGGAGTCCAGGACTACCGCTTCTCAGAGCCTCTGAAGAGAGGACAAGGATTTTAGGAGGCCATTATGGTACTGTACGGATGTTGCTAGCAGTAACAGCATGTCTTTTAAAAAGCAAAATGACATTACACTGAAGAAACAAATGAAAAGTGTAAAACCATGCAGAGTGAGAAAAGTGCTTTCACAGAAGCCATGGTGCACGCTACGGGTAGAGCAGAACCCTGAGAAGTGACGAGAGCACCGCGAACTCTCGGCCTGCTTCCTCGGTCGTGTCATCTAAATGGGCTTGTCAAAGTTCAACTGGAAGACGAAATCAAGACTTCAAAAATATAAAAAAAATAAATTTCCCATGACCTCAAAAGTCATATAAAATGCATTCATTGACAAATAGTATAAAGATTATTCCTATTTATTTTGCACAACAAATTATCGTAATATTAAAATTTTGATTAAAAAAATCTATGAAGCATCTCCTGAAGACTTCCCTGAGCTCCATGCAAAACCTGGCTCAGAGCGGGCTCTCCTGTTTCAACTCATCTGCAATGAACGACATGAAACAACGACTATCTTTTGGGAATTCTGTCCCATTGTTGGCTTTCTTAGGATGCTCTCATGGAGCTAGGACCAGCCAGTAGCACCTGCTTTAGACTCAAGAATACACTTACATTTAATTCTTATATCTAGAACTAGCATTTAAACCGTAAGTGCTTACAATGATTGGCTTAAATCAAAATACTAATGAAAGATATTTTTACATTTGCTATTGTAATATGTTCCAAAATTTTATATCTGGAAAGTGGATACAAAAGCGATGTTTGGTTTAAATTTTAACTCCTCTGTACACTAAAAGCCTCCTATTTATTTATGTTTGCAGTTATAAATAGCCTGAAAACTTGGAAGAAATGATTAAACATGTTGACAGAAATAAATAGACATAAATACAATTTTGTGATGCGACATCCAACATCTCAAATAATCTTCAAATTAGAGTCTTGGTCGTGCATGAGCTGCCTCACTTTATATTCTGGGCTGTTGACATGAAGGTTACATCTTTCTTTACTGAGATCTGTATCTCTTGAAATGGTAAATCACCAAGCTCCCTGTGTTAAGCAAGAAATCAGTTTTCATTCAGTGAGCACAGTTTTCAAAGAAGTTCTGTATTTGAAGTACCTACCAAAAGCTGTCCAGCAAAGCAGACGAAAAGGATAAAGGCAAGCGAGAGAAATGCAGCTCCAAAGGAAATCCCGAGAATGGACGTTCTACCAGGAAACAAAAAGGAATAGGTTAGTGTGGGTATAGTTTCTATTATTCTGGAAAGCCATCAGTAATATTTTTGGCTTAATTAGGACCTAATTAAATGAGGACTTCAATCCTCACTAATTTTTTGAGAAATGAAAATGGAGCTAAAACAAACCAAAACTATGTCCGTAGAAAAGTGTGTCTACAGTTGTGTCTGATCAACTTGTTATGACTCATTAAAGTTGCCCTACAAGCATCAGTAAGAACTGATTTTAAAGAAAAACAATCTTTTTATAACTCACTTATGTAACTAGCACTTTCATGCCCCTACTTGGCCGCATCCACCCTGGTGCCCTCTTCCCTGCCACTGACGTCATCTGATGCCCTTGAAGACCTCATGCCCCATCCTTACTTCTGTCCACTTAGGAAACAATGACTCCTCACCCTCCCCAGTGCAATCCAACCAGACTCAACTTCCTTCAAAACTGATGCAGCTAAATATTTACTGACATTCCCTGAAGGTTTCACGGACTGTGGCCTGCACATTCTTGCACAAGCCAATGAACGTGCAAGCTGCCTGTGATGACACAAAAAATGTGCCCGCTAAGATACAGATTCTGCAAATGACAGGTTACAGGTAGATAAAAATATTTATAAGAATTGTATGCATTTCTGAGAGGTCCTTTACATAATTACAAAATTCAAAGCCTCTTAAAACTTCATTTAATCCAAGGATAGAGGTGTTCAGGGTATCAAAAGAGCTGAACCACAATGAATAATCAAAGATGAAATTCAAATGAAACATCCAAGGACAGATCAGGTGGTGTTTGAGACCTCACTGGAACCTGGTGACAATGAGGTTGGCTAGAGATACTGAAGAAACAGAAGAACTGGTACTGAGAAGAGGCGCAACACTCTAAATCTGGATACATTGACTGGAAGACTCAGATACAAATCAGAAACCAGCTGTAATTACCTCTCTCAAATACCTACTCTATTATAAAAGATGATCACACATCAAGCAAGATCTACAAAAGTTTGACTTCAGACAAACACTTGAGCTTGACCCAATGATGTATTGGGCACTGAGGTATCTTCTGGACACGATTCATGGTGCTTTCAAATACCTGGCCTGATAATGACATTTGTTCACATTTTATGAATAACAATAAGTCTCTGCTAGGAGGGTGTATGAATACCAAAAACACCTAGATTGTTGACTAGTCTCATGTGCCAGGCCCATGCTAGGCTGTAATGACACAAAGATGAGTAAGATGTCATCCTTCTTTTGAGCTGCTTACAGTCTAGTAGAGGTAAGCACCGTATGTCTTCTTACCTCTCCTATCTAGAATATCCCTCTTTCAGACATCACTCCAGTCCTTAGTCTCTGGTAAGAAGCCACCAGTCTCATCATCTCTCCAACATATAATCTCAGAGCCTCTCACTTAGCCAGACAGTGTGGACTGGGGGGAGAGTGAGGCAGTCCACACCTCAGAAGTATGGAGAGCTCTTGCTGTTATTCCTGTGACTGAAGAGGGACACAGTCACTCATCTGCTGAATTTTTGTTCATCGTCTTTCTCATCCATTTTTATAAGAGAGTTGTGATGGCTTTTCTTGGACTCTGTGATCTCCTGGTTCCTTTCTGATGTCAAGGTAATTAGAGCCTCATAAGGTTGACTTCAGAAACATGACATTTTTTTTCTTAGGTCTGAAATTGTTTAAATAACGAATGATCTCTTATTGAAGGTTTGGTAAATCTCAACTATAAAACCATCTGATGATAGCAGTGGTGATGTTGATGATGGTAATGATGGTGATGGTGATGGTGATGATGGTGATGGTGATGATGGTGATGGTGATGATGGTAATGGGATGATGGTGATGATGGTAATGGTGATGATATTGATGGTGATGATAGTGATGGTGATAGTCATGATGGTGATGGTGATGGTGATGATGGTGATGGTGATGATGGCGATGGTGATGATGGTGATGGTGATGATGGTGATGGGATGATGGTAATGGGATGATGGTTATGATGGTAATGGTGATAATGGCGATGACAGTGATGGTGATAGTGATGATGGTGATGATGGCAATGGTGATGATTGTGATGGTGATGGTGATGATGGGGATGGTGATGATGGTGATGGGATGATGGTAATGGTGATGATGATGATGGTGATGATGATGATGGGATGACGGTGATGATATGATGATAAAATATTTACTTTGTCCCAAGAGCTGTTCTAAAGTTTATATATGTATAGTTCACTTAATCCTCACAATAATCAAGGACAGTAGTTACCACTATTACCTCATTTTACCAAAGAGAAACTGAGGCCCAGAGAAGTTGAGAAACTTGCCTGAAATTATACCTCTATTAAGTGGTGTAGTCAAGATTTATGTCTGCACAATTGTATTCTTGACACAGGTTCTGTTTTTAGGAGTAGATATGTCACATTTCTGCAATGTATACTGGTTCTAGTTCTTGAGTCAGTTTTGATAATTTTTCTGGAAAATTACCCATTTCATTTAGATTTTCAAATGTGAAATATTTTACATAATATTCTCTTATAATTTTAAAAGTCTCCAAATTTGAAGCAATTTATTCTTGTCCTTAATGTTCTTTTTCTTTTTCTCTCTAGATCAGACTTCTGAAGTTTTGCATGTTTGTTGATCTTTTCAAAGAATGAGCTTTTGGTTTATTATTAAGGTCTATGCTTTCTGATAGTTTTCTATATTATTAGTTTCTGATTTAACTTTAAAAAATCCTTTCCTCCTCCTTTATTTAAGTTTACATTGATCTTTTTCTTGATTGTTATTTATTGAAAATCTTTTGTGTTTTCTAATAAATGCATTTAAGGACATAAATATACCTATAATTACCGCTTTAGCCAAATCCCATAGCTTTTGATTTATAGCTACTCATTGTCATTCTTTTCTAAAAAGCCTATAATTTCAATTTCCATTTCCCTTTACTATAAGAGTAATTCAGAAGTCTAATTTATGAATTCCACAAGGAGATTATTTTTGGTCTGTCCTTGTTATTTCTAATTTCATTAGATTTGATCAGAGATTGTGGTTTCCATTATTTCTACTTTGACAATTTATTTTTCTTCTGAGATGTGATAATGTGCTCTACTTCTCTTATGTCTTATGGATTTCTGAAAATGATAGGCATTTTCTTTTTGCTGGAAACAAAGCATGTTCTCTAAATGTATCTATTGTCAGAGCCTGATGAGTTAGTCATATTCTCAATAGGCTGACTTATTGGCTGAATTTGGCTTGTCAATTTTAGAACATATTAACGTTTCCAACTAAGATTGTGGGTTTGTCAATATATCTGAACATTTTAATAGTTTCCCTTTATTTATTTCAAAGAGATGCTGGAGTGCATAACGATTTATGATCATTAAATATTCTTGGTGACTGTACTGTAAACTGTGTCTTTTTTTCATGCTTAATGCCTTTCACTTGGATTCTATATTGTCAGAAATTTATATTTTTGTGGCTTTCTCTTTTTTGTGAGCTGTTTCCAAAAATAGCTATTTTTCATCCTTTATTTCCATCCTTTCTCTGTCTTAATTTTAGCTAGGTCTCCTCTATGTGCACAGAGGTGGCCTTTGAATTATAGCCTCAATCTTTGAGTCTCTTTCCATAAATAGGACATTTTTATCCATTTACAATTTTAAATTTGTTAATATTTGACCAGTTCCTTCCATTTTATTTTCTTTAAATGTTTGGTAAAATTCACACAGAAATCACTGGGGTTTGAAGTTTTCTTTGCGGGAAGATTTAAAAAATAACCAAAATTTAAAAAATTTAATAGATAGCCATTTAAATTTTCTACTCCATTATGTGTCAGGTTTGGTAAGTTGTCTTTTCTATGAATTTTCCCATTTTATCTAAACTGCAAATATTCTTGGCCTTGAGTAATTTATAATATTTCATATTTACCCTGTTCATATCTGTAGGATCTGTCATGAATCTTCTTTTATTCCTTACATTATTAGTTTGGGTGCTTTGTGATTATCTGTCTCTTTTTCTTTCTTGATCAGTGTTGCCAGTGATTAAGGAATTTTTAAACTTTTTCAAAGAACCAACTCTCGGCTTTATTATTTTTCTGTGTTGGTTGTTTTCTATTTTATTTCTTCTTCCTTCTTTGGTGTTTATTCTCTTCTACTTACTTGATTTGCTCGTCTTTTGTCCTTTTTAGCTTCCTAAATTGGAAATGTAGACAACTGATTTTAACCCTTTCTTTTTTTCTAACATAAACATTTTAAATCTACAAATTCCTCTCTAAATTACTTCTTTAAGCTATGTCCCACACATTTTGATGTATTACATTTTGATATTCAAAACATTTTCTAATTTCTCTTGTGATTTCTTATTTGACTTGTAGGTTATTCAAAAGCAGATAGTCTAACATTGAAATACTTGGGGATATTTTTAGATATTCTATTATTTTTGATTTCTAATTTGATGTTGGTCTGCTTAGATATTCAACTGTAATATTTTTATCTTTCCAAATTTATTTCAATCTTTTCAAATTTGTTGGGATGCTCTTATTGCCTAGTCTACGTTATATCATGGTCAATGTTCCAGGTGCAGTTTAAAATAACATATATCTTACATCTGGATTTACTGTTCTATGAATGTCAGTTAGTTCTAGAAAGTTGATAATCTTATTCAGATTTTTCAATATCCTTATTTATATAGTAAGGGATGTTTAAAAAGGGATATTAAAAATCTAACTATGAGTATAGATTTGTCTAACTCTCTCTTTGGTTTTGTCAGTGTTTTTTCCTTCCCTGTATTTTATAGCTCTGTTGTTGGTACATGCACATTTTATGATTTTATGCTTCCTGATACATTGACCCTTTCACCACTATTCAATGTCTCTATTTATCTCTGTTAATACTTCTTGTCTTCAGTCTGCTTTGTCTGATATTAATATATGTATAATAGCTTTCTCATGCTTACTGTTTATATGATATATGTTTTCCATTCTTTTAATTTCAACCTAACCTCCTTTTGTACTTAAATGCACCTCTGGCAGACAGTATGTGGCTTCATCATGCTTTCTGGAGTGTTTAATCCTTTCCCATTAAATAATGTTTGATTGTAATCCTGTCATCTTACTATTTGTTATCTATTTGTCCCACTGCTTTTGTATGTGTGGTGTGGTCCATTACATTTGGTGATACTGTTTATTTTAAATCTACCATCTTACTACTTGTTTTCTATGTGTCTCTTGTCTTTTTGTTTTTCTGTTCCTCTTTATTGCCGTTTTTCATTAATCTGATATTTTCATAGTATTTTTTATTTCCTCTATTGGCTTTTTAGCTATCACTCTTTGTATTTTTTTAGTGATTGCTCAAGAAATAAAATACACATTCTTAACCTATCAGAAGTTACTTAGCATTAATATTGTGCCACTTCAAAAAATACATAAGATCTTTACAAAAGTATAATCCCATTCTCCTCCCCATAGGAATTCTTAGTTTATGGTATTATTTGTGCATTAAATAATCAGTTGTCTTTTAGAAAAGTTAAGAAAATATAAGCATATAGTCTTTATACTCTCTCACATATTAAGCATGTTCAATGCTCTTCATTCCTGCCTATAGGTTCAAGTTTGCTTTTGGTATCATGTCAGTTTACCTTGAAGAACTTCCATTAGCATTTCTTGTTCTGTAGGTTTCCTGGTGATAAATTCCTTTAGCTTTCTTTCATTTGAAAAATGTCTTTCTTTCACCTCATTTTAAAAAAAGAATATTTTTACTGAATATTTAACTCAGGATTGACCATGTTTATGCTAGTGATTTAAAGATGTTCAATTGTCTTCTGCTGCCCTCCACCGTTTCTGATGAGAAGTTAGCCAGCATTTCCATCATTGATCCCTTGTATGCAATGTCTTTTCTCCTCTGGCTGCATTTAAGTTCTTTTTTTCTTTGGCTTTAACAGTTTGACTATAATACACAACATGTGGTTTTATTTATATTTATTTTGCTTGCATTCACAGAGCTTCTTGCTTTTGCAGGTTGATGTATTTTAACAAATTTGGAAAAAACTGTCACTAAGTGTGCTGGTAATTTCCTGTTTGTTTTCAGACAAACACACTTCCATCACATCTCCTACAAATTCCATTTCCCAGACTCTTTGCCAATGGTTTCTAACTAGGTTTGGCCAATGGGAAGTACTGGTAAGAGACTGGAAGGTGGGAGAAAGGGAGAGGCCTGGGTATTTCCCCTTCTTACTATCTATTAAGCAACCATTTTCTGAATGGGCTGCAACTCCTGCTTTCTCTGAAGTTCCAGATCCCTGTCAGACAACCCATCCTGCCTTGGCCTCAGCTCTGGCCAGGAAGGCCTGCCATGGCTCTAGCATTTGCAGGAAGGTCCAGCAGCATGCGTTTCTGGTAATGCCACCTCCATCCTGTGTCCTTTCGATCCTAGAGGTGGGAGCAGGTTCCACTTGTTGCTTATCTCTTAGTTGCTTTACCACCCCATGTTTTTTTCCTCAGCTTTTCCTTTATTCTGTACATACTTCACTGTATTAAATTCTCTTGTTGAAATACCTGAGGCAATTTCTCTTTTCTTTATTGGACTCTAAGCCATTAACTAGATAAAGATTTTTCTGGGTACTATGATATCATTAGTGTTTAGATGGAAACCTAGGAAGAATTAGAGTCAGTTACTTCTCCAAATTTCTCCCTTTTTCCTTTGACAAAGAGCAAAACCATTCAGTTTTTATCAGAAGTATTGAGCAAGTATCCACATATTCCACAGGTTATGCCATATGTGAAATTCCTTATGAATGGATCAGTGATTACGGATGATACTGGCCTTTAATTACACACATCTCAACAGATTTAGTGATAATTATTATGGGCTAATCTATTTTCAAATCATATGATTCATTTTGTGAATCAGAGTTTAAATAAAAGATCCTTGTACTACAATGACTTTTGTAGGCTCTTGTTTTCTAAAATGCATTTCAATTTTTTTTTTTAGCAATAATCATGGCACTATGAAGACAGTTGACAGAGACTCTGAACATTCTGGAGTCAGGTCAAACAGACATATTAGAGCTTGAGAAAACAATAAGGGTATTAAAATTTGATTCCCAGATTTTACAATAATCCGCTGGATACAGTGGAGGGCACTGAAGAAGAGCTGGTGATATTTTTTTCTGGATGTATCTGATGATCACTACTTTGCTCTTTCTCAAATGTCAGAATTCTTTAAAGGTTGGGAGGGCAGTGGATAAAGGAAAACAGTGTTACTAATACCATTGACTGTTTTCCCTTTGGTAGAATGAACGACAGATGCTCATGAAAGCAGGTAGGAGCATTATTAAAATTATGTTATGACACAAACTACCAAGCATGACTCAAAAAGAAATAGAAAATATGAACAGACCTATAAAAGTAAAGAGATGGAATCAGTAATTAAAACAAAACTAAAAACAAAAACTACTCGGAAAGAACGGCTTATGCCCAGGTGGCTTTACTGGTGAATTCTATAAAACACTTAAGAATTAATACCACTTTTTCACAAATTCTTCCAGAAAATAAAGAGGATGGAAAAGTTCCTAACTGATTCTGTGAGGCCAGTATCACTCTGATACTAATACCAGACAAAGACATCATAAGAAAACAAAACTAGAGACTAATATCCCTTATGAATTCAGATACAAAAATCCTTGACAAAATATTAGCAAACCAAATCTACTCATATGTAAAAGGATTATGTAACATGACCAAGTGGGATTTATCTGAGAAATGCAAGATTGATTTAATATCTGTAAATCAACGAATGTAATTCACCATATTAATGGAATAAAGGGGAAAAATCTACATGATCATCTCATTAGCTGTAGAAAAAGCACCTGACAGAATCCAACACTCTTTCATTATAAAAACACTCAGCAAACTATGATTAGAAGGAGATTTCCTTTATCCTGATAAAAAGTATCTATGAAAAATCCACAGGTAGCAGCATACTTAATGATGAAAGACTGAATATATTCTTCCTAAGACCATGAACAAGAATATATGTACCCTGTGGTTACTTCTATTGAACATTATACTAGAAGTTCAGGCCAGGGAAATTAGGCAGGAAAATGAAATAAAGGCATCAGATTGGAAAGAAAAAAGTAAAACTATCTGTATTTGTAGATGATATGATCTCATACATAGTACCTGATGTCACAACCTGAGATTTTTTGAGTGGCTCAAACTCTCACTGATGTGCCCAGCCTAGGGTCCAGTGTTCCAGTCCATGGTACATTGGCGCTCTTGTTCAGATGGATGGACCTCTCATGCCAGGGAACAAGAAATACCATGAGGCAAAGCAATGGTTGGCCAAAAGCTCTTAATTACAATCATTTGTCTTGCCTGCTCTATCAAAAGTATATTCAGGCCCATTAAGCATCCCAAGATGTTTGTGTAACATAATCAATTTAAATTAACATTCTGGTTGCAAAGATGTTTCTTTATAACACACAAGCATAATTGATGTATATACTCACGAAAAAGCAAGCTTGACTCTTCTGTGTCATGAGGCAAGAAAAATTACACTTTTTTTGTGAGAATTTTTGACTTTGGCACTTTAATCAAGTGTATTATTACAGGACATGGGAAAGGCTGATTTGAGACAAGGTCTTTTCTCCTTTTTGTTTTTTTCCAGTCAGGTTATTGCTTACAGGTGGTCCTGACAGGGATGAGGAAGCACATTTGCTGACAGGAAAAATCCAGTAGAGATACACACCCCCCCAAAAGTCTAAAAGTTAACGTTAATTATAAAACATTTCTATAGGTAAATAATGGTGTCTTTCTCTGGAATTCTATTTAATGTGATGACTTTCACGTCCCTTGTCTCTCTGTGCCCTCAGCTCCTCCCCCCAAGTAGTGACACAGATTCTCTCGTCAACGCTTTCCTCACATCGTTACCCGGTATTTAGCAAGGATGATAAGAACCGAGGGAAGAAAACTTCTTTTAACTATAAGTTAGCATGAAATGATAGAAATTCCTCTGTCTCTCTTTTTTAAGTGATAGGTGATAGAACTTCAAAATGAAAGGGAATTTGGTTCAAAAAATTGAAAAGAGAAAAGGAGAAATTTAAATATTCATCGCCATTACAGATTACCGTAGCCTTTCTCTGATGACAGGATTTAGCAGCCTTGAGACCTTCTGGCCTCTTGAAGGTCCTGTGATGTGGGAAAGGGAAGAGGCGGTATATCTGGCCAAGGAAAAAGCTTCCACTTCATAGCGACAATAAGGACTAGACACTTGAATTATCCAACACATTATTCCCTGGAAGGTCCACAGTCTTCTTTTTCTACACTCACTCCTTGGGGGAGCTCATCCCATCCCATGGATTTAAATATTACTTACGTGCTGAATTTTCCAAATTATGACTCCACCTCTAACTTCTCCCATGAACCCCGGGCTCACACACTCCCTCCCTCTGTGAGCCCCACTGCCTGGATGTCTAATATGCACACACAAGTCCTCACCGTTCAGAACTGAACCCCTGATTCCACGCCCCTCTCCAACCTGTCCCTCCTCCAGGATTCTCCTTCTCTGTAAATGGAAACCCCATGTTTTCCAGTTGCTCAGGCCAAAACCAAAAACGAAAAAACAACCCCCCCAGAACTTAGCTTTCTCTTACTCTTCGTATCCCATCCAGTAGCAAGACCAGTCTCCATCACTCTTCACAGTATATCCCAGAATTTGACTAGTTTTCACTACCGCCACTGCTAGTCTAGTGCAAACCATCATCCCACCTGGTCTTCCTATTTCCATCGCCCCCTCGTCCAGAGCAGCAGGAACAATACTTCTAAACATAGCCAGATCATGTCCTCAGCTGAGAATCACCCAGGACTTCCCATCGCACTCAGCATTAAATCCAAAGTTCTTCAGTAGCCTGTGAAGGCCACATGACCTGCCCCTCACACTGTTCCTGTGGTCCTGTCTTCTACCATCCTCTCCTGGTTCACTCTGCTCCTGGCAACTGCCTTCTTACTGGTCCTTGAACACACTTGTGGCTCACATCATCTAGAATGTTCCCCTGCCAGATATCCACATTAGTCCCATGTCAATTCCTTCATGCCTCTGCTTCAGTGTCACTTAATCAGTGATGCCTTCCCTGATCACCCTGGTCTGAAATACCACTTTCCATCCTTTATAGTATTCTACTCTGTTTTTTTTTTCTTAAAGATTATCACCATTGAATTATGATAATTGTATCAGTTTATTAGATTATTGTTGTTTCCCCTAATAGAATGCAAGTTATATGAGAGAAAGGACTTTTTTTGGAGTTAATGCTGCCCCTTCCCAGAATCTCTAACTTGGTTAGAGATCTGTGCTCTAGCATCTGTGCTTGGTATATGGTAGCTCAATAAATAGCTGTTAAATGATTCCACAAAGGATTGACTAAATGTATGTATGAATTTCTATTATGAATTTCTATTTCTGTTACAAACACTGAGAATATACCCCTAGATACAAAGTAAAACTACACTGGCCTGTTTCATTCAGTAAAAACATACTCAGCTTTCTTTTCATTGTTATTGTTCCTCAAATCTTACTATATCAGTGACGTATAGGTAACTACAACAAAAATCAGTTTTCATTCCTAGAGAGAATACTGGTTTTCATGAATTCTATTTTTTCATGACAATAGAATTTTTAGATAGGCACCCTCTTATGTGGACTAAAGACTACATGTTCCAGCCTCTCTTGCAGCTAGGTTTAAGCACGTGACTAACATATCAGTCTTGGGTTATAAACCAAAGTGTCATGAGGTAGCTTCTGGGAGGTTTCCTCAAGAAACAGCAGTTATGAATGCCTTTTTCCCTCTGCTTCTGGGTCCATTCCTCCATCCTGTTGCTCAGAATGTGGATGCTGCCATCTTAGAGAATGGAGATGAGGAGCAAAGTCCAGGGAAAGCAGAGCTGTGTGCTGGAGGGAGCCAGGGCCCCAAGGAATCTGAGGGACAGAGTGCCACACTATCTGACCTTTGATTATAGGGAAGGAACTAAACTGCTAACTTACATTCAAGTTACTAATTGTGAGGCATCTCCTTACTTTCAGATGACGTGAATCCACAGTCGTATATTGATTATCTTGGTAAAAGCTATATCGTTAATTTCTCTTGGGCAGTGAGAATTATCTTACTTCTCTCTTTTTCTTTTCTTCCTTCTTTCTTTATTTTTTGTTTTTCCCTAAGAGTCACATCTACTGCATCAAGGTACACAGGGAGTAACTTACTTTCATGGTATCCAATGTTTGGGCCCACCAGTTTGGTTGTCCACCAAAACAAACTGTCTCCACAATAGTTATTCTCCAACATTTGTTTAGAAAACCAAGTCTGCTTTCAATGGACAAGAATGATTCTACCATTAAACCTTCTCCTATATATATTTTTTCCTTTTTGGAGATAAAAAAAAAAAAGTGACTCTTTTGAAATGAGTATGCAAGAATCAATGAGCACTGATTATTGAAATGAGTAATGGCATGAATATTAAGGAATTTCAGTAGAAATAACAGTTATCAGATAATTAAGATTATAATTGCTATTACTTTTCCTTAAGTAACATATCATTATTCTTAATTTTACTTGGACTACTGAAACACATGATATTTAACTAAACTTTATTAGAAAAAAAATCATCCTTATTTTAACAATTGCCCATGCCTCGTTTAACATAATGTTTTCAGTTTGGCAGAAATATGAATGAAACTCCCCAAAAATACAAAAATAATTCTTGCTTGATCATTTTTGTTCTTTGAAGGTAGCTGACATTTCTGATAAAATTATAGTTTAAGGCAGACAGAAGTGAGAGAACACCTCCAAAAAGAGGAGCCAATTAGTAATTTAATTACAGCTATTCAAATTCTGAGATTAGAGCCAGATTCAAAAGTTATGGGCCAAATAGAGATGATGTAAAGCCCTCTTTCAGGTAAACACTTCCCCTTACTGATCCTTTCAAGGTCATGAATTCCTCTATTAAGTTATTCATTCATTCATTCACTCATTTAATCATTTTTCTCCTTTTTCAAAAAAACATGAGGCAGTTTATCAAAAAGAAAACAACACAAAACCATAATTCAGCATATTAAAAAACAAGTGAAGGTATATCAGAAAAAGTTAGAAGTGCCATTATCCCAATGAAAATGCTTTATAAAACATAACAAAATTATTATTTTTTATTGATGTCTTAACAGTTTATAATATTGTGAAATTGTTGTACATTATTGTTTGTCAGTCACCATATAAATGCCTCCCTTCACCCTTTGTGCCCACGCCCCAACCTCCTTGCCCCTGGTAACCACCATACAGTTCTCTCTGTCTGTGTGTTGGTTTATATTCCACATATGAGTGAAATCATGCAGTGTTTGTCTTTCTCTCCTTGGCTTATTTAAACAGATGAGCTCATAAGCAAGGAAGAGAAAAGACTTGATACACAGAGGCTATTCAAAAGCAGAATGCTGAGAGACATTTATGCAAAATGGCCCAGGAGGAACTAGGGGCTGACACATGCCATAGAGTGTGAGATTTAATGTCTACACAAAGTAGGTGATGCTCTCAGGCACTTGATTAACGGGAAATTGGAACTGAGCTTTTGAGTAGAGTCAGAAGTCATAAGATACTCTCCTACTAGGAAATAGGAAACATTTAATCTATGGCCACCAGCCTGGTAATTTTCAGGGAAGCTAATTGTCAGGTTAGGGCCATGAGTGGAAACAGAGTCGTCTTTGAAAACTGAGATCTCCACTCCTGCTCCATGCAAAGGAGTTAATCAAGTTCACATGACCTATTTAGTGAAGGAACCTTGACCTAAGGATTTAAAAAAACATTGTGACTTGAACTGGTGAACCCCAGAGGCACCTGTCAGAGAAACATTGAAAATTATATCATAGTGATGCCTTCACATCTCAGAATATATGAGATTACCATGGACCAAAACCCGTGCTGTTGATGAACTCACAGTTAAAATCACAGATAACACAAGGAGGCACACCACTAGGAGAGAGTCAATGGATAGTCTAAATGGCAGAATTCATGTATTTATGCACCATAAATAACAATGAAATAAGTGATATTTTCATACAATATGTTTAAGACCTGCTAATAAAGAAAAAGAAAATAATGGAATCCATACGCAAAATATAGACTGATAAAAAAATTCAGATTTTCAAAGGAACCAAATAGACTTCTTAGATATGAAAAAGTAATCATTGACACTAATAACTCAAGTGAGGATGAAGAATTCACCACAATGAATGTAGCACAAAGAAATAAAAGAGGTGTGAAATTCAAGGAAAAATTACAAGACCTGGAACACAGACTGAACAGCACAACACACAATTAATAAGAGTTCCAGAAGGAAAGAAAAAAGGTAGAAGAGACAATACATAAGGTGATAAAGTCAGAGAATTGCCAGGAACTGAGCAAAAATATGAATTTTCAAATTGAAAAATCACACCTAGCCAGTCAGGTAAATAAGAACAAATATACATCTAGAAACAATATAGTGAAAATCCAGAAGAAAAAAAAAAAGCACGCAGAGAGGAAAGCCAGATTACCCAAAAAGGAATGTAATGGCACTGACAAGACATTTCATTACCAAAAATAGAAGCTGAAATTCATGTAATAATATCATCATAATACTAAGGGAAAATAAGAGTGAACCTAGAATTTTATGCTGAGTTAAACTATTACTCAAGAGCAAATATGAAAAAAAGCAGATAAAGATATTTTAATATGAAGAAAATATCTTGTTGATATATATATATATATCAACAAGAAGGAAAATAAACTTGAAGAAAGGAATAATTTTTAAAAAGCATTGATGAACAAATAAATTGGTAAAGAACAATGGTAAATCTAAATAAATATTGACTATAATTATCATCAGGAACTAAAAGCCTAAGAAATAATTACATGGAAGAGACACAATGATTAACTTTAGAATTTATTAAATTAAGACTATATGTTAAACTTTTAATGGCAATCACTAAAAGAAAAATATCTAGAAGAGATATATATATAGAAAGATCTATCTACATATATATCCTAACTAGTAAAGGAAAAAAAAGAAAATGTGATCGATCCTTTAGAAGTTGGGGGGGGGGTGGTGGAGGTGAACCAAGGAAAAGCAAGGTAAACGAAACATAAAATAAGAGGGTAGAGTGGGTCCGCATACATCAATAAAAAAATCATCAAAATACAAATGGAATAAAGTTACATTGATATAGAGAAAGATATCTGATTGAATAAATAAGAAACAAAATAAACATAGATGCTGTTTACGGGAAGCATACCCACAGGATAAGGGCCCTAGGAGTATGGAAACACATCTAAAGTAAATATGACACAGGATTAACATTTGTAAAGTCTGGATTGTATGCACATGCATGTTTATTTTATTTCTTTATTTTTGTGTGTGTGAGGAAGATCAGCCCTAAGCTAACATCCATGCCAATCTTCTTCTTCTTCTTCTTCTTCTTTTTTTTTTTTTTTTGCTGAGGAAGACTGGTTCTGGGCTAACATCTGTGTCCATCTTCCTCCACTTTATATGGGACGCCGCCACAGCATGGCCTGACAAGCAGTGCATCGGTGCACGCCTGGGATCTGAACCCAGGCCACCAGCAGCGGAGTAAGCGCACTTAACCACTACGCCATGGAGCCGGCCCCACATGCATGTTTATTTCATTACACTCTGCACTTTTCTGTATCTTTGAAATATTTCACAGCAATAATTATTTATAAAGAAAAAGAAAGAAAAAGAAAGACATTAACATGAAAGGAAAATGAAGAAACAAGACTAATAAAATATAATATAAGGTAATATGAAGCCAGTACAGAAAGTGTAGGTCTCAACTCTCTCTATTAGAGGAGTCCACAGACCTTCCTCTGAGCTTTCTAACTGCCAAGAGAAAGAGCGAAATGTGACCAGCACAGATTTCACAATGCTCATGCTCAAATCCAACTTGTTGCTCAAGAGAAACCCAAAAACAATTGGTGATGATGCCCGAGAGAACGAACTTCCAAGGGTCCTTATAAAGACACAACACAACAGAAGAGAGAAAAGAAAATAAAGGCAAAGACAGAGAAGACATCTCCTTGATGTTTTCTTAAAAGTGTAATCCCATGAAATGTTTTTCTTGGTCCCTGGAAGTCTTTTTGTCTTCTTTGGCATCATCTTTTAAAATGCCCTAGCACTTTCCTCTCTCCCAGCTCCTTCCAGTGGGTGATAAATCTTGTCTTAATTATGATGGAGAAAATATAAAAATACTCGTCCAATAGGGAGATGTAGAAAAACGAATGAATTTATCTACTTAAGAGTAAGAATAAGGGCCCACTTCCCTTGGGAATACTTGTTTCACCTATATATTTTAATTTTTAACGCCCTTATGCTCCACCAGTCAACAAGCCTTGTGTGTGCACAGACAGTTGTTTCTCCCCTGTACCATGTGGCACAGTCCTGGAACCTAGAAGGAGCCTAATTAGCTAACATTTGTTTGAGTGGAAAACTGATAAGTTGACATTGGCAAATTTCACTGAAGATTCTGTAATTCTAGAAGAAGAGCTCATTTGGCCCATGTATTTCAAGGCAAATTTATGGAGGAAGGGGAAGTCTAGTGGGAACCTCTTCTAAAGGGGGCAGGCAGCTTTGGAATCATACATATATGAATAATACTTTGACTTCTTATTACTGCTATAAATGCCTCTGTATTGGTTCAGGAAGAACATCCTTTGGAGTACAGAGCAGGAAAAGGCAGACCATTTCTTTCTAGTTTGCTCAGCATCTTCAAGAGACAAAATGTAACCCAGGCTCAGCAATTCAAGCTGCCCACAATGCCGGCTGTACCGCTGAAGTTAAATGCAAACACACAACTAAATCCTACTAGATTGGAAATGGTCACTTTGGCCTTTACAAAATAGATAATGAT
The DNA here is from genome assembly GCF_020826845.1 of Diceros bicornis minor. Taxonomy (NCBI): domain Eukaryota; kingdom Metazoa; phylum Chordata; class Mammalia; order Perissodactyla; family Rhinocerotidae; genus Diceros; species Diceros bicornis. Next base: position 55,958,031 of record NC_080759.1, read on the forward strand.
AAGAGGAAGAAAATTTATAGTAAAATTTCTGTCTACATCCACAATTATTGAAAGAAGAACAAGATTTTTGTTTTCTTTCTCTTTTCCTTTAGACTGTAGAATAAGAATCACTTTCTTTAAAGAAAGTCAGTTGACTTAAATTGCACTCGTTAAGAAGGTACAAGAGAAAGACAATCCAGGAATCACAGAGTGACTGGATTTTCAACAGGTGGAACTAGAAGGAGTCCACCCCAAAGTGCGAAAGTGTGGAAATCCGGCTTACTCAGTTTCTCCCCTCTGTACCCAGGTGTCTCCTGGGAGGGGCAAATTGGACAGTGACTTAATAATCAGAGATGGGGGCAGAGAGTGGACGTCAGGGAGAAGAACATGAAATCAGGAGGGATGAGTGGGTATAGTGTGCACAGAGCAGGTTTTGTCCTTTCAATAGACAATAATGTTATTTGTTAATTAGAGACAAAATCTGGCCATTCTGCTCTTTCTGGGTAAAATTTATGGGGCTACATTTCTTATACTCAGCATCAGAGTAATGCAGAAATCAAAGTAAGAAGGTTAAATTTATTTTTTAAAAAATCCCTATAGGGTGAATCAATATGCCCACTTTGAAAATGCAATATTACTATAACTAACACGACACATGCAGGCCACTCAACTTCACAGATCCTGCATTAACCTCCCCTCACACTGCCCCCCACCCCCAATCCGGGGCATGTTACATAACTCTTCTGTTTGGAATTTGCATCCTCTCATATCCTTTAGTATAACCGGGCTCCAGGAGAAAGGTACACCCAGTGAGAATCCCAGTGGAGAACCATATGTACTTACTTGGGTAATACCAGAATCTGCACAATAAAGATGCAGAAGAATATGAGACAAGCGCAAGTCACGTAGTACTTGAACGCTGGCAGTGCAGTGGCTCGGTACTAAGGGGAGAAGAAGGAGACCATGAGTGACAGTTCTCTAAGAGAAGGGTGAAACAGTCATCCAGCAGCCTAACTGCCCTAGTTCATGCATCACACTCATAAAGTGTAGATTGTGGGAAAAAAACCAGCTAAAGACAATGGCTGTTCATCTCCAGCAGTGAGTGCTTCCTCCCTCCGAATGAGCTGTGAAAGAGTGACTTCTGAAGACCATAACTGTACAGAAACCCGTTTAAAGGGAACTGAATCTCTCCTTAAAGGGACCTGAATCACTCCAGTAAGGAGAGAGCACCGGACCAGGAAGATGAGTGAGCGAACTGCAGGGACCACGGAAGCCTGTGGTCCTGTGTGAGTCTGATGTCCAAAATTCATGACTTTTCATATAGTAATAGTTTACTTTTGAATAGTATTGAGGAAATGCAATTTCCTCATTTTATTTATTTGTTTTGGTATCTTATTTTATTATTGATCTTAATGCTACTTAGAGATGGTGAGTAAATTTACGAGACACAGCCCAGCAGGCTTTGTTCTAGGTCTGCGATCATTCCATTTGCCATCTGGGCCTGGCTGAGGGATTCTCTGTCCGCTTGTCCGGCACAATCGGCAGGGATCACAAGGCTTTCCATAACATCCAGGACCATACACCGACCAGTGTAGCTGCCCCCTGGGACTGCACCTGCTTCAGTTACGCAGGACAAAAGCCAGCCACGCTGCACTGATAATGATGATGACCTCTGTGGCATATGGCCGTTAAGATGGTGTGCTAGGCACTCTAAACGCTTTACATGTACTAACTCATTTAATCCTCACAACCCCCGCCTGAGGCAGAAACTATTATTACCCCTATTTTTAGATGAAGGAAGTTCGGACCAGAATGATTGATCAACCTTCTCAGGAAGACATAGCGCAGGGCAAAACCAGAATCTTCACCCAGGCGGACTAGCTCCCGAACCCAGGCTCCCAACCACGAGGCTACACTGCCTCTCAAAAGAAGGCTTTATAATAAAATTAAAGGAAATAAAGTTTTTGTGGTAATGCTATTGATACCTCCCGACAATAGTGGCAGGTTGCATTAGCTCTATCTGCACAGGCTGTTTCCTGAGTTATGAGAGGTTCCAGTATGTTTTTCTTGGGTTTTAGTGCAGGATGATGGATCTCCGGATGGTCTATTGATGTTTCCCTTCCTTTATGTCTTGCTGCCTTTGACCCCTCCTGCTGGCCTGAAGAGCTCTCTAAAATTTGCCTCAAAGTTGGCCTATGCAAATACGGACACACAGGGAGTGTCAGCAAAAGCTGCATTTTTAAATGATGATATCTCCTATTTACTAGAATATCTTTGTGGTGAATTTTGTGACTTAATGGCCAGGATAATGTACATGCTGATGAAGAAGCTATACTAGCATAATTGCAGAAATGTGATTACATTCTATGCATTCAATTACACTTTATCTTTCACCTTCTTCTGGGCTTTGTGTAGAGAGATGAGTTGGAATTTCCTTGCAGTATTTATAAAGGAAATAGACTTCTATCAGGACGGGAATAATTTAACATTTAAACAATAGGAACCATTATTATCTGTTAAAGTTATTCAAGGATAAAATGATCAATAATAATAATAAATTACGTCAAACGTCAATTTGGTAAACCATCTGCAGTCAATATGTCAACTTAGAAGCAGACAGTTGATGTTCCTGACTGCTAAGACAAAAGGAAGTTTTGGTATAACTTTAAAATCCAACCCTGATGAATTTAAGAAGGAATTTTGATGTTTACTATTTCCATTCATATCCATAAAACAATGAACTGAATTTCCTCAACAGAATTTTAATACCAGTGTTGTGACTGTTGCCAATAATCTAGTAGCTTTTGTTGAAATTAAGACTGTAATTGTATGGTAGGATGATGGAAATTATATCTAACTGGTTCCTTTTCTAGATCAACACAAAAGGCAAATGAAATAAAGTTGACCTAGAAGAAGAGTTGTTGTTTCCGCAATAACTAGTTAGTTCATTTTAGCGAATCCATGTTAAGGTTGACATATGAAAATCAAATGTCTGCTTATTTATTTGTGCCTGAAATAGCACTTACTGTAGGAGTCACAATGTGAAAGCATTTAGATGCAACAAAACTTAAAATTTTGGGGTTTCTAATACTCCCAAACAGGTGTTGAATGTAAATCTCACATTTTTGTCAAAAAGTTAAAATAATTTGTGAAAAAACACTGTAAATTTATAAAAAATGATTTTACTTTCTTTTAAAATCTTCTCTAAGAAAATTTCCCATTGAGAAAGCCTATTATTAGCTCATGTCCCTTTCCTTTAGACATGTCACAAAGATCACTTACTACCAGAAGTGTTGAAAATGGCGACCAGCCAGAGTCAGAAACTTGGTAACAAGAAATACAGTAAAACAACATATGCATGGAAGAACCACAGAAAAGGTAGAAAGAGTTCTGATATAGTTAGAGACAGTTTAAATGCCACATGTAAAAAAACATGAGTGCAATTTCAAGAAGAAATTTTTAAAAACTAACATTTCAGAAAAAACAATTGATTTTGAAAAGAAAATAGCTTACTTCTTTTTCTAGTATTTTATTGTAGAAAAGCAATGAAATTCTCTGAATATCTTCAGACTTGAGCCATTGCCTGGAAATAAAAAGGACAGACACCTCATAAAACCAAACCTCCAACCAAACATCTGGAATTACTTTTGTTTAATGACAAGTTCTTTTCTTTATTGCAAATTACCCAAAATCAAATATTTTAAAACTATGTACAACACCAAAGAACTGGATATGTAATCTAGAGATTGTTAATAGGATATGAAAATATAATATTCCTATTCACACACTGCTCTCCTTGGAAAATTCTATATTACAAACTAACTGTCATACCAAATTGAAACTCAAGTTATCCAAATTAAATAAGTAGGGAGCTAAGTCATCAAAAGGATTCAAGTAGATCAATAAACCCATTCCCCGAAGTTTTACTGAAAACACATAGCAGCTTCATCTTCTGAAGGAGATTTTCTCAGCTTATAGCAATCAACACATCACAGACATCAAAACCATTTAGAATGCCTTCAAGTTCTGGGCAAGAAGTTTTGCTTCTTTCACACCTACTGAAAATACTTTCATTGCCATGTTTTTCATTTTTACAAACAAAAATATCATGTTTGAATACAGTTTTCAAAAAATGGGTAAAAATACTAATATAAGAAGCAATCAGTTTCAAACCACTAACATAGTATGTTGATGCAAACAGAAACACACATGAGCATAAATACATACACATATCTCGATACATATATATCTCAGATGTTGAAAAATAAATAAAAATTATATGGAAGTATGCATTCTTACACATTGACTGACTTTTAGAAATTTGCTATAAGAAAGCAGCTGAGATAGAGAAAGAGCTTAAGGACAATACTTTTCACTAGAATGTCGTATATAATCGCCAGCTAAACAGCAACACCAGGTTTATGATCATGCAAGCCAGGCACATATGCCTTATACAGTCACACATCTGGCAATAGAATAAACACGTATTTTATGAAATAAAGCTAAATGAAATAGAAAGGTACCCATTCTTATATTCATGAGTACAAGAATGTAAGAAAAAACTGAAATTTATGCATCAAGAGAAATATCTAGAAATAAATATCAACAAAATATATTACCAACTTGTTTGGGTTATTACACTGAGGAATTTATACTTCTACTTTCCTAATTTTTCTTAAGACATGTAATAACATGAATTATGAATGTATGTATATATGATACATAAAACATGTACGTATATGTGATATATATGCATATATATGTACATAGCTACATGTGTCTATAATGACATGTCTACATCTACACCTATATATCTATATATAGGGAGAGGGGTATATATATATATATGCTTTTAGAGATAAAATTATGTTTTACATAAATTTCCCCAAAATCTTATACTTGTTCAAACAATTATCAATTCACGTGAATTTCTAAATATAGGACTTTTCCAATCCATTGGTCTTACATCTATGAACTTTGACTAACTGAGATATATTTGGGAGATAAAGATAGAGAGTGAAGGCCTTTAAGGATCCAGGAAAAAAAGGCCAGGTGAATTGTACACTTTGCCCAGTACCCCCAAGTGTAGCCACCTCCTGATATCAGATTAGCGTTTCTAAATGTTGACTGATGTTTCACCTTAGGGCTAAAGACAAGTTGACCCAGGAGACCAGCACATTTGAGGAGGGACATGTGCAGGTCTCCCTGGACAGCCCTGTGCCCAGAACCTCTCGACAGTTCTGAAGACTCACAGCACAGGCACCATGATGAGCTTGAATATCCCAGAAGACTAAACTGAGGCACGGAAGTCTGTAATGTATTCTAGAATGATTGCCATTAAAAGTGAGAACTATAAACATACTTTTTGATTCAAAGTTGCAAGCATTAGGTATCAGGGAAATAAACGTTTTTTGGTATTTCTTGTTACTGCACTAGCTGCAGAAATATGTTATTGTACTGTTTTATGAGACTAGTTGGAGGAATCAAAGGTTGGTGTATATTAAAAGGAGCAAAAAATAGAATTTAAGATAAATTTTAATTATATTCATTTTTAGAACTGTGTACTTGTTATGAATATCAAACTATGAATGATGCATGCAGGTAACTTATTAAAAACAGTTTTTTCCAGGGGCCAGCCTGGTGGCTTAGCGGTTAAGTGCATGCGCTCTGCTATGGCTGCCCGAGGTTTGCAGGTTCAGATCCCGGGCGCGCACTGACGTACCGCATGTCAGGCCATGCTGTGGCAGCGTCCCCTATAAAGTAGAGGAGGATGAGCACGGATGTTAGCCCAGGGCCAATCCTCCTCACACACACACAAAAAAAACAGTTTTTTCTAATATTGAGAAAGAAAAATCTAATTCAAAAATGCTCTTGGATGATATAAGCTTGGAAATAAAATAAGAGTGAGATTTATAAAGCAGAAATAAAATGAGCTCCTCAGTAATTAGTGGAGCCCCCATAGTCGCAGACCAGGCTTCAGTTACCTGTCTGCATCCTGCAGAAGGACCAGAAGCGCCCAAGACCAACACTCGTTTTCTTGTGTCCAGCACCTAACACTGAGCTTCCTAAGCTATGAGGACTGCATTGACTGAATTGGAAATGACTGAATTCCTAAAACTGTAGCCTTTGCTTTCCTTTCCCCACAGCAAGTTAGGTTTGGCCTGTGGCTTCTTCTAGAAGCAATAACTGATGGGCCAAACTCTTCTTAGCTTGTCCTCAGAATTAAGGAGAGGATATTCTTCCCACAGACTTCACCATCTCTGTGGATTCTCTGAGATGGCCTCAGTCCCCATTACTGACATGTAGGAAACTCAGATATTTATAAACGTGATTTGGGCATTTGGAATAGGAAAGATCTGTGTGGGCTGATAAGGTCAGATATTGTTTTTGGGAATTGGAACAACAGAGAGAGAGAAAGGGAAAAAAGAAGATAAGAGAAGATGTGTGTGTGCTTTATTCTCGGTCTCCTGAAATCGTTCCCAACCTAAGTGGTCTATGGCAAGAAGAAAGCCAACCCCACCCCTGGGCTGTACAGTAAGTGATTTTTCTATTAATCTATACTAAGTTCTTTTTTCGCTAGGCCCAGGCCAAAGAAGGGAATTCTAAACAACATCCTGACTGAAGGAGGGAGACTTGAGTACACCTACATCCTCACCCGGGATTATTCTGGAATGTAAGATCACAGGCTCTTACAGCAAAGGGGACACTGAAATAGAGAGAAGATCACTTTCCAATTGCTATGGACTGAATGTTTGTGTCTCCCCAATTCATAGGTTGAAGGCCTAACCCCCGAGTGTGGCTGTATCTGGAGATGGGGTCTTTAAGGAAGTAATTAAAGATTTTTGTAGTCATAACGGTGGGGCCCTGATCCTAAAGAATTAGTGTCCTTATAAGAAGCGATACCAGAGAGCTAGCTCCCTCTCTTTCTCTGCACAATCCCGAGGGAAGGCCGTGTGAACAAACAGCAAGAAGGCAGCTGTCAAGGGGAGAGCTGTCATCAGAACCTGACCACGCTGGCAGCCTGATCTTGGACTTCTAGGCTTCAGAACTGTAAGAAAACACATTTTTCTTGTTTAATCCACCCAGCCTGTGGTATTTTGTTATGGCAGCCTGAGCTGACTAACACCCCCGTCTAGGCAGTGTTGAATCCAAAGGCTTCAGTGGCCTCTACTGTGCACTAAGGCCCTGGGTGACCCTGTGGCGTTTGGGAAAGGTGGTCCACGGATGCAGGGCTGAAATAAACGATGCTGGACCGGTGGTCTCTCAGTGTGCAAGAGCAATCCTTCTGCAGCCCTGTGGTCTGAGACGCCTCCAGTCTGTCTGTCTTCCACTTGTGCATTAACTCCACTCCATGCATGCATTTTGAAGCGTGGATCACACTTTCTTCATCAACTCACCAGCTCATTTCCCTCAGCCAAGAGGCCCATGTTTCTCCTCCTTAGAACGTTTCATATTACCTCTTTCTTACTGTAACAAATTTAGGACAACCTGACATGGCAATCCCATTCTGAAGGTTAACCATGTAGCAAACCTTGTTATTGAAATCAATCTTACAGGAGAACCCAACTCCCCAAGAGAAAAATGCCACTGCGGAGGGGATGGCCTGGGTGCCCTCCACCCACGATGCCTCCCTTTCCCCCTCTGTGGCTCCCGAGAGGAGAAGTTTCTAGTAAGTCTCTTTGGTGCCCAGCTATCATACCTGCTTTCCTCCCCTGACCGCACCCACCCAGACTAAGTCAAGATCTCCTGAACCTCTGCCCTGAGCTTCATCCTTGTGGAGGGCACAGCCATCTCTGCTTGGGCTACGCAGGATTCATTTTAGGGTCTACCTGTCTCAAGTGGTCCTCCACACACCATCAGAGCGGATCCTATCACACATTCGTTGCTTAGGACCCTTCAGCGGTGCCCACCTCCGTAACCTGCTTCACACTAAGTGCAAGTTGCTTCTCAGGGAATCTGACCCTTCTGCTCAAGCCTCTTCACCCTGAGAGATGCCTGCAGGGCCTGTGTTCTGACCCTGCTGAAAACTGAAAAGCACACCTCTGACCTCGGTATGTGCTGTTCGCATGCTGTGAGGCTTTTCTTCTCTTTTTCTTAGTTTCTTCCAAGATTTAGCTTAGGTTCACCTCATCCAGAAAACTCATGACTCGTCAGTCCAATGCACCTGCCTTTCCTCGGCGCTGTCCTTCTCTTGACCCGCTGCCTTTGTAGCGTACTTCTAAAGGATACAGTGATTTCTCTCTCACCCACTTAGACATCAGGCTTTGAGGGGTCTCGTGTCTGGGTATGTGTGATGCCCAGCAAATGCCGACATTGCTCAGCCTTTCACAAATGCTTGCTAAATGAGCAAATGAATGAATACATGAAAATCTGCATATAAATCACTGTTTTATGTCAACAGCAGAAAGCAACTGAATGGGAGTCCTAGTTGAATCCTCAAGTGGAAATTCAAAGAAGATCAGAAGATCATATCAAAGAACAAGGGGAGTTAATGAGTAGGGCATAACAGAGGGGGAGTGAAGCTAATTAAAAAATACACGCATAATAGCTTCCATTTAAAAAAAATCTCCCTTTTGAGTTTTTAGTATAACCTGACATTTTTCCCTATTTGATTTCTGAAACATGTTGGAAAAATTACAACATAAGCAGTTATATCAACATTAAATACTACTTTAGAATAAAACTACCTTAAAACACAAAGGTGATAACTAAACATGTATTCAAACACTAAATGATACAATACAGACAGACAATCCAGAAGCAACTTTGACAAAAATAAAGCAAGGCCAATGACTGTACTTTCAACCAATTCCTTTAATAGAAACTTTCTAAAGTTGGAGGTAGTAGTTTGGAAGGTGGGTGTCCTGTGTGAAGACACACTGAGGCTGATTTTATACATTAGTTTTTCATTATTACTGTTATTATTATAATTGGCTAAACTTTGCCAAGGAACAAGATTTCCTATTTCTTCTGATGTTGTATTTTATTCTGGTGGCTCACAGAGTAGTAACTGCTATTTCCTCTGGTTGAATGAATATATCCTTCTACCTATGTTATATGAAATTGGACTTTTCCCTGGGTTTTAACTGCCAGTAGAATCCAGGTAATCATATGTTTCTCTGTTTGCATTGTATTGAGGTTTCAATTGGAACAGAGTTGAGGCTGTTGACACTGATCCTGGTGCCAGGCAAAGCACAGCATTTGTTCAGGCACTGGTGGTGTGCCCAGAACGCTCTATGACAGGTACGAGGCTTTGTCTATTTGGATCACTCAAAGGGGCTCCAGACAGGTGTTAAATCAACATGCCAGCATATCTGAACTGCAGCTCCAGCCCGACCAAGATACTTTGCTATATACATATGCAATTCCACACATACACATACCACATACATACATACATACATTCGTGATTCTTTTACAAGTCTTATAAATATTCTAAAATAAATACTTACAAAGAACAACCTACAGGAGGTATACATTTTGCAAAGCTGTGTAACAATTTTGGAGGCAGAGCGTTCTAGGTGGAAATCATTTACACTTTTAACGAGTCAACTTTCATGATAAAAAATAAATAGTTAGGTTTCCATAAGGATGGAAACTCTCCCACGAAGGCTTTTCATTTGGACCTACTGAAGTTTTCACTACAATTTAATTCCACAAACATTTATGGAGTGTCTAATGGGTACCAGGCACCATATTGAGTCATTTACCTTCTGCACCCTCATGAGTTCAGCCATGACACACACCCCTAAGGAGAATTCGAAGGCTGATGAATGTAATCATTCTGTCCAGGCCATGAAAGCCACCACCTTCTTTAATTTTTTTCCCCCACATTCTTGGACCATTTAAAACTACAACAGCAATACTCAGCTTCATAGACTGAATGATATTTTGCCCTCCAAAGAATCAATCTTCTTCCCACTGCCCCCGTGAATTCATACTCTAATGCTCAAGACCCTCTTCCAGGCTATGGAACAGAGGTACCTCCAAGTTCTCTGATTTTGCAGGAGAATAAACACGTTTGGAGTGGATAGTGTCACATAATACAGCAAAGATTTTCCCACGTGGCATCTCTATTGATCTTTAAAAAGTATTACTTACTGAACACATTATGCTATAATTTTTCTCTCTCTGTTTACTTCTCATGTTGTTTACCAATAATTTATTTGGAGAGTACTTATAAGGCAGGAATTAAAAATTTTTAAAAAGATGAAATACTCAACAAAAGCTACTATTAAGGACAATTGAGGTAAAATGAATAAATTATCTCAGAAAACTTGGCTTTGTCATGATAAGTGCTGCAGAGTTTGTGGTGAAATTCTTTTGGAAAATATGACATTATTTTCAAATAATAGAATTTGAAATAAGAGATGAATGATAATTTAAGATGAAAAGTACTCACTTTTGTGCGTTAATTCCATCAATGGCTTGAATCATCCTTTCATTTAGTTCCTCTTCAAACCTTTTCTTCTGTGATTTGGTTCTATATGAAAGAGGAAATATCACAGGTAAGAATATTGTTACTGAACTAAATATGAAGCCCATTTTTCTAGGATGCCTGTTTAACTCTATTAATCGAGGAAAAAAAAGAAAAAAGGAAACAATAATCTGTGAGTAGCCTTCTGCCAACTACCATACAACCACCCTGTGGATTGAGCAAATTGACCAGAGTTTTTGGTGCAGTGAAATGTTGCCTTACCATTCACTTAGAGTGAAATTACACTAGGCTTCCAAAAGCAGCACTGAGAGATATGTACTTGGTGATGGAGATTAAAGAACCTTCTGTCCTAAGAGATGCATTAGCCCTTGACTTGTTGCCTTTATAAACTTGATTTTATGACAGGACACATTGGCTTTGGAAATTCCCTGCAAAAATGTGGTTTGGTTGACAAAACAGTCATTCCTTGTTCCCGTTTTCCTTGGTCAGTTTTCAAGAATTTGCAGAAAGACAGTCTTATTCGAGGCATATCAGAGCTTAATTGTATGTATTTGAATGTTCTTCAGTGTTGGAAAGCACTATGCACAGAAAACCCCACTTACATTTGCAGACCACTCACTTGGTCTTGGAAGCAAATAATCTTCAGCCATAATATAAGATGCCTTGTGAATAAATTATGCCAAAATAATAATAAGAGTTTCCTGAGGTTAATTTGACAATTAGCATGAAAATGATGTAAAGGAGAAAATGGAAATAATACCTGTTTTTAAAAGTTAAACATCTACTGCAAAGAGTATAAGCAGAGTATAATCGCCAAACTGGTCTGAACCGGCCTGCACCTGAGTCCAGGTGTCAGCAAGTCACCTAGTCCAATGGGGAATGAGCACATGGCTTCTCTGTCTTCTGGTTGGTTAAATTACTAATTGAATAGACCTTCTACTTTGGAATAAAAATAACACTTTTCTGAGTTCAGAATTGCCTTGATATAGATAACAATAGCATTAAATATACAATGTCACATTTATCTGTAATTAAATCTCACAGAATTGTCATTAATGAGATGCAGGAGCATTCTAATTCCATCTTCCTTTGTAGGTCTGTGTCTTCAGGTCCTACCTTCTTTAAACAGGCCACGGGCAGTCTTGGTTCAAAAACAGAATAATAAGTGATCCACCTACAGACACCCATTCAACTGAATTAGGAGGGTTAGCATACCAAATGCCAAGCTAAATTGGATGGCAAATTAATTTTTATCCTTCTTTTAAAGGAAGCAGGGAAGCTTAGCCATCATCTAGTGTGATTCATTCTCATTTATAGGTGAGGAGCCACATTCTTTTCATTTTTATCAGCCTTATGCCTAGACTTGAGTTTCCTGACTTCAATTTGGTGACTTTCTTTTTCATAAAGTCTCATCAAGTCTAAGAAGGAACAGTTGTAAGTACCTTGAGCTCACAGGAAAACATAATCCTTCAATCTATGCCCAAGGCTAAAAATGGCATTGCCTTTGGGAATCTGTTTTAGGATGAGTTTAGATAACGTTTGTACAGCACTCAGTGTGGTAAATGTGGCACATGATGTAGCTGATAAATGCATAATATTATGCATCTTTTGTATTCACTAATTACCTGGACAATTCTTAACATAAAGACAGTTTTCTTGTCTCTGTATTTTTGTGACCTCTGCTATGGAAATGAGAAGATACCCTTCGGGCTATTAATCTACCCACCGGGAGTTCTTAATCCTCCAAACAGGGCTTTGCTCCTTAGACTTTCGGGGTTTGACTTTCCTGTCATTGTTCCTGCCTCTGGGCCCCACCGCTGGCCTCCCCATTGCTCTCTACCCTCAACCCCTCTCTGCAATTCCTCTCCACTCTTTCTCCCAAGCTCCTTCCCCAGCCTGGGCTATTATATCTCAGGAGACATGGAAGAGGTGTTGTGTTTTCCCCGATGATGCTTCACTATTGCGTGTCACCTACTCATGGCCAGGCTGGAGGCTCAGAGAGTTTTATAATGTAGGCCAGGTTACAGAGCCAGGTCATGTGAGGGAAGCCCAGGGGACAATGGCTTGAAAGTTGAGCTCTGTCCACGAGGTCTTGGGGCCACCAAAGATCTACCACCACAGAGGAAAGTGGAAGAGATATGGAGGAGGTTCCTAGTAAGGCAGGCAGGATGGGAGGGCAGTTAGGGCAGGCTTTGGTGTCACAGAGTCTGGACACAAATCCTGGCCTTGCCTCTGCCAGCCACATGACTCTGGGCATTTTCCCAACCCCTTGTGCCTCAGTTTCCTCCCTTCTAAAAAGATAATGATGATAGTGTCTACCATGGAGTAATTCTGTAAGGATGAAATTAGATTTTCCATATGCCTGTACAGATAAAAATGATAGCTTATCATCATTGTCTTTCAGACAGCACTCATCTAGTGAGAAGACACTGCCCACACAGCAGTGGCGCTCCACGAGGCATCCCCACTGTAATTTCAGTAAACAGACTCTTGAGCAGAATTGCAGGGAGAGGCAGACAGATGACAGAAAAGATATCAAATATGAAGTGAAAAGATGGCCAGGAAGTTTCTGTGCAGAGCTGCTGGCCGATAGGTTGTCGTCTTATGGCCTGAAGAGCCACGCCTTCTCGAGGTATGTTGTGGGGTCCATAATATTCCTAAAATTTGCTTAAGTTCTCTTTAATATGGCATTTGCCACTTAAAAAATAATGCTTCAAAAGCCCAAGAACCCACTTATCCTTATAACATAGAACTGTAAGTGTCATATCACAATGCTAAAATTGCAAATTTTACACAAAACACAAATTAGAGCTCATTACAACAAATAAAGTCATATAGAGGGATTCTGGAATAATGTGCACTATTTGCTCTGTTTTGGCAGGTAACAGTCTAACTAATTGTGTTTTTTACTTGAATAACAATGCATTTTCTATAAGGATAAACTCACTTCTCTGTGGGGAAAGAAAGGCTGAGTCAGGTTTTGGGCCTTTGGTTAATTATTAGAACATCTTCAATAAAAAATACTTACATCCCAAACCAACACTTAAGTAGAACTCGGAATCAAAAAGCTAGAGGAATGTGGACAAGGAAAATGATTATTGCCTATGATTTTATGGGGGATGGCGACAGGGCCCCTGTGGGTATTGGTGGGAAGCTTTGTCCTGTTTTTGAGCAGGTTGGACAGCACTTCTCTTCACTACAGAAAGGCTGGACTTATTTGCTTTTACCTATAGAATTCGACATAAAAAATATAATTTTAGGGCCAGCCCGGTGGCACAAGCAGTTAAGTGCACACGCTCCACTGCGGCAGCCTGGGGTTCGCTGGTTCGGATCCCAGGCACGCACCGACGCACCACTTGGCAAACCAGGCTGTGGCGGTGTCCCATATAAAGTGGAGGACGATGGGCACGGATGTTAGCCCAGGGCCAATCTTCCTCAGCAAAAAGAGGAGGATTGGCAGATGTTAGCGCAGGGCTGGTCTTCCTCACACACACACACACACAAAATATATATATATATAATTTTAAGCAACATACTCATTTTAAGAAAATTTGAATTTTTACTACAGATTAATATTAAGAAGAGGCATTTTAAGAAAGCAATTTAAAGTCCTAAAGTGTTTACCAGGCAGTGTTTTCCTTTTTCCTCTCAACTCCAATGACAATGCCACCAATAATCCTATTTTTGGAAGTTGAAAGCAATTTAATAGGGCTTTTCGCAAGTAGCTGCTCTTTTTTAGAAGTGGCTTTCAAAATTATTATAATTGATGGTAATTACTTGCAGAAATAAAAAGCAATAAGCCCTTGAAAATTAGAAAGCAGAACATATACCATACCTTAAGGTGCGATTTTGAAAATTATGCTGACCCATTGGTACATCCTATAAAAAAAAAAGGTTATTAGCTGCCAAAAACATACTTTAAGAATGTTGCAATGGTAACTATGTGTAAGATTTTTCTTCTTTTATCATGGAAAGTATCATTTAGGTAACAAACAATTATCCACGTGGAGAAAAAGAGCTTAATTATAAATGTGAAACAAGATTAAAAACTCAGTTTATATTTAGAATGTTGGTGTAATCTATAAACTCTGGATGTTGGAAGTATCAAAATTGTTGTCTGGATTTTTAAAATTTGCATCCTTATATTTGCAGGTATGATTTCAAACAATGGCCTGTGGGGGACCATTATTAGAGTTACTGTAAACAGCTTACAATCACGTGAAACTGTAGTTTGGCATCAGACAAACATTAAAAAATGCTTTAAAACACAAACGTAACCACAAAATCAGTCCCTCTCCCTGAACTGGGCCATTAAGAAATGGTACCATTGGATAAGTATGTGAAATCGTGAATCATTGATCAACAAGAAAAAATCAACACAGGAGTGCTGGTAGTTCCAGAAAAAGGAATGAGGGAGACACAGCGATCAGGGTTTCTTAGTGGAGGATCCACTGCAAAATGGTCAATAATAGACCTAAAAAAACACAAGACCCACTTTTATACATGTGTAGGGGAAATTAAAACAAAAGTTGGAACAAAGTGGCTCCAAAAAAGCTTTTCTTTGCTGCTTTATCTCCAAGGTTAGATTAGGAAAAGTATTTAGCCTACAGAAAGATAAGAAATTTTTAAAAAAATAATTAAACTCCAAGTTTTATTACATAAAGTAAAATAATGCATTATTCACCAGCTCTATCAATGCTGAATCAAGTCAATGGAGTTCTGCATAGGGGATTAGAGACAAGAAATAACTTTTGGCAATGACAATTGTTTGACCCTGGAATGTATTCACAAGAATGACGATGGGATCTTTCTGCAAGTGAGAAAGGGACACAGCTAAGTAACAGTCGTATGGGCTTCATGTGCTAACCAAAGCCTGGGGATTTTCTTAAGATTTCCTCCACTGCTGCTGAGGCAGTCCCTGGGCTCTACACCTGTGACTACTGAGACTAGCCGGTTAAGGAAACTAAGCTTGTTCAAGAGGTCCTCCGATTTTATAAACACCGTCCTGAAGCTCCAAGCACTAGACAGCTGCAACTCTCTCTTGAGAGAGGAATCTTCACTAACACATAACAACAGAGTCAAGTCAGGCTGAAATCTTCCTGCAGTCCCATGCTGAGATAAGAGGGAAGATGGTCACTCTTAGGTCATGGGACAATAAAGACTGATAAGAAATAAGCGACCACAACAACATCAATAACACACCCGGAAAAGTAAGACCATTTTCACAGATATACATAAGAAACAGCACAGAAAAGCATGTTCTAATACATGAATCTTATTTCTTGAACAAACCAACAAATCAACCAACCAACCAACTGCTGGTGTGTAATAACTCTCAGTGACAGATATAGTTATTAGCCATTAGCTCTAATAATAAATGCAATGTTGAAGCAAAATCATCCACATTATCGTTTTTTTTTTCATAAGTGTGATAGAAGCATTAACTTTCATTGGCAACTGGATCCTAATATCCTAGGTGCTTTTCCCCCGACAGGTCTAAATGCTGGAAGGCCCCAGATGCCCCAGGCCCCCCTTCTTGGATCTCTTCTCTTCTTGCTGATTTCATCCAGTTCCATGGCTTTGAATATGATCTAAAACCTGGTAATTTGCGCATTCACATCGCCAGCTTAGACCTCTCCCTTGAGTTCTAGATTTGCATATCAGACTGGTGACTTTCCAGCTGCACTTAGATGCCTAAAAGGCATATTGATTTGAAGATGTCCGTTAGCAAAGGCTTGATTTTTCCATCTTAAATCACCTAATTTCCTCTTAGTATTTGTCATTTCAGTTAACGGTATCATCAGTCTTCCAGTCATTCAGCCAAAGAATTGTGGACATCTTTGATCCTCATTTTTGTGCATCTCCACTCCATCACCAAGTCTTATTTGCCCTAAGTTCAAATTAGACCCTGAATTTGCTTGTCACTGTTTCCACTACTAAAATCTTAGCATAAGAGGGCACCATTCGCACTTGGAGCCCTGCATTCTTGCTCCATTCTTCCAAAGCATTAATTATATCAGGCTCTTCCCTCGCTTAAGATCCTCTAATGACTTCTTATTACACTTAGAATGAATTACACACAATTACCTTAGTGCATCTCACCCAATGACTTCCCTTTGCTTTTTGGTGATGACACTACAGCCACACCAGCCTCGTCACTGCCCCCTGAACACACCAATTCATTTCCATCTTAGGGCCGCTGAATTTGTTCTTCTGCCTCCTCCTCTCCCAATTTACTCTTCTCCTTCTCTGAGACTTCCCCAGCTGTACTACCCAGAGTAGCCACGCCATTCACTCCCAAAGACATCCCTCCCTTTTATCCTCATTGCAGCCCTCAGCAGCACCTGAAATGATCTTGTTTATTTGTTTCCTACTTATGGTCTCTCTCTTCCCAATAGAATGCAAACTCCTCTAGGACTTGTGCTGGTGGTCTCCCTTGTTGACTGTCTGATGGATCGTGGTCTTCTGTCAGATCATATTTATTCTTTTAGTTGAAAAAAGAACCAGAGAAGTTGAGAGAAGAGATATAACTAAGTCAAAACAAGTATGCTGACCTCTTGGGCTTGCTGTGTCATTGTGAGATGCTAGGATGTACGGGGCACAGGGAGAATGGAAAAGTGTACTTCTACCTGACAACCTGATGTTTCTTTTCATCAGCGTATGAGAATTTCATTACATTCCATTTTGTTTTTTTACCTCAACTGCATCCCTAAGACAGTTAATGCCATTATACATGAAATTTAATGCAGAGATCATTTTAAAATCTAACAACACTATTGGGATTATTCTAAGTGCTTTGCTGTATTTATTTCCCCCTCCTCCCACAGATCTTTCTATTTTCTATCTGCTTTTCAGCCATTCAGCTTATTGAAAGTGTCCCTGCTGCAAGGAGCTTTGGGACTTTATTATCCGTTGGAAGCTGGAGTGATGTAAATAAGGAGTTACAACAATAGACAATTCATTGCTGCAGACACAGCCTGAACATTTGGGCGATGAAAATACTCTTGACGATGCTACTCAAACTGCAAGGGCATCACGCCTTCATTTGTTCTTTTATTAAGATATTAAGATGCTCAGGCTTTCTACTTCACGATAGCAAAAAAACCCAAAAAAGTTCAGTTGTATAGTTGTATTCAGTTGCTAACAACTGAATAACAAGTAAATAAAATGGTCGTGGGTTATAAAGTTATAATGCGAAATCACTCTGGGTTAAAACCCTCAGCAATGAGGGCTTGGGACTCATTCATACCAAGCCATGACAGCTGTTTGGAAGGGGCCGCTCCAGGGAGAAGGAGAGGTAAGTTTGCTTCATTACCAACAAAGTCAATTTGGCAGATGCCCAGCCTTTTGTTTTGGGGACCTAGCTTCTGTCCACCACTAGGGGCTTTGGAGCATGGGGTTGGGGGTGGGTGGTACCGTGGTGCTGATCTTGCCATTCTCCGTGGTCATGCTGTCTCTGTGATGCAGGTGTGCAAACGGCTTGGCCGCCCCCCAGGACTCCAGGTACCGGGTCATGCGGACGGAGGCCCTCATCTTGGCTCCATCAAGGGTGTGGCGAGGTCTGAAGAGGTGCTGGGGACTCCGTCGTTCTCCCTTGGAGTGAGAAACACAGCATTACACCTGGCAGGCCAAAGGTGCAGGCCTTCTCCTTTCCGCTCCTCCCTACAAGAAATCTGCCTTGACTAAGCGGATTCCTCCAACGTCACCCCTCCCTTATCTAAGGCTTCCACCCTGGTTCTCTCAGTGTTCCTGCAATTCAGTGTTACGAGCTGTTGGAGCCGACCAATCTTTTCCAGAAGCAAAAGTTACCTGTAATTTAAACTTAGGAAAAAATAAAACCCACTTTAACAGGCATTTTTATAAAGTAAATTCTTAAACAGAATATGCTGATCTGTTTCACCTTTTTCTTGACGGTTGTGTTTTCCTAAAGGAACAGCTGTAGAGATTGGGGCTGTTTTGTGATGCTCGATGGCTTTACCTCTACCCGGGTTTTGATGTTCTTGCCTGAACACAGTATTCTTTGTACACAGTTTTTTTTTTGCCCTTTCCTCACATCATCCCCCCATCACCACACAGTTCTTCCTGCTTGTCACCCATCTGTCTCTGGATCAACTAAGTTGGTTGGAAGTTCGTCTCTAAAGGTGAACATGGGGGGAGGCTATTGTGAGTAAACATCCCCACATTTATCATTGATTTTGTGATATTGGTTATGACAGTTCAGAGGTCTTTCTTGCTGGTATTTGTACCATTTACCAGCTGTGTGATTTGGTGGAAGTTATATAACCCCTCAGAGCTTCAGATTCCTAATTGGTAAATAGCAATAATACTCATTTGGCAGGAATTTGAGAAGGGTTATAAGAGGTGAGAGGTCTATGTCCCTTGCTCTGGCCTGACGTGGTGTGAAGAGAGTAAGAAATGGCTCCTAACAGTCTGGATGGGTTGGATGGTCTTCCAGGTAATGGAAGTTTTTATTTTATCAAAGTTAAACATGTCTGCACACACATGTACTCACAAATGTATATGTGATATGCAGTTGTTAATCTTTTAGATATTTCTTCTTTTCCTTTTTCATATATGTTCATCCTACTTAATCTCATTAAATTTTAATCACCTGAAGCTCTAAGCAAAATGTTTTCTCTTTATTTAATGTCCCACCTGCCAGGCTGGGCCCACTGAGAGACTTTCAGAAACATCATGGATGACCAAATATGTTGATTAACATTGACTAACATATGCAACCTCATCACATAGACAATAATCTTGTCATATAAACAAGCAATTCATTTCAACTGTTTCTTTAGTAAATGTTTGAATTTATTATTACAAAATTATGTTCCATGATTAAACTACCATATTCATTTACAGTAATTTTAGAGGCAAAGACTAGCAAAGAATTACACTGATTCTTGAATGAAAACGCTCATCGATATCAGTAATCTCTCCTCTCCCTTTTAATCACAGAAGTCGGGGGCTAATTATCGACTCTTTATAACACTGACCTTGGGGTTGATTACAAAGTAGGTTTTCACCAGGTGCTGTTTTAAATATGGGTCCCTGATGTCACCATCTCCTTCTTCCACTTTATAGGCTCCATTCAAGTGTTCCAGGGTGACTGAAGAAATGTGAACACGTCTGAAATTCCATTTTAAAACCGCAATCAAGATATAGAAGGATAAACATGAGGAAGATTTTCCACTTATTTGTTATTTCAGAAATAATTTCTTCTTCCCCCAATGAAGGAAAGACTATATGTTCTTGGTAAAATTTACTGGGATTAAGGTTTATATTCTATTAACCACTGCTTTGGAAAGACGCTTCTAGAGGTCATGAGCTACCAGTATTTGGAGCTTCTCTGCACGTACAGAAACTGCATCGTGGGCGTGGTGAATCACAGCAAATAAAACTTGATCATATCAAATTTTTGTGTGTGAGGATATTTTTGAAATGCATGCCAAAGAGATATTTAGGAAGTGTGTTAATCTGTAAAAAAGTATGGATTTTCTTTCTCAATGCCTGCTCTCATGCTTCCCCAAATTATAGCACTTGCATCAAAATTGTCATGTCTGAAATATGCTCTTCTAACCAGAGGTGGATGCTACAGTTTTCTCATTTTAATAGTACTGGTTTCAGAGGTCACCAGTAATAGAGAAATGCCATTTCTGCACTGCATTAGAAAACATCTTTGACTTAGGTCTCTACTCATAAAATTGCCAATAAGTTAAAGTCTATAATTTAGTATCTGATATCCATAGTCTTTGACCTTGCGTCATGGGGGTGGGGGAATTGGGACTAGAGAGCACATGTTTATCTGATTAATGTAAGAGGCCATTGGGCATGAGTAGCATGATACTAACAGAGGTAATAGAAATCACTGAACACTGAGCAGTCAGTTACTAACCCACTAACCTACCATTTCTAACCATGTAACCAGCCTGAAGAGAGAAATCCAGTGTCTAGCCTTACCCAGGAACACCTCCAGCTTCCATGTGGTTGGCCAAGGTAACGTCATGTGACCACACATCATACTGCCACTTCTGCAGACCAATTACGCCGCAGAGGACATTCCCAGAATGCACACCAACGCGCATGTTGATATCAACTCCAGTGGCATCCCTTACTTTCCTAAAGAGAAGGAAAGTAACATCACCATCCAGGAACATCCTCTTCTTCCTCTAACTCCTGGCCAATTTTCCTGGCATTTTATTATTCAGAATTTCTCAGATTGTTGGAAATATTGTCATGAATTCCTCCTGTGGCAGAAGATTGCTCCTCTGAGCCAAGAGAAAGGACTTTTCTTTCTGGACAATTCCAGACTAGACCAAAGGCTCCAACAGTCTGGCTAGGAAAGCCACAGCAGGCCAGAGCATGGCGATGATGCAGCATTTTGGCTGTAGCTTCCACTTTTTCAACCAATATGTATCAAGTACCTATCATGTGCTGACACCCGCTCTGAAGTTTCATACTAGAATCATGTGACATTGCTTTGTACTGTCAGAAATGGTCTTAGACACCATTTGCAATTGTAGTGCTTAGCACAATATATGTCCCCAATGCATATTTTTTGCTGATAAGAGACAATACAGCTTATTTGTGAGCTTAATAGTGACTTTAGCTTGAATAGAAATTAAAAAAAAAACGAGATTAAAGCTTTTCAATTATGCACATTCTTTAACAAAAAGAGAAAAATAATACTCTTTAGAAAGCTTTAATAATGCATAAGCTATCATTAAAAAGAAACTAATCAAAAAAATCGTTTAAAAAATACTTTAGGACCCTGTCACCAACTCATTAACGGAGACAAATGAAGAACTTCCTTTAGGGGAAAATGGCAATGCTTGGCAATGCCTATTTATTTCTGCCACTAAATACATCTATCAATTAAAATATTATTGTAAAAGAACTATGTAAGAAGACGTCCCTACTTACCTGGAGAGAACTGCCCCAAGAGGAAATGTGAAGAGAAGCAATGACCCTGATTACAACATAACAAGGAGGGTTACCTGATGTGGGCTGCAGTAAAATGAACCTTAAAAGGCTCAAAATGACATAGGCATGGATGTCATGCTTAAATAATACAATGACATATTTGAATGTGCTAAAAATGATAAAAAGAAATGGATGTAAAATAAACGGCCTCCTGAAAAAAATATAGATAGTTCTTCCCTTCTCTTCCTTTTCCTTCCTCCCTCTCTATCTGCCTTTTCTATTATTTTCACAAAAAAGACAACAACCTATTTGGCACTATGCAAGTCATCCAAACCCTTCATTCCTGCCCACACGATGAGACAGGGCATCAACATGACATAGGAGAGCTGCCCCTGGCCACTCTGCCCTCTGTCAGCAGAGTGCTTATGGCTGCCTGGGCACTGTGTGGTCCTCACCTCGGGGCCTTTGCTCACAAGGGTTCCTCTCTCTGCTCCCCACTCCCCGAAGCCTCTCTTCCCTGACAGCATGGGTATAACGTGGCCAGCTTGCATTGTTCTTCCACCCTTGGCTTAGAGATGACCTCCTCCAGGAAGGTTTTCTGGTCTCTCCTTGTAGGTTGACGTAGGCACCCGTCCTGTGTGCTCCAACCTCCCTGAGGGCAGTTAGCACGCCTTGCTTTGTGTCCACATCTGCTCTCAGGGTCAGCCCTGAAGACACAGACCTCGTCCAAGTGGTCTGCATACCCATCAGTGGGTTCAGGGCCTGGTGCAACGTAGATACTTGACATGAGTTTATTAATTGACCCAGGTCATTTTTGAAGGATTTACTGTGTTTCTGTCTTTGGGAGATGATGATCTTGAAAAAATTTGTTGTAGAACCCATAGTTGTTCTTAATATTTTATGCTGTTGAGAGAGAACTGTTCCAACCACGTGGCATTTCTGTTTACCAAAATACAGTCAGCAGAAAGCCAAGAAGGAACAAAAAGGGAAGACGAAGCACTCTACAGTTGGCCATTTTGACAGAATTGACGGGGTAACGGTTTGAGTCTTTAAAACAATCTCCACGTCCTTTGTGTCCTTTTTAGAAAAATGAGTTGATCAAGGATTC
This sequence comes from Diceros bicornis minor, assembly GCF_020826845.1. Taxonomy (NCBI): domain Eukaryota; kingdom Metazoa; phylum Chordata; class Mammalia; order Perissodactyla; family Rhinocerotidae; genus Diceros; species Diceros bicornis. The sequence goes on from NC_080759.1 coordinate 55,980,482, forward strand.
AAATGAATGTACTGACTAAATGTTTTAATGTATGTAGATGCAATCTGTGTGACCTCTAGAAAAAGGCTGAAATAACTGCTTGAAGCTTGCAACAACAGTAGACAAACTTTCTAGCTTAAGAGGAACCTTAATCACTTACCAAGTCAGGGTCTTGAATATTACTCCTTTGATTAAGAACAGTTTACATTTTCATGACAGAAATAAAAAAATATCTCTGTAAGCATTGGGAATATTCCAAAACTGCAGCTGAGTGCTCTGTAGTGGTGCCCTGGCTGACGGGAACAAGGCCCTGAGTAAGTGCGGGGTCCAAACTCAGAGGGAAAAACACAGGTCAATGGTCCCGGACTCATGTCGCTGGTGCCTAAGAAAAACCTGAGGTAATCAGGCAAAATTCCAAGTACCAAGTGTGTGCTTTCTCCTCACCAGCTTAAAAAATCAAAATTCCTGGATTCATCCTCATCTTCTGGTTCAAAAAATGGGACTAGAAATGCTTGTTTTCCTATGTGAGAGAGAACAAAGAATTCCTGAAATTTGCTAAGGTGCTGTCTCTTACTGAGAGTGTAACAAAACAACCTATTATTGATCATTCTGTCAACTGTATATGAACTGAACAGGTGATATAAAATGGAGAAAGAATGTGGAAGCCATTGGTCAAAGAGTGGCAGATCATGGGGACATATGGCCATTAAGATTTGAAGCTTAAGTTTAGGTAGAAGCAAGCGTTCTAGAGAGTTTCCTCAAATCTGCTAACATCACTGAGAAGATATTGCTGATGCATCTATGATGAATGGATAAATAAAATGTGGTAAATACATACAATGGAATATTACTCCATCATCAAAAGTAATGAATTACTGACACATGCCACAATCTGGACGAACCTTGAAAACATTATATTAAGTGAAATGAGCCATACACAAACGGACAAATATTGTATGATTCCATTTACATGAAGTATCTAGAACAGGCAAATTTATAAAGGCAAAAAGTAGAATAGAGGTTACCAGGGGCTGGGAGGAGGGAAATGGGGAGTTATTGCTTAATGGGTACGGAGTTTCTGTTTGGGATGATGAAAAGGTCCTGGAAGTAGATAGTGGTGATGGTTGTTCAACATTCTGAATGCACTTTATGCCACTGAATTGTACATGTAAAAACAAAGAGCAATATTTATGTTATGTATATTCTACCACAATAAAAAAAGTAACAGAAGAAAAAGATATTACTGATGAACCAGTGACATGCCAGGGGACAGAATGTAAGGATTCTTTCTCCTAAAAATTCTTCAACATGTTGGAATACCATAAACATAAGGGAACTGGAAAACAGTTAATTCCAAAGCAAAAATCAAGCTTCAGTAAAAGAGTGGATTGTTTAATTCAATATGTTATTGATACACATAATTTTGTCCTTCATAAAATCTTCCCCACATCTATATGAAAAGGAAATCAAGAAAAAACGCTTTTCCCAACAGAACCCATTTCACCTCCTGTTTAAAACCAACACCAAGGCTGCTTCCAGGGATGGGTTATAAATTTGAGAAAACCTATTAGTTCCGCTGATTGGATCTACTTACATCTAGACCCAGAGTGTCATGAATAGTTAATTACTTTAGAAATAAAGTGAAAAATAGTTTTCATGTCTCAGAGAGGACAAACAATTTACTTACGGGAAGAAGCAAGTAAGAACATGATTATTTCCCATGCAATGTCTTTCGTGAGGACAGCTGAGGCCACACTGACTACCCCTCCCATCTTGATTCTTTACTTGATTCCACTTTATTTATCTGCCTCCCATTCCCTCATCCGTCGCACAGTGGCCTGTGGCAATTGCTACTGAGCTAGTGGATTTGGAACACTTTGGTCTCTTGGACTCAGCTAAGGCTGTGGGGCTTCACGACTCTTCCTTGGACAGCACTGGGAAACCCACCGAGAAACCTTTTAGTCCATTTCAGCATGTGACCAAAGTACACGATGTGCTAAACACAGTGACAGCCTGATCTGTGGCTTTCTCACTTAAATCTCCATCTATTTTAACCCTGAGACAAGGAATTAGAAGATCAAGCACAAATTCCTATCCTGTTTAGACCAAAAATATGTGAAGGATAGGGTAAAATCACTTGACAGAAAATAGGCAATCAACAAACCCAATAAGCTAAAATCTTACAATCATACAATCAACAAACAAGAGCTCTTATCACTTATAAAAATAGTATGGCTTCTACGAAGACATTACTGAAGAAGTGTGCATTATGGTACTGGTAATGAAAATTAACTTTGTCCTCACTTGTCAACTGTAATTATATTATTCTATGTAAGTGAAACTTCTCTAGAATTACAATGAAAGAAACTATAGATACAAATGCAGAAAACATATATTATGGATATAAACTGAAGCTAAATTCACAGAGCTGAGCATTTTTGACTAGAGGAAGTAATTTTGGACTTGATTTTTAGATGAATTGCAGTCTGGTGGTGGAAACTACTTTCTTACAATTTGTACGAAGAGATGCTCAAGAGAGATGCCAAGTACAGACTTTTTCCTTAAGATCAGAGAAGACATTCAAATTAAAAAAAAAAAAAATCACCTTTGAAACAAACAAAGGTTTGTTTCAACTGTCTCTTCCCGTAGATTTCTAACCCAGTTTTGCTGTAATCTAAGGCTAATAATAACACAAAACACTTGGAGAATTCTTACTTTGGGCTGACTTCTCACATGTCAATAAATGGGTCTCTCATTTAAATGTCCAATAAAGTATTTAGTGCCAATAGACAGAAAAATAGAAATAGTTGTGGGTGAGAATTACAACTGAAAATTATTAAATCGTTGAAAAAGATCTCACTAGGCAGTCCACTTACTTTATGGCCTCACACATATCCAGGCCCATTTTCACACAGTTCTTGGCATGGTTAGGGAGAGAGATAGGCAGCCCGGACACACAGTAGTAGCAGTCTCCTAAAATCTTTATTCTCATGCATTCATTCTCCTGGAAGAAGAAATCACAGAGCTTCAGTTGCATTAGCACTTACATAACGATTTAGATTTACTGAATATCATCAAGTGCTCATTCTACTGACACTGTCACAGTGAATAGGGTTTGTGGGGAGAGAGAAATGAAAACTAGTTGGGTTTCCCATCATTACCCAACAAGAATGAGCCACCCTCCCCCACATGCACATTTGCCAGAAAGAACAAAGGAAAGGAGAAGATAGGGAAAGCAGAGGGAATGTTCAGGAATGATTTACACTTAACACTAGCAGAGGAGTGTAAGGAAGGATCATTCTCTTTAGTTCAAATATCCTAAATATGGTTGGTGAAATGAAACATTCCGTGCAGAGCAGAACCTTTCAGGGCAGAAAATGATGTCAAAACTCAACTGGAATTAGAATCTTATGTCATCCCCTACTAAGTGCACTTCATTTTTCTTCATTTATTTCAAAGCTGAAGCAGATTGCTACCTGCAGACATGTAGCTTCTGATAAACATCTCCACAATATAATAAGCCACCATTCAACATTGCCAAGTAATTTAAAAACTTAATTCTGATCTTAGGTTAAACCGTTTTAGTAGAAAGTTAGAGTGACTCATTAATTCATTAATTTTCTTGGCTGGATTGTATTTATAGTATAATATTAAGATTAACTTCAGTCATATGCATCAATCCTACATCCATTTCTAACCTTCTCAACTAGCTTATAGACACTGACTAAAATAAAAAAAACAAAAAGAAAAGCAAAGATGTACCAAACACAAATTTTTTTCTTCTTAACACTAACACAGGCCTATGTATAAACTGAACAAATTTGAAATAATAAAATGAACATAAGATCTTTTGTTCTTAAGCATGTGCAAGGTTTAGTGAAGACTTTGCATATTTCTTTCTCTATCTGGTAGAGAGCTTGCATACTGTCACGCTTATCTACGGCACTGTAGATGCTGTGCTAGTAATTCCTGATAACAATATCATAAGTAATGAAAAGGAAAAAAAAACTTATTAATAAGGTTTCCCTTTCATACTTCAAAAATAGATATTCTGAGTCTAGAAAACAGTAAGATTAATAACAGTGAATTCTTGGCACTCTTATCAAAGATCAGTTGACCGTATATGCATGCATGGTTTATTTCTAGGCTCTCTATTCTGTTCCATTGGTCTATATGTCTGTTTTTACCCCAGTATCATACTATTTTGATTTCTGTAGCTTTGTAACATATTTTGAAATCAGGAAGTCTGATGCGTCCAGCTTTGTTCTTCTTGCTCAAAATTGCTTTGGCTATTTGGGATCTTTTGTGGTTCCATATGAATTTTAGGATTGTTTTTTCTATTTCTGTAAAAAATATCATTGAGATTTTGATAGGAATTACATTGAATCTGTAGATGGCTTTGGGTACTATGGACATTTTAACAATATTAATTCTTCCAACCCATGACATAGAATGTGTTTCTACTTATTTGTGTCTTTTGAGATTTCTTTCATCATTGTCTTATAGTTTTCAGTGTACAAGTCATTCACCTACTTGGTTAAGTTTATTCCTAAGTATTTTATTCTTTTTGATGCTAATGTAAATGGAATTGTTTTCTTGATTTCCTTGTGAGATATTTCATTGTTAGTGTATAAAGAAACACAACTTATTTTTGTAGGTTTACTTTGTATCTTGCAACTTTACTGAATTTGTTTATTAGTTCTAACATATTTTTGTGGACTCTTTAGGGTTTTCTACATATAAGGTCATGTCATATGCAATCAGAGATAATTTTGCTTCTTCTTGTCTTCTTTGGATGCCTTTTATTTCTTTTTATTGCCTAATTACTCTGTCTACAACTTCCAGTACTATGTTGAACAGAAGTAATGAGAGTAGGCATCCTTGTCTTCTTCCCAATCTTAGAGGAAAAGCTTTTAGTTTTTCACTATTGAGTGTGATGTCGGCTGTGGGTTTTTCATATACGGCTTTATTGTGTTGAAGTAAGTTCCCTTTATACCTTATTAGTTGAGAGTTTTTATCAAGAAAGCATGTTTAATTTTGTCAAATGCTTTTTCTGCCTCTATTGAGATGATCATATGATTTTTATCCTTCATTCTGTTAATGTGGTGTATCACATCGATTGATTTGCATATGTTGAACTATCCTTGCATCCCAGGGATAAATCCCACTTGGCCATGGTGTATGATCCTTTTAATGTGCTGTTGAATTTAGCTTGCTAAGTGAAATAAGCCAGAAGAACAAATACTAGATGATATCACTTATATGAAGAATCTAAAACAATCAAACATAGAAGCAGAGAGTAGAATGGTGGTTGCCAGGCCTGGGGGAGGGGAAATGGGCAGGTATTGATCAAAGGGTGCAAAGTTTCAGTTATGCCTGATGAATAAGTTCTAGAGGTCTATTGTACAACATAGCGTCTGTAGTTAACAATAATTAATCACACTTAAAAATTTGCTAGGAAGGTAGATCTTATGTTAAGTGTTTTAATCAAATAATAATAATAATAATAATAATGATAAAAAAAGAGGGCAAGAGGAAACTTTTAAAGGTGACGGATATGTTTATGGCATAGATTATGGTGATGGTTTCAAAGGTGTATAGTTATCTCCAAGCTCATTAAGTTGTATATATTAAATATGTACAGCTTTTTGTATGTCAGTTATACCTTGATAAAGTGGTTAAAAAATTTTAAAAAGTAACAGTGAATGAGCAAGGATTTCGAAGTCCTTAGCTTAAAGTTATGTGCTTTATGTAGTATTCACTCAAAGGACTGAACTATCTGTTTACTTACGATGCTCTCCAACTCCCTGTTATTTAACTATGAGTCATGAACCGGTGCCCAAAGCATGCTGCCCCTGTGACCAACAACAGATGGACCAAGCCATCCTAGGCTGGACTCTGATATTGCCTGGACATTCCTTTGTTATGATGATCAGAGAGGAACAGGAAGTCACACTGAGTACCTCTGTGATGGGTCATGAATTGTGTCCTCCCCAAATGTCTATGTTGAAGCCCTAACCCCTGGTACCTGTGAACGTGACCTTATTTGGCAATAGGGTCATTGCAGATATAATTAGTTAAGTGAGGTCATGCAGGAGTAGGTTGGGCCCCTATTTCAATATGACTGATGGCCTTACAAAAGGATAAATTTGGACACTGAGATTTGCACATTGGGAGAACGCCACCTCAACACTAGAGCTATGTTATCACCTGCCAAGATTGGGACATTTCTTCCTAACATGACCAGGTCATCCAACAAAAATGACCTTTTATTAATTCAAAGACATTATTTAAGTTCCAACCAATTTTTTTCCTAAAAATGAGCACCCAAAAAACTCAACCTCTTCTTTTGGTTTGGTACTGGAAGGAAGCAGAGCTATACTCTTACTAATTTTTTAAAATCCCCAGTGAGATCTGTCATGGTCAGTTGTGTAGTATAAGGCACCTCATGGGGAGCGTGACCCAAGAGTGCCTCAGGGAACATCTGCAAGCCAGATTTATTCCTAAGAGGCTTGGCTGGAATGGTCTGTATTGTTTACAAGTGAGATGAATCTTGCAGTGAACTATATTTGGGACCAACTCTTCCATATACAAGTAACACATTTTAATAAGCATCATGAAGTATTTTTTGTTGGGAATGATACAAAGAAATAATCAGGCTGACTGGAAATGTTTCATGAGAAGTAAAGTATTCGCAAAGAAGAAGAAAATATTTAATCAGTATTCCCACCAGAAACTCGAATAGTTCCAATAAGGAAGTAAGGTCTAGTATGGTTTTGGATCACATGCCATTTTCCTCTCTGTGAAACTTGCCATAAGTGAGCACATGTATGACAAATATTGAACTTACATTTCTGTTCAAGTGGCACAAGGGTCAATGGATAAAGACGAGACAGCAGTAAATGAAGGGCTTAGGGAGAAAGTATGCATCCTACTGTAGGGGTTCTTCCAGGATGCTGCTTAACAATATGAATATTTGACAATTACCACTGGAAGACAGGAAAACATGTTTCTAACTCCTTGACATTGAAATGCCTAAAAAGAGGATCTTAGAACAGCACAGCGCAGAGAGATGTGCAAATTAAATCTCACCACCTTGAATGTATTTATAATACATGTGCTGAATCACATATACGCATAAGTTTTAAAAATAGATGAAAATGTGATAATTATATGCTATGGCAGTTCTCATTTCCGATATAGGTTTGAGACTTATCAAGGCTCAATGGCAAATAAATCCAACAAATATACAAATAACATTCCTAAAGGATGATTTTGTGAAAACTAAGAAGTTGATAGGAGACCAGGGAAAAGATCAGCTAGGATTTTATAAATTTTCAAATAGAAGTGAATCACTAATACTTACCTTTGCAATTTGATCGAACTTTCCAAAGAGTTCATTCAACATGTGGACCAGTTCTCCTGGGGAGCAGTCACTGGCCAGCCGGGTGAACCCCACAATGTCAGCGTATAGGATGCTATGGGAGCAAAGGGAGGCAGAATGTGCAAGTTTACATTTATTAAGAAAGGAATATAAGTTGTTCCCATTAAAAGAGTATGTATATTTTTACACTTTATATTTACATTTTCACAAGAAAAATTTCCCTGGTTAGGGAATACTTAAACATTTTGCTAAACTTTCCTATTCAAATTTTTTTTGAAGTAAATTTTTCTAATTAAAATGTGAGAAGAAAAAGTCATGTGATGCACTTTGTCCATTCTAGTCCATTCTTACTGATGACCTTTCTTCCCTCATAGTCAGCCTCTCCCTCCCCCTCTGGTGTACGTGGTATTCATCCTGACAGTTCATTACACTGTCATAATTATGATATCAAATGAGTATATTTCTATTTGAATTGTTATATGAATTTATATTACAAGAATTCCTAAACAAGAAGAAGGGAAACAATAAAAGCCAAATTCTGTTCTTATTGATTCAAAGAAAAAATAATATTCTTAAAAGAAAGACTACTGAACAAAAGATTCTGGATTATTTACTGCCTGCCAGGATGAAGCAGACATGGTACATCTTCCTAAAGCTCAGAGTTTAGTTGGGGTGATGCATTAAACAAAAAAAGACACCAGCAACTGTCCAATTACAGTGCTAATAAATATATACAGGAAAACAGTAGAGTGTTATACCAGAGAACAGTGTAGGGTGGGGAGAGAAGGTGTGGAGTCCCTTAAGGTCATTTGAAGGAGATGACGGTGTAGCTTCCTGCCTTCATGAGATGTACATGCTAGTGGGACAAATGTGAGATTCCTTAGAATTCTGTCCATTTAGAGTAAACCTTGAGGGGTCAAGAGAGGGAAACCCAGCACCAGTGTGTGCACTACAACTTTTTTCTTTTTTATGAGGAAGATCGGCCCTGAGCTAACATCTGCCAATCCTCCTCTTTTTGCTGAGGAAGACTGGCCCTGGGCTAACATCATGCCCATCTTCCTCCACTTTACATGGGACGCCGCCACAGCATGGCTTGACAAGCTGTGCGTCGGTGCACACCCGGGATCCGAACCAGCGAACTCCGGGCTGCCGCAGGGAAGTGCACGCACCCAACCGCTTGCGCCACCGGGCCAGCCCCATTACAACTTTTCTTACACAATAAAATGTTTAGGATTTGTGTAAAGGCCCAATAAAGAAGCCTAAACTTCCTGCTGGATGTTTGACATTCAGATAATATGGTATGGTTTAAGATGTACCATGAAACAAAAATAACTACCACTTCACACCCATTAGGATGGCCACGATCAAAAAAACAAAAAATAACAAGTGTTGTTGGAGGTGTGGAGAAATTGGAACCCATACGCATTGCTGGTGGGAATGTAAAATGGTGCAGCCGCTATGGCAAACAGCATGGTGGTTCCTCAAAAAAGGAAACGTAGAATTACCATAAGATCCAGCAATTCCACTCCTAGATATATACGCAAAGGAATAGAAAGCATTGACTTGAACAGATGTTTGCACACTCATGTTCATAGCAGCCTTATTCACATTACAGTCATGTGCTACATAATGATGGTCAACGATGGAATGCATATATGACAGTGGTCGCATAAGATTAGTACCATATAACCTAGGTGTGTAGTAGTCTATACCATCCAGGCTTGTGTAAGTACACTCTACGACGTTCACACAATGACGAAATTGCCTAACAATGCACTTCTCAGAACATATTCCCGTCATTAAGTGATGCATGACTGTAGTAGAAAAGGTGGAAACAAACCAAATGTCCATTAACAGATAGATGGATAAAGAAACTGTGGTATATACATACGATGGAATATTATTTAGTTTTTAAAAGAAATGAAATTCTGACACATGCTACAATATGGTTGAACCATGACGACATTATGCTAAGTGAAATAAGCCAGACACAAAGGCAGAAATACTTGATGATTCCACTCATATGAGATCCCTAGAGTGGTCAAACCACAGAGACAGAAAGCAGAATGGTGGTTGCCAGAGGTTGGGGAGAGCAAGAGGGGGTGTTGTTATTTAATATGTATGGAGCTTTAGTTTGGGATGAAGGAAAAGTTCTGGAGATGGATGGTGGTGATGGCTGCAGAACAATATGAATGTATTTAATGCCACTGTACTGTACGATTTAAAATGGTTAAAATTTTAAATATTATGTTGTGTATATTTTGCCACAATAGAAAAAATAAATAATGTGGCACCCATCAACCTGGTTGCAGCCAGATCACGGCTGGATCTCTGCTGTTGGCCACATTCCACTCCTGCGCCAAGCACAGGGCTCGTGGCTTTACCCTGGAGGAAAGACTTCCTCCTCTGCCGATGGACAGGAGCCAGGGGCTCCTGGCTGGTCCAGGAAAATCAGAGCTGCTGGGCTCCTGCACTCTCCATTCTGTTCAGATGATACTGTAAAACCATCCCTACTTCTCCCCTGCTCCCTTGTAGAGACAGGGATCACAGATGCCGAGCCATGGTCCAAGAGGAAGAATTAACTTCGGTTGCCCAGAGAGAGATGCCTGATCCTGAGTAGTATTGGGAGGGAGAACATGTGGCAGTGGCAGTGGACTCCACTTCTTGTTTACAACCTCCACAACGCCTCCTGTAGTCAAAACTTATAGTGGGTGAGGGAGCCCAAAGGTAGCCTAGTTGTAGATGTTTTAAGCTGGTCCAGAAGTTACTTGAGAGCAGGGAGATTCAAAATGTATACAAGTAACTATGATGCAAAGTGCAAAGGGTTATGGTAGAGGAAGCATAGTGCTCTGTGGGATCACATAGGAACCCAACCTAGACTCTGCTGAGATCAGATCACCACTTCACCACTTTAGAAAAATCATTCTGGCTGCAGAAACTTGGAGGCAGACAGGTCAGTTAGAATCAGATACCATTAATCCAGAAGAGCCCTATGGAAGGTCTAGTACTGGGGAAATTAGACAGAACTGGACAGATATGGGAGATACATAGGAAGCAGAATGAACCAGGCTTTGTTACTAATTAGATGTTGTGTGTGGGGGAGTGTCTAGGAGAGGGAAGCATTGAGGATGAAGACACAGTTTCTGGCTGAGCAATGGGGTTCAAGCCTAGGTTTGTTCAAATCAAATCAAGCTTGTAGGGGAAGTTGACTAGCTCAACTTAGGTTGTGTTGATTTTGATAGTGGTGTCTGTAGAACATCCAAGAGAAAGACACCCATTAAGTAGATGAGTATGGAAAATGATGGTTGAGTTCCATGTCTTAGCACCATGTAGATGGTATTTAAAGTCCTGAGTGAGAGCTGGAGAGAGCAGAGAGGAGCTAGGAGAGAACACTGAAAATGCTCTCATTTATAGGAGAGGCTAGATTTGGGGAAGAGAAAACAAAGGAGACTGTAGGAAGAAAATAAAGGGGATACATGTTATGGAGACCAAAGGATGGGAGGATTCTTTAAGTGCAATGGCAAAGTCAATGGGGCCAAGCATACTAGAGTGGCCAATGACATAAGGATACAGAAGTAAGTCATAATCAGATTTGGGAACAAAATAGTTGGTGGTGAATTTAGCAAGAATGAGTTCTGTGACACGGTGCAGGTTAAAGCCTGAGAGCAGCAATTTGAGGAGCAAGAGGAAATAAGGAAGGTTAGTTAAAGAGTGTGGAAAAATCCTTCTAGAATCTCGGCTATGAAATTCATAGAAGAAAGAGATAGTTTCAGAGTTGGATGGTGGCATTAGATTAAGGGACATGTGTTTGTTTCTAAACATGTGGTGGGTTTGTGAATGTTTAAGCACTAGCAGGAAGGATTCAGAGGAAGACGATGAAGATTCAAGAGGTAACCGGTAGTTGTTACCTTTATGTCTATAAATTCCTCTTCTCAATCCCCTCCTCCTCCTCATTACTTTTATTATTATCATTACATGGTAAATAGCCAGGAAATGTAATTAACAGAGAATAAACATTTTGTTGAATGAATAGTCAAAGCAGAACCAAAAGTTACCAACTGATCTTTTTGGTACTGACTACAAACCTAGTAATTCCCATTAAAAAAAAAAAAAAAAAAACTCAGGTATTGACTGAACCATCTCCATCACTTGCACTGTGTCTGCTTCTTTGCTCACACTTGTCCTGTTTCAGGATGAAAAGGCCATATGTTTTCATATTTCATTTAAAAATAATTGGTATTCCATGCCATTTAAGCTTTTACATTTTTAAGTATATAGGTTACTTTAGGATCCCAAATATATTTTATGAAGTTAAATTTAATTCAATACTGCAAACATATTCTAGACAATCTTTGAAGACAGCTGACGCTGCTTCACCAACCCACTGCCTTAGACGGTGTGGTAGTCAGTTTCCAAGATGGCCCCAGCGTTCCTCACCTCGTGGTAATCACATTCTTGTATTGTCCCCTCCCGTAATGGATAGGGCTGACCTGGGTATGGGTAACCAACAGGACATTGGTGATGAGCAACTGAGGCCTCCAGCCAACGGCCAGGTTAACCTGCCAACTACGTGAGGAGCCACCTGGGAAGCAGAGCCTCCAGCGGCCCCGGCTGACATTGGCCTGCGGCCTCATGAGAGAATCTAAGCCAGAACCGCTTGGCTAAGCTGCTTCCAAATTGGAACCCACAGAAACTGTGAGGTGATATGTATTGCTGTTTTAAGCTACTACATGTTGAGGTCATCTGTTACACAGAAACTGATAACTAATACAGACAGCATGCAGACCCTTCATCAATGCCTGAGGTTGTGGTGTCTTCAGTTATTTTTATAGATCTATTTGTTCCTGGATTATATTATTGCTACTTAAAGATATTCTGTGATCCTGTTTAGATACAGAGGCATTTACTTTACATGTTTTGAATACTTGATAAGTGACTTAAAAATACTGCATTTCCTGAGATGAGAGGGGCATTGCTGATTCTCAGTTAAGGCTGGAAAGAGCAATTTTTAGTATAACACACCTTGTCAGATACTGTGAATGTGTTTTCTTTAATTATGTAGGCAAAACACTTAAAAACCTGAAGGCAGGCCAGTGTTTTAAATAATTTTACTCCTTAACATGTGTGAATGTTCTTTAAATATACATAGGTTTTTTTCCTATTATTCCAAAATATGGTGGGAATGATTTTTTCAAAATTTTACTCCTGATTCTTCATTTATTCAATAGCACTTCCTTAGTTCCTACTGGATATGCAACTGTTTTTTCTGTTAGCTCCTTCCCAGTATGCATTTCTTATTGTATATTTAGCTCTGTGTATGCCTGGGTTGTGTCTATCACTAGCTCTATATGCCTCTTCTAAAATCTGGTGTCAAAATGAGATTTGTCTTAGCAATGTATTTAAGTTGCAGTTAAATTTGTTTTTATTAACGAATTTCAAAAATCCTTGACCTGAAGCAACCAGGCTGGAAGGCAGCATCATGCAGTGGAACAAGTCTGGACTTGGGGGCAAATAGGCCGATTGCAATCCCAGTCAATGCTCAACAAACTTCAGTCGTGTCTGTGGTTGTTCCTGAACTAATGAACGGGGGTGGGTACCTCTGACAACTAAAGTAATAACATCAAAACTAATGAATGAGGCCAGATGCACGCACGAGTTACTTACTGAGAAAACCCACCTAGAACAGAAAGCACCACTGCAATATAGCTGAATGGATGAAAGGACAAACTCCCAGTGAAGTGGCATCAGGAATGGGTGGGCACGGAGAACGGTGAGGGATGAGAACACCCTCACTCTGCTGCAGCCGGGAGACAGGGAGCGTGGAGGGAGCGCCCACTCCAGACTGAGAGAGGGCCCACACAGCTCCTCTCTAGAGCTCAGCTCCTCTTTAGAAGAGGCCCCACACTGTTCTCCTTCCTGACCACAATCCCAAGCTGATAACACGTTAGTTTTCCAGGAACCATGATTTCAGAAAAGGCCTCCTGGGCAGCAGATATGACTATCTTGGTTCAGAAAAGCAATAACTTGCACTATAAATGAATTAAGTCCCCTATGACCTTGGTCACTGGTTGGCCATATCCCAGAAACCCATCATTCCTGATGGACAGCAGAACATCCTGCTGCCCTGGAAAGTGTTGGCTGTCCTGAGGCCCTGCCCCTGCAAAGGGGAGTTGGTCCTTGTGCCGAGAGCCTATGGACCCTTCCTCCAAGCTTAGTGCAAAGCTGACCCTTGGGTCCCAGGGACAACGTGAGATCTGACCGTGAAGTTCCCAGAATAAGGACTCCACTGTCCACCTCTTGCCCTTCCGTGACTGCTGGTCAGCCATGAAAAGCAAGGGAATGAGGGACAACTCCACAGAGTAAAGAGGATCCTATTTTCCCATCTTAAGGAGAAGGCCTCAAGCGGTGGTAGAAGGGTGGGTGGAGTGGTGATTACTCTGCATTCACAGTTACAAAGGACACATGACGTTGTAAGACGAGGGCTCACGGTTACAAGCGTTCCCAATCTGGCCAACGGGCTCCCTGGGCTGGCCGAGGATCAAGAACAGGGCAGGTACCTGACGTTGGTGTGCCGCTTGACGTACAGGTTGTGAAAGTTGTTGGTGTTTTCCATCTGGCCGGCTTTGGGGCCCTGCAGCCTCTGGATGATCTCGGCTTTCATCTCCATGGCTATGTGAGCTGGCAGCAGGGACAGCAGAAGCCGCTCCTGAAACCAGGTGTGGAAGAAAGACCAAGAGATTTCACATAACTAAGGTCACGTCCAAGTAATATTTGAAATCATCACTCATTTGTAGTGGGGTCAATTTGAGGACTCTTTCCAACAAGTTAAAATAAAGATTCTAGAAATACATACAGAAAAAAAAAATCAAATTTTGTAAGGTCAGAGTGTGTTACTATATTACCGATTATTTATTAAGTTCTAAGCATGTGTTCTTCAGTGAGGAGGAAAAAGGAAGGCAAAGTTATTTCCCAAAGGATATTATTTACCTATTTTGATTGTAAAGTAGTGAAGCAGGAACCATATTAAAATGTCAGAAACCAGTGGCCAGTCTAAGATAGAAAACACTCATTTTCGCCTGCTTGTTCATTTGAGAGATAAAGGACAAGCTTTATTGCACTTTAGAAAGTCAACCAATATTCCACATTTCCTAAATAAGAGAGTCAAATATTTTCAAATATTGTGTTTCCTCTACGATGACCATTCAGTCCCCGTTGGTGATTCTAAACTATTATAAAGATGGAGTCAGAAATATGAGGTTCTGTAAAAGGTCATCTGTAAGAAACCACAGTTGGAACAGAAAGAAATGATAATGTGAGCTTTTCTTGTATTTTTGTTCTCTAAATCCAGTAAATCCAGTAAACAATAGCATGCAATATTATACTTATTTTAATATGTATTTATTTCAGTCAGAGTGGCACTTTTGCATTCTCTTCAAGGAAAATATGCAATATATTTTTGAGGAAAAGTATCATAGAAGGACAATCTTTGAAAGTTTATATTCATCCTAGAGTATTTTAAATGTTAATCTATTGTAGAAAACACCATATTTTCCAGGTATTGCGGATTTAGCAACTGATATTCAGTGTTGATAAACAAACATTTGTTGAATGAAACATTTTCTCTGTCTTCCACATTTTCTGTTTTTTTTTTCTTAAAAAATTCTTTTTTTCGTGGACAAAGTGGTGAGGGAGCAGGGGAGGAGGGAAAGCTGGGCTTTCCTCCCAGGTTCTCAGGGCCAGGTGTCCATCTCCTGGGCTCAGTTTGGTGGCTGTTGGGAACTTCCACGGAGGGAGCAAAAGGTAGGCCAGAGGAGCATCTGGATAAAGATGGGAAAACCCTCTCCACAGTCTACCCCCAGCCCGCTGCAGGGAAAGACAGGTGCAGTCAATAGGAGATCGAGTGTGTGCCTATGGGGGGACCTCAGTGCATGGTAGGGAGTCTTTCTCCATGAGCTGGTATAAGTGAGTGTTGATCATTTGTTCATTCATTCATTTGTTTATTCACCCATTCAGAAAACATCCATCATTGCCCATTACATGCCAGGCCCCTTGGAAACCACTATTGGTAAATGCCAAGAAGAATGAGACAACATCCTGATACTGTGTTGTTCATAATCCAGCAGGGAGCCCACCCAAGGTGCACTTGCTGTCGGATGAGGCTAGAAGGACAGGGCGGTGTTTGCAGAAAGCCACATGACTGGGATATGAGAACATAGAAGGGCAACTAACAGTTCAGTAGCACCTGCTATGTGCCACTTGCTCCCAGGAGCCTATCCATATGAACCAATTGAATCAAAACAGCGCTACCTCATTAGCATTATCACCAACTTCCTTGCAATAGAGGCAAAAGAGGAACTTACAGAGAGGGCGGGGAGCTAACACTTGTCATAAAAGCTGGTACTGACACACCAAAGGGAATTTTATTGGTACATAAGAAAACACTTTTTATTTAATAATTATCTTTTCACTTTTTGTTAAATTTCCTTTGCTGTTTCAATTTAAGAAATAAAATGGAGAAATCAAAAGTTTTTAATAAGTTACATGTCCATATATATATGGGGAAACATAAATTAATATTTATTGTACAAAATAATGAGGATAATGTCTTCTGTGGTCTAAAATATAACAGAAATGAAA
Organism: Diceros bicornis minor; assembly: GCF_020826845.1. Classification (NCBI taxonomy): domain Eukaryota; kingdom Metazoa; phylum Chordata; class Mammalia; order Perissodactyla; family Rhinocerotidae; genus Diceros; species Diceros bicornis. The sequence continues at coordinate 55,996,482 of NC_080759.1, forward strand.
CGCACAGTGACATTAACACAAAAGATGAAATGGCAGTAAATGGAGTTAAAAATGTTCTGAGGTCCTAGGTTCTGTGGGAAGTGGCAAAACATAGCAATTTATCTTAGACTGCAATGAATCAAGAAAGGATGCAATTTCCACATTAGCAACAAAAAGAGTGAAAGAACATATGACTAACAGTGAAAATGGGAAAGAAATCTTCAATCAATCCAAAATAAGGAAATAAAGAGTGAAAAAAACTTAAATCAGGTGGGACAAATAGAAAACAAATCATAACACGGCAGTTGTTAGCCCAAGGTATCAGAAACGACACTAAATGTAAATGAACTAAATACTCCAATTAATTGACTAATATTATCAGGTTGGATTTAAAAAAAAGATAAAACATAACTCTATACTACTCACAATAAACACTTCTCAATACAAGATTACAGAAATATGGGAAATAAGAAAATATACCAAAAAAAGAGATAAATTGTGAAAATCTTGATGAGAAGAAAGCTCGTAGAGCTATATCAATATCAGAAAAATAGACTGTAGATATTTTAGTCTTCGAGGAAAGAATGGACAAGTCCACATATTTTTTAAAATTGTTTTTGGAGGGGGAAAACATCACAAGGTTTTATTGTGGAGACTGGTGATATGTCCTGTAATGTGGTTCCTTCCACTCACAGAGACTGGTGGTGTGAAGGGCAGTGAAGGCAGGCTTGTTCATTGCTTTATTTATCAGTTCCTGAGGAGCATCTAGAAAGTAGCATTTGCTCTGTAGTTATTTGGTGAATGAATGAATGAATGACCTGCTGAGCATCTTACCCAGGGCACATTAAAGAAAAATCGAATTTAAAGCTTCTGTTCATTGTTGGTCCTGCTTACAGTGGAGACCTGGGCAGACAAAGCTTATGTTTTAAAATCATATTAATGACCCTCTTGGTCATAAATACAAGGCCTGGGAAAAATCTGGATCAGCGATGTTCACACAAAGAGAAAATCAACTACTCTGCAAAATAAGGTAGTGATTGCTTTGTTTTTTTCTGTCTGGTAGACAATCACCAGATGGGGCCAGGGAATGAAGGGAACGTGAGAAAGACTCATGCAGGGTGAGGAAAGACCCCAGCTTCCTATCAGCAGGCTGCACCCAAGCAGAAAGACAACATTCAATGTCCCTGTGTTGGGAAATGGCTGATGAACATTGGCAACCACTTGAAGTTACATTTTGATTTGATTCCTATTCTGAGCTCTAATTCCTGTCTATTATTCTCCAAATTTCATTAATAATCTAACAACACAGCAGCATCATCTTAGCTTAATGGTGAGGAGGCGAGTTCAAATTCTGGACTTAACCAAAATGTTGAAAAAGCAGGAAACTTGTCCGACTGTGTGAGACACCTCAGAGCCCTGCCAGGGGCCAGGATAAGCAACAACAGGAGGACGGACAATATTGAGTTCAATAATGGAATAAGAAATCAAGTAATATATATTTTTTGTGTGTGTGTGTGAGGAAGATCAGCCCTGAGCTAACATTCATGCTAATCCTCCTCTTTTTGGTGAGGAAGACTGGCTCTGAGCTAACATCTATTGCCAATCCTCCTCCTTTTTTTTTTCCCCCAAAGCCCCAGTAGATAGTTGTATGTCATAGCTGCACATCCTTCTAGTTGCCGTATGTGGGACGTGGACTCAGCATGGCCGGAGAAGCGGTGCGCCGGTGCAAGCCAGGGGTCCGAACCCGGGCCGCCAGTAGCGGAGCACACGCACTTAACCGCTAAGCCACGGGGCCGGCCCCTCAAGTAATATTTTTACCTATTAAAGAAACATGTGGCCTCAGAAAAATGGAGCCACCTGGAACTTGGGTACCAAGAAACAACTAATGACATGAACATAGATGTTCATATTTTAAAACTTAAAAAAATATCTGTCCTTATTATACACAAATTGACAGTTTGGTAATTTTGGTTGATGGCCTGGTATCTATATAAGCCTGTTCTCTCTCTAATCTCAGAACTCACCTGAAAAGACAATGGGATTTATGTTTTAAATATAAATGGCACTTTACTACCTTTTGCAATCTTGATATAAAGAGCTACTCCATCATCTACTCGTCTTTTGCTGTCCACCCCCCAAATACAGACTTTTGCCACTTGTCTTCAAATCTTCCATGTTTTGGCCTCTGTGACCAACCAGATGGTTAGACATTTGTGAAGTCTGAAAGTCACAAAACAGACACCATATCCAAGGAAGTACTTAGCAGATAGACTTTGTCCCTTAAAGTTCAGGCTAATGCTAAGGCTGCATTCACTTAATTCTATTTCTGTAGGTACTGAATGCACCATATGTACTGAGTAACACTGTATGGAATGGTCACTGTCTCTTCTTTCTGTCTATCGATCAATGTATTGGATGATTGAGTGTGAGGCCAAAATATTATAAAGGAGTCATAATGGTCAAAATCTATTTAAACAAATAGAGGAAATCTAGTAAAGAAAGTGTGAAATTGTCGTCAACAAAAATCAGGAGACCTGTCTGTTCACACTCTCAGATGTGAATAGAGCAGCCCCAGACAGGAGCAAAGGGAGGCATGTTGCTCCAAGATGCCATTGAATCTCAGTCACAATCAAAGCAAATAGACATTGAATATAAATTTGTTGACTTCTGAAACAGTGTTACGGTATGTTAGCATGTAGAATAAAACAGATTACGAATCTAGGCTACCTATTTAGAAACCCAGTGGAATCTGTGTGTCTACAGAGATGTGTGATGACTGGATTAATCAGATTAACACCAATTTTGTACTTTTTTTCATGGGATGAGTCAAGGGCTAAGAAGAAATAAAATGTACCAGGTCACAACGCTCAGTTTATGTACTTCTGCATTATTATTTTATGATGATAACCTGTGTATGTGTGTGGATTTAGTGCAGTCTTTTGCTGAATTTAAAAGCAGCAGTAGACTTTTCTGATGTTTACATTAGTTTCTAGTCATGCTTCTTGTTGCCGGTGCTGTCAGCATCCTACCCATATTCCCTCTGCTACCTGGGAGGCAGCTTGTTCCTTTCTAACTCTACAGTTTCCTGCGTCTCAACCAATGAGGAAGCAATTGATGGATAAATACCCCAACTTCTGCACCCACTCGCCTCAGTGGGTGGATCTGAGCATGCTCCACACTTCCCTCAGAGGGTCCCCAGCAGGACTGAGCCCCCGTTGCCACCAGCAGCCGCTCTCAATAACTGACCTCCCTCCCCAGTCCATTCTCTCCCTCTGCTACTTGGAACCACATCTCAACTAAATGACTCTACCCAGAGCCATGTCTTAGAGCATGCTTGGGGTAACCTAACTGAGACATTTCTAAGCATCTTCTCTTCTCCTCCTGTAGTCCATAGTAATAATATGCTAAACCCCAAAGCACACAGAGCCAGCCTTTCCTGAAAGACACAGATTCCATGAACAAAAAAGAAGAATCAAGTATAGTAATTCTCTTCCTTGGTTGTAGCCTCATTTAATGACCAAATGCAAATTATGATCTTTATTTTAGACCCAAATGTAGACGGATGACTGGCTTTTTATAAGCAGTTTGAAAAATACAGGAAACAAACTTCATATGTTGTATAAACCAAAATTTTCTTTTTTTTAAGTATTAAAGAATCTGTGTGAATTTAGACTAGATTAAAGATTTTGGTAACAGCCAAACAGCCAAATAAAAGAACCCAAAGCTTCCCCACTATCACACAATTCTGGTACCACCAGTGGACCGCAAGACCTCTGATTAGAGCCCGGGTATGGGATCTGTGCTTCAAGGTCTGTCCATGTCCTCCTGGTGATCAGGGCACTGGGCAATGAGGTGGGTCTCAAACAAAAGCCTGTACTCAAATGTGGTGAATCAAGACCCTTTTAAATTTGTCTTTCTTCCCTTATAAAATGCTACGCTCTAAAAGAAAAGTTCAATATTATGGCACACATGGTAAATTTCAACTCAATTATTTCAACTCAATTCATAATCTGATAAAGTTAGTATTTCCAATAATATTCCAGCTTTTTCCTAATGTAGTGGTGTGCCCTGCCAAATCATCTGAAAGCAACACACAAACTAAAGTGCTTAACATCCTGGATATAACCTGGCTACATTATTTCCAAGTACACTGGAGAAATTCCTTAAAAGGACTTCTGAAAAATCAAGTTGTCATTAAACTGATCGATGCATACCATTACTACTTGTTTCTCTTGCTAGAAAAGATGGTCTAACTACAGAGAATTTGGCTAATTCTGGTATATTCAAAGGTTATCCGATGAGTAACGTGGCCTTGGTTTAAAGGTTCCATTTCAACACATCAATTGAGTAAATCTCTAATTATTATTTATCAGCAATAAATTTTTCCTAAACCTTGTTCTTTTACATTGTGCCTCATAGAAGAGCTACAGAGTTAGTAAATTTCAATGTACTATTGATCAAAGTTCAGGACACTCTAACTCGGAAGTGTTTCGAATATAACGAAACTAAGAAGATATTATAACTTTATATTTTTATGCTATGTTTGAGATTATTTTGGTTGATACAAAAATCCAATTTAAGCAAAGAAGACTTGTACTTAAATTTTGAGCTAAGATATAGTAATATATATTATAGCCTGTCCCTTCAATGAACCATGCATGCGATACATATTTAAATTTGCTTTACTTTTCAAAAGGGAGTATGACAGTGACATGGTCCTTTCATAAGAATTAAAAAAATTTTCCCCTTCAAAATTCTTTTGGTGAGGAAGACTGGCCCTGAGCTAACATCCGTGGCCATCTTCCTTTATTTATTTATTTATTTTTTTATGTATGGGATGCCTGCCACAGCATGACTTTATAAGCGGCACGTAGGTCCACACCAGGGATCCGAACCCATGAACCCCAGGCCACCAAAGTGGAGCTAGCGAACTTAACCACTATGCCACCAGGCCAGCCCCACCTTCAAAATTCTTATTTCTATTTAGTTCTTATTTTAAACACAATTCAATTACATTGGGATGCCAAACCAATGTAATGAACAGAAGGGATATTGTTATAAATTTTCCTCCTCCCAACAAAATGCAGCTATCAAAATGGACAGACACTAGATCCCTAAGCAGCCACTGAGTTACATGTGGTATTGAGGAGAGAGATGACGCCATTCAATACTGTCCTGCAGTATGAAAGGACTAGGTGTCCATTTGGAATCAAACGCTAAAAACACTGCACTTGGAAAATACCTGCCGGGGTCATGAAGAGAAGATGTCAACACCTTCCCCCAGCTCCCATCTTCTCTAGCAGCCAGCTTCACATCTGCAGGTCTCAAAGAATAAGCATCCTCCATCAGCTCCAACCCTCCATCACCAGCACATACCAAAATTAAGTTCTAGTAACAACTATTGTTGCAGTTGCTGTTATAAAATTGAGCTTGTTTCTCTTAGGTCCCTCCTTGGAAATCTTGCTTCACATCAGTCAGTTGGAACACACTGAATACTCTTATTATTTGAAAGGTCTTGCTTTATCTTTCTCTGACTTTTACAGAAAAGCAGTCATCATATTTATGTATGATAGAGAGTAGCAGCACTTTGTAGTAGAAACAGCACTCAAATAGGAGAAGGTGTGGGTTCCTGCTCTTTCTCTGCCTCTACCTAGAAGACCTCAGTCAAATCATTCCATCCTTTGGGTCTCCGTTTGGTTGTTTCAAAAATATGTCTATTGGACTAGCTGAGTAAAATTCTCCATGTCCATGTAAGTTCCTAGCATTTTATGGAACCACAAGAGACCCTTTCTAGAATTTACCTCACACTGTTTTTGAGTCAAACAATTAGTGACACAGAGGAAAGAACTCAAGTGCTTAAATCCCAACATGGTAGAAAAGACTGTAAGAAGGACGGCAGGAAAGGAAAGACCACTTGAGAGGAGACTGAGTTTGTGCTGGTTCTTGAAGAGTGACTTCAATGAGTAGGAGGAGGATGAAGAAGGGCCAAGAGTTCTGGTGGGCCTATGTTAACAGCCAGTGTTTGTGTGCAAAGGGAAAGATGGCTTGTGTATTCCACCGTTTAGGAAAACTGGAACGCTTTGTGCAAATTAAAATCAATATGCATTTCAACAAATCACTGTTCCCTTTTATAAAACAGTAAATCCTTTCATTGCATACATATATTGCTGTCTCATTTTACAAACCCTGGTCACACTCAATTTCATTTAAATTTAAATATTTTTGATTAAAAAAAGGCAAAATAGATACAGGCGTGGCTTACAGGGGGTATAGTGGGTGGTATTCACTAGGAAGTCAAGACCAAACGGAACTTGTGTCTTCCAACCTCACAGCCACTGACAGCTCTCTCCACTCACTCTGATTTGTAAGCTTACTGAGATGACTGAGAGGATTTTAGAGAGCACATCATTAATAGAAGATGGAAAGAATGAAATTATCACTCACATGTGATTGCCCTTCAGTTAAGAGAAGTTAGAGAACAAAGGGCTAATCAAGTCAAATTATAAATTATGTCTATAGTCATGGATGACAGCAAATTGATACTTCTAAACTTGAACTGTTTACCATCAATGTCAATTCAATTCTCTAAAATAGAGCCTCTGGTGGAAAAAAAAGACACTCATAAGGTAGAAAATATTCAGTCCCTGGGTGGCAGAATATGGAGGTCCTAAGAGAAGAGGCACAGCTTTGTTCTCTCGACCAGGTGGCAGGGCACGTGCTGCACACACACCCAGAGCAAGATAGTGGGAAGAGTCCCTGAGTAACATGGGCATCTCTCAGGCAGGTGCACCCACAAGGTCTGAGCACAACATACCTCAACACCAGTGTTGCTGAATCACCCAAAGAGAATCCCACCATACAAACAGATGTTGATAATACCATTAACAGAAGGAGATGATAAAAAGAAATAAAAAGAAGTAGCATGTTGGAATCAATTTGATGAAAGGTTGCTTGGAGCAAAACTAAATATTTTAACATTTAAATGCAATTCCCCAATGAAACTATATGCTATAGACGACTAGATACACAATGCAGTTATATACACACACAACACTTGCAGCAGCCTGAATTGTTGTTATGAAATGTGTGTTGGCCTTTTCTTTCCTTTCTTCATTGACCACAGGCTTGGCCATGTGACTTCTTCTGACCAGAAGAAGTCTCGTCACATCTGACAAGATGTGAACAGCATGGTGTGTGCCCCTTCTGAGCAGAAGCTTTGAGAGCCAGTGTGGGGCTCACCATGCTTTTGTTTCCATCCACTTTGGGGAACAGCGACATCCCAGGTAGAGGCTACTCTGATCCTGGGTCCCGTGCATGGTGCAAAGTGGCAGTCCACTCATGTTGGACAAATACAAGCAAGAAAGCATTATTATTGCTAGCCACTTCGATTTGGGGGCGATTTTTGCCATGGCATACCCTAGCTATTTGGACAGACGCTATACTGTATGTACCAGGGCATGTACACCAACCCATGTGCTGGGTCCTGGTGTGCACAGGATTTTCACAGCTGTTTTGACTTGGTGAGATTTCGCTCACTCACTCACATAGGCATCTTCCCCCATGAGTGCGAGCTGAGGCTCCAGTCCCAAAGGTCGGAAAGCGCCTCTGTGAGGAACTGATTCTTCCTCACAGAACAGAGGAGGGTGAGGCTCAGCAAGGTTACTGGGCCCACGAGGAGCAAGTGGGGCAGGGTCTTCGTGACTCCAAAGCCCACACCGTTAAGCCTACATGGTCTGCACTGCAGGCCAGGGAAGAAGGGGCTAGGGGATGGCCCTGGACTCCTTTAAGGGTGTAGGAACCACCCAGTGTAGGAATTACCCCACCCAGCGTGGGGCACTTCTGTACTAACTGGCACTTCTTCCATGATAAAAAACAGGGATAACTTCTCTAAAAGATTATCTCTAACCAAAGGCTGAAGTCATGAGGATTTACCCATTCTGCTTGGTGGCAGTGTCATCATACATACAAATTGTTGTCTATATTCTCCAATTAAAATGTTTATTCTCCTTGGATACAAAAGCAATGGGCTTTCCTCAGCCAGCCGAGTGTTCCCATACTTGAGAATGTTGGCAGTGCACTGTTACACTGTGATAATCACAACATCACCCAGGAAAAGTACAGAGAAAAGAGCACTGGAGTCTGTCTTTGCAGACCTAGCTAGGCAGATCTAGCTGCCTCCTTGATAGTGGGGAGGCTGTGGGTTCACTTAACCCCTCAGCAGCTTGGGATTCAAGTCTGCAGTGGGCTGCTCTGTCTAAGCCTGGAGGCTTAGATTTAGGAAACCGTAATGAGTGTAAGAGAAGTGTGAAGGGGTGAGGGTCGGTGCCAGAAAGGTGTGTAGCTTTGGAGGGGAGACTGGGCCCTTCAATGTTGCTATTAAATTTTGCCTCCAAAAAGGTCTATAAGTTCACATTTGGGGCGTTCAGAATTGCTGATCAAAGAACAACGGACCTCTCTTGTACGTGCACACCAATTATTCCTATTCTTCGCAGGAAATTACAGAATAGCTCTATTAGAATGCAGAGGCTGTGCTCTTAATTCAAGATATTTTTTTCCATTCAACAAATATTTACTGACTACCTTCCATGCACCAGTCCCAGTTCTAAGCGATTCGTGTTACCTTGCTTAATTCTCCCCCAAACCCAATGAGGCAGGTGTTATTACTTTCCCCATTTTTACAGAGAGGAAACTGAAGACCAAACAAGTCGCGTGACCTGCTAAATATCGCTCATCAGGGAGGTGGTGGAGTCGAGATTTGAACCCACGGAGGTAGTTAGTAGTTAGTGCTCTTAACCAGTCTGCTAAACTGCGTCCAGAAAAAAGAGACAATACATAAACAGGTACAAGAACAGATAACAGCTTCTGCTAGTGACAGGGAGGGAAACTGTTCCATATGGTAGTGTCTCTTGGCATGATTGATTCCCTTTTTTTTTTTTCAGTGAGAAAAATGTCCCTTTTTTTCTAACTCCGCTGAACTTGGAGAGTTGAACCTCAAAGCAAAATTGCTCTTGGAGTGAGTATTATAGGTCTCCTACACAGTCAACAGCCCTCAGCCTCTTCCCACCCATCCAATCCACACCCATGCCAGCAGCACTCCCCAGGCAACACTGGGGCACAAAGCAAATCACAGCCAACATCGGAAGGCTTTCTTTGAAGAGGAGATTTCTGGACGACACTGCTTGACGTTTCTCTCATGAACTCACGACTGAATCCTAAAGTGAGTCTTTACATCTTCCGCTGTGAATGCAAAGTTGAATAGCAGGCTTGGGGAGGTGATCCAAGGACTATTGTGCTGAGATAGGTGTTCACATTTCTACTTATTTGCCCTGAAAAATTAAGTGCCCCAATGCCAACCTCCAGAGAAAAGCATCCAAAGACACAACCCAGCAGACAACACCCTTTAAATATTGTGCCTGCCCTCAAACACTAATTGTTCCCTTGGGCACTGATGTGGTTGATACCGAGAGACGTACCCATCATTTCTGCGTAACATCAACTTTTCAAGGAGAGGATAATAAAAGAGAAAAGAAAGTTGGCAGAACTGCACTAATTCCCATTCTGCTAATCAAGCAATGTCCTAAGCTTCTTCAGATAAAATTAAAGATGCAAGCAGCAAAATGTACAGCAAAATCATCAGGGCAAAAAGATGAGGGGCTGTCACATTCCTAGAATTTTATTGAAAGTAATTCAAATGAAATGACTGTGGTTCAAACTCAAGAATATAGGTGCCCTTCAGCTGCAGCTCGCTCGACTGTTAACTTGCTACACACTTGATGGTACTGATACTGTAGGCACTCAATCATTCCTAAGCTTTGTCTTTGTCTTTAGGAAATGCATTCTGAGTCATCAGACCATAGCTTTTCTTTCAGGGAATCTCCCACCTAAGTTTCACTAATAGTTCTGTCTTTGGAGAGAATCACAACAAATATTAGCTAAAAACTGTGATTCTTGTTCAGAGTCTCATATGCACTGCTACCTGACAAAGAAAAATAAGTCATGGCTTGCAGCTTCTATAATTAAAAAAATCTTATAATAGATTTTCTTGTAAGTTGCATGCAATGATAACTCAAGGTTTTTAAATCATACAGGGAATGGAGCAGGAAACCTGGCCTTGGTGTGTTTTCTAACTCATTTATTTATTCGTAAGACTCATCTATTAAGATATTTATTCTTACGACTCATCAAAATTTCAAGTCCAGAGGAAGCAAACTGACAGCCCGTGGCCTGGACCTCACCAGCCAGGTGAGCTCTGATTGACTTGCAGAGAGTACACATCTGTGTTTGTGTGTGTGCAGGTTTAAAGAATTCAAAGCCCTTTAGGCAGGTCATGCACTACACAGCTTGCCATAGTCCTCACCATGCCCTATTGTGTTGTAATTTCACTGTAGGCATTTACCTTGTCTGCCTATCCTCTAAATCATGACTTCTCACCCTCAGCACTATTGGCATCTGGGGCTGGATAGTTCTTTGCTGTGGGGGCTGTCCTGTGCACTGTAGGATGTTTAGCAGCAAGAACCCCATAGACTAGACTAGATTTGGACTAGACTAGATGTTAGTAGCTCCTACCCACTAGATGCCAGTGGAACCCCCATCCCCAGCTGTGACAAAGCAAACCACCTCCAGGCAGTGCTAATGCTCCCTAGGGGTCAAAATCTCCTCTAGTTGAGAATCACTGCTCCAAATGTGAGACTCCTCCTTTGGATCTCTGTGTAGAGTACTTTTCCCCTATAATCACCCCCTTTCCTTTACTTCCATTCCTTTCCGCCCTGGACTCCATGGTCCACCACTCGCTCAGTTTTTTGTCCCCATCCTTCCAGAATGGGAGAGCACACCTCTCCATAGCATCACTCAGAAGTATACTATGACTTCTGCTCACATGCCGTGGGCCAGAGGTCGTCAGAGGCTCTACTCAGCTCTAAGGGATGCTGGGACATGTCTTTATCCAGGGTGGCATGTGCCCAGCTAAAAAGATCCTCTTACTATAGAAGAAAGAGAGAACGGATATTAGGAGAAAAAATAGTGGTCTCTGTCACATGCAGAGAACGCAAATGCAGCATTTCCAAAACGAAAACTATCACCTTCCCTCCCAGAGCTGCCCCTCCTGTTGTAACCTTAGTTCAGTTAAAGGTTAACCATCTGCCTAGCTGCCCAAGCAGACACCTGCTCTCATCCTTGATTACTCTTTCCCTCTTACCGTCCCAGGTCCAGTGAAGCAGCTCCATACTACAGAACTTGCCCCTTTCCCTGACCTACTGCCTCTATCCAGTTCTTGGCCACCTCTGTCACTCATCTGATGAGTGGACCACCTCCTAACTGGGCTGCCTCCCTTCCAACCTCCCCTCTCATTCACCCTTTCTCTTCTGCAGCAGAAGTCTTTCTAAAATGTGAAACAGCCAAATCAGGTCAGCCCCAGCTCTAAATGTTTCTACTGACAATCCAAGCCCTCCAGTATGTACAAGATACGCTATACCCCCATGAACCCCACTTCCTTTACTTCCTCCTCCTTCTCTTGAGGCTGTGGTCCAGTTCTTCTGAATCCTGAGCATCATCAGCCCAACACTGTGCTCACCTCCTCCCTGGAGAGCATGTGGCCCCAGGACCCAGACCACTGGCTCCATCACGCCATTCCCACCCGCACCTACCTTCCTTCCCTAAGGTTATCCCTGCCAATTCTTCAGGAAAGCTTCTGGTCACATACCACCTCCTCCATCACCTCCTCCCCGAGAGCTGTCCTGCAGATACTCCCCACCTCAACAGGGTTAGGTGCTGTGGGCTGCTTTAGCATCCAATGTTAACCCCTGAACTCCACTGAAATCACCTGTTTACTTTACCGCCCAAGGTTGTAGGTGTCGGTGCAGCCAGACTGTGCCTTCTTCAAAATTATATTCCCAGTACAGAACACAGAGCCCAACACATAGTAGACACTCAATAAATATTTGGCAGACGGATACAGGAAGGAATGCGCGAATGTGTGGATAAGGCCTCATTACACTTGGAGTAAGATTTCCACTGGGCAGCTCATTAAGTAGTCTGAGTTTTCAATGATGGAAGTCAGGAGAACATGCTGGCCTCAGCTCTGTCACTCATAAGTGGATAGTGGGTAAATTATGTAACTGCCTTGGCCCTCAGTGTTCTCCTTGTAGCCTGAGAGGTGTTTGAGTGTATTTCCACTGTTTCTTCCACTTCTAGGTTTCTTCCACCCTGTAAGGTGTCAGGAGGAAACAGGAAGACATCCTAGAGTGTGGCAGCAGAAAAGGAAGACATTTTGAATAATTTTTTTTGGTAATTTTTAAAAACCTGTGATTTTTTTCCATTAGAAGAAATAATGGGAGGATGTAGCTAATAAATGTAGATAAAGATACATAGATAGATATCTTTTGATTTTGTCACAATATGCAGTAGTTGGCATGCATGCATAGATTTCTAGGGCAACTGTGCAGAACGAAGAGCATTTAAATTCTTTCATATATTTTTCTGAAAGCTGCCCTGAGATCCGATCTTTCTAGAGCTGGTGGAGCTGCACTCTCTTCTTTGTTATTCTCAGGTACGAGTCCAAGTGCTCACGTAAACTACGTCGGCGAGGGCTCCTCCTGTCGCTGACTCCGGCAACGCAGCATAATGGAAGGCGCACAGCCCAGAATGCAGCATGGAGCAGCAGAAGAGGGAAAGAAGAACTTATGAGCCGCAGCCCTGCCATAGTGAAAAGAGGGCACGTTTTCTGCTGGAAACAAAAACCGACATCATAATGGAAATGAAAGTCCTGGCTAATGAGAAGATGCTATATTATATTAAAAAAATTATTGATTAATTTGAGTAACTACATCAGCATATATAAGCTTGGGAATTCTCAACTTTGTCATGCCAATAAAAATATTTGTCAAACAGTAAGTAGATTTTTAAGTATATTAAATTGATGTGTGAAAGGCTGATGTCTGATAAAATACTGAATCCTAGGCAGTGATTTATAAGTAAAAGAGCATGTTATTTTCACCAGCTCCGAGGCCCATTGCTGATTTGAGCCCAAGCCTGGTTTAGAGCAGGAATGTATTTCAGTTATCTATTGCTGCAAAACAAATCACCTCAAAACTGGTGGTTTAAAACAATGATGTGTTTTTTTTTCCTTTGTAATTCTGTGGATTGGCTGGTTTTGCTGTGGGCCAGTCACATGACTGCATTCAACTGCAGAGTTGGCTTGGCTGGAAGCCAACATGGACCCACTTACACGTCTGTTTGGCAGTAGTGCTGGCAGGCAGCTGGGGCCTTGGTTCTACTCCATGAGGCCACTCAACCTCCATTAGGCTGGACTGGCTTCCTAATGGTGATCTCGGGGCAGCAGTCCCAGAAAGCGAGAGGGGATCTTCAGGGCCTCATAAGGCGTGGACTCCAGACTTCACACAGCATCACTTCCTCATATTCTACTAGTCAAAATGAGAAACATGCCTGCCCAGATTCAAGGCATGGGGAAAAAACGGCCATCGGACACAGACTGGATGACAATGATCATGGTTCCAAAGGCGCGTGGATCCAAGGGTTAAATAATTTCTACAGTAAACCTGGAGGCTCAGGGCATCTTCATAAGGACCCCAGATGCTCTAAGTTTAAGTCAAGAAGCTCACCTATCTTGGATTCCAACTTGACTTTCTGTGAAGTCACTCCATGTCCAACTCTACACACAACTTATCTCTCTTCTCATCCTTGTCCAAACACTTGCTCCAGGCTGAACTTAAACCATGTAGGATAAGACACAGGAGGATTGGCTCTCAGTGAGGAAACAAGGTGAATGCTACTTCATTCTGTACAACTTGCTCACACTTTGGCTTCTACTTCAAATTAACTCTTGGCAAATAATTCTTAAAAGTGCCTCAACACAAACAAGATAGATAATGGAAATTAAGCAGCTGTCTAAAAATGCAATGAGTCACTTTCAATTTATTTTGAGATTGTTTTAGATGTAAATTCATATGAATTAGTTCAGAAAAAGCGTTTTATTTAAACTAATGTTGACTTTTTGTCAAGAAAATAAAAGTAAACAAAAATTGGATAGGATTGAGGAGATATCTTTTAATAAACAATTTTGAAAGGAAAGAGGAAAATTAATGAAATGGCATTTAGGCATGTTTCATGATTCACTCTTAAGTGATCCATTGAAATATCTGGGAATGTTCTGTTTTCTATCTAGTTATTTTACTAAAATACTTTTCTAGTAGCTGATAAAAGCACACCATTCCACACTACCTGAAGCAAAATGTTCTTTGCATATGATATATGCAATTATGATAAAGCAGAAGGTCTTTAGGAGCATCCAAAAACTTCAATTCAATTGATGGACCTCAGGCTTCTTATTCAACTTGGATTCAACATTGTGAAATACATGAAATAAGATGTCTGATCCTCGGTCATCCTTCACTAAATACTGCAAAAACTACAGAAAAAAAAATCATGTCTTAAAGTACCATACATTTAAAAAGTGAAATTGAATTATCTATTAACTTTCAAAATAATTTCAAAAAAATCATTATAATAGATACCTGTATTTACAATGTTCTTCTGCAACTGAATGCTTTTATCAGTAAAACTTTGCTTACAACGTCAACATAACATTAACTACAATATTAACAGTATCAGTTACCTAATGAACTCATCAATGAGTTCATTGATTTTAAAAAACTTCCAGTCTAAACACTTCCATAACATTCATAATCTGATCCAGTCCCATCTACATGACTTTCTACCATTTCATTCATAACATTCCAAAGAGTTGGGTCTGCTAATTTCTCCCCGCACACTTTCTCCTGTTATATTTTGTTTGTTTTGTTTTGTTTTTCCTTCTCCTTTAAGATCTGTTCTTGCCCCTAATGTTAAAGAGGATGAGAAAAGGCCCTCTCTAATGTGGATGCTGTTAAAGGGATTAATGTTTAAGGAATTAATCTTTACAAAGGGCCTAGAACAGTGCCTAGCATGCAGGAAGCTCATAGATGTTAGCCCTGATGATCACAAAGTCTCCTTTGATTAGTTCAAGCCCATCTGCATTGTTCTTTTCTCTGAATTAGGATTGGTTTCATAGTCAGTAATGCCCACTGTCATTTAGTTATTCTCTAATCAACTCACTTACATTGGTTCCCCCAGTTATAGTCCAAATTACTTTGTGGGCGGGGAGAAGTGGGCAGAGATAATGCATTTTATTTACAGATCCTTTGTAATTCTACATGTTTATTACACTTACTAAGTCATCAGTAATTATGGTTCTGTTTGTTGATGACTAGAAGTATATAAGTAAGGTAGGTGGCCAACTTTAGATGTGATGTTAAAACTATAGGGGAGGGGGCTGGCCCCGTGGCTTAGTGGTTAAGTGCACGCGCTCCACTACTGGCAGCCCGCGTTCGGATCCTGGGCACGCACTGACTCACCACTTGTCCGGCCATGCTGACGTGGTGTCCCACATACAGCAACTAGCAGGATGTGCAACTACGACATACAACTATGTACTGGGGCTTTGGGCAGAAAAAAGGAAAAAAAAAGGAAGAGGATAGGCAATAGATTAGCTCAGGGCTGGTCTTCCTCAGCAAAAAGAGGAGGATTGGTATGCATGTTAGCTCAGGGCTGATCTTCCTCACCAAAAAAAAAAAAAAAACAAAACTATAAGGCAGAACTTCCCTCCCACAATACCTAATAAAATAGGCCAACATATATAAAAAACAACAAAGAAAATTCATCAGCTATAGCAACAACACAAAAAGGGCATGGCCACGTGTCATAAACTCCAAACACCAATGGCCAAGAAGAGAGAGAGAAGATTCCAGAGCTGAGCATGAGGTGGGAGATGGTTGGCTCTTAAGCCTGCCCACCCCTGCAAGCAGTCTCATGAGTAGACAATGTCCAGAGAATTCTTACTAACACCAAGAAAGAGGCAAACTAAAAGGCACTCTCAGTTTCTGACTGAGGGATGGGGTAGATCACTGCTTGGTGGAAGCAGTATTGTGTACTAGCTACTTTAAAGGGTGTTCCTTCTAGACCCCAAATAAATTAGGAAAAAAATACACCACCACCACAACTGATACTGAGGGGAGGAGGGAAGAGCAGTGGGGGTCAACCCAACACCACAGCCACGGTCAGGTGGAGACAGATGTACTAAGACATGCACACCACCCTTGGGGCCCCTTGCAAGTGGGAGATGGTACCCAGGGAGAGGTCCTTTCTCTTACCTCATCCTGCATGGGACAGATGAGGTGTAAAGAACCAACAGGACACACATACCCTGACGATGTAACTTATCAAGTCAGGTAGGAGGCCCAGGACACCCAGTAGTCCCACAGACAGGTTTCAGGGAACAATGGAGCATCCTCCAGGATACGAAAACTGCTCTGAGGTCTGCCCTTCATAGTTTCACCTGGGAGTCCCTCTTTGAGGCCTCTGGCTGCTATGGACTGACAGGGTCACAGCTTCTTCTGTTCTCCCACCTCCTGCTTATTGCCTTTGCTCTGGGGGCTCAGTCTACAGCAGTGCTTGCAACTGGGGACAATTCTGTACCCCATTAGGGGGGATCTGGCAATGCCTGAAGACACTGGTGGTTGTCACACCTGGAGGATGCTATGGGAACGTAGGCATTTAGTGGGTAGAGGGCAGGGACCCTGCCAAACATCTACAGTGCACAGGGCAGCTCCACACAGAGAAGGATCCGGCTCCAAATGTCAACAGGGCTGAGGGTGAGAACCTTGCTCCAGGCATCCTATTTCATTGCCTGTCAGGTACGTCGTATGTGTTTAAAATTGGGTTTTGCTTAAGAATGTGATGGAATAACTTGGTCAATATAATCACATTATGCTCCTTGTCCTCTGAGAAGCATCGGGACTCACAAACCTTGGAGAATCACCCCATGCTATCATTACAAGCACATGCGGGCTATTTTGTGCTGAACAAAACAAGGGGCTTGCCCACCTCTGAGTCGCGTGTGCCTGCTCAGACTCTCGGGGTTGACAGCAAAAATGGAGACAAGCAGGCTGCAGAGGTGGGTTTGCCGAGGTGGCCGTGTGCCACTGTATGAGCGTGCCAGGGCTGCCGAAACAAGTATTACAGACTGAGGGCTTACACAAGAGAAGTGTATTTTCTCACAGTTCTGGAGGCTGGAAGTCTGAGACCAAGATGTCGGCAGGATTGGTTTCTCCTGAGGCCTCTCTCCTTGACTTGCAGAAGGCCGCCTTCACGCTGTGTCTATACAAGGCCTTTCCACTGTGTGCCTCTGTGTCCTAATCTCCTCTTCGTATAAGAACACAGTCAGGTTGGATCAGGGTCCACCCTAATGACCTCATTTCAACTTAATTCACTCTTTAAAGACTCTGTCTCTAAAGCTAGTCACATTCTGAGGTACTGGGGGTTAGGGCTTCAGCGTTTGAATTTGTGGGGGACACAATTCAGCCCCTAACAGGGCCCTTCATCAGCAGCACAGAGGAGAAGCAGATGGTCAACACACGGGTCTCCACGTGGCTGCTGCTGATCCGTGAGCGGAGACATCCCCTGCTCCATCTGCTCCCACTGCCTCTTCATCTCCAATGCCTCCCCTGCTACTTGTTTAAATATCCTCAAGTCTCCTTACCTGTTCTCCTATCTCTTTAGCTGTCCTGCCCCCACACTGCTGCCTTCACTGGATCCCTGTCACCCAGCTGCACCTAAACTGTGCAGCAGGAGCAGCTGCTAGACATCTCCTCTGTGCAGATGTGGGATTCTAGTGTCTTGTCGCCTCAAGCAAAGGAGCGGGTGATACCATCGGGAGGAACCGGGCCAGGACCAGAGCCTCCACCCACAGAGCCTAGAGCAGGGTTGGCAAACTCTCTCTACAAAGGGCCAGGAAAGAAATAGCTCAGGCTTTGTGCACCATACCACCTCTGTCACAAGTACCCAACTCTGCCGTCTAGCGGGAAAGCAGCCATTGACAACATGTAAATGAATGAGTACAAGGAACTGAAACTAATTTCATATAATTTTCATGTATCATCAAATATTATTTTTCTTTTGATTTTTAAATCATCACCTAATAATGTAAAAAACATTTTCAGCTCACAAGGCCGTACAGAAACAGACAGCAGGCCAGATTTGGCCCTTCGGCTGCAGCTTGATGACTCCTGGTGTAGAGAAAGTTCTCTTGAAAATCATATGTAAAGGCATCGAAGGCACATGAGAACTGTCACTGACAACGGAAGTAAGGACAATAAAGGCTATTATCCTTCATCCAAAGGGCATTTTTATTATTATTTCCATAATCTGTCTTTCATATGTTACTCAGCATGCTGGACTTGACGATAAAAGCCATAAAATGGATCTTCTTGGAAAATAATAATTTCCAAGTTATTTTTGAGTTCCCAGTTGAGGAGGAGAATATGGTGGTTCAGAGCACAGATGGTCACAAGTCTTGAAGCAAACCCCAGCTCCCCACCTCCTCGGGTCTTGAGTATTGACTCATACGGGGACATGGCATATCCTGGATTTAAGTGGCTGGTTGACGTGGAGGTGGCCATCTCGCAGCAAGATTAGGACAACGGTGGGGCAGCAAGACCACTGCACACAATCCAGAAGATGGAATTCAAGTCTGAGCTGGCCTCTCCTTTAAATGAGACTTCAGGTCACTCCCTAACCTCTCGGGGCCTCATTTTCCTCCCCAGAAAGTGAAGAGGCTGAACTAAACAATGCCGAAGCCTTTCTTGCTATAGAAGCTGGGGAAGCAGTAGTTCTATAACACTTATTTTTAGATAAAGCAAAAACAATAACGTCAACTTGAGTTTAGCTGCAAACAAAAGTATCTCATTTCCCCACTCAACAGCCAATTCTCTAGCTGTCAGGATTCAGAACACATGTTGCTTGATTTACGGTGGCAGCCAGTAATTTGTGTGTGAAAAACTTAATTTAGAAGAACGCACATGTCATTTTTTTTCATAACCAAGTAAGACTTACAATTAGTTTGATTCATATGCTGTCACGGATGTCTCCACCACACGCACGGGGAACAATATGAAGTTTTTAAGGCAGCTTTTGGAGAAAGAGAACTATTTCTCCGTTGTGTAATTAATACTAAACATAAATCCTCCCCCACTTTCCTCTTGAATATCCCATGCCCACTCGAGCATCATCTTCTATGAGCGGATCATTAAGTAGTAACCACTGAATAGACTCATTTTTTTCTCTTAATTTTGCTCTGTGGCATTCTACCTTTGAGAACCTGCCAGAATAAGTCGTAGCGAAACACCCAAAACAACCAACAAAATAAAAAATGCCTCAACTTTCTCTCCCATTTTCACCTGCATCTTAACACGCAGCAAGTCTTTACATAATATCACTCTATCAAAAACCAGATGAATCAAAGTGCTTTCCAATGTTTGGCTTAGAAATCAAGGAGATACAAGACTGAGTTTAAAATAGTTTAAAATAAGAATGAGTATGCTGTTAATAACTGAAGAATCAAAGTGTTAACGATCGCTTCATGTCTAGGTTCAAAATTCCTTCCTTGCTTATCATCTATCTGCCTTATTTGAGAGCTAAAGAATTAAAATCACATAAGGATTGATTTCATCAGGAAGAAATAAAGAACTACCCACAGATCAAATTTTAGAGAAGTTATTATATGGGATATGGGAGAGGAGATATGAGACAAACGGAGTCATTTTAGAATGCGTGTGTGTATGTGTGCTTGTTTCATAGACCATTGAGAAATATACTCTTGGTATATAAAGCAGGTTTTTGTTTTCTATTATAAAGTTAAATAACAGTATAAGAGAACAGGTCTTCAATAAAGCCATTCAGTCCACGTATATTTTGTCACAAAAATTATTATGACAATCATTCTTTTAAAAAATATTATCAAATGTCTTACACGTAATATGCACTCAATAAATGTTGAAAGAATGAATACTATTTTGAGATACCAGCTCAGTCCCATCTACTTGGGTTATAGCAGCCTCTTAAATTGGATAAACACAGAACAAATTAGTTAGAAAGAAGCACAGGGTGCAAGGAAGGTGGAATGAGGGACAGCCGTCTTTCACAACTGATGGGCCCTCCGCCGTTCAGATGGCTGCAACACTGGGAGGGAAGCCCACAGCTCCCCCAGCACTATATGCCCTTCTTTGTTTTTACATGTCTCATAGTTTACACAGCCTATCCTTAGTATTTTTCATATACTAGGCACTGAAGTAAAATAAATACATTAAAACCCAAAACATTTAGTAAATGACAAAATAATACTAGTGACAGGACATCTGTCTCAAGTGGTCACTCTGTGCCCGGTGCTGTGCACTAGCCATTTACTCTCACAGCCCACGCCTGAGGAAAGCTATGATGGAAAATGACAAAACTCACATGGCCTGGAGGTGGCAGTGCTCTCATACTGCAGGGGCCTGACTCCTCCACACTATTTATTCCTACGGCCCTTCCTGTGGTTATTCTCTCTAATTCTTTTTCATTGCCTCCTTTGAAGAAGTTCAGGTGAACTTCTTCAGGTTCACCACTAGTTCAGGTGATTCTCACAAAAATCATGAGACACACTGTTTCCTACCACGAGGCCCTCTTAATCCTGGGTGCAGATAGACTCATCCATTTCAACACGTGTTTTTGTTGTTGTTGTTGTTTTTTCGTGAGGAAGATCAGCCCTGAGCTAACATCTGCCAATCCTCCTGTTTTTGCTGAGGAAGACTGGCCCTGGGCTAACACCCATGCCCATCTTCCTCCACTTTATATGGGACGTCGCCACAGCATGGCTTGACAAGCGGTGCCTCGGTGCGCGCCCGGGATCCGAACCGGCAAACCACAGGCCGCCACAGTAGAGCGCGTGCACTTAACTGCTTGCACCACCGGGCCGGCCCCTCAACACGTGTTTTAAGAAACTAGTGGAGCTGTGATGGATCTGAGCTCCTCAAAAATTAGTAAAGGCCGAACAAGTCACTGATAAATATCACATCTCTCATCACAGTTCACATCTTTGGGTCAGAATTTCAGAGCCCTTGGATTCTTCCAGTGCCAAGCTGATCTCAGGTGACTGGGAAATAAAATAAGAAAGGCTCTGCCTGATGAAATTCCCAGTTGTAACACAATGTCATATTTTTTTTCTTTGTACAATGAAAAGTATCTCCGTTTGCTGGATCATTATTTTCAAATGTGTGCTTACTGTTTTTAATTTCTCTGTGTCATTCTCCTGATTTCTAGTGACCTCTCACGTACCTATATGTATTAGTCAAGGTTCTCCAGAGAAAATAGAACCAATGGGATCTGTGCATCTATATCAATGTTGATATCTATATCTTTATAGATCTCTATATCTACCTCTCTCTCTATCTCTCTTTCTACCTATCATCTTTATTTTAAGGAATTGGATCATGTGATCATGGAGGCTGGCAAGTCCAAATTCTGCAGGGCAGGCCAGCAGGCTGGAGGCCCAGGAAAGAGTTGATGTTACAACTTGAGTCCAAAGGCAATCTGCTGGCAGAATGCCCTCTTCCTTGGGGGACCTCAGTCTTTTTTCTTAAGGCCTTCAACTGATTGCATGAAGCTTACCCACCTTATGGAGGTGATCTGCTTTATTCAAAGTTTACTGATTTAAATGTTAATCTCTCAAAAACACTTTCACAGTGAAATCTAGACTGGAGTTTGACCAAACATCTGGGTGTCATGGCCTAGTCAATTGACACATAAAATTAACTATTGTAACCTGGTTTTAGATAGCTTAAATAATGAAACATACATATGATAGAAAACATATTTAATCCCATCTTCATAAACTTTTCATTAGAGCTGTTTGTGTAGAAATTCAGAGAGATTAGACATTTAATTTCTCCTGTCTTTTTCTCCAGAGAAGTAATACAATCAACGAGAAATTACACAGATGGGCAGCCACAAGCAAAGAGGGAGGCATCAACCTAGGGAACTGTAATCAATTACCAGGGCATCGTCCTGCATCCTTGGCATCTGTAGTTGACTGGCCCAACATCTACCTGATCAACACTTAGAACGTTTTATTTCCAATGGAGGGAGGGAGCAAGGGAGGTAAATAAGCAATGGTTTCACTTTTAATATCCTTTGCGCCTATGGAATACTTTAGTTTTAATTAGTTTGGTTAGTTCAAAGCAATAAAAATTTAGTTAATTTTAGTTAGTGTAAGGTAATAATACACAAAATTATTTCAAATCTAAGACCATTACTTTATTACTCTATCCACATCAGTACAGATCACATTCATTGCAATCAAGGAACAGCTTCTCTCCGTCTGAACAAGTCTTTGGCATGTTATTTTAGTAGAGAATATTATTGTGTTAAAAGCATTAAGAAAAATTAATGAATCACTTAGAAAATGTTGAGAAATAGTTACTCAAAAGAGAACTGTCTTTTGGAGTTTGGAAGGAGATGATTAGTTACCAAGAATATTGATTCTCCTTTTCTGAGACCTCATTAGGACTAATATTTTCGGATGGTTTGACAGTGGGTCATGCGGTCCTTGCCAAAATATCTTCTACCTCTTGGAGCTGGAGGGCAGAACACCGCACGCAGAGGGCCAACACTTTTCCTTCCCAGCCATGTCAATCATCCCTGCCATAACACCATATTTTATTTGTCTAAGTTTACATTTTTTCTTGTTAGGAAAATGCAAAAGCCTAGGAGTCAGAGAAGTAAACGTCTCCTCTTTTGACAATTTGTGAGACAGTTGATTTGCCCATATGCATTGAACAGTTCTTTTATTTATCCTAGCATTAGTATTTTCTTCCTTCTTCCATATATCTCTTGATACATACTTGATTATCTCTTTGAACACCACAATTGCACTAGCAGTTCTTAGTCTGCGTGGAGGAACTCGGGCATGATCCTAGTAATGGACTTTGCTGCTGTTTTATTACAGTTATATTCCAAGGCACAAACGAGACACAGGAGGGAAGACCAGTCCAGGGAATGGATCAGCAAACATGACCACGGTGGGAGAGGATGGAGCAGTAATGCAGGAAGCCAGGAGGGGCAGGGTGAGCCCCAACACTCAGGCTCTGTCATGTGTTGGGGGAAAGGGCAGGGCACATAGATCCAGACAAGGGGGTAGGGGGTGCTAAAGACCCAATCCAGACATTATACACTGCTGTGTGATCTTGGACTTTTCATGTTAGAATCTTAGTTTTGTTGTCGACAACATAAGAAAGTTCCACCCACCCTGCATGTTTTCATTGAAGTTACTAATAAAAACATGAAATGTTTCTGGCATGATGTGGGCACCAAGTAAACGCTAGTTGCCGTCCTCCCAGGCAGCCTAGAGAATGGCATCTTTAATGTGTAGGCGGCACATGGGCACACGAGGAGGTGGTTCCTCTTCCTGCTGGAACTTGGAAAAAGTGACACAAGAATTTTCTCTAAGAATTATACCAAAAAACAAACATAATAGACCCAGAACAGACATCTTAAAGGGTAATACCCTTCAGAATGGCTCCTCAAAACCCAATGGAGAGCCAGAGAAACAGGGCAGCAATGGAAGCAGAAGGAAAAGGGAGTAGGAGAGGAAAGTGGTGCTGGTCTCTCCATGCTGCCCAGGGAGAGGCCAGGCAGGCTCAGGACCATCAGCGTCCAGAGTGTGACCCACAGGGGCCTCCACAGAGGAGTGGAGGCACCAAGGGAGCATTGGTGACCCAGTCATTACAACAATCCCTCTAGTTCTGCTCATTCTGAGTCCTGCTCCTGGGGAGTAATCAATATGCAAATCTATCGGGAGCACCAACATATGGAGCACAAACTGACCTGCAAACGTGAGCATCTTGTTCAGGGGACAGTGGGATTTCTGGGTGTAAATGCACCTACCTTTCACTTTGATGCCTGGTGCATGTGAGTCTGCTCCCAAGAGTGGAGCGCAGGCATGATGTGCTGAGAAATCAGATCGCCGAGCCTCCACAGTGAAAGGCCAGCTCTGGCAGGGGAGGAAGGTTTAGCCATCACATGGGAAACTAGTTTGGTGGATATCCAGAGGGACACCCAGGACATCCAGGGGACAGCTGTGACCACTGGTGCATTTCAGTGCAGCACATGTAGAGGGGAGAGATGGTAGGGCTAAACTCCCGAGCACAGAGTATCTCATTTCAGTTGCTTAAAAAGAGAGCCTTTCTTATCGTCCCTCTTTGGAAATGAAAGTCTTACTGGAGAGCAGAAATAGTTCTTTACAACTGAAGTCAAGTTTTAAAAATGAATTTTCAATTCAGCAGTGAGAAGATAAACAACTTCCAAGTCTCAGAGTGAACAATGTGCGGCTATGTCCCTTAGGCCATTTTGTCCCATCTTTTGCCATTAAAGTTTTTATTAGAAGCTTTATGAAGAGATTCTTTTGAAACATTCCTATAACCTCAATTTTCATGGTTTCCATAAACAGAAACTGCTAGTGTTACCTTGAAAAACCATTTCTACTTTATAGGGCTTCGGCACATGGAACCCGGAAGCTTCCAGCTTGAGCTCAATGGCATGGACCGGCTATTTTAGGCATTAGAGATCCACGCAGATGCCTCTCCAAGAAGTCATCCTTTGGAAACTACCTTTCAGTCCAACTTGCTGAGTTCCTTCAGATGCCTCCTCCATCCGTGCAATTCCCAGTTTAGAGGAAAGAATTTCCAGATAGCATAGAGTGAAAATCATCTTCCGAGAGAGATCTGGGATACACAAAACTCCATGTAGAGTGTGCCTGAGGCCCTCTTGCCAGAATCCTGACCCAAAGCATTGGGTCCTGCCCATGTGTTCCCTCCACCAGCCTCAGGCACTGCTCTGGCTTATGGAGGGCTTCTGTTGGTCTTAGAACCAGATTTCAAGGATTAGGATCACTAAAATGGCCACACATAAATGAGCCCCACTCCTGGCCCTTCCAAAGGCCCCTAAAGAAACACTCTTAATTTATTCCCCCAACATGGGATTCCGTTGGCCCACAGATGCAGAAGCTGTGGATGTGTGGATGTCTTCAGAGTCTCTCAGTTAAAAGCCACAGTCCTGACGTCTCCTGGTGGACATTGGGGCCTTGGGCACTAAGCTAGAGGCTCCAAAAGTGAGGTGTTGCAATGGGCAAGATGCCAACTATAGGGAGGGCATCCAAAGACATGAGCCAACTGTCATGGCAGAGTGAATGGTGACAGTGCTGGGGTCTCTAGGAAAAGTGTCCTTCATAGTCCCATTTATGCTTCCTGCTATGTGGAAGGCCTAGGCAATCGGTTGGTGCTGGTGTTTAGGATTTCTTTCTTTTGTTTTTGGTGGTTAAATCTGTATCAATCTAGAAGTTATGTACATAACTCTGTCTACTGTAGTCATTTAATAGCTGCTTATTATTAGTGTTAATAATTCTGCTTGTGATGTAAAAACTTGGAGATGAACTGATTGACATATTCATAGACTCTAACTCTTCGGGATTACTCATTAGGCCTCTAACATCTACTCAACCCAGTTTAATATATTAATATACTAAAGAATGTTTGGCTATATTTGCTAATTCAAACTGAATATGTGAATGTGCCGAGTTGCTCTCCTGAATCTCACTGCAGATCTAAAGAAGCAAGGTCCACGGGGAGATGAAGACCTCAGACCACTGTTCAAATAAAGGAAGATTTGGGCATTTTGATAGATCTCTTGATTTCCTTCTTCTTGCTAAGTTTCTGAATATGTTTCTGAGTATGGCAAGAGTACTCAGAACTTGTCTGTGCTCTTGTTGCCTTCTAAGAAGCCCTTAAGTAAAAATCTTCTCTCCCAGGAGATTCCTCACTCAGACCTGACAACCAGGAAACATCGTCTATTAGGGCGATCTGCGAGCTATCCATCCAGGGACCTGGAGGCTTTGGCCACTCCCATCCTGAGTGGCTTTGGGGGATAAGACAACAGAATTCTGGGCACAGGTCTTCTAGACCTAACACAAAATGTGTTCCAAATTATGAGAAATACTACTAAAAACAACCCTGGTCCCAGCACTATAAATTAAAAATAGAATAGAAAGCACTACACCTGTCGTCTGTCTCCTGGGAGGGCTGGAAAGGGAGAGACCAGGTTTCTTCAAGGCTGGCGGCAGCTACGCCACAGGAAGGAGCAGCAGCTGTTACGAGTACTTGCAACAGCTGGATGAAGGAGTCTCAGCTGTGTCTCTGCCTGTGCCCTTGGAACGGGAGAGATATATTTGCCAATGGCCTCTTGCTTCCAGAATACTGATAGCTGGTAAATTTTGAACATTTGCTTGATTGGGAAAAAATTACATCCTAACCTAAGGAGTTCTATCACCCTTTTGACCCCATCATTGTCTCCCTAAAATCTTCAACCTCTTTTGTTCCTTTTTGGTGTGTGTACGCTGGACCAGCAACTTTTATATTACTTCTTGACTGATGGTTATTCATAGAAATGATGAGGCTTTGTGTGGTAGACTGAATAATGGCCTCCCAAAGACATCCACATCCTAATCTCCAGGACCTGGGAATAGGTGATCTTACATGGCAAAAGGGAATTTGCTCACGTGATTAGGATAAGGATTTGGGGATGAGGAGATTACCCTCAATTATCCAGTTGGGCCCAATATAATCACAAGGACTCTTACAAGAGGGAGAAAAGAAGGTCAAAGACAGAGAAAAGGTGATGCGATGATAGAAGCAGAGAGAGAGATTACAAGATGGTACCTGGCTAGCTTTGAAGATGGAGAAGGGGCCATGAGCCAAGATCTGTGGGCAGCCTATAGAAGCTAGTTTTGAAATAAATTCCTAGGTCCAAGATGAAGCCACTCCTGCCTGGGTTGCCACATCAGCAAACCGAAACTTAGATAACTTTCATGTCCCTGTAATGCTGACTGACTAGAAACTCAGTATATCCAGTCAGCCAATCACCAAATGCCAAGCACCCTCTGGGCCCTATACTTATTTCCTTGTTCCTTCTTACTCCAAACAAGGTTGAACTATGTGGCCCCAGGCAATCATATATTTTTTATTTTTCTCTTCCCTGTTCCTTACTTTTTATCCTATAAAAGCTCCCTGCTTTCCGCCCCATTTTGCAGTTCTCCACATGGAGACTGTCTGCTTCATGAAGTGTTAAATAAAGTTTGTTCATATGACCTAAATTGTCTTCTTTTATCATTTTTTTAACCCTAGAAAAGGCAAGGAAACAAATTCTCCCCCAGAGTCTCCAGAGAGAACAAGCTCTGCAGACCCATTTTAGACTTCTGAACTTCAGGACTGTAAGAGAGTAAATCTGTGTTGTTTTGAGAGATGAAATTTGTAGAGATTTGTTACAGCAGCCATAGGAAACTGATACACTCTGTAGGAAGACGTGGCTACGGGACCAGTGGACCCAGGACTTCTTGGAAAAGAAACTGATGGGTGCAGATATGAGCTTGGCACTGGTGGTGGGGTTTGGGGTGTGGCAGGGCCAGTGAACGCAGTGGGATCTGGCTTAGATGCAGCCATGAGCGTGTGAGCAGGTTTCCTCAGCCTCCAGCGCTGGTTCTAGCCCTTGTCTGGGGGCTAAGCCTGTCAGACACACCTTGTGTTACAGAACACGGACTTCAGGCCTAGGACAAGTTTCCAAGGGGTATTCTGAGCTTGATGTCTCTAGTTGCGTTGCCTCTACGGACACTTAATTCAAGTTGATTAATTAATAACATTTACCAAAACAGATAAAAGAGGGAGCACAGTATGTGCTACCCTATTATGAGGGTACTCTGGCGATTTCTGGGTTGGGTTCGGGGTAAGGCTTTCTCTAGAACAGAGATTCATGGGGTGTGTGAAGAAAACAGAGCTTCTATTAATGCTTATCTTTTTAAGTCAAAAATAAGAAGGATATCTTAATTGAGAGTGACACCCTCTCTAGGTGTCTGCCAGACACATGAGTATCATCTATAATAGAAGGTGCATCAGCAGAAAGAGGGGACTTCCTGGGCAGAGTGCTGGAGTTGGCACCCTCTCTGATGTGTTAGCTGGTAGCATATCACAACATGTGGTGACGCACCTGTCCTAGAGTGTTCTCTGTATGGTTAATCCTATAGAGAGTAAAATCTGTGTAAAACTTCATAACATGATGGACTTTAACACCACACAGTAGTTTTCTGGTTATCTTGTGCATTGTGCTAAAACTCATTAAACTTACAGAGGAGTTACTTTTTTTCTTTTTGGCCAAAATTACAGGAGTTCAAATTTGTTGATCTTTCCTGTTATGACAAAGAATTTCTAATACTATACTAGCTATGGGATACTTTTGAACACACAGAAACACATATAATTAATTTGTCCTTTCAAAGTAAGATTGTCATTTTAACTATGAGGGAGAAATGACTTTTTATAAGAACACATGCTATGGAGAAACCATTTGAAAAGCAGGCATTTAGAAATCTCTCTTTATGTAATTTTCGTGCCAAAAAAAATACGAAAACTCTCATATTTGTACACTTCCATTCCTTAGAAATGGAATTTTTAATTCAGTTAAAAATCTCCCAAATGAAGATTCAGTACATCTTGAACCCATTTGCTAAAAAATAAAAATGCAATACCTTCTGGTTGATTGGCAAGAAGAACTGATTGACATCAGGAAAGGATGGAGCTTACAGCTGAATTTCATCAAACCCCTCCCTCTGCAGAAGTGTAGACAGGATTGGAAGATGAGGAGCACGATTAGAGAACCTGCCACTGAGCCCTTCCTCAGTGGGATCATTTGGCCATTGAACCAGGTGTCTGAATAAACTGAACTTCAGTACAGAACTTAAAAGCACTCTGCTGCAAAGTGTTAACCAAACATTTCTTAAGCAACAAAGCATATTCCATCATAATGCTTCTACCAACAATATTAAATAAAAGGGTCTAGTGTATTTTTTAACTACTAAAAAGTAAACGATTTAACAGATTTTCATTGTTGTCTACACTTAATTCTAATTTGTGTTTTATAATGTACATAAGATATTAACACATTTTATGAATAAACAAATATACATACCAGGGTGCATGGTTAAAACTTTTTACCCCTAGGTATGTACAATTGAAACCAGTTTAATGCCGTCTGCCTTAGAGGTATGCATTCCTGCCTAAATCACCTATTGTTGGCTCCCAAGTAGCAGAAAGAAATAAAGGAACATGCTGCCTTGAGACTTGAGGAAAGTTGTCCAGGCAGTGAACATTTATTGAGAATCTACGGTGCCTGGTGCTGGGGAGACTGAATGCTGCCTCTAAGAGCATGTGGAACAATGGTCCCCCCAACCTTGCTCCCCACTGCTGCTCTCTCCTGTTTCCATGCTGTGATGGTTACCTTTATGAGTCAACTTGCCAAGACTATGGTGACCAGCTGTTTGGCCGAACACTAGTCTAGATATTGCTATAAAGGTTTTTTTTAGATGTTACCAATAATGAGTTGATTTTTTTTTGAGAAGATTACCCTCCATGATGTGGGTGGGCCTTATCTAATCAGTTGAAGGATTTAAGAGCAAAGGCTGAGGTTTCTCAAAGAAGAAATTCTGCCCCCAAATTGAAACACAGAAATTCTGCATGAGCTTCCAGCCGTTGGATTCAAGACTGAAACATCAACTCACCTGAATCTCCAGCATTCGGGCCTACTCTACAGATTTTGCACTTGTCAGCCCTCACAATTACATGAGACAATTCCTTACAATAAACTTCTCTCTGTATATAAACACACATATCCCATTGGTTCTGTTTCTCTGGAGAACCCTGACTAATCCCCATGCGAAGGCAGCAAATCTAGAATTAACAGCCTTGTCCTGGCCATGCCTCTCCCACCCCTCCTCAAAGGAGAAGGATCTGAGCATGCTCAGTATAGCCTCTCCTTCCCGTTTCCTTTCTGACAGCTCACTCGTTTTCTTATCTGCTCCTCATTGCCTTAAATTTTCCTGGGAACAGTCTCCAACCGGGGTTGCTGAAGCTGTTTAGCTCCACCAGGGACTGGGGCCAACTGAAGCATGCCATTTGGGGCGAGGTCCAAGCCACGCTTTCCAAGCTTCATCAATAACGGAAGTGGAGTTCTGATCTCCATCTGTCTGCCTTCTGTTCATAGCTCAGTTCATTCTGATCTCAGGCAGGGCAACGAGGGGCTGTTTCTTGGGCCCCTCATCTCCCACAGAGCACACAGGCACTGGGCATGGGCATGGTCAACTGACAAGCAGACAGTTGATATAAGCGTCAAATGTCAGCATGGGGTTTCATGGGCAATGCTGTGAGCACTCGGTGCGGGCCGCTAGTTCTTCAGTGCTACTGACTGCCCTTGTTCTCAGGGTGGCTTCCCTGGCAGTGACACCTCAGCTGAGGCTAACAGTGTCAGCCAGGCTGATGGGAAGTCAGGGAGGGGTAGAGGGAAGGAGGAAGAGAGATGACAGGCACAGAGGTGAGAGAGAGCTCTGTGTGTTCCAGGGGCGGCAGGTCGGTGGGCTCTGTGGGCAGTAGTGGTGGCCCAATGGTTCACCTGCTGAAGAGGGTCTTACCCCAGTCCCATTCTCCCAACTGCTCCTGCATTGCCATAGCTCCCTTAGTCTCAGTTGAAAAGCCTGGATTTGAGGGCACAAAAGCAAAGAATTACAGTCAAGGCAAGAACATGAAAGTTAAGTGAGCACACTTATGTAAATAGTTCCATATTCGATTACCGTGTTTACTCGGATTTATCTGATCCTCACGTCACAGCCAACTATTTCACACACCAGTTTGGAAAGCTGGTGGTATGTCAACGAAGGCTCTCTACGAGCACCTGAACAGTTGTGCATAGCTGCTCCATGAATCTAAATAAAAGGCAACTCTCTCAAGTACTCAGAAAGTTCTCCTTTTGCGTAAATCGATTAAATTAATGAAACAGTTTCCTGTAAGTTGCACCACTCGGGTAGCGCTGGCTCAGAGCAGAGGCATTATTTATCCTGAGTAACTCAACGTCCTGGTCCCACAAGGGTCCTGTTACAAGCCGTGGATATTTGAGGACTAACTGGCAAGTATAACGCTTAGAAACCACAGAGCTGAGGGTTTCAACACCGACTGCTAGCGGTTTTCGGCACGTTTACAGAGAAACAACAGCGATTTGGGGATCAGTGTTACCATTCTGCTTTCATTTCCATCCCAAAGCTGGCGGAAAGCAGGGGCACAGCCAACACGGCAGTGACGGGTATTACAAAGTTTGTGAATAGAACACGCGCACACACACACACACACACGAAGAAGACACCACGGTTTATGCCAAATCTCATCTTAAATTACACTGCGTTGGAGAGAGCTAAATAATTACACATTATTTAACTGGAACTGAACTGAACAGAGTCAACAGCTGCAGACTAAGGAAAACCGCGCCTATACTGAAAAGCAAACCCTCGCAAAGGAAAGCCGAAGGCATTTTTCTTGTTTCTTTCATCTCAGAATCTGAGTGATTAGCCTGTTGAAACATCTAGTTTTCAAAAGATTCTCTGCATAAAATACATCTCACTGTTTTCAATCGAAGCAACAAGAAAACTCAGTGTGATGGCTAATTTTATGTGTCAAATTGGCTGGGCCATGGTGCCCCCATATGTCAAACACTATTCTGGATATTTCTGTGAGAGTGTATTTGGATGGGATTTATATTTAAGTCAGTGGACTCTGAGTAAAGCAGATTAAGTCTCATAATGTTCGAGGGTCTCATCCAATCAGTTGCAGGCTTGAAAAGAATAAAAGGTTGACCTCCCCTGAGCAAGAGGAATTCTGCGGCAGATGGCCTTCGGATTTGAACTGTATTGGCTTTCTGCCAGTCTGCTCTGCAGAGTTTGGACTTGCCAGCCTCCATAACTGTGTGAGCCAATTCCTTAAAACAAATCTCTTTCTATCTACAGTCACGCATCACTTAACGACAGGGATATGTTCTGAGGAATGCGTTGTCAGGTGATTTCATCATTGTGTGAACATCACAGAGTGTGCTTACACAAACCTAGATGGTGTAGCCCACTACACACCTAGGCTCTCTGGTACTAATCTATAGGCCACCATCACATACAGTTTCCATCGTTGACCAAACGCTGTTTTGTGGTGCATGACTGTATACACACATCCTATTGGTTCTGTTTCTCTGGAGAACCCTGACTAACGGACTCTGGATTAATAAAAACTAATGATTCTGTTTCCTTAGCTTAGTATCCTCAACAGAAGTGCTGCAGTAAATACAATTTTCTTCTCTGGTGAAAAAGAAAAACAGAAACTTGTCATGGGAAAAATGAAGTGAACATAGCAAAGAACAGCACAGCCCAAGAGGAAAAATCTCAAGAAGAGGGGTTTCAGGGATCTACCTGTTCATGAGGAAACTCTGGGGACAGAGAGAGGGCCAAGATGGCCATGGAAACTTGGGTTCCGGAAAGGCAGTGATATTCTCTGCCTAGGCTCCAGGGGTGTGAAGCAATCCCTCAGCTCAGTGCATTTCCTGGCTATGACAGGAAATCACCATGTTGAGAGACGTCTGAGGAAGGCAGGGGTGTCGCTGCACCTGGAGGTCGGGCCCTGAGCACCACGGATGCTCATTTCCCACATGTGGCTCCTTCTGTTGGTCTTGACGGCTGCCCGGCAGCTGCATCACACCAGTCATGGCTGCCCCCTTTGCAGGGGCTTATGACTTGGCAGGAAAATTATTTGCTGGGAATTTGGCATCTGATTTTCAGCTGAGAGAGAAAAGAAACGTCTGGATTGTGTGCATTTGAACAGATACTGTGACTCATGCCTAGATGCTTTGAGCCCAGGGGTCATTTCAGAGGCACGAGGTGGGCTTTTGTTTTGGTCCTCGATTCAAGAACTTAGGTCATTAACCCTCCACATGAGTTAAACCCTTAGGAGGTGAGAATAAAAGAACACAGCTCCATTGAGCACTTTGCTTATGGGTTAAAAATAAAAAAGGTGTGCGTGTGTGAGTGTGGTGAGGGGAGGGGGTAAGGGCAGAGCACAGAGATGGGAGGCAGAGGAGGCGTGGACAGTGTCGGCTTGGGGATGGAGAACCACTGTCAACCATCCTGTGACATACTGAACCCTGCGCAATCCTCCATGTTACTTGGTATTCAAGACAGAAGCCCTCATAACACACAGCTCCTCTGCTTTTTCCAGAAGACTCTGCCCTAATCCACACATCCATAGCTAAGTGCCCTTATGAGTGAGGCAGAGTTCAATTATCAGAATTCATTGATTTTCAACTAGCTACCACCCATCCCCATCCAGTCCTACTGTGGATTAGCGCTTCCTACACAACTTCGTTGGGCTGAGTATGTTATTATTACATGTTCAGAATTTGACAGATCATCATAGAATATTGTGGACTGTACAGCCAGGTGCTTACCTTCTTTCCCACTATATCTGAACCCAGTGAACTCTGTTCTTCCTCCTTCTGAAAGATTCCCGTCCACCATCTGCCTAAGCACAGTGAACTGCATCACATCTCCCGCCATCTTGCTTTTGTCCTGAAGTGACAGAATGCTGCCATCTGGAGGTTGGCATGCTGGTCCTCCAGGTCCCGTGAGGTGGGAAAGAATGTTTGACTGCCTGGCTACTTAGACATTGGGGACGCCAGGCTCACTTTTACATGAGAGACTAAAAATGTTGTAACCACATATAGTCCTTGTGTTCAACATTGGTGTTTAGTGAATGAACTATATTCCCCAATTAATTCTCTCAGCATACTTATTACTCTGAATCAATTGATTAATCTTGTTTTAAACATGCCTGAAAACTTTAAAAGCATACAATGGGTATATAATCAATGCAAAAACATTTAAGAAAGTGTTTCACAAACAGTAGCCCACGTTTGCGGAGAGCTTTTTATGAGTCAGGTGCTGTTCTAAGTGCTTCCATCAGAAATATCCTTCTTTTGCAAGACACAGCTCACAGGCGTGGGGAAGTGTGGACACAGACTGTCCAGCTCTGGAGGCTGTCTCCCACTTGGGGATCAGACACGGGTGGGTGGGGCTTTGCTTTGCTTTTCCACAGTTTGTAAACCACGATAAACACGCTTATAAAAAGTACGTGGTTACTTCTGAGAACTACAACTTGTGCTTTCTTATAGTTCTGTTAATTGGTCCTAAAAACATTCAGAAATAATAATAAAAGCAACAAATAAATACAACCCAATAAAACTCCATGAAAGTAGAATCCTTCCCCAATGCAATCAATTTGCAGTTCCTGTTGAATCATTGGTTCCAGCCCTGAGGCTGGAAACACTCGCACAGACTCCTGATGGGACAAAAGCCAAGGGGCATCAAGGGGCATTCCGCGGGATTATCAGTCCTCAAACTCAAATACATGTCTCTAGATATCTTAGTGTCTAAAACCTAACAGGGATCTAGGAGTTCTCCTAAAACTTGATGGAAACATTGATGTTTCAGCTGTTGACATCTCCCAAGCACATATTTCACGAATCTATAATTCCAAGTAAGTGGTACTCATTTGTACTTTTTTTTCATAAATGAACATTTCCATGTCTCAAGGTCTGGTCTCACTTTTTAATATTTCAAGACTTCTTAGGTTACTTATCCATACTATTGACATCAGCATCTTGGCAATGACATTTCTCTTGGCATTCACATTTTCAGTGACAGCATTATTTACTGATTGCCCACATCTTGCAATCTCTATGTTTGTGTGAGTTGTAGGTGAGGAAGGTGGGGTGTTTGGAGACACAAAGATGGGTACATCAAAGAGCACAAGGAAAAGGTAAACTCATAAAATGAGCAGACAGGAACACACACAACTCTAATGAAAGATGGGAAGGGTAACCACTCACTGGCATCTAGACCTATGTACTCCACATCCCACTTATAAGTGCAGAATGACTGGTCCTGTTCCTGTGCAAGCTCCCCTACCTCAGGTGTGCAATAGAACCCGTCACTTTTTTCCCACCCAAGGATGTGGCTCCAGAAATCTATCTGCCTCTCTTACAACATCTGTTTTCCTTATCTACTAGATCATTCAATTGTGTAGACATGTACTGCTCTTTCTCCCATATTTAAAATAACCATCTCTTGGCCCCACTTTCCCTTCTTGGCTTCCCTACGCAGCAAAACTCCCCCGAAGAGTAGACTTGGCCCTCTTTCGCCAATGCCTCTCCTCTCATCTCTGTTGAACCTACAGCAAGGCAGCTTTCTCTCCCGTCACCCTACTGGAACTGCTCTTGGTAAGGACACGGCTGATTGCTTCCTTTCCTCCTGAAGCTATTTAGTTGGCGTTCTGAGCACCACACTCGCCTGGCAGGAAATCATCTCTTCTCAGTGCCCTTTGCTGACATCTCCTTTTCTCCTGGGTCTCTGAATGTCAAGATCTCCTGATGGCTGTGCCAAGTCTCAGAGCCTTAAATACTCTTGATCCTCTGGCTACTCTCAACTGTGTATCTCCAGCCCAGCCCACGGCGCTGAACTCCAACTGCCTTCTCAATGCTTCTCCTTGATTTCTAACAAACCTCTCACACTTAAAAACTGGCTCTTCTTCCAGGAGCCAAGGTTTACTCATCCTGAGTGATGGTGAGAATCTATAATCTTTGAAACCTCACGTTTCTTGTGATACGAAAAAATCCACATGATCATATTTTACATTCATTAAACACATGAAAATAATGAGTTTCAATTGCAGATTGTCTAAGGTAATTTTTGCTTGAATCAATCAGCAAATATTTCTAATGGCATCTTCAGTGTTTAAATAATAAGGTGATATAGAATATCTGAAGAATCATAAACTACCTAATAATTATTGAGCTCCATGCACCAGGAAAAGAGTAAACTCTTTACACTTTTTATTCACTTAATCCTCACTAAACACCGCAACGTGGGATGGGGATGACTATCATTCCCATTTTCACATCTTGGGAGTTTGAACAGAGTAACTGGCCTGACAGCTCAGGAGGGAGTCAAACCCAAGCCCAGGCTGGCTGGCTCCAGAGTCCACACTCCAGGCCTCGGTTATGGGAGTTGTCAGGGCAAAAAGAAAGGAATAGAAAAAAAAAATATTTTGAAATCTAAATTTCTTAGTAATTATACTTAGTGAGAAAAATAAACCCAGCTAACAGAGCTACCAGTTCTTTGCACTGGAACGTGAGCCTCCCCTGTCTACACCCACAACACCAGTGGGTTCGAGGGAATTGAAACAGTATCAGTTCCCACACATAGTCACATGGAAAGGACCCAGAATCATGGAAGTTATTCTTTCTGTCCATTCTAAAATCTCTTTCCCTCTTTTCTTTTCCACATTTTTATTTTCCCTCTGTGTAATATCTTATTGCTTTTTCTACAAAGTTTACTGCAGAACTTACGTAACAATGAAAGTTACTGTTTTGTGGTCAGGGCAAGTCACAGAGGGAGAGAAGATCTTTTCCTAGAAGTGAAGGGAAGCAGGAATTCCAGAAGATTCATAAATAACTCAATCCAAGGATCACTCTCTTGATTTAATATATGTGCATGTTCAAGAAAATAAAATCAGTGTCAAAACAGCTACCCTCACATCAGTCACTGAGACCCAGACACACGACCTCATTGAGCTCCTCAGATGTCCAGTGGGGTCAATCTGATAGAAGAACTTATAAAGGACAGAAGAAATTTGCAGAGCATTATGTAAAGATTTCATGATTAACAAAGACAGCACTTACATAGAAAATGTAATGTCTATTTTTGAATAGCATATTCAAAACTTATCCTACCTTCAAGGGTAGGTAAAAGAAGCATTTTTCTATATTGTTGTCATAATGTCTAGTATATCTCCACGCCTTAAAAAAGATCAAGGGCAAAAATTTTTTTTATGGTTAATACTTGAAAGCTGGATTTTCATTCTGCAAGAGAAATAGCAATTTTAATCAGTGTTTACCATCAGTCTCTCTCTGTCTTTTTCCCTCTCTCTCCTGTAATGTAAATGGCTCAATATTTTTATAAATGTCACTATTTAATGGAAAAGGTAATGGAAGTACCCATAGCTATAATCAGAGAATGATTTAAAACTTTTACCTTTTGTAGTTCTATTGATCAGTTTTTATGTCTGTGATAAATGTTTGTATATCTTCTGCTCAGGGCTGGAAACCTCAGCAGGTTAAAATGATTTTTAAGAGGTGGTGGTGGGAGGATATTGCTATTAATGGACATGCAATTTATTTACTAGAAAAGGCAATCATTAAACAAATTGCACTTTTTACACCACTCCCTGTCCTCTATATTCTTGCCCAACAAATGGCTTTAAAGCAGAACGCTTTGATGCTGGATTTCAAATCACAACCCCTGGGCCCTGGGCTGAATGCTTGTTGCTGGTCACCCGGGCAGTTACAAGGTCCAGACAAAAGAGGAGGCTGCAAAGCTGCTGGATGAATCCCATGCACTGTCACCCTCTGCAGGTCCTTTCTTTGCCAAGTGGCCAAGGAATGATACACTAACAACTGGGCAATGCCTTGTCAGCAATTCGCCCCATCTGTATATTTTTATACAAACAATACCTCCTGGGCAACCATCCTGCAAACGGAGAAGAATGATTTCTGTTCCCTGGGAGGTGTCCCTGGAACCATGCCACCCCACTCAATCCTGTTTTATTAGGATGTGGGAAAACAACTCTTTGTTCAACTCTATTTTCTTTTTATATTGACCCTTATTCCATATGGCTCTAAAGAACTGAATGTTTTAGAGAAAGAACTTTTTCACACTCTCTAATCAGCATTTCAGTTAGAACAACAGCAGTGATACTGGAAAGTGTACCAGGTGCAGGAGCACGGAGAGGAAAGTTGGGAGATGGTCAGATTCAGTGGAATTACAGTTGAGGGAAATCTTTGGGTTTCATGTTTCTGGCAGTGCACTTGTGCTACTCCAATCTATTTTTCCACTTACGCAGTTAGCACTGCAAAACATTTTTTCTAGCATTATTATTCCTGATTTTAAATTAATCAGTCTAACTTCATTCTTTCCCAATTGGTGCAAAGATCAAAGATCACAAATTAGTACTTGTGGTAAAAACAGTTGTCATTTACCGAGGGCCTGTTTTAAAATGTACCAGATATTTTTTTAAATCAGGTATGGTAAGACACAGAGACACAGAAATGACTATTATGAAAGAAGAAGTTTTATACTCACAGACCCCTAGAAACAGGGGCACAGTATGTCTTGTAGGGCCATGTGGGGAAGCACCAGGGGCAATCAGGGGCAGAGGGAGTGAGAGAGAAAATGTGGGCGAGACTTTATGTGGTTTTCACGGGAAAGGCAATGCAAGCTTAGGATTGACTAGTTCGAATATTTACAGTGGACTCTGGGGCTGTCCCTAGTTGTCTGGTACCTGGCCCTGGAGTGATTAAGGCAGATGGATAATGGCCTGGAGTGTGAGAACCCAATAGAGGAGGTGGTTGGGGTACGGGCCTTGGATTGGTTGGTTTGCATATGACAGATGTGCCAGCAGGAAAGTCCTTTACCATCTCTATGAACTGGCTAGCCTTGAAAGGGGCAGTCTCTTCGGGAACAGCAAGGCCCCAGACATCATATCATTAGGAAACACTAACATAAAAAGGCACGATTAATACAAGACCTCATTTGTGGTGGCCATTATTCTAGAGACTGGCTATTATTTCTGAGCCTGCACACCGAGAGACAGAGAAGTGAAGGATGGGTGAGGAGGAATGTGTGTGCATGGGGGAAGGTTACATCTCAACCATGGGGTAGTGAAAACATTCCTTGCAAACCACTCCAGTGAAACCGCAGAGGCTCAGCCATATAAACACCACTCTCAGAAAGCAGAAACTGCCTTTGTTTAGGTGGAGACCAAAGAAGCAAAAAGACAATTACACAGCATCCAACTTCTGCAGAGAGCTGTGCACTGGAATAGCGGTTTCTGAGGAAAATAGTGTGATGATGATGATGATGATGATGATGATGATAATTGATGATGTTAATATTTACTGACATCTGTCTGTAAGTAATAAGACATAAACCTAGATAAAGAGGAGTTCCTACATGGGGTCAGGCAGGGTTTCAATTCTCTGACACCATGTAACGTTAAGTTCCCTGTTGCAGAGGGGAAAATCAATGCCAATGACATGAAATAAACAGAAAGCAGATTCCTGGGAGAAAGAATTTGGAAATTTGGGTTGTTACTACTTTTTGGCTATTATGGATAATGCATAGTGCTCCCATAAACATTCATGTACAAGTTTTTGTGAGGACATATGTTTTCATTTCTCTTGGGTTTATACCTAGGAATAGAATTGCTGGTTTACATGGTAACGCTACGTATAACCTTTTGAGGAACTGCCAGACTGTTTTCCAAAGGAGTGGTGTTGTTTTACAGTCCCATCAACTGTGTATGAGGATTCCAATTTATCCACAGTCTCCTCAACACTTATTTTCTGCTGTTTTCATTGTAGTCATCTTAGTGACTGTAAGGTGATATCTCATTGTGGTTTTGATTTGCATTTCCCAGGTTGTTAATGATGAGTATCTTTTTATGTGCCTTTAGGCCATTTGTATATCTTCTTTGGAGAAACCTGTATTGAGATCCTTTGGTTCTTTTTAATTGGAGTATTTGTTGTTTTTTTTTTTGTTATTGAGTTGTAAGTGTTTTTTATATATTCTAGATGCAAGTCCCTTCTCAGATATATAATTTGCAATTATTTTCTCCCATTCTGTGCATTGCTTTTAACTTTCTTGATGGTGTCCTTTCAAGCACAAAAGTTTTCAACTTTGGTGAAGTCCAATTTATTTATATTTTCTACTGTGGTTGTGCTTTTGGTATCATATCTAAGAAATGTTGCTTAATCCTACATCACGAAGCTCTACAGCTATATTTTCTTCTAAGAGTTTTATAG
Organism: Diceros bicornis minor; assembly: GCF_020826845.1. Taxonomy (NCBI): domain Eukaryota; kingdom Metazoa; phylum Chordata; class Mammalia; order Perissodactyla; family Rhinocerotidae; genus Diceros; species Diceros bicornis. The sequence continues at coordinate 56,036,202 of NC_080759.1, forward strand.
TTTTAGTTCTTACATTTAGATTTTTGAACTATTTTGAGTTAATTTTGTATTTGGTGTGAGGGAGGGCTCCAATTGCATTCTTTTGCATGTGGATATTCAATATCACAGCACGAGTTGTTGAAGACAGTCTTCTTTCCTCACATTGGTATTCCTCAAGAATATCAATAATTATCTTGGTATTCTTGTCAAAAACAATTGGCTATAAATGTGAGGGTTTATTTGTGGAGTTTCAATTCTATCACACTGATCTATATTTCTATCCTTATGCCAGTGTCATACTTTCTTGATTACTATAGTTTTGTAGGAAATTTTGAAATCAGGAAGAATGAGTCCTTAAGTTAGTTTTTATTTTTCAGTATTCTTTTGGCTGTTCTGGATCACTTACATTTCCATATGAAATTTACGATAACATTCTCAATTTCTATTTATTCTTCCCCCTTTGTGTGCTGTTATTATTGCATATAACAATAGTTATGCACACAATTATTGCTATTATAGTGCGTATATGTATTACAACTATATATGTCCTGACCTCAACGATACCTTATAATTATTATTGTATAAAATTTTATATTTTTTAAAGAAACTGAGAGAAGAAAGAAGAACAAGTATATATTTATAGAGCTGTTACATTGACACTTTTAACATGAGTTTCTTGGTTGACTATTTTTTTTCTTTTAGTACTTTGAGTACATCATGCCACTGTGGCCTCCATTGTCTCTGATGAGAACTCAGCTGTTAACCTTATTACGGTTTTCTTGTAAATGATGATACATTTTTCTCTTGCTGTTTTCAAGATTTTCTCCTTGTGATTGGCTTTTAGCATTTTTACTATGATGTGTCTGGATGTGGATTTCCTTGTATTTATCATACCTTTGTATTCTTAGATTCATCAAATTTGGGAAAATGCTCATGATTATTTCTTTGAAATTTTTTTCCTGCTCTTTCTCTCTGTCTTTTTCTTCTGGACCCCCAATATGATTAGGCTGGTGCACTTAATGGTATCCTACATTTCTCTGAAGGTGTGTTCATCTTTCTCCATTCTTTTTGTCTCTGTTGGTCAGTTTGCATAATATCTATTGACCTATCTTTAAGTTTACTGATTCTTTCGTCTGACAATTCAGGTCTACTACTGTTGACCCCCTTCAGTGAATTTTTCATTTCAGTTACTGTACTTTTAATTCTATAGTTTCTATTTGGCCCTTTTTATAATTTCTGTCATTCTATTGATATTCTCTATTTGATTGTCATCATGCCATCCTTTACGACTTTTAGCAGAATTTCCTTTAATTTTTTGAGCATATTTATTGTGGCTGCTTTGAATCTTTATCTTCTATGTTTCAGGGACATAATGATATGCCAAATTTTCAAAGTCCCTCCTATAATGATGTTTACTTTCTATAGAATGACAAAGACCAGGTGTCATCAATCTATGCTCCATGGACTAAATCTTGTCTCCCAAACATTTTTGGATGGCACATTTTACATTTTTACACGTAAAGTGTGTATGTGTGTATGTGTGTGTGTGTGTGTAACATTACGCCTTTTGACGAAAACAGTGGCTTGATTTTGCCTCTTGGCCTGCAAGACCTAAAATTTTACTGTCTGGTCCTTTACAGAAAAAGTTTGCTGACTTCTGATATAGATAAAAAGCAAGAAAAAAAGGAACAAAAATAAAAGAAAAAAGTGAAGTGATGTGAGGCATTGGTAAGTGCAAGGAAACAATAATGTGGTGTCAGGGAATGAAGGATCATGGTGGTGCTACATCAGATAGCATAGTCACAGAGTCATCACTAGCTACTGGATTTGGAGTAGAAATTTAATGGAAGGAAGGCAGAGAGCAAAGGGAAGAGTGAGTGTCAGAGCCCTTCTGCAAAATGCAGTCAGCCTGTCTGAGGAAAGGCATAGAACTTTAACTCCTTAATGTGAGGGGAAAAAAGTGGTAGACTATAAGGTTGGACACTCAGTCAGGGCCAGATCATTTTAGGTCTTGTAGACCAAGGCAAGGGCTTTAGATTCTATTCACTCCAGCTAAGATGAGGAGTAACACCATCTGATGGACTTCTTTAAAGGCTTGATGTGTTTGCTGTGTGGTGAATAGACTGTAGGGTACAAGAATGTGAGCAAGGACAATGTGGCTAATGCTGAAGCCCTGGGAGAAGGATGGTGGCATGGATGAAGATGGTGAGGGAGAAGATGGAGAGTCCTTGGGTCTGGGTGTGAGCAGTAAGAAAAAATGCAGAGTCCAGCATGACTTCTCCTAAGGTTCTGGCTGGAGCAACTGGGTGAATGGGTGTCATTTACTGAAAGGGAAACAGGAGAAAAGTAAGTTTGGGGGAAGTCCAAGGTCAACTTTTCATCATGTTATGTTTGAGATGCTCATTAAACATTCCAATGAAAACATGAATTTGGTAGTTGGCCGTTGAGTCTGGATTTCAGGGGAGAAATCAGAGCTCTTGAGTCATCATTGTGTGGGTGGTTTTAAAGCAGTGAGAATGGGTGAGAACCCCAAGGAAGTGAGTGACAGAGAACAGACTGGAGACTGAAACCCTGGCACGTGTCAGCATTTAGAAGTGGCAAGCAAGCAAGGCTTCCTGCAAAGCCCTCCTCACTTTGAAGTAGTGCACATTCTACTTCTTCAACTCTTATTCCTCTACAGAAATAAAGTAACAGAAAAAAAAATACATAGTTTCATTCCCCTTTCTCTCACTTTCTCTGTCTCTAAATGTATATAATAGTATGTAGTTTAGTAAACGCTACATTCACATCCTCCAGACTCTTAGAACTTGCTACATTTACCATGCTTGATAAAGAACGTGGAGATTTCAGCTGTGCGTGCTCTAAACTGACTATGCATCCAGAAATAGTGTCCAGAGAACTCAAATTTCCATGCTTAATCCTATATGAAATCAGAATGTAAATGGAAGTAATTTTTATATCAATGCTCCATTCCACATCAACACAATATTTGTGGTTCAAGAACATTTTACTCAGTTGCTATCCAAGTGAGGAGCAAAACAGAAAAAATAATGTGACTTCTGCTTTTTATATTTCAAAGTGATCATAACATTCGAGAAAAGGACAAAGAAATTCCTTCAGTGAGTATATCTCTAAATATTAAGTGGATCCCATTTGTGTGACTCTGAGGATGTAAAGATGATAGCATTTTCCTAGCCAGAAAAGTGATTTATAACAGACTGTTCCAATCTATTAGACTAGTTTTATGTCCAGTAAGTTCTAGTAGCTTATCTTCTGAGCCATCACTGTTTGTGTAAGCCACAGCTGTGAGCAAAAGACCTTTATCCAATTCCATTATTTTTCAGAACTTGACAGGAAATCTATTTTGTCTATGATGGCAGAAATGGTTTGCTTCACAAATTTAAAATAATACCTTTTTGCACATCAGAATTCTATTAAATGACACACAAAGGTTTTAAATTATTTTATCTATAGTTAACCTTTTCTAGGTTTTATGACTCGAGACTAGTTTATTGTGTACATTTTTATATATTTCAATTCTTATAGTAAGTCAATTTTTCTGTAACTAGACATTTTACTTGACAAAGATTTTTTTAAATTATTAGGTGACTTGGCCTTTTTCTATTGCCATGAAATACGTCTTGGCGAGGGCTCGCTATCTGAAACCACCAGAATGAAGAATATTGATATTCTTGGACAACCAATTGATGACATTCTTGGAAAACATATTTCTAGACTAAATAGTATTCTTCTCCATTATGTCATAGTAGTACTCTTCTTTGTAAATGCAAAAATAACTAACCACTTAAGAAACCGTTTTATCCTGATGCTTTGCTCTGAAGAGCTTCTTGTAATGAGCATACATGGATATTCACAATTCATGAAAATAATTAGCTAGAATAGGAGTAACATGCCATGAGACATGAATGCCACACCCACAGGATAGAAATGAATGTCCACAGACAGGAAGGAGAGAAAAGCTTAATGGAAACACCCCAAAATCATAGGCAGAATTTGAGATGAGGTAAAAATGGAAAAAAGGAAGCCAGTCATAAAAGTTTTTTTGGAGGTTTTGAGAGGTTGAAAATAATATCAGAAAAATGTAAAATCATGGACCATTAGGCTGGTAGAAATCCATCGAGGTTCAGACTTGCACTCTACACGTGAAGACACTGACGCCTAGGGAGCACCAACATCACCCTCAGCCTGTGCCTCCCCTGGGCTCTTCGAAGGGAAGAGGAAGAGGCAGGGGATCTGAGTATTTGTCCCTTTGCTTTTCACTTCAGGTCTGAAATATTTCGATGCAGAGAGAAAAAAAGAACACCAGGAAACATCCAAAGTCAAGGACAGTTTGACCTGCAAGAATTAGGACTAATGATTCTTTGTAGATCTTTAATATGTCTAAAATTTTGCTAAGTTATGGTGGAGTGGGAAGGGAAGGCAAAAATAGGGAGCCAGATGCCCAGCAACACACTAGCTGGTTTACAGCCTTCATTCTCAGCACCTCTTTACATTAATAGAGTGGCTATTTTCTTAATTTTTAAGATATGTCAAAGGCAATGCAAATTTCCAAAAGTATATATTTGGGGCTACTTTTTCCCATAACATTTAGGGGTTATTTCTGAGTGTTCATACAATAGACCAATTTCTGTGCAAAGCCGTCAACTCACAACACATGGAAAATAGGAGCCAGTGAGGTCAAATATCCACACAATTTCCACCTAGTGGCTAAGGTGCGCTGCATGCTCACTGTGTGGGGGAGCTATTCCAGGTCTCTGCCATACACACTTCATCCCCAGGACAACCCTGGGGCAGACACCACCACTACTCACATTTTACAGATCAGGAAACTGAGGCACAGAAAAGTTAAAACACCAATCAACCAACCAAATAAAACAAAGAATGGCACTCTTCCAGGGTGGGCCATATAATCAGGCAGAACTCTATACATTAGAATTTGAAAGGCATATTCGTAGCTTCTAAAGAAGGATAGATGGGTCTGGTCAGTCAGGAAATTCTGCTTAGAATGAAGGTACTCACCTTTCTTGAGGGCACCAAACTTTCCTACCATCACTTTTTACAGGGGAAAAGCTTCAGACTGAATGCGTCAGGAGGATGACGCTGGGACACATAGAAGTGAAGGCAAACGCTCCCAGGAGCAAATTATTCCAAATAAAACTTATTCTTGAATCTTGCCTTCAGGAAGCGGGGTAAGTTACCCATCTGCACAAGCTTCTGCTAAAACCTTAGTAATTCCCTGCCCTATGTGTTTATGGCAATAACACCACAGTATGAGATATTTCTACAGAATGTGATATTTATGGTGTTTATATAGAACTCAGTTCCCTCAGATGAAAGATGCTATGTAAACCAAATACCAATAATGGTGAAATGTATAATGTGCTTCAGAGGATGCTGACTTTCACAGCTTAAACGTAATACGCATTATTCACTTGGTCCTTATACTGAGATATTATTGCATATAGTTCAAAGAAAAAGATTAAAGACTCTGTACTAAACTGAATATTCAAGATGGCTTGTCCTTATGTAAGCAATGTTTTTTTTTCCCTTTGCATTGAATTTTGAATTGCCACTAAAAGACAGTTTTTCAAACTTAATACGTGATCCACTTTGATGAACATAAAAATCTAATTCTCTCTTTTAGTGTTGTTTGAAATGAAAAATATTCATTATGACTGAAAGCAATAGGATAAACCATTTCTTGTTTTTAAAATTTTGCTCTCTAGAAGTAATCAGTTCTTCTAGACAAGATATCCATCAACTCAATGACTCCCAAGCTGAAATCATCTGATTTTTAAAACATTAGAGTTTTGTTCTTCTTGCTGTTTTAATTAACAGTGCTATTTTTACATTAGGCAACTACAATTATTCAGTCTTAACTCTCAAGCTTTACCAGTTTCTTGGCTCACAAAGTTTCTCTAATCCCCCAACTTTGTCTCTCTTTCGTTTGAATTCATTTTTGTTTGTTTTACTGGAGGAAATCCTCAAATCGCTGTGTCATAATACATGTGTGGGGGCTGTAATTTCTGAGTCCACATATGCCTGAAAGTCTTTATTTTAACCTCATTTATGAATGGTAATTTGACTTAGTGCACAAATCAAAGTGCAAAATACTTTTCTTAAGTATTTTTAAGATTTTGCTCTACTGTTTTTTAACATCTGGTGTTGTTTATGAGAAATGCAAATCTGACTCTCATCCCACAGCAGTTAAACCAGCTTTTTCAAACTCGAGACGCTTTTCTCCTTATCCTTAATACTGAAATGTTAGCAGCATAGAAATGAGTCCAATATGGATATTTGGAATGCCTGTTGAATAAATGAAGATTCAGGCTTATAACTCAAGGATTTTATCATTTCCTCATATAAAAAAATGTCTCAATAATGACTTAAAAGGGGATGGGGATAAAGATCTTCCTAGAAAGAAGGTAATATATGTGATTAGGAATTTGTTCACTGGTAACCTGGTGACCCCAAAGCTCCTACACAAACTGGACACTCTCACTGGGATGTCCTTGAATCTTCCCAGTTGTCAACATTTCCTCCTTCACAGTCTGTTGGCTGAAAAAGTACCTCCTGACCTTTAGGGGTTGCACTCGCTCTCTCTTTTCCAAGAACTTGGAAGATGTAGATACGGGCTCTGCTTTTATTATCCCTCTAGGAAACTTTCCAGTGAAGCTAACAGCACATCAAACAAGCCTCAGCTGTCCTTCTGCCCTGTTATAAAGTGTCAGCTACTTTCTGTGGACTCTCTTTAGGCCACTTGGAATTCAGAATGTACGTTTATATACTCTAAATATATATATCCTAAATATATAAACATTCTAAAAATATATACATTCTAATTATATATTTATAAATATATATAAATAAATATAAATATATATATGTATAGTGAGCACATGCACACACGCACACATATTTATATACTTAGTGAGCACATGCCCCTTGAGTGATAATAAAAATGTATAAAGTACCCACGACTCTACTGAGGTGAGTAATGTCATTACTCCATTGTTTTCATTTGAATGTTTGTGTCCCCCCTCAGTATTCATATATTAAAATCTTAAACCCCAATGTGACGGTATTAGGAGATGGAGTCTTTGGTGGGTGATTAGGTCATGAGGGCAGAGCCCTTCTGATTGGGATTAATGTCCTTACAGTCAGGGAATCTGTTCTGAGAAATATGACGTTAGATGATTTCTTTGCTGTGCAAACATCACAGAGTGTACTTACACAAACCTAGATGGTATAGCCTACTATATACTGAGGCTATATGGTACTAATCTTATGGGACCACAATCGTGGTGGATGGGTCCCACTCTGATCCACCATTGGGTCCACCCTTAACCAAAATGTCGCTATGCAGTACATGACTATATAAAGGAGACCCCACAGAGATCCTTTACCCCTTCATCCATGTGAGGATACAAGGAGAAGTCAGCTGTCTGTAACTCGGAGGAGGGCCTTCACCAGGACCTGATTATGCTGGCATTCTAACCTTGGACTTCCAAACTCCAGAGCTGTGAGCAATGAATGTCTGTGGTTTAAAAGCCACTCAGTTTATGGTATTCTGTGACAGCAGCCTGAATGGACTAAGACATCCATTTTACAGATGAGGAAACAGAAGACCAGAAAGGTTACATAACTTTTCCAAGGTCACACAGGTATCAAGGGGTGTCAAAGTATTCAAAACCAAACAATGAGGAACCACAGCTATACTCACAACAACTATACAATACTGTCTTTCAGCAAACAATTTAAAGAATCCCTATTAAGTGCACTGCGTTATTAATCAAGCAAGGGTATTTCCAGGCTCAGCTTTCCCCTGATACTCACCAAGCCTTGGGAGGATTAACACAATAATACTGTATGGCATGAAGTTGATGAGGGCAGGGTGCAGTGAGAACCTAAACTAAGGAGGAGGCAGTGGGACTGGCCAATATAAACTACACAACAGAGCAACGACTTTATGGGGGACACAAAGGAGAAAGCAGAGACACGGAGGCAGATTTAGAGTTGGGGTGAGAAAAAGAAGGGGAAAGTCACTAACAGAAATAGAAAGAATGACAGAAAAGTGTGGTTGGGGAAAGATAGAGTTTGGACATTCTGAGTTTGTGGTGTTAATGAAAAATTGGAACTCAGAAAAGGTGGAGGGCACAATTAGTGTGTTGAGAGCCATTAATCCAGAGAGGATAATTGAAAATGTATGATGAGCTGAAAGCTGACCAACACAAATTTGGAGAAAAGGTGCCTCTGTACAGAGCCTTGAAGAATGTCTGTGTGTTTGGAGGGTAGGAATAGAACGAGGGTCTATAAAGGATGTGAAGAGAAAAAATGTCAGACAATCAGAATGGTACCAGGTGATGGAAACCAAGAGAGGATGATTTTGTTTTTCCCTCCAACAACATTTTATCTCCAAGTAGACAAAAATGTAGGCAACAAAAGGCAACATTGCAGAAATCAAAGATGAAAAATGCCTTTAAATTTAGCAAGTGTTTTCAGTTGAACACTGAATTTTGATGGCAGTTGAATAGTGAAGTTCAGAAGCAGGTAAGAAGGAAAGAGAAACAAAGACTGGTAATTAGTTTTTCAAGAAGTGTAGTGGTGAGTGGAAGGAAGAAAAAATGAAGATACTGTGAGCTATCTAAGAAAAGATAGCTTTTTTCATAGTTTACTTATTAATTTTAAAATAAGAGAAACTCAAATGTTTATTAGCAAGGAATAACATAGATATGCGTTATTGGGACCATTTACATACATAATACTTATAATGTTAAAATGGCGGGATATTCTAAAATGCTCACAAGATATGTTAGAAACAGAATAGAGGCCTTACAAAACACATTTAAAAGGAAAAAGAAATAGAAAGACATTACTATAAAAATGATTAGGAGACAACCATAAGTATCAGGAAACAGAACGAGAGATACTAGATATGGAATAACGATTATGACAACAAATGCGAATGGTCTAAATTTCTCTCTCTAAAGACAAAGGTGAGTTTAGATTACTTTGGCATGGGTGAAAAGAGGAATGTTTAAAGAAGCTAGAAAAAACTTCATCAAACATAGTTTTTAAAAAGTTTGTGTATTTAATTGTAAAAAAACAACAAGATGGGCATTTCCCATAAGCACAGGCACCAATAAAGCTGCTGAATTGAATGATGTCATTCAAGGCAGCTTTGGAAGCTCTTGATACCAGATAATGTGAAAAATTAAAAGTAGAAAAACATAAAGTATAATTTGCACGTGATTATTGTATATGGGTTCAGGAAGAAAGCACTATTAGAGTGAACGGAGGATTTCCTGAGTGTCTGGATACAAGATAAATATACATCCCAACAGCATCACTGCATGCCGTTTATAATCAGATAAAAATTATGCTGAAAAGAAAATAACCTCTTCACAAGAGCACAAAAACCTACAGAAATTTCAGAATAAACTTATTAAAATTGTGTGGGAGCTTTGTAGAGAAAACCCTAAAAGTTTTGTTGATGGATATAATGGTACATTTTTATAAATAGAGAAATCTAATATTTCTGAATGAAAAGGCTAAAGGAATATATTTAGGAACCTGAAAAAATGATCCCATGGTCTATGCAGAAAAACAAACAGGCAAAAAAAAAAAAATCAAAGAAAATTCTAATTAAAATATATATAAAAAGGGAAGGTTGTGGTAATCTTGTAAGATATAAGAAGTACTGCAAAATATAGCAATTACAACTGTGAAGTTACTGGGACAAGGGCATAGAGCCAAACTCCTGGATAAAATAGATTTGGTCTAAAAAATTAATATATGACAAAAGAAATATCATAATATAATAGAACACATAAAGATAACTCATCAGAAATAAAAAAAATAGATTTGCATCTTACACTATGATTGTCTATGTTTTTCCTTAAGTTTGGGGTGCTGAGAGATCAGTGTCTTTGATCTGCGTTTTTTTACAACTCCAATTTCAGCACAATACACTGCAGACAGAGGTTCACAGAATCCAAGAATTTTGAGGCAGGTGGCATGGGCAATTTGGCTCCCTCGTGACACATAAACCCTTTAACCACATCCCTGACAGATGCTGAACCCCCTACCTGAGCACCTGTGAAGGGGCGTGGGTTCCCTGCCTCCCACAAGCCCACGCACTTCCCTGGGAGAGGAGGTGTGACAGGAGCATCAGACCTGGGTCTTGCCTTGCAGGGCATAAGTGACACTGGAGACATATATAGTAGCACTCAATTTTCAAATTCCCCATCTTACTTCTCAAGAGGTTCCCCGGTGAAGAATACCTGAACAGGGAGCACATACAGAACATTTTCTGAAGCACCAGAAAAGCAAGTTTTCCAAATCCATTTTCAGCTGGAGGACTGTATTAGCCATTATTTCTTTAGATTTAGAAGACAATCCAGCCAATCACTCTATTTCACCAGTAAAGAAAGACAGTAAGAGATGAAATGATCAAACTCATTCTCTAGAGAAAATACCCACAAAATATCATAAAATTGGTATCTCTTTTTTTTTGCATAATAATATTCCTTATTTAGCCACTTAAGTTTCATTCTCATAGTGTTCATTTCCCAATAAAATAAAATAAAATCACGATGTTATCAAGGGCAGAAGACAGTAGCTATAAATGCTAATTTACATGGGAAATGATAGGAACATTTTTCATGACAGCACATAAAAAGCAAACTTTATTTAAAGGCAAGTTTTAAATTTTTTCCATTATTCACCAGCAACTTTGAGAGACCCATCAATTCTCTCTCATGTGGAATTTGTCACATTTTATATTCATTTAAATCAGCTGATGAAGTACATTGCTCTTTAATGAAAGGATTTCCCTCTGTTTTTCAATAAAGCATTCAAAATCCTACTCATAACTTTTCAGAAAGCTCATTTATTTGAAAGCATTATGTCTTCTGAGCCCACATTTTGAGGGCTTCTAAATCTATCTGCCCCTTTTAAAGAGTAGAATCTGTTGTTGACATTCATCTCTATGTACTGACTTACCCTTTGCAACACTTACTCCTAAATATTCCCCCTAAACATCTTTTTCCTCCACTTGTTAATAAAATTCACCAGCAAAGATTTGAAATAGTAATTACGTTAAGTGCTGTACTCATCAATGTGAAAATCTAACACTGTTTTAAAGATCCATTATCCTGCAAAATTTCATCACAATTGCATCCATGAGCCAAGCATTTTAATACAGGCTAATTGAAATGCATGTTCTTTAGCAGATCTGGATCAAGTTAACAGGCTGGGTGATTTCAAGTTTGCATTTTCTCTCTGACATAAAAATTGCGTTGTTCATAACACAAACACAATTCTGTGTGTACACTCCCTACTGGAAGGATATTGATCAATTCCCTGACAATGAGGCCAAAATAAGTTAAGTTCATAGAAATACTCCAGCCAAAATTACACTAGAAAGTTTTGGGGAGAGGCATATGGGCCTGGGAGAACAGGGAATTACACATTTTTGCTGTTTATCTTTGTTTAGTCTTTGAGGATCTAACATGATGAAGTGTTATATTAATTTTGTGAATGGCAGGAAGACATATTTGACAGTATCTGGGTTTGTTCGGACACCTGCAAGGCACTTGCACACGGTGCACCCTGCCTCGTGCTGAGTGTATTTTGTGTTTCGTTCGAAGGCACTTTTCTTCCTCCAATCATGGGATCTTCTCCCAGAGCGAGAAAGAGCCCACACCACTAACTAAAACTCGTCCAGGGGATGGTCATTTCCAGCAGGGCCGAGATACCCAGCGTGGCCTGCAGAGCCTTAGACTTTCATCAGAAGTCTGAGCTCATTCTACCATCAATGATAAAATATTCATGCTTTTATTCTGCACTATTTGTTCAGAAAATGAAGTCAATCTGGCACACAAGGGGCCAGAAAGGTGCCTAAAACAGGACCGGAAAAAGAAAAACATGAACATTCCATTCTGAGGCTAAACATTATTCCCTGGACTCTGGTCACTTGGAATCTGGCCAATCCAGACGCGCAGGAGTCAGCGTAGGGCAGGCGGAAAATCTCAGGGTATCTGCTGCCGCTTTCTCCCTTTTAACCCAAGCAGATGGCCAAAGCTGCCTCCCACTGCTCTTCGTTTTTTGCTTTTCAACTCTAGTAATTCTGCTGGTTACTAATAGGTTTTTACCTTCAGCTGAAAAACCTTGAAAGCCTTGCTTTTTCCATTCTCATAACAAGGATTATGCTTTTAGTAAACCTCCCCAACCTTGCAACTTTCATGCTCTGGGTACTGACCCTCTCAGGAATATGGTTATAACGGCACACTCATTGATATGTGCTGATTTTTTTTTTTTTTTTTTTTTTTGCTAAGAGGATAAGTTGTGTTTCTTTTAACATTTAATCTTATGGTTCACTTTAAAGTGTTTTTTTTAACAGTTTTATTTATTTATTTATTTATTTATTTATTTATTTATTTGTGAGGAAGATCAGCCCTGAGCTAACATCCATTGCCAATCCTCCTCTTCCCCCCACCTCCAAAGCCCCAGTAGATAGTTGTATGTCATAGCTGCACATCCTTCTAGTTGCTGTATGTGGGATGCGGCCTCAGAATGGCGGGAGAAGTGGTGTGTCGGTGCACGCCTGGGATCCGAACCCCAGGCCGCCAGCAGCAGAGCGTGCGCACTTAACCGCCAAGCCACGGGGCCGGCCCACGTTAAAGTGTTTCTAGGGCCCGGCCCACTTTAAAGCGTTTCTAGGGTCCGGCCCACTTTAAAGCGTTTCTAGGGCCCGGCCCACTTTAAAGTGTTTCTAGGGCCGGCTCCGTGGCTTAGCGGTTAAGTGCGCACGCTCCGCTGCTGGCGGCCCGGGGTTCGGATCCCAGGTGTGCACCGACGCACCGCTTCTCCCACCATGCTGAGGCCGCATCCCACATACAGCAACTAGAAGGATGTGCAGCTATGACATACAACTATCTACTGGGGCTTTGGGGAAAAAAATAAATAAATAAAATTATAAATAAATAAAGTGTTTCTAAAACATCGTTAACCCAAGTGGAAGCTTGTGTTTTTGTCTTAACTCATTCTCTTTATTTTACCTATTGACTTCCCAACTTTTCTGTTCCCTGTCTTGGTTTCTATGTCGTTATTGTTTGCACATTTTTAAATAACCCTTTTTTGGTGTTTCTGCTTGGGTTCAAATCTCTCTAGCTGCTACTACCAGAACATGAGCTAGCACACACAATGGACTACAGCTGTGATTACTTAGTAACTGCAATCCAGGAACTCAGTTGCCTTTCTAGAAAAATCAATCAATCCCTCTGCCCATCCCTTCCTGAGAATCAATGATTCAGAACAAAAGAAAGACACATTGGGTAAACTATGTGACATAATACAGCAGAAACTATTAACAGTCAGTTTAAAATCACTGCCAGAGATGTCATAGTAAGATATGTGATACAACATTGGTTTCTATCTTGGGTAAAGAAAACCTTGACCAACCAAACTGCTTGGCATTTTCTGGCTCCTCTGCTGCTACAGATGTGAAAAGAGCTGTTGATACTCACTGCATACTCTTCCTCACTTTCCATTTTCTCCTCATCCAAACTCAGTCATTCCAACCCCTCTGCCCAGGCCACTGGTGACTGCCATGTTGCCAAGACTAGTGGTCTGCTCTTTACACTCTTCCCACTGTGACTCTTTCAGCATAAGTTGACCACTGTCCCCCTAAATCTTTTCTCTTAGCTTCTACTGAACCACACTCTGGCTTTTCTCCTTATAATAGGTGATCTTTCTCAGCGATGTTAGCTGATTCCTCTCCCTCTATGCTTTCTCAAAGGTTGGCATGCTTGAGGTTTGGTCCTGGGTCATTTTTGTCTTTTCTAATCATACTCTCTCCCTAGGGGGATCTCACTTGGTCCTTTAAATGCCAACTATATGCTGATGACTTCCAAATTTACATTTTTTAGCTCCAGATTTTACTTACAACTGCAGCTTGGCATCTCCCCTTGGACACATAATAGGTATCTCAAAATTAACAGTTCAAAATTCAACTCTTGATTTTTCCTCCACACCCACTTTCAATAAATATTGTTCCCAAAGACTTTGACATCTTAGAAGTAGCATGTCAAACATTACCCAGTTGTTCAAGGTCAAAACCTATGACTCTTTCTTATTTTATTTTTGTCTCACCCAACACCTAATCCAGCAGTAATCCCTACTGGTTTAATGCCAAAATATGCCCTGAGTCTGCCCACTCTGACCCAAGCCACCCTTATCTCTAGTCTGGACTACTGCCATGACTCGTAATGGGTCAACTGCTAACACTCCTTCCTCCTCTAATCCATTCTCCACCAGCAGTCAGAGGGATCCTTTAAGAATGTTCATCAGTTCATTTCACTACCTTACTTAAAACTCTTCAGTGACTTCCCAGTCAATATATAATAAAATCCCAATCCTTAACACATCTTGCAAGGCCCAACATGTGGTCTGACTCCTGTCTCCCTCTTAACTCTCCTCTCTTACCCAACTTTCCCACTGAGCTTTACGTTCCTCAAACAGGCCAATTTGGGTCCCAACTCAAGACCTTTGAAGGCCCGACTCCCTCTGCTTAGAGCACTTTTCATCAGGTCGTCATAGGCCTGCATCCTTCAGTAATTCACGTTTCAACTCAAATGCTTCATCCCAAGAAACCTCCCTGACTGGCCTCTCCAACACGCCACCCTACCTTCTCCACCATGCTTTGTCACATAATTTGTTGTATCTTCTCATGAAACTTATGCATTTAGTAAGTTATGGTCTGTCTCCTGCCATTGGCATTTAAGACAAAGACAACAGGGACATTTAGACTTGGGAACTACCGTATTCCCTGGGTCAATCTCCTGCCACATAACAGATAATCAAAGAAAAATTTGTGAAATAGGAGTTTTGGTAGATAGGAGAACTAGGGCCTTCCAGAGCCTTCATAATCCTGTATTTAATGAAAAAATACTTGTAAAAACTCATTTACTTTGAAAGGTGCTCTTTGAACAGCTTATGTACAGGTTTATATGCATATCATTAGCTCAAATGCTTCATTCCTGACCATATTATATAGTCCTAAATACTTTCACGTTTATGAAAAACAGGTCTCTGGGAGGAATTTTCACATCCAGTAGCATACGTATATTAAACGGCCCATAATATCTAAATAGATTAAAGGATTCTTCTAGAGAAGCCCTAGAACAAAGTTTCCTAAAACTTTCAGGATACTCAGACAACCTAAAAAAGGAAAACTCCAAAGAATAACACCTTTTGAAAACACAGATGCAATTAACAAAATTCTAAAACTCGTAAGTCCTAATTTTCAATTTGATATAGACACCAATAGGTGCCTTGACTCAGTAAGCACAGCACCAATGCCATGGGAGGTGTTTGTATCAGGACTGTGCTCAGGGTAATAAACTCTTAAGCACACAGTATCAATAACTTTAACTTTTTTTTTTTTTTTTTTTTTTAGTGAGGAAGATTAACCCTGAGCTAACATCTATTGCCAATCCTCCTGTTTTTGCTGAGGAAGATTGACCCTGGGCTAACATCCATGCCCATCTTCCTCTACTTTATATGTGGGACTCCACCACAGCACAGCTCGATAAGCGGTGCATAGGTCCACGCCTGGGATCTGAACTCTGCTGAACCCCAGGCTGCTGAAGCAGAGCATGCCAACCCAACTACTACGTCATTGGGCTGGCCCCACTTTAACATTTTTAAACCAGCTCCATGCTGGCTCCAGACTCCACTCAGAGTCCAAAATGCCTTTTTCCCCATTAAAGGGTACAGTGGCCCACCTGTGGTGACATCTGCAGGAAGAAAAGTATGGCAGCAATCACAGAAGACTTGACATTTTGACTTTGATTTTGGATTAGGCACCCATTTTCTCCTGTGTGTGACATACGCCAGAGGAATGGATAACGCAACCAGAGGGACGGATTTTGGAATTCTCTCTATTGGCTTTATTTTACTCATATCAAATGATGTAGAACTTTCCTGACTCTTTGCATTAGATTATTCTTTGCCTATTATACATTCTTCCCAGCATCAAAATATTGCATCACAGGGTATAAAAAGTAAGCAGTTTCCGTGAAATGCTGAAAACTTCCAGGGGACAAAAATATCAAAACTAGGTGCTCTCCTCGGGATGCAACTTCTGTTTTCTTGTGCTTCCCCGATATTATCAACAAAGATTAGCTTGTGATAAGCTGGAGCAATATGATGTTTCCCAAGTGTTTTTCCAACAAGATACATGAATTGCTTCCTCACCATGGACATTAGTTGGGGGTTTTGCTCAAGTTTCTTACACAGAGGAAATTTCTGGAGAGTTTTATTTTACCATTTAGTTTCTCTATTCTCATGATAGAAATAGACATTTGCATATATTTAATTCATTAAAAGAATCTTTGCTTGATTAATTACCGTAACTGTATTTTATTTTTTTCCTTTAGAACAGAATGTCTCACTTTTTAAAGAATGAACAAACAGTCGCTAATGCGATTTTTGTGAGCTCCGATTACTAATCTCCTGCAGTGGTGCTCTTCATTAGGCATCAAGATTTGAGTTATTCCTATGGTCTCCCCCCTCTTTCTCCTGATCTTGGATCCATAACTGTTTATTCCTCCTTAAAGGAGCCAGAGTACACATTCACAGCGTGGCCTTCAGTGCAGTCTTTGAAAATATGTAGTGATCTCAACCATTCTAACTAAAAGACTTAGAAAATATTGCAGGCTTGATGATTTGAGGGTTATTGAGATATTTTTTCTGAAATTGATTTTCATTTCCCATTTAAAAGCACTCATAAGCATCATGGTAGAAACTGTAGCATCCTGGAATATTTGCCCTGGAATTTCTCAATGAGGATAATATCCGAGCTCCATGAGAATTTAAATCATCAATACAATACAATGTGGTACAAACTATTAGAGCAATTCTTGAACTTCATTCTGATGGATCTGAATGGCAAACACAGTGGAGGGAGCCCTTTTATGAAATCTTGACTCTTCATTTTTTCAACTTTCAAGCAAAGCATAAGTGCTGTCTTCTACATCATTCAATCTTTCACAATGAGTCCTGAGAAAAAGGTGGTGACCAACACCTATGTAAGCTATGCCCTCTCCATCGAGGGAACAATAAATACCAAAGAGAAAAGTGTATAAATCATCACTTGATAAAATGGAAAAAAGTGGTGATGAAGAATGATGTAAGTTATGACTTTTTCACCAAGGAAGAGATAAAAAAGAAAAATCTATACAAGTGATTATTTAATAAAACAGAAAAATGTGGACACACCGGAAACATATTCCACGGGGTGGAAAGAAAGTGAAATTAATAATTTTTGAGGATGCAAGAGCCTGAATGGGGTCAGCACATGTGAACCAAACTGTACATACTGTGTGATGTTATGTGTTTCTCATGTTCTGCCATCTCTGTTGGGCCCACCACCCTACCTGAAGGTCATGGATAACATTTATACCAAAATTTGCTGCTTTCATTCTTCAGGGATTGCAGTGAGAAAGTCTCACTGGCTCAAACCCTTCTTGAGCTCTTTATGCCCAATTTGGTTCCATCAAGAGGCATATACTGTTGAGCTGTCTCAGCTTGGACTCCACCCATCACCTCAGATGAAGACAACTGGGAGAAACGATGAGTCCTGTAATATGAGCAGCCAGGATCACCTTGCACCGTGCATTCCTCTGATAAAAGTAAACTTCTGAACATGCGGGATGGGGCTGGTAAAAAGAGTGTTTATAACAACTCTCCACCAAATGTTCCAGCAGACAAAGCAGAACATTCTCTGTTCAGTTTGTTTGCCTCAAGGAAGAATGAAGCCTATTCCAGAGGGAACTTGGGAGACGGCACGGCTTGCTTCAAACACTCCTTCTTGCCTCAGTGCAGTCAATGCCTCAGCCAGGATGGCAGCTGATTTCTGTTGCTTAATGTTAGTGCATGAGAGTCATGAGAGTTCAATGGCAAGACCAGCTACTGACCACTTTCTGAACAGGATACCATTTTGGCTACTGGAAAGACTGTTTCTTAAATTTGGCAAAGGATCAAGTAAGACTTCCATCAAAAGAACTAAGACACAGAGAAGTTAAGAAATTTGACCATGGTCACACTAAAAGACCATATGAAAAGGATTCAACTCAGGTGTTGAGTCCACCCTCTTCTCAGCCACTCCACTACAGAACAGAAAGAAACTCACAGGCAGATTTAACATTGTGGCTTCCTGTGTGACTGATCTTCCATATAACTTCTTAACATTTGCATGGATGATACAGTGCTTATGGTGGCAACATATTGCCTGATGATAAAATCTGACAAATGTTTGATATTGTCTTATGCTTTCTTATATAACTAGCAATAAAAAACAACAGAGTTAACTAAAAAAAAAAAAGAAAAAATGTCCTTCATGGCTGGGAAAATCTCTAGCTAACCTATCCTCAGAGATCACCCCAAAAAACGCATACAGACCAACATAAGAGTCAGAAAAAGCCACACCCACTAGCTGAGTGATCTTGGACAAGTGCTTTGGACAGTTCCTTTATTTGACTGGAATGGGAAAAAAGATTTACATCATAGAGTTGATATAGGAATAAAGACAGAATGGTAGGCTGAATAATGGCCCTGCAAAGACATCCTTGTCCTAGTCCATGAAATCTGTGACTACGTTATCTCACACGGCAAACCAGGACCTTTGCAGATGTGATTAAATTAAGGACCTTGAGATGGTGAGATTATCTTTATAAGTAGGCAGGAGGGTTAGAGTCAGAGAGAGGGAAGAAGACACTACAGCAGAATCAGAGGTGAGAAAGAGACAGAGAGAGACAGAGAGAAAGAGAGATATTGGAAGATTCAATGCTGGTGAATTTGAGAATGGAGAAAGGGGCTGGGAGCCAAGGAATGCAGGCAGCCTCTAGAAGCTTGAAAAGGCAAGGAAACAGATTCTCCCCTCAAAGCCACCAGGAGGAGCCAGCCCTGCTCAAACCTTGACTTTAGCCCATGAGACTGATTTTGGACTTCTGACCTCCAGAACTGTATGATAATAAATCTGTTCTAAGTCACCACACTTGTGGTAATCTTTTACAGCAGCAATAGGAAACTGATACAACAGTCTATGTAAAAGTACTAAATAGACTACCAGGCACATTAAGAGGACTCAAATAAATATTAGTTCCTTCTTTTCTGCTTGTTCCTCATGAGAAAGGACCAAATTTTAGCTGTCCAAATCTAAAACAACTTCAGAAAAATTTTACCTGGCGTCATAAATGATTTATACAATATGTTTAGTAATGCCATAATATTACTTGCTGTTATATTAGGATAGAGATTGGTACGTTCATCATCTACCCAACCATGGACACAGAAGGACCACCTACCTAGTTGACCCACTGAAGTCCGCAGAGAGGAAAAACAATTTTGTCCCCAAGGATGGTCAGGAAGCCTACTGGTTCACTAACCCCCGACAATGGGGGGCAGATTCAGCCATAGCACAGGGTCGGTGCCTCGCTTGATCAGTAGTTTCTACCACAAGGCATATTCTCTCATATTCAATCCACCGCATGGCTCCAGATTAAGGGAAACCATTAAAAATTATTTGAATTACATTACTTTAAAACAAAGACAACATATAAATTGAAGAGGGTTTATTTTCTCTGTATTAAAAAGTAAACAGTTTTTATTCCTACAGAGGCAACGTGTATTTCAACTGCCCAGGTGGTTAGGAGAGACGCTTCTTGTTTTGCTTTGAATCCAGCTCTCATCAATTCCTGAGAGTCTATTACACACCCCAGGGAGAAACACTCGCTGTTTCCTCAGGTTTGATGAAGAACTTTCTATTGCACTGACACGGTGCTCAAGAAATGGCTGTGGTTTTTACTGCAGGATGTGAAACTTAAGACAAAAGTCAAAACTCACTGAGAACACTTTCAGTCCCCAAAGGTGGCCTCCATACTAATGGTAACACATGCTAATACAATGCATTGGTTTTCTCACTTGGTAAAAAAGTCAGGATTTTTATTGTTTATACAGCGAGGTCACTTGAAGGACAAAAACAGAACTCTGAGAAAATCTCTGCTAACATTTTTCATTCTCTCCTCTCCCCAAATCTTATAGCACAAACAGCCACTTTATTTAAACATGGTTTTTAATCTCTAGAAATTCATCTCATTTGCATCTAGGAAAAATAACACAAAATTTGAAGAAAAGAAAGTATAGAGTTGAGCAATTTTGAAAAGATTTCAGAATCCCTAGGTACTTTCCAATAATACCACTATTTATAGCCCCCAGCAGGGCTGCAGAAGAGGCAGCTTCCTGGGCTCATGTGACATTTGCCTTCTTCTTCAAGGATTAAGGACAGCAGGGGGTGAAGCTGTGAAACATGGTTGAGTAACCGTTCAAGATGGCGGCCACTCAACCACTGGGAGTGTCGACTTGCTCTGAGGCAACTGCTGATATATAACATTAAAATAGATGGTACTGATTTTATCCTAATAGCGGCTTAAACAAATTGTTTTGGAGCTGCTTAGCATACACCCCTACCCCTGAATTTGAAGCACTCTAAAGGACACTGCTGTTTGCCGTAGTGACTGTGGATGAAGCAAAGATGGTTTGTGATGAAGGTGGACAGGAAGTGACATGTGGAACCCTTGGACCTTAATTTGGTCTGTGAGGTGCTTAATCTGGTGTGTGGCCCACCAGGCCTCATCCTCTCAGAGACTGCTTTTCTGTACGAAGGACACATAGATTGCCATTAGACACTTTTTATCTGTTTCCTTATATCTATCAGACCATATCTTACTGATTTTATTAACTAAGAGAAATTTTTGTTCCTGTTTAATTACATGCTGGTCCAAAAAAAGTACAAGCATTCATTCTAATTCTAGGAACATATTTTCTAAAACAAGAAAAGTACTACATTCTGGGCACCAGACCCTGAGTGTTGACTCCCAACTTTGGTGGCAAAATACGTTTGTGGTGTCAAATTACGTTTGTGGTGTCAAATTATATTTTATTAAACATCTTTAGAATAAGGTCTTATTTTTCTTCAAAGTTACTCTTTTCTCTTTCCTTATTTTAAAAAGGATCATTGGCTTTTCTTTTTTAAACTAGTAAATGCCCTTATAATACCTCTCATGTTGGTCCCATAAAGTCTCTAGCACAAGGGCTGCCTCATTGGTCTGGTTCTTGAGCTACGTAAGGTCAAAGTGGTCTGTCTGACCACTTTGATGCCACAGATCACCGTGACAAGGGGTGACACCTGGCTCTGACTGCTCAAGGTCTCTTCAGAGAAGTGTGCAGCACAGACGAAGTCAACAGTCTGACATTGCTTTTGTCAAAGCTGGTCGTGTAAGTACTAGATTATATAATCTATCTACTTGAAATTCCAGTCCTCCCTAGCCTTGGTGCTATTTGAAGTAGATTCTGGAGGTGATGGAAAAGAAAGTTAAATATGCCTGTCAGGACCAACCTGACCCAGTCACTACTGTTTGAGAAAGGAAACCATCTATCCTAAAACATTTAAACTCTATAGAGGGAAGAACCACAAACACTAAATGCTGTTTGTTGAAACTGTGGAATTTTCTAGAACGTAGGTTTAAAGTATCACTGAACATAGGTATATGAAGATATAATGGATAACAGTCCTATCTCTTAATGTTGAATCCAGAGTTTGCTATACATAGAGATCAAAGAATTAAACATTCGTTACTGAATACCTTTGTTGTAAAACAAAATACTTTTTTTTATAAACAAACCATGAGATTTGCTAATAATACCAGGGAGAAAACAATGTTTACAGCCATATCCCAGAGCCTAGAATAAGGCCTGACACAAACTCGGTACCCAATCGATATTTGTTGAATGAGTGAACTGAACTCTCTGTTTTCAAAAGTGAATTTGATTACTATTCAACAGTTGATATACAAATAAAAGTCTAGCATCAAAATTGAAAAGATATTTTTAGCTCCCATCACCATAATATATTTTGAAGAAATTTTATAGAATGGACTAACTCAATATAATTTAACAAATAATAATGAAGCATCTTCTATGTGCCAAATACTGGTATCAGCATAGGTAATGTGATGGAGGGTCTCAGAGGTGGAGTGGGGTGTTCATAGCCAGTCATGCTGTTATCTTGATAGATGGGAACTGGGTCCCTGGTGTTAAATACACAAACCCAAGAAAAACAAAGCGACTCACATGGATATCCCACCGTCACCTGTAGTTAAGCATGTCAAATACAGGTCTCCTTGTATTTTGTGGTTTCCTCTCCAAAGCATATCTATTTCACCAGCTCTCCACCATCTGTGATGACACTATAAGGCTTTGCTTCCCCCATCTCCTACTTGCTTCATTTCTTATTTTTGTGATGCTTCATTCATCATAAACCATGTATTTCTGTGATGTACGTGTCTATCCATCACCCACAGCAATCACTGCAGGACAGCCTCTGACACTACAACAACCAGTTCCCTACTAAACCCTCCTTCCCAACTCCAATCACTTCCCTCAAGAACGATGTGATCATTTCATCCCATGTGGACAACAGGCACTATACAAAGTGCCGTGATGGCACAGCTCAGATTTCAGCTGGGGCAAATACTTGTCACAAACACTATCACAGAGAAATGTGCTTTAACCAAAAGTGAGTGCCTTAACGAAGCATTATTATTATTGTTATTATTATTTGAATTTCCCCAGCCACGTGTTGATGGTGGTTGACATGGCTGTCGCCATGTGGCTGTTCCTGTGGTCACTGGGTCTGGGTCTGAAGATACCACCTCTGCTCTTCGGTTTATCACTCCACCAAGCGCACGGCCCGAGGCTGGGTGGGCACGGGCAATTAGCTGCCCCGGTTTCTTTCTGATGCCCGTGAATGAATGAACTGCACACTTGACATTAACAGTAAGAACATCCTTTTAATAATGCCTCAAATAATGTGGAAGGAAGACTGAAAATGCATTTACCTGCTGACGCTTTTCAAATTCCAGCTTGATCCGGGACTTGATGCAATTGCACGTGTCCTGATATGTTTGCTGCAGCGCAAGTTCCATGAGGTGCTTATGGTACGCTCCCGCCAGGTTCCCGCAGATGAAAATGATCACGTTGGCCAGGATCTAAAGAGACAGAAAGGGACACTCAACAGGGTGAGTGGTTCTAACACATGAACACAACAATAACAAAATGCACAGTAGCAACAGTCTTCAAAGAGATGATTCTGCAGGAAGTTAATTTTTTCTGCTTTATCTACTTAACAGAAAACAGCTATTACCTTTACGGATTCTATGCCCTTCTTGGATCCATGCCCTTTGACAGATGACTATGCAGTCCCTCCCTTGTCTTTGAGCTCAGTCATGTGGTTTGCTGCAGCTAACACAATGTGGGCGGGAGCAAGCCAGTGCCAGGTCTAGCCCAGGCTTAGAAGTCCTTGCATGTTTTGGGTGCCTCTCTTGTGTCTCATCAGGAAAAGAACATGCCCTGGCTAGCCCACTGGTCCCAGAAAAATGAAACACTCATGAAGCAGAGACACTCAGCCAACCATAGTCTACTACTGTGTGCCACTGAGATGCCATGGTTGTTACACAGCATTATTGTGACACTAGGTGACTGACACAGGCTTCCCTCACCCCAAAACTGTATTCACTGAGCCTGGAGAAGTGATATTCCCCATTATCTCTTGTTTATATAGGAATATGATAGTTTTTGAAAATGTATAACTTGTTACTCTGTTGATGATAAAAGCAATTCATGTTCACAAAAATTTGGGGGGAAAACAGAAAAATACAAAGAAAAACTAAAAAGAACCTATAATTGCCCTTCTCAGGAAGAACACTCTGCTGTCCATATGGCCTTGTCTACCCACTCCACATCCTTCCAGATTCTCAAAGTTGGTGTCATACTTTGTTTTTTCAAGACCTCCATTTTGTTCCAAAAGAGCTGAGTTCATTCTGAATGTAGCGTTTTGCTTTGCTTTTTAAATTTAACATTTAATCAGATTTTTTTCGCATCATAAAAATTCTATGGAAACAGGATTTTGAATGCTTAGATGATGTTCAGTTCTATGACTACATCAGAATTTAGTTATGTTCATACTATTTCACACTTACTTTATTAATATTCTTTGCATTTGTGTAATGCTACAGTGGTCAAGCTTGTGTATAAAGCTTTGGCTTCATATTTCATCATTTCCTTAAGCTCGATTAGCAAAATACAATGAGTTGAAAGCCATGAATATTTTTAAGTTCTTAACACATATTGCAAAATTGCTCTGAGGAAATGTTCCACTGATATTCTCACCAAAGTGTACAACAATGGTCTTCTCAGTGTGTGTTCTTATTAGTACACTTTTTACATGGAGCGAGTAGTAGTAATATACAAAACTGATCATTATTGATTTTTGCTTTTAAGTGTTCAGGGTTAGACCCACAGGTCTGCCAGAGGATGGATGGCCATACCTGGATAAAATGCCCCACTGTCCCCCTCCTCATAACCTTGCTTCTCACCAAACAGGTCACTAGTGGCTTCAACAATGAAGGCAGGGCGTCAGTTTCCAAAGTCCTGTGCTCCTCTCTAAGACTCCCCCACTAGCCCAGATCATCTTATCCCATCATCACCTGACATGGTGAGCGTGAGTGGCTATGACTCCAACTTACTGGGGGAGATTTTATTCCAAAACTTTCAAGGTTCCCTGTGATGGGAATTCTCAGAGAATCACACTGCCCCCCCTCTGCACACTGTAGTCACTCCTCCCTATGACAGTAGGACGAATTTATCTGACTGCGGAGGCTGGGAGAAGGATCCTGATACTATGCAGCTTAGCCTGGCCTCTGCCCCTCTCAGGGGGTCTTCCCTCTGAGGAAAGTGGTCACTCTCATCTCCTCTGTTCTTAGCCAAGCAGGGAGCCCAGTGGACCCACGTGCCTCTGTGCTGGGGGTGGGGAGATGGGTTAATCCAGGGGAATAGTAGTAAGTCCATTTGGCCCAGACCTAAATCATGTTCTCCAAAGAGTTGCAATAGTAATAAAGGTGATAGTCTGTTCTTCCTACCACCTGATGCCCTTGTCTGTCTCTCGATAGGTTCTGAACACAGGTGGAAAATAGGGATTTTGGTTATTAGCCTCCTAAAGCCCTGAGAAAAGCATTTTGGGGATGGAGGGGCAAAGCAGGACAGAGTTAGACACTGGAAAATAGTATGATGAGCTTCTCTCTGTGAGTAAACACAGATGCCCCTTAGAAGTGGGGGAAAGTGTTGTTCAGTCTAGAAGAGGTCTTCCAATTGTCCTGTCTAACCCACTGGTTTCACAGGCACTGCAGGTGGAGTATTCCCAGAGCTCACCCACATCCTCACGGCCCCCCGAAAATGTCCTCTTATGCGTCCATACTTTATCTGCCCCCTAGTAGTACGGATGACTAAAATACTAACTGTGGGTATTGCTCTGTGTGTATGTGTGTGTGATATGTGCACATGTGTGATATGTGTCTGTGATTTGTGTGTGCCTTATGTCTGGTATGTGTGTACATGATTTGAATGTAAGATCTGTGTGTGCTGTGTATGCTGTGTGTGATTTGTATGTGCAGTACATGCATGTGGTACATGTGTGTCTATGATCTGTCTCTGTGTGATTTGTGTGATGTATGTGTGATATGTAGCTATACATGGTATGTGTTGTTTGTGTAATGTGTGAAGTATGTGTGCATACTGCGTGTAATTTATACATGATCTGTGTGTGATTCCTATGATATGTGCATGTCACACATATGTGTATGTGTCTATGTGGTGCACGTGTGATGTGTGCATGTGACACACATGTGTCACACATGCATGTCATTTGCGCGGGAGGTATGTGTGCTTGTGTGTGAGTGTGTGCACTGGCACAGAGTGTGGGAGTGAGGGGCAGTCTTCAGTGTTACTTCCAAACATTCCTAACTGCTCGGGGCTCTCCTCCTTCCCGTTGCCGTACTTTCATACATCACCACTGTGAATGTCAACCAGTGGTTGTCAATCAATGTCAATCTTGTCAATCATTTCACGTGGGAAATCTGGTGAACTTCCTGGCTTCCTACTTGAGGAGGGTCCTCCTCTAGCTGACAGGAGTTAATTTCTGTGCCGTGCCCAATGGTGCAACTAATTCAGCCCTGCCATACTTTACTTCTGCAAAATGACTATCTACTTTGCTAAAGATTC
Source organism: Diceros bicornis minor (assembly GCF_020826845.1). Classification (NCBI taxonomy): domain Eukaryota; kingdom Metazoa; phylum Chordata; class Mammalia; order Perissodactyla; family Rhinocerotidae; genus Diceros; species Diceros bicornis. The sequence goes on from NC_080759.1 coordinate 56,062,380, forward strand.
TTCAAACCTTGTCATTGCTGGATTTGCTTTGAATGCACCAAAGAATGCAGGAAATGAGAAGCACCGACACTAACCAGGCTGCTCAGAATTTGAAAATACTATTGCTTTCCTTATTAGATGCAGCTGAAATAATAATAAAAGTAACTTACTGCTTATCTATGAGAGCTTTTTCTTTTTCTCATTAAAAAATGCCTTCAAAGCAAAAATGTAAACATTTTAGGAAGTCAGCTCCTCCAAAATAAGAACCAAATATGAGCAAGAGAACTGGAGGAAGCCATCACCTGTCTCCTGGCCCCCTTAGCAGGGAGTATGAATGGGCACTTCTATAACAACACCAAATCTAACCACTGGGACGGCCGGTACTGTCTCCTCCTTTTCTTCCTAGGATCCCACTCCCCAGTTATCTCTTCTGAATACCCCTGCCAGGGAACAGAGCGGGAGGTGCGCTCTTGTCCAATGGATGGGATGCCCCGCCTTGCAGGCCCCCTGTGGGGTAATCTGTGGTCCTTGCCATCTCCGGCCTCTCCACCCCACTGCTGAGGTTGTGCTGCTCCCAGAAGGGACATGGCCACTCCACTCAGGCCTGTCCACCTCAAGCTCTCAGCTCCCACCTGAGCCAGCAAGACAGTAGCTTCTATTTTGCATGACCAGCCCTGTCGGAGGGTCTTCCCTCAACAGACCGTTGGCCCCAAGGCACACAGTTCTTCTCTTTATTACCATAGACTTCTTCTTCCCACAGGTAGGCAGCCAGGGTAAGAGGCTGCTGCCTCTGCTTGTACTAGGAACTGCTGCCTCCTGTGCCATCAACGCCTGGCCCACGCCATCACCGCCTCCCTTAGCAACTGTCGCCCAGGACAAGTTATCTCTTCCTCCAGCTCAGTCTAACATTCGAGAGCCTCTGTGTTTAAATCCTATTTGTAGACTGAAGTCAAGGTACTCCCCCAGTACTACTGGGCCCTGTGCACATCGCCAGTGTGGCTGGCCAGGCAGACATTTCTTGTCTACTAAGAAGCTCCCCCAACATTCTACAAGGGAAGGCTGTCTGTCTGTCTGTTTTTCCGTCGAAGGCAGGAGGAGCTTTCTGGAGAGAACTGTGGCTTCACTCCCAGTGCTGCCTGGTCTCTGCCTGACACAGTGTGTTAGCAAATTTGTACTGTCACAGAAATTAAGGAAAAGCCTTCTTTTGGTCATTCATTCTGGATGGTGCATTACTTCAAATAACATGCAATTCGAATACTTCCTGGCTATGGATAATTGGAAAGAACACATTTACCGATTTTTATTTGCACACGCAAAGGAAAATCCTGAAGAAATAAACAACTAAGAGCTTTAATGTCAAGTAAAATGTGTTATTTTTTTTTCTGATGGAAAAATTAATCAAATTCCAAGCATTTTCTGATACTTCGTTTCATCCTGAAATACTATACTCTAAGATGAACAAAATTGGCCCTGGTATTTTAATAACTATACAAATTTACAAACGTGATTGATGTCCTAAAGCATTTTTCTTTCAAACGGGTACATTCATATAATGACTTTGTATGAAACCTAGGGCACCAAGGAAGTGATTCGGTTAAGGTTTTCTTTTTGAAACTAATATCAAAGTATTTTATTTTCCAGAAGATTGTTAGGAAGAATACATGAAAAAAATCCTATTTTCACAATGTTGGATGTGTTTTATAACATCCTACTGTCTTGATGTCTTCTTTTATCTTGTTGCTTCATTTAGCTACTCTCACATCTGTCAGAAAACAGGAGGGGAAACTTGGCCTCCCACGAGACATCTTGGAAGAAAACAAATCGTTTGAGGTAATAACAGCCATCAAAGTTTACCCTGAAGATTCAAACCAGGCCTTGAAACTGAGCAGGGACTGTGATACAGGATCTGTACAAACCAGGCTGTGCCAAAAAGTCGTTGCAGAGCCTGGTCATCCTGCCACTCCCCACTTCTCTGTCTGCACTTTTTGCAAGTGTGCGGTAACTCAGTGATTCCAGGAGATGCACAATTAGCAAATCCTGTGCTGATGGGAAGGCTGCTATTTGTCAGCAAATTGTCATTTGCTTCTTTCGCAGTGATCACCATTGCTCTTGCAAACATACCTTGTGTCTTTTAACCCTTGCAAGTGTCCAGAAAGTCAAACGATCAGGAGGATGGATATGTTTTATTATTTCATTTTATAGGCAAAAAAACAAAGGTCTAAAAAGTTAAGAGACTTGAGGGAAGGCCCCTAGCAGGCTAGGCTCTCAGGATTGTCCCTGTACCGTCCCATCCCACCCCAATTCACATGGGTCAGGTCAGGTTCGTCCAGGTTCGTCTGACCCTCTACTAGGGTGTGGGGAAGGTATTTCTGAGGAATTTCTAAAGAGACATGTGTTACATTGTAAGAAGCTAATATTTTTGTCCTTTATAAAGCATTTGCATCTTATGCTATAAAATGCTTCCATCATTTACAGTTATTTTAAGTGGCTGCATTTTGGAGACCACACGTCCATGGAGCATTTAACTGGTGATGCTTGCGTGTCTGTGTATGTTCAGAGGAAAGGAACTGAGGGTCAAGCTGCTTCTAACTGAATCATGTGACCAACGGGGAATGACCTGAGGATTATTTCACCTGGGAAGAGAACATTTAAAGGTGTGAATTCACTGTCTTTAAACATATGGGAAGTTATCACATGGCTTGGATAACCATTCAGATCCCTTGTGACTCTGAGATATTATACATTTCAAGATTTCAACCTTCTCTTTCTTAATCTTACCTTAGTGGTTGCCCGCTACAATATCTACAGAGGACAGCAGGCACACACATGCATGTTGAGGGCAGAGAGTGGTTCCTGGTAATGAGCAGAAGCATCACTTAATGACCTGAATCACTTAATGATGTGATTTATCTGTGAACTAACTGCACAGGGTCAGAGGAGAAAGGATATTACAGCATTTGAAACAGGTCATCAACTTAAAACAAAGCAGATCATAAATATGCAAAAACACCAATTAGAAGTCAAAGGAAAATGAAAGGGAATACAAGAACTTGATAAAGAGAGCTGCAAATGAATATTCAGTAAGCTCCCCGAATCTCATAAGCATCAGATGGGTTTAAGTAAAACAATGCTCTTGCTTAGGGGAGAACATGATCCGGTAGAATTTTCCTTAACTGAGCTCTCAGACATGGCTACAGAGAATCCCAATCCCATCTCCTTAGCATTTCTTGCAACCCCCTAAGAATAAAATTTGCTATATGTCCTGGCCTCAGGATTTCTTCTCTTCATTAGTCATTTAGTGCAGACCAAAAATACTGTGTTTTAGCTGATAACATCTGATAATCCTTAGGTCATGTGTTAGAATATTCTTCCAGTTTAAAGTCCCCCCAAATGAGGAGGAGTGGAGTCAGTGTAATGGAACATTTGTATCCCCCAAAATTCATATGTTGAAGCCCTAACTCCCAAGGTGGTGGTATTAGGAGATGGTGCCTTTGAGAGATATTTAGGTTTAGATGAGGTCATGTGGATGGAGCCTCCGTGATGGGATTAATGTCCTTACAAGGAGGGAAAGAGACCAGACCTCTCTCTCAGCTGTGTGAGGACAGCCAGAAGGGACCATCTGCAAGCCAGGAAGAGAGTCCTCACCAGGAACTGAATCAGTAGGCACCTTGATCTTGGACTTCGCAGCCTCCAGAACTATGAGAAATAAATGTCTGTTATTTAAGCCACCCAGTCTGTGGTGTTTTATTATGTCAACCCTAGTAGACTAAGATAAAAAGGTATCAAGAAAATTGAAAGACCAACCACTTCAATGGGTGTTATTAGGGCTTTGGGTTAAAGACTGGAATTGAAAATTGGAGTCAAATGCAATTTGATTTCCTATGGAAATGGCCACTAGAAGTAGACAGTACTGTTGGCTGTGATTATATTTTCATTATCCTCTTTTATATTACATTTCTTATTATATTATATCTGTTATTGTTATTCTTTTTGAACAGCACGTATCGTGTTATTTTTCCAGCTATATTTGGCCTGAAGGAAGAGCTCCAGAATCTTATACATAGATAGCACTCAACTCAAGTATAATAGCTAGATAAAATTGGAGGAAGGAAGTTTGGAGAGCCATTTGCTCCTTTCAGAAGCGCTCCACCAGCTCATTACAAGCCAATTGGAAGAGATGAGCCTAGAAGATACTCGAGATCTTGATAGAAAGTTCCTCACACAAATTAAGTCTTAGGGAACACAGTTTCCCTAGAAGAAGGGAAAGCTGGATTAGCCACACAGAAACTCAAACTTGTACTTCTCAGCTCAGTGACTGCAAGTTTGAAACTGATGAGGAGAAGGTCAGCTTGATTAATAGTTTAGATGAACAAAAAAGACAAAACATAGAGTTTCCAACACTCAGAACTTCGTGGAAGAAGACTACACAAGCCTCACTTCATCAAGCTTTCTAGCTGACTCTACTTTCCGCAGAGGAGGCTGCCATCACTCTGTTCATTCTCTCGTCCATTCTACCTGTGACTTCAAGCCCGGGGAACAATCTTAGCTTTCAGGGTTTAGCTCCTATCCACCATGGGAAGAGAGGAGACCAAACAAATGAGCTGTATGGGAAGTTACAAAGATAAGAAAGTAAAAGGAACGTTCTAATCAAGTTCTGTGACGAAATATCTTTAAAGAGCCATACGGAACCTTACAATTCTCAAAGGGAGATTTCTTAGGCCTTCAAGATAAGTTAAAAGGGAACTGCTATCACCATAACTCATAGTCTACTTGAATTCAAAATGGAGCCAGTCACTTACTTTTTATTGTTGACCTCTTCTGCAGGCCATTTCTCCAAAGCAATGCCATCAGACATTTCTCTCCCCACTCCCTTCAGTTTCAATAGAGTTCAAGGCCTAATTTCCAGGGCATCTGTGATTACAAACTACTTACTTAGTCTTTGCCCAGTCTGAATGCTGTCTCCTGCTCCACAGTCTGCTGGCACAGTGATGTTTGGATGATTATGTCTGATACTCTGTCAATAAACCAATCAATGATTAACTGAATTTTATGTCTCTACTAACACCCAATAGAAGCCATTATCTCCTTGATCTTTGTGAATCCAGATAGCTGAATGAGGGTTAGTTATCCCAAAGAGGTTCTACTCTGCTTTCTTCAGAAACTCAAGGGACCAGGTGGTCCTGAATCTTCCAAGGGACTTATTAAATGCTGGTCTCTGTATCTTCCCAAACCCTTTCCCCCATATGTAATGATATATACACAACAGGAGGACACATTTTTTTTTTTTTTTTTTTTGTGAGGAGATCAGCCCTGAGCTAACATCCGCCAATCCTCCTCTTTTTTTTTGCTGAGGAAGATGGCCCTGGGCTAACATCTGTGCCCATCTTCCTCCACTTTATATGGGACGCCGCCACAGCATGGCTTACCAAGCAGTGCGTCGGTGCGCCCCCGGATCCGAACCAGTGAACCCCGGGCCGCTGCAGCGGAGCGCGCGCACTTAACCGCTTGCGCCACCGGGCCGGCCCCAGGAGGACACATTTTAAGTGTTGTGTCTCGATGTTTTTGAAAAACTTTAGAAACATGTAATTATATATTAATTACAACCCAAATTCTACTAATCTTAAATGAGCTCTCTCCTAAGGATCTACACTAAGCAATATATAATTTGCCTAGTTCTGGTGACTTCACTGGACTTAAAAATGAAAAAACAAAAACAAAAACAAAAACAAGAAATTTTAACACACTTCAGTTTAGACTTTTCTTTAATTTAAACAAATTATCTCTCTAATTAATCTGAATCAATGAAATTTAGCTTCATATAAACACCGTACATAATTCTCTTCATTCATCATCACCTTATAGGTGACATATTTGATCCACATCTACTCATTTAAAAATTTAAAACCCATAGGTGTTCAGAGTCAGTTAAACATGACTAAGGCTAGCAGGCACTCCAACTTGTGCAGCTAAGCGTAAGATGAAATGATATACCACTTTATGGTGCACGTGTGAGGTAAAATTTCTCTTCAAATACCATAGCATAAAACAAGGGAGACATGCCTTTTATTGGTACATGGGGTACATCTGCAATGTTACCCCATTTGCAACTTGCATTGTGGCCTACTTGTAATCCCATTTATAATCTACACTGTAGTAGACAAATTTAGAATTGAACAAACCAAGCATAGTACTCTGCTGATTATGACTGAATAAGAGGACATCTTATGAAGGTAAATGGACCTAAACATAGATATCAAATGTAACACGACAACAGAGAAATAAGTTTGCCGAGGGGCACAGGAATAAAAAACAACACAGAGATAGCACGGCCAATTTTGCGCATGAACTCAAACATGATATTTGTAAGTACACTCATAGAGAAGCGATGGGTTGCAAAATCCTGCGAAAACAGTCACAGACTCCAAGTGCAGGAGAAAAGCAGCGAGTGCTCTCATTCACAAGGTCTCCTTTGAATTGGAATACCCTTTTTCATCAAGGCAAAAAGTGTTCCACAATGTCACACTGTGATTAAGAAGGATAAGTAACTGCTTGGATGCATAACTGCAACCTTTTGCAAAGAGGGAAACGAAAAATTTCCTATTACAAACTAAATGTTAGATGTTTCATTAATGACACTAATGATGAGAGGGGATGCCTGGCAGCAGCTTCCCTTTTAATAGACTAAAAGGCTGAATGTACCGAAAAGTAGTCTCTCCCCAGAGTGTTCTCTTGGGTTACTGCCACTACCTTGTTTCCCTCCTACTGTATAGGAAGTGATTCAATGAATGTCTCATCTCAATTCATGTTAAACCATCAGCAGCAGTATGCGGCATTTCTGCAAAAGAACTACCAGGCCCAAATTTTTAAGGAATGCAGTTTTTAACCTTGAAGCGGATTCTCTGGTAATCTATAACTAATCTGTCTTTAAAACTCAATATTGTGTTGTTAGGAACTGATTTGTGTCCCCCTAAAATTCCATTCTAACCTGGAGACTGTGTTCTGTAAGAATGCAAAGACAAATTTTAAACCAATTGACACCAGACTCTGACTTCCGGTCAATTTCAACCAGAGACTATACATTAGTTTGGCCCAAATCACCAACAGGTATCTCATGTTCTCCCAAACGGCCATGACTACAGCAGCTTTTCAAGTCAGCAGCATTCAATGACCATATTCAAAAGGAAAAGTCTTTGCTAAACATGTGTATTAATCAGCTCAAGGGGCCATAACAAAATACCACAGACTGAGTGGCTTAAACAACAGAAATTTATTTGCTCACAGTTCTGGAGGCTGGACGTCCAAGATCAAGGTGTTGACAGGTTTGGTTTCTCCTGAGGCCTCTCTCCTTGGCTTATAGACAGTCTTCTTCTAGCTGTGTCCTTGCTTGGTCTTTTCTCTATGTGAGCTTGCTTGCCCCTGGTGTCTCTCCGTGTCCTAACCTCTTCTTCTTATTGGGACACCAGTCAGTTTGCATTTTTGCCCACCCTCATGGCCTCCTTTTAACTTAATCATCTCTTCAAATGCCTTATCTCCAAATACAGTCAAGTTCTGAGATATTGGAGGCTGGAGCTTCAACATATGAACTGGTAGGGGGAGCACAATTCAGGCCATAATACCATGATATTGACTTTTAAAGACAGATAGTTTATAAATTACCAGAGAATCCACGTAAAGGTTAAAACCTACATTCCTTAGAAATTTGGGGCTGGAAGTTCTTTTGCAGAAATGCCACATACTACTGATGATGATTTAATATGAACTGCGATAAGACACTCATTAAATCACTTCATTCAGTCAATAAACCTTTATTGAGCAATCATTTATGATCAACTAAATTTTGTAGCCCCTCCCCCCAAGAAATCAACTTCATTGGAATAAATGCAATAAAACAAACCAACAACAAAAGTCAGCAAAGCAAGTGAACAGATGTAGGGGAAGCAAGGCAAGCTTCTCGTGAGCTGGAGAGGTGAGATTTTAGTTGTAGCTACAAGCCTCTCGAGGTGATTGATATGAACATTCTGCCATCAGGGATCCTCATTAGGTAGCTATCTTTATGAGAATTACAAGAATGCTTGTGGTTGAATGAAGCCTGCTGATAAACTGAGCACATGACCTCCAACATTATTATAAAATTTTACTCGCAAAAACTGAAATCACTAATGCAGAGGTTCCCGAAATTTCCTGTTTCACAATGTAGTTAGTGTCTCATTAATATTTTCATAGCCCTCCTAGGCCAAAGGAAATACCTAACAGTCTTTTTTATTAAGTAGTAAGGTCCAAACAACTTAAGCATTGTGTTTTAACAACTTAGCAGTTATTGGAATTAAAAATAACCCAACATATGTATTGAAATAAAATATAACATTTTTATTTCATTCTTAAATAACCACAGTGACTTACTGTGGGCCCTCAGTAGCCAACGTACTCCTTGAGTACTGCGTAACTTCACAAACCGTGGATTGGATTCTGGTTCAACACCACCACTCACATTTCCTGTTCTGTTTTGATTTCTGCATGGTACCATTTTTTTTTGTCACAACATCTGCTAAAAGCCCAGCTTTATAACAAAAGGAATGCAGTGCCATCTAACGTTGAAACCACAAACTACCTTGAGTTTGTGGTCTGCACGGTGTCTGGCAGATGTTGAGTGTTACTGTGCTTCTCTCAAAAATTTAAACATGCTGGGGTGTGCCCAGGGGTGCCTTAGCATACAGTTTGGAAACTACATAACTAATGGAATACAGTTTCAACAAAATAAATAAATATATTAATTGATTAAATAGAGTAAAAATTGTTACTAAAACTATAATGGGCATCTTACCTGTTCTCTCCTTCGTAAATTCTGAGAAGGTATATTTAATTAGACTCAAAATGTATGAGACATGCTGGCAGCTTACTCAGAGGTGTTTGTTTCTGCTAAATAAACCCAACCAGAAAGTATTATTGTGCAGACTTTTAGAAGATCACAGCTCAGAGTAGCGATGGATTTAACCTCATGGGTTAAAGTCTTCTGTGTGTCATTCTGGATGCAGGTACTTCCTCCTCAAGCCCACTTGTCTTCCTCTGAGACAAGAAGCAACAATCTTCCTGGGAGTCCATGAACCCAGTTTTGATCAAGGTCTCACCCAAAAAAGATGGCATATACAAAAGAGGGACAGGCTCATGAAATGACAATTTACAAAGGTTTCCAGATGGTGGGCTTTACATACACTTTTTCAGCTTAAAAAAAAAAAAAGAAAGATAAAGCCCCAATCCTCATCTGGAACTGTCATGCCCATATTTTAAAACTCTCGAGTGTTCTCAAGTCCAAATGCATTTCTGTGATGAATTAACATGATTCCTGATGGTGTGAAGGACTATTGCAAGCCAAGAATATAACAGAAATCCATCCAAGGCTACTAGAATTTCAAAGAACAAGTATATAAAGTCAAAAATACTCACTTCCATTTTCCAGGAGACATATTACATAAATGAACCTGCCCACTAAAAAATCAAGAATAAAATTATTAGATGAGCAGTCCAGAGGTACTAATATTTTAAGGACCATAATAAAGAGTGGAAATCCTAGTTCACAATTAATGAAGTTCCTTTTATTGTGTATCATATAAAAATCAGGCATTAACCGATTAGAGCGATATTTACTATCTCACAATTTATTTTAACAATTAGAAAAATATTTTAACGTCTTTCTTTATGATTTAACAAGCCTATTTGGAATATGAAATGAAACAGAAGCAGCAAAAAAGTTTATTGAATGTTTAAAAGACAGAGATAGTAGTCTGAGAAATGCTCTTTCAACTAGAAAGGAGCAGAGGCGGGCGATGCAGAGCTGCCGTGGTCAGGTGGTCCTGATGGTTGTTTTCCCCCACCAGAGAAATTGAAATGCCAAGTTTGCTACACGGAATGGTTTTCACACCCCAAGGATTTCTACAGGCAATCACTGCAACGAAAGAGGCTGATGAGAAAAAAAAACCGTGCCCGGCATCAGAACCACAAGGGAGTAGAATTGAAACGGAGGAAACGGTTTGGTTTTAGAATATGCATTTAGAAATTGCTTTATTTAGATGAAATTTGACAACCAAATTCCACCACTTGCAAGAAAAATACTTTTTAACCTCTATGCATAAGAAAACCGCACAGACCTGGACCATCACCTTGATTATCAATTGTGTCCAGGCAATAGGGATTCCAGGCTCTAGTTCATTCCCTACGACTTCTGTCATCAATCTCTCCCTTCTTGAATCAGTCCCAGCAGCAAGCAAGCCTGCTCCTCAAGAAGCAGTACCCTCCCTTGATTCACACAGCCCTTCCTTCTCCTCCATATCTCATTTTCCCTGTGGAGACAAGCCTCAAAGTCTTTAAGTATGAGTTCTTCCTATTTCTTTGACCCCTGACTACATTCAAACTGTGTAGCAACCGCAAGAGGCCACCAAAACTACTCTTGTCAAGGTTACCGGTCACCTTCAACTGTGCCAAACCCAACAAGCCCTTTCTGCGCTCCCCTACCACGACTCCTGAGCAGCGTCCTCAGCGGCAGTGGGGCACTTTCTCCTGCCGAGAATCCTAACCTCTCGAGGCTCCCTCAGCTCCATTCTCCCTGGGGTCTGTTCACCCTGCTGACTCCACCCGCTCTGATTCAAATGTTGCACTCTCCAGGGCTCCATCTAGGTCCCCTTTTCTTTAAATCTCCCCAATCTCTCCCTCGAAGGGTCGTCTGTACACCTGACTTCTTCAATACGATCTAAATAGCACCAATGCTCAAAGGTATATCTCTATCCCAGATCTTCCTTCTGAGGTCTAGACTCAGAGAGTTGGCATCTCCACTTTTATGTCTCATGGACTTACCCTACACTGAACTCTTTCTACGTCCTGCCCCTGTCTGCATCTTCAACTTCCATTCACGTCCTATGCCCCAATTCTACTCTAGGCACCACACTCTCCTTTGAGGTCCACCAACTTGCCCATCTCTCCAGGCTCAAGGCCTTTGCACACATGGTTCTCTCTGCCTGACAAGCTCCTTCCTGCCCCTCTTCCTATGAGGAACCACTCCTTCTCATCCCTGGCTTCTATGTTGGCTCCTCCCTGAGCATGCTCCCTGAGTGCCTCCCTGTTACTCACCAGCACTGCACTCCGTTATTTCCTCCAATATCACTTGCCCAAAAAAAGGCAACAGTTTGTGTGTATTCATCTGCTTATTGCCTGTCTCCCCTGCTATGTTCTACGAGGGCAGGGACCCCATCTGTTTTTTCCCTTATGTATACACTGGGATAATTCATATAGGGCCTATCATGATATGTACTTGGTAAATATTCTTTGAATGAATGAATACAATCCCTCATATCCACAATTCGCTACATCAGATTTGGAGAGATTCTAATTCATGCACTGAATACAAATACATTCCTCCATTTAACAAATATTATTAATACTATTATGTCCTAGGAACTATTCAAGGTGCATGGACTATAATTTTAAGTAAACAAAAAAGACAAAAATCCTTGCCCTCATGGGGCTTACATTTAAATATGATTTTTGGCCTTGGGTCAATCCATTCCATTTTTCTGCCTTTCATATTTGGGGAGAAATCTTCAGAGTTGCTTTGTAAGATGTTATCTTTAATATTAGGGTTATGCTTTGGTATATACCTTACATCCCTTCAGTATATCCATGTAAATGATACCTGGGAGAGACATGAAGAATTTGGACCCCAAATTGTCCTTCCAGAGTTATCCTGAAAAGGATGCAGATATATGTTTCATAACCTGAAAGCGAATGAAATTCTCCTAGGCTGGCCAGATTTGACTCTGATCTGTTGGATAAACTAAAACATCTAAAGAAAAGATATGTGCAAAAAAAGAGGGAGGGTGAGTGGGTGGTGAAGGTTTTAATTCTGGAAGCAAAGAAAAAGGCCAGTCTCTGAGAAAAACAACACTGTCTAGAAGAGAAGGCTGATTCTAGTACCCGGCCCACCTGGCTGGTGCGTTCCTCTGGTGGAGGTGCATACTTTAGGCTTTTGAAATTGAAGCCTTAAACCAGCATTCTCAATGGGGGCTATATCACCCCCAAGAGGGCAAACCTTGGGGAAAGCAAAAAAAACTACTTTTTTTAACGCATAATACACAGATACTGTCACCCATACATATCCCTGGCGCATCTACATGTATTCCTAACAAAAAAACTTAGCTTTGGCCCACACCTAACATCTTCCTTGGAGATGTTTTTCAGCTGAGCTGGGCTTCTGCCTCTGAGAAACTGCAAACCGCTTTAAACCAGCTCTAACCTGGCCACGGGAGCAGCACCTGCACAGAGGGACATGGAGATGACCTCAAGTTGCCTCTGCTTCATCACCACACAGAAATCTCCCCAACTGCGGACCTGTGCATAAGGGAGTTCAGAGGACTACACATGCACCAACTGCTCCTGGAAGTCATCACCCCTTTCCTGGAATCCTGATGATGCCATGGCCCCTTGCCCTTTAAAAGTTCCCCATTTTCCTGTCTTCAGGGAGAAGGTGTTTTAAAGCATGAGCTCTGCTTCCTCCATTCCTAAGTTTCTGCTCTCCTATTCTGAACCAGGTCTTGTTCTATTGGTGCAGGCGACCCCAGGCAAGAGCTCCCACTTGCGGGCCACCGGTCCCTTAGGGCTGGATAACAATATGCATACATCACATAAATAGATATACAATATACCTGTAGTATTACAACTTCATGGGGGTCACTTAGGAAATAAAAACATTTAAAAAGGCTCTTTAGGAGAGTAGCAGTGGAGAAACATTGCCCTAAACATATAAATCCCCACTCCATCTGAGATATGTCCTTGCTCACGGGTGACATATGGATAAGGTGGCTTCTTGCTACAGAGAGAGAAGGTGAGAAGCAGTTTATACAGCTATGTGGTCTCCCCTACAGTCACATTCCTCATGATAAATTAGTCAATTAGCATTCTGGGTTTAAATATCATTCTTTTTCATTTTTGTTAGAGCAAGTCAGCCTCCCTAGTTTGGTAAAGTTTGAATTATTAACAAGATCCCACTTCTGGGTTCTCCAGATTGAGGACCACTCCCTGCAGAGGAGGGAATGTTCCCAAGCAGACAGACGCTACCTGTGTAGACGGGCTTCCCCTGGAGACACATCTTCTGTCTGATCACATCATTCTTCAAATTAAGACCAATTAATTTACAACTCCAGTCACCACAGATTTAAATACACCCTTCTTAACCTATTTATCTTTCCCACTTGGTAATGTACACAAATTACACTCCATTCTGCACATCTGCAACTCTGCCATCTTTCACAACCATAATGAATCTAATGAAAACATCACCATCACACACAAATGCAGATTTCATGCACAAACTATGCACTGTTTAGGGAACCAAAGATTTAGATTTTAAAGCACGCTGTCGATTGTAATTGCCATAGAAATATATCCTCCCCCACGTCGTCAACAATCACTTCGCCAAGGTCTTTTCCCCACAAGAGCTCCCTACACCATGGTTCTGAGACAGGCTGTGCGTTAGAATCACCTGACAATTGAAAACACTAGGTACGTGCCGGGATCCCACTCCTGGAGAATCAGTAGGTTATTATTTTTTAAAATAAATCTCCCCACGTGAATATGTTGTGCACTACCACTGGAGAAACTAATGTCAGATACAAAGCAGATGACTAACCTTGAACACTGCCAGAACAAAGAAACAATTCAGGTGGAGAGAACAGCTGAGAATTTAATAATGGACTGAATAATGGCTAATGGTAATGAGGATGCCCTTCCTCCAGAGGAGGTGGGCTTTGCTATTTAAACTAAAAATGTGAAGTGTGGCATGACTATTTAAACCAAAGGAAAGACACCCTTGCACTCATTTAGGAGAGCTCCTGCATTGATGAGGGGAGGGAGATGGACACTGCAGGAGGAGGACCAGAAAATTAACTGGGATAAAGTTAACTGTCCACTGAGGTGAGCGGTAGGGTCTGGTGGGAGAGGGAGAAGGAATGAGATTAATAAGAAACAGCGAAGGCCAGCCTCAGGTACTCACATCTGAACAGATAAATGTACTTTTAGAGGACCAGCAGTAATCGTGAACCGAGACGGGTAAAGATGGAAGACGGTATGCACGCACTGTGACGTCAGAGAAACATTCCAGGGAGGACAGGTTCCCTGTAACCTCTAAAGGAATAGTTCAAAATGCACTCTTTCAGGATTCTAGAGCCCCTACCTACAGCATAGGCAGATGTCTCGTTTGGAAAGCAAACAGCAAATATTCAATAGTTTCTACAACAAGTGGAAAACAGAAACCATCAAGCTAAAACTAGTTAATAAATGAGCATTCTGAAGTTGTATGTCATTCTTTGGTCCCTTTGTTAGAGCAAGTTGTCCTCCCAGGTCTGACAGCGTTTGGATTAGCAAACCTGATAAAGTCTGGATGAACAAGGGGTCACACTTCAGAGCCTGCCAGAATGCTCCCGGGGGATCCTTTGCAAATAAAAAAATGTTGCATTTCAATGATCATTGACCAAATTTAGATTTAAATGTAAAATTATCACTTTCATAAATAATAATAATACATTTTATTAAATTATATAAATAATTAAACGATAGACTACATTTTATTAAATTTTGCATTGATAGTTGATTAACTAAGACACATAAATTGTTCTAAGTATAATTCGTTTTTCTCCAGGTTTCTCCTTTGTTTCCACCTCCACATCACCGCTGGACGCAGGCCCACAGGAGAACATGGTAGCCCATAAGGAGAAAATTCTGGGTGAATTTTCTCCTGCAATGAAAGCAAGGGCCATCCCAGAACACACTACATTCAGTCCAGTCATTAAACCTCCGTGGGCACGCTCGTGAACACAGCGCATCCCTGTCTAAACAACCATCCTCCTCAGGTTTAATGGTAATTTCAAAACGATGGTAGTGGAGCTTCCGTCAGGGGAGGAGGCACATTCCAAACAGCGTTCGCCTGTATATTTAAAGGGAAAAAGTCCTGCAGTCTGGTGACTTATGTACTTTGGAGTTAACTATTGCCTACTAACTTAATAGCTGTCCTTATCAATCCTGGCATCACAGGAGATGACAATGTTAGGTGATGTGGCGAGGACTCAGGAGCCAGGACAGGCTGGGTCACACGAGCACTTCTAAAGGAGTGGCCAGCACTGTTGGTCAGCTAGTCAAGACCTTTCCCACCCCCTTCTCCCCGGGGAACCTTCCAACAATCGAGGCTGGAAATCTACACATTTGCTTCCCCAGGTTCTTATGTGACTGGAAGTGGAACCAGATGTGAGTGAAGTTGGCTTTGGAAAAGGACGGGTCTCTGTGTCAGCTTTTACTTTCCTAATAAAATGGAGCAGATGCAATTCCTGGGCAACTTTCACTTTCTTACTCCTTCTACTTGCTTTGAATGTAGAGGAAATGGCTGAATCTGCAGCAGCCTTCATATGACTGTGAGTAAAAGCCAATGGACTCCTGGAGACATCAGTCCTGATTTCATTAATCCACTGGACAAAGGTCTGTTGCCCTCTACCTTTGGATTTCTTTTTATTTGAGACAAATAAATTCTTATTTGTTTAAGCTTCTGTCATCTGGTATTCTGTTTCATGCAGCCAAATGTAAAGCTGACTCATATGACTGGGATATCCCAATTGAGTCAGCAAACACAGCCTCCCGTATGTAGTAGCATAAGCTTCTGTTATGTGTAGTTTTCTGAGTGTGTTTGGTGTAAAGCGAATGAATAAACTGAGACCACACATAAAAGCTACGTATGGAATGTACCTTAAATAGGCTGGCAAACCAATAACAGAAGGAATTCAGATCACTCTGAGAAAAATTAACCTCTTTATGATAATGTATGAGACCAACTAAAGGAGACTTCTTGAAGGCAGGCCTTGAGCTAACTATTAAAAGGTAGGAAGGAGGTTGCTCCAAGCGTGAAAGTCTGAGTTGAGAGGAGGCAAATCGGCCAAATTAGGAAGACATCCTGGAGCGGAACAGTGGAGGGATTAAGAACGATCAGTAGAAATGGAAGAAAAATTCCTTCCCCCAAGGAGCTTACTATATATAATTATGAGGGTGCAATAAACTCACAAAAGGAAAATGTCAAAGCAGATTTTGCTCAGGTACCATTTTTTGATTGTAGTGGGTTCAATGATGCCTCTCTCCTAAAAACATATATATAATGTCTACCTAGAACCTATGAATGTGACTCTACTTGGAAAAAATTAAATTTTTGCAGATGTAATTAGGTGAAGGATCAGAGACTAGATCATCCTGGATTAGGGTGAGCCCTAAACCAACCACAAATGTCCTTACAAGAAGACAAGACACACAGAAGACAGTATGAAAATGGAGGCAGAGAGTGGAGTGATGCAGCCGCAGCGCAGGAACGGCTGGAGCCCCCAGAAGCTGGAGGAGGAAAGGAGGGGAGGATTCCCACCCAGAGCTTTCGGAGGAACTGTGGCCCTGCCCACACCTGGATTTTGGACTTCTGGCCTCCTGCCCCGTGAGGGAGTAAATCGCGTTTGTTGTAAGTCACTAAGTTTGCAGTCATTCGCGATGGCAGCCCTAGGAAGCTCACGCACTGATGCACACTACATACATTATTGCTGAGGAAAGATGAGAGAAAGGCAGCAAGGCAAGACTCCTGGAGAAGGAAGGGAAGGATATGGCCAAAGGAATTCCCCATATTCCTTCCCTAAAGTTATCCTCCCCTATCTTCTCTATGCATTTGGTGTCACCTCCTGCTACCTGATCACCCAAACCAGCAACAAGACACAATTCCTTGACCTGTAATTTTTCCCACAAATCCCACAAATCGCTAAGCTCTGACAATCTTATTTGTTAAATTTCTCTTGGATCTGTGTCCTCCCCCTCTATTCCCGGATCTTCTGCTCTGTTTCTCAATCAACTCTGGACTCTTGCAACAAACTCTAACAGGGCCCCTGTCCCTGGGCTGTCCCTATTCAAATGCATCCAGCAGCAGCCACTACAGTGATGCAGAAGAACACAAGAGGCCTGGACCAGCCAGCACAGGGGTGATGCTGTGGCAATGGGCACCTCCCAGATCTCCGAGGCTCATCCACTAAATGTCCCTTTCTCCCCGAAGCTTGAAGTCCACCATGGATCAGCAGAGGGTGGGGACCCAGGCTGACACAGGCTTCACTCAATGGGGGCATCCACAATTACCACAGCAGAGAGAAGAGGATGGCACAGAGGCTCCTCGGGGAGATGCCACACATCTCTGCTACTCATTTGACAGATCACCTGAGCTCAAGGGGGAGGGAAGCGCAAGCCCACCGTTTGCCCATGAGCACACAACTCAAATCTCCACCACCCGCACCGGGTAGCCCTCCCCTTAAACCCTCTGCAGGCAGCTCTCCTCTGCCTAAAGCTCCGGTCTGCAAACTTCACTCTGCATTAGGAAGACCAAGGATGCATGTTTAACACACAAAATTCCAGGATCCACTTTCAGAAAATTCTGATCAGTTTGGAACGTGGCCCAGGAATTTGCACTTGAACAGACTTCCAAGGTGATTATGGTGCTGGTAGTCCATGAGCCACACTTTAAGAAACACTGTATAAGCTTCTTAAAATAGCATAGGCTGTCCTTGATGCTGGGCCTCACCCCTCTCTGGGCTCATTTACACTCATACCCCACCTTGGAGCCATTTTGCTTCTTGATGTGAAGCCACTCTGATTCTGGTGGCTAGCCTTTGCTCTCTGTCTCTGCTCCACGCCCTCCTTCTCCTTGCTCCCGCTGCCTCCCCGCCCCTGTCTAGCGTGTGCTCTGATCAACATCTAAGTGACCCAGGACTCAGCCCAGGCAGCTCTGAAAGAGGGAGCCTTTCTGCTCCCATCCCAGCCCTAGCTGGCCTAGGCGGCCTCTCCTCTGCTCTTTACCACCGGAGCATAATGCATATCTTGTGCTGAACCCATGCTAGGACTTGTCCCGGGGCATGATCGATCACCTGCTTCCGAGGGTATCTCCTTCACGAGACTGTGCAATTAAGAGCAGGGGCTTTTCCACCACCAAGCACAATGCAAAGCATTGCAAAGCATACAGAAGATGTTGCATTAATGATCACTGAATGAGTCAATGAGAATGAATGAATGAACTAACAAATAGTCTATCCCAGCTAGATGCTTCTTTGAATATTTCACTGTTCCTGTCTCACTGCTCCAGAAGGAAAATCAGTCTCAACTTGGGAAGGTTGAGCACAGGAGGCAGAGGGACCAGGACTGGTACCTAGATGGTCCATGAGTGCATCACCTCAGCTTTGAACTGTCTTGATTGTGGGGCCGCAGCCCGAGGGCACCGACTTCTCAAAGAGGGCTCTGCGCTGCCGTCAGAAGCTGCCTGAGCGTTTGCTCCAAATCCAGCCCCAGCTGCAGCCCCAGCCTCCCTCTCCCTTGCCTTCAGGCACACAAAGAAATAGCAATTGCCAGACAAGGAAGGAACCAGCAAAAGCCTAATCTTGTTTCCTTGCTCTTTAGACAGTGAAAAAAAAGACAAAGACAAACAGCGATTTCTGGGCTTTACTTGGGGATAGCTCTGACCTGAGACACATCTTTTGGGCTCGGCTCTTAGGGAAGCTCAAACGTGGCTCACAGAGCTGCTTCCCCACTCCCTCACTTTTCCTCTACCTCACTTCCTCATCTATGTGGACTCTGTTTAACTTGGCTGTATTACGTGTAGGGAGCCCATCTCAATTCCTGTTTGAAATAAAGTGAGGCCTGATTTAAAAAAATAGCGATGACTCCAATTCATTGACTCAGTAGAGGCCATAACCTCAGGGATACATCCCCTATGACATTAGTTCTGTACTAGTTAATAATAATAATATCAATAACAACAACAACAACAATAATAACAACAGCAGCTGCAACACCGGTACACATAGCACTTACCCTGGGCCAGGCACAGTCTCAGGTACAGCCTGTTTATTAACTCATTTAGTCACTTTAACTCCCCATTTTATGGACCGAGGTGTGGGGACAGAGAGGGGAGATGATGTACACAGGGTCCACTGAGACCCAGGGGGTCTGACTGCAGAGCTCCCCAGCTCAGCCACTCCTCTCGTCTGCCCCAGATGGGGAAATTACAGAATTAACTTTTAGGAAAACATTTTAGATTTGTTGCTGCTGTTCACACACTCTCAATAACTAGAAGACAGTTCCTTTGGTCAGAGTCAGTGAACTCATCACTCAGGGAGCCGGATCACTGTTATAAATACCAACCTTGTCTTGAGGGAGGGAACAAGGAAGCCAGCTACAGCACCAACCTGGAGTTTTGTGTTGACATGGGATCCCACGCCCCACACAGGCTATATGGAATGATACAGCATTTGATTATCATGGAAATGTAGCCACTGGCAAGGCTGTTATTTTGTGTCTCAGGTTATCTATATGAGAAATGGACATTTAAAAAATTACTTTCTACTTTTTCCAAAAGGAACTATGAGATACAGCTTACCAACCATGGAAGGATGGAAGGGAAAGAAAATACACAAATTCCTCAATAAAGAAATATATGACTGCAGAATAACACCTACTGAGAAGTTTCCCCATATGGGGAAGGCACACGGATGCCCAAGGGAGGCTATCAAGCTGGAAAGTGCTGTCAACATAGAGTTCCCCCCTTCACCCCAACCCAGCCCACAGGCGAGGGGACTTCTGAGCAGGGCTAGGCCCTTGCAGGGGCATTCTGCTGGGGAGACCTCCAGAGGAAGTGCCGTCAGCAGACTCAGAACACTGGGAAAGGATTATTTTTAAAACATCACCACATAAAATTTCCGGTGTGTCTATATAATTAGCTAGTATTTTAAAATGAAGTCATTTGTAACTTAAAGACACTGAGAGCTCAGGAGATGTCAAACACTTGTACTTTTGTTTTTGAACACTAGAGAGGAATTTTTATCTCCAACAAGTAGATATGTGAGAGAAAAGAGAATAACAGATTGCTCTTTCCTTGAGGGTTCACACCATTTTTTACAAAGCCAGGAACTGAAAACACTTCATGTATGTTTGGAGAAAGCAGACTTAAGTGCTTCCAAATATTTCTGAGGCTCAGGGGATTACCACAGTTAAAGATTTACAAGAAATAGCTCCTTAAAAGATTAATATATAATATTAAAATAATAAATGCTAGAAAATTAGCAATGACAATAGTCAATAAGTAACGTGCTGTTTAATAAAAAAAGGTAAAGCTCATCTTGACCACTCTTTCATAAAAAGACTGCTGTTTTTTAATTCACTCCTGCTTTCTTTCCAGGAGCTTGCACGGGCGTGTGAGCAGGTGTGTGGGGCCTGGTGCAATGTGCTCACTACAAGGGGACAATTATAATTAGATAACGAATGAAATCGCTATCCCCTTATAAACCACTTTGCCTTGAAGAACAGAGAAAACAGATTAAAACAGAGGAGAGAAAAGGCAAACCAATTTGGAACGATGCGCCAATGTCTCAAATAATTGGCTTAGGGAGGCAGTCAGGGCAAGAACAGACAGCCTTTAGCAGGCTCTGGAGTCTCTCCACAGAAACTCGCCTTGGGGCTCCAGTCCTCCCCAGACACCATCTTTCTTCCTGCTGTGAAATAAGGCTCCTGATGTCGATCCAAGAGGGTAAAGGGGCACACTCTTTTTAGAAGAACTTTAGGTTGTTCTCTTTAATAATTTTAAATAGTGTCTTTAGGGTGAATGCTTTCAAAATATAGAAAATTCCACCTTTTTGGTGAAGTTTTGGTCATTGGGTCATTTATTCCTCAGATGTTTTATTGAGGACAAGACAGACAAGTGCCCTCCTGCAGATGTACGTTCTGGCTGGGGACAAGGACAACAGATGCCTAAACTCATTAATTCAGCCCATAATTAATTACAGACTGCAGAGTGCAAAGAAGGGAAATGCTCTGAGCCAAGACAACACCCAAGGGTTCTGGGCTGTTTACAGGGAAAGGCAGGAAGCTGAAGCAAAGCACCCATTATTGTTATAAAAACTAGAAAGCTCCAAGGCTCCTCCTCCAGGATGTTCCTCCCCCACAAGGCTCCTCCCCCATGAGTCTCCTCCCCATGACGTTCCTCCCCCATGAGGCCCCTCCCCCATCAGGCTCCTTCCCCACGAGGCTCCTCCCACATGAGGCTCCTCCCTCATGACGCTCCTCCCACATGAGGCTCCTCCACCATGATACTCCTCCCACATGAGGTTCCTGCCCCAGGAGGCTGCTCCCCCATGAGGCTCCTCCCCCATGAGGCTCCTCCTTCATGCTATTTGAGCTTCTCCTCTTCCTTTACTTCCCAAGGTTGGCCAGGCACTCATCTGCCCAACATCCCCTAACCCTTGGAGTCCTACAGGCTGCCTCTGGCTCTCTCATTCTCCACATCTGACTGGATGGAATATCTAAACAGGTCAACCTCCAGCATGTCTCCCACACTGGCCACCTCACATTTCCATGATTATCCTTCAGGTCCAAGCCACTGTTTCCTCTCACCTCTCACCTAATCTCCTGACTCTACCTTCATCCCCACCTGTTGCCTCTCAGCAGAGCACCCACTAACTCTGAAAGTCAGACCATGTCACTCATTAACTCGTGATACTCTGGTGGCTTCTCAAATCAACTCAGAGCAAAAGTCAATGCCCTTAACATTGCTTCCCCAGCCATAAATGGTCCACCCACCCCACCTCTTGAATCCCATCACTTGCCATGCCCTGCTCCT
This sequence comes from Diceros bicornis minor, assembly GCF_020826845.1. Classification (NCBI taxonomy): domain Eukaryota; kingdom Metazoa; phylum Chordata; class Mammalia; order Perissodactyla; family Rhinocerotidae; genus Diceros; species Diceros bicornis. Next base: position 56,084,065 of record NC_080759.1, read on the forward strand.
GCACACTGACTTCTTTGCTGTTCTTTGTACCCAAAACTCTCTTAACCCAGACGTCCACATCTTTCAGATCTCAGCTCAAATGACACTTTATCAATGAAGCCTTCTGTGACCAGCTTATTCCAAATAACAATACCCACCTCCCCCAGCACTGTAGAGCCTCTTTTTCTGCTTTATTTTTTCCATAAAATTATCACGTTCTGCTACATTACATTTTTTAACATGTTTGTTTACTGTCTCATCTTCCCCGTTAAAATGCAAATATCCTGAGGGTGGGGTTTTTATCATTTGTGTCCACTGCTTTCCCTAGCTTCTAGGAAAAGTGCCTGAGAGTATTTAATTAATCCATGCTGATGGATATTTGATCATCCATCAAATGACTGTATCTGTTTGCGTCAATGTTCCATAACATGAAGAATACTCTCGTTTTTGAGTGAGTTTTAATGACTTTCGATTATTTTTTTCTTTACTCATCCCATCCTTTCTCTCTCCTCCACTCCATCCTCGTTAATAACGAGGAGCCTCTTCCTCCTGGGGAGGAAGACAAAGGTGAATATGCTCATCGGGGTTAGCAGAGAAAGATGCAACTCCATACTCTGCTAACCCGTGCTTCTCTGTGCACAGGAGGGAGATCCTGGCCAACGTCAAGCCAACAACCTATTTTATCAAAAGCCCTTCAAGATAAGTTCACTTACTTGAGTCACAGTCCCTGCTGGTTTCACACGATATACTGAAATAATTTCCACTGAGCTCATAAGAGAAACTTTTTTGGGCTGAATACTGAAGTGCTAAATATTGGAAAATTTTACACATGAAAAGTACCTTTTGGTACTACTCCAAAAAAGCATGGGAGAGACCGATAGGAAGAGCATTATCTGTGCGATATTCGTCACAGTACTTTATTGGAAAAAATAACGCTTATATTGGCACTTGTATATAAAAACATCAACTTTATGGATGGACCTAATATCTCTCCAGGAGTGTTTTGGACGCTCAAGCACATATTTCACTGATGCACCTCATAGTATTTAATCCAAAATTTGCATCTTCTTCTGAGTAATAAAAATCAGGAAGTCCTCCACTGATAGCAGGCATGGTGGGTTTCTGGAAGCCAGGATACTTTTTATCCTTCTGTCCCAGAGCCTCTCCCTGCCTTGAGGTTCTCAGGCCAGTACTGCCTCTTGGTCTTGGTATCCCTTCTGGATTGATCAGATCCACGGTCCACGTAATTCAATCACAACACTACCCCCTCCCGGAACCCTGGTCAGCTCTGCAAATGGTTAACCTGGCCTCAACAAACACAGGTGACTCCCACACATTATGAAAAGAGAGCCTTGACTCTAACAGTAGGTAGACATTGCTGATAAAATCAACTCTCTTTTGTGTATGAATAACAAGCCCTTGATTTTACAAGTAACAGGCAGAGTCAAGATGAATGCTGCCTTAGGATGTAATAAATGAGTGTGGATGCTTATCCCGGCGAGGGCATTGATGCTCTGGGGTCTGCTGCTGGGCCCCAAACCAACCCCGAATGAATCCCAATCAACCTGCACTTGATCTCCCAGACACAAAAGGCTTGGTGCCAAATAATATCTAACTATTGAATGTAAGTAATATAAAACCTCAAGCTATGTATTCTATCTTACATAACATGGCAAATCATAAATTATTAAGAGGAATTCTCTTTTTCACCAAGTTGACCTTTCTAAAGGAAATAAGTTGTGTTTTGCTACTGTTTTATAGAGATACCTTTGTGTGGAGGTGTATTTAGCATTCTACGTAATTAAAGAGGATTTTCTCAAAATTGCCTGGTCCCAGACAAAGCCCAGAATTTTTGTTCATCATTCCAAAACTTATCTGCTTTAAGATGTTCCTGTATCTTGTATTTATTGTGGGAATCTCTATTCAGTTTACTGATCTGTTGGTTTTTGTGCAATCCCAACTCTGACTTCACAGAATGGTATCAAACCAAGTAACAAAGTTCTCCTCTGCTCTTTTACTTATTTTACAGTTTTTTGGAAGTTCTCAAGATTTTAAATTTAAAAAGAATTTTACCCTCATTTTTTTTTTTTCCCAGCTCCAGGAAAAGATGAACGTCAGGTTGGAACTGTGTGCTGTCTGCATGTTATGTGGGGGAAGGGCAGAAGCTGTAGGAACTCTAAGTCTGCCCATTGGGAGCAGAGTTTCCTTCCCCATTTCTTCAGATTTTCTTTTCTGTCTTTCAATAAAATTATGCTTGATTTCCATACAGGCACTGAAACATTCTATTTGACCCTATTTTTCAATTAGTTCACTAATTATTAATAAGAAATAGTTTTTTTTTTGTTTTTTGTTTTTTTTTTACTATAGAATCCTATTTTCTACTTATCCAAATACATCAGCTTCCATTTGGAAGAAAATATTTCTAGAGTCTTTTCTCATATATTTAAAAATGATTGCCAGATGGACTATATCTGAATTAAAAAACAAAAGTATATTAAAACCATTTAGGAGACCCTTTATAAAATATTGGGAATAGAGAAAGCCTTTCTAAACAAGATTGAACCCCAGTGGCAATAAAGGAGATGGGCCCTGTTCGAGTAGCTACAATTTTAAATTGGATAGTAAAAGCCACTATAAACAAAGACAAATGGTAGGCTTGGGTAAATATACTTGCAACACATACTAAAATTAAATTGGTTTAATATTCCTGTTATAAATGTAACTTTTTCAAATTGAAAAGAAAAAAGACAAATAACTTGGTAGAGAAAAGAATTCAAAAAGCTATTTCCAAGACAAGGAAATCCATATGGCCAGTAAACATGAGCATCTTCAAACCTAAAAAGATAATCATTCCAAAATTTACCTCTTACTATAATTTTGAAGATGGTAATGAAACCACAATAAAACTGAATTCTCTTTAAAATTAAAAAAGGACCACAGGTTTAAATAATAACCACTTGTTTTTTCAGTTTGAATGCTGTGTTACCAATGTTAAAATACAGAAAAATCAAAATAGAGTTTACAGTAATAAACCTAATAAAATAAGAATACTGAATATATAAATGTTGACATAAATTAATAACCAACTTTCTAAATACCCAGAAGCAAAAACACACTGAACTCTTTTCCATATATATTCAACATAACCACATTTATACTGTGGGTTCTTGGGTGTTGACTCTGTCCACGCCATAACATTCATTACTTTTGGTAGTATTATTGAACTATTATCATGGCCCTGTCAAATCATTTTGTATATTTCACCTTTTCTGATGATGAAAAGCAGGCAACACTTTCTTAAACTATTAAACTATCTTCAGAGAGAAAAATCTTGCTTCCCTTATGTGGTTCCAAATGAACAATTTATTTTTTTCCCAAATGCAAACACACACAAAAATCCCAATTTTTAAAATATGCCTTTGGATAAAGAGAACATAAGGATTCTAGAATGATTTACAGGACTATATGACTATTTTTAAAAACAGAATTTTTAAAAAGATAGCCTAAGTTTAAATACAATCTAATTTTGCAGCAGTGCGTATGTCTTCAATTTATACTGTTCTCTGGTACATCTGTCAAGAAAAGCTTCTATCATTTTCTGGGTAAAGGAAATTAAATGGCAGAACTAAAAGATTTCCAATATCAATTGATAATCTCTACTAGTCTATCATCCTTTGCAAGTGCCCAAAGTTAGCGTCCTTATACCTCTTTTTCCATCATTACCCCCGTTGTCCTCTGTACTTAGTTGAAGTACAGTGACTCCTAAAATGACTCATTTCCAACAGCTCCTGTGGGCTTTGATTTTGATTTTAGTAGATGGAGCCTAAATATTCACTTGGACATGGCACCCAGAGCAGCCAGGCTTGTTAGCGTCAGCCTCACAAGCTATGAGCCAACTGTGGTGGATGCCCATCCATGCAGGTAAGGAGAGAACTGTTGTATGACCTAGGGGCCATTTGGAATCAGTCGTGACAGGACCCATTTAACCTTGCTTGGCCCATGCTTTACTTCATTTGATGGTTTTAACATATATTGGGGAGAAAGGCTTCAATGGTGCTTCTTCCAAGTAAGACTGATAAGAAGTGCTGGGAGAGCCCAGTAGCGCTGCACGGTATGTCACCCCTTGAAAGTCCATGGCAGTCCCCTGGGGGAATAACATGGGAACCTTTCTCAGATGCTCAAGCTTCTTGAGGACAACTGAGAAGGAAGACCAAGGAAAACAGGGCAGAATTTAGGGCCCCGTGGGAGCTCCGTTTATTCTTAGAAAGGAGTTCCTCTCTACAAAATTGGATATTCACTCATGTTTTCCTTAATTTTAATGGTTTTAATTTTTTACACTTATCTCTTTATTTGGAATTTATTTTGGTTGTTGCTGGATGGTGAACATCTAACATGATTTTTTGCTCAGTATGTAGCCAATTTCTCACACTATTTACTGAATAGCCTTTGTTTTCTTCACTGGTTGGTTATGCTTCCTTTATAACATCTCAATTCTGTGTGTCTTAGTATCTGTTTCTTTGCTCTCTTTTCTATTCCAGGGGTTGGCAAACTGGCCCACAGGCCAAGGCAGGTCTAGAGCTTGTTTTTGTACAGCTCTTGAGCTAAGAATGATTTTTACATTTTTAAATGACTGAGAAATAAAAAACAAACAAGCAATATTGTATAATATTGCATGACACATGAAAATTATATAAATTCCAAATTTCAATGTTCATTCAGTGTGCATCAGTAAAGTTTTTTTGGAACACACCATGCTCTTTTGTTTACAAATTATCTGTGGCCACTTTTGTGCTACAACAGAGATGGAAAGTTTGGTTCACAAAGCCAAAAGTATTGTCTGGCCCTTTACAGAAACAGTTAGCCAATCACGGTAATATTCCATTGATCTGTTCACTGATTCATACCCACAATGGACAAGGCAAGTCTTATTAGGAGGATAGACACTGCCCTGAGCAGAGAGCAGGGCGAGCTAAGAATTCCTAGAGCAGGTGAGCTGAGTCCCAAGGGATGAGATGGAAAGTTAGTCATGTGAGTGATGTCATGTTGCAGCTGAAGGCCAGGGCTCTATGCCTCCCAGGCAAGAGTTTGGATCCTGAGTCCACCTGTTATTGATTACATAATTCTGGGTAGTTTCTCCACATCTGAGCCTCAAACTCTTTACCTGTAAACATGAGGATTAAGTGATTGCTGTCTATATCTCTCCAGGTATGTATGTAGATATGCAGCCATCCATCTTCTATCTATCTATCCATCTATCTTTCTATCCATCTATCATCTATCAACCTCTGTAGCTAGATAGGTGTAGATACGGATATGGATATGGACATAGACATAGATACAGACTCTCCATGTCCATTCACGTACAAGCTCAATTCATGTTTACCAGCACTTGCCCACTGCCATCATTTTCACCTGACTCCATTCACATGCGTGCTGTGATAACAGATCACCTAGCACAGTCTGCACACTTACAAGGCTATCCGGCTGCAGGCCTTTCTCTGACAGTCTTGTGTATAGGTTATCCTGGACATGTCTGGGCAAATTAAAGACAGCCAGTTAGCTACCCGAACACACCCCATGGGAAGTGCGACACTCAAGGTCCCCGTCGGCTGCTTATTAGACTAGTTTACCTCCTATACCGAAACGAAGCTCTGCAGCAACTGTGACGAAATTCAATTAACTGTACATTTTCTTTACGTCACATTGGTCAGAATTCATGAATTGACTTAGGATCTCCGGGTGCTAACACGGGCCCGTGCTGAGGAGACCCTGGAAAGGAAGATGGAGGATGAGCACAGATGAGTGTGAGACGCTGACAAAAAAGGCAGGCCCGTAAACTCCTCTGAGACCTTAGGACTGGCTGCTTTTTAAAATTACAATTCTGGGGCCGGCTCGTGGCTTAGCAGTTAAGTATGCGAGCTCCGCTGCTGGCTGCCCGGGTTCGGATCCTGGGTGCACACTGACGCACCACTTGTCCAGCCATGCTGAGGCCACGTCCCACATACAGCAACTAGAAGGATGTGCACTTATGACATACAACTATCTACTGGGGCTTTGGGGAAAAAAATAAAATAAAACAAATTAAAAAAAAAAAAGAGTGAATGAACCCTATCGTAATAAAATTAAGTTAATAAAAAAAAAATTACAATTCTGGTTTGAATTTCTGCATCAGCAATTTAGTGAAATTTTTCTCTCAGCCCCTAGAGTTCCTCTATCAACTTATCATGGGTTAGTCCAAATTTACAATGCTGCTTTCTACCGAAAAGAAAATGAGAAAAATACAATCAGTGCATTATTTCCCTTCCAAATAAAGTCATCATCATATCTATCAGCCTTGAGACAGGGTAAAATATAAACTAAGGTGGCCGAATCTGGGGGCAAGCCTATTCTTGTCTAACAGAACTGAATACAGTATTTTTCTTTCATATCGAGGTCTGCATTTCCTCACTTAATATATAAGGACTGCCTTTCCATTTATTGCTGTATCCTACAGCTGCTAGAATATAAGGTGGGTGTTTAGAAAACAATAAAATGAATAACATATTCTCACTTCACAAGATCCAGAGTTAGAAGACATCGTGATAGTAAGCAGTAAGTGGGTGCTGGACACCCAAGACAATCTTTCCAACAGTTGGTGTTGTCATTCTTTTAAAGTAAGCCATTTTGGTTTCTGGGTAGTGTTATCTCATTTTGGTTTTAACTTGCATTTCCCTGTTGACTAATGAATTTGAGGCCCCTTTCATGTGCTTATGGGGCTTTATATATCCTCCTTCATGAAATGTCTGTTCAGATCTTTTGTCTCATTTTTAATTAGTTTTTTTTTCTTCATAGTATTGAATTGTAGGAGTTCTTTATATATTCTGGATAAGTTTTTCTGTCATGTTTCCCTATCTTTGACTTACCTAATCATGTTCAAACAGCGTTTTTAATGAGAAAATTTTGTTCTTTTAAGGTCGTTATTTTCTGTGTCCTGCAGAAGAAACCCAACTTCTACTTTGGCTCCAACAAAGACCTTCTTTTACTTTTTCATTTACAAGTGTTATAGTTTGAGTTTTACGTTTAGCTCCAATTAGATGATTATATTGTGAGAGGTAGAGAAAGGTTTTTTATTTATTTTGTTTTGGTTTGGGTTTTTTTGCATGTATAGCCCATTGTTTCAGCACCATTTTGAAAAGACTTTCATTTATCCATGAGATCACTTTGGCATCGCTGCCCAAAATCGAATGACGGCATTAGTGGGGTCCGATTCTGAGCTCTCTCTGCTGTTACATTGATTTATCAGCTGACCTTTATGCAGGCACCACCCTGCCTTGAATTCTAAAGCTAACCAAAGTAAGTACTTTAATTTTGTTCTACTTTTATAAGATTACTTTGACTATTCTAAGTTCTTTGCATTTCAATATAAATTTTATAATCAGTTTATAAATTTCTACAAAAAGCCTGTTGGATTTACAACTGGGATTGACTGACTATACACAACAATCTTGAGAAAATTTCCATTTTAATAATTCTGAAGTTTCCAAGCCATGAACACAATATGTTGCTCCATTTACTTTGATCTTTTAAAAACATCTTTCAGCAACTGTGTGGTTTTAAATATAGAGATCTCACTTGTCTTTTCTATTATTAAATATTCTATTTTTTGACATAACTGTAAAGGGAATTATATTTTTACTTTTCCTTTTCAATTTTTTTCTGGCCAGCATATAAAAATACAATTGATTTTTGTATATTGGCTTGGTATTCTTCAACCTTGCAATATTCGCCTATTAGTTCTACTGGTGTTTAATCAATTCCTTAGGATTTTCAGTGTAAATAATTGGTCTTCCACGAAAAGAGACAGTTTTACCTGTTACTTTCTATGTTTTATGCCTTTTATTTCCTTTTCTTGCCTCGTTTCACTTGTATTACCTGCAGTAAAATCTTGAATAGAAGTGCCTGTTCCAGGTCTGAGAAAGTGTTTGATATTTGACCACTGAGTGAGATGTTAGCTGTGTGTTTTTCACACACGCCTTTTATCAGTTTGAAAGAGTTCCCTTCTCTTCTAAATTGCTGAGAGTTTTTATCATAGAAGGGTGTTGAATCTTGCCAAATGCTTTTTCCATTTATTGCCATATTCGTATAGCTGTTCTCCTTTATTCTGTAAATGTGGTGGACTGAATTGATTAATTTTCACATGTTAAACCAACCCTACATTCGTGGAATAAACTCAATGTGGTCAAATATACTATCTTTTATATATATATATATTGGTGGATTCGATTTGCTAAGATTTCAGTAAAGATTTTACATATAAACTCATTAGGAATATGGGTTAGTCATTTTCTTTCTTTTGAGTATCTTTAATAGGTTTTGATATCCGGGCTACGCTGGCCTCATAAAATGAGTTGAGAAGTGTGCTTTCCATTTCCATTTTTCTGAAATGGCTTGTGTAACTGGTATTATTTTCTCCTCTAATTAGCACCAATTCATTCTAAGAGGGTTTGTCTCCTACTCTTTTTAATTCTTTCATTTCTATTTTCAACGATTTGAAGGACACACATATTGGTCATACTGGTGACTCTGTGTCTTCCTAACGAACGTGCCATTGTATTATTGGGAAAGGTCCGGTACTTCTCTGGGTCTTGAATCTGCTACTAATATGGCTACTCCAGCGTCATGGTGCTTGTTTGTATGGGGTATCTTTCCCATCCTTTTATCTTTAGCCTACACGTCTTTATACTTAAAGTGCATCTCTTGTAAACAGCATATAACTAAGTCTTGCTTTTTACCTATTCTGATAATATCAACCTCTTAATTAGTGTATTTAGTCCATTGATTTTAACCTAATTATTAACTGGTTGGATTTAGGTCAACTCTTGTACCAGTTATTTGATGTGTGTTCCATCTGTTTTATGTTCCTCTCTTCCTCCTTCTCTCTTTCCTTTGGGTCAATTATTTATTTATTTATTTTGGATTCCATTTCAATTAATCTCTTGGCTTCTTAGCTACATCTCTTTGTGTTACTATTTGAGCGACTGCTGTAGTGACTACGGGATGCATCCCTGTCTTTTCCTCCTAAAGTAACACGAGAACCAAACACCCTCCCGTGGGCAGCGCTGAAGTCTCGGCTCCGTTCTTTCATGCTCAGCTGTGTCCTGGGGTTCCGTCCTGTTCACGCTTATTTCAACGGTCAGCCCGAGGTCTGCGTGGAGTTTATATTCACAGATATTATACTGGGGGCCCTCCCTCTGTGGCTCTCTCCTTTCCACCACTTCCCTCCTGCTGTTCCAGCAGCTGAAGTGTCACTGAACTTTTACTGGTGGTTCAGTCCAGGAAAACTTCAGAATTCTTCCTGAACTTTATCCCTCCCTTCCGGCTGTGACTGGGGTCTTCCCTAAGGCCAAAAATCCACCAAAAAAGGAACTTCACCTAGGTTCTGTTCTTTTTTTCAAGTGCTTACTCCTGACTCTGGTTCTACTTCGTTTGGGTCACGCCCCAGTGCCTTCAGGCGGTTCTGTTTTATATTTTATCCAGAGTCTGCAGTGTTATCTTGGGGATGATTTGTCTGATAGGAGCTACTCTACCATCAACAGAAGTGAAACTCTATCACTCCATTGTAAAGATGAGAAAAACTGAGGCACAGAAGTTAAGTAACTCTCCTAAGGCTTACCATCCCAAGGGGATAGTGTTATAGCAAAAGACAATGAATTTCTCAACTCGATAGGAAATATGTTTGAGCTACTTATGAGGAATCCTTAGCTGCCACTGTCTGTCTTTATTCCCACCACTCTAAGCAGCCCACTTTCCACTAGGAAGGCCCACACCTGGACTCAGAGTGGCTGTGTACCTCACCACCTTCCACCATAAGTTTCCAAGGAACTCTACCCTGCTGGGAGCACGCAGGAGTGTAAGGAATGGGGAACAGGGGCAGACACTGAGGGTTGGCACATTGACTGTTCAAATATGAAACCTGGACATGAAGGAGTCCCTTAGCATTAAGACTGCTCACACTGTAGAGTTAGGCAAAAGCAAGCTCTTAAAATAATATACCCACAATTCTAAAATATTTAGTTACTTCAGAGAAACCAGATAAATAAACAACAAATTTATGGCAAAAATACCCAAACAACAATAACAACAAGACAAAAACACACAGAAAAAACTTGCTAACGAGAATAATTTCTCTTTTAAAAATACCCAGGCAGCATGTAGGAACAAGTGAAAGAGGTTTCTGCACATGGAAAAGGTGAAAATAAAGAGCTAAGTGTTTACGCTGGGGAACCTCAATGCTGTATTTATATAACTTTCTAAACAAAAAAGTGCGGGGAGCTCATTCCAGAGTTCGCTTTCAATTTGACCACTGGCACCGTATCAAGGCAGAAGTTAGCACTTCAGAAGGCCTCCTCTTGCTAAAAATTCCCAGAGTGCTCTCAGACATATTAAGTGCCAAGAAACAAAACAGCAAGTGATCCACATTAAAACCCTATTCTCATTTCATCTACCTTTGATCAATGTAAATTATGTTAAATAAACTGTCCAGTATCACAGGAGGTACACAGCAAGGAGCCTTCAGCTTGCGGGGTTGTTTTTTTTTTTGAGATAGCTGGTGGGAGCGCTGCTGAAAGCACGATGTCCTGTCTGAGAATGAGAAAGGCTCCTTCAGGACACTCTTCTAGCTGTATCCCTGCCAGGCCCTCTGCCCCCGCCGTAGCAGCTACTTTTCTCGGTCATTTTCTTCTCCAGGTGGGCTCCAGGATTTGACTTCCCTCTTACTCTTGTCAGCAATACAAATTTAAGTGCTTTTAACTAAACACTTTCTTTTTCTCTGGACCATTGGAGTCAGGTAACAAATTCTCAAAGCTTCTCTTTTTCTGCTGTTCCAGGAGAAGATTTTATGTCCCTTAAATTTTCTAAGTCTTGCTTTAATTTATTTATTATCATTTTACTATTATCTTAATACTGGTAGTTATAAGAAAGTGTAAGTCAAGGGGAAATTAGCATGCCTGGGGGTATTTACAACCTTGAGGCAGTCTTCTGAGAAGTTTCTCCAGGTGTTCTTTGAGATATGAGGGGAGCCAGGACTCAACACTTTTCACAGCTGCTGGCTCCACCCCCACTGTGCCAAATTCATCATCATCTTACTTTATTCGTTGCATGCAAATCACAGACACTCCCTTTTAGAAAAAGCCTCCACCCCTGGTATATGCCTATCAAAATCACAGATATGTGTGTTAACTGCAAATATGATGGAAGGTAAAGTCGTTACGAAATATTCCAAATATAGGATTAATCTAGTTTAATGTCTTTTACTGAACACAGAGTAGTTTCATATACATGCTTTAAAGACTATCTTGCTTTCTTTGGTCATATATCCAATATTAAATTAAAACTGAAATGCTGATTTACTTTAATGTAATATAATTGTTCTGATACCATAGGTCTGTCTTAAATTTGACCCATTCAGAGTGGTTTTCCTTGGCCATCCTAGAATATTTCAAAAATCCCATTTCTCTGGCTGGCAGAGACTAACTAATGTTTGGATTATGAGATAGTCTAAGAAAAATAGAGAGAACAAACGGCATCTCTATCATGAACGAAAAGAAAAAAGATTAATTTTCAATACAAGTTAATGAGAAAAGAATTGGGCATCCTGAGATATTGGGACTTCTTAATTAAAATACACACTGAGAGATGTCATGATGTTAAGAAGTTACATTTTCAGTAAAGATAAATCTATTCAGGTAAACCACACCTGCACATAAATTTTTCCTAAAAATAGTCTGCCAGCTTTAAATAGGTTTGCTGGCTCTACTTGTTAAGCAAAATATGTTTAATATTTGGAGATGTGTTTAGAATAAATCATCTAGCTAAGAGAGCCCTAACACTGATGTTGATGAGAGAATGTCTGTGTGAATAAAATGGTTCAATTTTTGTCCTCATTTGCAAGCTATGTGACCATTAGTAAGTTACTTAAACTGTCTGAGTCTCAGTTTCATATTTTGTAAAGTAGGAATATGCATTTTTGTGCATTTAAAACAAAATAAGATGTTGAATAATATTGCTTTGTACAGTGTCTGCACACAGCAAGTACTTGAAAATGGTAGCTATTATTTTTATTTACCCAGAACACTTGGAATTCTTGGATTATATGACAAGCTCTTACGCAAGGTATTCTGAGAGGCTTCCTTATTTTTGGTAACCCTGTTTCACCTAAACCATCTAGCGTTCACTGTTCTGTTGATTGCAAATGCAAACCTGGAAATGCAGATGCAGAGGGAGGAATGGGAGGCATCTGCCATGTGTAATTAATGGGCCTGCCTCTGCCCACTAACCCACAAGGAGCATCTCTGCAGTGACATGAGCACGGTTTCCAGCCACCTCATCCCTCCCCCAAGGAGGCAAACACTGAGGCTGCAGATTTAGCACAGAACCATCTGTGGCAGCCCTGTGACAGCTCTGTTACTGCCACCCGCCTCCTGGGAGGGCCTGTGTGCAGCACAGCGAGCCAGAAAGAAAACATTTTTGGCTCCACTTCAATGGGGGCTGGAGGAGGGAAGGCAGAGGATGCTCAAACTTGCAGATTTCTGGTAAAGAAGTCTAAACCCAGAACACCATACCCAGAGGATCAATTCCAACATATTTCAAAATAATACTTCCTTGTTGCTTTAGTAAATAGAAAAAGAATAGATCCCTTCACCAAAAATAGACAGACACACACAGACACATGCACACACCCTCAAGAACAGGCTCAACATTTCTTAATTCTTGAAAAACAACAATGTTATGTTAGAGGTAATTCATTTTTAAAAAGTCAATTTTGTTTTCCAATAGATTTGATTATTTATACCACATTACAAATTCTTTAAGCATCGGATTTAAAATACAACATTTTGGTAAAGACGGTCCATGGTACATATTTGATTGTAAAAATAGTTGAAATTTAATTTTCTTAACTGATCCGTAATTGGTATGTAGAAGTTAGTCCCATTCCAAAAGAGTAAATATAAAATGAATGGCTTTATCAAAGGTATGCATAGCAACAGAATATCTATTAGTTCGACTCTGAAAGTACTAAATTTTAGGAATATTTAAAATAAGAGATAAGCTTCAGTTAAATCAACAAAATAAGAAAAGACATTAACAGCTAAAAAATGAATGCAAAAGCCCTTCAGCTTTCAGAAATTCTACATCATTACATTTGTGAAATCAAAGCAATCATATTACTACTCTTTCTGGAACATCTGTCTTATATTTAAATAAATTATATTGAGTTTTTTTTAAAAACAGTATTATATGTGTATTTTAAAGTACAGAAAACATATAATCAAAAAGAAAATATTAAAAATCACCTATAACAAAATAATCCATTTCAGTATTTTGATATGCATGCTCCCAATGGTTTGTATTCATATACAGACTTTACAAAAATGGAATTGTACTATTCCTATAATTTTGAACCTTTTTTCACATAATGTAAATAAATATTTTCCTATATTGTTAATCTTCAAAGTCATTTATATTATTTTATTTGAATGTAACAAAATTTATTTAACCCATGCTCTTATTGTCAGATATTTCATTCTTTCCAGCTTTTGCTATTATAAAGTATACTGTTTTGGGGCCGGCCTGGTGGTGCAAGCGGTTAAGTGCACGCGCTCCGCTGCGGTGGCCCAGGGTTCACCGGTTCGGATCCTGGGCGCGCACTGACGCACTGTTTGGCAAACCATGCTGTGGCGGCGTCCCATATAAAGTGGAGCAAGATGGGCACGGGTGTTAGCCCAGGGCCAGTCTTCCTCAGCAAATAAAGAGGAGTATTGGCATTGGATATTAGCACAGGGCTGATCTTCCTCACAGAAAAAAAACAAAAAAGTATACTGGGATAAACATTCTTGGAAGCTAATTTTTTGCACACATTTATTGGTATTTCCTTAGGATACATGATGACAAGCGTCACTGGTGGGTCAAAGGGCATTCTACACGTGAAGATCATTGTTATATTTTACCAGACTGCCTCCACATGTGGGATCTAATTTAAAGGTCTCGGGGAGTGTAGGGGAGGGTCTATTTGCATAGGTTCTCACCAACTCTGGGTTTTACACGTATTTGACGGCTTTGCCACTTTGCTTGAGAATGCTTTAATTTAAACATTGTGAATATGATATTCACATCTGTCAGCTATTTGTATGTGTGTTAGTGTGTGCATGTGAGAGAGAACTGCTCCACATCCATAGTCTGTATGTCCTCTCCCCTGGCCTCTTACTGCTTTCTGAATTCATTTGAAAACATTCATTTATCCAGTAAGGAAATCAACTCTGTACCACAGGTGCTGCAAATGATTTCCCAGTGTTTTATATGACTTATATTATTGCTTAGGATAATTTTCATGTAAAGAAATTTAAAAATCATGTAGTCAAATATGTTTTTTTCCCTCATGACTCTTTTTTTAGAACCGTACATCCATTTCCCCTACCATACAGAAAAGGGGTGATTTTCTGTCACTATTGTGAGCACAGCCACATGACATTCCCTCCAGTTACTCTCCCCAGAAAACACATTCAATATTTTCTTGTACCTTATGTGAACATGAGTTCGCATGTCCATTATATGCCTTTATTATAATGTCGTGTTACTAATTTCATAAAGCGGGCTTTAAAGAAAAGAAGGCTCCTTTCTTCAAATACTGATTAAAATAATATCAAACCAAAATATATTAGTCTGCTCAGGCTGCCCTAATAACTACAAACTGGCTTACACAACAGAAATTTATTTTCTCACGGTTCTTGAGGTGAGAATTCTAAGATCAAGGTGTTGGAAAGGTTGGTTTCTTCTGAGCCCTCTCTCCTCGGCTTGTAGATGGCCTTCTTCCTTTGGTGTCTTCAAATAGTTTTTCTTCTGTGTGTGTCTGTGTCCTAACATCCTCCTCTTATGTAAGGACACCAGACCTATTGGATTAGGGCCCTAATAACCTCATTTAACCTTAATTACCTCTTTAAAGATTCTAGCTCCAAATACAGTCACATGCTGAGGCACTGGGGGGTCAGGACTTCAACATATGAATTTGAGGTGGAGGGACACAATTCAACCCATAAAATTAATTAATACAATCCTTAGTATGGGAGAACAAGCTAAATAAAATTTTTAAAACTTGCAGCCTGTAACTAACCTGGTCAGTTGTTTGCTAAAACAAACAAACAAACAATCAGTATTCTCCTTATGATTTCAACAAGACCCAGAATTCCATAACATAATATTCAAAATGTCCAAGAATCAATCCAAAATTCCTCAGCATATGTAGGTCCAGGAAAATATCAACTCACAGGTAGAAGTAAGATCAACAGATACTAACCCTGATATGTCACAGATGTTACAACTATCAAAGACTTTAAAACAGCTATTATAACCAACCTCCAAGAAGTAAGGGCAAATACTCTTGAAATAAATGTAATGATAGAAAGTCTTAGGAAAGAAATAAACAACACAAGGCAGAAAGAAATGGAAATTTTATAACTGAATAAAATAATAACTTTTTAATTTGAAGTTTAAACTACTATTAATAGCTCTTATTTCAGAATCACACATGATTTCAGATTGAATGTTATTTTTCTAATTGCTAATATACTTGTATATTTAAAAAACTTTGTCAAAAATGCTTCAAATTCTGCTTTCTCTTTCATCCAAGCCATCTCAATTTGCTTGTCTTCTTGTTTAAAAGAAGCCGTCCTAAATTTTTCTCTGAAAGAGGTATCCCCTCTGTACCTTCCCCCAGGGCTCACCTCTCCTCTCAGAGCTTCTGACACTGATGTCATGGAGAGTGGCACTGGGTCTCAATTCCCTGGAGAAGTTCCAGGACAACTTTTGTGGATGGCCTTTTAAAAAGAAAGACTGGCAGTGACACAGAACTAAAAAGGTTATTTATAATAGTTACCTTTACTAATGATGAGAAATATACTTTCTTCACGTCATGGCTCTTGAATGAGCTGGGAACCAATGGTCCATAAGTCAAATGGCCACTTCACACAGCTCCTACAGCACAGGTGTTTCCCAGAAAATTTAGAAATCAATAAAAAAATGAGGTTTAATTCTCTTTCAGTTAAAAACCAAGAATGAAAAAGATTTATTCTTTTAATTATAGTCATGTGCCACATAATGACATTTCGGTCAACGATGGACCACATATATGACAGTGGTCTCATAAGATTAGTACCATACATATAGCCTAGGTGTGTAGTCGGCTATACCAGCTAGGTTTGTGTAAGGATACTCTACGATGTTCACTTAGCAATGAAATTGAATAACAATGCATTTCTCAGAATGTATCCCATCATTAAGCAACATATGACTGTATGGTGAAGAAAATGCTGAGCAAAATTACTTTCCATAGATGGAATCTAAGCTTTAGATTCCATAAAAGATAATGATTCATATAGTGTATATCTTCCAAAGTGCAAGTTATTGCTTCTGATTTTTGTAATAAATCTCTAGTGACATATCAGCTAACAATATTTCTGGTAGAATCAACAATTAATGGATGGAAAGGAGAGTCCTTCTGGAATCCCGTAAGACTGAAGGTTGAGGGCTTAATAATGAAAACATTTACAACAGCCAAGGAAAGATGTCTGCTGCCCTCCTACGTCACAATTTTTTAACATAAAATAAATAGCATCACAGTATTATTCCCAAGAAAGAAGTTGAAATAAGACAATATTTGAATTGTAACCAATATATTGAGATTTAAAGGAAAGTTTCCAGAAGCCATACTCTAGAAGACAGGGTGAAATTCTACAGTGTGAAGTCTAAAATTATCTAGATATCTCTTTGTGGCTTTATTTTCTACTTTTGACCACGAGCATGTTTTTTATGCCCTGGCTTCTCCTCAGCTTGTATAGCTATTGTGGATTCTCTAGTTCTCTTTTCCTTCCGCATTTCTTTTCCATCTCATCCTCACTTCTGGCCCACCTTCAATTGCTTCTACTCATGTTCTAAGCCTAAGCACTTTTTCACCTGCTCCTGACTACTAAATTAGGAGGGAGCATCCAGTCTCTGTCTCCTTGTCTTACAGAAGTCTAAATTGAAGTCGTTACATCAAATACTGCGGAAAAGAAATGTTGTGTTAAACTATAATTATTAAAACAAAATTGCAGAACACTAAAATATTTTAGTAAGAATGACATTTAACACAGTTCAGTTATTCTAGTCAAAAAATCAAGGAACCAACCAGTTTTGATCTATGTCTCTCTGTGTTTCAGTCTGTCCCTGAAAAATACATGGCTTCCAGATTGGTAACTGAAGAACCCGCATGACACACAGGGCGGGAGCTGTGGAGCATCTGGATGACAGACGCTTAGGTATGTTTTCCAGGACTCCTGGGTAATGTCCCTCCATTGTTTAAAATTAACTATCTCTTTGTGCCTATCTAATGAAGGCCCAATTATTGGTCATAGACTACCTATATTCTTAATGATATGGCCTGAGTCCTTTTCAAGCATCTTCTGTAAGATCTCGCCCACACTCCTGAGCCAGGTCAAACCACTTGTAGCAGGTGTAGGATCCCTGAACATATCTGTACTCTTAGATCTCTGCACTTGTGAGTGTGGTCGCCTCAGCGTTCCAGACTCAGTTGTGGGGCCCTCTTCTTTAGAGCCTTCCCCGCCCACCCTGGGCATGTAGGAGAGCTCTCTTTGGTGCTACATGGCGCTCAACGCACTGAACTGAGATTGTTTGTTCCCATGTCTACTCCTCCACGAGACCATATGGCCCCTGTGTGATGTATTCTTATCTACAGCTATTAGGTAGACTCACCCTCTTAATGCAAAATAGCTTATGTTTTAGTAGCACATTACAGTCAAAGCTCTATCGTAATCACTAGTCTGTTTGACAAACAGCCAAAGAATAGACACTGTAGGTTTTATTAGCCCAATTTAACTTGAAAGATTAGGAAGTCTACAGATGTTAACTTTAGTCTCATTCCCAGTCCATTAAATCATGGCTGAAAAAGTAAGAAAAATATATTCTTCACACACACAAAAGGAAGCTATGCAGCTAGAAAAAATAAGGCATTTTCTAGAACTGTTGTCAGCTGAATAGGATTAAATAAAAGTTCACCTAGACCATGAACTGTGCTGTGAAGAGAGATGGTGAATGTGCTTTGATTTACTTAGAAAACTCTGAAGTCCCCTATTTCATCTCCAAGAAGGAAAAAATTCCCGCTCTGGCAGCGGCATCAAATTCGGGCCTTTCTGGTGAGGAATTCATGCCCTTCATAGGAGCAAAAACCACGGTTGTGCGTCAGCACCACTGAGCTTGGAACCTGTTTTCATTCCCAATGACAAATTCCACCATAGAACTATAGAACACCTCTGGAATTGAGACCAGGCACTCAGATGACATAATTTCCACAACCTGAGAGAAATGAGTGAAAGAAAGAGGAAGTGCTCTCAATACGCTAATTATTGTACCAGCCATAAGGATAACACCATTTACAGTCCTTTAATTTTCTTTTAAATTTATTTTACTATAGACTTAATGAAGTGTTAAGCCTGTGATTAAACTGTATTGAAACACAGAGATTGAAGCACCAAAGATCAGAGCCTGAGTTACACAAAACAGTTAATCTGAAGTACGGCTGCAGGGCTAACGCGGAGGTGAACTGGTTACAAAACAAATGGTGCTGGGAGAAATGTGCATTAATAAAAGGAAAACCTTACTCTGATTTCGAACTCTCACCACATCCCACCTTAAGTGCCAAATGGACAAGAAGTGAAAGATTTTAAAAAATCAGATCACAAAATATTAAAAACAGAATCCAGAATGTTATCTCTTAAAGGAACAAATCAATCATAATGGCAAAGGTGGATAAAAGGGGGACGGCCGTTCTTGTTTTACAAAAAAATGACACATCCAAGGTTTTTGAGAGTTGGGTCCAGGTCAGATTTTTCTTTGTGTTTCCGTGGTCTGACACAGTGAATAACATTTGATAGGTCCTCACCAAATAAGAAAATGTGTATTGACTAAATATAGAAATGAAACAATTATATAAACGTTAGATACTTCTGTACAATGAAACCCAAGAAAACTAAGATTAAAGGAGGAATTAGGGAACACCAGAGATAAATACGATGGGTGAGGTGAAATATCTAAACTGCGTGAAGAACCAGACTCATTAACAAAACCACATCCCGAAAAGGCAAGAGGCTTCGGGTTCACACAATATGGACCATAAAGGAGTGAACGATCCTTGAAAAAAAAGTCCGTTTCATTGGTAATTAAAGCAGAGAGGACACAAATTCCTGAGGTATCAGTTTTTACCTATCATTTTAGGAAAAAGATTAGGGAAATGCCCAAATACATGGCAGACAAATTTGTTGTCTTGAAACAACAGAAACCAAGGAAGAGTTTTGTGAGACAATTCTCAGCAACAACTAACTATCCTGTAAGTCCAAGGAGAGTACAATAGCAAAACTTCTAAAAATCAAAGGCTGCAGCAACAAAAATGGCAAACATACACCCTTTAGACCCCTACAAAAATGAATCTAAATTGTTATCCAAAAAGTAGAGAAAACATTATCTGTACACCATGATGAGCCCTAGGAAAGCACTGTGGCAACAGACGGGTATAATTGAAAAGAACTCCCCAAGTTTAAATATTGGCTAAGTGATAGAATTATTCATGTAATCTATTTAAAATTATTTAAAGATAAATTTTACCAAAAAATTACTGAGACTGACCGACACGTTCTTGAAATAGTAAACTATAAGGAAATGTTACTGCAGACTTAGCCATTTTAATATTTTTTTACAAGACTCAAAATATTATTATACTTGGAAACTCCCAGATATGTGTTTCTTTTGCAACTTCACCGGCAAAATTCTAGAATATTAGACAAGGTCATGCAGTGACCAATTCCTTTATTTTGCCGTGGAGGATCTGAGGTCCACAGGGTGAAACATTTAGCTCCTGACCAGGGAGAACAGCCCCTCCATCCAGTGTCCTCCCGTGACACACCAAGGCTCCAGTGGGCTGCAGATTTTACATCTGCAAAGTGGGTTCATTTCTGCGAAATCACTTAGTAATAAGAAAATGGAGTTTGGGATGTTAAACGATTCACAAGAACAGCGGCTCTTTCTCTTACTGCTGGTGGGGACCAGCATCATCAATGACTGTCCACAGCTGCCTTCAGAATGCGCTGACCCCCTTCAGCTTCTTTCCTCCCTGAACTCAAGTTCTCCTTCACTCGCGTACACGTGTGCAAATGCTTCCCTTACTATGGGAAAAAACCGAGAGAAAAATCTTCTTTGCAGTGTACTTTTTTGCTCATTCTTAGAAACATAAAAAATTTCTAGATTTATTTTTTTTCTCTCATTTGGAGAAAGCTAAGTTAGGTTCTCAAAGCATGCTTCTGAGAAACGAGGGTGTTAATAGGTGTTACATGGAAAAAGTTTCCATGGTGGAATACATTGGACTGTATTGGAAACAAAGCTGGACTGCTCAGGACTCAGGGCTGCAGGCGCTCCCAGAGCTGTCAACTGTCAATTTGTAATGGGATTTCATAGCGGAGCAGCCAGTATGTAGCCATCCATTTGGACACAGACCCTTCCTCTGTGGGAGCATCCTGGAAGACCTGGTTGTGTAGACATTTGGGAGATGCTGGTCTATATTATTATATATCCAGGTGACCCCTGCACTCGGGGCTAACACAGACCATTGGCCTGAAATCAATTTTTTTTGAGGGGGTAGCTCAAACTGTGTGAGCATAACTTTAATTTTTTGGAAGAGAAGAAATTTTTCTTTTCAAAACTTGTGAAGCAAACTGATGTTGGAGAAAATAAGTGGTTCAAAAGAGCTTTTACACGGGCATTATTCATTTATCTATTGATATTAAATAAAATTGAGTACCATAAGGAATTGATGGTAACCAAGGGAATCCATAATTTCTGAGGTTATTTTAGCACATAAGAAAGATAAGCCTGATTAAAACTCCTCAATTATGCATTTATTTCTCAAGCTTTGAAGAGAAACCGAAAGCACTTTTGATAAACGTCTTAATGATTTGGCCAGTATGGCAATTACGTGTGAAGTGAATTCACAATTAACTTCTGAATGTCAAAATAGTGTTGGGAAAACTGGACAGCCACATGCAAAAGAATGAAGGTAGACCATTACCTTACACCATACACAAAAATTAACTCAAAATGGATTCACGACTTGAAGGTAAGACCTGAAACCATAAAACTCCTAGAAGAAAACATAGGCAGTATGATCTTCGACGTCGGTCTTAACAGCATCTTTTTGAACACCATGTCTCGCCAGGCAAGGGAAACAAAGGAAAAAATAAACAAATGAGACTACATCGAACTAAAAATATTCTGCACTGCAAAGGAAACCATCAACAAAACGAAAAGAGAACCCACCAACTGGGAGAAGATATTTGCAAACCACATATCCGATAAGGGGTTAACATCTAAAATATATAAAGAACTTACACAACTCAACAACGAAAAAACAAACAACCCAATGAAAAAATGGGCAGAGGATATGAACAGACATTTTTTCAAAGAAGATATACAGATGGCCAACAGGCACATGAAAAGATGTTTAACTTCACTAAAATTTAGGGAAATGCAAATCAAAACTACAATGAGATACCACCTCATGCCTGTCAGAATGGATACTGTTAAAAAGACAAAAATTAACAAGTGTTGGAGAGGATGTGGAGAAAAGGGAATCCTCTTACACTGCTGGTGGGAATGTAAATTGGTGCAGCCACTATAGAAAACAGTATGGAGATTCCTCAAATAATTAAAAGTAGAAATAACAGAGGCCAGCCCAGTGGCATAGCAGTTAATTTTGCACATTCCACTTCGGTGGCCTGGGGTTCACCAGTTTGGATCCTGGGCATGGACCTACTCACTGCTCATCAAGCATGCTGAGATGGCATACCACATAGAAGAACTAGAAGGACCTAAAATTAGGATATACAACTATGTACTGGTGCTTTGGGGAGAAAAAGGAAAAAGAGGAAGATTGGCAACAGATGTTAGCGAGGGCCAGTCTTCCTCAAAAAAAAAGAAAGAAAGAAATACCATATGATCCAGCTATTCCACTTCTGGGTACTTATCCAAAGAACATGAAAACATTTTTTTGAAAAGATATATGCACCCCTATGTTCACTGCAGCATTATTCACAATAGTCAAGACTTGGAAGCAACTTAAATGCCCATCAATAGATGAATGGATAAAGGAGATATGGTATTTATTTACACAATAGAATACTACTTATCCATAAAAAAGATTGAATCTTGCCATTTGTGACAATATGGATGGATCTTGGGTGTATCATGCTAAGGGAAATAAATCAGAGGGAGAAAGACAATTACTGTATGACTTCACTCATGTGGAAGGTAAACAAACAAAGAAAAACATAGATACAGAGAACAGATTGGTGGTTACCAATTGGGAAGGGGGTAGGGGAAGGAGGAAAAGGGTAAAGGGGCACACGTGTACAGTGATGGATGGCAACTAGACTCTTGGTGGTGAACATGATGCAGTCTATACAAAAGTCAGAATATAATGATGTGCACCTGAAATTTATATAATGTTATGAACCAATGTGACCTCAATTAAAAAACAAAAAAAGACCAGCCATAAAGGAACTAGGCATCACTTTTCCTCTTAGTCCTGCATGTGAGTATGAAGTCAGCCCACCCGCTGGCACATGAATGATATTCTGGTCTCTGAGTGTCTGGCCTTGTTATAAGTAAGTTCACTTCCACTTGCTTCCACTTTCTCTTTGTTAACAAGGAAAAGAGAAAGTGGCAATTTTCACATGTGAATGCCCACTAGAAAATTCACCCTGTCTAAAAGTTAAAGAGACTTTTATCCAATATTGTACTTTCCTGAATTCATCATCATTTGTGGTATTAGTTAAAGCTTATTGGATGTCTCTTGGTAATAGTCCTACATACCATTAGGTTTTGTTTTTGTGAATCTTCAAGAACAGAATGAAACCTTCCATTTTCTTCGAGGTGGTCTCCACTATGGTTTATTTGGGCTTTGTTGGGTGGCCACAGTTGAATGGAATTCAACTAAGCGACTGATAATGTATCTTCCCTCAAAATCCATGGCTCTTGGCAGACATGGGGGCTCTGTGAACATTTCAAGTACAGGAAAGCCAACTACCACTGCAGAGAGACAATGACTATGATCAGAGAATGACTCACATCTGCAAAGGCAGCACGATGTGACCATGAAGACCACAGACTCAGAACACACCACACAGGGTGTGGTGTGGCCTTGGGCAAATCAGTCGCACTCTCTATGCCTCCCAGGGCTGCTATGAGAAGTACATGGGTTAACGTAGTAGAGGAATTAAAACAGAGCCAGGCATGCTGGAAACCCTGTGGGTATGCTATCCTTATTGTGTCCACTTAAATTACAATGAATTCCTTGGCTTTCTCTATAGGTATATTACTCATTTTATAATACCTTCCCCATTACAATAAGAGGTGAATCTTAAATCTGTTACCTCCTTAATCTAGTAAATGTGTCCTTATGCTGCACTGCTAGGATGGTTCTTGGCTCAGGAAGAAATGGTACCCTATTAAACAGATAACCCTACTAAACTGTTTTTAGAAAAAGTGTGGAGTAAGTAACTAAAGCAACCAGGTTCAGGTGAAAAAAAAAATCTTAAATATGCTTACAAAGACTATCTTCTATAGAATTAATCTTTAAAATATGATATATTTACTTAAATTAATTTTCAAATCAAATAGGAATATGGCCAGAAGCATCACTCGTGATCAGAATTAGTCTGAATGTGCAATTTCAAAAAAACAATCCTTCTTTCTCTATGGGCTGTGCTTGGGATGGTACTTATGATAAAAGCATGAGAAACCTTTGCTTTAATCAACTATAACACCCAGCCTATTTGATTATTCACTCAACCAACCAACATTTATTGACCATAAACAACAAGAGGAGCTGTGGAGATTCAAAGTCGAAAACACAAGGGTTCTCACTCCCCAAAACCTTAGAACATGGAGGGTGTTACACGCAATAAATTGTAAGATAATAATGTAAAGACGAAGGCCAGGCACTCCCCAAGGCAGCACTGGATTTCCTAGGAGGCCATAAGCTCCCGGTTCTCATTTACAATGTGTCTGTGCTGTGCTTTTCACGCTGACCCGAGATGCGTCCTCACAAGGAATATGTTGCCTTTTGTCTGGATTATTTAAAGTTATATAAGAGCCATTCTATTCCATACTTAGGATTTTCAAAAGCCTCCATGTATGAAGACAGCTATGGATATACTATCAAGAGGACTGCAACACGGGCAGCCTGCACAATTTGATTGTAAGAACAAAATAGGAGATATCAAAACAATGCGTGACTTGAAGCAGACCCACATGGGAAAGTGCCCTGCGTCTAAAGGATGCACAGGCATCCAGAGGGATGCACCCCCCTCTGGACTCAGGGATGCTCCAGGGTGAAAGCAGGGCTCTCTTTCATGGGGAGTGCTCATGACTATGTCTCACCTGCATATGTTACTTTTTATTTACCTTCTATGAAGTTCTATGTCCTGGAGAACTGTGGAGAATGGAGAATGTAGGGTTTCCATGGAACAACATTCATGAATATTTAGCTAGTTCATATTGGTTTCTATTTAAGTGGTATGATTTGATAATTCCTTTTAACTTTACTTTTTAAAAAAATAAATATCACAGATCGCATCTTTTATGAATAGATTCCAAATATGGTGAGACCAAAGGTCAAACCTGTCCTCAAATGTCAGGAAAGAGGACAAAACCAATACAATACATTAAAACAACTTGCAGGAGAGCAAAACAAGCTGATTAAATCCAAGACCTAGAATTTTAAATGATTTAAAAATAAATAAAAGGAAAGCAATGAATGAGAATGTCTCATCCTTTTTCATTGGTGAACTGAGAATCTCATATTGTCCTACATGGGCAGTTCCAGAAAACATGAAAAAGAAGATCTAATCACCTAGTAATGCAGTCCTAGGAAGAGTAGAGAAAATAGTTCACAAATACACTGAGAATGTAACCATTTATAAAAATTTAAAGGCTTGGAGTTCTTAGGTTTTAAACTAACAGGCTTTGCTATTTTGAAACATGTTTTCAAGGGCATCAGTTTGTTTATCCACTATTTAAAGCCCTCTGTGTGTGCGTGTGTGTGTGTGGATGTGTGTTCTGGATAGAGAGAATCCAAAGACATTACTTACATAAACTCTGCAAGTGAAATAACAAAGACGAACATAGTTTCTGTGCAGCATTGAGCACAACCATGGCACTAAATGATAAATTATCACAGTAGATAAAATACCACACGGATCATGCTGAAGGTAAGACAGGCCTTTCCACTCAAACCAGATGACACATGAATGTCCACTATCCCCAGTTTTATTTGATGCCTTTCCAGGAGATTAATTTCATCAAATAAAAAAACAAATAAGATAAGAGATATAAATATTGAAATTATTATGAATTATAATATAATTATAAATTATCATTATTCGCAGACATGATCATCCATATGGCAAAAAAAAAACAGAACAAAAGAAAAGATTATTAAGAGTGTTCAATTAGTTGGCCTATTAGAAGCTATAAATACTGAAATTAAGAATCTTTCCTATATATCATAGATAATTAGTTAGAAAGTATAATTTAAAAAAATAAAAATCCATTTACAGAGCTAAAACATATAAAATACTCAGAAATTAACAATAAATGTACAAGGCTTATATAAAAAAACTATAGGATTTTACTGATGTATAGGGAAAATATCACACAAATATATTTCTAAATGTACAATACAATATTCTTGGATATGAAGGCTTGGTATTGCAGAGAATCAAAATTAGTGTGGATCTAATCAAAAGTGGCACTTTGGAGAAACTGAATAATTCAGTGGGGTTGGAGAGAAGACAGCAAGGCATAGAGGGGGCTCTTATGGGATCATGGCAACAATATTTACAGTGTCTTCCCAGAAGAGAATGAGGGCCCAGCACAGTGCCATGTGTCCTTTTGGCTGTCAAATATATAACATGTGTACTGTCTGAAACCTGGGGCTATTCCCCATTATGTTACAATAATCATGTTTAAAAACGAATAAATCTGGGCATTAAATTATTTATACATTCCAACAGTTCTGCAGAGAGATATTTATTATTTGCCTTCACAGTTTAAAAATTTACATTTTATCTTATATTTGAATATGCCTGTTAAAAGTCATTGAGAAGGCAAAAAAAAATTACTAAATAATATCTAGCTTCTAATACGTGCTTTGAGGCCAAGCTTAATCATAATCCTGCCCTTTCCTCCTGCACTGTTAAAAACCAACAGGAACAAAAAAATCAATAATGGGAACAAAACGCTCATCTATTTTTAAAAACAAAGAATGAACAATGATAAAAGTTAAATATTAAAAAAAAGTTAGTGAATTCAGACAGACTATTTTCTATCATTGTTCTGCATAAGAAACATACTTGAATACCTTCAATTCAGGCTCATTCAGAAGTCTGAAGGCCATAAATATCAAAAGATAATGTTCAAAATGCCACTGAATGTCACACATGTGCATAAAAGACGAGCACCATGGAAAGAAACTCAGGCAGTTACTTCAGGATGGAAAAGAGATAAAGGCTTTTTAAAGTGGCATTTTCCCCCTTACACTATAAAATTTTTGTTACTCATTTTTAACTGCTTTTGAAAAAAGGAAAACATTTAAAAGGCAGAAAAGTACAGAAAAAAATAATACAACAAAGACCCATGAACTTGCCATCCACATCTATAAAAACGATGTAAACAATTACTGAGAAACAGACCTGCTTCCTCTCTTCCCAGGGGCAACGGGCAGCCAGCCTTTCCTGTACTTTTACCATCTCCGAATAGTACCATGAACAAAATGCAGCGCTGTTCTGTACGCTTTAATTGTACAAAACAGCATCCTACCATATACCCAGTATTCAGCAATTTGCCGTTTTTCACTCAGTTTGATGTTTTGGATGTCTGTCTGCTAGAATAAATAGACCTACTTCACTTTAGTGACCTCTGATTAATATCCTTGTCGGTGGATATACCATAAGCTAAGCATCCATTTCCCTACCAATGGACACTTACTAGTTGCTTGCAATTGTTTGCTATTATAAATGATGCTGAAATGAATGTTCTGGAACCTGTCTCCTTGGGGATACGCACTGAAGTCTCTCCAGGTAGATCAAGCAAATGACATGTCTGCCTCAAAGGTAAGCATAATTATATCTTTCTAATGTAATTATTCTAATTTTCACCCCAACAGCAGTGTACCAGTTCTCATTCACTCCTGTGCACTCCCATTTCAGGTACGCCAGACTCTTAAAATATCACCAGTCTGATGGCTGTGTGATTGAAACCCCTTGTAATAATTTGCATCTTTCTGATTATTAGGGAGGCTGAGCATCAATTCCTCTGTTTATTTGTCATTTAGATGCACTCATTGAAAAATACAGTTCACATCCTTTCCATATATATGTATATGGAATATATATATACTTCATGATTTACAGGACAAAGAACTTTTATCAGCTGTATTCATTGCAAACATTTTCTCCTGGTCCTGACTGTTTCTTCACTTTTTTAAATGGTGTCTTTAAACAACTGACATTTTAAATTTTAACATTCTAAAATTATCAATCTTCTCTTTTTCGTTAGTACTTTTTGGGTCTAACGTTCTCACAAAAGCATGTGCCATAAAGGAAAAGATTTAAAAATTGAAGCACAGACTTTTTCCGTCATTGTTCTGCATAAGTACTGCTGGTGGGATTATAAATTAGGGCAGCCACTGTGGAAGACAGTATGGAATTAAAAATCAATTTAAAAATAGAACTACCACATGACCCAGCAATCCCATTTCTGGGTATATATCCAAAGGAAATGAGAACTCTATGTCGAAGAGATATCTGCATCCCCATATTCATAGCAGCATTATTTACAGTGGCCAAGACATGAAAACAACCTAAGTGTCCGTCAATGGATGAGCAGATAAAGAAAACGTGTGGTGTGTATATATGAATATTATTCAGCCATAAGAAAAGAAGGAAATCCTGCCATTTACAACAACATGGATGGACCTTGAGGACATTATGCTAAGTGAAATAAGTCAGATAAAGAAAGACGAATAATGTATGATCTCACTTATACATGGAATCTAAAAAAAAAAGAAATTCATAGAAAAAGAAATCCGATTTGTAGTTACCAGAGGGGAAGATGGGAGAGAGAAAATTGGAGGAAGGTGGTCAAAAGGTACAAACTCCCATTACAAGATAAATAAGTCCTAGAGATGTAACATACAACATGATGACTATAGTTAACACTGCTGTATGGTGTACAGGAAAGCTGTTAAGAGAGTAAATCCTAAGAGTTCTCACCCCAGAAAAATTTTTTTTTCTTTTTCTTTTTTTTCATATCTATACGAGATGGTGAATGTGAACTAAACTTATTGTGGTAATCATTTCACGATATATCTAAGCCAAATCATTATGCTGTACACCTTAAACTTTGTGGTGATGTATGTCAATTATAATTCAATAAAACTGGAAAAAAAATTGAAGCACAGAATGTTAAAACCTTCTATATGACAAAAGTTACCACAGGCTAAAATTAAGGCTTGATACACTGGAGCATACATTTACGACCATAATAATGGCTCAAATAATACTTATTAAAAACAACTTTGATGCAAATATATTTGCATATTTATTATTTATTCATTCATTGATTTTCATTTTATTAATTGTGTATTTTCTAGAGCATAGGTTCCATGATGCTAGGGATTTTTAACTATTTTATTTATTTCTGTTGAACTGTTCCAGGCAAATAATAACCTGTCTCTGAATATTCATTGAATGATGAATGAATTACTGCATCTTAGGGATATATAATAAATGTGTGCAAAAATTTATATATGAAGTTGTTCATTATAGCATTATTTATAAAATTGAAATATTGCAAATTATATAAATGTACAGCTTTAGGAAGCTGGTTAAGTAAACTGTTCTTTATCTGAGCTGCCCAATATGGTAGCCATTAGCCACAGATGATTGTTAAGCACATGAAATGTGGCTCGTGTGGCTGGGGGACTGAATTCTTATCATATTTAACTTAGATTTAATTTTGAACAGCCATGCGTGGCTTGTGGCTAGCGTATTGGACAGAACAGTTCTAAATCGTTAAGACTAACACAATCCAAAGAATTGGTTGCATTCATTTGAATTTTCTTGCTGATTTTAGTATCCAAGATCTGTGTATGTCTGTCCGTGTGTGTGTAAAAGTAGGAAGATGATTCTCCTGAATTGAACTAGAATTTAAACTGAGTCCTGCTATGAAAAGATATGTGAAAATCATACAACCAACATATATTTACAAGACACAAATGCAATATTCCTGAAATAAATTATACATGCTTGGAAAGTATCTAACCCTCCTATTTTAAGAGCAGCTTTTAAATTTACTTCCCATATATTTAAATTTAAAATGCTTTTTGCCTATGCACATATAAAATTTAAATAAATATCCATAACGTACAAACAGATACCAAATAAAGTGGATGTTTTCTATTTGAATTTAAGCAATTGAATCTACATAATGAACCAACTTTTACCAATTTAAAAGCAAAAGGTCTGAACAATTTGCCAAAATGGTGCTCCTACCCCAAAATACAAACAAGCTGAAGAGCAAGTGCTACTTAATTTTCATAACTTTTCATAGAATAGGTACTTGAAAGCAACCATTCAAATATACAGTAGGCATTCAACAAATATTTATTGATGGATGAAAGGCTGTAACTGAGTGGAAGACGCATCTCCCTCCCTGTACAAGAAACTTTCAAGGAAGAGACCCCTACGGGATACAGGCGGATTCAACAGGGCCATCACATAACAATGAACTGGACACATGACTTGAAAGAGGTATTTTTTAAAACAGTTCAAGTACAGAAAGGCACACAGGTGAATCAATGCACACCCATGTACCTACAAAGAGGCCTGATTTTATGAATTGACTTTAATTTATTTTTATTTTTTTTTTGGTGAGGAAGATTGTTGCTGAGCTAACATCTGTGCCAATCTTCCTCTATTTCGTATGTGGGATGCCGCCACAACAAAGCTTGATGAGCAGTGTGTAGGTCTGTGCCCGGGATCTGTACCCGCGAACCCCGGTCCGCCAAAGCACAGTGCACAAACTTAACTACTATGCCTCCGGCTCAGCCTCTGAATTGATTTTAAAAGCGCCACTTCCTCCCATTGCAGCATCTTGGGAGGGGAGACCATGATGACTCCTGAGAAGCTGAGAGAGGACCAGGTGGGGAAGAAACTGCAGGATGGTTTTCAGCCATAGTCCTGGTTTCTTCACATATTGGGGGATGGTCGCTGACTTCTTTGGATATCTAATTAAAACTGTTGAAACATTTGAATATAAACAAAAATATTTCATAGAATTTCAGAAGATTCCTGAGACCCCATGAAATCTATCATGAACCCCTGCTCTAGGCTTGAATGTCCCGCTAGCGTCTGATACCTGATGGAAGCCTGGAGCGGCAAAGCAAAGGTGGGTTTGACCCAATACCCTCTCTTCTGGGACTTCGAAAAACTGATGATGAAAGAAGTTGGTCTGGTTACCCAGCTGACATCATTTTTGGCCTTAAGAGATCAAATCTGAACCCTGTAGGCTTACAAAGAGCTTTGTACATATATGTTTTCAAATGAACCACAGTATAGAAATGCACATGTGTTAACCAAACCCCGCCCAGATCCTATTTACAGCAAGTAAACATTTGGTGATTGCAATTATAGTCAAATATGTACTTCCCGTCCCCAAATAACCGCTTCTTTATTAAGAATAGCATATTGTCTTCATTACAGTTAAAATGCAAAAATATGTTCACTCTAGAATGCCATTGGAACACTCGAGTTCTCTCATGCAGAACAAAAGTGCTCAGATTTATTAACGTTTTTATGAAAAACATCAAGGCAAATCCCTTTATTTATTTATTTCTAATGTGAAAGAAGAAGAATGTAAATTTAAGCATATTCGAAATTTGACTAATTTTCTTTTCTACAGATAGCCTTGGCATAACTAGTTTCAGCATTGAAATAACTAGTAAACAAATTTATATTTATTTGCTTATTTATTTAAGCCTGACTTTTTTATCTGATGCTTTTTTACTGACACATGATGATTGAACGGCTTGTTTTTATTTGCCAACTTCTAAGCCCTCCATGTTTCTTAAATAGTTTATGTCATAGTTGGATTTTCATAGTAACACTAGCAAGAACTCATCATTTGTCACGCCTTCTCACTTTTACTATTTCCTCATATTTTCTTTCGGATTTTGAGAAAGAAAGGGAGGGCCACTCTCGTGCTTCTACCTCTGTGCACCATGGGTGAATATCCTTGGTAACAGTGCTCTGAATCACTACAGTGGGTCCAGGGGCCACCATGCACTGGCTGGGAAAAGTGCACCCATCATCCTTCTAACAGAGGTGTTCCTGTGTGTCCTGTGGTAGAGTGCCCCCCTCACCAAGCCCTGGGCCAGCCCACAGTTACCAACCGCTCTGCACTCTCTGGTTCTGATTTCATGCTCACCATGCTCCCCTCAGCTATTGGAAGGGATACTTTCCTTGTCTGAAGGGTCTTTACAACACCTCCTGAAATGACGTATCCAGGCCCAACTGAGTTAAGTTTTATTTTTAGACCAGATAGAGGGGAGAGGTCAGATGAGCTACTGTTTTGTAGTGTGACCACTTTTCCTTCCTGGAAAAGCTGATAATAAGACCTAGAACTTCCCTAACACAAGCTGAGACTTCTCAACAGATGCTTAAGACCAAAGAACACACCATTAAAAGAAGAGGATGAAAGAATCCTATTGCATTTCAGTGATGATTCATGATCTCTGAAATTCATTAGGGGGGAATGTTCTATGTCTTAACTGTTCTGGTGTCTACATAGGATCACAGATTTGTCAAGACTCATCGAAATGTATGCTTGAAATGGTGCATCTTATTGTATGCAAACTTTACCTCAATAAAGTTCATCTGAAGTCTTAGGGGAGCACAGGTTGTGGGGGCTGCTCGCCTTGTGACAAGGGCCCTTAGGTATGCTCTTCCTTGGCCTTCTTACTAGGTCCCAAGAAAGGGCCACTCCCAGGAGTGGCCGAGTGGTTGGTTAAAGGCCTTGAGGTTTGACCAGCACTGCACTGGCCCTTTCCTTCATGAGTAGGATGAAGGGTGGGCAACAGAATTTCATCCCATTAAAAAAGAATAATAATAAATAATATATTGTAATTAAAGTATTTAAGAATACTAGATACCAGTTCTAAATCTTTAGTATGAGTGGGTTACGATACGGAAAATATATAATCTTTAAAAATGTTTTAACTTCTGAGATCTCCTAAAAGTTAATAAGAAGGCTAATCTATTCTGGTACATTTTTCATTGAAAAGAATAAATAATAAAATATTATAAAGGAGAATCTATGTAAGAATGCATCTTTCTAACATCTAACTTGGATCACCAGGCTGAAAAGGGATTTCTGGGGACTGGAAGAAGCTATAACAGAACATTTATAAAATTTGTTACATTCAAGAAATATTTCTCAGGAGATTAAGCTGTATTATATTGCAAGGCTTCCAAGCATGTGGGGCATAGGGGGTCCAACTTCTGCTACCATTCTTAATAAAGGTATCTGGGCGATTTTATTTGCTTAGAAAGAAAAAAGCAAAGGTCTGCAACAAATAAAGACTCACGCTCGTTAGTCCTGGCACACGCAAAGATGTTGGAAGAGAGTCTGTCAACCATCAAAATACCGCTTTTCACTGATGAAAGACTTGGAATCCAGATGCTCATCTCCAGAGAGATTTTTTAAAACAATGTAATTAAAATATGGATGAAGGAGAAAAGTTTGTTTTTCTTTCTCCTAACAAGCCAGTTTATTTAAAGAGGTTAAAACCAGTACTTCAGCTGGTTTCATGAGAAACGGCCTCCTCTAAGTCTAATAGGACACTCTATTCATGGGCGCCATTATGACAAATGTATTGCTCCTTCCAATCAATAGCTCTATTAAAATCCACCTCCATATGTTACGGGATTCTCATTAAGCTACTGACAGTAACATTTTAACTAAATGGTATAGCTCCTCATTGATTTTAGTATTTCAGCTAACTTATTGTTCAGGTAATAAAATTAAGTATATAAAGCAAACATAAATAGTACATCTCTCATAAACTTAACCTAGAAAAATAATACAAGATAATAGACATAATTTTAGACAAGTGAAGTCACTGAGTGGCTTTCTAAGGTATCTTGGACTTTCGTAGGGTTCTCCAACTCTTTTTCAACCAGTTACTTAATAACTATATACTGGGCATTCAAAGGTACATACACAGTAGTAAGGAATGGAAAATTTTTATAGCCAGCAATATCTCTTGAAATAAACTTTCTCCAAAATATGATTTTCCAGACTTGAGAAGAAGATTGACACTACTTGTGTTTAGATACCAGCGTTGGCAGCCCTCGGTGATCACTGAACCTTTGGGAATCTACTAGTGTTTGGCACACAGTGGACTTTCTGAAATACTTTTGAACAGTAAAAGGACACATGAATAAGCACACATTAATTACAGTCATGCGCTGCATAACGATGTTACAGGCAGTGACAGACCACATATATGACGGCGGTCCCATAAGATTAGTACCATGTAGCCTAGGTGTGTAGTAGGTTCTACCATCTAGGTTTGTGTAAGAACACTCTATGATGTTCGCACAACAACGAAATTGCCCAACGACGCATCATATCCCTGTCATTAAGCAAGGCATGACTGTATTCTTAAAAGAAAATCATAGACATTATTATCTGCAAACACTTGATTTGTGGGTCTTTAGATAGAAGCCTGGACCTTTTTCATTGAAAAAGAGAGACAGTGTGATGCAAAGTAAGAACGTGGACTTTGACAATTTGGAAACTTTGTCATTTCAATTCTCTGAACCTCAGTTTGCCAATATTTAAAACGGGATAATAATATTTATTTTATACACTGTCCAGGGGATTAAAAGAACTGTGAACATAAATTGCACAGTCCCTGAATCCTAACCATCATGAACTCAGAGTGGTTTTCCTTCCTTTGCTTCTCCCATTCTCAAATAATATCTTTAACACCACAGATATAGTGAAATGTGATACGATGAAGACTGATCCTTGAAGACACACTTTGCAGAAGGTTTTGAATTTGATGATATCTGGAGGTTAAGATAAAACAAAAAAAAGAAATACCTAAATCTATGGGTGAGAAGTCAAGAAATATTTGTCAAAGCTGGTGACTCTTGAGCTGACTTAAAAGATGAATAGGAATTCTGTGGGCAGAGAGAAAAGAGCGGGCAGAGAACAGAGACAATCTCATGAAGTACCAACATAAATTTCCAGAGGCCCCAGAGAGCAGGGTGGTTGGGGAATTTTTAAACAGATTAGTGTGGCTGAGAAGTTGAGTGTGAATGGAGTGGTGGGTGACGATGGTGGGCCTGTGATAGCACGCTGAAGCATGTGCTGTCTCAGGTAAGTGATGAGGGGCCACCAACGTGTGATGCTTGGGAGTTGACTGAGCCTGGATGCAGGGAGATGAAACACAGGGATGCCAGTTATGGGGCATCCAGTATGCCTCCAGGATAACAGAGGGTCAGGATAATAGAGTTCATGGCTAAGAGGGACATAGACATATCAAGGAGTGTTATCAATAGGCTTGGTCATTGACTAGTTGACAGAGGATGTCTAAAGAAGGATGTTTATTCCAAGTAGTTCATATAAATGCAATTTTCACTTCAATGTCACAAATGTGGGTTGGAATCACTGCCATAAGATCTTCCACAGAATAAGGGTCAAAGTCCAATTTTTCCCAGCCATGCTCAAACCAGCATCATGTTTCTTATCGAATGATACTCCTGGGGACAGGTATTTTTGGATCCAGTATACTGTTAATGGTTAACTGTCTCAGTAATAAGTATAAGCGTATTTTGTAACAAAATTGGGATATATTATTTTTGAACTTGAAAAAAATAATTTCTTGGTCAGTTTCACAGAAACAAAGAAGGTCTGAGTTACAGTTTTAATTGTCAGAAAGTTCCTGGTTGTCATTTAAGGGAAAAGTGATCCACTCAGTTCTCTACAGAGAATTTCACAGAGTCATTGTGGGCAGGGCTTAACCTGCATTCTCACTTTTAGAACTCTGGAATGTCAAGGAGGGACTTCAATGGTTCTATTCGAAAAAAGTTTCTAAGGTCTCAAGAAAACAGTAGAGAGACGCAGCAGCCAGTGGTGTGGCCACTGAATGAGGGCATTCTGAGTCCCAAAAGGTAAGATGTGAAGGAAAGAAAGGTGGAGGTGCTCCAGGTAGCCTTACCCGAAGCAGGAGCTGACTGAAAGTTTGGGTCTGTTCAGGACACCGTAGATACTAGCAGGAGAGAGACGCATCTATGCATGTCTATGCATAGGGCTCACGGGCTCCCCAGCCTCCTGCCTGGTGACTACATCTAATACACCTGATGATAAGAAATTTGAAGGCAAAACAGTCAGTCTACTTTGTAGGGCCCTACAAATGAGAAATGAGTATTGGTCACTTAAAAATCAGACTATCACAATTTGGCCAAAAGAGTCATAAACACATGGAAAGAACTCTTCAGATTTCAGAGGTGATGGAGGGAAGATCCAGCAGCAAAGGAACATTTGCTTAGGAAAGAATTTGTCTTTAGAGAGCAAACTGCAGAAGCCTATGGGCATGAGAGACCCAGGTATAGTAAATTGTACTGTTGTTTCCAGATGTTCACTGTACCATCCTGCGGGAAAATACCTTTGTGCTCCATTCCACTGCCTTCAAACTTGGTCGTGTGACTTGCGATGCCTCTCCTATTAAGAAAATTATATTTCTCTTCTCAGCTAACATAAAGTTTGGCCAACGACTATCAGGGAAAGTGACATGGGCCACTTCTGAGCAGAAGTTTTAAGCGACAATGTGTGACTGCCATCTCTCACTTCCATTTGCTGTAAGCCCAGCAATGTTCTAGAAGGGAATGCCCTCTCAGCCTGGAATCTGAAGGAAACGGGATGTAGAGAGAACTGCAGCCAATTATCCATGATGGAAACGTAATGTGGGCAAGAAGCATACCTCTGCTGGAAGTCACTGCGATTTCATGATCATTTTTTATGGCAGCATAATCTCACCTGTCCTGATTAATATGCCAGGTTCACAGCATCCATGGTCCTTTGTAGAGTTATAAAATAATCCCACTGGGACAGAGCTCATGGCTGTTATGTTGGCTTTATGAATGCCTTTCTAACTTTTTTTTCAGCATTGTTATCCTCGCCTACAAAACTGCCACCTGTAATTATTTGTTGCTGACTGCAGATGCAGCGAGAACCACTCAGCCCTCGGCGTTCACTGCACATGAATGCGACCAGCCTACCATTGTTCCTCCCAGGGCAAGCAACAAAGGAGGACAAGTAAATATTACGGTCGCATGTTTATTTTTAATTTCACAAAGCTCATTTACATGAAAATCACAGATGGCTTTGGGGTTCTAGGCAAGTTGCCAAGAAGATTCTTTAGGGCCTAAAGTCTGGACACGCAGTCTTGACTGGACTGCACTTTGAACATATTTCAGTGATTAAAATGCTGGAGCCTGAGGAAAGATTTGCGATCCATTGCTATTAAGAAGAAATATTAAAGTTACTGGCAAAAGCTAAGACGCTAATAGCTTGCTCTTGAAGGGACGGAATAATTAGGGGCCACCAGCGCAAGACTGAAGTAGCAGCAGTTTATGCAAACAAACATTCAGCTCAAGTGGCGTATAGGTTCGTGGTGTAGATGGTCGGCCAGCTGTCCTAACCCAAATCCACAGCAAATCTTCATTCCTGCATAATCATTTCTATGCGGGATTTTATTTTCTCACCCAATTTTTAATTATTAGTTTTTATATTTTGATATATATATAATTTATAACATATTATATAAATATATTTTACAAAGTAGATTCATTATGATTAATTTAAGCAGACAATGCTAATTTTTTCTATTTTTATTTTTAAGAGAAAAATCAATTTATGAAGAAATCACTGATTTAGACAAACTTGAGTTGCTCACATTTGAATTTCCAGGCAAAACTGTCTCCATAATTTAGAAATATTTCTTTGCTGCAAGCCAGAGGTGATGTGTTTGTTTAATCTGGCCCTACAAGAAAATGGAAAACAGTTTCACAAATGCTGCTCCTTGCTGTCAGCTTCAGCCACAAAATGGGCATGTGTCAATCAAACCAGTGATAGTTTCATTTCAGCTGTGCATGGACACCAGAGAGAGAATCTGAGACTTTAAGAAACTTCCTTCCATGGAATTTATGAAGAGGGAGCAGCATGCTGGGGCCACTCCCATCACAAAGATCATGCATTTCAGAATACGAGGAAACAGAGTAACCTTATCCATGGCCTTCACCAGTGAAAACAGCCAGTGAGAAAGGCCTCTCAGTAAGAACCGTTGCCTGTGGTCCTCCAGCAGGAGGTCTGTTATGGTGAGGGCGAGTGGAGGATGGCCTGTATTTTCAAAAACTAAAGCGACTGAAAATAGAAAGCAGGTCAGCACCAGCTGACTTACCTGCTCAGTGCACAATGCTCTATGTCGGCTCTAAGGGGGCGTGGCTTAAGATCCACCTGCTCAGGATGGGGGATGCCAGGTC
This sequence comes from Diceros bicornis minor, assembly GCF_020826845.1. Taxonomy (NCBI): domain Eukaryota; kingdom Metazoa; phylum Chordata; class Mammalia; order Perissodactyla; family Rhinocerotidae; genus Diceros; species Diceros bicornis. Next base: position 56,121,789 of record NC_080759.1, read on the forward strand.
TATGACTGGTAATGAGGAACAAGAAGGCAGACAACTCAGAAGCTGTCTCATTTTGCATGCTTGTTAGAAATTCCTGGAAAGCACAACTTTGTGCTTATGCTGAAGAACCAGGGGCACCCTGCAGGCTCTGGCTCTCCCCAGGCAGGCACACCTGCAAGACTCAGACCAGGATCTGCTCCAGTAAACCTTAAAGAACCTTCTGGACTCTGTTACAGCCTCCCCACTCATGCCACCCAGCCCCCGAGCTCAACTCCAGCAGCATGGACGGAAATCACACTAGCATAGTTATCCAAGTATTGTCTGTCTCGTCCACTAGGTTTCGAGTTCACCGAGGACACATAATAGTTCCCAACCTGAGTCACTATCAAAAGGACATATGATGAGAAAATGAATGAAATGAGGAAGCCAGGGGCCTCATGGTCTTGTTTCTATCCACTGCCAGGTGCGACATTCCCAGCCCTTCCCTTGAGGAGACATCCTATTAACATGCATCTTCTTCACAAGCAGCAGCAGTGTGAGGTTTTCACCACTTGGGAGTGTGCAGAAATAGCACATTCTGGAAGCAAATCCCAGTCTCACAAGCCCATGGAGCTTAAGGTTGAGTAGGCAGATAGACATTGAACAAACACAAGAGGAAATATGTACTTGAAATGATGCAAAATCTTTTATGGCGAATGCATAAGGGGGTTAGGAGAAGGAATGACAGGGCCTACTTGGACTGTGGAGGAGTCAGGTTTCTCTAAGGAGGTGACAATTCAAGCTGAGATTGGAGGAAGGAGAAGGAGCCAGGGGACACACCAGGTGGACAAGCTTGGTGCACCCTGTGAACCAAGGAGGACAAGAGGCCTGAGGCCAGACATGCAGGGAGAATGCCACAGGCCACTAAGGGCTTTGCAAAGGAGTTTTGGTTTTAGTCTAGCGGGTTACGGATTTCAAGTACAATGGGTGATGCCCTCTGGTTTACAAGCTCACCTCTGAGTGGAGAAGGAACTGTGGGAAGGAAGCAAGAGCAGAGCTCCTCGGTATACTCTGGAATGACCAGATGTGAAATGTGATTACATGGGGACGAGGGAAGGGGCATCGCTGGCTGTGGGGCACAGGGGCTGGAGTCAGCGTGCCTGGACTAGAGTCCGACCTCCACCACGTACACACTGTGCGGCCGTGGACAAGTCACTTGATCTCTCCAAGGCTCAGTTTTCACATGCAGACAAAGGAGGAAGGAATATTATGACCAAGATTAAGTAAGATGAAACAGGTTAAACACCTTGGAATAAATAAAGTGAAACATGTTAAACATAGTAAGCCCCAAATAAATGCTGTTGTCAGTCATTCTCTCTGTCGTTGTCATTGTATCTATTCATGCGTTCTCACTCACTCAAGGCCTACTCTGGGCATGGCACTGTGCAAACAAAGATCTCTCAAGAAATGTTAGATGAACTGGATTTCTTTTCTGTCTTGTACAGGTAAGACCACAGGGATCAGTACAGGAAAATGTCAGCTTAATTAGTGTGCATTTAAGGCACTTTACACCTTGTAATGGGGGAGGCTCTATGGTGCTGTTATTTTATAGATGAAGGGCGGCAGAGACAGGAGGAAGAAAGCTTATCCTTAATGGATAGCTTCCCAAGACAGAAAAAGTGAATTTCTGCCAATGGTTCTGGAAAATAATAATTTGGAAGTAGAAATTTCCTCAAGCTTTTGCAGTGATCCCCTCTGAAAAGACTGAGCTCACAGACCTCACTTGAAGCAGCTGCGGCGGCTCCGATAACACCTCCAATCTCCGGGCCTTCAGTAGCTATGGCTGAGCTGCGAGGAGGCGGGGACTACCAGGGAAGGGCAGTCGCCGAGAAGAACGAATGAGCAAAAGGGCGCTTATCAGCCGGACTGGAGCCCACTGATTGTGACTGAAGGATTACGATGCCATGTCACCGGCGAAATGACCTTCAGGAGAAGCAACTGCCCTTTGAAAGGACAAGCCCACTTCTCCAAGCACAGAAACTTGGGTACATTTAAAACAAATATAGTGGAAATGAACCACTTTTCTAAGCTCCGATTTCTGTGACTATTGGGGTTGGGTAGGATGGATCTGGAGGGCTTGCTTGTTTATTCCCTAGAAACTTCTGTGAGCCTTCAGAATGGAAGGGGCATTTATTCCTCTGCTTCACAGGCATACACATCCTCCCACAACCAGGTCTTTCATTAACAGGGAGGTGACATTTCCCTGATTTCTAAGTAGCCAGGGCGCCAATTCACCAGGAGAGAACAGGTTCTCTAATAAGCTGCTTTTCTTTTCCATGTAGACACAAGAAAGGCAGAAAGGGATCACGTTAGTGGACGCTGAACTTGGTAGCTAAATCAGTATGGTTCAGAGAAACACGATACAGTGGGCCATGGAAGGACACTGGGAGGCGAGGCCTGCATCTGCAGTAGCCAGCTGCCTAGGTGACACCCAATATTCCCCTCCTGCTGATGGTCACATCCCTGCGGTACCCCTACCCCTTGGGTGCGGCCTGGATCCCGTGACCTGCTTCAGTGACCAGAACGTGCAAAACTGGTAGGTCAGGTGTCACTCCCAAGATGAGGTTACAAAGACCACGACTTCTGTCTTGCTCATAATTTCTCTGTTGTTGATACTCTGTTGCCCTGTCTCTTGCTTGCTCTGAAGAATCCAGTGCCATGTCGTGAGCTGCCTTGTGGAAAGGGCCAAGTAGCAATGAACTGAGTGAGGCCACCAGCCAACAGCTCATGAGAGACTGAGGCCCTCAGATCAACAGCCCATCAGGAACCGAATCCATTCAACAACCATGTGAATGAGCGTGGGTCCTTCCCCAGCAGAGCCTTAGGATCTCTTAGTCCCAGCCAACACCTCAACCACAGCCTTGAGGCAGACCCAGAGTCAGAGGGTCCAGCTAAGCCATGCCTGGATCCCTAACCCACAGAAACTGTGAGATAGCTCATAAATGTCATTTTGAGCCACTAGGTTTTAGGAGAATTTGTTACGCAGCTATAGATAACTGCTACACTCACAGAGGATGGGTGCCAGATATGGAAGAATTGAGAGGCAAAGTGAGAGGAACAGGGTAAGGTGATCAGAGATTAGAGACAGAGGAAGCCCATCACCCCCTTCCCCATCACCAGGCTGGAGGGAAAGGGATGGGGGTGATGTTAGAAGAGCCTAGAGGTCATCGGGCAAAACCAAGGTGGTCCTGTCCATCAGGAGCTGGCACCACAGAGAAGCAACTTTGAGGTCAAAAAGAGGGGAAGAGGTATTACTGGTCCTCCCTTCCTATGCCTCCAGAACTCCTGCCAGTGACAGGGTAGCCTGAACCCAGCTGGAAGCCAGCAGACCCCAGTGCCTGGGGCACCTCCTGCTGGGTCAGGCCCCGCGATGCAGAGCAGAGAGGAGAAGTGTGAGGGATGGTCTAGGGGAGACCAGCCTCAGCCTAGCCCTGGGGGCACCCCCATCAAGTACTCCGGGACTATTTGTGTTCTTTCCATGGGAATCTGTCTTGGGTCAGGATACCTAGGGTTAGCCTGGTTTTCATTTCCGCATAGTTCCCCTTTCTCATGTCTCCATGTGGAGGGACTTCCCTGGAAATGCTCCCCACCTCTCTTCCCTCGCCTTACCCATCCCTCCTTGCAGGAGAGTGATGGGAAGGGACTGGCCCGTGTGGTGGGCATCTGGACAATGCCCCACCCAAGATGTCCACATCCAAATTCTCAGAACCTGCAAATGCAACCTTATCTGGCAAAAGGGACTTTGCAGCTGTGATTAAGGATCTTAAGATGGGGAGATGATCCTGGATGGTCTGAGTGGGCCCAATTAAACAGGGGTTTTTTTAGAGGGAGGCAGAAGGATCAGGGAGGAAACAGGAGATGTGATGATGGAAGCAAGAGACTGGAACGATGCAGGAATGTAGGCGGCTTCTGAAAGCTGGAAAAGGCAAGGAAACAGATTGTCTTCTAGAGACTTCAGAAGGAACTGCCCTGCTGACACCTTGACTTTACCCCCAGTGAAGCTGACTTCATACATTTGGCCTCCAGCACTGTAACAGAATACATTTGTGTTGTTTTAAACCACCAAATTAGTGGTAATGTTTTACAGCAGCCACAGGAAACCATGACTGCCTGCTCACCTCGCTGGTCCTCACTGGCTCTGTGGGGCTGTCCTACCGCAGGGAGTACGAGTTCTGATGGGGGCTCCTTGTCATGGGGAAGCGGCCAAACCCAGGTGGGGCATGGAAAAGAATGAGGTGAAGTGCCAGCAAGCTCACCTGCTCTCAGGTCTAATGGTGATACTTTTCTCTGTCTCTGAATCAGGAGCGTATTCCTCAGTTGGTTTTAGAAGAAGAGGGACCTAACATGGTATGTGCTCCAGAAACCTCAACCGCTTCGCGTGTGTGAGGGAAACCAGCACCTGTGGTGGGGATCTTCAATGGGCAGCTCAATTCACTTTGGGTTTAAAGAAAAGCTTGATTGAGAGCTGAAGTAAAAAAAAAAGTAAGCTTTTTGCACATTGTTTATTGATCAGCGCAAAGGCAACTTAAATAAAGAAACCTTGACTTCAAATGTTAATTAAACAAGGTAATGTATTATAGCGGCATTATTGTGAGCATATTTATTTTAATAATCTCTTGAATGTAATATATACCAAGCAGTGCAATAAAAACGTGGCTAATACATTGTAAGAAGAAGGTTATACTCTACACACATTATTCACTCACACACACACACACACACACATTAAACATACACACACACACATACACAGCAAATATCTTTGTTTTCTTCCCTTTCTTTTCAGCTATCAAATAACATAGCATGCATTAGTAATAACTAACTTTGCATCATAGTATTTAAGTCACAGGATATCAAGGTGAAGAATGAACATTGCCCAAAGATTTTGTGTCCTCTTGTGGGGAAGGGTTAGTGCATTTTTGGTTACACGGAGGATAGTTGTATCATGTTAGATGGAAGAATGACTTTGTTATTGTCTTTATTTGGAAATTAAGTCTGGTTTAAGGAGATTTATATGGGTGCCAAGTTGACAAGCAGTGTTAGTTGATGGTTCGTTTTCTGTGTCAACTCGGCTAGGCTATAGTACTCCATTATTTCTTCAAATACTAATCTAGGTGCAGGTATTTTGTAGATGTAGTTAATATCTACAATCAGCTGACTTTCAGTAAAGCAGGTTACCCTTCATAATGTGGGTGGGCCTCACCAAATCAGCTGAAGGCCTTAACAGCAAAACAGGTTTCCCTAAGAAAGAAGAAATTCTGCCTCAAGACTGCAGCATCAGGTTCTGCCCAAGAGTTTCCAGGCTGCCTGCCTGCCCTACAAATTCTAGACCTGCTACCAGCCTCCACAATTATGTAAGTCAATTCCTTGAAATAAATCTCATAATATACATATATTTATGCTGCTGGTTCTGTTTCATGGAGAACTCTGACTGACACACCTAACGCCAATCAAAAGAAAGCTGCCATAGCCATATTAATTTCGACAAAGCAGACTTCAGAACAAGGAAGATGGTCAAGGATGAAGAATGACATTCCATAATGGAAACGGGTCAATTCTCTAAGAATACCTAATTATCCTAAATGTGTATGCACCTAACAACAGAGTGTCTAAACATAAGAGGCAAAAACGGATAGAACTGAAAGAATAGACAAATCCTCTCTTATAGCTGGTGACTTCCACACTCCTCTCTCAGTAACTGATAGATCAGGCAGGCGGAAAATCAGTCCAGGTATAGAGCACCTGAACAGCACAATCGTTCAACTTGACCGAGCCGACGTTTATAGAATACTCCACCTCACAACAGCAGAATACACATTCGTCTCAAAAACACGTGAAAAATTCACTGTGAGAGACCACATCCTGGGCCATAAAACAAACCTTAATAAATTCAGAAGAATAGAAATCATACAAAGTATGCTGTCAGGCCAGAAAAGAATTAAGCTAGAAATAAACAGCAAGAAAGTACCTGAAAGATCTCCCAAATATCTGGAAATCAAACAATATACTTCTAGATAATCCATCTGTCAAAAAAGTCTCAAGGGAAATTTAAAAATATTTTGAACAAAATAAAAATAAAAATTCCACCTGTCAAAATTTGAGAGATGCATCAAAAGCAATGCTTAGAGGGAAACTGATAGCATTAAATTCACGTGTTGGAAAATAAGAAAGAGCTAATGTCTATAACATAAGCTTTCATCTTGGGAAAATAGAGAAAGAAGAGCAAATTAAACGTCAGGCAAGCAGAAGGTAGGAGATAATAAGAATTAGAGCAGAAATTAATTAAAATCAGGAAAACGATAGAGAAAATCAAGAAAATTAAAATCTGGTTCTTTGAAAAGATCAATAAAATTGATAAACTTTTAATCAGGCTAACCAACAATCTTAGAATAACTGGAGGGATTTATAACATATTTGTTTAAAAGAATTATGCATTTCTGCATCCCAGTGTGATTATTCAATCAGTTATGGTAAAGAGGCATGGTGATAAATAAATTGCCAAATGCCACATGGTCACTAAGCCTACAGTTTTGGCAGCTGCCACCGGATGGAAAGCTCAGGACAGCTTCATGGATGGATCCAGGAGGTGGTGCTTACGACTGGGAGCCTGTGACAACAGTTTGCTCCTTGCACATCAGTTCTTCCCATTATCCAGTCACACTCGTTTCACATAATCGTTTTCTGATTTTCCAAGGGTCATTCAGGATAAACCAACTGTAGTTCTTCTTGAGTTTTTGCTTCGTTTTCATTAAAAAACAAATACATAAAGCAAGAAGAAAGAGAACTCCAAGTGATTTTTGCCTGCATCTGGGACAAGGATGTGTGCTGATGTGATTCTAGTTGGGGCCCCACTGTCAATACTTCTCACTGAATTTTCACAGCACGGTTTCCTAACAAATGCCCGGGCCCCACCGTTTCACAACCACACCACCACCAGAAAGCTTTCACTTCTCAGTGGCCGGTGATCTTTCCCCCTTTCATTATCACACAGAGCAGTCTTTACATAGATGCTCTGCACTTTGTTTACATAATCATGAAAGGAGAGAGCTGGAAGAGACCTCAGGGTCATTTCCTCCAAACCCCTCATTTTACAGGTTAGGGCACGGGGAGGGACGCGAAGGGCCAGAGGCACAGGCTCCTTCCTTCCCGGTGGAGCTGGGCCCGGAGCCCACATCCCCAGCTGCCCAGGGCAGGCTTTCTCCTTTGTCCCTGTTGGTGTCTTCTCACTGTTAGTGTCATGAAAGGCGAGTATGTTCACATATTCCTGCTTCACACACATAATCAAATCACCAAAGATGGGAAAGGTTCAACCTTCTGCTTTGAAAAGACCCAGTCTTTCTGTACTATTTTCACCGTCATTCTTTTAATTATAATCCAGTATATCTAGTTATGGACCCTGTGTCAAAAATTTAATTCCTCCTCAGTCTGCCATTAAAGTCAGGAAAATCATCTAAGACTCTACTTTCATGATGAGACTTCTGGAAAGGCTGAGTCCTCTATTTAACGGTTCATAACAGCAGGTGGGGGAGGGTTCCCAGAGAATTCCTCAGTGGTTAGGGCTGGGCTGTGCAGTCAGACCACCTGGGTCTGAATCCTGTATCTGCCACTTGTAAGTTGGGTAACTCTGAGCCACCTGCTGTCCCCCGTGGCCTCAGGTTCCTCTGCACTAGGGAGAGCTGCGGGATGGTGGAGCTGCCCCCCGTGCCCTTGGGTTCCTCTGCACTAGGGAGAGCTGTGCGATGGTGGAGCTGGGATATGTGAAGTGCTTGGAAAGCAGATGCTAGTTAACTCAACATTAATTAATTAGTAAAAGTTTATCCATCTTCTGGAATAATTGCAGTTATTATCAACCCATTTTCTGGAAATAATTGCATTTCATAGTAAAAGACATGTATACCGTTGTTTCTGTTGACGTTATTATTTTGTTTTGTTTTCTGTGGACACACACCCCATGGTTCTACGTGGAGAACTGATACTTCTGCTTCAGTCTGAGCTAAACACACACAACTTGCAGCCAATTAAAGTCTTAAAATTCTTTTTCATGAGAAATTCTGTTACATCCTAATTCTCCCTTTTTGTGCTTATGCACATCACCTTTGACTTTCGTCCATTCAAAATAAATCTAATCTTCAGTGATTTGTCACATATTCTAATTGGACAAAATTGCTTTTGGTTCTTCACTCTGTTTGCATCACATCTAGTATCTCCTCCAGACTCACATCACCAAAACTGGTGTAGGGCTGCTCTCAGCATCACCTCTGTCACCAAACAAGACTTTGACTTAAAATGTGAGATAGGTAGAGGCAGGGATGACCCTGCAAGATGCATCTGAAGACTTCCTTTTGCCCCGGCATCCGAGTCACTGGGCACACTGGCTCTGCCTGCTCTGTTGGGGATGGATCCTCCAGGTGGCACTGCTTTCCCAGACCACATTTCTCTATTTCGTCCTCAAGACCTCAGGCAGGATCTCATCAAGTGCCTTGCTAAAACACAGACACCCTCCGTCTCCAAGATCCCCCAAGCACCACTGTGTCTACCAAGAGCATGTGTTCCCATCAGATCTTTAATAAATGGGAAAGGGTTTGTATTTGCGTGAATATATTTTCATTTTACAAGTCTTGCATTTCACACCATCTGCAGATCTGGGCACTTCTCATACTGCCAGTCAGCTTAAATTTTATTTTTAGATGCCAGCTTTGGGCAGACCATGAAAACTCTGCAGGCTACATTTTCAGACATTCTAAACAAAATAACTTGACAATGTTCTAAGACCCTTTGAGAGTGGATTAGGTCAGAAGCCAAAATTGCTGAGAACCATTCAGTGGCTGTTTCACGAAAGAAAAATGAAAACAGCTGCAAATGGAAAGGGATCCAATAACTGATGTTAAGTAACTGTACCATGCACGCTGGTCAGGAGAGTTGACTGTAAACAGGCAATCGTAGGTGAAACACAGCATCAGGCGAAACTCTCAGCGACGAGAATGAAACTGACAGCTGAATAAGCACATTGGTGGGCAGACCCCAGAGGACAGGATGAACATCCTTAAGTGCCTTTTCTCCTAAGAAGGCTCTGGTCTGCCCTTGAGCCCTCTCTCAATTTGGATTATATAAAAAAGACAGAAGCAGAGGTCGGAACACAGCAGAGGCGTTACAAATCAACAATCCTTTAGTAAAATGTGCAGCCTTATTTCACCTCATTTTAAAACAGAGACCCAGCCAGGACGTGAGCTGTGAGAAGCGCTGACCAGCATATCCTGGAATATTTTCATTCTGCTCTTTTGGAGATGCTTGGGGAAATGTTGAGCAGTACCCCACAAGCTGAAAAATTTATGGCACGTGAGCCTACATTTCCCAGCCAGTTACACAGTGTTGGAAAATGCAAATGTGTTACATGAAATCTGAAGCATCTACTTAAAATCCAGCAGAGGATGGTCAAACACAAGGTCACAGGGAAATCAGAGATGGAAAAGGATAAAAATTCTGTGTCTTACTGTGAGAGTGGAGGTGTTGAAACCAACCGAATAAAAATTAACCTAACATTCACTAGATTTTGACACAAGTGAGGCATCTTATGAGTCTCACAGAACAAAGAGACAGGGATACATTTCTAAGAGAAAAAGTTGCTTTGGAAGTTGCATATTGTAAGTTTCTGAAAAATAACAAACTACGTTTAGTTAACAGAATTTTAGTAGCAGATATTTAAGGATTTTGTGGGGTGATAAATTATTACAGTTAGGATGAAAATAAGATTTCTAGTTATTATTCTGGAACAGGCTCCTGGGGCAAGTCTGGCCCCTGCCTGGTTTTGTAAATAAAGTTTTATGGGAACATAGCCACATCCATTTGCTTGTGTGTTGTTCACAGGAGTTCACGCACTACAGTGAGCAGAGTTGAGTAGTTGCCACCAAGACCAGATGGCCAGAAAATCCGAAAATATTTACTCTGTGGTCCTTCCCAGAAGGAGACTGTGAACCCCTGTTCAAGGTCATACACAAGTCTTTCTTTGTGGCTCCTGGTCTTATTCGTGAGCCCTACTGACAATCTCATGGTCGGGTGACCGTGGAGACATGGTACCACTTTAAAGCACCCTTTATGGTCTAAATGCAGAATCTGGTTATGGATGTCTTGACTCTAGCAAATTATTTAGTGAAGAATTCTATTACAGAAGAAACAATCACCACCCTTGGTAGGTTGTTATGAATTCACATTTCTGGATGTCAGTGTTACTTATAGATCTCCTAGTAGATGCTAAGGTGCTTGAGATTTTCGTTGTTGTTTTAAATCACGGTCATTTGGGTAGCCCATAGGAAAGTACTGGAGTGTAGCAGTTACTCAAAATACATCTTCTGGATAAATTAATGAACTTGCAATTGACATTAATTTACTAAGTTATCTAAATTTACAAGAAACAAATTTATTAAAATTATAATCTGATTTGTAAAAATAATACAGTTTGATTAAAGTTATTATTCTTAAAGAAATTAGTTTTGAAAACTACTTTTTATACTCACCTCCATACTTCATTAAGGTTTTCTAGTTTTGGACATTTAACTGTTGATCACATTGAGACACTGTCACATTGGTTCCCCTTAAGGTTTATATGATTCATCCATTAACTGTTCTAAAAAATCACCATGTGATATCTTGCTTGATGTTGAGCATTTTCACCTACTTAAATACCTTAACAAGAAGTCTCTCCCAACTTTGAAAGTTGATTATGTGTGTATTACTGAAAACTAACAAAGAATAAGCCAGACAGAGAAAACCGAGAGAGCCATAACCTAATGGATGGCTGCCATTTATTGAACACTTCACACAGGCCAACACTCAGCTAGGAATGACATATGCCTGATCCCTAATCCTCAGTCCAATTCTGTCATCGGCTCTCTTCCACAGATAAGTAAACAGAGCAGCTAAATCACTTGCTAAAATCTGTACAACAAATTCACGCACAACTAAGATTTGAGCTCAAGTCTTTCTTACTCCAAAATTAAAGCTCTTTCCATTACGCAACCTGCTCAAAAAGGGGAAACATGTCTTAGTTCTAGGGGATTCAACAAAAATATTTTACAAAAGAATTCAACTTCTATTTTTGCTCATACAGCATATGAGTAAGCTTTCATAGTTTTATAGCTTGAGGTTCACAAGATTAGATACAATGAACAGAGGCACTCTATGTATTGGTAAGCGTCTGTGTGCCCACTGTGCACCAGAGAGTAAAGACAAAGCCCCTTCCACAAGGAGCATCCAGATAGTGCAGGAGTCAGGGAAGAGCCAGTGTACTTGAGCGGAGAGGAGCATTACGATGCCCTGAGAGCCCAAATGGGGGCTCCCGGGACATGTTCATGAGCCATAGAAGACTTGCCACGGGTGACACCCAGGCTTGTTCTCAAGCATTCACCAGGTGACAACAGAGGGATGCTCCTGACAGAGGACAGACAGACATAACAGCACCAAGGTGAGAAGAGGCAAAGCACAGGCAGGGATCTGTAAACAGCTCAGCATCTGCAGAGCTGAGTCCAGCGAAGGAAGAGTGGGGGCGAGGCTGCACATCACACAGGGCCTTGCATGCTATCCCAGAGATCTGGGCTATTTGTTCTTGGGGGAATAAGAAGCCATTGAGGGATTATGAAGCAGACTTGAGTTTTAGGATGGTCATGAGGAGATCTGTGGGTCAGGCCTGGAGCCAGCCCAGCATCTCCTATAGTCCCTCTAGCACTAAGTGGTCATCCTGACCCAGGGCAGGATGAAAAGCAGAAGGTGACTTAGGAGAGAGTAAAGAATGTACAATGAACAGAATCAGGTGCCTAATAGGATGGGAGGGGGAGTGACACAGAGGAAGGACAAGACGGGTTTCCACTTAAAGACTGGGAAGGCTGGGGGACAGTGGTGCCATCCACAGAGAGGTGGGACAGGATGAGCTGGAAAACAATGAGATGAGTTTGGGGGGTGCTTTCTTAGAAACGCCTGTGGGGTGCTGAAGTGGAGATACCAAGCTGACTAACATTTAAGACAAACATACTAAGAACTGGAGCCAGAGACAAACAAGATGATTCCTAAATTAAATACAAGTAAAAAGGCTTGCAATGAAATGGAAATATTTTTTACCTTGTGGATCTTATAAATACTAGATTTTAAAACATGTTAAATAAGAAGTGAAAGTCTTAAATTGGACCAAAAGATAAGCTCGAAACAGTTTGTAAGATTTCCCCTAAGAATCTACTCTAACACCAGGATAAAATTTCTACACACCTACCTAGTCTTTTTATCAAAACCCACAAAATTCTTTACATTCCATATGAGACAGAGTTAAGGGAAGGAAAAGAAATAACTGTGTAGTCTATACACTTAGTTTTACTCAAATTTTGTTTAGAAATGAAAGTTTTTAGTCTACAAACTATAGATGATGTGAAGGGTTATTTATAAGAAAAAATTATGATTGATTGAAACTCAACAAAAGTCCAAAAAGCTAGATGAGTAGGGAAAGGCAAACTCCAGCTGAGGGAAGTATCAGAGTGGGATTTGATACACAGAAGATCATGCAACAGAAAGAACTGAAGATGCTGGGGCATTGATTTGCAATGTGATATTAAGATATTACGGTCATAAGGCCCCAGTCCTAGAGTCATCTGAGAAGTTCTTTAAGGGAAGTAATTAAAATGATAATCAACTGAACCAATTATTACTGCACCAACTCCGAGGGATTAGCTGGGGGACAACACGAATGGGTAGAGCATCCCCCCCTGCACAGGTGAGGTTTTTCAAGTCACTTCCTAACCTCTGCTGGGATCCATCCACCTCTGTCTCAACTCATTTTTCTGTCAATGACAAGTAATCCCAGATCCTTGAACTTCTCTTTCCATATCGTGCTTCCTACTTCTTCCATCATCATTGTGTCTTTCCTCTGATTCCTCCATAGCACTATACATTTGAAGAGCTCAGAAAGAGATTTAAAATCCATGTTGGGATCTCACTTATGTTGAAAACAAGACAATAACATAAAGGTTTGAGGATGTGGGGATTGTTGTCACTCTTCCTGATCTTCTTTAAAGGACATCACTACCTCACCTACTTTACATGTCACGCTTGGAGACAGTGCAGCGAGGAAGAATTGCCCATTATTCTCCTTGTTGGGTGCTATCAAAGGCACTTGCATGTTTACAATGTCTCCATTTGCTCACGCATCTGTGTGCCCATTCATTCAATTCCCATGAGTTTATTCATGCATGCATCCATGTAACATTATGTACCCTGGGTGCTGGGACAAATAAAAATATTAAAAAGCTTTGGTTCCTGCCACAGATCTCAGAAGCTCATCTCAAGGCTCAGGGATGTGTGCCAGAAGGACATACAGACAAATAAGCATACTGAAATACGATGTGATGATTCCTGTAGAAAATAATAATAATAACAAAGAGCAGGATGTGATGGGAGTATGACAATTGGGGAGGGGTTCCCACCACGTCAACCTTCATCTCCAGGTCAGTGGTTCCTCACTGGTCACTGGGAGCAGAGGACACTGACCCCTTCACCATCTTAACTCGGCTTCTGGTCCACTCAAGTCTGTCTCCTGGCAGAGCAATTCCAAAGGGGATAGGAAAGCAGAAATGCTCAAGAACTGAGCATAAGGCTTTACAGCATGAGTCCTTTAAACAATGCTAAGACTCAGACCTGCTAAACTTTTAGTAAATTAGACAAAACCACTATATGGACAGAACAGTGGCCCCTCAACATTCACCTGTTAAAGCCCGAACTCCCAAAATGACTGTATTTGCAGAAAGGAAGTAATTAAGGTTAAATGAGTTCATAAGGGTGGAGCCCTGATCTGATAGTATTAGTGTCCCTAGAAGAAACACCAGAGAGCTCTCTCTCTCTCTCTCTCTCTCTCTTCTCTCTCTCTTCCTCTCCCCACCATCTGAGGATACAATGAGAAGGCATCTGTCTGCAAGCCTGTCTGCAAGAGAGCTCTCACCAGAACCCAGCCATGCTGGCACCTGATCTCAGATTTCCAACCTCCAGAACCACGAGAAGTAAATTTTGTTGTTTGAGTCACCCCATCTATGGTATTTTGTTGTGGTAGCCTGAGCTATTAGTATGCCAACTGATGTAATACAACTCTGTTTACCCTCTATCTGTTCTTCTTCCCCTTCCCATCCTTGGTCAGTATCTTGACCTAGAGCTTGAGGCTCAGACATGGCATAGAATGTGAAATTTCAAGAAACCAAAGAAAAGGTTAAAAACGAAATATTTCCAGTTTGGCACACAAAGACATGTTTTTTCTTCTTTCCCTAGAAATTATCCAAAATACCAAAGAGCACGGGAAATGCACATGTAATTTATATTTTCAACAAAATTAGAAGATCAATGGGACCTCCAGACTCCAAAGTGGGTGTGAGGGCTATGAAGCAGACAGGACCCAGTAGAAGAAGACAAGAAAAGACACCAGAGGAGAGAACTCAGAGAGGAGGCCACGGGTGTCAGAAGAGAAGCCAGGAGGCTCCTCTCCAAGGTGAGGGTCCCCTCAGAAGTGTGAAAGCCAAGTCCTGGTTTGCAATCATAGGAACACTGGTGGGAGCCCACCTGGGTTCAGGACGTTCAGGAGGCTGGCCTCCAGAAGGGATGACTTCACCAGGCCCATTGCAGGAAGCAGCCTGCTCTGAGCATGGAGGTCTGTGAGTCAGCATCTCCACCGGCTATGGGAACACAGCTACGTGGTGTCATTTAGCACAGTGATTCACCCCTATAAGTGCTAATGATGATACAGATCAGCAGCAGTAGTAATAGTGTGTAAAACTATAAAACTAGTAGTACTATAACCAGTACTATAACTAGTACTACTATATTACTAGTAGTAATAGTGTGTAGTCCATATTAAAAGAGCATTCTGGGAAATGGAAAATTAAGCCAAAAGTATCAAAAAAACATCAAATCACAGTAAAGTTGCTAGACTTCAAAAATAAAGGAGTCCATTAGGCAGCCAGGCAGAACGATCAATTCTGTTGCAAAGAAAATGAAAAATTCAGGCTGGCCTTAGATTACCACACAACGACCTCGATAAATCCTAAAAAGTAGAAAGAACATAGACGGTTCTCTAATCTTAATGTAAAAAAACTAAAATTAGTAATAAAAGTAGAAAAGAAAAATCACCTATCGCCTGAAAAAAAAAAAAAACTACTAAAGTTTCTCTAGTGTCAAAAAAGAAATTCAAACCAAATCAGCAAAATATCTAGAAAATAATGATGATGGGCACATATAAGGCATGTAAAGTGGGTTTCAGAGGAAAATTTATATCCTTTCGTACTTATATAAATAAATAAGAGAGAAAAGAAAAAGTGGATTAACCATCTAACACAAGAAGTTAGAAATAAAAAAAAAAGCAAAAACAAAACAACCCCCTCCAAAACTAACGTAATTAATAAAGAAATTGAAATTAAAAAAAAAGAAAATCAATAAAAATAATAAATATATCCAAAACTCGTTCTTTGGAGAAATAAAGTAGAATAAACAAAACATTAACTAGATGAATCAGGAATTAACAGAGAAAGGACAAATCCCAAGAATAAGAAAGTGATCAGGGAGAAGTAAACACAAGGACAGAGGTAATTGAAACCATGAAAAGAGATTACTCAATGCTGTGAAATACAATTGAAACCTTGGGTGAAAGAGACTTTAATTATAAGAAAATATCTTCAACAAAAACTCCAAAGAGAAAGTAAATCTAAACAGAAGAATTTTCACAGAAGAAGGGAATGGTATCTAATGAAATCTAATCCACATGAACATCTGAGAGGAGAGGGGATTATCCGTGAGTGGAGCACTCAGAACCATCCCTGGCCCAGGGCCAGAGCTGCCTGTTTATTATGCTGCTCTTGTTATGGTCAAAAGAGATGCAAAATGCTTCATAAGTTATTGGTCAAAGGAATCAAGCAGCAAATTAGAGAAAAACAGCACATGACGTACTGAGTTAATTCCAGAAATTCAAGAATCATTCAATATTACAAAAGGGGAGAAATCATACAATCTTGCCCATGGGTGATAAAAAAAAGTCTCTTGCTAGAGTTCAAGATCCATTCTTTAAAGAAAAAAGACAAAAAATAAGAAAACCTCTCTAAATAGGAATAGATGGTTACTCCCTGCAAATTATAAAATGTATTTAACTTAATCCAAAATTCAGCATATTGCTTAAAGGACAAGCATCAATTCGACTGAATAAAAAGCCAGACAAGTGTGTCTACTACCACCACCTTAATGTTATTTTTTTTCTGGAGGTACTAGGCAAAACAATTGGAAAGAAAAGCTGGTTTTGAAAATCAGAAAGTGGAGAGTCACTTGAAAATGATGTGACTATGTACCTGGAAATCCTAAGAGACTCAAGTCAAAAACTACTACAAACAATGAGAGAATTCATGAGTTTGGAAGAAGTATATTCACCGAAAACCTTTTGAAACCTCTCAACTTTAAAAATAAAATGTGACCATATCACCTATTTTCAAAAATGAGGCAAAGAGCCAATGATAGATGTTAGTTACCCTACCTATCTCAACCATCCCTTGAGAATTCTGTTGCTGGGCCTATGGAGGATAGTTTTGTTTAAACAAGGGTAGAATTCCCATATGTTTCCCAACTCTAAATTTTTCTAGTTTTCCTTTATTTTCCTATGTGTTACCATAAATATCTTCCAAGGAGGTATCTTCGTATGTTGTGCACCATAGAGCTTAGTAATACCTGAGCAGGCAAGAGAAGGGGAACCCCAGCGACC
This sequence comes from Diceros bicornis minor, assembly GCF_020826845.1. Taxonomy (NCBI): domain Eukaryota; kingdom Metazoa; phylum Chordata; class Mammalia; order Perissodactyla; family Rhinocerotidae; genus Diceros; species Diceros bicornis. The sequence continues at coordinate 56,138,566 of NC_080759.1, forward strand.
CTCTGGCCTTGGAGAATACATGGAGAGTCTGCAATGACCCACAGAGGGAGAGGAGTGGAACTGCAGTGAGTGTTGGCATCTACAGTGGGTTGAATAGAAACCCCAAAAGTTATGTCCACTGGAAACCTCAGAATATGACCATTTTTGGAATAAGGGTCTTTGTAGATGTAATTAAGTTAAGGATGTTGCTAGGAGATTATTCTGGATTCCGAGTGAGCTCTAAAGACAATGACCAGTGTCTCTATAAGAGACAGAAGAGAAGGAAATGTAGAGACAGAAGAGAAGACGGCCACATGAAGATGGAAGCACAGATTGGAGTTTTGAAGCCCCAAGCCAAGGAATGCCAAGGATTGCTGGCAACGACCAGAAGCTAGGAGAGAGGCATGGGAGCATCCTCCCTCAGAGCATCCAGAGGGAACCAACTCTGTCAATACCTTCTTTTGATTTCTGTGAAAGAATAAATTTCAGAATTTAGAAATTGCTGTTGTTGTAAGCACCCGAGTTTGTGGTAATTTGTTATAGCAGCCCTAAGAAACCAATAGAGTATCTCAGCTGGGGGGCAGTAGGAGTAATGCAAAGAGATGGAGCTGTTTAGGTGCATGTCTCCATAACCACAAAACTGAGATGCAGGATGGGCAGACATACCCTATCAAGGTACCATGTGGCTGGTCTGAGTGAGGGGAAAAGTGCAATCCCTAAGGTTGGCTGGGGAACAGGAGCAGGCTTCTCCAGGAAATAAGACGCTCCAGAGAAAGGGTGGCACAGGAGTCCAACAGGTCCTGCTGGCCAGATGTCCCACTGGCCCCTATAAATGTTTCCTCTTGTGTTTCTCCCTCTCGCTCCTGACAAGGATGAGCTATGACTCAAGGGTTTCCAAAACTAGGCATTCCATTACCCTACACGAGCTCAGATCCACAGGCATTAGCAGAACTTCTGAACTCCACTGGTCAGTGGAGTGTGGGCTTCTAGTACCTCACCAGGATGAAGCTCACTGCCTTGATATGGGTAGGGTACTCTGCAGGATGGTCAATCAGACCAGAGCTGGGCCTGAGGGTCTAACTTACACATTTACGCTCCAATTCTTGCCCTAGTCAAGTCCATAGGTCATCTGGACTTTGATTATTAACATATTTTCCAAAGTACTTTTATGTTCCACTTCTCTTAGCTTCTGTAAAAGTCATTTAAACTAACAAAAATGCATTACTATTGCTGCTGCTGCTGTGTACTTTTTACTGAGGACGAAGGACCCGCCCAGCTTGATAACAGGTTCTTCCTACATGCTAGTTCACTGAATCAGCACCAAGGCCAGCAGCTATTTAAGGAGGTTGGTGTTACTGTTGCCATTTTACAGATGGGAAAACAAAGCAGACTAAAGACTTAGTCCAAGCTCATGAAATGTTGCAGTTTGGTTCTCCAGGAAGCACATTCTGAAACAGAGTTCAGCATTTATTAGAGACTGACTTTGGATCAATGCCCATGGGAATGAAGGACCCGGGACTAGGCAGAGTGAGAAGCTAAGCTGTGATGCAGGTCTGACAACTTGAGACAAACCCACAGAAGCTCTGAAGCTGAAATGGCCCATCAGAATTGTCCTGCATCAGGCCTAAATGGATAGAATTTATACCCCCACCTCAACCACTCATGGATGTGGGCCACCCTCGCAAAGGCATGACCTTGGGCTGGAAGCTCTGTGCAGCAGAGATGTCTTTGAAAGGTCTAACGGCTAAAAGCCAGCTGCTAACAACACCCCAACAACTGGACAACCAGTCTTTCTTTGACGGGGATCTGGGTCACTTCCATGCCCACCACACATAGCTATAAAGTGGGAGAAGCAGAATCCAAACCTAGATTCCAATTGAGGCCAAGGTGCTTGCTCTGTCCATCATCCCACATTCTCTTCCATATTAAGATATTCACAAGTTGCTGAGAAGGATATCAAAAATGATTAACCTAGAGCCTGGCCAGCAGATCTCACATCTCCTAGGGGAGGCAAAAATTGATGCACAATATTCTCGTAGAAGGCATGCTGTGATTACTGCTGCAAAAACGGACAGAAAGTACATCCCCTCCTTGTGCTCTCAGCCTGCCCAGTTCTTTGCACTCCGCAGATGTAATGAGAATTTTGTTCGTCTACCACCAAGCAGTTATTATTATTAATACCTGGTGTTTCTGAGCACTAACTATGTGCCTGGCCCAGTTAAGCCCTTTTCATTTATCAATTCATTTAATCACCCTAATAAGATGCTGCGCTAGGAAGAAGCCATTATTATCATTCCCACTTTATAGATAACTAGGAACATCCCCAGCCCTGCTCTGCTTAGAATTTCTCCCAGTGACTATGTGACATCCTCTCTCCACTGCACCAACTCATTGGGTTTCTCCCTATCTTTAAAGAGATCCCTTAGAACCAAAGCAAAGTTCTTGCTAAAGTCAAGCTGCAGATACATTACTCTCTCAAGTTCATACAACTTAGCAGATTCATCATTCGCCCTGCAAGTGCATGGAAGGATCCCTGTGTGACTCCCCTTGGGGGTGCTGATTTTCTCATTGTCTTCAAAGGGTTTTGAAGAGCAATTACTGATGGTTTACTAACTGAATAGAACCAGTATCTTTCAAAAACCATCCTCCAAAATAAACATTTGGAATGGACAGAGCCTCAGACCTTTGTATATAATGGAACAAAGATACATAGGTTGGTGTCAGTACAAGGAAAATCATCTGTCAAAATGTCAATGAGTGAAATGTGTCACTCAGCCAACATTTAATCAATCTGTAATGATGTATCATATTTGACATGAATCCATTGCTTTGCATGGACAGAGAGCACAGCGTTCAGATGACAGATTCAAGAAGAGGATAGAGACAGCTGATGGGTGACCGACCTGCATTTTTCTTTTCTTTTCTTTTTTTTTTTTTTTTTTTTTTGTGAGGAAGATCAACCCTGAGCTAACATCCATGCCAATCCTCCTCTTTTTGCTGAGGAAGACCAGCTCTGAGCTAACATCTATTGCCAATCCTCCTCCTTTTTTTCCACAAAGCCCGAGCAGATAGTGTATGTCATAGTTGCACATCCTTCTAGTTGCTGTATGTGGGACACCACCTTAGCATGGCCGGAGAAGCGGTGCGTCGGTGCACGCCTGGGATCCGAACCAGGGCCACCAGTAGCGGAGCACGTGCACTTAACTGCTAAGCCACGGGGCCGGCCCCCCGCATTTTTCATTTTTCAAGAAATCCTTCTTTTTTATGCTCCTTTCATCAAATCTCCAAGAGAAAAATCGTCATCCGATAGCACTTCCTTTACCTCTGATCCCCTCCCCAAAACAGCCTCAACAATGTTGGAAAATAAACTAGGTCTCATTCCATCATTACAGTGAAACAGTTAATTACCACCATGAAAGTTCTCTGTCTCAAACATTCTCCTAGTTTCATTCTAGAAACTGCAGAGTGAGTATCTGTAAAGTGATTTGTTGTCCTGCAGGAAGGTGCTCATCTGTGTGGTTGTTGTTCAAGCGCCCTACCACATCTCTCTGGTGGGATGAGGGTGCAAACTTCCTGCTATTTAGAGGAGAAGGGGGTTTATCTGTCAGGCTTGAGGAAGGATGAGGAAAGAGATAGGAGAGCAGGGATGTACAGTGCATGTAGATTTGCTTTAGGATTTAGTCACACTAAGCATTTTCCTGTTTTCACCTCTTCTCCATGCTTATCCCACTCCTTCCAAATTATAACACCTTTTGAGCAGAGGAACGACAGCTTGCTGAAACAGGATATGGACTCTACTCCCTCAATAACTAGATGCTACACAAAGCGATCAGTGGTACAGTCTCCTTTTCTTCCCCTCTTGTGGAAAATATTAATATCCTGTGCTTCTCTAAAGACAAAATATTAGGAACAGAGATCCAAATTCCTAACAATTAGTCTCTTCCACAGCAGAAACCGGGCAGCTGGTAACCTGCTGTTTTTCCTTTGAGCTTCTCAGATTAGATCCTAAATGCAATTTAATTCCAGACTCCAATATACAGTTCCTGAATTATACTGAAAAAGAATCAGTTATGTAAGAAATTTGCATTACTACTGATTACAATCTTGCCTTAGATGACAGGCCATATTTTCTATTTTAGGTCTAAACTAAAATTTTTCAAATTGTATCACAACTTAAATACATTAAAGTATCCACCGCATAAAGGAATCCCATAAAATTTCTCTGAAATGTGAGTAATCCTGATAGAAAATCAATAGGCACTCCCTTAGCTTATCTTCTTTAATAAATATGGATTTTCATATAACTGGCTTGCTAAAGAAATCTATATTCAAATCCTCCCTCTCTCACGGGAAAATAAAAGATATATGAAATGAAAATTCAGAATGGCTACAAATACCAAGGAAATAAAAAATAAGAAAAGTAAGTCTTAAATACAAGATGTAATCGTGATACACAAATGGGAATATCTGGAAATTCCTTGAGGATGGTTCAGTGTCTTGCTGACGGTGATGCTGACCTATAGAAGTTTAGCAAACGGAGAACAGAAAAGATGTATATTTAAGACGACATAAGCACTAAGCAAGCACAGGCTGTATACAAGACCAAGCTCCTGACCGATGGACCCACTGCCCCTGTCTGGGAGGCAATATCCTGCCTGGCTTCCTAACCTGTCTAACGGCTGCATAACTGTCGCCCTCCAGGGTCCAAGCAGGAGGCAGCCTCCACTGCATGAGGAGGGAGGTTTCATCGTGTTTTGCTAGCCTCAGTTTCCCTTTTCCCCGATACAATCAGAAGCAAAAAAGACTCCTTGCTGTTCTCATGGAACTTTCAGCCCAATGCATGTTATCCTACTGATATAGATAAAATTCTTGTGTTCTAGTTAATTACAAATTGCTAAGGGCTTTTGGTACCGATGCTAAATTTATGATAGATAAATATTCTTCTTAAATAGACAATACGAAACTGCTCTTTTAAAAGTTTCCTGATATTTACATATTTTCTTCCCGTCATTACTAAGGGATTCCAGATTCCCTTAACAATCCCAGATTGCAGAAAACATTTTCTTTGAAACGCAGTTAGGAAAACAAAAAGACGGAAAAGAATTAGAAGAAAAGTTGCCAAGACCAGTACAAAGGGAATCACAGAGAGTAGCTGGAAAGAGTGTCTTTCTCTCACACAAATAAACTCTGCTCAAAACATGTTCCTTCTCGCCTCTTCCTCGTTGCATCCTCATCCTCTGTCTTTCTTGTCCTTCCCCTTCCTTCCTGAATAACTCATTGCCCAGCCATCAGGCGAGGCAGAGCAAGGAAGCGTCTGTACCCAGAGGGGATGGGGAAAGACAAATTCGTACAGGGTGACAAAGATGGGCTGCGTGCAAGGAGTGTCTACAGTGGGGAAAGTCAAGTATAGGGGACAGAGCCTGAGCTTGGGGAGGGGACACCCTCTCATGGATGGGGTGTCAGAGGCTTATCTGGGGGCAGGACACCCTCACAGAGATGGGGTGTCAGAGCCGGAGCCAGGGGCGGGGACACCCTCACAGGGATGGACTGTCAGAGCCTGAGCTTGGGGGCACACTTTCACAGAGATGGGATGTCAGAGCCTGAGCCGGGGGAGGGGAAACCCTCACAAGGATGGAGTGTCAGAGCCTGAGCCAGGGGAGGGGACACCCTCCCAGGGATGGGGTGTCAGAGCCTGAGCTGGGGTTAGAACACCCTCCCAGGGATGGGGTGTCAGAGCCTGAGCTGGGGGAAGGGGACATGCTTCGGAGGAAAGGAAGCTGGGCCACGTGAGAAGGCACCTGTGCAGGTAGAGGGAGTGGCAACTGAGATAGGAGATTGTTTACATACAGGGATTCATCAAATAAATAAATATATTAAGGATCATGGGAGCTAAATTTTTTTCACTATTGCTCAACGGAGCCACAATGAAAGGGATAAAACTGTTATGAAACCTATGGTGGGTTGGAAATGGAAATACCATTCACCTTCACCAGTGTGAAGTCATGGTGTTTAATATGTAAGTATACATAAAAATAAAGCACACATAAGTGTGTGTGGCCCTGGTCCTGGAGTACTAACACCCCAATGGCGGTGGAAAAACCCAAAGCCCAGACCTGGCCCCTAAGAATGCCATTCCTCATTAAAAAGAACCAGGGCTCCTTGGAACGGTGGCTGATTTTAGGGCAGGGAAAGCACATGATGAGCTTGAAACATCTCGTTGTGCCAGAAAGCAAGGAAGTGTTCAAAGAATGGTGGGGATACATCAAAAGGTACAGAAGCCAGCTTGAAGGGGCACCCACTGGACACACCTGAGACCATATGGACATCAAAATAAATAGTGATGGCAATGGCTTGTAACCTATTGAAGAGAATACGAAAACACAAGACCTTGTAGATATAAATAAATAAGTAAATTGAAAGATTGATGAGAAACAGGATACTTGCCTAGTTTCACAGTACCCCTCCACAAAATATGTATTAATTAAAAAGAGGAAAATAGTAATTTCAAAGAGGAAAAGCCTGGTGCCCAGCACCATAATAGTAATGATCACCATAAGCAATGAGACCCTGATAAAATGTGATGTGCACACACCGCCACATCTGTGATTCCTGCCAAAGATGCATCACCTGAATCTATTTACAAGGAAACATCAGACACCCCACACTGAAGGACATTTTACAAAATAATTGGCCTGCAATCTTTGAAAGTTTTAAGATTGTGAAAGCTAAAGAAAGACTAAGGAATTGTCCCAGAATGAAAGAGACTAAAGAGACTTGAGAACACTGCAATGTGTGATGCCGATCTAGGCCCTTCTGCCATAAAAGACATTTTTGGGAAAGCTGGAGGAATCCAAATGGCAGTAACAGAACAATGAGAATTTTCTGATTTTCATGGTTGTGTAGGAGAATGGTATTGTAGGAAACACACACTAAGGCATTTGGGGGTGAAGGGACATCAGATTGGCAACCTATCTTTAAATGGCTTAGGGAAAAAAATTCTCTGTACTGGATTTGCCACTTATTGCTAGGTCTGTGGCTGTTTCAAACTAAAAGTAAAAAAATGTATTAGGGATTCTACTTTATGTTTAAATATGTTAGGAAATATTATCCATAATTTTCAGTTGTTAATTAAATTTCCTCAATTAGATGGTATATCATAGCCTGAGAATGGATTCTACTTTAAGACAAACGCTGGGAAAATGAATTTCCTGAGAACAATGAACTCTGTTACTCAACACAGAAAGGAAGAGTATTTTATTCCTATTAAGTCAGTATTTTGCTTAACAGACAAGAACTATACGCTATCTAATGGATTTCCAGTGTTCAAAAAATAAAATGAAACAAAAAATTCTTAATGTGGATCCATGCTAAATAAGACGCACTCTTTCTTTGATGGTTTGGAAGGCAGGGTGAATTGATCATCACCGATGGGCAACCTCTTTCTTTATATTAGACCAATATCCTTTACTTCAAATAGTTTTGCTTTAAATACTTACACCACAGCAACACAGCCACCCAATCTGTAGCATTCTGACTTATATACACTCTTCACAAAAAGAGAATTCAATAAAGTGTTTTTCTCACGTCGCAAAGCCCTGTTATTTTTAGGTTATATTTTCAGCTCTCTTCTTCATTACTGTGATGTTTACCTATAAACCTTCCATTTAAAATCTGTTGGCATATTTTGCCTTTCCCAGCTCTTCACAACATTATGAAATTATTTCTGAAAGGAGGGAAAACTGACCTAATGTTTTTCTGCTCCTTTCAATGTTATTCTTGTACGAAATACTATGGAATGAAGATTTTTATCCTTTTTACTATTCCAGAATTATCCTATCTCTGGCTTTCCACTGATAAGAAGTATTTTTCTTTGTTAGTTTTGGAAATTAAGTAAATAAAAATTTAAGATTGTATTCTTTCCCTATTTTTTCTTTACCAATGCAAGAAAATAAAAGTGCTTTAAAAAAAAACAAAACTGAATACAGTACTTAACGACCTAGAATACGCCAGCTTCCTCGCAAAGCACTTACTTTTTCCTTTTTTTTAACCCCATTTGATCCTCAGACGCAGGTGTTATAATCCTCATTTCCCAGGTATTTTTTCTATGACGTCTGGCCCACTGGACACTTTATTTATTCACGAAGGGGCAGAAGAGATAGGTACACAATGTTCAAGGGATGTGTTCCAGGCTACCCCACACCCAGGCAGGTGCTGGGAGCCATGAACTACATGTGAGTGCCCCACTGCCTGTGTGATGAGGGCTTTCCTGCAGTGCTTTCCATAATGTGGGCTGGAAGAGGAGACTGTGGACTCGTTCCTGTTGCAAAAGCACACCCACCGCCCTGACTTGCCTGTGACCACCTCAGGTTGAGCTTAACGGCCCCACTAAAGGGAGGGGGGAAGAGTGGAATTTATGGAGAAAGGAGAAATGTCCCATAAATATCCTCAGGGGAAGCTCTGAACTGCAGAAAAAGGAAGCACAAGCTGAGGCAGAGTTTGTGTAAAAAGGAACATTTCTGCCACCTCTTCCCAGGCACAGCCGGGTTATCTCTTCTTTTAATAAAACACCCACCTTCATGCTTTCACTTGATTGGTTATTGACCAGCCTCCATCTGGGTCTCGGGGGTGCAGGTTACTGGGACGTGTCTACTCTGTTCAGTCACAGGGAACGCACGGAAGAACAGAGCTTTCCTCTGCTTCCTGGGAGTGAACGTTGCTTAGTAATAGCTGAACCAGTCAGTGTGAGACTGCAGCCCACTGTGCAAAATCAGGGGTCACAGCTCCACACTCACTCAGTGCTGACAAAGGATGTTCCACAAACACGAGTCCTTCAGGCGACTCTCAATGAGCAAGTATTACTAGATCAAGATTGAGAAAAGGGGGCCCTAGAAAGCTTTCCAACCAGAGAGATTACTACAGACACAAGGGTAAGTCTCCAGCTCCATCTCAAGTTTCCAAATAAAACACTCCATCAAGTGAATGACAAACTGGTTTCTCAGACCCCGCAGGGCTCCAGTGACCCACGTCTAAAATCCCCTTCCAACAGCAATGCTGCTCATAACACTTCTCTCAGCCCCACTGCATTTGACACCATGGCTGCATTTGTCATGCTTGATTCCAACAGAGCAAAATACAATACTTTTTACAGGTAAAAAGGAGACTGTTAGGAATAACTCGCAACCACTGGCCCTCATGTCTATGGACGTACATAACAGGAAATCGAATCCCTTTTTAAATGCTTGTAACTAATTAAATAAAATGGTTTCTTTGAAATGCCATTTACTAGTAAAGCTAGATTTGCTGTTGTAGCATTTTAAAGAACTTTTTTGGTAATGTGCATGAACCTACCAGAAGATTAAGAAACAGAGATATCTCTGTCCTCTGTAAAGAGGGGGTTTTAGATATCAAGGTAGAGAGAGGTGGGGACATTTATTAATTTAACTAAGTTATTTCACCCTAAAAATAAGAACGCTAAATTATAACACATAATAAGAACCACTTTTAACCATCAAAATCATACCACTATTCAGCAGTCAGCAAAATGGAATTGCCATTTCCAATTTTCACTGTTGCAAATTGCTAAGTGATAATTGGTTCCACTGATAGAGGTGGGATGTGGCTGGCTACCCAATAGCAATACTCAGAGTCAACATCAGAGAGCAGAAGTTGCGCACCTGCCAGGTACAGCCACCAGTCATACCCTGAGCAGGGGCGTGGCACCTCCGGCACCCCCAGCAGGATGCCGAAGGTCACCTGGCAGAGGCAGAGATGCACTCACCTGCCAGACCAGGTGCTCCTTGGCCCCAGGTGTCGAAGACAGGCACACGCTCAGCACGATGGTGTGGGAGGAGGAGGTGAGCACACTGGCAATGATGGCATCTCGCATGTTGAAGGGTAGCATGGTGTACACCACGAAGATGATGAAGAGGAAGAATGATACCTGCAGGTGGGAAAGAACAGTGAGAGTCACAGAGAAGCCCCAGTCCCAAGCGCTTCCTCCCTCCTTCCCATAAAGGCTGCATAAAACAACATGAACCGTGCCCGCGTAAGACATAGTATGACAGAGCAAGACAGCATGTTCAAACAAACCCACTGGATTCCAATAAAGGACCAACTGTTGTGATGGAGAAAAAGTTTTTTTCAAAAGTTGGGGATTTCCGGTTTTGGTATCCAAACCATTGCAGACATTAGGTTAATTTGAGCACGTCATGGGTATGGACGCAAAGCTGGTCTTAAATCCTCAGGGTTTTGTATCTGTGCTTTAGAACACACATGTGGATTCTTTAAGCTATCTATCAAACTGTTTGAGGAGACCCAGGGAGAGTGGATATGTGTTGTCCGTGGGAGTTAGTGAAGGTAGATGCAAAGAGCATGGACATGTAATAAAACAAAACAGCTCAGAGATGGTTCTGCTGCTGTGAAAACAGTTTGGCTGTTTCTCAAAAAGTTAAAAATAAGATTATCATATGACTCAGCAATTCTACTCCTAAGTATATACCCTAAAGAACTGAAATCAGGGACTCAAACAAACACATGCACACACTGGTTCATAAAAGCACTATTCAATAGCCAAAAGGTGGAGACAACACAAACGTTCATCAAGGGATGATTGGATAAACAGCATGTGGTATATCCATACAATGGAATACTTCTCAGCCATAAAAAGGAATGAAGTACTGATACATACTACAATGTAGATGAACCTCAAAAGCATTATGCTAAGTGAATGAAGCTAGGGCAAAAGACCCCATATTGTATGATTCCATTTATATGAAATATCCAGAATAAGTAAATATATAGAGACAAAAGCAGATTGAGGGTTGCCAGGGCATGGGGCAGTGGAGAATGGGAAGTAAGTGCCTAATAGTTATAGAGTTTCCTTCTGGAGTGATGAAAAACGTTTTGGAACTAGATAGACACGGTGGCTGCACAACACTGAATGTAGTAGATGCCACTGAATTCTTCCCTTTAAAATGGCTAATTTATGTTATATGACTGTCACCTCAATAAAAAAAATCAATATAAAACAGCTTAGAGAAAGGTTTGGAATGGAAAAGAAAATGGTTTAGTAGGTAATAAAGCAGGCCATCTTCATTACAAAAGAAGCAGAGACAGAAGAAAATCGAAAAGGATAAAAAGGTGATCAATCAAGTGGAAAAAGGACCGAGGCCAGGGAAACGGGGAGCGTGGCATTCAGTGAGCTCTGCCGCACAGCCCCACTCAAAACCCCAAGTGGAGCTAAGAAAAGAGCCGGCCCCGCTTCCACAGTGTGACCTGTGTAACTTTAAGGAACCCTAAATCCCAGCAAAGCAGGAGGATGGGGAGACACCACACCAGCTGTTCTGCTTTGAGTCAGGGTGTGAGTACATGAGAAGGCTCTGCTCCTGGGGACTTAGAGAGGGAAGCCTGGGCAGACACCAGGCTCTTTCCCCCTCCTACACAGTCACAGGAAGCTGCACTGCACATCACAATCGAAAAGTAACTGACTGCACAGACTCTGTGTAGCAGGGCTCCTCAGCCTGGGCACTATTCACATCGGGCTGGGCAACTCCTTGTGAGAGGCGCTGGTGTGTGCAACGCAGGATGTTTACAGCATCCCTGGCTTCTGCCCACTAGATGCCAGTAGCACCTCCCCCTTCAAAGCTGTGACAATTGATAATCTCTCCAGACATCCCCAAATGTCTTCCAGGGAGTAATATCACCTCTGATTGAGAAGCATTAAGCTATAAGAAAAATTTCTTTGAAGAAGGAGAAAAACAACTGTTGCATAATCATAGCTTATTGAGAAAATTAAATTTACTTTGGAATCCCTAATATCCAGCAAATTTACAGGAAATATTTTCAATTAAGATATTGTTAGTTTTACACATAGCATTTATGTAAAACCTCATATCCTACAACAGGTATTAAATGAATATTTTCTGATATCAGAATTGACAATCAATTACAAAAGAAAACCTCCCTTTTATAGCTACATAGTTTTCTTTTAATGCAAAGAAGTGTAGCATTTCTTTGAAATTATCATAACTTTTGAACAGCTTAATTTTGGACAGCTTTAAAACTCAAATTATGTCAATTAATATACACTTCTGCAAACATTTTGAGCTTTGAAATGGAAGCGCACAGAAGGCTTATCTACAGCAACCAAATGGAGAATAGACATTCGGTTTTCCGAATGAAATTGCTCCTGTTAAGTATTCATTATTGGATGAAAAAATGAAAATTTTAAAGGTCAATTAAGCAAGTGACATTAAATTAAGTTTTGGATTTCAGTGGCAGCATTTCAGGAGCTCAGCTGGTGGTGCCTGCGCAGCATTCCACAGGCTGGACGGGGAGGAAGAAAGTCAAGTGCGGTTTCAAGTCCCACAGGGGAACGTTCTTCTCTTATTAATCCCAGAGGGCTCTAATTTTTTTGAGCCTGTTTTCCAAAGCAACTTCAAATAGGGCCATATGTAAAACCAAAATGGATTTGGCACATCTAAAGAATGTGTGGGTAAAAAGCTCCAAAAACTCAAATGCAGTCGCTTGGGTTCCATGGGGACATTTCTGTGACTGAGATTCCCCTTGCAGGTATCTCTGCCCAGAGGCTGAAGATAGGAGCCCTTGATCGGGTTACTGAGACCCCGCACAGAAACCCCAGATTAGTTAATATCTGGAGTGGCAGCACTTATGTGGATAAGGCGGTTTCTAGTATTTCTCTGAACTCTAGCCTGACATTTGCCTTTTGCAAGACATACATATCTTCCCACAGGTCTACGAGAACCTCAGGCTCCACAAGTTCCAAACCAACTTAGAGCTTCTCCTTTATGTTCTTGAACTTGTTCCTTTTGCAGGATAACTCTCTTCTGCCCATGATAGCTTGGTCTCCAAACAACCCACATGCAAACCTTTGAGCGTCACCTCTGACAATGCTCCTGCACGTCCACACTCAAACACAGTCTTCTTCCTTGAGGACTCCAGTGGACTGCATGTCTGTCTGCTCCTCTCCACCCTCACTTCCACTAGGGTGGCTCACTACCTTTCCATCTGTTAGGAAATATGCCTCCATACTTTCTCTCACTCCTTCTTCTCCCCCTACCTCAACAAGGGAACCAGAGTGTGTATCCTTCCTCACTTTTGCCCATTCCACCCCTTTCTCCATGTTTCTGGTAATCATTAGGACTCTTTGCCAAGTATTTCTAGCTTTCCTCCTTCTGAGAGCATGGTACAATTGCACTTCAGCATTTTCTTTTAAGTTATGTGAGGCCACACGACTTGCTTTGACAAATGAAGCATGAGCAGAAGTGATGTGTCCTTCCTGGGGGGGCTGGACTTTAAAGGCTAATGCACAACTTGCCAAGTGTTCTTCCTTCCCTGGCAATCATGGAAACATGGGGTTAGAGCTTCTCCCAGCCTTGATCTCAAGTGAGGGGCAGAGTCCCTCAGCTGACCCACATGGACCAGTGGTCATGTAAAGTAGCCATAATCCTTTGTGGTGTGAAGCCCCTGGATCTCCAAGGACAGCTGAAACGGTCCTGACTGATACCAAGATCACACTCACACACACACACACACACACACACACACACACACACACACGGGAGGCTTTATTGATGGGACAAATAGGATGCTTTTATACACATTACTCCGCAATTTGCTTTTATCACTGAACTATACATTGTGCGCATCTTTCCAAGTCTATAGATGTGAATATATTATTTACTTTTTACTAGTTGCAAAATATTCCACAGCAACAGACGCACCACATTACTCCAGCATTTCCTTACTGATTGATCATTTGTTGCATGATAGGAACTCCTTATCCACCTGCTGCAACAATACCCTCACTGACCTCTCTCTCTCCAACATTTGCCTTTCTCTAATCCAGCCAACATATAACTGCTGATTTGTGATTTTGAATGCACAGGTCTAATTAGTTCCTTCCTTGGAACAAAATTTCCTCAGGCTTCCCCTGTGCTCTGAACACTTCTCTCTAAGGGTTCTTATAAGCACAGTGGGAAGTGGAAACCACATGGCCTGGAGGTCAAGACCCCCCCCCCCCAGACCGACCTCTCCGTCCTTACCCCCCAGCCTGCACTGGAAGCACGTTCTGCTCCAGCCAATCCAGTTCATTCCCATGCCATGAGCACAGGCTACTCACCTCCAAGTCTGCCATTCCCCATTCTCAGAATGTCCTCTTTCCTCTTCTTGGCCTGTTGAAATCCTACATCTTTTTAGAACCAGTTCAAATACAAATTCTTATCATTTCTCCACCAACACTCCAGCTTCCTTCCATCTTGCTCAGAGTGAACTCCCAAGTCCTGACAGTGGCCCACTAGTCCTAGGTCATGGCCTCCTGTGGCCACCCCACCCTCCACTCTGCCCGCTTTGCTTCCCGTGACATGATCCAGCCTCCGTGGCCTCCTGGCTGTTCCTGGAGCTGCCAGGGATGCTTGTTCCCAGTTGCTCTGCCCCACGGTCCCCCTACCCAGCTCCCGTTCTTCACTCAGGTCTCTGCTCATGTATCACTTTACTACCAGCCTTCATGGACCACCCTGCACAAAATGGCAAATCCCTCTCCTTCCACATCCCTAGTCCTCTTCACCTGCATTACTTATTCACAGCATTTTAATTTTCTCCCTCCACACAGTGAAGCTTAATGACCACTTAAAGGACAGGAACTTGTTTCACTCATAGCCAAGACCCCAATGCCTAGGACAGTACCTGACACATGGTGGGTGCTCCATAAATATTTGTCTGCATGAAAAATTCTATTACACGTCTGAATATGACCCAGTCTATATCCACATCACTAGCATCTACTCACTAAATGCATCTCTAAAAATATTCCATATCTTCCTTGGTCCAATTGGCCTTGCCATTAACTATAGCCATATTGACTTTGGAATGATTATTTCTCTACTGATCAATTACAATCAAAAACTCAAATGAACAGACGTTTGTCAGATGCCTATGGCAGGCAACAGATACTGGATTGAAGAGGAAATAGCTCTTGTTCTCAGGGCACCTCCTATTCTGTCTACCTCCAGGATCCCTTGAGTCCTAATGAGGAAATGACTCTTTCAAGACTGAAAGCATAAAGCCAGTCAATGCACTGAAGGAAAGGATGACCCAGGCTTAGGATGTTTAGCCCAGCAGCCAAGATTCCCTGGGCTGCCACTCTTGCATCAGTGTCTCAATGCTCAGTCAAGATGAGCCGTGGTCCCTTTAAAGCCCCCACTCAACTCTCTTGTCACCTAACATGTCAGCTGACAGAAATATGCTCTCTCTGCTTTCCCAGCAACATAAGTTCTTACTAAGGAGGACATTTTTGAGAGTTTAATACAATGGAAACACTTTAGGCAAGGAGGTGGAATATTGTCACTGCTTTCTCATAGAGGAAGGTCTTCAGCAGAGAAAAGCTCATCTTCTTCCTGAAAAGTGGTCACTCCTCCTGGTTAGCAGAGAGCAAGGGCACTCCCCTGGGATGAAACGTCTCACAGTGCTAATGAGATCCTGAGCTGAATTTTCCTAAGGCAGGATCATAATTGTACAATTGAACAAGGATGGACCAGAAGGCACTGTTTGATCCATCCCTTCAGAAGTAGACTGGAAAGAGCAGAGGAGTGGGAGGACTAGACACTTCATTGTCTTCATGACTTCTCCGGAGTCCTACGTCAAGTGTATTAGTTTCTTGTGGCTGCCATGACAAATTACCACAAACTGGGTGGCTTGAAACAACAGAAATTTATTCTCTCACAGTTCTGGAGGCTAAAATTAGAAATCAAGGTGTCAGAAGTGTTTATTCCTTCTGTTGGCTCTGAGGGAGAATCTGCTGCATGCCTCTCTCCTGGCAGATTCTGGTGGCTTCCAGCAATCCTGGGCATCCTTTGATTTGTAGCTGTATCTCTCCAATCTCTGCCTCCATCTTCACATGGACATCTTCTTTGTGGCCTGTGCCTTCACAAGACCTCCTCCTCTCTGTGTCTCTGTCCAAATGTCCCTCTTATAAGGACACCAATCATTGGATTTAGGACCCATCCTAATTCAGTATGACTTCATTTTAACTAATTACATCTGCAAAGACTCTAATTCCAAATAAGGTCACATTTACACATACTAGGGGATAGGTCTTCAACATATCTTTTTGGGGGATACAATTCAAACCACAATATCAAGTTTATGTTGCAGCTCAAACCAGAATTTAGGTCTCAAGTACTTTCTGCCCACTTTACATCCCATGCTCCATTCCAATGTCAGGGATGAAAAATAAGCATCCAGATTATCAAGGTTATTTATACTTTATGAATCACAAATAATTTCATAAAAATTATTTTTTTTTTTACTTTTTTAGACAGAAAATTACTATGAATATGGAGAAGAGAGGAGGTACAGCTTAAGCAAGTGTAAGATAGACACAGAAACGGTCCTAACTTGTCTCAACAGAGATCTGATCTATCATGGTCCCACTCTTGTCTCAGGCCTTTGGTGTGTAGCCTCTGGATTTTCACAGAGTGTGGCTCACATTTCTTTCAGAGTTCAAGGACAAGCAGAAAAGTTCCCAGACATGCCAACTGTAGCTTAAAAGATGGAGTTTCTAGTTTTTTTCCTTCAAATGGTACCTCAACTCTAATATCTTAATGAAGCTTTGCTGTCTATTCCATTCTTTCCTAGAATGTATGTCAGCATAATCAGCAAGATAATCAGGATTAGTTATGTAAATACACCACCAGAGAAATATTTTCTATTTTTGTTATGCTAATAATGTTAAAGGAAATAACATCCCAGTGAACATAATGTAAATATTTTATAACCAGAAGCAGAGCTACTCAATCATTTTTCTCTCCAACAAACCAGAAATATCACAGTCCTTAAAGTAGTAGCTTAATTTTCAAAGACAGATTTCACTAAAAATTGTAGGAATTATACCTGTTTCACCAGAGTATACAGTGTAGTTCTTTCAACATTGTATCTTTTTGTTGTTTTAGAATGTAACCAGAAATGCCAAATTTTAGTTAAAATTGTCCAAGAAAAAGATAGAATTCTTGAATACATTGATCTAACTTTGCATTCCAGAAAGTAAGTTTTAAATACAAAATAAAAATTTCCTCTTTGAATGTTATTTCCATCTCAAAGGATTGATGACGTTGAGAATATTTATACCATTTTCTAATTAGGAGCATTGTAAAAACTTTCTGGAAACATAACTAGAAAGCTATTTAGCCAGAAATGTGCTTTAAGTTTTTAAAAAACAAAATACGCAAAATGATGTTTACGTTTTACCTAGATTCGTATTTTCTTATCTTGTTCCTTGATCATACTTTACGTAAAGATTACTTTGAGTCACTGTTACATTTTTTAGTACAAATATCACAACTGTGTAAAACAGTCTTTTCTTCAATTGGGGGACCTGCAGTCATACCAATGTTTCGTGCTAAACCATAAGTGGATGTTAAGGCTTCTTTGAATGTCTTCTTATGATTACCCCCTTCTTCAAGTTTACCTTCCTCTGCTTTCTCCTCCTTCTTTCCCCAGGTCCTCCCAATGGGGAGAGGGTATATATCTGTATGTCTATACCTATATATATATATATATATATATATATATATATATATATATGTATTTGTGTATACATACATACATACATGTAATCTTTATGTGCGTGTGTCTGTGTGTGTACAGACTTTGGTGAATCCACATATTCCACCCCACTGAAATTCCGTCAAACCCCAGTTCTGGTGTTCAGTTAAGAAGCCACCTCTTCCCAGCTCAAAGACAGAGGCTTACCCATGAGAACAAATCAAGGGACAGGACCGACTGTGTCTCCAGCCTGATATCTCCTCCACGGAGGAGGTCTGGATCTCTGACTCAGGTAGAATTTAGCAACATTCAGGTCATGGATGCTTCCAGATGCTTCTGGAGCTTTCTCAGGTTCCATTCTCTTTTCAATCGCTCTGGCTGCCCCAGGCTTCACAGGACTTCACACGGGGCTGCAGGCTGCAGCCACTGGCTCTGTTCTAAGATCTAATTCCTAATTTCACAGTCATGTACCATAGTGGATTACACAGACACTGTAGCCAAATTGTTGTTAATATTATTTACAGGAAAGTGTTAAACAGAGACTCTGGACTGTCAAAACAGGCCTGGAGTATGTGGGTGTAATTCTCATCATGGATCTCTGATCTCACCTACCTCCAACCCCTGTCCTTCTCGTATTCTTTCCCTTCTCATTTAACTAAAATTATAGCCCCCACATCTAGAAGGTATTCTTAATAGGTTTCTCTTCCTCATTCTCACCATTCCCAAAAGACATCCCGAATCCATCTGTCCCCTCCCATCTGTGGCTATAACTCTAGTCCAATTCATATGATCATCCCTGGATTCCTGCAGTAGCATCCTAAATGGCCTCTCTGCTTACAGTAGTGAGATATAATCGACATACAACATTGTGTAAATTTAAGGTGTACAATGTGTTTATTCGATACATTTATATATCGCAATATGATTACTTTTGGGTATATATCCAAATGAAATGAAAACAGGATATCAAATACCAATGTTTCGTGCTAAACCATAAGTGTATGTTAAGGATTCTTTGAATGTCTTCTTATGATTACCCTCTTCTTCAAGTTTAACTTGCTCTGTTCCTCTTTCTTTCCCCAGGTCTTCCCAATGGGGAGAGGGTATATATCTGCATTCCCATGTTTATTGCAGCATTATTCACAATAGCCAAGATATGGAAACAACTTGTGTCCATTAATGGATGAATAGATAAAGATGTAGAATATAATATATACACACACACAGTGGAATATTACTCAACCATGAGAAAGAAGGAAATCCTGCCATTTGCAACAACATGGATGGACCTTGAAGGTACTATGCTAAATGAGATAAGTCAGACAGAGAGACACTGTTGATTCATATATATACCAGTTATATGTGGAACCTAAAAAAGCCGAACTTGTAGAAACGGAAAGTAGAATGGTGGTTACCAGGGGCTGGGGGCAGGGTAGATGGGGAGACTCTTGTAAAAGAGTACAAACTTGCAGTTTTAAGATGAATAAGTCCTGGGGATCTAAAGCACGGCATTGTGAGTATAGTTAACAATAGTGGATTATATACTTCAAAGTTGCTAAGAAACTAGATCTTAAATGTTCTCACCCACAAAAAAGAAATAATTATGGGACACGATGGAGGTGTCAGCTAATGCTACAGGTGTAATCAAAGTGATGTTTTAAAATGTTAAAACTGATCGTGTCACTCCTTTGTGTATATACCACCATTGTCTTTCTGTGACGCAGAGAAAAGAATGTCCTCGCCACGTCAATAAGGGTCCCTTATGATCTGTTCTGGCTGGAGTCTCTAATCTCATATCTCACCAACTCCCATCACACCAGACACATGGTCCCTCCATACTGGCCTTCTTGCTGTTCCTTGAACAACCTCAGGGCCTCTGCACTTTCTGTTCTGCCCTAAATGTTCTTCCTCAGACCTTCCCCTGGTTGTCCTCTTCTTGTCATTCAGGGCTCACAACTCAAACATCACCTCCCCGGAGATAATCCACAGATCCCCCTATCTAAAATATCCCCCCCTGTTCATTCTCTAGCTAATCACCCTGCTTTAAATTCTTCACATCACTATTGGAATTAGAATGTTTATCTTTACATTTTTCTAATTTTTATTTTCTGCCTTCCCCCATGCAAATATAGGCTCCCCAGGAATAAAGATCCTGTATGGATGGTTCCCTGTATCTGAGAATAGTACCTGACATACAAAAGACCTCAACAATATTTGCTGAAGGAAGGAATGACCCATTTCAGGTGCAATTACACAGGGAAGTTAGGAGCAGGGAAGCCTGAGGAAGCTGACTGATTAGAGGCTTGTGCTCAGTGATGGGTAACTCAAGAGCATGACCTTGGATGACACTCATTTTTATCCCAGCTAATCTTGACCTCTCATCAGTAACGAAGATAACCGAGAGTAGCAGAGCATCACAGCTACATATTCTTCATTAAAAGACCCACATATACTGTAAATAATTAAAACCACTTTAGAGCAAGTAATGAAAATTCAACCAGCTTCCTGGTGTCAACCGTGTGCTCTGTGTATTTGTTAACCTGTAAGTGTCTGATGCCTTCTGCCTGGGTGTATCCTCCTCTTCTCTCCAATTAATTTCTTGTCTCGGCTGACTGTCCTTTGGGATATAGGAGGTACGAGGTTCCTCAGCACTTCTCATTATTCCCTGGACCAATAACAACCCTGAATTGTCTCTTACTGTATGGAGCTTAGATCCTTGCTACACCAAGTGTGGGCCTTGCATCTGAGCTCAGCCTCACCTGGCAGCTTGTTAGAAATACAGGCTCCACCCAAAGTTTACTGAATCTGACTCTATTCTAACCCCGTTCCCAGGCGATGTGCATGTGACCCACAGTGATCTGAAGGGCTGTCAGCAGGTTCGGTGGTCAGTGTTACTCTTGCTTGGTGGCAATCATTGCAGGGAGTTTCCAATATGCCAACCAGATAGACACATGGGACAACGGCAATATTTCCAGCTCTGTCACACAGTTCATTCAAAGTCTGGTGCTAAATAAATGATGAGTTAGTCAGTGAATCAGTGAATTATGAAGAATAATTACTCATATTTGACCTAGTTACTAGATTTTATTTCTTGAGGCCTCTAAATCAATTTAATTTTAAAATAAAGGCCAGTTTTTTTAATTACTTATTTCCAGTTCCATTTCTACTAAACAAGCAAAAATAATCAGGCCAACAATTACTGACATGTGATATCTGGGCCGTTTTATACACCTTCCTCCATGTGGGAGTCATTAACCCATTCTGCTGTTTCCGTTTTATGATGGGGACCACTGGTTTCAGAGGAAGGTTGTCCATTTGAGTCATCAGATAGTATCTCTTATTCAATATCTGAATGGTTCAAAGAGAACACCATCTTTCTTACTATGACAAACATACTTAGAAATTCTTGGAAATAATACTATTCCAAAACATCCTTTATGACCAGAATTCAGGATACAAACACAAGGACACTTGGATGACTCAATGATAGAAAATATTTTATTTTCCCTCTACAGTTATCTTCAGACAAGAATATTTTCTTAATATCAACTCTATCTGTATAGACTATGAAAACATTTCTCTAAATGTTATATTATTAAGCAAAAGAAAACATGTTATGTTCTTTGACGGAAAGCCTGGTCTCCAAAAGAGTAATGATGAAATCATGAATCACTGGGTGGCTTTCATTCTTCTCCTGCAAATGTTATTCAGAGTTAGAGAGATTGATGATGGAAGCAGAGGTAAAACAATAACTTTCACTGTGCCTTTTTTAATTTAAAATAGGTGGGAGGTATATCATAAATTTTAAAAAGCTTGAAAAAAGAGAATAGTAGCAAGTTAAAATAAGCCTGATACTCTTGGAGAACAAAGGCAGCTTGCTGTCTTCCCTGGCCCGCTGTCTGTTCCGAGCCCTCAGCTCTACTTTGAGCTGAGTGATGACTGACTTCTTTCCTCGTTTCCTTTTCAAGTCCCTTCTCTTCCTCCTGCTCCTAGTTTGCTTCTGGCTATGCACCTGCCTCTGTGTCATCTTGCTTTCTTCATTCGTGTATGCGTGTACCCGCCAGTATTTGTTTTAACTCCACAATATACAAGGCAATTTATTAACTATTATGGATAAGACAAGGTCCCTGTTCCTAAGGCACTTGAAATCACTTGGAGTGAAGGCCAATTTCCAAACTTGTCCATTTAGTTCCTGTGCCTCCTTTTCCCTCCTCATACGCACGTAATGACTGCAGGGTCTGTCTGCAAGTCTGATTTGCTTAGAGCTGAAAATCTGTAAACTTTCCACCAATAATTAGCAAACTACTATCTCTGAATAGGAGCTACTATTCTCACTATTAATGCATTTAAATTGTGTTCCTTGGGCCTGGAAAAATAGTATAGTGTTCCCACATTATAATCCTGTTTCCCAGAGTACATATGCAGATGCTTCAAGACTTGTTTTGGAGAGTGGTCACTTGGCCAAAACGTAAATGAAAACACAAGAGAATTCTTGACTTTTCCTCAGTTAGGCACAGTTTTATAACATAGAAGATATGGTAGGATACAGTATCTGTCCACAATTCTTTCTTTTCTCCTTGCTCTTGCCGTGGAAACCAAAAGACAGCATATATGTCCCTACCCCATTGACACTGGACTTGGCCTTAAGGCTTACTTTGTGTGTGTGTGTGTGTGTGTGTGTGTGGAAGATCAGCCCTGAGCTAACATCTATGCTAATCCTCCTCTTTTTTGCTGAGGAAGACCGGCTCTGAGCTAACATCTATTGCCAATCTTCCTCTTTTTTTTTTTTTTCTTTTTTCCCCAAAGCCCCAGTAGATAGTTGTATGTCATAGTTGCACATCCTTCTAGTTGCTGTATGTGGGACACAGCCCCAGCATGGCCAGAGAAGTGGTACATCGGTGCGCGCCCGGGATCCGAACCCGGGCCGCCAGTAGCAGAGCGCGTGCATTTAACCGCTAAGCCACGGGGCCGGCCCCTTAAGGCTTACTTTGAGTAATGGAATATGGGCTGAAGTGACAGCATAACTGTTCAGAACTGAGGCTTTGAGAGGTCTCAATTCACGTTTCTGCCTGCCCTCTTGGAGTTTTGGTCTTCCACATTGAGAAGGCCATGGTCCAGAAAGACACATCTCTTTCAAGTGGGTGTGGATTAAAGACACATAGATCAGACCTGGACCCAACCCAAACTCTGCAATCTACCCTACCTGCTGAGCCCAGGTAGGGCTAATGGAGATCAGACAAATTTAGCTAAACTGCAGACTAGGGAGTATGATATATGAAATATGTTATTGTTGCTATAAGCCATTTGGATTTGGGGGTTGCTTGTTATTCAGCATTATCAGAGCAGAATGCTGACTGATAAAATACTTGGTATCAGAAGTGATGTGCTATTGTAATGAAAACCTAAAATAGAGGTCATTGCCTTTGGGATTGGCAAAGAATTCTTATAGGGCTCCAGCAAAATGTTAACCAACTGGCAAAATAATTGGTAAGCATGACTTCTAAGACAGCCATTTACCAAAATGTACAGGCTTCACAAGGTCTTTGAATTGCATGATAAAGTCTTTAGAAACAACTGAGAAAAAGTGGAGCATTCCCAGAAATATCTCTCAGTATACAGAAAGAACATCATCCAACCTAAAATTGATATGTTTTCTATCTCAAAATACATGACAAACAGGATTTATTGACAAATATTTTCTTATTTTACAATTTGGAAAGGCAAGGTGCTGAGGGGTTAAGTATTTTGTCCAAAGTCATAAAGCAGCATAAAAACAGGCGATGATCTTCTGCTGAAGATAAAACGTTACTCCACCATAATCCCTGAAGGTTAACAGTGCAACATGAGGTGAGCATCTCTCAGTGCACGGAGTATTTGTGTTATTCAAAATAAAAAGAACCTTGAGAATCCATCTGCCCTACCAAAACAGCTGTTCCAACACCAGAAAGTCTTTTCTCCTTAAAAATTATTTTTCTTATCAAATGCAAAGGAAGAAAATAATATGTTCATTTGGAAGCAATCAGGCAAAATAATGTTTATTAGAAAATGTCTACTTATTATATTTCTGTAGTTACATGATTAGGCAAAAATAATGTGTTCTTTGATGACTTTTTTCAGAAGGTAGTAAATAGCTTTCTACCTTCTGACCTTACATTTTTTTACAAAAGTGAATCCACGAACATTTCTGTCTCTCAACGGCCTCATTTCTGTGCCCACTAGAATGGCAGAGGCCCCCCTTCATGTGAAGAGCTTCCCATCCCTCCAAACTGGCAAGTGGATATGGGACAGTCAATGAGAATGCATCACAAATTTAACCTTTTCTAGTGCAATTATACTAACTTCACTTTTATCAATGTCCAGGTTTAAATTATACAATACACTGCCATTAAGTCAGCATTTATTATGAAGTCATACGTTCAAAGTAACAGCCTCAGATAGCTAGTGTTATAAAATAGACAACAATGCACTTCTACTGTGGGTAATCTCAGGGATTACTTAAAACGAGAATACCCTGACAGCTCCATTAACAGAATCAATCAATCAATCAAATATCACAGTACACTGGCTCCTTTTAAACCAGTTGCTTGGACAAAAATAACCACAGCCTTAATTTGTGTTTATATTTCTCTTTCAGTTCAAATGTCAGCTGTTTCATACTATCCTTTCCTCCATCCCTTAAGGAACTGGGATAAGGAGATCTTCGCTATTGGTGCTCCCAGTATATAATAACACAAATTTTGCATGGATGTGTGTTTTTAACCTTTACATCATTGGCTTATATACAGAAACACCCAAAAATATTCTGCCATGTTTTATGTGTATGAACTAGCTACGTTTTTCAGGGTACATAATCTGATTTTATTTTGTTTTATTTTTTGGCATTCCTCCAATTGTTTAGACAAACAGTTTATTGAGGACTTGGCACAGGCTAGGCTGAATCTGTGGCTAATGGGCTGTGTCGTAAGCAAGTACCACCTTATTTCTACTTATGTAAAGGAAAATAGTGTTGTATGAAACAATTTGGAAAAGAAGTGATCACTATACCTCAACAGCAGGTAGGCTATGTAGAAGAAATGCTGTCCTGGAAAATCACTTTGAATAATATCATTTTAGAAGTGCAAAAAAAAAAAAAAACCAAAGTAAGGTCCTCATAAAAAAATAAATAAAATGTTATATAAAAGGGCTCATATTTATATTCACTGTTTCTGGTCTTTATGAATATTCATGCCTATATTCTTTTGAAATATTATATTTATTTAATTTGAAAGGCCAGTGCTTCAGATGAGAAAATCTCAGGCAGGGAAAATGAGTGAATTATTCATCTAAAAACAAATATTGTTTTGGGACGCCGTTTTATCCTTGTGTATTCAACACCTACATAAACCAGCACCGGTGGAGCAGCGTTTGTACAATGAATTCGAACCACAAAAAGACCCAGCAAGTTCTAAATGCCTTTGTTTGCTTTTTTTCTCATTCTGAAAGAGGAAAATCTCAAAAGGAAGAATGCATATCCTTGAGCTGTAAAAATGAATTATTTTAGCGTCTGCGTTGGCTCAGTGGGGCTTTCAATCTTGAATTATACAACTTCCTGCCACGATACTCAACCTCAACCCATGCACACGGTGATCGCCCGAATTCCGTTATGTTAGCGAAAGCTGGACAGTCTTCAGAGCAGGTCTGTTCTACAACAATAATTCCATTCTGGAACACCCGAGCTACTTTACTTGGCTCCTTTTATTATTTTTTTTTTTAACATAAGTTCTTAAAGGGTCCAAACCATCACCACCCCACCGATTGCACCAGCAACTCTCTCACATTTACATGGGGCACCATGGTGTGCACAGGACATGGTCTTTCTAAGTACTATTTTAAAGTCTCAGGATTATTAAGTTTTGGGCTTATGTCATACTTTTATGACACGTACCACGCTATTTATAGAAATGTAATTCCACCATCAGTATCACGAAAACCAGTCGCAAACTACCCACTTTAACAGGCTTTGCATTACTTTAAAGTCACAACAAAGACAAGAAGACATTGCTTATTTCTGGCTGAACAATATTTATTTTTGAAGTGGTAACTTCCCTACTACTACCTAAATCTTAATAACTGTATGTAAATTCCTGTTTACATAGGCAATATGTTCCAGAGAGCAATGCTAACTACACAAAAATAGGAAAATATCACACTGGATATTTTCACAATTCCATCACTTTGAAAATGCATATGTGGAAACAGACTCAATAGGTTTTATTTAAAGAAACATTCAATTCTAGATTTTGTGAAATTTGATATTTGGGTTTGTATTTGGGTCCATTTCAGGGTTTTTTTTTGTTTTGTTTTTTTCCCTAGTGCATAAGTGATTCAGCTCTGTCATTCACTCAATGGTCTCCTTGATCTAAGAGGTACCCACAGACCATATTTAACACACCTAGAACACCACAACTGTGGAATTCGGTAAAGGTCATTGAGTCACAATGTCACGGGCTGATGTTGTTTCCAGAAGCCTACCAGGTGCTTCTCTCAATCCCAGAGCCAAGGCAACCGAAATAGATCTTCACTTAAAAGCACATCTACATCTAAAGCACAGCCAAAACTTTGGTTAAACTTGCCTTTCACTGATTTTTTTTCATGGCTGGTAAACTCTCATGAGGGGAAACACAAGGAAAGTCAATGTGCATTCATGCTGCTCTTTAAAAAAAAAAACGTATTTTTCTTCATGCTGTTCTTTCTCCTTGAAACACCACCCCTGCCTTTTTAGAAAAAAAATTGGTTAAATTATGATTGTTCTTGAAGATTTATCTTTATTCCACTGCTAGGCTAAACGTACTCCTGTCACAGTGCCCACCTGCTCACTGGACTTATCCCTGTCCTGAAATGCTCTGCTCCATTCCACCAGGCCTCCTCGGGGCGGGGACTATGCTCCCTTCCTCTTTATGTTAATCATCATCAAACAGCCAACATAACGCTGTGACAGCCCTATGAGGGAGAGTCATTTAATGCATAAGGAAACTGAGTCACAGAGACATGAAGCGCCTTGCCCAGGTCTAACCTAACAGCAGGTGGCAGCTCGTGGGTTGAAGCTCTGGGTGTCTGGTGCCGGAATCTGCACCCCAACACTCCTCTCACTTGCCTCTGAGCTCAGCCCCAAACCAGCACGCAGTTACTGAACTGACATGCTTGAGGATTAAGCCTGTTTTCTTTAAAATTCACATATATTCGTAACCACCACAAAGACTAATAGAGGTGTAAGAATCCAAATGATTGACTTCTCATTGTCAACTACACTTATTAACTTTTATGTGTGCATCTGTGGCGATGCACTTTAATTACTGTTTTTTATTACATAATTAATTGCACACTTCTCAGACACTTAAAATCACAGGAGGAGTGTTTTAAGAACAAGGAAAAGCACCCACAACAATGTCACGAATCCAGCAGAAATCGAGAAATAAATACTCTGGGTAAAGACGGGGTCCAATCAGGCCAGATGTCATTTTACTTATTCATTCATTAAGCAACATTTACCAGGCACCAACTGAGTGTCCACCTCTGTGCTCTACACGGGATACAGAGGAGAGCAGAGAGAACCACAAAGTCCTGCTCTCACGGAGCTGCTGCTCTGTAGGGACCAGACAAACGAGCAGCTCTGACATGGGGGACAGGTGCTTGTAGATGATACTCAGGGAGTGCCACAGAAACCCGAAAAAGGGACAGCTTTATCCCAAAGAAGAACATTTCAGGGAAAGGGGACAGTGTGGGCAAAGCCTGGAGGTGATACGAATTCTTCATACGAAATGCTTTGATCTACTGGTTTCCACGTAACTGGATCGTTTTAATTGTGTGAAGCATTAAATACATTATTGTGTATTGGTGAAAGCCAGTTTAGCACCAGGATCATTTACTCTTTTACAGAAAAGCCTCCAGGAAGCTGCTAGGAAAATGCATGGGTGAACTATGCCAGAAGAGCAGCTGTGAACTACACGTCCACGCAACGTGAGCATGCCACTGAGTGGTCTCCAACGAGTTTATACTTGAATGATCTCCAAACTCGGTTTCCTTTGTCCTTAGCCTCTCCTGTCTATTTCTTGTGGACCTCAGGGAGGCCAAGTTATGGCGCTGGAGTCAGAAGGAGGGAGACGTGATGCTGAGGAAGCCGGCAGCCCAAAGCCTGCCCGCCTGGCCTGCGCGACGGTGGGAACAAGAGGTGACTCCAAGGTGAGAAAGGCAGCATGAGACAGTAGGTCCGTTCTCCACTCCGTCCTGAGGGGAGGCTTTGATCACTACTGGCTGACAAGAATGCCCATGGCAGGGGCTGCTGCCTGGCCGCACATGGGGAAATAGACTCTAATGCTGCCCTGCCTTAATTTGGGAGTTGCCACAAAGTAAACAGCATAGTGTGGTTACGTAGAGGGAGGGCAGGAGTTCAAGTCCAATATGCTGTGGGTGGTCTTGAGTATGGATGACAGTTGTTTCTTCTAATTATTGTTGCTGGCTTACAATAAACGTGGATTTAAACTGTTCTGTAATCACACATACACATCAGAACCAGGCAAGAGCTTTTCATTCACCCACCAGGCTGGTCCTGTCTCCAGGGTACGGTTACAGTGTGGCTGTGCCTGGCTTTCTCCCCTACATGTACAAACCATGTTGAAGCAGTGTTCCATCTATTGAGGGGTACCCCCTGTGTCTGGGTGAAGTCATCATGTGGTGTGACGTCCAAGTGTTGCAACACTGTGACTACTGGTATGGCCTGTGTCTCTCCTCTTCTCTGTGAATGTTCCTGCCAGTGGACCAATCCTGAGAACTGGGAGTGCAGTCCAAGAGGCCATGGGTCCCACAGGCTCTGGACTTCCAGGCCAAGCAAGGTTGAGAGTAGGCTCAAAACGAAGTGGGTCCCATCTCTCCAATAGTCTACACCTGCCTTCCCCCAGCACCCTATTGTTTTTCTTTTGGAAGAGAATTTCAAGCTGTTCTGTTATTAGGAAAAAGAAAAACATATCTCATTCTTTTTGGGCGAGGGAGGTGTAAACATCTACGCTTATGTCACTATGGTTCCTCAAAGTCTCTCAACAGCTACTGAGTTTCCTAAAATTTATTTTTGAATTTTTATTCTACCTCAAAACTACTTAATTTCTTCTCAAGCCAGGTAATGTTATTAAAAAGCAAATAACTTTAATTGACATTTAAAAAGTCCATGATTCTGATTGAAAAGCATCAATATCTTAATGAAGTCCTTTCTTTTGTTGAATAATAACATAATTTTATGGCTTACAGTTGTTAAATTTTTGAAATTCTTCTACACCTTTAAGTGTTTCCATTGAGTTTGTATTGTGCATATACTGATGATCAGGCCCTCTAAGGAACCAGCTAAGTTTGGCATTAGCTTGGACATTCCTCTTTCTTCCCATGGAAGCAGATACTAGAACCAGCACTAAATGAAACATCATGTCAAGATCCTCAGCAGGATGTCTGATAAGGGAAGAAAATGGAGATGCTTATTTTTTTAAAAAAAGATTTTATTTGAAATGTAGCTATCACTTGTGAATCAAAAATAAAAAAGTTGAAAGTTTTCTGTAAGAACATGCATAAAGATAAAATTCTTTAAACCCGACATCATCATTTCAATTGTTGAATCTCTCAACTAATGTAGAATATACACTTCAGAAAAACACCTCTACTTATTGATTAAGCACGCGTTGATAATTCTCAAACAATATTTTCTCACCTCAGACCTAGAATCAAGAATTTCTCCAAGGATCTTGGTCTCTTTAAGGGGAAGAATATTCAGAAACCAGGAACTGGATATAAGGCATGACCATTACTTCATTTTTTTCTGGTCACTTTCTGTGGGCACAGCCAAGAAACTCATACGTAAATATTTATTATAAATCCTGAGTTCATAGTGATTTCTCCCATTTAAACCCAATACTGCTTTGTTCTTCCTCTCTTTGCTCAATTCGTATGTGGACCTCTCTGCTCCAGCGATAACCCTGGTTCCTAACATCATCAACATATTTATTCTCTCCCTCAACATACACTCTAAACCATATCTTTAGAATTACTGTACCAATACAACTGTCAAAAACAAGCCAAGTAAAGTCCAAGATGTGTTTCCAACCTTTCCACTCTTAGAAAGCTTCCATAAAGATTGTACAGCCAGGGTCCTTGTATTGATTTGTCTTTTGTGTGATTATCAATATGATATGTGCTCAGGTTAATTTGAGGGTTTGATTTTTTTCCTGCCTTTCCCATTTAATTTTATTTTTGAATATGTACTTTTAGGAACAACAATCAAAACAATAGATAAAGGAATACCCAAAGAATTTTTATTGATGACCCACTTCAGACGAAGATAAGTTCTCTGTTAGTGGGTGTCACATTTAATTCAGGACTCTCAGATCTACCTCATTGATTACTTGGTTTTGATGCTATTCTAAGTGTGGATGTGTCAGACTCCTTGCTTCTCCTCTGGCTTTTGTTGATGAAGGTGGTTCTTCTGTTATTCTACCTGGTCTGATATCATGATAATATCCCTTCCCTTTCACTGTTTGCACTTAACTGATGTATCTTTACCTCTTCCCCTTTTTAAAATTTTTCATCAACTATTTTTAAGGACAGTTTCATGTTTACAGAAAAATTACAAAGATAATACAGGGTTTCCATATACCTCCCAGGCAGTTTTTTCTGTTATTGACGTCTTACATTACTATGGTACATTTGTTATACTTAGTGAACCAATATCCTTATATTATTATTAATGAAAGCCCATAGTTCATTCAGATTTCCTTAGTTTTCACCTAATGTCCCTTTTCTGTCCCAGGATCCCATCCAGGATACCACATTACATTCTCATGTCCCCTTATGCTGACATTTTCTCAGATGTTTTCTTGTTTTTGATGACCTTGACAGTTTTGAAGACTACTAATAAGATATTTTATTAGTCCTGTCCCGTGACTGAAATTTTTCTGGTGTTTTTTCATGAATTTCCTGGGATTACGTGTTTGGGTCAGGAAGACTACAGAAGTAAAGTGCCATTCCCATCACACTGTATCAAGGGTAGGTGCTATCCAGGTGGCTTGGAACTGGTGATGTTGACCTTGATCAACTAGCAAGGTCATGTTTGTCACGTTTCTCCACAGTAGAAACTCCCCGCCTTTCCACACTGTCTTCTGGCAGGAAGTTACTATGTGCAGCCCACCCTCAAGGGGTGAGGAGTTCCGTTCTCCTTCCTTGAAGGCAGAGAATCTACATAAATTACATGGAATTCCTCTGCATGGGAGATTTGACTATTCTCCCCATTTATTTATGCATTAAATAATTTATTGATATCATTGTGGATTTATGAATATTTATTTTACACTGTGAATTAGAATCCAATACTACCTTATTTATTTTGGTGTTCAAATTGTTCCAACTTTGATTTTCCTTGGAGAAATGGCTAATTCTAGCACTGGGGCAGGAAATATACATGATAAGGTTTGAGCCTCTTGTAGTGCAAAAAAAGTGCCTAAAAACACAACAACAACAACTCCCCCATCACGGGCGTGTCACAGGACACAGCACAGGAGGCAGGGAAGAGCTCCCACCGTTTCAGCCTGTATGAATCACTGCAAGTGAGTCTCTCGTAAAAAGCACAGAGGTGGGTTTCATTTTGTGAGCCAATATGCAGATTTTTTTTCTTTTTATAAGTGGGTTAAGCCTATTTGTATTCATTGATATGACTGCAGGGTTATAACTTGGTCAAACAACTTATATTAATTTTACTGTGTATATTACATTGTAGTTACTGAGGTTCTTTGTCTATATGGACAGTTTCATTTTTGTCATTATATTTCTATGTATTATAAAGGCTTGTATTTTTATTTTAGCGGTAACTGCTACACACACACACACACCACCCACCCACACACACACATCACACACACACATTAGTGACCTTAGTCCTTCTTTTCCTTACTAGGTGTGTGATATTTGCTTTGTCAGCTTTCAATTATATCCTTAGCCTCTCATTTATCACCTAAAGAACAATCAAGAAGCTCATTTTATTTTTCCTCTCTTCTTTCTCCCAATTGTGAACCTTTCATTGAAGTGTGGCATCCACACAAAAGTGCAAAATTCCTAATTGCACAGCATAATGGATTTCACAAAGCAAAGTTGTATAATCAGAACCCAGAACAAGAAACAATATTTCAAGCATCCCAGAAACCCATCCTTGTGCATTCCCTGACCCACCCCCAGCAACCTCACCCACAAAATTAACCACTATCTTGACTTTAAATGCCATAGATTAATTTTGGCTGCTTTTAAAAACCTTTATATGAATGGAATCCTACCACTTATATCCTTTTATGTTTGGCTTTTCTGATCAACATTACATGTGTGGGATTAGTCCATACTGTTGAGTGTAACCATTGTGGTTCCTTCATTCTCCTTGTTGTCTAGCATTCCATTCTGTAAACACACCACAATTTGTTTAATCATTTTTCTGCTGGTCATGTGAGTAGTTTCCAGATTTATGCTATTACCACCGAGTGCTGCTACAACCTTCTTTGTACTTATTTTTTGATGAATATGTATATACATTTATGTTGAACACAAACTGGGGAGTGAAATTGCAAAGTAGTAGTC
This sequence comes from Diceros bicornis minor, assembly GCF_020826845.1. NCBI lineage: Eukaryota > Metazoa > Chordata > Mammalia > Perissodactyla > Rhinocerotidae > Diceros > Diceros bicornis. The sequence goes on from NC_080759.1 coordinate 56,170,735, forward strand.
TATGCACATGTTGGACTATAGTAGACACAACTTAAGGTTTTCCAAGTAGTTGAACCAATTCCCATCACCAAAAGCGGTGCATGAGAGTTTCATCTGCTCAATATCTTTGTCAATACCCCTCCCATTTTTAAGTTGTATTGCCTCTATCTTTTCAGAAAATATAACATGTACCTATATTGTTTGCCCATATTTGTCTCCACTTTCATTTTACTCTTAGATCTACAGAGTATCCATCAAGTTTGGAAACAGATAATATTGTCTTCATTATCGTGTTGTTTTACAGATTGAAGATGTCCTAGAAAACACTGTGAATGTTCACCTATGCTTCCAGACTTCATGGATACCCTGCAAAATTCAATATACTCCGTGCACATCATTAGTTCTATAGTGTAAGTTTCCCAGTCATCTCTTCTTGGGCAAATCTTGTCCTTTAGTATAGTTCCCCTCAAAGTGAGGTCTACAGACTAGCAACTAGTGCAATGTAAAATAAAAAGCCTCTGCCAGAATTAAATGAATTATTTCATAAGGACATTGTTTTGTTCAGTCAACCTTTTTGTGTTGTTTTTTTTTTATAGGCATGTTTTATTCACAAAAGCAAGTGGGGCACTGAGTTACTTTCCGGAACAAACTCCTTATCTCCTCATCATGAAACAACACCTCGAGGAATACTGTTCTAGTAGATTCGTAGGAAGGATTCATGAGTACAGCGTTACTTGAGTTTTTGACTCTTGAAAAACAGTTTGGATATAAAATTATAAGCTTATATAAAATATATCCTTGAGTTTCTTAAATTATTGCTTCATGGCTGTCTTGCCTGGTATGTCAATATAGAGAATTCTGATGTCAATCTGATTTTCTTTCCTATAAAAGAGATGAATCTTTGGGTATGGCCACCCTGAAGATGTGTTCCTATCTTTAAAATCTCATAGACTTCTCAGAAACATAGTGGCACTGACCATTTGAGGTCAATTTGTGTCAGGTATTTACTGGACCTTCTGTATAGATTCAGGTCTTCATTAATTTTCTGCAAATTCTAGTATTTTAGTTTTTAAAAATTAGGTCTGTTTCATTATACTCCTTTTGTCTTCAGGAACTCCAATTATATGAAAACTGAAATTTCTTTGCTTATCTTTTACCTATCCCTTTCTCCATAATCCTTTTTACTTATTTATTTTATCTTGGTTGTCTTGGCTATTGTCAGTAATTAATATCTCTTATTATATTTTAATTTAATCTATTCTGCCTTATGCACTTTGGTCTTTTTCTTCAATTTTCTCCCTGAGATTACTCAATTATCATTTCATATCTCCCTGTTTTTTATCCATTTTTGTTCTGAGTTTTTGAATTTCTAATTTGAAGTTTTAAAGATTATCTGAAAATACTTTAGGAGTATGAATTAGCTTGGAATAGTGTATTACATTTTTCCTTTTTTGGTTTTGTGGTTTGTTTTTTAAGGTTTTCCATTCTCATTTTCTGATATCTTCTTATAGAAGCTTTGTACAAATGCTGTCTGCCATGTTCTGTTTATTAGAAATGTCTTTTATTTTCCTGAACAAACAATGCTCTGTGTATGTAGGCATAAATGAAGGGTACTTTCTCATTCTGATATAATGAAATACACTTTCTTTAATAAATGGTTCCTTGGGAGGGAGCAGAGTGGGTTCTGATATTTTTAATTCACATTTAATTTTTTCAAGCTTTGTTGAGGTATAATTGACATATAACATTGTGTAAGTTTAAGGTGTGCAAAGTGTTGATTTGATACACTTATAAAGTCATGCATTGCTTAACAATGGGGATATGTTCTGAGAAACACGCTGTTAGGTGATTTTGTTGTTGTGTGAACATCACAGAGTATGCTGAAGGGGAAAAAAATTTGCCACCCAAAAATGTGTCTCTTTAACATGAGCATTATTTTAGGCTGATCATTTTTCAGAAACAAAAGACTCAGAAAGTTTTCTTGTTACCTCCCCCTTAACTGCCTAAAAGAATTTAGATTGAAAAACCAGTCTCAGGCAGCAAGCTATCACCTTAGCACCTTATCACATGAACTAGGAGTTAGACAGGGAGGAATCTAGAAGAACCTGCTTGCTGGGCTCCCCTCTGTGTTCTTCTGTTTCTGTGTAGCCAAACAAACAACTGCTTTCCAAATGTTTGCTCTTTTTCAGCTGCCTGTGAATTGCCTTCCTTCACTTTGAAGCCCTGACTCTTACCATCCCCAGCATCTTCTTTTGTCTTTAGCTGAGAATGGTATTTAAGATGAAGGCTTCTGCCATTTTGGCAAGTTACTCAGTTTTCCTGGGTTTCTCTCATATATACATGTCATTAAACTTTTGGGTTTTTTTCCTCCTGTTAATCTGTCTCATGTCAATTTAATTCTTAGACCAACCGGAAGAACTTGGAAGAGTAGAGGATAATTTCTTCCTCTCCTACAGTACTTACACAAACCTAGATGGTATAGCCTACTACTCACCTAGGCTATACGTATGGCACTAATCTTATGGGACCACATCGTATATAAGGTCCAACATTGACCAAAGTATTACCATGCAGCGCATGACTGTATCGCAAAATGTTTACCACCGTAGTGTTAGCTAACTCTTCCCACCCTTGTGCACTGTTGGTGAGCATGCAAATTGGTACAGCCACTATGGAAAACAACAGGGAGATTCTTCAAAAAATTAAAAATACAACTACCATGTGACCCAGCAATCCCACTTCTGGGTATATATCCAATAGAAATTAAATCAAGATTTCAAAGAGATATCTGCACTCCCATATTCACTGCAGCATTATTCACAATAGCCAAGATATGGAAACAACCTGTCTGTCAACAGATGAATGCATAAAGAAGATGTGGTGTATATATACAATGGAATACTATTCAGCCATGAGAAAGAGGGAAATCCTGCCCTTTGCAACAACATGGATGGACCTTGAGGACGTTATGCTAAGTGAAATAAGTCAGACAGAGAAAGACAAATACTGGATGATCTCACTTATATGTGGAATCTAAAAAAGTTGAACTCACAGAAACAGAGAACAGAATGGTGGTTACCAGGGGCTAGGGGATGAGGGAAATGGGGAGATGTTGAAAGGTAGAAACTTCCAATTATAAGACAAATAATTTCTGGGAATCCAATGTATTGCATGGTGATTATAGTTAATAATACTGTATTATATACTTGAAAGTTGCTAAGAGAGTAGCTATTAAGTGTGCTTACCACTAAAAAGAAAGGGTTCTGATTTTTTATTGTTTGGTTTCTTTAGGACTTTAATTTCCACTTTCATTATTCTTTCCTTCCATGACTATGCATCCAAGAAACACCTTCCACCTCTCCCCCCAAAAAAGCAGTGCTTTTCCAATTCTTTTACCCCTGTTCATTTGAACTTTCCAATCGTTTCTTTAAATTCCGCTTTCATCAGTGTTCTGATCCACCAAGGTTCAGACCAGGTATGAGGGTCTTTCTCTCTATAAGGATGATTTTATTTATTATTATTATTATTATTCTTTTGCCACTCCTGGACTGCCACTGTCCTCTCCTGGCTTTGATCAGACATAGTCTCCACATCTGACTCGGTTAGTAGCTGGTATGTGAGAGTTTATTTGCCATCATATAAATTACATAAGTGTTTGTTAATTTCTGTCCCCTGTGGATCGTTTCATTTGCTCTCCTTATTGTTGTGAATGTTTTTGTAGGAATGTGTAGAGAAATTTAGATTATGTAGCCATTTCAATGGGAATATTGACACCAGAAATTGTAATCTCCTGTTTTTATCCCCAAATGGTTAGCTAACACTTTTTTTGAAAGCTCAATTCATTTCCCACTGATTTGAAGTGACACATATACACTTGTGACTGTTTCTGTTCTATCCATCTGTCTATTTTTATTCCAGTAGCCTAATATTTTAATTATTATAACTTTCACACATTCTAATATCACAAAACTTCATGTAACTACCTCTGTATCTGCTTTATATAACTTCCCTGGTTATTCTTGTTTGTATATTACTCTTCCATATTAAAGTTAGTGACATGTGACTAATTTCCCCATACTTATATGTGCATTTTGGTTGAGATTTGTTTCAATTTAGAGATGAAAGACTGGAGAAATTTGACACTTTTTTTAGAATACTGAATCTTCATATGTGAGAATATGCTATCTTCTGATTCACTAATATCTTCTCTTATGACACTCCTTCAAGTTTTATACTTTTCTTCCAAGAGAGTCTGAATATCTCCTTATGTTTATCTCTAGACATATTACTAATATGTTAATATAATAACATATTCCTAGATACCCTAGTGTAAATGTAAACAGGGTTATTGGCCCATAATATTTGCTAACTTTTTTTACTTGTATATTAGAAAACCCTTAAGCTTTACATGTGAACTTGTAACACACTGACTTACGGAATCTCTCCATTAATACTAACGGTTTTCAACTGTATCTATTTGGTTTCTCAGGAGGTAATAACAAAAATGAGTAACATTTACTGAGGGCTTGCTCTTGGCCAACCACTGTAAAAGAAGCACCTTACCTGCATTATCTAATTATTTTAACAACAAATTTGTGAAGTATGTGGTATTAATGGTCTCCATCTAGAGACTTAATACTGTATTAAAGTTTAGAGAGGTTGAATAACCTGCCCACGATCACCCAGATATGATATACCAAGGTCAATGTAGAATAGCCACAACTAATGATAATTTTCCTTATCCTTTTCCATATGTATACTTTAATTTTTCTCCCTGTTCAACTAAAGTTTGGTTAAGTACAAGGTTATCCAACAGAATTGATAGCATACAGCCTTCTTTCGTCTTCATCTTAATGGGAATTCCTCTAATGTTACATCCATAAGAATTTGGAGTCTGAGTTTATTTTTTATAACATGCTAAGGAAATTTCCTTTTGATTTTAATTTTACTGAGAGTTTTCCCCTCCAAGAATTGGAATTGAATTATCTGAACGGTTTTTGAGCATATATCAAAATGACCTTGTAATTCTTCTCTTTAATAGATTAAAATATTAAATGATATTATCAGATTTCTAACAGTGAACCTTCCTGGCACCCCACAGAAAAAAAGCCTACATAGTTGTACTTGGTATGTGTGACCTTAGGAAAATGTCTTCATCTCTATGGGCCTCTTACACCTTTTTATACAAAATTGGAATATTAATAGTATTGACTTCATATTGTTGCTGTGAAAATTATTAATTTATTTATTTAAAAAATTTGAGTTACTCTTTTGTGCCAGGCATAATTCTAGGTTCAGTTATTACACCAATGAGCAAAACAGAAAAAGACTTTCTGGGCTTACACTCTAGTTAATAAGATAACATATGAACTTAGAATAGCACCTGGAACATAGTAACAACTATGTAAGTGCTAGCCATTATTAATATTATAGTTTTAATACACTATTGGACTAAATTTGGCAATATTCTTCATAAGATTTTGCACCTACAGCCATGACTTTGTCAATGGTACTATTTTTGTGTTATCTTTATCAGGTTAGAATATAAGGATGATGCCAGAGACCTAAAATTGAATTGGAAAACTTCTCATATTTTAGAATATGTTAAACATTAGAGAAACCATCCAGTCCTAGAATAAACTTTTCTGATACTAGAGCCTTTTTTTTTAAATAAGGTCTCTCTTTCTCAATTTCTCAAATGGTTATTTTTTTATTTCCGTTGTCTTAATTTTGTTTAGGTAGTATATATTTTATTAAAAATCCATCTATTTAATTTATATTTTAATATTTATCAGTATAGATTGGTACACAGCTCTGTTTTAATATTTTCTGCTATTTGTGTATTACCAAGCAGCAAAAGAAGGAGATATTTAAAAGGGCCATACAGAGGGCAAGTAGGGAAAATAAAGTGCTTTTCTATCCTCTCTCCCATTATCTTTGATGGGAGTTTTGAAACTGAGGAAATATGAAGGAATCATCAGGAGCATGCATATATTACTCACCATTTTAAACAGACTATCTCATATGTCCAAGCCAAACTTTACCACTGAAACACCAGTATGGAAATAAAACCAATAAAGCAAAAAAGGTGTGGCTATGTGGTGTCCATGGTCACTCCTTGGTCTTCTAATGTGCTTTGATGACCCGGGTGGGAATTGTCATTGTGTGCTGCCTGCAGTGTTGCAATAGCAATCCACTGAACTATCTATCTGTCTGTCTACCTACCTACTGTCTACCTATCTATCTATCTATCTATCTATCTATCTATCTATCTATCTATCTCATCTACCTACCTATCCTACCTATCGATCTCTGTCTACCTCCATATGTATCTACCTACCTACCTAGCCATCTGCCTACCTATCTATCATCCATCTATCCACCTATCTATCCATTTGTTTATCTATCTATCTACCCATTTATCTATCTGTCTAATCTCATCTATCTACTGACTTTTCAGTGCATCAAGGTATGAATACACTGAAAATATAACTTTTATGTTGTCATCATCTATACCTTAGTGATTTTATTTCCTCTCTTTTAAAAGCATGCTCTTTTGCATCTTTTTGCACTCAAAATCATAAATTTAATGAAACACCATAAGAGTCTAGTGAGACTGATAACCTTGATAATTCTAATATTTCATTTAAAAATTTTACACATCCCATCCAGGTTTTAACCTTGGACTGTGTCTCTGGGCATCAACAACAGCAATCCTTTACTGTTTCCACAGGACGCCCAGCATTTGTCATGGGTTACTCTACAGAGAATGAACATACACGTTTTGGTAGTCGTGAGAGAAAACTGTTTTGATAAATTCAGTCATCTTTTACGTGATTACTCCTTTTTTTGAAATGAATGAAAAATTTCCACTGACTGGTTAAGTAATTCATTGAAACAGCCTCCAATTCTCTTCCTAAATTGAAATAGAAGAAATAATAACTATTTCATGAACTATTTTTAGTTAAGAATGTCAAAATCTTCAGATTTAGAACAGTCACATAAAATTCCAGAGAAATTTAAAAGGTACAGTATGACTTTTCCAGGTTTACTTAAAATGGGACTAACTGCATTGGAAACAAAATGCTATATAAGAACCTTTTTATTACCAACAGATGAAGCAAATTATCCTCCTCAAGAGTAAAAAAATTCATAAATATATTCAGTTTAGATTATTTCATTTCAAAGTAACTATCCTCCTTTGTCAATGTATTTAGTTAAGTTCCTGGGAATGAATCAGAATTTCAAGTATCAAGGGCTGTCATAGTATTCGTTTCCAAAAATAACTAATTTCTCCTATCGTAAGAGTTCATGGGAGTACTAAACAGATGAACTGGAGATTCCTGACACAGAGATATATGAGCTTCCTGACACATAACGAACAAGAGGTAGAAGCTCTCACAAAGTCAGTGTAACTCCTTTTATTTAGAGCATATTCATTTAACATCATGCAAGTGTGATGCCGGGGCAACTGGGACTAACATATACGTGCATGTGCCTAAAAATGCCCCACAGGCTAGACCAAACGAAAAATGGCCACCAGGAAATAACATATGGGTTTGCCTGCGTTTTGTTTTATCTTGGGATGGGGAAGGTTTGAGTGAGAAACAGTAAAAATGAAGTGACAGCAGAGATGAGAAACAGCTGGACATTCCCCCAAAGGGAGTGAGGGTGGGCCTCGGGTGGAACAGCTGGCACAGGAGAGGTTGATGGCCGAGTGGGTTTTCAACGCTGTTTAGCTTGGGCACATCAACAATATGGCCTGGGGTCCAGTGTTCTCCCAGAAAAGCATGGTTTAGAAGGACGGAGTCGACATTTCCATCCATTATCTTTCCTCAACATCTAAAATTCAGACAAAGCTACCAGTACAACTAATCAAAACGAAGTCTGTTTCTTTCTTTCTCTTGTTCTTAACACTCTGTTGAATTCTGTTACATGACACCTTGGTAGCTCTCCAGGTAATTCACACTTCACTGGTAACTTATAAAGGCGGTTCCCAAGTGCTTATTGTGACGTTAAAATGGAGCCTCAGAGCCTCTCTGTGCTCAGATAATTATTAAAACGGTACTGAGATTGTCCACCCACCTTTGCCCTCCAAGCCGCACCATCTGCCAGGCCTGGAGGAGCCCTTGGACACAAGATCCAGGCCTTGCTTGCTCACTAGGATGGGTTAACGATGAAATCTGAGTACATGTGAGAAGCACCATCTGGGTTTTGAATAGAAGGGACAACATCACAAGAAAAGCCAAGTCAGAGGGAAGGAAGGTGTGGGGTTGAGACGGAGAGATAAGGAGAGGCCAAAGCCCTTGCAGATTCACAAACTTCAGCAAGAAGTCTAGACTTGATGGGGGAACAGGGAGCTACAGATGGGCTCCGAGCAGGAGGGTGATGGACTTGGAAAGATCCCCTGCCCTAGTGAGACTGGGCTTCAGGGGCCCAAGGCAAGAGCAGCTGGAAGCCTGTGCAATATTTCAGCTTGAGAAATAAAGAGGACCTGAACTAAGGCTGTCCCAGAAAAGAAAGAAGCAAGGGTACAGACATGAGGACATCTGGCATCCATCTTGGCCAAGTGGGCAGGATCACAGAAAAAACTGGGATTTGTGAGTGCAGAGCCAATTCCCAACTGTGGTGGTTGCTGTGCTGTAAAACGCAAACGCCCATCAGGACTGAGGATTCATCGCCTCTCCTGCCACTGCGTCACCTGAACAGAACCGCCTGCCGGTGGCAGGCCTCTTCCTGGTGCACCTGACCAGTCCAATGACTGTTAATCAGCGCTCTCACCCCGGCTTGGGAGGGCGACTCCAGCTCTCGAGCTCCCTGCGGCTTGAGCTGAGTCCCTGCAGGGACCTCAGTACCGTCCATCCTCTCCCCCTCCAGCCCACCTCCTTCCCTTCCCCCACAGATGTCAATCTCAGGACCCACCCACCAAACTCCCTGCACATAAACCTTGATCCCTGGAGCCCAGCCAGCAGCAGCACCGGTGAAAAAGGGGGACAGTGCTTGTACAAAGACACCTCTGAGCACCTGAGAAGCACAGGGCAGAGCACAGGGCCAAGAGCATGGCCTTGGAAACCAGGTACAAGGATCAGTAACAATTCTCATCAGGTAATCAGAGCAAACAACACTTCTTAGAGGTTAATGTAACTTTTGAGTTATATTTGATATGATACATTACACATTATAGGTGATATAATTAATATGATATAACTTGAGAGGCATGTGGGAAATATCAAGAGATTTAATGCGATGTTCCATAAATAAGGCACAATTCCACAGATATGCACAAAATGTATACAAAAAATAAGGATTTTATGAGAAAAACAAAAGAAACATACAAAAAACAGAAACAAATGGAAAGGCCTAACCGTCCAGGAAGGAGTAATTATTAAACAGCCTGGTGCATCCATTTGATAGGATGGGATGCACCTAAATAAGTACAGTCGTGCATTGCTTAATGACGGGGCCACATTCTGAGAAATGCGTCATGAGATGATTGCGTTGTTGTGCAAACATCATAGTGTGTACTTTTACAAAAACCTAAATGGTACAGTCTACTACACACCTAGGCTATATGGTACTAATCTTATAGGACCACTGTCGTAAACGCGGCCCTTCGTTGACCAAAACATTGCTACGCGGCGCATGACTATAGTAGAATACTTTGTGCTCTGGAGAGATACATGTTGAGACATGTCTTGCTAGGGTCTGAACAATGCTGGAAGAAACAGCTGGTATAACATTCTATTCTCTCAGCCTCGCCAGTACTGGCCTCCAGGACTGTACCCCACAGCCAGTGTCTTCTGTTTCAAGGAACAAAATATATCCTATTTGTGGAGAATGAGGTAAGAAGAAATATACCTGCTTCTCTGACTCTCCTACGAAGCCCCACACCTCAGCAAATAGGCAATGTACCTTGATTCTTATCAGGATAAGACAAGGGAACCAGGAGACAGTACTAACCTTTTATCTCTCAGATTTGTGGAACCTGACATTAGAGGAATTGGTCTGAAGGCTGTCTAATTGAGCAAGACCTTAAATAAATTCCCACACAGACAGACCGGGGCCCTAGGAGAGCGAGAAGATCATCTCAGAGAACCAGGAGGACAGCCTAGTGCCGGGTGGAGGAACTGGGTCTTCTGTCTAGAAGGCCTCCCAACAGAAGCTACACTTCTTGCTGGAACCAAGCAGAAGCTTGTCTGAACGCAGGATTAGCTGGGTTGACAAGGAACATCATACTCAAATGGCCACTAACAGGTTTTAAATTCCTCTGGCACTTCATCCTTTCTTTTTTCTTAAGGATTTCTGCATCTATGTCCCTGAGAGGTATTGTCTATATAGTTTTTAATGTATTGTCAGGTTTCGGTGTCAGTTATGTTAGCCTCGAAAAAAGGTGGGTGATGTTCCAACTTCCTCTATTTTCTGACAAAGTTTTAAGAAGATTAGCACTATTTCTTCTGTAAATATTTGGTAGAATTCACATAACACAACTGCTCTGTGTTTTTCTCACCTTTATGCTTGGAACTGTCCCATCCTATGTCCCCCATGCCCATTCACCCTGGTCAAAGATTTCTTACTCATTCCCAAAACCCAGGTCCCAGGACTTGGGATAGTGCATGTATCATTATGATGTGTCACCTCCCCCAGAACACCTGTGCTCCTTCAAGGCAGAGCCCACTTCTTACTCAGCAGGGTGTACCCAGTGTCCAGCAGAGAGCCTGGCACACTCAAGAAGCTCCGCTAGCCTTTTTAAAAATTTAATAAATGACTGCAATGTGGAACATGGAAACAGGACATGCTAAATGGATAGAGGAAGAAAACAAAATGACTTGTTCAGTTATTTTTGTGCTTATAAAAAAAGCACATTGTAAATTATCCTGACTGTAAATTAGTAATCATTAAAGAAAAATGAAGATTAATATATAGAGAGTAATTAGTTTTAATTAAAAGCATGATGTCAACACCCAGTTGGAGGCTACAGCTTCTTTGTTATATAAAGTAGTAATTTTAATATCTCTTTTAGACCTAGATATCAGTGGCCTGTTTTTTAAACTATACCAAAATTATTGAAACATTTTTTCTGCATATAACGCACACAATGAAAAAGAAAAAAAATGATAAATCAAAGTAAAGATAATATTGAACTAATTTGCTCCCTTATGAGATTCAACAAAAATCAGTTTTATGTAATTACCATTTTTATTAGTTTCTAGGTCCTCTTAAAAACACAAGGATAAATGGAAGAAAATAAGTAACGTGATACAAAGTATCATTTTAAATTGAATTATTTTCATAGCCAAGCACAGATATGTGAGAATACATCCTGAATATTATATAATTCTAGTTATTAAATAAAGAGATAAAATTATAATTTGTTAATAAACTCAGTAAAACCCTCAGCTGCCCTTTGTCAATCCATATTAAGGTATTTCCCTTTATTTAATTTTGTACTTGGGCTCTCATTGAACATAATTAATCTCATTTTGTGATTTTCTTACTAGCCTTTCAATTGTAAAGGGCATATTATTTTTTTTAAAAGGCAATATCACCATCCCTTTCTTCAAGTTCATGTCTTCAATTACGTATATTTCATTTGAAAAGTTTCCATTTCTTACTTGTATCATATTTAATGGTCCTATTATTTAACAGATGTCTGACTTAGGGTGGTTGTGATTTCTAACGTTATTAACATGCCTTCTCTAAACTCCTGCCGAGGTGACATATCTGTTCAGGTCAGCCTTCAGAAAGGTTACTTGATGTACCTTAAACCACACAGATTTAAAAAACTTAGTCAACATGAGAACATGATGTAATCCATGCAGAAATAGAAGTCTAATGATGTACACCTGAAATTTATACAATGTTATAAACCAACGTTACCACAATAAACCAAAAAAAAAAGGGAAAAAAATAAAAATAAAAAACTTAGTCATTTGTCATGCAATTCCCATCCCCAAAGTTATGCTTTAAATTATATATATGTATATATTTTGCTGGCTAGAGCCTTTCAATAGTATATAGTATGTGATAATTCCCTATAAGGTACATTTATATTCTTTTCTTTTCTTTTTTCTTTAGATTTTGGTAATAAAGTCCACAGAGGAGAATTTTATTGTCTGTGTATGTATGCCTCATTGTTCCTGTAATCTAATCCTAAATTCACCTAATCAAAGCCACTTCTCCTCTGAGCTCCAGGCAGAGCCCTGTGTGCGCACTGTTTCCTATTCACCTTACAGGTGGGGTGTGGATGGGGACAGACCTGAGTCAGCTGGAAGTGAGTTGTGAACAGCTAAACATTCCCATGTGAAAATAACTCCATTTAATATCAGAGAAAAGAACTTTTGAAAGATATAAACAATGGCATTAACAGAATAAAAGGACAGATCTCGCAGAAACTATTCATATTATACAACTTCTACCAGTTGTCAGGGGAAAAAAGCTAACATCAATTATGTATATTTTAGTCTAAGAAAACGCCTACTTACTCTCACAGTAATAATGAACCTCCAATCAAGATCAATTTTCCTTTTTTCAGAAGTAATATCCCTTCCCACTAAGAATGATAAATTTTACCACTCCAGTCCTTAGAGTCTTTATCTCTGCATTAAATGAAATCTTATACCTGTCTTCAAAATTCAATCAAAAAGCACAGAAATCAAGAATACCAGAACAGTCATCTAACACTCCAGCTACACCTGGCTCGTCTCCACATCTGTCACCTGCCCGTCTTAAGTCACCAGGCAATAGCTCAGATCTGTCAACCTGGGTCTCAAAGAGTGAACATTCTCCCACACACCTGGGCAGAGAGAGAGCAAAGGCAATTCAAGAGAGCACCACCTTCCAGACCTTCCAAGTTCTCCACCCTGGGAGAATACTGTGTATCCACAATCCAAATGCCCCTCTCCAAGTTGGGGCTGGGGACCAAGGGGATCACACAGAGATGTGCATATCCATATGTGTGCGTGTGTGTGTGTGTGTGTAAACTATGGCTATTACAATAGCTCTTTAAAATTTATAAAAGTACCATCATGAAGGTATAACATCTGGTGGCGCACTCTTTGAACGCCCAACTGTCCCTGGAGACAATGTGTCCCTCATGACTCATTACATTTCTCTCTGTCTTATGTGTTCTTGATGAATATAATCACAGCTATTTTCATCTTGGATTTAAACCTAGAACTTCAATCATATAATTATCTTCATAAATAAAAATTCCGTATTTTTTCAATTTTATTATTTTATATTCATAGTAATAGATATTCATTAAAGAAAACATAGAAGATTCAAATGAGAAGGTCAATCATTGTAAATATCTCTGACACCCATAGGTCACTCCTTTTATTGTCTGAATGTTTATCCTTCTATCTTTTTTCTAAGATAAATTAAAGAACAACATTGGGATTGTACTAAACATATTATTTTGTAGTGACATACCACAATTAGGACACTAATAATCCTTCATATTACAATTTTTACTAGTGTACCAATAGATATTTTTCAACCTAGCATTTCTTTATGCTTCTATGAAGATTCAGTTACATCTTTTGCATATTTGTGTAATTGTGTTCTTAGGATAGTTTGCCAGATGTAGAACTGATGCGCTGAAAGAGATGCACATTTCAAGACGTAAGGAAAAATTTGCCAAATTTCCTTCCGTAGATGTGCAGCAACCTACACTCCACTGGCACTATATAAAAATGTCTGTGTTGTTTGAAAATGTCATATCCCTGACATGTTAGTTTGAATTTATGTATCATTGGTGAGACTTAAATTTTTCATTTATATTTGTTCTGTGAGTTTTAAATTTGTGCTTTTGTCTATTCCTCTTTTGGGGTTTTGATTTTTTTCATTAATCTGAAAAAGCTCTCCATATTCCAAGAACATTAATCTTCTTCTCCCAGATGTGTTTCCAGTATTTTCCCCAACTGATTGTTTATTTTTAGAATCGTTTATTGTGTCTATGTTTTCTCTTTAGAATTATAAAAGTTTTAAATGTGTGTGTAGCCACATCTGTCCAAGTTTCAGAGGGAGAAAGGGATGCACTGTGTAGAACAGGTCAAAGGCGGGCTAAGAATTGACCACTGGACTTAGCAATATGGAAATTAGTGGTGACTTTGATGAGATGACCTTAACAAGAGCAGTTTCCTCCAAATGAGCTGACTCTGTGGCCTCTGCTCTCCTCTGGCTACTCTTACTTCATTACTGATCTCATCTACTCTGGAGCAGTGTGGGGTCCAGGGAAAACTGTGATCAGAGAGCACAGACAACTCTTTCAAGGAGTTTTGTTATAAATGGAAAGAGAGGAATGGGACGGTGGTTCGTGGGAAATGGGGTCAAGAGCATTGTCTTTTAAGACGTAAGAAATAGCATGTTAGTGTGGTAAAGGAGGAGATCTAGAGGAGATGGAGATTTTTAGGATGCAGGAGAGAAAGGGGAAATCATATCCTTGAATAGCTGAGAAAACCTGAAAACTGGCCAAAAGGAAGAGTCAGCCCAAGATAAGAGATCCATTGGCAGTGCAGGAAGGCCCAAGATAGAGGGGTAGAGAGATGGATATGATGGTGGAAGCTCTTCAAATTGCTTAAAACTTTCCAGTGAAATAGGAGAAGATGCAAGGTTACCAGCTGAGAGTAAAGGTGGGGAGGGAGAGGAGAGAAGGCTTGGAATAGCGATCTGAAAGTGATGACTTTCCTGGAAGTTCAAGGGCAGGGTGCAGGGCTGGAGTCTCTTCCCAACAGGATGCTACAACTCTTCATTTACTCACGTACTTCATGTACATTACTTCTTTAGGTCCATCAGTACATTGAAACAATTTCACTGTTTTCTTCAGACAGGTTTTGTACATTCGTTATGGGGTTTATTACTAAAAAGTTTGTAATTTTGTAGATCTTGTAAACCGGATTATTTCTCCCTAATACATTTTCTAATTGGATGTTATTAGATTATACATAAACCTTGAAAGCTGTGTATTTATTTTTAACTGGTCACTTAGAAGACTTCTCAAAGCATTAACTGTCATGTTCTCAGGTCAGTTGCATAACCGTGGAATAAAAAATTGAGAAATTGTAATTGATTTAAAATTGTATTTTGTCAAGAGGAAGAATATTTCATACATGAACAGATGGGTGAAAAGAGGAGATTAATGCTCTACAGGAAGATCATTCAACTTCTTAGAACCTGAATCTCCTCACGTATAAAAGATAAAATCTGCTCTATCAATGTTTTAATGATGTCAGTAACAGAAGTTCTGTGTAAAAGTATTTGTAAATTGCCCAGTTATATACAAATAGCAGTTGTTATTATTAGTTAAGAGAGAGAACACTGCAGATCAGTAAGGCTCGAAAGAGTAAAAGACAACTGAATTGCACCTTGCACACTGATCAGGATTCGGAGTGGAAAAGAGGGAGCAGGAGGCCATTCATAGGAGGAGAGAGAGAAGGAACAAGGAGAAAGCGTGTCTTTAGTGGAGATGCAAGAGGCAGCAGGCAGGGCCAGCAGAGACAGCAGAGTCTCACACACCTGCTTACTGACACTTTCCAGTGCCTTCCACCTGGCACCCCCACCCTGTGTCAGCCCCCTCGGCTCCACGTACATCAGAACCATGGTCTTGTCGGGTGCAGTACAGAATGGCCTTAATGTAAAGGAGCTTTCAAATCCCATTACCTTAAATAGAGGAAGACCCTATTACATTTTTGCATGACATTCATGCAATGAAATGTTCTCAGTATTCCAATTAATAATAACTTAAAAGGCAATCTGTCTTTCTAAGACGGAATGCATTCTTGCTTGAAATGTGTTTCAGTTTTCAATCACTGAAAAGCTAGAGTGTTCTCTGAGGGATTGCATAAGTTGTACATTCTTCAATCACAGACTTCCAGTATATCAGCACTTTTTGAAAATTCCAGTCTTATACAATTTCTGAGTCAGAAGGTGAAATACACATATCAACAGGCTAAGAACCATAATAATTCATCTTAAATCATGACTCTTAGAACTTAATTCAAAACTAGCTTCCTATAGCGATTGCACCATCTTAGAAATAAAGTGAATCTTACTGAGGGAACAGACTCACTCAACTGTGAGATTGCAGCTAAAATTAAGACACTTCTTGAGATCACGGTCGGACCTTATTTTTATACACGAGCAAATGACCTTAAGACCCCAGCAGATGAACTATAAAGTATGAGCCAGTCCAGTATATCTGAGACCTCAGGCTTTATTTATAAATTGTGTCACTCTTTCAAACGTGTCCCCTTTTAAAAAAGCTATATTTTTGTTCTGTATGTCCTCATGCTGAATTTGGACTCCTAAAAGCAACAACATGAAACATATTCATGAACCAAGTGTATAATATATAATCTACTTTAGATTCCAAGGCCATCACCAATAATACAGCACACATCTAATGCTGGCTTCTGTTAAGTTTTAATCATACAAACTTTGACAATTATATAATATTTTTTAAAGTAAAGCTACAAAATAAAAGATAAATATTGAATTCCATAAGATCAATAGTCCATAAGATTTTAATTATAAAATCAGGCAGCATTTTACTAATGTAAATGACACTCTAAAATATCAAGTTAAAATTAAAAACATCTGTTTTCTTGAAGTAGATGGCAGACTGTTCCCAAATGTCCTGTATGCAGCTGTGGTCGTATAGAAAGCTTAGTGTTCTGCTACAGCCCCGAAGACATACCATAAAATCTGTCATCCCCTTGATTTACTCCAATGTGTCATCAGTGAAAAATAAACATACTTTTGGAATGAAATTTATTTCAGGCCAGGGACTCTCTCTTTAAAAAAACATTATCAGAGTGTGTTGTGTCTAATAACCCTCCACAAATAGGGGTGCCTTTGTTTGCCTTCAAAGATTAGCCTTACCATGAAATATTACGTGATGAAACAATAGTATCTTATCAAATGTGTTTCCATTTTCTTTCAAACAGTTCAATAAATATTTATTATGCAACAAGGACATACCAATCATTCAACAAATATTTGAGTGCCTGGTATGTTCAAATATATTCTATGATTATTAAGATTACATATACACACTCATATAGGTATAAACATATATACATACAAGTACACTTGTAAGAAACTAACGGGAAGAGTAGCAACATTGTTACATGACTCATATTCCCTCGATGCCACACAAATTGTATATGCTGGTTAATGGCCATGCTAATATTAGTTTGTATGCTTGCTGAAAGCTTTCTATTTTGGTAGAACAGGATCCCTGTTAATCATTTCATTATCAGTCAACTAAGCCTGCAGAGAGCCCAGCTGTTCAGACAGTGAACCCATCATCCAGACAACCTCACTCGCCTGGAGGTGACAGGTGATAACCGCGTACAGGGTACTAGTTAGTGGGGTCTGACGGCCCCAGGAGGAGACGAGCAGGACTTGGGCTTGCGATATTGATAAAGCAAACACATCAAGTTCCAGAAACACCACACTGCCATCACGTATATCAGCCAACGTTTTATATGCATTCATTCAGTCACTCATTCATTCAGTCTGTCAGTCAAGAAACTCTTTCTGATTATTTTTAATCTCCCAGGCGCTATGTAGGGTAAAAGTGAATAAAGCACACTAAATGCCCTTATATTAACAGCTGTGTCCATTCACAAAAAGCAATCGCTGCCTGCGGGGTATATGCATATATAGTTGATGTAACTAAACACTTTCGGTGTTTATTTAAATCCCAGGATGTTAACAGGAGATCAATAATACAGTGAAGATGATGGTCAGGCCCTGTACAGGGGAGCTAACTTCACACAGAGACTGGTTTCAGTGCAGTAGACTGCGTGTGTCCTTAGATCTGATCAGTCCTCACACAATGCTTTAGGTGAAGGTATTTTATCTAAAATACAGAAATTCATAGAAACCGAAGATCAGATAAGAGTAAATCTTTAAAAGCTCTTTACAGAAAGAACACCAGTGTCTTTACAAGGCCGTACTGTCTCTGGCACAAGGTTGACATGAAGGTGACAGATCTGCTATCAGGTGCAGGGCTTTCTGTCACCCACACGGTGTAACTGACAGCCCACTAGACAGAGAACCACAAAAGAGAGCCTCTGTTTCCAGATCACCACCCAACTCAATGTCGAAGATTTAGCAAGTAGAGTATAAACAAATGCACCATTCCATGTATTTATTTCTTTAAAACTGACAGTTCCAGAGTCACACAGACAACACTCCAAAGCATATGTTGAAGGCATACGAGGAATTAAGCCAGGATCAAGTCAACTCACGTTTCTAAATTTTAAAAAATAATTCAATATCCAATGCCTCTTGACTCTGCCTGCCTCTCCATGGTGTCTTCTTAGGAGGAAACACAAAGTCTTTATTGAGAAAAGATCCTATTGCTTTTATAACCCATTCTCCTACTAGAGGAAACAGAGAAGGCAGTGGGGATAAACCTAAGAATGGGAGAGGTAATGCTCAATGCAGAACACGCTTTACCAGATAAACAGTCTGGAGAAATTATTTGCAGAGTTAAAATTTATGGTTTTCAAGAAGTACTTTTCAATTTCTTGGACTTAGAGTAATGCTCTAGGTGTCAAAGAAAAGTAAGGTATGATCTTTCTTTTCATGCTGCTCCACAGTCTATCTATTCCTCTCTGCTATTACCACTGGCTTGCAGAAGAGTAAGGACAGCAAACTTGAAAAATGTGGTCTCATTAGACACACTATTTATGTATTTGAAGACAAGACATTGACTTCTGCATAGGAGTGCAATGTCGGCAAAGGAAATTTCTGAAATTTTGGAAATGAAGAGATTTCTGGAGATGGCCCATTTAATGTCCATCTGGTGCGTCCCTTATCCAGACACGATTCCAGACATGGTTCCAATGAGAGAACCAGCCCTGAGAAGGAGCTGCAGGGGGTTTGGGATCTTCTGCAGGGGTCACTGCCATCTGGAAGTCACTGAGCAACTAAACACATGGGCAGACTGGCAGCTTCAGACTGAGAAAGTTCCTGATAGCACCAGAGGAAAGGGGCCCTAGAATAAGCCAGTACAGGGGTTTTAGGAAACAAAACAGGGCTACGTTTTGATCCTGCTCTTCCTGGGGTCCCTGAGGAGGCTCTGAGCCTGTTGACCATCCTCGCATGCTGACACTCTCTATCTTCCCTGGCACTGCCCTCCATTCCCCACCCATCTCACTGCCTCTCCTTCTCCTCCCCCACAATGTCTAGGTGTGCGGGATCCACGTGGCTTGGCTGTGGGCCAGTTCTCTTGGGCAAACGTTTATATATTTTTACTCCCAATCTGATCTCTCCTGTTAAATGTGGAATAAGCTTTACCTGATAAAGTAAATCTGGAGAAATTATTTGCAGAGCTAAAATTGTATGGTTTTCAAGAAGTATTTTCTATTTTTTTTTTTATTATCTGAGGAAGATTTGCCCTGAGCTAACATCTGTTGCCAATCCTCCTCTTTTTGCTGAGAAAGATTGGCCCTGGGCTAACATCCGTGACCATCTTCCTCTACTTTATATGGGACGCCGCCACAGCTTGATAAGCAGTGGGTAGGTCTGCGCCCAGGATCTGAACCTGTGAACCCCAGCTGCCACAGCAGAGTACACGAACTTAACCACTATGCCACCGGGCCGGTCCCTCAAGAAGTATTTTTTAAATTCCCTGGTCTCAGAGTGATACTATAAGTGTCAGAGAAAAGGAAGAAGTAGTATTTCTTTATTTTCCCAAGCTTTATTGAGATGTACTTCACATATAACATTGTGTAAGTTTAAGGTGCACATTGATATATTGCAAAATGATTACCACAGTAGAGTTAAACACCTCCATCACCTCACATAATTGCCACTTCTTTTTTGTGGTGAGAATATTTAAGATCCATTCTTTCAGCAACTTCTGAGTATACAATACAGTATTATTAATTATAATTGCCATGCTGTACATTAGCTCTCCAGAACTTACTCATTTTATAACTGGAAGTTTGTGTCCTTTAATCAACATCTCCCTATTTCTCCCCGCCCCTCATCCCCTGGCAACCAAGAATCTATTCTCTATTTCTATGAGTTTAGCTTTTTTAGATTCCACATATAAGTAATATCATACAGTATTTATCTTTCTTTGCCTGACTTACTTCACTTAGCATAATGCCCTCAAGGTCCATTCACATTGTCACAAATGGCTCTCCTTGATTTTCATGGCTGAATAATATTCCATTGTATACATACTATCACATCTTCTTTATCCATTCATCCATCTATGGACACTTAGGTTGTTTCCATGCATTGGCTATTGTAAATGCTGCAATGAACATGGGAGTGCAGATATCTTGTTGAGATCCTGATTTTGTTCCCTTTGGATATGTTCCCAAAAGTGGTATTACTGCATCATATGATACTTCTATTTTTAATTTTTGAGGAACCTCCATACTGCTTTCCATAGTAGCTGTACCAATCTACATTCTCACCAACAGTGTACGAGGGTTCCCTTTTCTCCACATCCTTGCCAACATTTATTTCTTGTCTTTTTGATGATAGTCATTCTAACAGGTGTGAGGTGATATCTCATTGTGGTTTTGATTTGCATTTCTCTATGATTAGTGATGTTGAACATCTTTTCATGTAACTGTTGGCCATTTGGATGTCTTCTTTGGGAAAATGTCTATTCAGTTCCTCTGCCCCCCCTTTTTTTCGCTTTTTTGTGAGGAAGATCGGCCCTGAGCTAACATATGCCAATCCTCCTCTTTTTGCTGAGGAAGACTGGCCCTGGGCTAACATCCATGCCCACCTTTTGCTACGTTATAGAGGACGCCGCCACAGCATGCCTTGGCAAGCAGTGTGTCGGTGCGTGCCCGGGATCCGAACTGCCGAAGCCCGGGCTGCTGCAGCAGAGCGCACGCACTTAACTGCTTGTGCCACCAGGCCGGCCCTCCTCTGCCCATTTTTTAATGGGATTTGTTTGGGTTTTTTTTTTTTTTTGCTGTTGAGTTGCATGAGTTCCCTGTATATTTTGGATATTAACCCCCCATCAGAGAGAGATTTACAAATATTTTCTCCCATTCTTTTCGTACTGCTCCACAGTCTGTCTACTCCTCTCTGATATTATTATTGGGTTGTATAAAGTACTGAACTTCGAAAACATGTTCTCCTTAGACACATTATTTATGCATTGAGACTTTATTTTAGAAGAATGTATGTATTAGAAGATGTATAACTTTCTGATTGACATCTCCACTTGGTTGTGTCAAAGTTGTCTCAGAATTAAGATCTCCAAAACGTCACTCTTCATTCTTCCCTCAAACTTGGTTCTGCCACAATCTTTCCTACTTCAGAAAAGAGCGCTGGATTCCACCCTGTTACAAAAATCTGCAAATTATCTTTGATTTTGCCTCATCCCTCAAATCTCACCCCAAAAGACCTGCTTGTTCTACCTTAAAAATACATCTCAAGTCCATCTCTCTTCTCCCTCACCACTGCCCAGCCACCCAACCTCTCCTCTCCTCCACAATGCCGGGAGGACCCTCTCCTTGTTCTCATCACTCATCATCACATTTGCCTCTTCCATCCACTCTCCATACCACAAGTGGAGTGATCTCTTAAAAAGGCAGTTTAGTTCCTACTCCTCTCCAGTGCTGAATACTTTCTGTTTTCTCTTCCACATCCACTCAGTGTCCTTCTCCATCCTCCCATGTGCCTGAGAGGCTGAGGTCTGAGAACTGGGTCAATGGGCTCCTTTCCACTTTGGCTTCCAGTGTGGTATACCAGTTGAAGGCACAGGCAAGAGATGGGAGGGCTCCCCTTGCTGGGTCACTACAGGCCAGCGTCCCTCCAGCAAAAGCCATAGCTCCTTAGAAGACTCTGCTGGAACCCTTATGCCCCAGGTCCCAGGCCACTGGCCCCTCCTTCCCATTTCAGGCTCAGGTGGTAATGGTGCCCGTTGTGGCTGGCCTTGGTGCTTCACCATATGGGGATGGTTTCTCTTAAACTTGTCTAGAGCTTGTGAACACCACCCTCATTAATTGCTTCTCAAACACCCCATCTGAGCATGCCATCTGTTTCCTGGTAGGATCTTGGCTGACACATTCAACCTTTTACAATCCACCAGTCATTTCCCAATGCACTTAGAGTACAATCTAAGCTTCTTTCCATGGCAACCTGTAGCATCTGGCCCTGCCTGTGTCTCCCACCTCACTCAGGAGTTCTCCCTCTCTGGTTCAATGCCCTTTTATAAGTTGTTGCAGCAGTTCCTACCCGAGGTTCCTTTGATATCTTCTTTGCCCGGAAAGTTTTCTCCCAAATCCCTGCTCCAAGTGCCACAAGCACTTACAAGTTTGGCTTCTTTTCAGCCTTAGGGTTTCAGCTTCCACTTCACCTCTTCAAGGAGGCCACTGCCCACCACACACCCCCCATATCGGATGCTTCTCTGTGACCCCTATGATATGATACTTTTAATCTCCTTCATAACAAGCACTACCAACTTTTTTTTCATTTCAGTATTTCTTTATTTTCTTACATGTATGGTCTGCCTTCTCACTGGGTTGTGAGTACCATGAAGACACAGCTAAGTCTATCCTGGTTATCTGTAGTATCATTACGAACAGTTCTGTGCCTGGACTGGTGCACGCTCAATAAAGCTTTGTTCAATGAATGGAAGAATGAACAAATTCATAGTGTCAAGATAAGTAAATTAGAACTTCCAGCTTCTGCCTAGAATGTAGTAACCTGTAAAGAGCATCATCTCCAGCCTATCGCTAAGAAAAAGCAGGATAACCTACTAACTCATAACCTTCCTTGAACTCATCAGAGAGCTGACATCACAGAGCAACGAACTAGCCTGATGTCTTAGGAAGGATGAGTTCCCCTGAGGGGAGGATGGATGTGAGCACTGACACCCTCGTAGTGGAATGGATGGGAGAGAGGACCACCACACAGGCAGCTGAGATGTCAGCTGAAACCTTTCATGAATTACTAAGGCCAAGTGTGGCTAGCATGAGACGACAGGACGCTGGGGGCTGAGATACAAGGGCAGTGCATACTCATTCACAGACTCTTCTCCACAAGCCTCTACCAAGTGCTCATGGAGAAGACTGAGAACTAGGTGGGAGGCTGGGAGAAGCCTCCTTCAATGGTGCACGCTTGGAAGAAGAGTGGCCACCACTGCAAAAATAGCACAAAGCCCAGCCCTGACCATTTTCCCCTAAGACACAAAAGCTTCAAGTCACTGAGAAAAGACAGCATACCTTGTCATCCCCAGAGCACAAGTGAAGATATAATGCATCTGGAAGAAGAGCAAATAAATTTTTTAAGGGTCCTCTATCCCTAGAGGAGGGGCAGGAAACCATTCCGGGTCCAGATCATAAGAATGTCCTCACACTGGGGAGGTGCAGGACCACTGAGAACCCCCATCCCTGAGAGCCATGGACACAGAGCCTGCATATTGCTGAGACAGAACTGGTATAGCAGAGAACTCCCCTCCTGCAATCTCATTATCAGGCTTTGCAGGCACTAAGTAGTAAGTAAGAGCAGCACACCACTGGGGGAGGAGCAAGAGTGAAAAGAGAGACTCTCTCTGGGTGACAGGGCACACAGGACAGGCTTAAAACTGAGCGTGGAGCAGGAACATTGAGAAAAACCAACCAACAAATAAGAACACAGCCTAAGGACAAGTAAAGAATTAGAAACCAGCGGTGCAGTGATGTTGCAAGAAAAAACCCAAACCCAGCACGACTCCTGACAAGATCGACTCAACCCTCCACATTAACAACCTAGCTGAAGGAGACGCATGCCCATCTCTAGACGTGAATTCTATCTGTCTCAGTCTCTACTGTCCAACTCATGAAGCCCAACATCCAATCAATACTCATGGGACACACAAAAATGCAAGCGGAAACACACCAACAAGGGACAAAGCAGGCTATAAATCCAGGTACGTGGATGACCCAGAAAGGGAATTTAAAATATCTATAATTCCAATATTAAATATTCCAGTGGAGAAGGTAGACAACACGCATGGACATATAGAGAATTTCAGCAGCGAGGGAGAAGTCATAAGAAAGACTAAAACAGAAATGAAAGCAGAGTGGAAGAAGTCTTCAACAGATTCATCAGTGGGCTCAACAAAGCTCAGACGGAAATCAGTGAAACTGAACATGGGTCAATAGGAATTAACCAAACATGAACACAAGGAGGAAAAAGAGGGGAAAAATAGAAGAGTGCATCCCAGAGCTGTGAAACAAGAGCAAACAGCCTCTAATATATGTGTGATCACAATCCCACAAGGAGAAGAGAGACCGGGACAGAAGAAATAGTGGCAATGAATTTTTCCACAAATAATGAAATATATTGAACAACAGATCCAGGGACCCCAGGATAAATGCTAAAAACAAAAACAAAACAACTAGACTAGACACATTATTTTTCAAACTGCTGAAATCCAAAAACTAAGAGAAAACATTAAAGGCCTCGAGAGAAAGTGAAAACACATCACTCAGGGAGGAACAAAGAGAAGAATTACAGCCAACTCCTGGTCAGAAACTATGCAAGACAGAACACAATGGACCGGCATCTTTAAAATGTTGAAAGAGAAAAACTGTCAAACCAGAACCCATACCCAGAGAAAATGTCTCTCAAAGTGAAGGAGAAATAAAGATATTTATTCCCAGACAAATGAAAATTTAGAGGGTTCATTACCAGCAGAGCTGCACTACAAAAATTTAGATCTAAACAAACAAATGAAAATATCCAGAAATAATTAAAATAAAGGTGAATTTAAAATGCATTTTTCCTTTGTTAAAAAAAATCACTCTAAAATATAATTTATTTTATCAAGGAAAAATAGTAGCAATATACTGTGGATTTGTAGCACATGGAAAAATAAGATAAATGAAAACAACAGCACAAAAAATGGGAGTGAGGAATTGGGAGTATACTGTTAGAGGTGCCTTCAATACATGTGAAGTGGTATAATGTTATCTGAAGGTAGACTGTAAATGAGGGCATACACTAAAAATTTTAAGAGGTATAAGTAATAAGCTAATAGGAGAAACAAAAACAGAATCATAAAAAATACTCAAGCAAAAAGCAGGCAGATAAAGATTTTTAAATGACAAAAGAACAGATGGAACAAATAGAAAACCGCTAGCAAGACAGTAGTCTTTAATCCAACCTTATCAATAATTATGTCAAAGGCAAATGGTTAAACATACCAGTCAAAAGACACAGATAGTCATGTTGGACAAAAAGTAATACCAAACACTGTGCTGTCTACAAGAAACCAAATTTAAATATAAAGACACAGATAGATTAAAAGTAAAAAAATGGAAAAAGATACACTATATGAGCTCTAACTGAAAAAAACACTAGAGTGGCTATATTTTATCTACAAAGTATACTTTAGAATGAGGAATATTACCAAGAATAGAGAAGGACCTTACATAATGATAATGCAGTCAATTCATGAAGAAGGCATAAGAAACTGAAATATGCATGCAGTTAGCAACAAAGTTTCAAAATACATAAAGGAAAAACTATCTACCCTTATCAAAGTACATAAACTCATATTGTAGTTGGAAACTTCAATACCTCTCTCTTAATAAGTAATATAATAAGTAGAGAGAAAATCAGGAATGAGGAAAAGGCCTAAAAATCACTATCAACCAACTTGCCTTAACTTACCTTTATAGGACATCCCATTCGACAAAGGTAGAATACACATTCTTTTCAATAACCCACGGAACATTATCAAAACAGAACATATTCTGTGCCATAAGGCAAACCTGAAAAATTTAAATAAATTGAAATCACATGAACTATGTAAAGCATGTTCTCTGACCATAAAGGAACTGAATTAGAAATCAAAAGGAAAGCTATAGAATATAAGTATATAGAAAATAATTACGTAATGATAAAATTATCTAGAATACAAAGGGAGAGAAATGTGACATTGAAAAATGGAGGAGCCTACTGTGGAAAAAATGCTATTGCTATACATATATATCTCCATGTCTACTTTGTACTCAGTACAATCTATGAAAATATGCAGTCTATGAAACTGGATAATAATGATGAAAAATATCAAAACAAAAGGTGAAAAGAGAGAAGCTGAGAAGCGTTCAGAAACAAAACGTGAGCCATGACAGAGAAATTAACACACTAAAGAGTCTCTACATTAAATTACAATTCACAACCACTATCCTAATCATATTCAATGAAATTCTAGAGGCCATCCATTAAAGTTACCACAAGCCTTTTACACCACTAGCCGTTGTGTTAATTATATTGTCCTCCAAGTCTAGCTAAAGCAATGGGATGAGAAAAATTGTAAGATATAACTATCAGAAAGTGGGTGGAGAAATGCCTTTGTAGAAGATCAACCAAGATAAGTGAACAGTATTAGAATCAATAGAGTTCAGCTGATCATTACTTAAACTAAAGTAAATTAAAACTGTCATATACACATAATTAATGATATAGAAAATCTGATTAAAATTTCTTCAAGCGACATGTCTTGTTCAAGAACAAGACATGTCAGGAAATAAACAGAATGTAAATACACAGGAAGGATACATAGAAAACTACAAAGCCTTATGAAGGGTCATAAAAAAATGGACTTAATTAATAAAGAGCTATGCTGTGTTCTCATACAGGAAAGATTATTACGGTGAATCTGTTATTATTCCCAAATTAATATGTAGCTGTTATGTGAGCCAATAAAACTTAGAAAGGAATTTAGGGGAAAACATGTTTCAAGTTATCCAGGAAGAATAAATAGGCAAAGAAACATGTAATAATGGAACAGTGAGAAAGGATCTGAATTGCCAAAAATCAAAATAGGAAAAATTAAACTAAAACCAAAGCTTAAAATATATACAAGCTCTTTCTCCTAGAAACAGCACTTAGAGGATTTTATTCTACAAAATGATCTGGAATATATATATATATTTAAAACAGTAAAAGACTGGAAACCATTCAGATGATCCACAAAAAGAGAACATTAAGTTATAACACATAGGATGGAGCAATATAGCAGCCATCATTGATAGAAGAATATTATTAAGATTATCATCTATTATAAATAGAACTAAGGCTATATGAATTTTATAATCACGTTTTGGTAAATGTATTAAAAAGCGTGTGTGTGTATATACACACATACACACATAAGCATATGTATTATGTATAAAGCAGACACTCAGGGTCTTACACTCAAAAGCTAATAGTAGTTACGCATAGATGATTGGTAATTGGTCATTTTAGTTTTTTAATCTCTGCCTTTTGGTTGGGTTCCAATTTCTCTGCAAAAAAAAAAACAGATTACTTTTGTACTTGGGAAATAAATGAATGCTAATTGTCAAAATTCCCAGAAAATGCAAATTCAGTCATGCAAGTGGCTCTGCTTGAATAGAGGAAGTCCAGAAGAAGGCGCATTTGCTCACTTTTTATGCCTTGTCCTTGTGGGGACAACATGGGACAGTCAATACTGGGGGCTGATTCAGCTCCGGCACTTACTTACAAAGCTGCTTAAAAACCATGTAACTGGCCCGGCCCCGTGGCTTAGCAGTTGGCCGCGCGTGCTCTGCTGCTGGCGGCCCGGGGTTCGGATCCCGGGCCTGCACTGACGCACCGCTTCTCCGGCCATGCTGAGGCCGCGTCCCACATACAGCAACTGGAAGGATGTGCAGCTATGACATACAACTATCTACTGGGGCTTTGGGGGGGTGGCAGAATTAAGTTTCAAAAAAAAAAAAAAAAAACCGTGTAACCTTTCCTGGACAGGAAATATCCAAACATTTTTTGAAGGTGTTATTTATTTAAGCAGTCATTTTAGCATTTGGTTTCCAATGAATCTGTTTAAGAGACGAAGAGTTTAAATGTCTGGCCTGAAGTCACAAAGTATGAGTTTCTGCAATAGGGTCTAAATTCACAGCTTCCGGGTTCTTGTTTTTGATGCTAACTTCCAGACTTGATAGATAAATAGGAGGTTTCTAGCTAAGCAACAAGATGCAAATTCAAAGCGATAATTTTCCACCTCCTATCCCGTTAACCTTTCCCTTTTTCAATTAACAATTTTCTGTTATTGGCGACATAACACTGTTTTCCAAAACAGGCAAATTTTATAACAGCAAAAGCATAAATATAATAATACTGTATAAAATTTAAAACACAATCACAAACTCATACTTGCAAAAGCCATACAAATGAGAATATTTTATATCATTTGGCTGTCCAATTGATACGAAATCTGGCAAAATTATTTAAGAATGCTTTTTCTTCCCTTCTACCGAGCATCTTTTCTCTAGGTATGCCTGATCCAGCGAGGGCCCATCACCTCACGGTGCTCAGACAGAGAGAGCTTCACTTGGAGTCATTCATTCCGATTCTCATACTCCACATCCTGTAAGTCTCTAATGTTCTTTCTCCTTTTTTCATTCCAATATCATACTATCCCACCAAAATTTAATCCACCTCCAGTACATTTTTCAAAAGGCTGCTGACTGATTTGTTTGTATATAAGTTCAAGTCTATTTCTGATCAATAGAACCTGATCATAAAAATCAGGTCTATTTTATATAGAGCTGATTGATATTTTTACTCTTCTCCTGAAGAACCATCATCATCCTCGTTATAACCACCACCACACTCGGATCACTCCTGCATAGTTTTATAATATTTAAAGAAAACGGGAAGTTCACTCAACTGTCCTCTTTATAGAATTATGGTTACAGAGAAATAGGGTGTTTTTTTTCTTTTCTTTTTTATTCTCATAAAGCAGCGATATTTTATTTAACCCATGTTCATTCTTACCTGGACTTCTCTGTTAGTAATTAGCACTATCATTTAACCACTGTAATATCAAGACGGTTTTAGAAATACCACCTCCCATATGCATATGAAAACACCATCAAGGAAATATCCATGAAGTAATGATTTATTTATTCATAAGCTCTCTGAGTGATTATAGAGAGAGATGATAGGAGTCTATAATCTAATAGGATGTAAAAATGAAACTGTTCTTTTAGAAATTCAACATATTTTTGTTAGAAAGACCTTATAAATGAATTCTCTCTTCTCCAGTGGAAACATAATTCATTTATCAGGAAACACTGCCAAATCACAGCATTCTTTCCTGAAGAATTCTGAGATCTGAGGTTTCAAGGCCGGATAAATTCACTCCCAGTCCATTCAAGGTGAGTTAGCAGGAGCTTCATTTACGCACAAAATGGCCCGCCAACCCATGGCAATGTGATGACACGTCTCCGTGGCAATGAATGGCGGAAGCTTCCTGGACACTCAGGGCTTATTAGGTGCAATTCATGACAGAGGAAAAAGGTGATTGCCTGGAAGTATAGGAGAAGAGGGGGCTTGGCAAAAAATAAAGATTGGCCTGCACTTCTAGGGTTATTTGGATTCAAGAATTCTGCTTCCCTGAAAGCTACAAACCTGTGTGTTGTTGTAGTTTGTTTTGAGAGGCAATATAGCTTAGTGGTTAAGAGCACATGCTGAAAGCCACTATCTGGGTTAGCAGCCTGGTTCTGTCACTAACTAGCTGGCCTTTGGGCAATTTAGTTAAGCTCTCTCTGCCTCAGTGTCCTCATCTCCAAACTAGTCCCTGCCCCATGGGGTGGTTGTGAGGAGTAAGCGAGTGAAGATGCTCAGGTGGAATGGGGCTGGGCACACAACAAGCACTCTGCAGATGTTAATTCTTGTTATTATTTTCCATTCCTTAAACAAGGTTGGCCTTGATTCAAGTTCAAATGATGTGGACTCTATTATGTACATCTTTCCCAAGGAAATACGATTAAGAGAAACTCCAATCATTAAATTCATCAGCCTTCTTAAATATTGGGCTATGGCAGCTAGGCTGTGGCTTTCTGCAACTTTGGTGTTCTCCCCGTGCATCAAGGGTTGGTATGTACAGTGGTTAGGGGCATAGGCCCTAGCACCTGCCTGCCAGGGTTGAAATGCAGCTTCTGTCACGTGCTGGCTGTGTGACTTTGGCAAGTCATTTAATGCCTTTGTGTCAGTTTCACCTGTAAAAAGGGGATGATGGCATAACCTTTCTCATTAGGGCTGTTGAATAAATGAGTTAATATATGTAAGGAATTTAGGATGCACTGGGCATGTAGAAAATGTTTCATAGATATTATTTGCTATATACAAACAAGTCTATAACTATATCAAGAAAAATGAAAATAATCTCATACAGGCCACTGCATGAGGTTACATACGAAAGAAAACTTGGAGGCATAGCTTGACAACTTAGAAAAAAATAAAACCAGGCTGGAAGGAACATTCAAAGCAGTCATGGATACACATTTGTCCAACATGGCTAATAATTTATCATAGCATCAATAATAAAGATTTCATCTTAAAAAGTTTTACTTTTATTCATTGTACATGACAGGGGTTCTTAGTTCTCAGAGGAGGAAAAGCTATTTTAAAAGGCAGGCGCTCATTGGATTTGAAACCAAAGACAAAGGCAACAAAAGCAAAAGTAAACAAGTGGGACTACATCTAACTAAAAGCTTCTGCACAGCAAAGGAAACTGTCAACAAAATGAAAAGGCAACCTACCAAATGGGAGAAATATTTGCAAATCACATATCCGATAATGGGTTAATCTCCAAAATATATAAAGAACCCATACAACTCAATAGCAAAAAAATAAATAATCCAATTTAAAAATGGGCAGAGGATCTGAATAGACATTTTTCCAAAGAAGACATACAAATGGACAGCAAATATATGAAAAGATGTTCAACATCACTAATGACCAGCAAAATGAAAATCAACACCACGAGACACCACTTCACTTGCTAGAATGGCTATTAGCAAAAAGACAAGAGACAACGAGTATTGGAAAGAAAGTGGAGAAAAGGGAACCCTTGTGCACTACTGGTGGGAAAATAAATTGGTACAGCTACTGCAGAAAATTGTATGGAGGTTCCTCAAAAAATTAAAAATAGAACTACCATATGACCTAGCAACTCCACTTCTGGGTATTTATCCAAAGAAAACAAAAATACGAACTTCACAAGATATATTCATTGAAGCATTATTTACAATAGCCAAGATAGGGAAACAATCTAAGTGTCCATTGATGGATGAATGGATAAAGAAAATGTGGTATATATATACACCACAATAGAATATTATTCATCCATTAAAAAAAAAATGAAATCCTGCCATTTGCAACAAGGATGGACCTTGAGGGCATTATGTTAAGTGAAATAAGTGACACAGAGAAAGACAAATACTGCATGATCTCACTTACATGTGGAATCTATAAAAACAAACAGGCCAAAAACCTGGATAGATAGAGAAAAAAACTCATAGATAGAGAGAACAGATTGGCCAGAGGCGAAGGGTGGAGGGTGGGTGAAATGGTTAAAGGGGGTCAAAAGGTACAAACTTCCAGTTATAAAATAAATAAGTCCTGGGGATGTAATGTACAACATGGTGACTATAGTTATCAATACAATATTGCATATTTGAAAGTTGCAAAGAGAGTAGATCCTAAAAGTTCTCATCATAAGAATAAAAGATGTATAACTACGTATGGTGATGATTGTTCACCAGAGTTATTGTGGTGATCATTTCACAATATATACAAATACTATCAAATCATTATGTTGTACACATGAAGCTAATTTAATTTTATATGTCAAATATATGTCAATATAAAAAAAAGACAGGCACTCATATATTTGGGGTAATTTGCAAGGCTAGAAAATAGATTTTTATTTGATAAGATTTTCTCCAATGAGGTATCAGTGAGGACTGTCTAGATGTCCAGGACCTTCTTACCCAGAATTAGCTAGTCCTTTCAACAAACATGAGAAAAACCACGCAGACATAACACACCCTCTTCAAGAAAACTCCCTGTGTAAAGCCAGAAGTCAGCTGGCCCTGTCACTCACATTTCAAGCTAAGAGGAAGAGGACATTTTCTAAAATAATATAGAATTGGTATATATACTTATAGATCAATATCTATCTATATATACAGATATGTAAAATTTCATTAAGTTGTTAAGCTGTCATCCTAACATTCATGCACTTTACAGCATGTAAGTTACATTTCGATAAAAGAAATGTTAATAAAAAGGATTGGTGTAGCTTCCATCTGAAAAACCATAGGTTCTGCATCTCCAGGACGTTGTCCCAAACATAATTTTTAGGTTACCTGCAGTGCCTCCACCAACAATTGTGATCCCTGTGGACTCACTGTTAGACAAGGAAGCGTACCTTAGAGAGTGGCCTTGGGAGGACTTTGGGGACAGGAGAAGAAAGCTGATGTCCTGGAGGTGACTTTCTTTGAACAACAAAGCAGTTGGATTCTGATTATGCTTTAATGTGGAGCTTACTGGACTCAAAGAAACATCCATATGAGATGAGAGAGCAGAGATCCAGCAGGCAGGACTGCAAGGGCTTGACCCCAACAACTGGAGACAGAGGCTGACAGTACGTGAGAGGAAGGCTGTATGAAGGAAGGTGCCTCTTGGAGGAAAGATCGGAAATTAAATTTGGGGATATTTCTTAGACATTTGGGGGGGGTTCAGTATTCTAGATCTAATTAGTGCCGTTAACTCAATATTTCATCAACTTTCACACTACGATATCTAATTAGTGCTGTCAACTCAATATTCCATCAACTTTTACACCCAACACTTCCTCTTCACACCACTTACTCCCGCCATTTGATATGGTCATTGTGACTCAGTTATGTCAAATGTACAATCAGCGACTTCTATTACTGCATATCAAGTGTGACAGAGGGCCCTGCACCTCACCCCCACTCCCATCCATGCCCCATGCTGAAGTGAACTGACTCTATCTGTTCCAGATCTCTACTGCTGCATTACAAACCACCCCTGAAGTTAGTGGCCTCAAACAGCAGTGGTTTATTTCATTGGGAACATTATAGAACCTCTTGGGGCCTCAGTCCCCTCAACTGTAAAATGGAAGGAGTGGTAATAAGTACTTTATAAGGGAGAAGGCACACAGAATGGTGCTCACCACACCATGGAAGCATCAGTCTCATTGCTGTCTTCACTACAATGCAGTGGATACTGAAAAAGTCCTCACAGAATTGCGGGCTGTATTAGAAGGGATATGATGATAGCACCAAGATTAAAAAGGATTTTGGCAGTCCATAGGATGAGGGAAAACCAAAAAATGGCATATAATAGGCCATAAATATAAGTAGTGTACTTAGTTTCAAAAGCTAATTTCATGGGCTGGCCCCGCGGCTTTAGTGGTTAAGTGCACGCGCTCCGCTACTGGTGGCCCGGGTTCCGATCATGGGCGCGCACGGACGCACCGCTTCTCTGGCCATGCTGAGGCCGTGTCCCACATACAGCAACTAGAAGGATGTGCAACTATGACATACAACTATCTACTGGGGCTTTGGGGGGAAAAAACTAAAAAACAAAAGCTAATTTCAGGGGCTGGCCCAGTGGTGCAGTGGTTTAGTTTGTGCACTCCACTTCGGCGGTCTGGGGTTCACAGGTTTGGATCCTGGGAGCCGACCTAAGCACCGCTTATCAAGTCATGCTGTGGCAGGCGTCCCACATGCATGCGTCCCACATACAAAGCAGAGGAAGATGGGCACAGATGTTAGCCCAGGGCCAGTCTTCCCCAGAAAAAAGAGGAGGATTGGCAGCAGATGTTAAAACTGAGTTTAAATCTCAAATTCATGGACAGCCCAACCCCGAGTGGGGATGACAAAGCCCTCTGCTGGGTTCCGCTCTGACACATCTCTGGAACCCATCCCTTCTCCTCCCAGACTCACTCCACACTGCTAGGCAGGTCCCTACCCCCTCACTGTCTCCTTCATCACCGGGACCACTGCAGCAGCCTCTCAGCTGGCACCCACTCTGCCAATGAAAAGGCCCACGGGTACCAAAAAATGTATTTAAGGTCTATTTTCTAATCCCAGCCACACATGGGATCAAATAGAGAATCCTGCTTAATAGAGAATTGCCATTTACACCACAAATGCCCACTTGACACTAAAAAGAACTAAACGAAGCAAAGGTAATATTCAAAATATGCCAAATATAAGTTCACCAATTTAATGATTCAAAAGGCACTTCAGAATTTTTAGGTAATTTTGGTAAGAACTGCCAGTAACTACAGTTACTACTATAGTCATAAGTTGTCATTAATAAAATGCCAAATAATTTGATTTTTTGTAGCTACATTTGACGATCTGCATTTTTTTAATAATGAGGGAAAATATTTCCTATGAGAGATATGAAGTGTCAAATACATTAGTTATTAACTTCAGTAAATGTGAATAAAACAGCAATATTGAGAATGCCATTTAATCAAGAAATTAAAACTTGGCAACTGACCTAGTATTATCAATCAGCAGCTGAAAAACACAATTTGGGGACCGACACGTTTGTTACTTTCATCTGCCAGTATTTTTAAAACATTTCCATTAATTAGTCTGAGAGAGTTATGACTCTCTTCCAAGTGTTATTCAACTGCTACTTGAAAATAATAAGGTTAGACATATTAAGACGCAGTGTTTGGGTTCTTATGCTGTTGTTAATTAAAACACATTAGGGCTAATCAAATACTCAGGCAGCATTTTGTAGACAAGCCTGTGCTGCTCCATCTATTAGTCAACTTGCTCTATTCAAAGAATAAACAGGGAATGTCGACACACTGCCATCAAAGCCTGCAGACGCCATAATCCAGCCAACAGGAAAGGCGACTTTACGGTAACTATCCATCTTTCCTTTCCATTAATGGTTCAAATCATAGACAAGAAAGCGACCTCGCCCTTCACTGCATTTCCTTCTCTGGGAAATTGTGACAATGTTCCAAATACCCAAGAATGATGGTTTCCGTTTAATGAGCTTTCATATCATAGACTCTAAAATATGAGATCTTAATAGAACTCATTTTTGATTAGCAATCAAATAATGTTTAAAATGTGACTTTAGAAATAACACTGAAACATTTTTTAAATTGCTTGGACACCAGAACCAGCATTCATTACTTAAATAAATTCACGACAAAGATAAACTCAAAGATTTACCTAATAAATCCCCACTCCAAAGCTTGGAGGAAATTTTTTAAAATCCAAGTTTAATTTTTCCATAAAGAGAAACACACAAAGGAATAACTCAACTAAATTCCCAGATTTGATTAGCTTGGAAGCTATGTCTAATTCTAAGACGTGCCAAAGACACATATGTGGAAACATAATCATAGCCTCAAGGCAGCTTATAAAATAAATAAAAGCTACGGGAAGGCAAGAGATTATGCTGAATTATGGTACTATGAATGTAACTAAAAGTTGCTATTTCATCTATCACAAGCACGTCTATAACTACACATTCAGAAGGGCCTCTCAAGACCAATTGGGAGATGTGTACTCAGGCAGAGCTTGCTAGTTGTTCCTAGTATCAACTCTTCCCTTCTAGAAAAGGGAAAAGAACCTCAATTCTTTGCTAACCCAGCCAGAGGACTACATTTTCCACTTCTCTTCCAGGTAGATGTGGTCTTTCGGCCAATGAAAGGCAGGCAGAAGTGTAAGGTTTCTTTCTCCATGTAAGCATCTTTCCGTTTTTTTTTTTCCCCCTAAGTTTACTGAAGTATAATTGACATATACAATTTAAGATATTTAAAGTGTACAATGTGGTGATTTGATATATGTCTACATTGTGAAAGGATTCCCCACATCTAGTTAATTAACACATCCATGACCTCACATATTTATCCTTTTTTTACGAGAATATTTAAGTTCTATTCTTCTAGCAAATTTCAATTATACAGTATAGTGTTATCAGCTATGGTCACCACATTTTACATTAGATCCTTGGACCTTATCCATCTTATAGCTGAAAGTTTATATCCTTTTACCAATCTCTTCCTATTTCCCCCACCCTCCAGCCCTCTCTTGTTTTTTTTTGATTCCATATATAAGTGAATTTGTCTTTGTCTGGCTTCTCACTTAGCATGGTGCCCTGAATGTCCATCCATGTTGCAAAAGGCAGAATTTTCTTCTTTCTCATGGCTCTTAATATTCCATTGCATATAATCACATCTTCTTTACCCATTCATCCATAGATGGACACTTAGGTTGTTTCATATCTTGACTATTGTGAATAATGCTGCAATGAACATGTGAGCGCAGATATCTCTTTGAGATCCTGATTTTATTTTCTTTGGATATATACCCAAAAGTAGGATTGCTGGATCATATAGTAATTCTAATTTTTTTTTTTTTTTTTTTTTTTTGTGAGGAGATCAGCCCTGTGCTAACATCTGCCAATCCTCCTCTTTATTTGCTGAGGAAGACTGGCCCTGGGCTAACATCCATGCCCATCTTCCTCCACTTTATATGGGATGCCACCACAGCGTGGCTTGCCAAGCGGTGCGTCGGTGCGCACCCGGGATCCAAACCTGTGAACCCCGGACCGCCTCAGCAGAGCGCGCGCACTTAAGTGCTTGTGCCACCAGGCCGGACCCCCCATCATCTTTCTAGACACCTCTCCTCACCATGTCCAACCCCTTCTATCAAGCCGGTGTCTCCTCCTGGCCCCCTTCTAAAGAAATAGGGACATTATAATTACCACATAATCCCATAAGAAATACAGACTCAGGTATAGGACGTCGTGTCTATAATAAGAACAACAAAAATTTAATACCAGTAAAAGACATTGAATGTACAAAAATAAATGTACAAAAAAGAAAAATGACGTACAAAACGAAAAAATCAACCACAAGTGAACCTAATTAGGTTGTTCTTCTTGATACCTTCATTTTCCAGATGCTCTTAAGAAACATGCTAATCATTATTACCTAATTACTATCATGCTTCTGGGACATTGCTAAGCATAAACTTCTAAAGATTGTAACTCAAGAGTTCTAATTTTGATAATGCTGAATATTTATATTTTTAAGCTAAAAAGGAGAACAAAGTTTTTATGGTTTTATAGTTAATATACTTTATATTTTATCATAAAAAGAGCCACGTAAATGTTTCCAGCATTCTTAGCACTGTACATAAAGAGTCCCTGCTTATCAATTGTGCTAATTATAATTTTAGAAGGCATAGATAGCGCTGTAGATGGAATGGAATTATACCTTCACTTCTGCAAAGAAAAAATTATCTCTTAAATTGCATTAGGGTGGTGCATTCAAGTTATTTAACTTGTTAGTGTTACATGTTGTTAACGTTATATGCCATGTCTAGAGATTTTTATTTATTTTTAATTTACATTCCCAAATAAACACAGCAATAACGACAGCCCATTCAATTTTGGTGGTCAAAGCAAGAACATACGCTGATCTCAACTAGGAAGCTGCCAATACCATTCTTAACAAAAATGTAGCCATTTCAAAATTGCTACTAAAAGAGACCACTTGCTTGCAGGCTAATTATGTTGAAAAAAATGAATCTCACAGTCTCTTCAAAATGTGAGCTAAGCGTTTGTGGTGAACAACTGGAAAGAGAAATGACAATAAATTTTGCATTAGCAGGTGTACCTCTATGGAAATAAACATTAGCTTCATGAAACCCCCAACTCTTTCTGTCTCACTTGAAGTAGTTTGGACTGTGGTTCAGCAAATGTTCACTCTGCTCCGTGTCCCCTGTGGGCAGAGGAGACTTCCAGCCCCATTGGTGTTGGGCTTGACCACGTGACTTGCTTTGATGAATCGACTGTTACTGGACATGATGAGGGCAGTGGCCTTAAATTGAGATGCTTACAAATTTGGCTTGGTCATTGCGCTCAGATAATCCACCACAAGAAATCCCTGAGTAGCTCCTGATCCATGCAGAACCTAGACGGATGCATGTGGAGCAGGTCTGGACCCACCTGCAGCCTGGAGTCAGGCCAGCAGAGAGAAGACAACCCCAGCCAACCCACAGGACTGAGTGAGAAACACATTCTTCATGATTTAAGCCATTGAGCTTGGGATGATTTGGTTTTTAGCATCACTGTGGCAATGGTTGACTGATACACTACTCAAAGCCATTTTGGCCAACCCTAGGAGTGACTGTCCTACGACAGCCACACCAGCATCATCATGGCCCTGCACTCAATCAGCCATTCTGGCATGAAGTCTAATTCCTTCAATCTGAACACTTCTTTTCAGGCTACTTCAAAATCAATCCCATCCAACTCTTTGCCAAATGACCTACATTTTCTTTGCTTTGTGTCCCAGCAAGTCTTAGGTAAACAGTCTTTGCCATAATATCTAGCCTTTTGTGATTGTTTGATAATGGAATTATCCATGTTGTATCTTATCAAGCTCCCTGAGGGCACAGAATTTTTCTTATGTTTCTTTTAGGAAGCAACAATTTTAGACAGAAAAGTCATTTAACATATGCTGGCTGGAATTGATCAGAACCTGTGAACTAGAGAGCTGAAGTTCGAAGCAGATTGATAATACCATAGAACACGTGTCGTATTTTTCCTAAACATATACGGGAAAAAAATAAAAGGGTTTCTCTAAAAATATAAATTATGTGGTAGTTGAATACATCTGATCACAGTTTGTTAATCGCTGCTTTAATTCCACATTAGCAAATTATCTGAAAATGCAAGTAAATATTTCTTTCTCATTACATAATATTACTGTACACAACAGTTTATTACTGCCATTAATAATTTAAAGTATAACATGAACTTTTCAAAACTGCTATGCTTCTTGTAAATAAGATAAAGGACTATATTATTTTTTGGTCCAAAGCTTATTGATCAAGAACATACTTCTTTTTCCTACTCTTATAGTTATCATAAACACCTTCAAAACATAAGCTGCAGAACAACGTCAGAGTACTATATGTTATTCAAGTCTGTCCATGACTATTACCACCATCACCCTTGCTTCCCTGAGGACATAATCAGCTGTATGTGAAAACAGCGGGGCCTTCGTGCACAGCATGCAAGACATCATTTAGAAGAGTACATTCTAGAAATCACATAGGAAATCTAGAGCTGAAAGTAAGGATTCTACTATGAAATAAAATGTGTATTTTTATTTATTTCTACTTAGCTTGTTTTATATGTTTTTATTAGTCAAATTTTGAGGTTCATTTGACTTTTGCAAAAGTGGTATTCTCTCTGATCACAGTGAGGACTTGGTGACTATGAACATACTGTGCTCTCTTTATCAGTTATGTCACACTTCTCAGCTTCAGAGAAAAGTTAGAAAGCTTTTGATGTGAATGGACAGGAAGGAGGGCCAGAGACATCTTCCATCTGGATCCTGCACCTGGGGGTGGAGGTAGACTGTCTGCACATTGCCGTCCCCTCCCTGTATCTTCTCTCCTTTAGGGTTTAACTTTGTGTTTCCTCCCATGAAGAGGTGGAGTCCTTCTCTCCATCCCTTGAAGCTGGGCTGGTCTTGAGTCTTGGGGTGCTCGAGATAAAATGGCACAAGGGGTGCTGGGCTGCCTCTGAGGTCATATTCCTGTCCATTCAGGAACTCTGTGAATGAGCCTGGAGCAGCCTGCTGGAGGCAGGAAGATCATGAAGAGGACAGACAAGGCACCACAGCTGAGGGCATCCCACACCACCCAGTCCCCAGCCGACCAGCAGCTGACCACAGATGCATGAGGGAGCCCAGCCAAGACCAGAAGAACTGGACAGTTGAACCCACAGGGTTGTTGTAAGCCACTAAATTTTGGGATGGTTTGTCACACTACCAAAGCTTACTGATATGCCAGGTCTTCATCCAAAACCTTAAATATCATCTATTTCCTAACATGACAAAACATCAATACAGAAGATGAGTAAGGTGCAATTCAAGTAGGAATATTCTGTTAAAAAAAATACAATATTCATGGTTCTCCAACTGTAGCATGCACCGGAATCACCTGGAGAGATTGTTAAACACAGATTGCTGGGGCTGCCCCTAGAGTATCTGATTCAGTTGTTGAGGGTAGGGCCTGAGAATCTGCATTTCCAGCAAGTTTCCAGCTTTTGCTAATGTTATGGGCATGAGACCACACATTGCGATCGCTCTTCTACATGACCAAGTACATTGCAAATAAAAGATTCCCTTCAAGAATACTCATCCTACTAAAGTAAAAAATAAAGACATCTCTTTAAAAAATCCAATTAGACTAATCTTATCAGATTTCAACATAAAGAGAGAAGGAATTATATTTATTATTCAGACGTGCTGGGCAGAATGAACATGAAAATCAAAAACAGTAGATTATTCCACCTAGGGCCGCCAACACTTCACGAATTACTCCAACGAAACAATTTACAGTTGTATTTTAAACTAAGGCTTTTTTCTTACAGTCTAAAGAATATGAGTCATATTTAAAATTACAGCAGGAATAAACAGTGTGTCTATATACTATTAACATTTAAATTTTGAAAATCATAGCAAGCGGAGTATTTATTTCTTTGAGCCTGATCACAACAATATTTCAGATATTATTCATGTTGCTGATGCCATCCATGGTTTATGGAGTGTGCACATTTTCATTTCAAACGTTTTACTTCAGTAACTGAAATATATTTGCATTCTTGAAGCTCTGAGTTTCATTGGCAGAAATTCCTGACTTTTTTTCAGGCACATAAAACTATTTCCATCCAGTCTCCTTCAATCTACGCATTTAAAAGATCATTAGTGCACACTGCATCCCTAAAGACAAACAACTCTTTGAGGAAAATGAATTATGTTCAAATCAATATCATAATTTATAATTTAGAAAACTGACTTACTTAAAAAACATACATTTTGTGTTCTGTTTTCATTTCAAACTAATGATTAATACTCCAATTTAAAGCAGGTTTAAATTTCATAATTTTATACACTATAAATATATCTAGAGAATAAATTCAAAGCAAATGCTATGTTTGTATAATGGGATTCCTCTACTTCCCACAGAAACTATAAAATATTTTATCTCAAGGCCTCATTTGTTCAACATGGGAGTAACAGACAGAATTTTTATTTATCTTACATTTTATTGTTACTAAAAGCTTCCTAATCACTTATATAACTTATATATATATAAATCTAATATTTATATATTATTACACTGTATAATTATATACTAGTATACAACTATAATACAATATACTATAATGCAATACTATTATAAATATTATAAATAATATTGTTATAATGATATATATTTGTAAGTTACATATAATATAACATCCATGTTATATAATATATGAAATACATGTTTAAGTTAAATATATAAATATAAATATAAGTAAAACATTTCATATTGCATATATTATATAATATATATTATAACATAACATATTATTATAACGTAAAATTTACATATTATATAAATTGGTGATTATGGTTTTTAATTGAATAGGTGTTTATAATATTTCAATCCCATCATCACATTTACTGGTGACTCTTCCCTCAAATGTGCATAGTTTCAGGACCTTGTCCTCAGCTGCATTACAAACTTTAGCAGAACAGCATATAATCATGGAGCTCTCATCTCAGACTGGCTTTCAGATCCCAATCTCTCTCTTACACATGGCGGCAGGTAAGTTGAGCCTCTCCACATGGACAGAGTATCAACAGCAACAATGTAAGCATGGCTGTAATAACTAATTCTGCTCTTCTGTATTACTCTTAAATGAACATTCATTACATTATATATCATCCAAGAAAGACAGCAGGTATGGTTCAAGTTCTTGTGGCTAAAAAAGAAGGGAGCCTATTTCATAGGTGGGGGTACAAAATGTTAAAACTTCCTTGCCATACTGTTTAGAAGTAGACTCTAGAACCTTATAAATACTCTTTTGGACCTGCAAGTCCACTTTTTGTAATCTATACTAAGAAATGACTATAAAAAGCACAAAAAATGCTCCTTGCATAAGGAGGATTTATCACAGCATGATTATAATAATGAGAAAATTTGGAATAACCTAAATATCTAATAATTGAGGAAGAGGTAGGTAAATTATACAAGAAATTAAATGAATGCTTATGAAGCATTTTAAATATATGTGAAAAGGGCAAGCTACTTAAATGAAGATAAAATATGACCTCAAGTTATTACAGAGGACACTTCCAACAGAAACTTCCAGAACGGGCACAGTGCCAGCTCTGCAAAGTATCTGTGAATTTCATTTTCTTCATTGCATTTGAATGTACTTTTATTATATCATAATTTTCATAACAAAACATTATTTTACAATGTAGCATGATTGAATACCTCTCCTACATAAGTCTTCTGCCAGATTATGTGAGAAGAGTTGGGAAGTGGTAGATGGAAACCCACAGGGACAAGGCAGTACAGTAGGAATGGAGGGGAAATTTATACCCCAAATTCTGAAATAACTGAAAACTGTTTTCTTTATAAGAAATTGAAAACTAAATACTCTACATCGAGTTGGCTATTTCCAACGTGGAAAGTCCATTACCTTTTCCTCCCAGTTTCTACAGCCAGTTATTATGTATCTCAACAGGGGAATAAAGATTTTCCATTTAACTTTTATTCATTTTTTTGCTATTCATGTTCAGTGGTACAGCCTGGGAGTAGAGTTGGCATCTGTTTGTTGTTCTTGTTTTGTTTAGCTTTTTAACACCATGCTGATAGAGTCCTGCATGTGAAGAGCTAAGACAGAGGAGCACTTCTGCTTACCCAAGTATAAAAACAGGTATCAAATACACCGACAACACATTTGAAGTTCTCGTTTTAAGAAGAAAGATGGTCTCAGCCTATCTTGGGGGCTACATTTTAAAATGAAAGAGGGCTCAGCTGTTTTCCGATAGAAAGTGTGAATTAGTGGATTTGTTCCTGAA
Organism: Diceros bicornis minor; assembly: GCF_020826845.1. Lineage (NCBI taxonomy): Eukaryota > Metazoa > Chordata > Mammalia > Perissodactyla > Rhinocerotidae > Diceros > Diceros bicornis. The sequence goes on from NC_080759.1 coordinate 56,213,456, forward strand.
CTTTAGAAGATGACCATCAATAATGAATGAATCTGCTCAACACCAAGACCCAAGACTGTGAGAGGCCGTGGGTAGAACTAAGTCAGAGAGAGCTGATAAATGGGAAAAGTCCAGCCCAGGGGGTGCTGGGAGGAGGGTCCCCCCGCTCCACTAACCCTGAACAAGGAGAGAACAGACACTTTCACCTGATTTGGGCTGTGTGTGCGGCATTCTTCTCTGTCTTTAATTTATTCTCATGACACCTCTGAGCCAGGTAGGACAGAATTTTTAAATCCCCATGGAAATGGATCTGCAGCTGCAGGCAACAATGACCAGGAAGACTTCATCCCTACCTCAGGTTCCTGAGGCCCCAGTGGAAACCACAGTTCCAGATATTCCCAGGCAGGACACAGGACTTGTGGGAGAGACAGGCCGTATGAATAGGCGGCTTCGGGAGGGTGCCTGTGCCCACTGTGGGGCCCAGACGCCTCCTAAGGGGTCATCCTCTGATCTTCACATCTGCAGTCTCAGTAAAGATCTCCCACCTTCCACCCCCCTTCTGGGGAAGCCCCAGGCCCTCCTGGAAAAGCTTCTGAAACACGGGGAGGCCTCGCTCTTGACACCCCTCCCTCCCCAGGCTCTCCAGCTCTGCTCCCGCCTCCTGGGGCACTTTCCTCTCCACTTGCCCTCCAGCCACTCCTTGGAGCCAACTGTGAGTCCAAGAGATTTTGCTGAAGGTCTGGTATAGCAACAGCACCTTATACCTCCGCCACAGGAAGCCCCTTCTCTGCAGGCTCCAGCCTCCCCCTGCAGCCGACCCTCTTCTCCCTCTGATAAGACTGTCCTCTGCTTTTAGCCTCTCCCGAAGACCCTCTGGCTGTCCATCACTCATCTCCCAGCTGCAGGCCTTCTGGAGTTAAACTTCCTACTAGAAGAAAAATGGACAAAAAAGTCGAAAAATGAAAAGAAAATGAGACTGGGGATGGGCCTAGAGATGACAGACCCCAGAACTCACCCTGTACCAGCACAGAACTGGCAAAGTCCATCTCTCCTTTCTCCCCGAACCAGCCCCTAGAAGTGAAGGGATCCCTGTAGATAGTTACTTTCCCACTGTTAGGAATTGTGCTACAAGCCCCTTCATCTTCAGAGGCAGAAACGACAATGGTCAGTCTGGGAAATAGGCACTTAATCTTCTGTGTACAGGACAATCCAGGGCAGAGACATCAAGAGCCTGAACTAGGGCAGAAGTTACAATAGCGGAGATGGAAAGGATGGGAGACAGCGAAGAGTCGCTGAAGAGCTTGGGGAGTTTTGTTCCCATGAGCACTTTTGGAGGAATCACCCTGAGAACAAGCTTCCAGGACTGGAGAAGGTCTGGTGGTAGGCACTGAATATGTTTAACTTTTGCACAAGGACTAAAAGACAGCAGAAAAGGTGAAGCTAGTATGTGTAAATATGATGTGCTGTAAAAGTGAAGAAATAGATACATCACCAGCAGCTAACAAAACAAGTGGCGGAAACTTAGCACCCTCAAGAATGCAATGACGAACCATGAAATGAAAGGGCAGGGCCTGTGGTTGCTAGCGAATTTCAGTGGTGCTTATTAGAGCAGGAAACCAGGAGACCTATGTAAGAGGGCGGCACTAAAGGTATTATACAACAGTATTCATATAAGGTAACACCAAGACAGAAAAATAATTACTTCTAACTGCCAAAAGAAACCATCTCCTCTCCAGAAAGAAAGAAAAAAAGAGAGGGAGGGAGGGAGGGAGGGAAGAAGGAAAAATGAAAAAAAGCAAAGCAAACAGATAGCATGGGAACGACCATGTGTAGGTGCAGCGTACACATACATGTGTGGGCCCACATGTCTGCTTACACATGGCAGAACTGAGGCCAAGAATACTGAACATATATCAATAAATGCCAATGGCCCTAACTTACCTATTTAAAAAATATATCCATGCTACAAAACAATAACTCTATTCTATATACAAGAGATTCTTAAAATAACCCAGAGAGATAAAAATAAAAGGATGTGAAAGAATATACAAAAGGATAGGCAAAAGCAATAAAATTTAATCGAGGGTTACAATTTCGGTATCACACAGTAGAACTCAGAACAACAATTATTTAAAAGCAGACAAATGCTGGCACTTTATGATGCTAGACAATGAGCAAGCAAAATCCTTAAATCTAAATGATTATATTAAAAGATCTATAGAATTCGTTTCTAAAGATGTCTGTCAAAAGGCACTTAACAAAATTCAATGAGTCTTTATAAAAACATCCAGTTAAAGAGGACTTGATAGATGCTTACTTGACATCGAAAGTAATTATGTAAACAAAAGTCTTAGTCCAGATGCCAGTATCTTACTTAATGAGGAAACACTGGAGACATTCCTACTGAAGTGAGAAAAATGATGCCAACTGTCATCACTACTGTGAAATACGGTAATGGATATATTAGACAATGCAATGAGACAAGAGAAAGCAATTAGAGGCATAATAATTGGGGGGAAAAAGACATAAAAATATATGCAGATAAAACTGTATATGAAAATTCAAAAGTGTGTGAATGACGTTTATAAAAAGAGAATTTAGTTAAATAGCAGGATACAAATTTAACACAGAAAAATCAATAAACCTCATTTATTAACACAAATATGAAAAAAAACAGAGAAGACACAATGGGAAAAAAATACCCAATTATAATGGGAAATAATTGAATGAATGACAAAAAAACACAACACTTAGGCAAATAAATGAGATAGATGCCAAATCTATATGAGAAACTTAAAACACTCCTGAAAGAAAAAAAATGTAGACATGAATAAGTGGAAAATATAGCATGTTCTTGAATCACAAAGCCATTAATTCTCCTTGGGTTTCATTATAATTTAATGCAATCCCAATAAAAATATCAACATGTTTGGTTTTTTTCCTGGAGCTATAAAAATTCTTTATAAAGTGTATAATATTATAAAAGATCTACTAGATGGTAAAACATATTATAAAACCTCCAAAATTAAAACAGAGTGGTCTGACACACAGAGAGACTAATGGAAGAGAATAGAGTGGAAAAATAAACCCAAGTGAAGGGGAGATTTAGCATGCGAAAACAATGGCATCCTTCCAATTAATAGCATTGGGCCTACTGGGTAGCTGCTTAGAAAAAGATAAAGCATATCATACCTTCCATCGGGATAAACACCACATGGATCAATAATCCAAACATAAAGATGATCTCATAAAGGTGTGCTCCTTCATAACCCAGGAGTGGGGAGAAACTTCCTAAATACACCTCCAGATCTAGAAGCAATAAACTAAGATTGACCAATTCAACTACACAAAAATTTAAAATAAAACTTTTGCATGCAAAGCATCACAAAAAATTCAAAAGACAAACTTAGGAAAATATTTCCAACTTATATCAAAGGCAAATTACTAATATCCCTAATAAGCAAGGAATTCCTAAAAATAGAGAACAATCTAATACAAAAATGGGCGAAACTATGAACAAATAGTTTAGAGAAGAAGAAATTAAAATGTCCTCTGAACACAGGAAAAATTGCTCCAGCTCACTCATACCAAAAGGAATGCCAGTTAAAACGGCCCAGGGACACCAGTTCTCTAGGTGTGTAACAACACACGCTGTCGGTGAGCAGGTGCCAAAATGGGCATCCTTGTGCAGGGCTGGAGAAGCAAGGTGGTCCAAGCGCAGAGGCGGGAAATGCGACCACAGCTAGCAAAATGGCGCTAATCGTTTGCCTTAAAAGTCCGCTTTCTAGGAGGCTACCAAATGAAACACTGGCAAAAATGTACAAAATCCTTCATTGTGGCATTATTTCTAATAGTAAAAGACTGAAAATAACTCCAAGGTCGATCAATATTAGAATAGTTAACAAACTAAGGTAAACATGATATAGAATATGCAGCCAAAAAAGAGTTCTGTGTACTGATATAAAGTGTTAACTGTAGAATATAGTTTAGGGGGAAAAAAAAGTAACTGAAAAGATAAAAAACAAACCCAGCAGAAGTGGTCACCAAAAAGGGCTGAAAGGGAACAGGGCAAAGGCAATAGGGATGAGGGAGACTTCTATGAAATTCCTTTGAGATAGAGAGATAGCTGGATAGATGATATATAGAGAGATAGATATAGACATATCTGTATAGTTATAACTTTGAAATTATGTAATTACATATTCAAAAAGTCCAATTAAATTTTACAAAACAGGAATCCCTGAAAATTGAAAATAAACTTAACCCAGCTATATATCAGGCAGAATCATAACCACACTGGAAAACATTTCAAGAGGTTTTAGAACACAGCGTTCTGACTTGATGTACTTAATGGATATATTCTTAGAATGGAGAGAACTACAAAGAAAGGTAAAACCCATTCAGTGGTCTCGTCATTAGTATTAAATTTGGTATTATTAAAATCTACATTATATATAAATATATGTTGGTATGTGTACGAGTAAATAATTGTTTCAGATTGTTAGGTACATAGGTTTTCAGTATAAGAGTAAGGAGAGTATAAGCAAAAGCAAAAAAGCTATTAAAGACTAATGACTTTATGTCATAGATATAGGAATGAATATCATGGGGCTCCAGCAAGCTAAAGGAGGGACAATTTGGGCACCAAAAAATAATGACGCCCACTAATTGAAACAGATCAAATACATAAAAATGTTCATAATAATATTCAGGAGTATGAATCCAAGAGTTCACATGATAACCTCAAAAAAGGAAGCACCCCCCACCAGCTCAAACTGGTCACCACTGTAAATAATAGGGCACAAATTTCTTACTCTCAAAATTGGCAGGTACACAGGAAAAAAAAAGCAATTTATTCTTCCTTTTCTATTAAAAATTCTTTGCAGATAAAATAAATAGCTCTGCTTCATAAGTGAAATTTCTTTACAGGATAATTTCAGGAAAGTTAGAATTAGGAAAACAAAATAATGACTCCAGGCCAGGGTCATCCACAGATGAAACCAAGAGAGGAAAGATTGATGGGAAAGGACCCAGTGGAGGGACCAGTTGGTCACCCTCTGAATCCACTGATAACTTGGTACCATGAAGACTGGGACAGACAGACTCTAGGCACCCCTGATGTGATGCAATAGGAAACAGACACCATCATCAACACAGTTTATTTGCCCTCTCCTCCAAAAAAACAAAAGTTGAACCTAAATCTAATCAAGCCTTTAAAGGTAACTTTCAATTTACAAACAATATTCAGTACAAAGGTATAAACTAAACAACCCAAGGAGGCAGCAAAGGGACACATCCAGAATGGGGCACTCAGGCCAGAAGACCAAGCTACCTCAACAATTTAAAGGAATCAGAAAGAAGAGAGAGAGACTAGTCTAGATGAAAAGACACATACAAGACTCAACAACGAAAGGCAATTCATTTATCTTGTGTGGACCCTGATTACATCAAACCATATGCAAAAAAGACATTCCTGAGACAACTTGGACAATCTGAATATAGACTGGTATTATAGCAAGAAAACCTTGATAATTTTGTTAAGTGTGATAGTGGTATATCAGTCAGGGTCCTCCCAGAGAAACAGAATCAGTAGAGCATATAAATATATCCAAATGATATCTATCTAGATCTATCTATCTAGATATTGATATGTCAACATATCTACATAGATAGATAGATAGATAGACAGACGGACAGACAGAAGATAGATAGGAGGTAGATAAATAGGAGAAAGATAGACATAGATAGATAGATAGATAGATAGATAGATAGATAGATAGATAGATAGATAGACAGATAGATAGGCGTATCACATATATCTATATATGAGATAGAAAGATTTCAAGGAATTTGCTTATGCAATTCTAGTGGCTGGAAAGTCTGAAATTTATAGGGCAGGCCAGCAGGCTGGAAATGGTCAGGCTGGAGGTAATGCTTCAAGCTTGAGGCAGAATTTCTTTTTCCTCCAGGAAGCCTCGGTTTTACTCTAAAGGCCTTCAAATGATTGGTGATGCCCACCTAGATTACCAAAACGATCTCCTTGAAGTCAAGTACAAAATACCTTCAAAGCAACACCTAGATTAGTGTTTAACTGCATTACAGTCAGGTATCACTTAACCACAGGGATATGTTCTAAGAAATGTCATTAGGCAATTTCATCATTGTGCAAACATCATAGAGTGTACTTACACAAACCTAGATGGTACAGCCTACTACGCACCAGGCCCTATGGTACTAATCTTATGAGACAACTCTTGTATATTTGGTCCGTCATCGACTGAAACGTCATTATGTGGCACAGGACTGTACTGGGTACAATAACTTAGCGAAGTTGACACGTAAAATTAACCACCACAAACGTCATGGTGGTTTTTTTAAGGTTGTCAGGTAGTAGATTTTTAGGTGTAAGAGTATAAGACTATACACACATGTAAGAGTGTAGAGACATAGAGCTGTCTCAGACAGACTTCTTTAAAAATAAAAGGAGGAAACATGAAGGAAAAATTTAGACAATTGATATATGAAGGTTCATTATACTATCTCTCCATTTCTGGGTATATTTGAAATTTTTCATAATACAAATCTTTAAAAGACAGATGCTGAGATGAAATGGACAGACCACCACAAAATGAGAAAATTTCATCAATTAAAAAAACATCTAAATCAACACAGTCTTGGTGAAACTGTTTATCTTCTGTCACTAGTACCATGAAGATTGGGATGAACAGAAGCTATAAGACTTTCACATCCACTTACTCTTCTCAGTGGGGTCCTTCTGACGCCCATTGGTTCCATTCAATGGTGCGGTAAGCCAGATCCTAGAGGCTTGAAAAGATTCAGGAATTTTGCGAGCTGGTGGCAGCTTGAAATCAACCATGGGGGAGTACTTACACCACGGAAATCGGCGAACACTACAAATCAGGGCTTTATTTTTTTTCCCCCACAGTTGAGCAGCACATTAGCGGTCTAGTCATTCTTTTTCAAGTCAAGAAAATGTGTGATACATGTTCACTAACTTTTAGATGAACTGACTGACTGATTATCTTTTTATTAGGCTGAATTTCATCAATACTTCATGTAGTATCACTCAACTAAGCATATTCACTCTAAGGCAACTAATCTATAATCATAGAACGTTAGACCCCCGAGTTTAGGGAGTTCAGCCATTAGAAAGCAGGTGGCAACATTGCCCAGTGATTTAATTCTATCTCCTTGTCTCTCATGCATCAGTCCACAAAATTGCTCTCAGTGACATTGCTGGAAGCCTCACCTCCAAACCTCGGAAGCTCTTGCAAGTTAAGATGTGTGTGTCCTTTAGTTACTTGATTTTTTTCCAGGACATTCGAAACCCCTCTTCTAATAGAACTGTGCCTCCATAAGTGTGCTGCCTCTACATCCTCATCTTAGACTCTGGCTGAGCTCACGTCTTCCAAAAGCAGACAGCCATGTTCAAGCCCCACAGCTCCATTCCCAGCCATGTGGCTGAGCTGGGTTCCTGTGGTCTAGTCCCCTCACCTGCCATGTGGAAGTGGCAGCATCTTCACCTCAAAGGGCTGTGATGACTCTAGCCTACGCCCAGCCTCCCCCAACCTGAATAGGCCTGCCTCTTCATAACAGGGTTCTGGGGCAAAACTTCTATTTTCTGGCTCATCTGACAGGTTTCAGTTAATATTTACTGATCTCTGTTTATCCTAATTTCTGTTTTGTTTTGACATTTAGAAACTCATCTCTAACTGCCGAGATTATTTTCTCTCTGTTTAAGTAACTTCTCACAATGAAGGGCCACTGGAATCTGTGATCCTCATTAATGGAGCTATCACTGCATTTTCTCTTTTAAACCAATTTTTTGGTTTTTGAGGTACTCTAGAAGGGCATGTTGAATAGGACACAAAAGACACCAAGAATGCAATTTCCACACAGAATGGTGTGGAAGGACTGAGTCCAAGATGTTTGGGTTAAAAGAGGCTCAGATAATAACTCATCTTTTAAAATGCACACTTTAACTCTGGAGAGCTAAAAAGAAAAGATTTAAAAAAGTAGCCTAGAAAAAAAACTCAAAAGGCTTCTGTAATTAAACATTTTGGGGCATAATCATAAAAACTGTGCCCACAAATTGCATTTCCTCAGTGAATCATCTATCTTCCTGTGAAAGAAAATCAAGAACACCCTTTGCTAAAGGATTTTCATGCAATCTCTATATGGGGGCTCATTTTTAAGCAAATAAAAAAGTGATGCATGGCGGAAATCTCATCCTGACTGGATAAATGTTCTTTCTATTTCGTTTCAAATTTGCACAGCAAAGAAAAGCAGCCTTTCCTCAGTGCTTACACTTTTTTTGTTGTTGTTTTTAAGGAGGTTTAATGAGGTGTAATTGATATACAAAAAAACTGCACATATTTACTATATACAGTTTGATGAGTTGGGAGATATGCATACACCCATGAAACCACCACCGCAATCAAAGTAATAAACAAATCTATCACCTCTGAAAGTTTCCTCCTGCCCCGCCCCGTCTTTGTGGTAAGAACACTTAACGTGAGATCTACCCTCTTAGCAAAATTTTAAGTACACAACACAGCATTGTTATCTATTGCTATCTATAGGCATTGTGTTGTACAGCAGATCTCTAGAACCTATTTATCTTGCGTGACTGGGGAGCTGGTCAACAGGCATAAATTTTCACTCCTTACGCTTCTTAACATCTGCCCACAGTCTCTCCATTTTCGAATTCCCTCCGTCTGTGACCCCGAGGTCACTGCAACCTTGTAGAGACCTGAGAGTTCTTTTACTTCTCTGACCATGCCCACGATGTGGTCGCTATCTGTCCTATTCTTTCTACCTCTCACCCATCCTATCGCACAGCTTGGAGCTTGGCCAGAACGATGCTATCATCTCTATTTTGAGACTAACCTTTTTCTTGGGCCCCAAACTCTCACCTGACTCCCCTCCATCCTCACCTGGACGGTTCAACATTCCTTCACACGCACCTGAGTTTCTTCCTGTTTCTCTTCACCCCCAGATTCAAACCTGCCAGCCAGGCTTAGCTCCTCTTCCTCTTCCTCACCCTTCCTCATGACATGAGGTGCCTGGGTTCTTCCTCTGCAGCGTCTCTTACAGTTAGACTGACTTCTGTATAAAACGTGGGCCCTGGAACGTCTCCTTCGGGGACAGCTTCCTATCAATAGCAGACATGATGATTTCATTTTATTTTGTGAGAGCCTAATGAATTATTAGCCTTTTAATGAAGAACATTTGATAGTTTTCAATATATATAATATAAAAGAGGGAAAAAGAGGGAATGAAGACATGACTCCCTTCCACTGCTCCCAGTGAGCTGGCCCAAAAGAAGTGCTAAAGCCACCGTGTCCACTCTCCACCAGGAGCTCCCCGAAATAGCAGGCGGCCAGCCTCATACCACAGGGCAGAATCATGCACCTCAAACTCCTCCCTTCAGCTCCTAAGAGAACCTCCAGCTGTTCTTCACTATCTGGCAGCTGCAGTACTAAGGCTTTATTACTCATTAAATCTGGAAACTGACCTGTCAAGGATTATTATACCCATTTTACTCATGAAGAAACTGAGGCTCAAAGAAATAAAGTCCCTTGCAGCCAGCAAGTGGTGAAGCCAGACTCAGAGGTCCAGTGTTTCTGGCTCATGCTTGGCCAACATTCATGCCTCCTTGCTGTTCCCCTAAACTGCTGGGCTTCGCCTTGGCAGCCCCCTCTCTCTATGTGGCCCATCCAGCTCCCTTACCACTCACCACATCACTGCAACTCCAGCCCAGCACATTCCTCTCCCTCATCTTATTCTCCTACTTCCATTTTTTAACAAAGTCTGTAACTTAGCAATGTGATGTGTTGTGTATGATGTTTACTTCTTGCCCTGCTAGAATGTATGCTCCACGAGGGCAAGAGTTTTTACCTCTTTTGTTCCCTGGTCTAACTCCGCTTATTACAACAAATACAAATTACAATAAATAATTATTTGTTGAACTGAAATGAATATCAGTGGGAAGCATAATTCCCTAATAGGGTGAAGAAGAGGTCATCTGACGCTTTCATAAATATCTGTAGACCGTCCTCCCATTTGGAATCCTCCAGTGGGCTGAACCAGATTTGGCATTTATAATAATGCAAGAAAAGCCACTAGCTAGCCAGGCTACCACACAAAAAAGGAATAAATAGATTCTAAACAGTGGGTTGAACTATATGAAACTGCCAACAACCTGTTCTCTTTACTTAATATTCTGAGATGTGTGCTCGAGTCAAAATTTGTACACCACCATGCCTACTGCAGAAGTTTGCACCCTCCTGTGCTTGCTGGTTTCAGCACATAAATTTTGCCAAAAGAAATGTTCAAAATGCTAATTAAATATTAACCTAAATGCAGCCTAGGACCACTGGTATCAGCATCTTTATTATTCACCAGTTGAACAAAGGAGCCACATCACGTGCAGAGCTCAGGAAGAGATACCCCAGGATGTTGCAAGGCTGAGCATACTCACTAATATCTACCGAGCACATGTCACTGTGGGCTAGGCACTAAGCTGAGAATTATCCTTACTATCCTTCCCATAGCCCTCTGAGCTGCTGCTGTTATGATTCTCATTTTACATATGGAGAAACTGAGGACTGAACAAGTTATTTCCCTTGATCAAGGTCTCACAACTTGTACGCAGTGACATTGCAAGTGACCCCATCAAGTGACTTATCCACCACTCCACACTCCTCGCAGCAGCATGCATTAGTACTCATGATCCGGGGAGCCCCACCTGTCCCCCATGGAGAGCCTAGGGCAGCCCATCTCCAGAGGGGAGGCTGGGAGACAAGTCTTGAAGCCGGGTTTGCACAGCACCAGCACCCCTTCTCCTTGGCTCTGTGGTGGCTTGAGGGACTTGATGGAGATCATGCGGGAGGCTGAGCACCCCAAGCCAATCCCTTGGATGTGCCGTAGCTGCCAGGGAACGCTGGCATTTTGTAAGAGTCCTGTCCTAATATAACTTGATGAGAATCGTGGCCCGAGGTCTTGCAGCCATCAGCGTGTTGGAGGCCAGCACTGCTTCCACAGCTGGTACCTACGAAGTGGGGCTGTGCCTGATCTCAAGATACTCTTCAGAGGATCTCTTCCTGCCTGAACGCCACTCCAGGGACAACAATGGCCCTTTGTGAAGCTTTGTGAAGGCGGAGAAGCTCTGAAATGACTCACAGCCTGGCGTCAAAGGATTTCCCAGGACACTCCCTGAGGAAGCGACAGCTGTTTCATCTGCACTCAGAGCCCCTCCCCATCACAGCAGCATCCCCGACAAGCCACACCCGCCTGGTGTGCAGTCCTGTGTTCTCTGTTGCACAGTTGTCGTTCAGGAGCCCATGAGAGCGCTGGGGACGGCACGTCATCCAGTCGGGCACTTGTGGTCAATCTGCTGCCAAACGCACCAGCTGCTGAAGAGACGTCACCGCCAACACCCAGGGATCACTCAACATGACTTTCTGACAAGGACCTTTGTTTCAGAATGATAATCTCGGAATTCCTTAGTCCTTTCCATGGACCTGTTTTTCTGGTTTTCTAATAATATCATCGGTTCATGATATTTCAAGGATGGGCTGAAATTGAGTGGGACCAAAATACAACTCACAGAAATATCAAAGCCAGGGCACATAATGTTTTAATACATGATTATGAAAACGGAAAAGGCAATGGGAGGGACAGAACCATGAGACCGGCAGTTCCAATGTCGTCTCCATAGGTTACTGCATTGATGTTGCTGTTATTCACTCCTCTCAAGGGAAGGTATGGTCATTCTCCTTACTCACGGTGGTTATGTCTATAATGTCACCATGGGCATGGAACTAGCAAATACCAAACCACTAAATTTAGGGCCAGATTCCTGTGTACCCCTGGTCACCACATTTTCATCAACCCATCAACACATAACCTTGTTTTATCAGGTTTCTGTTAAAGACATCTTATTTACTACATATTGTTGATTCATTAACATTGAACTCACACCAACAGCCCTATAACTCAAGCCTGAACGAAGTTTATCTAACACAGATATTTTCTCCACGAGGCACATCACAACCCTCTTGCACTTAAGAACACTAGAGAGCACTTCAGCAAGATGGTCGGGGGCCATTTTAAGCAGTGAAATCATCAACAAAAAGCAAAAAAACATGGCACTAAACAAACCATGCAAAGGACACTTGCTTACAGTGCGAGAGCTGGAACAAGAAGGCAGAGCCACATGTTGTTCCACCTCAGCTGGGAACCTGCACAATGGCACCTCATATTTTTTGCCACTCTAGGCACATCCACAAATGACCTCGACTACTGATTTTGGGTTTACAAATAAATTTTAGTGAGTAGCCAAAATCACAAATATGGAATCTACAAATAACAGGGATTGACTGCATTTCCATTCCATGGGCTTACAAATAAATTTTAGTGAGTAGCCAAAATCACAAATATGGAATCTACAAATAACAGGGCTTGACTGCATTTCCATTCCATGCTGAATTTCTCAAAAACCAAGGTAAGAACTTTGAGAATTCCAAAGGCTTCTAAAGTTTTAACAGTGGCTTACAACTACAGAAATCTATCTAATTCTATTACCTGTTGGAGAAAAAAAGTACTTGCCAATCTGAGGATATTGTTCATGTCTAACAGTTTTAAGTGATCAAGTGTCTGCTGTTAAATTACTTTGGGCATAAACATCTCAGTGTTATGAGTGAAGCTGGAGTCATGGGTGGTCACCAGGTTTGGGATGGCACAGGCCCCATTGCTGACCACACATGCGCAATGTCCTGTACTGAAAAAGAGGCAGAAACCTTAGCTGTTCTTTTAATGGTCGACACATCCTCCAACTACACCTAGAGCCCTTTATTTTCAATTGGAACTAATTAGAAATCTTATGGACTCTTAAGGAAAAGTGTATTCATTTAATTAAGTAACAGCTTATACGCAATGGGAGTGTTTCCAGCACTTAGAAATGAGCGGTCTTGTGCCCTGAACTGTCCCTGCTGGCCACAGACTCCAGGTGCTGCCGGCCACCTCTGCTGGAGATTCTGATTATGTCGTATGACTAAAAGGACAAGTTCCCACATTGGGGCATGTGTTAAATAATGAGTGATGGGGCATCCAGAAGAGAAGATGTCAGTCAAAACCAAGGCTCGGTTTTCCTCCAATGGAGGGAAAAATGCTCCTATTCCAAAAACATTTATCCTCTTCCCTGGGCCACACTTTATAAGAGGGACCTTAAATTAGCTCACTTGAGAGTATTGGCATGATGTTGATACTGACCCCATAGGATCTCCAAGCAACAGAGCCCACGACTTTCATCCAACATAACCTGCCAAAACAATGACCTCATTGTGCAACCGTATATTCCTCAGAGTCTGTTACAGCCTGAAGAAAATACCCAAAGAAAGAGAGCTCATAACCCCCTTTGTTCTGATCTGATCTTCAACACACACCCAACTGAATAGGTTTCCCTGGTAACCTAAGTCCAGAAAGAAGGTATTCAGACAGGAGCATTCTCTGAACAGCAATAAAATCATAAATTGGCATTCTGGGTGCAATTCAATTAATTCCCCACAATCAGATTGTCCTACAAAGCTACAAATGAGATTCTGGACCCATGCAGACCTCCCACAGGACAGACACCCAGGAAATTGTGGCTGAAATGATTGGCTCTTTATAATCACAATATGTGAGACACAACTTTGTAGAACCCCACTTCCACCTGCAAGGTCTACAGTCACTGTGCCCTCCCCCACTGTGAGACTCTCAAATAACCAGACTAAAGCTTACAGAGGCCACACCAGAGACCAGCAGACAGACGCCCTCCAAATTGTAAAGGCATGTTTCCACTTTAGTTTATAAGACAGCTCTTAGAGTTTGTGCTCACATCCTTAGAGCATGCATCATCCACATGCAGCATCCCTTTGCCTCCTGCTTAGCCTTGGTGGCTTTGCATTTCCCATAAAGAGAAAAGTATCGATTGTCACATCTAGATTCTGAGTTTCACCTTCTTCAAAGACATATGTTGTGTGAAGCTGACATGGAATGCAAAGCAGATGTTGACCAAGTCCATGTGCACCACACTGAGTGTATTTGCAGTTCAACTACAGCTCACACCTTAAAAGAAGACATTCAGAAGATAACTGAAGGAAGACAACGGCAGGATTTTAATCAATCTATAATTATTTTATTTAATTCTTCCATGCTAATACTATATTTGTTGTCATAATGGGTCATTAAAAAAACTGTCAAAAATACAACCATGTCATACTCAATAGCATGCATACGTAAATTCAGAAGGCACAGATGCCTTCATTTTAATTCTTCACTCTCATAATTTTTTGTAACAGGTTTTTCTTTAATAATTGAGAATTAAGGAAAACATCCAATTATAATAACAATTACTTTATAGGATTTAAAGATTACAGCCATTAATTAATCCCCCCAATATTTATTCCAAGTAAATGTAATGATAGCACCTTTTAGCTATGTCGTTTAAATGATCATATTCTTCGAACATTTCGATTGGGTTCTCATTCATTGTTAAATAGAGACCCCAGTGACCAAATCCTACCATCATTCAGTATTCCATTCCCCGGCATTTGTATAGTATGATACAATTTTTTTAAAGTTTCACAAATAGAACACTTATTAAAACTGGTAACAATAACACACATTCAGGGAGACAAAGAGGGTTGTTTTCCACAACGGTGAACAGTGATCACAGCCGCAAAGGCTGTGGGGCGAGGGAGCAGCGGGAGAGACGGTTGGTGGCTGAGAGGGAGATAATGGGGTCAGATTCTAAAAGCTGGGCTAGGGACCCACAACACAGCATGGCAAATCCAGGTCAAAGGCCAAGTTATGTTCAGCATATCTGATGTTCTTTTTGTTTTTTTTTTGAATTTTACTATAAAATGTAAAACACTAAAACCAGAAGTTTTTAAAGTACAACAAATAATATGACAGCCATCCATGAACACACCACGTAGAGTGAACATTATGCCACACTAGCTTTAGAGGCTGTATTTGTCACATATATATTTATGAAACACGCATATATAATGAAACACACACACAGAAGTAGTTATAACTAAAGTCTCCCTTTCACATTCTCTTCTTTCCTTCCCCGGAAAAAAACAGCAGGCTGAAATCAGTACATTATTCTTCTCATCCAGGCTTTCATTCTTAATATTTGTATCCATAGGTGTTCAAAATGTAGATACATATATTATCAGTATAACTTTGCAACTTCCTTTTTCATTCAACACTATGCTTTCAAGATTTATCAGTGTTGATATATGTACATAGGTCTATTTTATTCATTCGACTCTTATTTAGTGTATTTCATTGAATACAAATACTGTAATTGACTTATCCAGTTGCCAGGTTTCATCTACATACCTCCTTGTGCACCCAAGTAAGACTGTTCCTTGAGAATCTACAGAGAAATAAAAATAATTTGGATGGGTCCTTCCTTTTACATTTTTTCATGACCTTTCTTTCATAATTTTTTTTTTTTTTTTGCTTTCCATGGCTTATTTAAGAAACCCTTCCCTATACAGAAGTTTTGAAGAAATTTCCCTCTACGTGTTTATTTTTATTGAAAATCTTAATGGTTTGCTTTCCTGATTTAGATTTTAATCCACCTAGAATTCATATTTTTATATGGAACAAAGTAGGAATCTGATATTTTCCATAAGACAGTTTCTTCCTTTTGCTCATCTATTTCATTTATCCATTTTTTCACTTACTGTGGAGTCCATCCTACCCCCACTATGTTTTAATCCCACCTCTGCCATACAAGACAAGCCTCTTTCTGAGCTCTCCCTTCTGTTCCCTTGGTCTCTTTATCTATATCTGGGCCAACATGATAAAGTTAGATTTTATTATTTTTTATTTTATTATAATAAACCCCCATTTATTTCCCTTCACGAAATTCAGTTCATCTGTCTACAAAAAAAAAAGTTATTTCATTGTTTCATAATTTTTAGAATAATGCATCTGTGTTTTTATGCTTCTTAGAATATTTGGTTCTTTAGTTATATCCTCCATCAGGAGGTAAAAGCAGTAATAAAAATAATTTTTACATATCGAGAGCATTAATGAAAATACAGATTAGTGACCTAGACATTGTGTACACGTGTGTGTGCACACACGTGCGCCATGCTCAATGAAAAGAATATTCTTTTCAAAAAACAGGCTGAATAGAGATTGAATTTCAAATGACTCAGCAATTGATTTTTTTTTTAAAGTTTAACAGGTAATAAATCTTTGCTCAAGGAATCACCTCCTCAGATTTGATAAAAATGTAAATATCGCCTTTCTCTTAGACCAGGTCAGTAACTTTATTCTCCTTAAAGATCTCTCCTTTCTTGTAGCCATGATAAAGGCATGGAGAGACATGGCCAAGAACCCATGAGTCAGCACATGTGAAAGAAAGGCTAGAACAGTGACTTCCAGCCCTAGACTTGCTCTGTGGTTTTGGCAAGTCACAAAACCTCTTTTTGTATCTCAGGTTTTTTGTTTTTTGGTTTTTTTCGTGTTTAAAATGGGAAGCACACCTCCCACTGGAGGATACTATATCAATGATTTGAAATGGAGTATATGAAAATTCTTTGTGAGCTACAAAACCTCGAACACTATTTTTACACGTTTATTGAGGCATAATTGAAATGTAAGAGTCTGTTACACATCCCAAGTACAAGTTCTTTGTCAGGTATATGTTTTGTAACTATTTTCCCCCTGTGGCTTGAATTTTCACCTTCATTCACAGTGTCTTTGAATAGCAAAAGTTTTTAAATTTGATCAAATCCTATTGATTGTGGTTTTTTTTTTAATAGTCCACAATTTCCGGTGTGTTCTATTTTAGAAATAGCTTTCTGGGGCCAGCCTGGTGGTGTAGTGGTTAAGTTTGTGTGCTCCACTTGGTGGCCTGGGGTTCACAGGTTCAGATCCTGGGCACTGACCTACGCACCACTTATCAAGCCATGCTGTGGCGGCATCCCACATACAAAGTAGAGGAAGATGGGCACAGATGTTAGCCCAAGGCCAATCTTCCTCGCAAAAAGAGGAGGATTGGCAACAGACGTTAGCTCAGGGCTAATCTTCCTCACAAAAAAAAAAAAAAAGAAATCGCTTTCTAACCCATAGGTACCAAGATCATCTCTCATGTTTTCTTCTAGAAGTCTGTGTTAGAAATAACTTTTAAGTCTATGATTAATTTTCAGTTAATTTTTGTATATTGTGTGAGCTAAGTGTGGAAGTATATTTTTTGTGCACGGCTGTCTAATTTTTTCAGCAACTATTGTTGAAAAGCTTATATTTTCCCCATTGAATTAGCTTGGAACACAGTCAAAAATAGATTGCCTGTACATGTGTGGGACTATTTCTGAACAGTCTATTGTATCCCATTGGCCCAAAAGTCTATTTTTACGTGAGTACTATACTATGTTGACCACAGTAGTTTTATAATAAATCCTGAAACCTAGTAGAGTAAGATCTTCATGTTCTGCTTTGTCAAATTTGCTTTGGCTATTCTAGTTATTTTTCATGTCCATATACATTTTAGAATCTGCTTGTTACTTGCTACAAAAAAGCTGGCTGGAATTTTTGTTGAGATTGCATTGAATATACAGAGGATGGATTTGGGGAGAAGTGACAACTTAATAACATTGAGTTTTTGGCTCCATGAATAGAATCTACCTCTGCAGTTATTTATTTCTTTAATATCTGTCAACAATGTTTTATAGTTTTCTATGTAGAAAAGTTACATACATTTATTAAAATTTACTCCTAAGTATTTTATATTTTTGATGCAATATTAAATGGTATTTTTTTTCAATTTCTGATTGGAAGATTCTAATATATAAGAATGCAATTTATTCCTGTATCTCAACCTTGTAAACTGCAGCCTCACTAAACCCACTTACCAGTTCTAGCAGCATTTTTCAGGTTCCACAGAATTTTCAACATAGGCCAAAACTGTTCAATACAAATACGATGCAAACCACATGTATAATATTAAATTTTCTAGCAGCCACATTAAAAGGAGGTAAAACTGATTTTTAACAATACATCATATATAGCCTATATTATAACTTTGTCATATAATGAGTAAAAAAAGTATGAATGAAGTAGTTTACATTCTTTTTTTCATATTTTGTCTTTAAAAGTCAGTGTTCACACTTGGAGCACATCTCAATTCAAACAGCCGAAGCTGTAGTGTTCAGCAGCCACATGTGGCTGGTGGGTACCATAACGGACAGTCCTCACCAGAGATAAAGCCAGCCGAACTTCTCATTTTCCAGTCTTGGTCTTTTGCTTCTTCTTCTTGCCTTTTGCACCAACCGGGATGTCTGGTAAATGCTGAAGAGAAGTGGTGAGGGTGATGGTCCTTACCTCACTCCCGATCGTAGGTGACAGCATCAGTCCTTCACTAGTAAGGATGATGCTGTACTTTTTATAGTGTGGAATTTTGTCAAATGCCTCCTCTACATCTACTGCAATGATGAAATGTGCATTTATTGAAATGATCTGTTAATGTGGTGAATCCCATTAATTGATTTTTGAATGTTAAACGAACTTTACATTCTTGATATAAACTCCATTTCATCTTTCTATACTTTATGTATATATTTTTGTTGTTGTTGGGTAAAATTTAATGAAGAATTTTTGTGTCTAAGTTCATGAGAGATATTGGTCTGTAGTTTCCTTTCCTTGTTATGTCTTTGGCTTTGGCATCAGAATAATGGTGGCCTCATGACATGAATTGGGAAATGTTCCCTCTTCTATTTTGTGGCAGAATTTGTGTAGTATTGGGATAATTTCATTCTTACATTTTGGTAGAACTCATCAGGAAAGACATTTGGGCCTGGAGCATTATTTGTGGGAAGATATTTAACAACGTATTCAAATTATTCCATACATATAGGGCTTTCCAGTTACCGATTTCTTCTGGAATGAACTTTGTTAGTTTGCCTTTCAAGGAATTCGTCCATGTCATCTAGACTGTGGAATTTATTGGCATAAAGCTGTTCACATTTCTTTATCCTTGTAAAGTCTGTAGGATCTATGGTGACAACCCCTCTACCATCCCTAATATTGGTAATTTTTTTTCCTCCTCAAAGCCCCAGTACATAGTTGTATATTCTAGTTGTAAGTCCTTCTAGTTCTTCTATGTGAGCTACCACCACAGCGTGGCTACTGAAAGAGTAGAGGTGTGGTTCTGCAACCGGGAAACAAACCCGGGCTGTGGAAGCAGGGCACGCCGAACTTTAACCACTAGGCCACCAGGACTGGCTCCTCATGTTGGTAATTTTATCTTCTATTGTTATTTCTGATCAATCTGGCTAAAGTTTTATCAATTTTATTGATCTTCTCAAAGAACCAGTTTTGGTTTCATCAATTATCTCTGTTTTTCTGATTACAATTTCATTATTTTTTGCTCTGTTTTATTTCCTTTCTTCTAATTTGCACTCCTTTTTCTAGTTTCTTAAGTTGGAAGCTTAAGTTATTGATTTGAGCCCTTTCCTCTTTTGTGATACAAACATTTAACGCTATACATTTCTCTCAAGGCACTATTTTAGCTGAATCCCACAAATTGTGATCCACCATGTTTTCATTTCATTCAGTTCAATGTACTTTCTAATTCCCCTTCTGATTTCTTCTTGGACTCTTGAGTTATTTAGAAATGAGTTGTTTAGTTTCCAATTATTGATAGATTTTCCAAATTTCTCTATGTATTGATTTCTAATTTAAGTCCACTATGGCCAGAGAACATACTTTGTATAATAATAATGTTTTCAAACTTAGTGAGACTTTCATGGTCAAGAATATGGCCCATCTTGGTCAATGTTCCATGTGCATTTGAAGGAACACATATTCTACATTGTTGGGTGGAGTGTTCTGTAAATATCCACTAGATCTACTTGTCTGGTAGTACTTTTCAAATCTCAAAATCTCTTGATTTTCTTTCTTATTATACCATTCATTATCGAGATAAGGGTGTTGAAATCTCTGAGTGAGCCTGTGGATTTTCACGTCATGTATTTTGAATCTCTCTCACTAGTAACAGGAACACAGGCAACAGGAACTGTTAGGTCCTCCTGATGAACTGAGGGGGTCCTCCCTCTGCATCAGGAACTGTTCCTCTCTGTCACTGGCACGTGCTCCTCCAGCCCCTGCACCAGGATTTATTCCACCTGCTCTTCCTCAGGTTCTTCCTCTGGCCATGGTGGGTCCCTTGGCACTCAGGTGGACACTTGACGGGCTCCCACAAATCCCGGAGCCCGCGCGCTCTCTCTTTCTGTAGTTCTCTCCTCTCTCCTCTTTGTTTTCTGTCCTAAGAATTCCAGAGCCTTTGCCTTCCCAAACTCTGAACTCTGCTTTTTCAACTCTGTGAAACTGCTGGGCGAGGACGATATTAGTGGCTGCTGAGAAAAGGAAATCTCAAATACTGCACACTGGAAGAGCTAAGTGAGGTGTTGCTTAGCAACTCTTACTAGGAAATAATTTAAACCCTGGATTTATTTTTTCCTGAGAACTTGCTGCTCCTGCCTGGAGTCTAGAATGCACGCCCCTTCATGCTGGCAGCTCCCCGGCATACACGCTTGAGTGCACACACACAGTCCTAACCTGACAGCCACAGGCTGTATTATTCACCAGTTTCCTTAAGTATGTTTCTTTCGATATAACAGCATCCAAGATTCAAGGTCGAAGTGGCTGGAATTCTATGACCAGCACAACCTTTCATAAAATCACTTGGCAAACACAAGGGACACTTAATGCAGGAAGCCCTAAGACAGCCACCATCTAAAATGTCTCCATTTAAACTGCGTCAGTAACAGATGTTTTGGAAGCCTGAAGAACACTTTTCCTCCCTTGCAAAATTTCAGCTCTTTCAGGAAAACACTGCAGATTCCAGGCTGCAGTCACAACTCCTTCTTTTGACTTCACGTTGACTTCCCCAGGAGATGCCTCCAGATGCCCTGAGAGCTGCACACACAGGACCAGGGTTCTCAAGACAGTGGCCACCCCCAAGAGCATGTGAGCTGTACTGCGCAGACCTCAAGCAAGGTTTCAGACTGTACCCAATGTAGGTACAGCTCGGGGAGAAGCTGGTGATAGGCTGGACTGAGCCCTGAGCCGGCATCACCACAAATGCCTCCCAAGGCCCTTTGAGTCTGACGGGTTTATCCTACAGGTAAGAAAGGGGCTGGTTATAGGTATATAGGAGCTAAGACAGAACCAGATGAGAAAACCAGCAGAAAGAAGTGAAGTTATAAGGAATCTGTTTATAAGTGACTAATTTCATTATAAAAGCAATCATTGATTCCCAAAAAATAATAATACTAATATACATGGACGTTTGTTTCTTGGGTCAAATAAGTCCCATTTCTCTTACCTAGTCAACTGAGGAATGAAAATACCTCCAACTGGGAACATCAGCTGGCAATTCAAAACAGTGATATATTCGATGTTTTGGCGTCTCTGAAGTAACAGCTCCTTTCTCATGAAGTTTTTCCAAATAACATCTAACACAAAAGTGGCTCAGATAAAACAATTCAGAATTCCCAAATGTGTCCCTTCCTCTTCATACAATAACCTGTCATTTGCTGAGGGACAACAGGAAATACCCCACAGGTGCTGATGACAATGGGCATATGGAGATGATGTGTGATGATCACGATGCCAGAATGCCATGTCCAAATCCCGGCTCTCTTCCCAGCTGGTCACTTTGGGGAAGCTGCTTAACCTCTCTGGGCTTCAGTTTTCTCATCTGCAAATTGCAAGTACTTACTTCACAGGGTTGTATAGATCAAATAAGTTATGTATGTAAAGGAATTGAATAGTGCCTGGCACAGGGAAGGGCCAGGACTGCCGAAATGTTTTCCATCATTATTATCGTGGGGGAGGCAAGTAGACAGATATGTTATGTGTACATTCATTCAGTTATTTCCACAAGTACGTGCAGTGTAATCCCTATGTATGTGACACTGTGCTGTGAACTGGGCACACAGCAGCAAACAAAAATGCCTCCAAGGCCACCTAGACTTTAAAATGCACAGTGATAAGGAGGAGGTCACAGAAGGGCAGAGGTGAGAATGGCAATGCCTGTTTAATAGCCAGATAACAGTTTAATTAAGATATCAATCTTCAGTACCAGGGCCTGTGCTCCCCTAGAGAAAAACACAAAAGGAGAGAAAGAAGAGGAAGCAGAGAGATTGTTCTAGAAACACTGACAGAATTGTCTACTCAAGCAAGGTCGGGGCTGGAAGGGCCAGTGAGGGTCGTGGTCCATCCCCAGCTCACTGCACAGCCAGGAGGATTTTCAGGACACTCTGGCTGGGAACTAACACTCAGGAGACCACAGAAACACCAGCTCCACTCTCAACACCCAGAAGTGGGTGGGATCTCACATAACTGCACTGCAGGCTGGGCTGCTCTGTTGCACTTTGTGAAAATTCACATTTCATCAGTAGATTCTTTGCCATTAAAAAACAACAACAAAAATTTTTAAATCTTCATCTTTGTCATTAAATGAAATAATTTTTTATATTACTTCTTAATTTTTCTCAGGTGTGTGCTTCTTCATATTAACTCCAAAATTCCCCCTGAGAAATTGCCCTGGTACACACAAGTCTATAGAGATGGGTTTCTTGGATATACAGGGACAGCCTCTCTAAGCTGGACTCCTCTCCTTTCATTCACATGCTACAAGGTTCTTCCGATGGTAAATACACTCTTTAATCGCATTCCAAGCGACTGCATAAAGGAAAAGCAAACCATTTCAAAGTCTATGAGACGCCTTTATTTTCTTTCATTTTCACCCATTTTCAATTAAAAAAAAGGTGTTTGCACATTCATGTCCTATTTTTGTAAGAAAACACACATAGGCGCACGCTGAATATTTGGCATCTCTTTAGGTAATAGGACAAAGAAAGTCTTCTTCCTGGAGCAAAATGTTGCCCTTCGAGTTGGTAATTTAACAAATCTATACAATAACTTCAGCCTGGTCTCCCTGCCAAGGCTGAACTGGGGTTGTCAGGAAGGGGAGTGTTTATTCAACTTCACGCAGCGAGCTCTTACTATGAGGCCAGCAGAAAACTGGAGTCAAATGCAAATAGGACCCAGCTCTCTTGTCCTCACTTGGTGAACCTGGCGTCCATCTGTGTAAGCGTCCACCCTTCTAGGCGATGGCCCTCCTGCCCTGTTACCTTCTGAACAGTATTCCCATCTCAGTGGGAGGGCCCTAAGTCAGTTTTCAGCTGAGATGAAATGGATTTGTTCTTGTTAGAAATGCATTAAATAGAACATCATCTAAAAGCTTAGGCTTCACCAAGTGAACCAAAAACATTACAAAAATGTCTCAGGCAAGAAAGTCCTACTCGATATCACTAATGTAGGAACCCAGAAGAAGCACTTCCATTATTCAGACAGACAGAGGTAAACCAAGGTTCACTAATACACAAACACTGCCTCGTGATGTTCTGTTTGTTTACACGGCAATAGGAGCGTCAGATTACTTTCTCTTTATATTCATGAGTGTGGATTTATTTCAACAGGATATTCACGACCAAGAACGTCTCTAATTCCTGATAGACACTGGTTGGCAAAGCGTCAAATTCTCCATGGCACACATTGAATTCAAAGCTGGACTTGCAGTTTAAGTGAAGGCTGACATCAAGAGCAGTTATGAAAACCTGAGAAGGGGGAGTGACTATTACAGCAGCATGCCACAAGATGGAAGTGGCTTCCTGCAGCAGAACGGCACCCACTTAGGGAACAGTGTGTCTTCCAGTGGAATGATATCTGTCATGGGTTGAACTGTGTTCCTCACAAAGATATGTTCAAGTCCTAACCCCCAGTACCTGTGAACGTGACCTTATTTGGAAACAGGGTCATTACAGATGTAACCAATTCAAGATGAGATCATTAGGGTAAGCCCTAAATCCAGCACGACGGATGTCCTTATAAGAGACATACAAACAAGAATGGCATATGATGACGGAGGCAGAGACTGGAGTGGTATGTCCACAAGCCAAGGAATGCCAAGGATTGCCAGAAACCACAGGAAGCTGGAAGAGGCAGGGAGTGATCCTCCCCTAGAGCCTTCAGATGGAGCATGGCCCTGCTGACACCTTGATTTCGGACTTCCAGCCCCAGAGCTGTAAGACACTATTTTTCAGCCTCAATTAAGCCTCTTCCAATAGGACTTACCTATCAGGAAAGCCCCGTGCTCTAGAGGCTCTCAGATAGGGGTCATTGCTCTGTTGTATAACCACACAGGACACGTGCAGAAAAGGGAAAGATGCGCCCCATACACATTGCCCCTGATCGCTTGAAAAAAATTTTTCCTATTTACTTTACCTAACAGAACAAATACCTTATATACTCCTCTACTAATTTTGAGTTTAGAAAATTGTTTAAGTATTTTTAAACCATTCAGAGAAACAAAATAAAATATAGTAACAGCACTACCCTCTTCATCTCTCTATCATTTTTTCAGTGGGAAAGTCGCAGCACAAACGAAGGGCATTTTAGCAAATCAGTCCAAGCAAGAAGGAAGCAGACGGGGCTTCCATCTAAAAGGCAGATGCTGCCACTAAACAGCTGGAGCCAAAAACTCTGCAATTTCCCACCCGACTTCACCCGGAGTTTTTGGAACCATCAACAAAATATCATTTTTAAATACTTTTCATCCAGGAGGCAGCTGTGTGGAACAGATGTCAGCTGGGCTGGGGTGCTGGCAGCCCAGGGTGGAGGAGGACGTCAAGATGGGGATGACTTGCGCTGACTTCAAACACCAGTGACAGGAAGGCTCCGCGTGCACTCGAGGCTGTGAGGGCAAATCGCCGGAAGTTCTTTCTCTTCCATTTTCCTCCTTTCCCTAGGGACTCTTTCCAAACCTCACTGTTGACTGCTCTCCAAGCCTGCCACTCTTTTACCTGCCGGTACTTTCTCAGGGCGAGATGCCGCAAAATCATTCCCTTTTGCCTGATCAAAACTAGTGCCACCACGTGTAAATCATGCCCTGGCAAACCCATACAATTCCACTTACTGAGGGTTTAAGAGCTGGTTCTTTAAGATGCGACATTGAGGGGCAGTCTTGTATTATACAGGGTTCCTCAGACTCAGCACCCCTGCCATCTGGGCTGGATAATTCTCTGTAGTACCCCTGCCATCTGGGCTGGATAATTCTCTGTAGTAGGTGCTGCCCTGTGCACTGTAGGATGCTGAGCAACATCTCTGGCTTCTACCCACTAGATGCCAGTAAAATACCCCCATCCAGGTTATGACCAACAAAGATGTTTCCAGACATGGACAAATGTCCCCTGGGGTGAAATCACTCCCAGTTGAGAACCACTGGCATCATGAATAATCCACCCCCTGGATTCAAATCTCCTCTTCCACTCACAAGTAGCTTGGCTGTGAGAAGGTACTTCACCACCCTGTGCCTGTTTCTGCACTTGTAAAGGATGAATATGATGGTCCCCACCCCACGATACTACATGGGGATCAATGAGACTATGTAAAGAAGCACTCAGGACAGGGCTGGCACAGTCCAGATGATGCTATGCTGGCTGAGGATATTCTGTGTTCTGCACTAGACATGTTGATGGCTGGGATTTACACTCAAGCCACCTGCACAGTGAAGAATTAACTTACCCAAAGAGAGGTCTGGCCTCTGCCCTGGGCTCCTGTTAAGTCATCTCCAGGCCCCTGGAATGCCCTGTCCGACAGGAGTGTCTTTGTTTGCCTGGGGGTTTTGGCCAGCAGACAGTCTAAATGAGATTTACAACAGGGACTTAGAGCCATGCAGTATCAGTTCTGCCTCCTGGAAGTCTGGAGACTAAAGGCCAGCCATGCAGGCAGTATGTGATTGAGCCCTAGTGAAAACTCTGCACACAGAGGGCTTGGCTGAGCATCCCAGAAGGCAATACTCCGTGCACAGAGCCACATATCGCTGCCGAGACAGTTGCACTGTCCATGACTCCACAGGGAGAGTACAAGGGAAGCTCCACGTTGGCTTGTTTTCCCAGACACTTCCCTTGGCTGACGTTAATCTGTAGTTTTTCCTTGTAATAAACCATAACCATGAGTGTAACAGCTTTCAATGAGTTCTGTGAGCCCTTCTAGCAAGTTATCAAACCTCAGGGGGGTCTTGGAAACCCCCAAACTTGCCACTGGTGTCAGCAGTGAGGCTGGCTTCGTGTGGACTGTTCCCTCTGTCTGTGCAGTAGGCTTACTCCTGCATCTCCTGACAGCAATACTGTTAATGTCACCATCTTCTGGTGGGAACCATTCATGGAGCACACTGCCTTAGGCACAGTGAACCTACCGTAACACTTCTTGAGGGTTAGTGCTCACTGAGGGGCCTACATCTATGATGCTGATATTAAAAGATGCCAGACTTTTGGTTAATATGACGGAATAATTTCATTTTAAATTCCCATGCCTGTTGAAGGGGGTGGGGGTAACCAGGAGTGTGGGGCAGGATTTCAAACTCCAGAGGAGGAAGGAGGCCCAAAGCATCCCTCTTCTGGCAAGGCGTGTGAGCAGGCCCACAGCGTGAGGCAGACACCCTGCCCAGGGCCCCAACTTAGCAAGAGTGGCCAAAAATCGCTGCAGCTACCAAGCCTGCCTGTGGCCTTTTCTGAGCGTCAAGCAGACACAGCTGTGCTCCTAGGAACGTGCCCAGGCCACAAGCTGGGCAGGCCACTCCACTGCAATATCAACAGGGCTGAGGCTCCATGTAGAAGCTAGTTCTGCCCCGGGCCCTGGCAACGTGAGAAAGGTAACACTTACAGAGGTAGGATTATGTGTTGGGGCAGAGGTGAAAAAATCCCAACTCAACAAAACCTTGGAAACAACAATATCAAGGCACTCAGGGATAACTGATACCAAGAAATTTAGCCAACAAGCTCAAAACCTGAGAGAAATCAACCTTGAGAAAACGGAAGTAAATGACTATGAAATACGTATGTTTAAGGTGCTTACACAGATTTTTAAAAGCAGGTGGGCAGCAGCAATACAACCAAAATGTATGTTATAAAACCAAGAGATAGTTAAAAACAGAACAAATAGATACAAAAAAACCCAACAACAACAAATCCGGAGATGAAAAATAGTCATCCACTAATGGAAACACTGAACGAGTCGCTCTGGGGGCCTGCTCTTGGCAGAGTACACTTGTAGGTGCAAAGACACAACAGTGGAGAGACAGCCACATCCCTGCCCAGAAGGAGTTGATATTCTTGCAGGGGAGACCACCAATAAACAAAGAGAGGAACACGTAATATGACCCGAGGTGCTATAATCATCGTAAGCGCTATGGAAAAACTGACCCAGGGTGAGGGGTGTTGCCTGACGAGGGCGCATCTGGAGGTCGAGGAAGACTGCTCTCTGAAGGGCATCAATGAGGTTAATGAAGGTAACGGAGGAGCCACGCGATACGTGGAGGAAGAGCATTCCGGACAGTCGGGAGGTCCTTACCCTGATTAATCCGTTCTTTTAAAATAATAATAACAATAATAAAGCAAACATTATATTACGGTGAAATTACAGATGTTCCACTTAAGTTGGAAACAGGTTTGATGGCACTTTACACTCTATTATTCACTTCTGCATTAGAAGTCCTGGCTAATACAATTGCACAGTACAATACATAAGAATTGAGTGAATTAAGGAATTGAAAGGGAGAAAAACCTTTTTTAATTATCTGGAGATAATAATAGTGTCTATATAAATAAACTGAGACCCTCAGCTACTAGGAGTTCACCAAGATTACTGGCTACAGACCAACATAAAAAACGATAGTATTCTTATGCATCAACATTAACCAAATAGAAGAGACAATTAGAAAAAAATCCCTTTTATAAGACAACAAAAAACTTTAGGTACCTAAGAACAAGTCTAAGGAAAATTGCTACTGATTTTATGAAGAAAAAAAAGTCTTTGAAGGACACAGAAAACCAGAATTATTAGACAGACATGCCATATCATTCTATAGAAACAATACAATAAGATGGCAAATCTCTGGATGTTTTTTATATTATCTTCTTATTATTTCCTAGACGTTTCATATCTTTCAAAGCAAAAATTAAGAAATTCCATATAATTTAAATCCAGATCCCAACTGGAGTTTTCACTGAACATGACAAACTGATTCTGTAATTCCTATGGAAAAGTAAGCTAAGAAAATTCAGAACAAAATGAAAACTGAAGAACAAGGAGGGGCTACTTGCCCTTCCAGATAGTAAGGCTTCTTCTAAAGCTATGACATTGAAACAAGGTGGCATTGGTGCAAGGAGAGACCACTAGGTCCGTGCCACAGTCCAGCAGGTGATGCTCTTAACCGGTCTCCGGTCTCTGCTCCATGTGAGCATGAAGGCAGGAGGGACCGAGGACCACATGCACCATCGAAGGCATCTGGGTGAGGCTGCAGCTCAGGGAGGTGAAGAAGAGAGGCAGGAGTGGAGGCAAGGAGGAAGCTGGCCCGAGCATAGGGGAGGGTGTCCAGCCCTCCAAGGGGCTTGAACGGGAGAGTGATGAGGAGACAGGCCAGGGAGCTTCCCTGACTGGAGCCTCTGCAGGGAGCTGCAGAAGAAAGGTGGTGCCATGCCTTCTCCTGTGCACTATGACAGTGTCCTTTAGAACCAGAGAGACTAATCTGAGTTCACTTAGTCCAGCCCTCTCCCTGTGCAGAAGAAACTGAGGCCCAAAGGGGATGAAGGCTTGGCCACAGTCACAGATGACTTACTAACAGAACCAGCTGGAAACCTCACCATTGGGCTCATCCAGGGCTCTCTCCAGCTAAGGCACACCAGGAATGCTGTGTCCCTTGTCCCTGGCACTTGAACTCTTTTGTCAGTTCCCATCTTGAATCTCTCTTCTCCCTTGGCCTCCAGAGCAATTCTCCCTCACTAGTCTTCGTCTCTCCGCGGCTTCTCCTCTATCCATTCCTGGCTCCTGTTCCTCTCCTATGCCCAGCTCCTGAGTTCCCACCAACTCTGTGATGGCCCTCTTGGTGCTCAATTCACTCTCCCTGGATGGCTAGAGAACCCCATGGCTTCTATTATGAGCCTGAAGCTAGTAATTTGTACATCCATATCGGCAGCCCAGATCTGCACCCTGGACAACACCATTTAATCAAGCAGTCAGCGAGATACACCCATGAGACAGTGGCACCAGGGGAAAAGCCTACGGGTAAGACTGCACTCTTATAAAGATCTGACATCCTCCAGATGTCCTTCCTCTAAGCCGAGAGCCTCCTCAGGCTCAACATGAATAACTGTGGGTTTTCCAACAGGTGTAGGAAGCAAACCTATTGATGTGATGTAATCATGTTGATACAAAGTCAGTATCACAGAAGTCTGCCTGTAAGGAGGATGACCCAGTAATTGAGAAAGAGTTCAAGAGCAATGACCAGTCTTGGAGAATTAGAGGCACAAGGTAAGCTCCCCGATCCCAGAGAGATTCTGGAATCATGGGAAACTCAGGGACCAGGAGAAGAATGGAGCTACACAACTGTGGTGTTGAGGCGTAAACTCAGATTTAGCCATCAAAAATTAGTGACGAGGTGAGACACAGGCGCGCAAGCAGCTGCCAGCAAGTCTGATGAGTTAAAATAGGCATTGAGAGACTTCACCTGTGGGGACACTGCTACGATAGCTATTTCAGAAGACCTTGTTCTCAACTATAGGTCTCTTGTTTACAGTTTAGAGCCAAGTTTACAGAACTACATATGTCACAAATCAAAGCACATAAAGAAAACACAAAAAAACATTTTAAAACCTTACCTGGTCCCAGGCAGAGACGGTACCTCCAAAACACATGAACAAGTACCCCATGGCCACGAGACATATCCATATCACCAAAGAGAAGAGGCGGAGCAGCTTCTTAAACATGGACTCGATGCAAACGAGGATGAATATCGCAAAGAAAATTGCCAGGGCAGTTGGAACTGTTATTAAAAACGCCACATGGTCTTCAACTTCCTGAGGAGAGAAAAAATATATTGCAAAGGTGCAATTCAGAAATACCATGATACTGATGATGTATGTGATCAAAATGCCATCAACATTAATCAATGCCAAAATATATCGAGTTGTAAAAATTATTTTAGAAGTAGAACTTCTAAAGTTGAACTTTTGAAAATTTCAGCTTCCTATTAAATAATCATGTTTTTCTAAATACATAACTCAGTACTAGATATTTAAATTATGCAAAACAGCCGGCAAATCAAATTTAAATTTTCCCTAATCCATGGAGAAATGGGTTTTATTCAAAAGTGAATGTAAGAGCACATAATATCAGGATAAAATAAGAGAGCCATTTTCACCCCCTGAATCAGAGGATCAGAAATGGCTTGGCCTTGGAAATTAAGGCTTCCAAATGGATTTGAAATATTTTATTTAAAAAAATCTAAAATCTATCTCTGTCTCTAAAGTGATGAGCTTTTATTTTAATGATGGCAATTAATGTTTTAACAGGATCACAGGTTAATAGAAAAGGGTCAGAAGCACTAAATATAGACAATGAGAGAGCGGGAAAGACTTAGAAGAATGTGCCATTTTTCTAGTTTCCTTCCCCACTTGTCTTGGGCTCCAGTAGCAGAAAGAAAATGGTCATTTATTATCAGCCTCTTACCAAAGCATTCTTTAAAGAAAATCTCCTTTTGCATGCTATTGCTCATTTTCTATTTCTCTCTTTCTAACCACACACACAAAAGGCACACTATTCAATTCTACACGATTTCCGCACAATGTGATAACCCTCATGTTTCCTTTGGTTACAGTACAAGCATGGATCTAGGCTTTAGCTTCTGCAAAACGTGATGCTGGAAGCTTGCTATGAACAGCATTCACCAGAAGCTGGAACACAGTTTAAGTCTTTAATCCTCACCCAAACGTGTTTAGTTACGGAAACACACAAGGGGGTTTCAATCAAAAAACCCATACGGCTGGGACCCTGAGAACTTCCACTGAGGTTTTGAATAGCAAAGGTTACAGTAAAATCTGGGACTTATGGGGTGTCTCTTCACATACGAGAGCCTGGTGAACCCTTCACCTGTCTTGGTTGGTGCAGGGTTCACTCTATCCCATCAGCAGCTCTACCTGCACATGGAGATGGACCCATCCAGAGACCAAACCACCAACCACAGGGAGATGGGGAAGCAAGCAGATCGGTCAAGTAACCACGCCAAGTCCAGATTAAGATGGAGAGGAAAGAAGGGGAACCAACTGACTTCATTTCCCTTTCTCTCTCATACTTACGTGGTTGTTAAATGATACCTGGGAAAGAGGCAACAACAACCACCACCATAGCAAATACTTGTATATATATTTTTGTGCTAAGCACTCGTATATATATTAATCTCTTTAGTACTGACACCAATCCTGTGAGGGGGGCACTGGTGTTGGCACTACTCTACAGGAAAGAAAACTAAGGCACCAAGAACGAGAAGGAGCTGTCCTGGTTATTGAGCTGGTGAGGGAGACAGCCAGGGATCTGACGGGGGCTCTGTGCTGGTCACCACTGCATGCTCTGCTCTCTGGTTGTGCAGCAGGTGGCAAGCTAGACCAAAGGCTGGCCCTTGAGTGGCCAAAAGAATATACGCTTCCAGAACTGGCAGAAGACAAAAGAGTCAAATGAGATGCTCTCATTCTCTCCCTCCACTGCTATTTTTGTCCACGATGAAGTGCCTACGTTGTACTTTTACTCTCAGACAAATTTTATGATCATCGCAAAAGGGTATCAGGTATACTCCAGGCTGCAAGCACTCCCCAGCACTCAGACACCACAAAGAAATGCACATGTGGGCATGACAGCGTGTCTTCTGAGGACACCAAATTTGAGAATGATCGCTATGCACATGGAGCCATGAAAACTGATTTTATTTTAAACTTCCAAAAATGAACTTAACTGAGCTGTGGAGCAGAAAGCTAACCAGGAAACAACCAGGACAGCTGTTTTCCTGGTGTGACTTTTCGCTTATTTCATTAACTCAGTAGGGGAGAAACAGTCATTGACTTGATTGGCTCTGATTTCTCCAGAAAGACTGAAAATGGTGTGAAAATACGCATGAGTTTATGGTGAGAATTAGTAACTAGAGGAAAAGAAAGATTTTGATGTAGTCCTTCCAGGAAGTGGAGGACCAACTTAATTACCCGTAGGGGCTTTTCCTGCACCTAAAAGATCTTTTAAAAGATCTACCTGTAAACGAGACAAAGTCCCAAGATCTTACTGTGCCAGATCCAGTATATATAAGACTTGATATTGTTATGGGTTTGAAATATTGAAGTCTCTATCTCATTTTATTTTATTTTTTTAATAAAAAAATCTCCATCACTGAAAAGTGACTTTTCTGGGCTACAGCGTGACTTCTCCAATCGGCACAGTGAACACAGTGCCTGGGTCCCATAATATTTTTTGGAACCCATAAAAGTGTTTTAATTTCTTTTAAAATCTTTTAAAATAAAATTTTAAAATCTAAAAGCTTTTAGGGTCAAAGGCTACATATGCCTTCATGCTAACACAGGTGTAAACTATCACTGTGAATATATCTTTAGGGAAGAAGGGGTGTAGGAAGGCGATCCTAGGGGGCTGGTGGCACACTCCTGCTCACCAGAGGTGCAACACCACCAGGTAAATCCTGCGCACCAGAGGAAGACCTTCAGCTTCAAACAGTATCCCCAGCCTGGTTGGGTGAGGCAGATTCCTGGATTGCCAATGGCTTTAGATGGTCAGCCACTGCTCCTGAGACTTGTGGCCCTAACCATTGCAAAACCTGAGCCCACTGAAGGATCAGGGTTCTTCTAGAAAGAGAACAGCAACCAATTTATTCTGTACTTGCCTTTTGAACTCTAACTCCAAACAAGTTTTAATATGGACTTCTGCACAAAATAGAATCTTTTATAAGAATGTCAAAGAAAAAACAGTGGAATATTCATGAAAGGATGTATAAGCTTATAAACTACATTCTTTCCTAGCCTCGCTATTTGCATCACATGTTTTTCTTAAGGCTAAGAAAATGAAATAAAGGAATGTCCTCAGACCTTGAATTACACGGTTCTCCTCCCTCCCTTATCCCATTCCCAGTGGACGGGAGGATGAGTGAAGCCACAAAGGCACACCCCATGGCTGTTTTCTGCGGAGCTAACTGAGTTTTCAAAATTCAGAATATAGAACACAGTAGCTTAAAATAAGGCGAACTAAAAAATTACAAACATTGTCAATCTAAATTAAATATGTTTATGTATCCCAACCCCTCTTCCTTTCATGGAAGAAAAATTTACCATATAATGCAAACTAAATGAAATGTACAAAAAAGCCTTTAAAAGGGAGATCTTGGGCATGGTTTCATCTACTGTAATGATAATGGGTTCCTATCGCTCTCTTCAAACATTTTATCCTTTCGTTTTCAATGCATTTTCTGGTAAGTTTGGATGGCTTTTAATTGCTAGGTCCATTAAATACCCATTGCTTTTATTTATTATGTGACAAAGCCTTTGTTTTTTTAGAGGCTTGTCCATGGAGGAACAGATTAGCTGTATTTTCATCCTTTTCCACATGCATTTTCCGTTTTTTGCTAAACAGTACTGTTTTTTCATTTAGATGGTAAAGGACAGTCTGATGTAAAATACTGCTTTTCTATAAAAAAGATATTTTAGTGAAGTGCTTTGAAGTCCAACAGGTCAAAGGTAGAAACCCATTTCCATCACTCACTAGTGGGTAACTCAGGGTGAGCACTGGGCCTCCCTAAGCCTGTTTCTTCATGTCAACAGCCATACAGTCAACAACCATGCATGACTGATGGGTGTTCAGTACTTACAGGTGCCCCATAAATGACAGAGACTATTATCATGATGACCACCACTCCTTTTTTCCTTCAAATCTCAATACTTTCTCATCAAGGGTAGTCTGATTTTTCATTATTGGAATGATGCCTATTTTGCATTCTAAATAATTATTTACTTTATTACCACAAATTATTTTGGAGGATTGTCACTGGGAAAAAACAAATCAGCTTTTAGATATAATATACAAATTACAAAATGAAGAGACTCAAGATAAAACATCTAAAGACAGATGAGTTGCAGATTGTCCAGTTCCAATGAAAACCATGAATCTACAACTCCAGAAAGCCAGTTAGACAAAAAGAAATACAAGCATATATATGGTATGATGGTAAAAATGCAAAATATTAGAGATAAAGAGAAGGTCCTAAGAGTAGCCAAAGAGAAAGGAAGGATCACTCACAAAGATCAACAGCACAAGAGCAGAAATTTCAACAGTGCAAGACAGTAACGACAAATTATTGAGCAAAAAATAACAGTCAACCTTATATAGCCAAGAAACAAGCTGTTTTTATTTGAGAGAAAAAACACAAACATTTACAGATAAATCATTTTTTAGCAGGAATTCACCATCAAGAAACCTTCTCTAAGAGAACTTCTCAGAAATTAAATAATCCTAAAAAGACTGTACAATACGAAAGAAGGAGGTTAACAAATATACCGGTAAACATGTTAGTACAACAAAATACATTTTGTTTATCCGAAACAATAATAGTGAATGTCTAACTTCTAGGTTTAAAAAGACAGAATTAAAATATTTAATAATAAGACCAATAAATTCCAGAGAAGAAAAACTAGAGATAAAGTGTTCCAAAGTCATTTAATGATCTAGGTGTCAGACTGACCAACTTGAAATCTTTATTATGGTAAAATTTCAAAGGTGACCACTAAAAGAAAACAAATAAAATGCATAAATTCCAAATCATCAGAGGGGAAAAAAATGGGAGAGAAGAACAAAAATCAAGGCAAAAAATAAAAGTGGAGAAAGGAGAAGGAATTGGGACAAATAGATATCAAAGAAGTAAAATGGTACAAACAAGTGCAAATATATCAATAATCACAATGAGATAAGTGGTTTGAACTTGCCAATTAAAAGGCAGATTCTCAGGCTGGATTGTAAAACAAAACCCAACTCTATGCTCCTTACAAATGACAGGGTTAAGCAAAAAGACACAGAAAGGTTGAAACTAAAGAGATGGAAAATAACTATTCTAATATCTTATAAAATATACAATAAGTAAAAAAAAAGTAAGGATGAAGATAAAATGATAAAATGCTCAATTCCTAGGCAATTATAACAATTTTAAACACCTATAATAAAATAGCCTCAAAATGTGTAAAGCAAAAACATACAGAACTAGAGGGAGAAGTAAACTAATCTACCAAGAGCAGATGTCAACATTTTCATCCAGCTATTGGTTAAGCAAACAAACAAACAAACAAAAAAGATGAAAAGATTTTGAATGTCATAATTAGCAAGCTTGACTTAATTGACAAACACAGAATTCCACATCCAACCTTAGGAAGAACAATATTCTTCTTAAGTGCACATGGAATATTTATAAAAATCATGTACCAGAAAACTTGCAAAAAATTTCAAAGTATCATAGATACCCATGTTCTTTGATCACAAGAATTTTAAATTAGAAGTTTAAAACAGAAACATAAATTAAAAATTACCACATATTTGTAACATAAAAAGCACAACTCTAAATACCTTTTGGATCAAAAAAGAAATCATAACACCAATTTTAAAAGAATAATGAAAACAGTACATGTCAACATTTGAGGTGTGCAGTAAAAGCGGTGCTTGGAGGGAAACTGATGCTTGAGGGAAATGAATTGTTCTACTGTAAATTTGGTTTTGCTGAGAGTTACATTTCTCAGAACTCCCTTCCCTTTACGGCTCTTGGTTAGAGTTGAACAGAAGAGGAATTTGGGCCAGCTTTGGCAGGTAAAGTGGAGCAAGTCCTCCCCTAAGGTCCGCACAGTCAGAGATGGTTAGAGGCAGTCATGGGGGTCCAGGCAGGCTTTAGCTTGTCCTTACTCCCTCCTGCCCCACACCCTGCTCTTCTTCCCAACTTCTGGCCACTGGTGAACAGTGGCCCAGCAGACACCTGGCTATAAAAGCACAGAGGTAGTAGCTACACAGAAGCAACAGATTTCCAGACACCTTTCAGTTGAGCTCCTCCATGTTGGTCATCCTTTGGGTGACTAGCCGGGTTTGTCTACACAGACTTCCCCGAAAGCTCTCATTTTTCCACTCAAACCAGTGCTTTATGAAGGTGCCTTAGTGATTCTGAAGATTATTGTTTTCCTCTTGAGAAACAGTTGCTGGCTTATTACCAGACCCCAGAAGGGACCGAACATTGACCAGAGACCACCAAATCCCACTTCAGATGCCCATCATTAATGCAGTATTGTGTGCCCATCCAGACCATGAAGCTGGATGTGCACAGCAGCATCTCATCATCAAATGCTGGTGGTATGCACAAGTTAGGGCTCAGATAGGTTCTGAAGGCACAAGTAAGCTACATGAGCAAATGTCACAGATACTCATCGCCTCTACTCCAGCCACACTGCCTCCTCTCTCTCTCTGAATCTGTACCTGTGCCCTCATAGAGAGTTTCCTACGAACAGCTGCCTGAGGAAATAAAAATTTAGGTCTGGATTATAGGTGGTCCCGCAGAAGACAATCAAAGCACTACACCTCTGAGCCCTTTATAGGCATCATCCTCTAGAGGACCAGCCAGCCATCTATGGCAGGTTGATTATAAATGACCACTTCCGTGATGGAAGGTGCAGCACTTTGTTCTTACTGAATTGAATTTGTTCCAGAGATCGGTTTTGCTTCCCTGTCCACAAAGCTCCTGCCCAAACCACCACATGTGGACTTGTACAATGCCGTTTTCACTAACAGAGTATTTCACACAGCATCATTCTGACCGAAACATTCAGTTTACAGCAAATGAAGTGTGACAATGAGCTCACGCTCTTGGAATTCACTGGTCTTACCCTGTTCCTCACCACCCTGAAGCAGCTTCCTTGATTGAAGGAAGAAAGACCTTCTAAAGACTCAGTTAGGAGCCTGCTGTGGGCAAGACCTTGCGGGGCTAGGGGAAAGTCCTCCAGGATGTAGCAGATGCTCTGAAACAGCCACTGAAACATGGCACTGACTCTCCCACAGTCCAGATCCACAGGTCTGGGAATCAAGGGGTGGAAATAGGAGTGGCTGCCTCATTAATGATCCTCTAGCAAAATGCTGTAATTCCCATTCCTGTAAATTTGGGCTGTTCCAATTTAGAGGGCTTAGTTGTCAAAGGAAGACTGTCTCCACCAGGAAACTCAATAATGTTTCCATTAAACTGGAGACAGAGATTGCCATCTGACCACTGTAGGCTACTAATGTCACTGAACCAATAGGCAGGGAAGAGCTTTGTGTACTGGCTGAGGCTACTGATCACGACTGTCAAGGAAAATTGCGTTGCTAATACATAACACGAGCAGGAAAGAGGATGACTAGAATCAGAACCAGAAGATCATCGGGGTGTCTTTGGTTCTCCATGCCCTGTGATAAAAGTTCATGGAAATGTCTAACAACAAATACTGTCTAATTGCAAAGTACCATGTGGAGTGTCAGCCCACCAGGTAAGGAAACATGACCAGAGAAGATGCTTGCACAGGGCAAAGGGCATATGGAATGGGTAGTGGAAGAAGGAACTTAGAACACAAGCTATATCCACGTGATCAGTCGTAGAAGTGAGGACTATAGTAATTATAAATATTTCTTCCTTGGTTTGACATGAATCTATTTGTGTGCACGTGTATGTGCATATTAAATCATTAATTTTTCTTTCTTCTTCTCCCTATGATATGACATATTATTAGTGTATTAATAGCCTTTATATCCAGAACGCAAGATACAGGATTTCTAAAGGGACTGTTACTTAGATAGAAGAGAAATAAACATCATTAAAATGGATAAAATGATCCCTTATATCCTCTTTTAGGGAGATGGTTAGTGTATTTTCAGTTGTACAAAGAACAGTTGCATCATATTAGGTAGAAGCATGATTCTGCTATTTTCTGTATGCAGAAGTAAAATATAGTTAACAGAGGAATATGTGATGCCCAGTTGACAAGCAGTAGTCTGTGCTGGATTGTTCTATTGTCAAACTGGTTAAAGCTACTTCCCAGAATCCCCTTCTCTGAGTGCTCCCAGGGGAGAGTTGGCCTAAGGAGGCACTTGCCCAAGATTTGGGGGGCGGAAAGGAACGGGCCCCCACGAAGGACGGTCTGTGTGGTCAGGTATGGCTGGAGACACACACAGAGGAGCCTGGGGGGTTCCAGCCTGCCCTTGCTCTCCGCTGCTCCACATGCAACACTCCGACCTCAGAAGCCCGGACTGGGCTCCTCAGCAGATATCTTGCTGTGCACTCACAGAGGTGATGTCATGCGAAGGTGACAGCCTCCCACGAATTCCCCGGTATGGGCTCTCATCGGCCAGCAGCTACATGTGCTCAGCCGCTCAGATGTCCCTGCAAGCTCTCACTAGATAGCGACTTCTCTGCTGATCCCAATGCTCTGTTCTGATGCCAACCTTTATACTAAAAAAGAAGGCTGAAAACTGGTGAACTAAGTATCTCCTTCAGAAACTAGAAAAAGTACGACAAAAGGAACCCAAAGAAGGAAGGAGTAGTGTCAGGGACCTTCAGAAGCAGTCCCTACTTCCTCCTTCTGGGTTCCCTCGGGAAGCACTTTCTGGCCTCCTTTGAAGTTAGAAGTAGCCATGCTCAGGCAATAAAACGTGAGCAGGACTAAAGTGTTTCTCTCCTGGGCAGAGGCATGTGAAAGCCAGAGTGAGGCCCACGGCACTTTCCCTTCCATGGTGTAAGACTATGTCACCAGGAAGACTCCTACAGCCCAGCTCTCCAAGTAACTGACATGAGCAGAACCTCCCACCTGGCCATACTGGCCAGAATACGTGCGCAAGAAATAAACCTCTGGTGTGTTAAGCCAAATCTGGGGTTTGTTTGTTAACCCATCACAATTTATAACATCCTTACTGATAACAAAAATTAGTGCATGAAATAGGGTGCTGCCCTAACAAAACCTAAAATATATGGCATGGATATCTGCTAGGTGGCAGGAGGAGCAAGGAAATATCATCAGAGACTGAAAAACGACACCCCAAGTTAAGCAACGGTCCAACATTTGGTCAAATGATTTATCTTGGAAGACAAAAGATGTCCTCATAGAATTGTAAGTCTAGAGTGGGGCTCGGTGAACTTTTTTTGTAAAGAGTCAGATCATAAATATTTTAGGCTTTATTTAGTCCATATGGTCTCTGTCACACTATTTAACTCTACGGCTATTCCTTAAACACAGCCATAGATCATATGCAAATGAATCGCCAGGCTGTATTCCAATAAAGTTTTATTTGAAAAAATAGGCAGTGGGTCAGATGTGACCTCAGGCCAGAGTTGGCTGACCCCTAATCTAGAAGAGGTCATTAAATAAAACATTACAAGTGTGTGTTTGTTGATGTTGACTGCATTTGTTAAGGTACTATGAGAAAAATGTAGGATCAGAAAATAACTGATCAGTTATGAGGAGGAACAAAAAGGAAGCAAAACAGTCCAGAATTGTCTGGATTTGTCAGGCTGGAAGAGGGAAATGCTTCTCAGTCTCAACCAGTAAATGATAAAACTGGTCCTAGAATGCAAAAGGCTGATTAAAACTCAGCTGTGTTGGGGAGAGAAAAACAAATCCACTGTTAAAAACTGAATGGATTAAGGTGTCTCAGAGTAAAGTCCAGCTAAGAGTATGGTGCCAGTAAATCCTTTCAATTGGACAAAATGGTGGAGGGAAAAAAGAACCAGAAAGTGTGTTTCCCAAAGAGGCTCAAACACACAGGCTGAGAAAGAAAGAGAGAGAAACAGAGAGACAAAGAGGGATGGGGTGAGAAGGAAGAGAAATATAACAAATCTAAGAAGTATGTCTTGAAAAGAACTATGGCTATGACTCTTGACACCTGAAGATGACTGAAATTAAACAGATAAGAAGTTGAGGAAGTTTTGAGTGATTTTTGTTTCCAAAAGAAATATCAACCTCAACTATGGCTTTTCCAGACTTAAAGGAAATTTAGGTCTCTCTCTACGGCAGGAAATGGGCTGAAAAAATTGCTCAGTTCCCAAGTAGGGCATACTCCCCAACACTCAATCCAGGCTTCATCACGAGGATGATAAACAAGGAAGACCCTCCCAAAGAAAGAGGTCAGATGTCAGAGAAAACAACACACAAGGGGACTGTTTCCAGGGCAAGAGTCTGGGTCTAATGAAGACACAATCTCCAGCCCCAGGGCCAGGGACCCTCAAACTCCCTGCCCTGGGAATATGGAATTGCTAAAAACCAGAGCCCAATGTATGTCATTCTTCCCTTGGGATAATAGGAGAGTTTACTGTGGTTACCCTTTGTATACTGCATGGCTGATAACAAGTGTTTTTAGTCCCTAGGTCTCCAGATCAAGAGAAGCCACATCCAGACTTTATGTAGACAGGACTGCTCAGCATTCCCTTTGAACAAACTAGTGTACTTCACTCAGAGATCCTAGACTCTGAGCTTCTTTTCATTAGTGGACAGGACTTCTAGGTTGTCTCTCTTAAGAAAAGGATACATATGTTTTCTTAAGGAAGGAGTAAACTAAACATTTGGTGACCAGGTAGGTGGACTGCGGTAGTGATTAGGGCTGTTAAACATTCTAGTGCACCTCTCTCTTGTGGCTTTGTCAGCAAAACTGGCTGCACTAATTCCCTTCTCTGTGTTTATGCCCTGGTGTAATTCTCTTCTGCACTGACTCTGGCCCTGGCCGTGTGACTCTTTTTGGTCAATCTGATGACAGCTACATGACATACCGACTTGAAAATTCTTGGGTACTGGAGCTTGTCCTCTTCCCCGTTGCTCTTTAGAACCCTATGAATTCCATGCAAAGAGCTCAGGCTAGCCTGCTAAATGAGCAAAGACATGTAGCCCAGTGACCCTGTCATCTCATCCAATAGCCCTAGCTGACAGCCTGCCAACTGATCACACATGTAAATGAGGCCACCTCATATGATCCAGCTACCAAGTGACCTGCCAGCTGACCACACAAAGATGAGATAAACCAGCAGAGATCAACTGAGAAGCTAGATCAGAAGAGCCAAGACCTGACCTACAGAATTGTGAGCTAAATAAAAGAGTGGTTATTCCAATCTGTTACATTTGGTTTGTTACACAGCACAAGCTAACTGATACATCCTCCAGATATATGAAGCTTGGCATGGCTATACAAGGTACTGTGGCAGACTGTGTTTTCCACAAATGAGGACATATCGCACCCCATCTGACATGCAATTGATACTCCTCTCATCAAGTAAGGTTCTACATCCCCTTCCATTAAATCTGGGCAGATCTTTGCAACATCTCAACCAACAAGCTATGGTAAAACTGGTGTCATCTGACTTCAGAGACAGGATTATAAGAATGCCATGCACTTCCCCCTTGTTCTTTTAGGATGATCATTTTTGGAATCTCGGTACCACACTGTGAAGAATCCAAGTAACCATGTGGAGACGCCACATGAATGTGTTCCAGCCAACAGTCCCAACTGAATCTCAGCTCCAAGTCAGCAATGACCACCAGATACAAAAGCGAGAAAGTCTTCAAGGGACTCCAGCTCCCAGCCTTTAAGCCACCCCAGCTGATAACATGGAGCAAGAATGAGACTCCACTGCCAAATCTGCCCAAATTGCTGATTCAGGAGGAAATAAATGATGTGGTTGTTTCCAATCACTAAGTTTGGTGGTGGTCTTTATGCAGCAATAGATAAATAGAATACTTACTCTGGCAATGAAAAATGAATGAAAGTGATGTGTCTCTTCCATGTGGAAGATGTCAACAGCCAGTAGTAAGACAGTGAAACACTCTTTTCTTCCCTGGTACAGCAAGTGAGGAAGGAAAGATGTTCTGAGATGCAGCTTCCTTCATCCTGAATCCCTGCATCACTGCCATGAGAGAGTCCCCTGATGGCTCACATTTACTGTGGAGAGTGAGCAAAACATAGACTTTTGCTGTGTTAAGCCACTAAGATTCTGGAGGTGTTTTTTTCCATCGCACAATCTAATAAGTTTTGACTCATACAAGAAATAATAAAGATAAGAATGGAAATAAACTAGAAAACAAAAATGCCATAGAAAGGATCAGCAAAGACAAAAGATAGTTCTTGAAAAAGTTAAAACAAAATAGACATCTGATGAGATTAAGGAAAAAAGAAAGCATGTAAAAATAACACTATAAGTAAAAACCAGACATAGAGTATATGTAAAGTGTTAAAACGAGAACAGTATTATCAAATGCATGACATTAAATTAGAGAATTTGGATGAAATGCAAAAATTCCTAGAAAAATCTTATTGAAACTGACTCAAGAAATAAAATTAGAAATACGAAATAATCCTATTACTATCAGAGATACTGAAGCGAAATTTAGAACTCTCCCTACAAAGAAAGCAATAGGCCCATGTGGTTTTCTAGGCAAAGTCTATCAACTCTTTCTAACATAGTGAAAACACTTTTAGAAAACTAAAAATGAAGGCATACTCCCTGACTTACAAGACTAGCAAAACTTTAATTTAAAAAAAAATGACAGTTCGACAAAGGAATATTCCAAACTCATTTCACTAAAGACTATATTTGCAAAACTCTTAAACAACCTTTTAGCAGATCACATTCAACATTTTATAAGAGATATCATGAAAATTGAATTTGTCTCAGGAATATAAAAATTGTTTACCACTAGAAAATCTATAATTGTTATTTATTATATTGACAGATTAAAAAACAACCAAAAAGCATATGTTCATCTCAATTTGGTAAAATTCAACACCCAATCACATTCAAACTTTTGTGTAAATTAGAATAAAAGGTAATCTCAAAGGACATCTACAAAAACATACAAACAGCATCATCTTAAATGGATAAACTATGAAGGAATCTCTTTAAAATTAAGAGAAGGCAAGGGTACCCACAATTACCAA
The DNA here is from genome assembly GCF_020826845.1 of Diceros bicornis minor. NCBI lineage: Eukaryota > Metazoa > Chordata > Mammalia > Perissodactyla > Rhinocerotidae > Diceros > Diceros bicornis. Next base: position 56,256,383 of record NC_080759.1, read on the forward strand.
TTCTGCCAATATCATATTATAGTTCCTGATCAGCTCAATAATGCAAGAAAAGGAAATGAAAGGCTTTAGTCCTAGAAAAGAGGAAATAAATCTCTTATTATTTGCAGATGATATGATTGCCTGTGTAGGAAACCTGAAAGAATCTGCATTTCAGTTACTAGTAATAAAAAGGATATGATAACAAGTTGCCTGGATATAAAATCAATATCCAAAAGTCAACTGTATTACTTTACAATAGCAACAAAATAATAAAAATCAGAATTTTTAAAACACCATTTACAGTAAGTAACAAACTACAAAATCTTTTTAGACTGAGGAGTAAGAATAGCATATAGAAAATTGTAAAACCTTCCTGAAGCACACATGAATGGAGAGATGGCCCATGTTCATGGATAGAAAAATTTAATATCATAAAATACCAATTCTCAGCAATGAATCAATGGATTCAAAACGATACTAACAAAATCCCAATAGGGCTTTTTCTTATGGAGTTGACATAAGGTGATTATAAAGTTTATATGGAAGAATAAAATGTCAAGAATAACCAAGAAACTTTTACAGGAGTTGAGTGTTACTTGCCCTGCTTAATATAAACACTTATTATAAAGCTTTTGTAATTATACTGTGTGTGTGTGTGGCAGGGGGGTGTGCACACAGTATTACAGGATAAAACCAAAACTTAACCAATGGAACAGAATAGATACCCCATAACAAACCACCCATATATGGAATTTTGATATATGACAGATGTGGGGAAAGGAATAACTAAAATGGATCAGTAAAAATTCATTCTCCACCAGGAAAAAAATATATAAATGGATCTTGAGCACTACCTCACACCACGTATACACCGTACACATAAGATATATGTATGTATATGATATGTGTGTGTGTGTGTGTGTGTGTGTGTGTGATAAAATGAACAGAAAGAAAAGCAAGGGAATGACAAATAAAAAGTGCCACATGCAGTTACTCCAGAGTGTAGGTAAGGGAATGGGGCAGGTGCAGCATACAGTTTGAAATATTGTTATTAGAGACATTCTAGTTTGGACTGAGTTTACGGGTGTTTATTTTAGTATAAATAAATAAGCAAGCCAGAAAGAGATCAATGAGGATTGTGGTCAAGAACCAAAGATTAATCAAATTAATCAAGTGATACATCACTTGTTCTGAAGTTCTGAAGAATATATGTTATATATGTCTGAATTAACTGCAAGTCAATGATGGGAAAGGATGAGACATTAGATCCACTGTATGTCTGAATCATGCAAACATTTCTTCATTATCTCTCTCATTTGTATTCACCTGATCTCTTTATTCTCTGAGTTTTTAACATCAGTAGCTTTTGTTGATTCTGGTAACCAACTGGTCTAAAATTTTCTTTAATTTATAATGTCCACAGATCACTGGTAGCTTGAAATCTTAATTATGTTGCCTTTTATTTTTCATATAGCTTTAAAAAAATAATACAGGACATTTAAAACACACACATAATCATTGAGTCTTGGGGGTAAGCGTGTAGGAATGAAAGCCAGTACCTCTGAGTTCTGGCTCGTCCTAGCTATAATATCCCAACATCATCACTTCTGAGCTATAGTAAAGGACATCAGTGGAAATGGGTAGAAGCCCTAATTCCAAGATCTTGCAGTCAGCAGGTCCCACGACAATCATGCTGATCCACTATCATCTGTAGGGCAGTGACCCTAGAGACATGACTTATTCATAAGATTCTTTCAGAAAATAATAACCATCTTGAGAAAGCTTCTCAGGAATTTCAATATTCTAAAAAGAAGCTATTGTAATTTATGTCTGTATGTTTCAAATGCAATAAATTATTCATTCAATAGATTTTAATTGTGCTAATAACTGAAAATTTCCATTTCAAGTACCAAGCTTTTTTTAAGTGACTTGGTTCAACTCCGAGATACAACTGGCCTTATGCATCCCTAATAGCTGTGACCCTGGTTTATATTCTCATTCTCTCTGTCTTGGCACCATTGTTCTAGAACCCTGGGCAGAGTCAGAAAACTGTTTGGCAAAGCTGCCCACAACGGTTTTTCAGGCTGAGGCTCTCGTTACTGCGTCCAACACTCTCTGACCAGAGGCTGGCTCCTGGGAATGGAATGTATGCCCAAGTAAAAAGAAGGAACAAAAAGAATTATTTGTAACAGTGCCAGGGACAGTTGAACCAATGAAGTCTTCCTCCAAAGGCTCCTTGTTCTCTTCCTTGAAACTTTTATTGCATCCTTAAAGAAAGAGGACATTGATGCAACATTAGCAAAGTCTTAATTTGGTCAAATGGACCAAACACACAAGCTGACTCAGCAATCTTTTCCTCCCAAATGCACCTGGTGTTTGCAAACCTGAATTGCCAGGTATGTGTCAATTTCCTAGTTTGATATCAAGAAATCATGGTAAATATGTTATTACTCTTGGTAATTTAATATAACATTATCCAAAAGTAAAAAAATTGCAAAACATGAAGGTCAATATGAGTCTTCAACTTGGCAAGAATTTTAGTGCTGGAGAATGTCAAACTTATGTCAAAACGTGACCTTCAATTAAACAATCTATGCTTCTTCCTGTCTCTCTCTTTTTTTTAATAACTCAAAGTTACATGCACAACATTGATCACATAAATAGAAACGCATTTCTTACTCTTTCATACCCAGGTTTAAAAATCCTAGCACTCATTTAGTTTTCAGCCAGAAATACATCTACAGGAGACCCTGACAAGAAGAACCCTCTGTGGTACAAACATAACAACAGTGACTTACATTTGTTTCGGGTACCATACGAGCCCGACACTGTGCTAAATACTCCTATGATCTATCTTACTTAATTCCCAACAGATCTCCACAAGCCCAGTTGTGTTATTCATTTTATTTCACAGATGAAGTAACTGAGGCTATGGCAGAGAAATTAACCTGTCAGGAACACAGACTAAGTGGCAAAACTGAGACCTCGATCCAGGTCTATCAAGAAAGCTTTGAGCCCGTAACCAGGAGGCTACATGATGGAAATGATGGCTGCTAAGGAAAAGGTACCTACACCATAAATTATACACATGTTAATTAAGCACCTGCAATATGGTTAGTGCTGTGTTAAATATGGGGAGTGCTCCACTTCTTCCCTGAAAGAACTAACCATTAGCTGATGAGACAAGACGAACTCACAAAACTATTCTGAATATCAGATGACAGTAACGTAGTGGTTAAATTATATCATATACATAGTTCATGAGCTTTGCAAGGGTCAGAGGCAGAAACCAACATAGATAAGAATGTGCAGCAAAGGCTGGACTGTTTAAGCTCAGGAAGGAGAGGATGAAGCCACTGCCCTCAAGGTGAGGGAGCCACTGGGGCAAAGACTGCAGAGCTAGAGAGAGCCAGATGTAGATGCTCTCAGCCCTTGGGGTCCACGCTGAGAGACCACCCTAGAGAGGTAAATGGTAGTTTAAGGGATCACATCAGTATGTCAGAGACCAGCTGCTTCAGGGTGGAGCATCACTGTGCTGGCCTCCGTAGGCACTCAGTAAATATCAGTGAAGGAAGGAATGAGTGGGGTCCAATGGATTGTGCCGATGCCATATCAAGTTATAGAAAGGATTAGTATACCAGTGGATTATGCACAAACACCAGCTTTGACTCTCCTATCACTAACAATTACTAATCAAACAAGTCAAAGTGATTAATACAACCATAAAACACCTTTAACAGAGTAATATATCAGCTCTTACAGTGTTATCTTTTAAATAGAATGTTTGATTTAAAAATAGTAAGAATCGGTAAGTTTCACATATAACTCAACAGGAATGGCTATTACATGCTGCAGTATTTATGCCAAGGACTTCTCAGACAACAAAAGCAAAACTACAGTGGATTCTTGCTTAATGGGGAAAACACTGGGAATAGTCAGCATAATGAAAATAAACGATGCCTACTTCAATGAGTTAATTTTGAGGAAACATCTCTACCCGGATTCTTTCAACATTAAAAGAGAAAAAAAATTGAAATTTAACTCCATTACACAGAATGAAGGTTGAGGATATTCATATCAGTATGAAATTTCAACAAGAAAACTGCTTTTATGCCAGGACCAGAGCTGGGAACTGTAGACCTGCAGTGGTCTCTAGGAAAGTTCACCCAGGAAAAGTCGAACACTGTGCACCTGGTCCGGCACTTCAAGGTCAACTGTGCGACCTTGAAGAAATGAGCCTGCCTCTTTGGGTCTCAGTTTCCACATCTGCAGAATGAGCACCCTTCCAGCTCTAATGCTATGTGATCTCATGTTCTTTCACAGGAACAAGGAAAATGCAACTACAAAAGACCCACTAACGGCAACAGTTCCTGAGGGCATATCCTGTGCTGGGCATTATTCTAAGTGCTTCGAATGTACTGATTTGGACCATCATCTTACGAGGCAGGCACCATTCCATTTTACAAACAAGGAAATTGGGGCATGAAGAGGTTAAACAATTTGCCCAAGACAGCAGAGATGGAAAGAAACAAGGCCTAAATGACAATGCAGATCGATGCTCTTAACCATTACACTCTGCCTTTTTTAAACAGAGAAGTTACTATGCGTATTTTTAATCATGCACTTTAATATCCAAAGGATGCTTCCAAATCCTTTCTTGCTAGCTCTCTAAATTGCAACCACTTTTCCTGCAGAAAATTACAGTTTTTCCTTGTCTTTTGTTTAAACCGCAGTTAAATTATAACTAAAATGACTTAGTGAATTACTGGTTGCAAATTACAAATACCTGCCCAGTAAGATTTTCCTGCATGTATGGAAATTCGCAGAAAGATGTATCTTTAGTTACCTCTACTCCAATTTCTATGAAAATGCACTATTCCCCTCCACCCCAAGAATTATGGGACTAGAGAAAGTATGCACAGCATTTCCTGCTCTTTAGAGAAGATGCCAGGCATACTTATCTGCCTTCTCTAGCTTTCCACCCCCCAAGAAAGGGGTGGATAGACTTCTGCTATTCACATCCTTTCACTCACTGAGAGCACCAAAATAACGTCTGGAATAATAAAGCCAATTTCCCTTTACAATGATTGGGTTTATTTGTTTATTTATTTGTTGGTTTTGGAAGAATTAAGATTCTTTCTCCATGTATAGATAAAAGAAATACTCTGATATATATGTTCCTAGAAAAAAATACCTGATGTTGGAAAATTGAATTGTAATGAAATGTACTTGTGATTATTGTTTTAAAGATCTAGCACACCAAATCACAGTATAAGCAAGAAGGTAGATCATATTCTCAGTCAAAATCATACATACTATACATTTAGTAAAAATATATACTCATGCAGATTTCAGTATCATACTAAAAAACCAAAAACATCTATTTTATACCAATATCTGACTACTTAAAATTTATGGGAATAAAATTTTTCCATTCTAGTTTAAATATTGACTATTTATAATCATAAATTTTAGCCAAAACAAATCTGGCTGGAGCCAGCTGGTATTTTGACAGACTAAAAAATTTATGTCAACCTTTCCTACCAATGACTGGCAAATTTGGAGAAAAGCTGGCTGATTTCGGACATGATTAATGATAGAGAATTTAATTCTGAGAAAGGGTTTTCATGCATTTAGTAATGAGAACCAGTCCTGGGAAATGAAGTGACGTCATGAGACTTAGAACTTAAAAGTTTGGTCTCATTAGTTCCAAGTTTTCTGAAGCCAAGTTAATTTTGCTCATAATGCCCAGTACTATCATTAAAATTTTCCATAATAAGCAACAGAAAATATTTTTTCATATTATTAAACAGAATATTAAAATTCAAGACACACTATCATGTGTTCTATTTACTTTGTTTCATGTCTAGATAATTCTTAACAAATATAGGGTTAAACCTACTTAACAGCTTTTTATACAGAAAATAATTAAGCAAGATGGTGAAGTTTCAATTCATAATTTATTTTTACAGTGTAATGAAAATACTTTGAGGATTACTTTAACTTCTTGGTCAATGACGCAGAATCATGGATTGATCATAGATTGAAATTAAGTGAAATCAGTTTGTGAATAATGTCAATTAGGGAGATAAGTCAAGACAAAGCTGACTTTTTTCTTTTTAATAGATATTTCAAATCAATTTATACAAAGGCAATTACATATAGCAAAAAATCACTATGTACTTGGATGACGCTAAGATCATTTTGTGATCCAAATGTTCTAGGAGACTGTGGATACACGTTAAGAAAATTGCCAGACTTTTTCTACTACAAGAACTGATGGAAGTCTAATGGAAATCAAAATCAAGTGGATTCACGGGAAAGAAGGAATCTGTCCAAGATTTCAGGCAGCAAAAATAGATCTGTCGAGCTCCTGAATTACATCAGAGCCTAGCTACTCTACTAAAGCGCTGGAAGGTGGAAACCTGGGCCAGCCCCAAACAGCTATTTCCACTTCCCGAGGTAGATCTCTCGGAAGCCAAGCTCTGGTCAGTCTGAGATATGAAGTCACCCCACTCCATGTGAACACGGCTCCATGTCAACACTGTCCCATCTTCCTACACTCCCAGCCCAACCATCTTTGACTATCTGAATGGAGAACACTTTTTGGAGAGTGGAACTGCTGTTTATGATATTACTAAAAGCAAAACAGAAATGAGCTGTCGGGAGCTCAGAATTGCCCTATTCCTTCTTAAGACCCAGTTTCAGAGAATAGTGCCCATTCCCCCCAGGCATTCCCACTACCCACCTGGCCCTGCATCCCCAAACCCCACCTCAATGTAGCCTTTCCACCAGACCGAGTCACCCTCCCGGATTCTGGAATGTTTCTGCACAGCTCGTCACCTGGAAGGATTTACATAGTGTCAGACCATGGACCAGGTACAGCCAAGAATGGGATCCATTCTGCTGTCTCTGGACCTCACTCTAGGCTCCAGCAATGCCATGGGAAGTGCCCGCTTTGGGCTTAAAACGATTTAGCTGAATGCCAGGAAAGCATGGAAATTATTGATTTATCAAGGAAGAGTGAAGATGGTGGATAAACTTCTCAAAAATATACCACTCCAGTATTTGCACCAGGTGAAATGGAACATAAAGGAATGTGTAAAGAAACAAGAACACAAAAATCAAAGACAAGTCAGACAAGGGTGCTTTTAGCTCAACTACACTGAATCTCTGACCGACCCATTCAAGAACATCTATATCAATGAGGTTTAAGAAATTAGAGATCTGTATCATAGAAAACAAAGTGGTATGTGTAGGAGAGGTATGAACTTCACACTTGTCTTTAAATATATTAAAAGCGCTATAAATAGGCCATCACCTGTTCCTCCTTTTCCATTTAGAAGAGAACAAGCCAGAACAGGTTTGAATTACAGATTCAACAGAATCACGAGCAGCAACGTCCTGGCAGAACAGATTTCCAGAGGAAAACTGACGTGTTTTCTTCCCTGCAAGTACAGGAATGAAAAGGAGATGCTTTCAGAGATCCTGCTTGCCAATGAGACTGAGCAGAAGTCTCTATCCAAGTCCTTTTTGGTCCTAAAAGTGGTCAAGAGAGATAAAGATGCCATTCCAGGGAGCAGTGGAGGCTGGTTACTACCCTGAACTCAGACCCAGAATACAGGACCCAAAAGTGCTCTCTGCTCTATGTTTTACAGAATAAGAACCAGTTTGTGATCTGCAGCATGACGGTCTCCTATGTTCTATTTTTTATTCTTACCTCACTGAATTCCATCATAAGGCAGCACCTCTCCGGTAGCATGGGGGAAAAGAAAACTTGACTTTTTAAAGAACCCCATGATGATAACAAGTTTTCTCATGTATAATTTGAGCACCATCTGCTCAAGATAACAGAAACAAATTGCCAAATACCAAGGACAGCTATTTTGCACACTTGGTGGAATATAAGTCATCATCCACTTTTTTGCTCAGTGGACACAAATAGAGGTGCATATTTATATTCTAAGCTAAAAAATATCATTCAGTGAAGACATCCCGAGATCAACCACTGACCAAAAGTGTTTCCCTGGATGATTGACGCCTGGCGCAAAATCTGCACATACATATCACAGGCCGTGCAAAAGTTTGAACCACACAAACAGAATGATCAGTAACAGGAAGTTTACCGCCATCTACAGATTTCCCCTCACTGCTCAAGGGAGCCAGCCGAGGATTTCTGCTTGAAAAATATAAATTAGCAAAATTGACATCAGCTGAGTTGCATTACGCTTCTAGTGATGAAATCCACTTTAATAATCTGTACAAAACAGTAAACACGATTAACTCCCTCTCCAGAAACAGGAAAGCAATGGTCCATGAATGCTTGTTACTTATAGTCTCAGAGGGTGAAGATTCACAACAGGTCAACACCCCATCTCCTTCTGTCTATGGGACTAAACACGTACAGATGTAAAGGCCAAGATGTATAACAATATACATTTTTCGTTTTCCTCGCCATTAACCACTTTTCCACGGCAGGGTTTTTAGAGTTAAATGACGTCCAATTCAAACTAAAAAGCCAGCTCAGGGTCCGTGCAGTGGCCTCGCCAAGAACCCGCTGGTTGATTCGGATTGAGACCTATTTGAGCGGATGTTGCAGGCAGCAGCACGGATGGAAAGCGTAGCCGAGTTTGCCAGCGGGTGCGCAGAGATGGAAAAACCACACGCCCTGTCCGTCCACCTGGTGAACACCCTGGCAACTTTATTTTGGGCAGAACCTTCCAAGGAAAGTTTTCTCTTGCCCGCAGCCCTTGCCCTAGCCAGGCCGGCTGCGGGCAGGCAGGAGGAGCAGGGAGCTGCGGGCCGAGGGGCAGCCCTCGGCGGGACTCGGCTCAGCGGGGCAGGTCCCTCTCCTCTCGGGCACCGGGGATGCGCGGGGTACATCCCGCAGGGAGGCCACTCACCAGCCGGAGCGCGAAGAAGACGGCGAGCAGGGCGAGGCAGGCGCCCATGACGATGAGCAGCAGGAAGACGATGAGCGGGTGCTGCTGGCTCATGCAGTAGTAGGACTCGTAGAGCCAGTCCCGGGACCGCTGCAGCCCGTCGCCGCCGCCCGCCGCCGCCTCGGCGCGGTCCCGCAGGTAGCGGCGGCGCCGCATCGCCTCCTGCCACATCGGGGCGGCTCGCGCGGCGCCCGCCGAGCGCGCCCGGCCCGGGCTGCGCCTCCCGCTCGCCGGCCGCGGTCCGCGTCCCACCCCCGCGCCGCCTCGGCCCGCCCGGCTGCCCGCGATCGGAGCTGCGCGCAGGGGCCTCCGACGCGAGCGGAGCTCCGCGCCCCGGGCTGGGCGCGCTGACGCGCGGGCGGGGGCCGGGCGGCGGCCTCGGGGGCAGCTCCCGGCGCCGGCGCTGCCGCCACCGCGCGGGAGGGGGCGGGTGCGACAGGGGGCCCTCGGCCCGCCTCTGCCCCCACCCTGCGCGGCGCAGCCGGGCCTCCACCCACCGCCGCCCCCCGACGGCCGGCCACGCGCTGGGGGAGGCCAGGGACTGGCGGATCGCGAGGAGTGCTGGACGGTGCGGGGGCGTGGGGGGCACCGGCCGCGCCCCACCGGGGTCGTCCCCTCCTTCCGCCCTCCCACGCTCAGCCACAGCGTGGTCCCCCTCCTCTCCACTCTCTCAGAGCACAGCCTGGGGAGTCCCACTCTCTGTGTCCCCCTACACACACTTCCCACTTCGCTCAGAGGACTGCGGGGGCATCTAACCGCCTCTCCACTAGCTCAAAGCGCAGCGGGGAGGGGCATTCCCACCCTCCAGTCCCCCCAACCTTTTACTGGGTTTGGGGGGGGTAGGGTGCTCGCACACCTTTCTTCGCTGAGAGCTCAGCAGGGAGGTACTCAAAGAATAGGAGGGAATTCCTCCTTTTCACTATCTGGGAGCACGGAGGAGGGGTTCTCCTACCCTCCGCCCCCCGTTAGTGGATAGGGGTTTCCCACTCTCCTCTTCATCTCAGCGCAGCAGAGGGGGGATTCCCGCGCTCCTCCTCACTATCACAGAGGGCAGGGAGACTTCTCTGCAGGGGGCGGAAAGGCGCTGGGACGCGAGGAGTCCCCTTGGCAGAAAACAGCCCCAAATACGAAATGGAGGAGTGAGGCGGGTGTGATTGAAGGCTGTACCCCCGCCACGTCCTCGGGCAGGCAGCCTCACTCTCGCCCTACACTTTCGGCTTAAGTCTCACTTTGGGGATGCCCGCTGGGCCAAGGTTTTCCGTGTCGGAGGTTTAGGGGGCGCCCTCTGGCCGGTCATGTTCCCCTCCGAGCCCCCGAGCCCCTTCTGCCTGGGTGGATGGCAGCGAGGGCGCGCCGGGAGAGTGTGGCTGCGTGCCGGTGCGGGCGGGGTTGGCTCTGGGATTCTCGCCCTCCATGCCACCTTGGGGGACTGGGCGCGGGAGGCGCCAGAGACCGGGCTGGAACCGCGAGGGAGCAGACGCGCGCGGGGGCAGTGTCCGCTCCTGACGCGCCTGGGAGTCCAGACCACTGACCCCTGCCTTGCGGGATAGGGGATCGCATCGGCTCTCTTCCAAGGAGCCCGCCCTTCTGGAAGTTTCCTCCTATTAGAATCTCCGCAAATCCCACCTCCTCCCAAAGCCTAAGGAATCCGAGGCACAGAAACCCTCCCTTCTCATGACGCCAGGAAACGGCCCAGGGGGTCGTTCCTAGGCACTTTGTTGTCTCTTCCAGTGGACGACCAGCGCTCAGGACTCTGAGCCCTGGCACCGCGTAACACCTTGGAAGCTTTCTCGAACTGCTCCGCTGCCCGCCAAGGGTGTCCTGCCCCGCCCCCCGCCACCCAGGCGGGGACATGTGAGCTGGACAGCTGTGTGCCCCGTGACTGCAGGACCCAGGCCATGCATGGAGACCAAGACCCAGGCCATGCAGGGAGAGGGGACCCGGAGCCTGGCAGGGGTTTTATTTTTAGCAGCAGTTAATGCCTGCTCTGCGCAGAGGGTAGGGGCCAGAGAAAGGCACTGCTCTGCCACTCTCTGCGGGAGATCTTGGCTGGGCGGGGGGTGGGGGGTTGCTGGGTTATGAGGCGTGTTTTGGACACTGGATCCTTGGCAGGGGGTCCTGCCCCGCCAGACTCCACCTGGTCCTTGGCCTTCCCTCCTGCCTGAGACCTGGAGTGGTGGAGAAAGGGGAGGAAGCGGTGGGTGGGAGAAGTCTCTCTCTGACTGTCTCCTGTTGGTCCCAGGGCAGATACCCTGCCGCCCTAGCCGGAGAATGAAACTCTCTTCTAGGTCTGGTTAGTTGTGTGCCCTCCCCTTTAACACCACCCTGGACTGTAGACTGTAACCCGGGTAATTCCAATCTCAGCCTTTCCCGTGGTTCAAACCCACCCATTGTGCTCGGTTCTTTCTTTTGGACTGGAGATTTTAGATTTTCGGTGGTTCTGAGAGCAAGCTGCAGTGACAGCACTGATGGATCGGACTTGTAAATGTTCAGAACCCGACCCCTCCTGAGGAAATGCAGTTGAGTGGGGAGTTGGACACAGCCTCTGTTATGTGGATTCTCTCTTTCTCCCGCTCTGCCCGAGATTTTTCTGGATAGGGCAGAGTTGCGTATTTCCAGTCTTTTCCTGTGGGAGCAACATACTAATTATCATCTTCTCTCCAATTCTTGCTGTTTCTTCACCCTGTGTATTGATAAACGTCTGCCTTCACCCAGTCAAGAAGAAAGAAAAAGTAAATAATCTGTAATTTAGGTTTATGGGAAAAAGAATTGAAAGACTTGTGAGGGAAAAGTAAATGTTTAATCAATTATTTTCTCCTTCTTTCTAGTGGGGAAGTGGGGTATCTTTAACAACCAGTATCTATACTTCTTATATTCTCTGCATGGTAAGGGGGGTTGTTATAAGACTTTTAGGAGATTTTGTAAAATACCATTGGCAAATTTAATGAAAGAGACTGCACTTGACCCTTAGGACATTTTTTGATCAGTCATTCTTTCATTAATTCATTCAACAAATATTTATTTTGTGCCTACGGTGTGCCAGATGTTCAGGAAAAAAAGAAAAGGATCTGGGACCCTCGTAGGAATTTCCAATGTACTTTGAAAAGTAGGTCTACAAAAAATGTGCAAAAAATCAACATTCATCCCCAGCTCCCCTCTACAATTTAATAGACAAAGGTCGTGGAAGAAAGATAACATAAAAATCAAGGATATGTCAGACTTCCCTAAGGTTTTGTTGAGTTTTTAGTTTTGTTTTAGTTTTGGTGCTTATTTTTATGGAGACCTCTGTCGTTGGTTTATGTTTAATACAAAATAAAATGTGAACCAGTAAAATCATTATAGTTATTCTATCAGCGTTTTAGAGTCGGTTGTACCAAGTTTGCCTTTTAAAAAATTCACAGCAGTTTCTATTTTGAAAGAAAAAAAGAAAAGAAAAAAACCAAAATAGTAACCCAGAAGCAGCGTGAAGTGGAAGGAGAAAGGGTATTCAGTTCAAAGCCAGGAGCGTGGAAAATAGACACATACAACTGAGGGGGCCCCAAGGAGTCCCCTAGTTCATCTCCGCGCCTTTGGGTAGCAGGGCTGCCACGCCACGGGGAAGGCATGGAGAGCAGAGGCCTTCTCCCAGAAATTTACTCCGTATCAGTTTATTTGTGACCAAATGCAGAAAGAAACCAACTGTGGAAGCTCTAACTGGGCCTGAGGGAGTGAAAAACAAAGCAGCAGCATTAGGAAGGAGAATTCGTTTCTCCTGCAACACTAGAGGGCAGCCCTCCATCCTTGGAACCAGCCCACAGGGCAGGCGTTATTGGCATGTGACTTGTGCTGTGGCACAGGGCCCCACACTTGGTTTAAGCTTCTGATGTCACCATCTTCAAATTCTCGATAATTTTTGAACGAGGAATCACGCATTTTCATTTTGTCCTGCAAATCAGAGAGCCGGTTCCTGCTAGCTGGTGACACTGAACACTGCTCCCATGTCTGCCTGCGTGCAGAGCCTACCGGGTGCACGCTTGAGGACAAGCGGGCAGGCTCCTCTGCCTGGCCTGGCTACTACAGGGCACCTCTACCCTCCTAATCTGGTCATCTTTCAGATATGCTATGACATAGCTGCACGATTATAAATCTGTTAAGTCATCATGTTGCAGGACAGGTTTTTGATTCAATGGCTTTTGCTTTAAAAATAACCCATCTTCCAGTTCCTTTTCCATCTCCAGTTAGATTAGCTCAGTCAATAAGGACGCTGTAGTGCTCCTCCCAATGTCACAGCGCTGTGATTGATTAAATAAAGGCAGGCGAGCAAACTGTGCCAAGGACAGACACATGTGCCAACCCGGAGCATATTGTAGAGCTGAGCAGAGTATTTCCCTGTGTATTTGTTTTTCTCTCTGGCAAATACGTCACTAAAATTTATGTAATAAAGTATGAACAGTATGTCAACAGATTCATTATCACCATGAAATATGTTTTGTGTACCCAGATATTTACATTTTTATTGAACCGGATTCTGTGAATACAGAAACCACACAACCAAAGCCAACTTATGGCTCCTAGAAGTCTCATTAACTCTTTCAGCTCACTAAGGAACTCTTTTGAAGTTCAGTTTTTAGAGCATCAGAAAAAAGTTGCTGAATGTGACACTAATATGTTCATTTTCTTTCCCATCCAGTGCAGGATGATCTTTACATGTCTTTGAAAGATGCTACTTGCTCGGCTTATTTGATAGATTATTTCTCAACTGACGAAATTGGAAGAAATATTTCAAGAATCATCTTTAAAATTTGATTTCAGGTGATTTATTGGGATTTATGGTTCTATATATGTAAGAAGATAGTACAAGTGTTTTGAAACAGACCTTTCACAAAATGCAAAATTCCAAAGTTTGTTACGAATACTTTTATCAAAATCCACTGAGACGCTGGAATTCCTTCTATGGGCAGTGGGAGGAGTGAGAATAGGTTAATGACTAATCAGTTTCCAGCACATCTACAACCTTGTGAGAGATATCAATTGATTTCTCTGCTCTCGCTGGAGAATGTGATCTAAAAAGCAGTGACTCATGGAGGAGATAAGTGTGCTCAGGCTTTTTGGCCTAGGGAGGGACAGGAAGAGGGGGCCTGTTTAGCAAGCTTAAGTGGATAATTCAGATACCTTGAGTTTTAATTTTGTATCCTTTTAGCTATCCCTTAAAATAGCCAATGAAAGAATAATTTAATTACACTCTAAAATGATAAATAATGTACTTTGAGGGACAAGAAATAGTCTCTATGAAAAACCATGCTGTGACATAGTTCATGAATATTTTTTGCCCAATTCTGAATTCATTCAGTTCAGATAACTTAGCTTAAGATTTTAAGCCACTGAACCACTGTTTGATTCATGATTTTATATTTGGATTTGAAAATAAATCAAACTCTCTGCTTGTATTATTCCACACTGTTGTAATAATTGTCAATATTTCCTATAATAACTTTCTTAGAGTGCTGGATTTTTGCGTCATCTCTGCTATCAACCGTGTATCCTCAGAGAAGTCATAAACATCTCTGAGCTTCAGTTTATTTATCTGCAAAGTAAGAAGAACGGACCAATTGCTCTAAGGATCTTTCTAACATGTTTATACTACCCTAGGCTGGGTAAAGGGATAGATTTTAATCAATGTTTTTAGATCAAGGGGGAAAAAAATCACTTTTATTCAATAAAAGTAAGTGAACTTTACCAAAAAAAATTTTAAGTTGTATGTAAGCATTTGCTAACAAGTACTGTTTCCTTAGGTATAAATGCAAGGATGAGGATGTTTCAGCGGGGAGCCATGGCAATTTAGTGATACACATAAATCTTATTTTTGTATTAATGTGGTCTGTCTTCCCTCATTAGAAGGTAAATTTATTAAGGGTGGGAGATTTTGTTTCTTTTGTTCACAGTTATATCTCTGTTACCTGAAACTGGCAAAACACATAGTAAGTGCTTAGTAAATATGTGCTAGATGAAGGAGTGACTAAATGAATGAAGATATAAGGTAATGTCATTCTTCTGAAGAAAAGAGTTCAATTGACAAACAATGCTAGTAGATTACTTTCATCAGAACTCAATTTGATAGAAATGTTGTGCAGGTCCTGAAGAGCTTATATGTATATAAATGTTTGCTATTGGCACTACATTATTATTATTATTTTTTTTTTTTTTGGTGAGGAAAATTCGCCCTGAGCTAACATCTGTTGCTAATCTTCCTTTTTTTTTTTTTTTTTTTTTTTTTGCTTGAGGAAGATTAGCTGTGAGCTAACATCTATGCCAATCTTCCTCTATTTTGGATGTGGGTCACCACCTCAGCATGGCTGATGAGTGGTGTAGGTCCCTGCCGGGGAACCAAACCCAAGAAACCCAAGAACTCATGCCACCAAAGTGGAGTGCACCGAACTAAGCACTAAGAGTGCACCGAAGTAAGCATTAAGCACGTGGGGGCTGGCCCCCATTAATATTGTTTAAATCTCACAATGTTTTTAAATCCTAAAATGGCAAGATTTTCATGCAATATTGAACACCTATTGCTACCAATTCCACTCACCCAATAGAGCAAAGGGTAATAACATATATGAGATGAAATACTGAAGAAATAACCATAAAATAAATATGTCCAGGAAAAGAGAGGGTCTGGAGAAAGTACCATTTACAAGAGGAAATGGCATCTAGTACTGTAGTTCCCAGTAACAATCAGAGGCAAAACAATTCCAGCCAATGAAGACTGTCAGGATTTATGAAGTGTCCACTTAAAATCGCATCCTTCCTGTAGCTTGACCACGGTTGAGAACTTGACGTGGGTAAATTCCGTGTGTGGTTGCTGTCATTGCCGAAAATGGGGAAAGTAAGATGAAAGACAACAGCTCAGAATAGGCTTGTTTTGCTTGTTGGGTTTTGTTTGTTTGTTATTGCTAGCATTTTTGAAAAAAGTACTATACTTCTAAATTTAATTCCGAATATTATGACCCTTGTGTCCGGGACTGAGTTATGATCCCCTAACTCCCCCTTAACAGCGAAATTTCACTTTTAAATGGAAGATTTCAAAAAGAACCCCAAGTAAATTTTTGAAGTAGCACATTGAGCCTTGAAGCATGTGATACATATAAATATCTCTGTACCTAAATTATTAGTCACTTCCCTTCCAAATGGTCCCCCAATCACAGGAAGCAAGTCTGAACCTCGATTCAAAATCGCACCTACCAGACCTTCTCCTCCCTCCATGACAATCTATAACATAACTGAGCTAGAGACACGGACTTGTCCTCCACTCCGCTTACTCTATGACCTGCCCACATCCAAATGACCATCGTTCCTCCAACTTTACCTCATTCTTTTCTCAAGCCTCCCCCATTCTCCACAGCCCCACTCTGTTGCCTTAGTCAGGTCTTCAGAATCTCTCACCTGCCTTGTTGCCCGCTCGAATCCATCCCCCCAGTGTCCTACGTGGAGCAGAAATCTGGCCGTGCTACCCCATCACCTGTGCAAGAAGACCAGCTCCTGCTGTGGAATGCCAGGCTTGCCTGCAGCAACCTTGCCTAACTCTCTAATGCCTTTATATCGCCTGGTTTAGGCTCTAGATTGAGTGAGCTGCAAGACCATCTGGGTATCCCCTTCCTCATCCTCATTTCTGGACCTATCCACCTGCTTCTTCCTCTGTCTGGAATGGCAGCCCTCCCCTATGCATTATTTAAACAAGGATGCCATTGGACTGAGGTGCCTCTAATGCCTCACAGCCTACTTACTAAGCAAACCAAAACCTAATCCAGAGTAACACACTTGAATCTGAGAGAGTGAAAGTTGAGAATAACCAATCACAAACAGCCAACCAGGCTTTCCCAGATAGGACAACTGCTTAAGCTGGAGCCAATCAGGTCATTGCTTTGCTTTGCTTCTGTGTCTTCTCTACAAAAACTTTGCCCCAGCTCCTGCTGGTGGAGCCTCCTAACCACTTTCCATTTGGCGCTGCCTGATTAGATCTGTGTTTGCTCAAATAAACTCTTCAAAAAAAATTTTAATGTGCCTCAATTTACCGTTTTAGCATACATACACACTCACCCATCCACCCACCCTCCACTTCCATTATGTGGACAACTGATACTCATCATCTCATCTTGGGCATCTCCTTAGTGTCCCTCCTGCAGCCATTCTCCATAGGCTGATTATGAGGCTATCTCAACCCTGATTATTTTCCTAGAATAGAAAGGCCCTATTATCAAACAGTACCTTGGGTATTGGAGGGTTAAGTAAAAGACGTTTTGAAAGGCTGTCCTTTTAGTAATCCATTATAATGAGTGACCAGTGCCCAAGCTTATTATATTGTTCATCATATATTATGAAAGCATGATAATTTATATCAATATGGACAAGGATTTCTGAACACTGTTTTTTTTAAATAGGATGTTTAAATACATAAATAAATAGTGACTACATTTTAATATAAAAACTAGTTAAATAAAGAAAATACTGCCACAGTAATAAGTATTTCAAATCAATTGAGCCTTGCCAAAGGAGCCAGGATCTGCTGTCTCTTGCACACGGACCCCACCTGAAGTGCACTTGTCTCAGCTCCCGCTTCAGTACCAGGTGGTGCCTGGGACAATGGTGGGGAAAGGTTGCTGCATTCATGGGGCCAATTGCCTTAGATTAAATAACCTCCAAATGGCCAGATACGGTTAATGTGCCAACTCTATCTAGACAGGCTGTATTTACGCTGTTACTGGGAAACATTGAAGACATTTTCATGCTCAGCAGGCTAAAGGAATAAAAAGGCAATCTTAAACCTAGACCCTCATTATTGCGTTACAGTCTATTACTAATACATGAAAAAAAAATCTGTCTTCCCTGCTGTGGTAGAGTCGCTCTTCACTTCTAAATATATTTTCCTCAAGAGCCAACAAATGGAAGACTGATCTTTTAAAAAAATATTTATAAGTTTTAGAGATATTAATATTAAACTATCTCGTCTAAAATATAGAAAATTGATATCAGGCTTGGTGGGTTATTCAAATTGCTTTAGAGCAAGTTTCATTAGAGTGCAAAGTATATACTCTTCTTAAAACACACAGTTTGCAATTAGGGATCCAGTTACAATGATGCTTTTGCTTTTCTAATATGGAGACAAAATATGTAATTATATTTAGTCTTTTTAAATTTGCAAACACTGAATACAATTATGTCTGTTCTGGACAAAATTGTATAAATCTAAGTTATAGGTCCCTTTTGCTAACTCTATATTGATGGTATGGAAAAATATCCACTAGCCTTCTTTACCCTCTTTCAATGGCATTTTGCAGGAAAATTTAAGAGATAAAAGGGTTGTGAAGTGTGACATTAGGAATCACAAGTGTGATCACGTAACAAAATCAGGTTATTCCAATGATTCACACATTACCCATCAGATGTCTTCTTTCATTTGGATCCTTCCAGAATGTTTGTCCTTCCTGTGAGTAAAGTATTCCTTACCCAAACAATATTCAGCTCTTTCCTTCCTTGGAAGTCCATTCGATATTTCAGTGAGTCACACCTAAACAAAAGTGCAAAATGGAATTTATAAAACGATTTTTGTGCCTAGACTGGTATGTAGACTCCTTTCAGAGCCCACAGTCTAAGAATGAGCTCTGAGTACTAAAAAGCTGACAACCATAGGGATTTGCATGGAGAAATGCTGAATTGTCATATAGGTGTATTTCTTATCAAGTACATTGACACAACCAAAAGTGGGTACCGCTTCCTCTCAACCATTTCACCTAGTGATTGTTGGATAGCAAAATATAGGGATGTTTAACGTTTTTTTTAAGCATTTACAGGATGATTGCTTGCGCTTGTTTATCTTCTTTTTGATCATTGGCCCAGGATTCATAAATAAATTCTTACATAAGCACACTTTATAATATAAGACCTTTAGGGAAGGGACCACATCTGCTTAAGCTGTTCAGACAGCTGGATGATCCACAGTTATGATCTTGTTTTATTATTATTATTATTATTTACTGCAATATGTATGTCATCTTGTAATCCTTGGAGTTGCCCTCTTTCTCTTAACCAGCTGGAAGCTTTTCTGTTTCTTAACTGACTGATGATAGATTGAAAATCTGCCCACTTCCCAAGAAGGATTATTGGATTAGTGGCAGTCCTCTGATTGTTCTATTTTAAATGGTGCTTAATTAAAAAGTTAATGCCAACTATTTTGGAAATAAGTGGGATATAAATTTCAATTAAATAATAGCAGGAGACAGAAACTAAAAATAATTAAAACATAGTTAATTTTAAATGATTGATGAGCACATGGGAAACCTAGGCTCGATTGCTGAGAGTGTATGTTTAGTTTTTGAAGCTAAATTTAGAAATGGTGTTGAGAGACTAAGATCATAGCAAAGAGGATACCCATTGCAGAACCCGGGAGTCAGAATCACCACGCTGCACAGTTTGCTGTGTGCAGCCTTCTTGGGAAAGCTTAACATGGAAAAGACATGCCTCACTGGGGCATGGCACAGTCACATACTTGTTCCCCTGGCACTCAGATGTGCAGAGAATCTCCCTTCTTTGTTTTCCTGTTAGTGCTTTGAGCTTTTTCATAGGCTCCGTCCCTGCTGGGTAGAGAGGAGAGGAAGCCTATTGAGTGCAATGCAGTCACCAACCTAATTCCTTAACTGCAGGGCCCCTTTATGTAACCCTAGCTCTGAGCTGCCAGGTGGCAGTTAGCAGCCCCATTTTCAGGACCTGCCCTGCCCTTCCCAAACTTTGAAGTGTCACGAGGGGAGGTAAATTGTGCAGGAGGCAGGAGGCCCTGCGGATCCCTGCAAAGACTACTGCTATCCTGCTCACTGTATTAGTGACTTGTGAGGTGTGCCTGCCCTGGGCACTCCACCAGCATTTGCTGATGGAGGGTGTAACATGCAGTCAGCCCGGTCAGGGTCCAATGGTATTCCAAACCAACCAGACTTCCATCATCTCTCACTGACTCATTTCCCTGTCCCCTGGCTGGATGACTTTGCTTGGGATCCTAGTAGTCCCATGCAAGATGGCTAGCTCTCACCTCAGCTGCCTGAGGGCCCCCTGACACTCAGAGGCATGCGGAGCATCCTGAGTCCTGCCCATGCCACATAACTTGGGGGAGGGGGATGTTCAAATGCTGAATCTACTCTCCCTTTGCCTAGCTGCCCGGCACTGTTGATTTGAGCTTTCCACTTCCTATGCTTCATATGATCCTTTTCTCTGTCCTTGGAATTAAATGAAAGTCTTGAGTCTGGACCCCAGGACTACATTTTGGTGTGCTTAAAGGGCTATAGTAATTAGGTTTGCTCTCACCTGTAAGGAGGAGGATTCCTGACCGTCCATGACTCAACAATCAAGATAGTAGGTTACCCCACCCAACAAGAAGTCTGGAAGCAGGTGGTGGCTCCATGAGGTCCTCAAGCCTCCCATGGCCATTTTACCTTTGCTGTACCATCCTCAGCATCCTGACTATTCTTCCCAGAGATTGTCACCTCTTGGGTACAAGTTAGCCACTGCAGCTATAGATGCCTATCCTCACATGACAGAATGCTGAGTAGGAAGGCCATGGGCAGAGTTTCCTCCTGGAACATCTTCTCTTTTATTAAGATGGGAAATCTGTTCCCTGCATATACAGCAGAATTCTCTGGACATCCATTGACCAGAACGGAGCCATAAACTTAGCTTCAAATCAATCACAGGAAGAGACATGATTTCATTGTAATGGTAAAATCTATTGCAATTCATTCCTGGAGTCGACCTTCCCAAAGTGTGTGCAGACCACAAGCAAGGAAGAAGAGGAAAGTACTGGATGAGTTGGATGAGTTGGAAAGCTACAGTGTCCATCCCAGGGCATGTAGGGAAACTCACAATACTCTCTTCTCTCTTGACAAAGCCTGTCTTTTACAATTATTGCCTTTCTAAAGAAGTCAAGAAGGTCAACCTTAAAAGTAAAAAGTAATCAACGCCCTCCTTGTTCTTAGTAATATATATCCTCACCCTCCTGGGCACATGGGTTAGGGGAGAAATGAAAACTTCTTGGTTTATTATTTGGAAAATTAAAGAGCTATTTTGAAATATTGTCATGCTTATGATTCTATCATTTACTCAAATAATTGGTGTACATTAGGAACTGGCACTGAGCTCTGGGCTAATACGTGAAAGCAGCTTGTTTGAGAAGCTTTGATGGGATAAAATTAAAAACAATAAATTGAAATTAATGGAAGATAAATTTTGGCTCAATGTAAGGCAGAACTTTTCTCATATGCAAGTTACTTAAAATGTAACAGGTCATCTAGTTGTAGTTTTGAAGCACAAGATCTGTGGTGGATTGTTATGAATTGAGTAAGATGACTTCTGATTCTCTGATTCTGATATATCAATACACTTGGACCAAACCCTAAAAATCATGAATACCACAGATAGGCAAACAACCAGTAGTACCATGCTAGTGTGTGGAAGTGCTAATTGTGTTAAAATTCTGGATATAATACTATAAATTTAATGCACTCTTATTCTTGGCAATCCAGAACACTCAACTGACAACAGATCTAGTTTTATTACCATTTATTCTTAGAAAATTCATACATGGTAAAAATCTAAACCTTACTATGTACTTTAGCCTATCAGAAAAGCTTGACATATTTTCCTGGGACTTTTCCATTATGCAGACATAATTTATAGAACATTGTGAAACTGTTTCAAAAGTAAGTACTCTCCACCACACCCCACCCCTTGATTTTTCTTTTTAAGGGAATGTGAAGTATCTATTTTTAACCTTAAATTAGAGTTTAGATTATAGAATCAAGATGAGAATGGAACTAAAGAAAGTGAATACATACTAGCAATCACATAAATTTTGTATTATCATAAAATTTTTATCTTTTCACACACACAAAAAAATTACCTTGGGGTAAATTATTTCATTCAATTATAACCAAATCAATGATATTATGTGATGCTTAATAATAATTTGTTTGTATTTGTGAATTAGATTTTCTCTGTTGGCAACCTTCCCAATCAACCTAAGGATTGTTTCTAGAATTCCATAATTCTGTTTTCCAAGGGTAAAAATTATTTAGACAATATCATTATTGACAAGAATTATTATTACCTAGACACCAATTTTAGTGTAAGTGTTAATTAAAACAATCTTTAAAAAAATTACTGCATTATAATTGAATCTATAATGATTTTTAAAAATATATTTTTACTTTAAAATTATATTTAAATCTGTTTTTACTATCTGCTTACCACATATTATACATGAATTGGGGAAATTATAAAGGTTCATTAACACTGTCTTGAATTATATTTTAAAATAGTAGTTTAAAAGTTCTGATTTCTGCAAGGGAAGCATGGCTATATTGGAACAACACTTTGCAGATAATAACAAACAACTCTGAGGATATGCACACACATGCACACATTAACTGAGAATTTTATATAAAGCAAAATGCAAACTTGAAATAAAGACTTTTTAGATATAATCTGAAAATAAAAATAAAAAATAATTCTTCTGTACTTATAGATACCAAAATAAATGGGAAAAAATGTAATAGATATGAAGCTAAAACAGTAGTGATTAAAAATGAAAGTAATGATTTTCAGTAATAAAGCTCCTATCATATTAAATATTCACCCAACAAATCTCATGTGAAAGTAAATATTTAATTTAGCTGAGCTGGGTAATGGCCTACAGTATAAGTATATTCAAATAATGAAGTAAGTCATAGGTCTCTCTAGGAAGGGCATAATTCAAGTAATTAAACTCCAGTCCTGTAGATTATTTCTCTCACTTTCTGATCTAACCTGTTTCCTTTCCATGCCTGTTTCCCACCTCTTGGTTTAGTAAAGTCGCCTTCCTGAATCATAGAATCCTGAATATAGAGAGTCTCTTCTTTCAGGAGGTTTTTTCCTTGAGAGATTCAGAAATCTTCTTTAGCTAGAGATGTGTGGGGGAAAGTACACTTTCCACATAAACCTCGGGCAGGAGCTAACTCCAAAGAGCAGCCCATTCTGTCCTGAGTGTCCCCAGGTGCCCCATGGTGCCCATGGGTCCTCAAGGGCAATATAAACACATGGTAAACTGGAATAATTATATGTAGCTGTCCATTCATGAGGCATTCCTAGGAGAGTAACCACATGGAGGATGAGCTCCCCACTCATTCCTGAGAGGAGGTGCTGGGTTGTCACTGCCCTTCTGGATGGTTCTTTGATGGTCATTTTTATCAGGGACCGCTCCAGAAAGGCAAGTGTGAGCCTAGGGGTTTAATTACTCAGTGGCTTTATGTACTCATCCCATACCACATGCCACAGTTCTTTTTGTGTATATGTGCACATGTATTTGATAATATCAACCTAAATCATGCATGAAGTATATTCCAGACCTTTGTCTTCAAACAATATGATTTGTTAATTTGATAGAAGATTGAAATTTGAAGAACCGAGCTATTAATCTTATAACAGCTGTAGTCTGAGTTTTTAGCAGCATGTTCTAAGTCACCTGAGTATATATGTGCAGCCCATTATAATCACCCAGTTCACTTGGAGTGATTTAGAGAACTCCAAGGTCAGCGTATCCTCCACTACCGCTAAAACGATTGTAATTCATCTTCCCGCAATGGTGTGTCTAGTTTATAACCCGGCTTAGGAAAAAACCAGAGAACCTAGAGAGTGTCCAAGTAAGGCAAGAAAAATCTCTACATATTGGAAAATAAACTCTTCATATGAAAACTACCATTAATTGTGCAAGTACTTAGATTTGTCCTTTCTGTATCAAACACAGTAACACTTTTTCATTGTCCGTTTTATGACAAAGATAATACATATTTGAGAAAGATGTCTGGAGTTATTATGATATCCAGTTATGAAGACACGAAAATGGAATCAGAACTAAACTTGCCTTAGTAGCACTTTGCTCTGAATAATGGAGCCACCCATCAGATATAATTCAAATTGTGGGTCATGACTTACTCTTCGTGCCTTTGTGTAATTAGTACTGCAGTGGTAGAGCCCAGCCATCACTTATTTATTTGTTGGATGATATCAGCCCGGGAATGATGGAAGAGAAGTGATTCATTACATGCTTGTTGAATGTTGCCAATGAGGAGAGAGGGAGACATCACATAATTGAATGGGACAGGAAGGCAATCCAGGCAGATGGGCATTCATCTCATCGCCATCATTCTAGGCCATGGACAATGATTATCAGTGAACATTTGCGAGTATTTAGAAGATGGGAGAAGACGAGGAGATGGTGAGGGAGAAAGTCAAGGAATGAGCAGCAGAAATGTGGCAGAGCGTGCACAGGGGATATTAAGTTTAAAGCTGGGCATTTATTTCCCCTCTTTCCCTGCTTCTTTGTTTCTCTGCCCCCAAGAAGTTCTTGTCACTTGCCCGGCCCCAGAGCCCATCTTCTGGAAAAGTTCACAGAGGTTTGGAGGTTTCCTGGATACCCCGGATAGCTCTCCAGGGACATCTGGAGTTGGATTCACAGGTCAGTCTGACTTAAGAACTATTTTTAACGTAATAGTCTTATCAGTAACGCCCTTCTGACATGTTGTCACTGTTGGGGATGACTTCAGTCTTTCAGAAAGGTAGTGTCATGAAAAAAGAACGGAAAATAGAAAGGAATGGAGGGAGGGAGTGGAGATTTCCTGAGACATCAGGGCAAGAGTGAAAGAGAAGGTGACAGAATGAAAGGTGAGGGTATTGTAGAGAATGTGTGTGTGTTCCCATGAAGATGAGACAACCCAAGCAGGAGAGCTGCAAGTGAAGAGCTCAAGTGAAGAGCAAACAGTGTGCAGTCTCCTTCCGGGGCGATTTGGAGGCTGTGGGAGGTCGCAGAGGTTGGCTACTGACACCTTGGAGAGGAAGGATGGAGGAGTAGAAGAATGTGGGTCTGGAGTTAAGCAAACATGGACTCAATACTGACTGCGTGATTATTTGTGCAGACTTCGGAGATGTCTTAACCTCTCAGGACCTCAGTTGTAAATGGATGTGCTTGATCACAACACCTCCCAGGACTGTGATGATTTAATAAGTTAATTGTGCACACAAAGCATCTAGCAGGAGCTGACGGTCTGGCAACAGTAAGTTGTTTTCTTGTCTGACCTCCTGTCCTGCCCCTTTCTATCAGAGGAACAAAGAGAATGAATTAGGCATGCATGTGGCTTTGAAGCAACCATTCTGATGCCTCAGCTACATCCACTGCAGAGTGAGGAGGACCCAGGCCAGTCCTTCCTGGTCTTGCAGGGTCATTGCCATGAGTATTTAGAACCAACTGCCACATGGGGCCCTGTCTCTGAAGTTGACAAAACTTACATCCCAAGGCCAGCAAGACGGAAAGGCATCATCTTGGAAATGAAAAATAGAATGCCTGTAATAAGAATTAGGATCTTTTAGACTGGAATCCAAAGATGGCTTTTAGCACATTACATTTACAAAATATGTTTATTCCTTTTTAATTTTAAATTATCTCAGCCGTATAAGGCAGCCTGACTTCTAACACAAAACAGTTATTTAAAAAGTGTACTGCCGTTTCCTGCTGAAAGGTAATGGCAAAATGCTACTATAATAAAATAAAAAGGAAAAGTATTCAAGCTATGTCTATAAGGAGAGGAATTCATACATTTTGTGTATTTCCTGATATAGGCACAGAATTGGATGTGTTTGCCTGCATACATAAGCCACATAAATTAGTGCAGTCCAGAGCATGAAAAGAACTCACTCTGGACCAAAACAAATGAGGAATTGGATTTAGAAAATCTCAGGAAGCAGGTATGGAAAATCTTTAATTAATTCACCCTTCCGTTTCTCTCACCATTTGATGGGACTTTCATAGGAGCTGGTGTTTCAGGAAGTTTAGAGATATAGTGGGTACTGGGAATGGATGAGAGGATTGGGTGCATGTATCCTGGGAAATGTGGGAGGGCAAAGACACATCTTTCTTGCTTGATGAAGATATCATTGGCCTTTACATATGTAATATATGTACCATAACATATATACTGAAAGTCAGCACACTGTTTGATATTTGTGCAAGTAGCATTTTGATCTTTTTCTTTCATTTTTTTATTCTTTAGAATTATACTAGTTTTATACAATGAATTTCTATTACATTATTTATAAAATAAGGAATGGTATAATCTTTGAAAATTTGAACATCTCACCAGCTATATTTTTAATACCTTTCTTCCACATGAGTTAGACTATTAATGTTTTTACTACTTCTTTGGTCAATGTTATGCATTTATGTTTTACAGGAAGAGAGACAGTTGCTTGCTCAGCAGGTGTGTACTCTCGGCACAAGAGACTTTTCCAAAATAATTTCAAGAAGAAAATATTGCCCCCCTAAGTGGGGAGAGACCCAGTGTAATCTATCTGCTATCAAGGATGTGGCTGGTTTCCCCAGGGGATGGTGCTACAGATAGAGCTCACCTTTAGTCGTTACTTCTTACCGGTTGGACGTTCAGCAGTAATTGTGGATAAATCAGCTTTGGTGAAGTTATCGGATACTTTGTTGAGGAGATATAGTCTCCTCATCAGTCAGTGCACTCTGGGTGTGTGAACTGGCTTAGATCTGGAAACTATTATCTGGAATAACTTCCAATGCTGAATGTCTTAGCCCAGATTTTCCACCAAGAAGAGCTTGAAGCTATGGATACCTTTTAGGAGAGTGAGGACAAAGAGAAGCGAGTCAGGGAACGCAATGAGGCAATGCAATGCAGGGCATTACCCTGCCAGCTGCTGCTTCAGTGAGCTGGGAAGAGACACAGTGGGTAGCTCTGCAGGTGCCGTCACTGGGTGGGACATCACTGAACTGGCTGAGGGAAGATTCAGACCTCGAGTTGTCCACCGAAGGAAGAAAGTGGTGCTGGTGGTGGTGGTGGTGGTGGTGGTGAAGGACTTATCAGAGAAGTTCCCTCCTATCACCCTTTTCCCATTGTTCAAGGTTCACTCCATGGGTAGTTAACTGCCCCACACTCCCAGGTGTATTATCTAGTCCCTCAGTGGCTGCCCAGCAAGCCAGATTCATGCCTTGTGATGGGGCATTTCATCTAAGTCTGAAAGTGGACGAGTGACTTAGCATGGATCCAGGGATCTCAGCAGAGTTGGTGGTGGAGGCAGACAGCACCTTCAGAAGGAAGGACACAGTCAAGAGAATATGAGGAGGTGCAAAGTTTAAGCTTGATACTCCTATCTCCACAAAAAGGATAACTCGGGGTCCATACTGGAGAAGAATGATACATTTGACTATACAGAACTTATCGTTTCTGTGAGGAAAAAAACATGACACATTAAGTAAAAAGAAAAGAGAAAATGTTAATGTTAATCATCATATAACCAAGATACAAATTTCTTATCAAAATGTCCCTTTCCAGTCAAGAATAAAAAGAAAATTATCCAATAAAAATGGGCAGAGAATAAAGAGAGGGCAAGACATTAAAAAAGCTAAAATATTTAATAACCACATGTAATATGCCAATCAATACACAAATAAGTGCAAATTAAAGCAATAATGTGGTACTATTTTTTAGCAATTACATAGACAAATATTTTAAACTGGTAAAATATAGTGTCCAGAAGATGAGAGGGAACAGCCACCCTCATGAACTTTGGCAGAAGATCAAGAATTGGAATGAACTGTTTGGAAGGACAATTTGATAATATCCATCAAAATTTAAAATTTACATACACTATTTCTAAAACTCTTTCCTAAAGATATATAAGTACATAAATATCATGTATAAAGATATTTGAATTAATACTTTTATAATATTAAAAAACTAGAAAAAATCTAAATGTCTACCAATAAGAGATGAATGAATGAACTAATGAATCATAGTTACATAAAATGGAATATTATACAGCCTTTAAGAAGAATAACACAGATCTATTTATATAGGAAAATATTAGAGATATAAAATATAAAAGTAAGTCTCAGAGAAGTATACATTGTATGATCCCATGTGTATAAATAACTGGATGTTAAAATACCTTTGTTTTTCACTAAAATCTCAAAGACCAGAATAATACTAACAAATAAATATAAGCAAATTAGGGAGTGGGGTAATTTGGGAACACTTGTTGGTTCAGATCTAAAAACACATTACAAAGCTGTGGTAAAATGAAAACTAGGACATGGTAGTGGTACAAGCTTAAAATTGTTAGAAGACATTTAAATACCTAAGAGTGTCTGAAATAGCTTCATGGACAAAGGAAAATAGAATCAAGTTGCCTTATGCTATTACCAGGCATTTCAATTAAGCTTGTGACTTTAAAATGTAAACAATATAAAGGAAAAGAATGAGATTAACAAAAGTTTGTACATTAAAATCTCTGGAGGATACATAGGAATCCATTGAGTACGGTTAGCTTTGCAGAATGGGCGTTGGAAGCTTGGGGCAGTGGAGTGCAAGGGGAAACAGGACTTTAACTCCCCACTGTAATCTCTTTCTATAGTGTTTGAAATTTTTACCATCAGCTGGTATTACTTTTCTTTAATAAAAGAAAAAAAATAACTCTATCAAAGAATATATGAATATTTTACCTTTCATGAGATTTTAAAGTATGAAACCGAATGAAAGAAACCACAAAAGAAAATATCGCCTGACTCTAAATTTAAGTGTAGGTATCATTAAAATCATGAAACAAAGTAAAAGGGAAATGACAAACTTGAGGAAATATACTCAATATCTATGATAAGTCTATGGACTGTTTGTGTTCCCCCAAAATTCACGTGTTGAAACCTAATCCCCAATGTGATGGTATTTGAAGATGGGGCATTTAGGACGTGATTAGGTCATGAAGGTGGAGCCCTCATGAATTGGATTAGACCCCTTAAAAAAGAGGCACCAGAGAGATGCCTTGATCCTTCCGCTATGTGAGGACACAGCAAAAAGCGAATCACCTATGAGCCAGAAATTAGGTCCCCACCAGACACGGAGTCTACAGGCACCTTGATCATGGACGTCCAAACCTCCAGAACTGTAAGAAATAGATTTCCTTTGTATATAAGCTGCTCAGTCTATAGCATTTTATTAAAGCAGCCCAAATGGACTAAGACAATAAGCAAACTATTAATAGACTTAGATGGATAGACAGATAGAGAGAGAGATAGATAGATAGATAGATACACTTTTAGAGATTATTCAATATCTGTGAGGACAGCATGAGATTGAGTTCTCAAAAGATATGCCATCCCTAATGATCATATTTTCAATAAAAATATAACATTAGGGAAATTACTCTATAATTTTAAGTGAATAAGCAGAATATTTATTACTCATTATTGTTTCAAAATTTTAAAATAAATACACCAGCAAATATATTATGACTGATAAACTGTCGGTGGTGGAATTATAGATGACTTTTTATTCCTTTACTCTTAACATTTCTTTACTTTCTGTATTTTCTAAAAAAAAAAATGTATTCCTTTTATAATATATTTTTTAAATCATAAAAACAACTAAATAAAGCATTCTGAAATTAAGTCAAGGACTAGAAACAATAACAAGAATATTCTCATTATTTCTACAAATAAAGCCATTCCATTTATACAAATTAGGGTATTGCTTCAAGCGCTCATTGAGAATTAATGAGAAATAGGTCATTTTTTGACATGGCTCATAAAACACCTGATAACCACTTTTGCAAGAGTCAGTTCAGTAATTAACTACAAAACATACATTGCTTTGAGATTCTGCTGTGGAATTTTCTATGTCTGAAAGATAAAGTGTTTTAAATTAAACACTTAAAACACTTAAATCCAAATATAATCCATGCCCAGCTGTCTAGCAGAAATTAAACTCTTTCTCCATCAGTGAGGAAGGAATGAAAGAGCCAGGAATAAGGCTCTTTTAGTTCTCAAAAACCTTTTTTAAATAAAAATTCAGAGAAGCCCTCTGTGATGTGAAACATATAAGGATGAATCTATGGACACTCCCAGGGGACAGACACCTCTACTTGATATAGGATAAAAAGACCCACTGAGAAATAAAATGCAAATCCTTCATTCTGAGCTCCCCCAGAAGCAGAGGCTGAACTTTTGAAATTTTATTTTATAGTGCAAGATGGGATCTATGGTTTTCCCATTTCCCCCACTTCTCTGTTCTCTTTAAGTATACAGAAAGAAATATTTCACCTGCGATCACTCACAATTTCTCCCCAATTTAGCTCTGGCTGCAGTAAGAATATATTGAACCTATTTGCACTGTACCAGCAACTTGAATTGTGGTAAATATATTATTCATTTTAGGATTAGGATAGCTAATAAAATTGCTTGATCTGATTTAGTCCTTGTTGATTCAAGAATCAAATGTGTTAACCATTCAATATGGTCTGAGTCAGTTAATAGAGGGAGTCACAGGATTATTCTTTCTTAATCTCTTACCCGAAAGAGAATATTTGGAAATTTAAGTGATACGTTTTTTATTAAGTCAACTCCACGACTTTTCCAGTTTGCATACAAGAAACAAGGTTAATGTCTATGTAAATATTTCTACATGAACTGATATATTAAATAAATTTAATATTTGACTGTATATTTTCATAAGGCCTTTACTAATGAAGTGCTGTGATTATTTTGATTCTCCATTGTCACTCATTTAATAATTAGTTTTAAAAAAAGAAAGCTCTCATCCCTCAGACAGTTATTTCACAAGCAGATTTGATGTAGGTGTATCTTTAAAGCCCCAGGATGTGAGGAGGTGCAGCCTTGGGGGATGTGTCAGGAACCAGGAACCACTGCATCCTCCCCCTTTCTGGGGTCATTGCCATCCTGAGCGTCTGCTTCACTCTCTGCGTTTGTGTGGCCATCTCCCTTTCTGCAGAGCA
Organism: Diceros bicornis minor; assembly: GCF_020826845.1. NCBI lineage: Eukaryota > Metazoa > Chordata > Mammalia > Perissodactyla > Rhinocerotidae > Diceros > Diceros bicornis. The sequence goes on from NC_080759.1 coordinate 56,287,150, forward strand.
TCGGGCTCTCTGCAGAAATCCACTTGTACCTGGTTCTGACTTAGCCACCCAGCCCTGAAATTATATCATATCACAGTTCAGGCTCTGAATCTCTTACTGTGAGGTCTTGAGAGATAATCAGTATGCCTCTAGTTGAATGGAGACAAATCAGCTAGGTGGTGGTGCTGGAGGAGGGCCCTACGGTACTATGGAGAATTGTCAATTACGGGGTATAGGGGATGAGTTCGTGGAGAAGGCGTATGGGAACAGAGAGGGTATTTCTGGTATCTCTAGAACAGTAATAACAATTTCCCAGGTCTGTAACAATTCAAAAGTCAGTACTGGCCACAATATAAAATTCAAGTAAAGAAATTGCATATTAATTAAATTCCAAATGGTATCTGTCCATAACATTAGGCCAATTTCCTGTCTAGCCTCATCAGTCATGTCTGTGTCTTATGCATGTTGTAAGCCAGGTTTCCTAGAAGCAGAGTCTGAGAAGGCAATTCTTGGGAGAATGAGAGAGTGCTCTCAGGTGTGGGAGTGAGGGAAGGCAGGATAAGACAAGGAAAGAAAGCTAGGCAAGGGAGCAATCCAGATTCGAGAGTAAATTCAACTGGGTCCATCAATTATGACACAGAGTTATCCCATATTAGTCAAGGAGATCAGACTTTAATACATCATGGAAGTTGGCCATTGGTTGCTGACTGCCCCTACATGCTACAGAAGGGGGACATGTGACCACCCAGAGGACAATCCACAAGAGAAAGGGCACCTGTGAGCCATTAACTGCCAAACTCAGCAGCTGGGGGAGAGACACCAACAGCCTCCACCCTAACGCAGCATTCCAGGCTCACAGGACTTTCCAACCATGGCTAGGGCTGCACAAAATGAAATGCAAGGTGGAGTTAGATTATTTCAATGCCTCATCCTCGCCTTTCTGCACATAATTCCCTGGTCATTTGCTTCTGCAGCTCACCCTCAGGGCTGGTTTCTGCCTTGGTTCCTCCCATCAAAGCATTTACGGCCACAGATTCAATTCCCTTGGAAGCTAAGGCATCAATCTGATAATTTAATGAACTAATTCAAATTCTTATGTTCTTGGGTGAAGATTAGAGGTACATTGCCAAGGAATATGTTGTTCTGGTTACTATGGCTGAGTAACAAATTACCCCAACACTTAGTGGTTTAAAACAACAAAGATCATTTACTCTCTCTCAAGATCTCTGTTTAGATACCTCTGTTTAGGAGTGTAGACAGCAGACAGGAATATGGCTTCTCTCTGGTCCATGCTATTTTGGAGGAGTTGGCTAGAAACCTCAAAGGCTGGGGTCTGGAATCATCTGAAAGCTCATTTACTCATTCAGACATCTGGAGGTCGGTGCTGGCTGTTGACAGGAGGCCCACCTGAGGCTGCTGGCCAGACACCAAACATGGCCCTCTTCACGTGGACTGGGTCCCTCACATGATGCTTGGGCTCCAGATAAAAGTTGGGAGAGAGAAGGAAAAGGGGTTGGGGAGAGAGGTGGAAGTTGTATTATCTTTTATGACCAAAACTTGAAAGCCACACAGTGCTTCCTCTGCTACACTTTATTGGTTGACACAGTTACAAAGGGCTGCCTGGATTCAAGGGGAGGGAGTGTTCAGAGTTCCACTCGCAGTGGAGGCATGTCAACACCACATTTTTTTTTTTTTTTTAATTTATTTATTTATTTATTTTTTTTGTGAGGAGATCAGCCCTGAGCTAACATCCGCCAATCCTCCTCTTTTTTCGCTGAGGAAGATGGCCCTGGGCTAACGTCGGTGCCTATCTTCCTCCACTTTATATGGGACGCCGCCACAGCATGGCTTACCAAGCAGTGCGTCGGTGCGCGCCCGGGATCCGAACCAGCGAACCCCGGGCCGCCGCAGCGGAGCGCGCGCACTTAACCGCTTGCGCCACCGGGCCGGCCCCTCAACACCACATTTTAAGAAGAACACGTGGAACAGGAAATATATTGGTGCAGTCACTTTAGGAAAAAGTAATCTGTTACTTGTGTGCGTTGATTCATGCAATAAAAATTGAAGGGCACTTCCATATAAAAGACTTGGTTCTAAACATATTTTTACTATGGTTATCTAAAATCAGTATCCCCACCCATGCTTAATAATAATGGTGGCCATCTATGCTTTCCCCTGTAGTGGTATTCGCTGAAGGAAGGAAGGACAGACAAGGAGAAAAAGAAGGTAAAAGAAAAGGAAAAGGTAAAACTGAAATTCATTAAGCTCCAAAGATGTGTGTTGTTTACATCTTTGTCATGTATTTTTCACAACCAGCTCTAAAAGTCAGAGTTTCTTTTTCTTCCCACTAGGATACATTTACCTAGAAAATTTTAATAAGTTTATGGCTCTAAGTTCTATGCCAGTGGATCTCAGATGAATTTCTGAGGCTCAGGCCACTCTTGCAGCCTCCAGCCCCAATACCCAGACAGGAATTTACATTTTCTCTTGAGTGTCTTATATGTATCCCAGACTTAACACGTCTGCACTTAACTCTTGATCTTTCCTACAAATCTTGTCCTCCAGCATTCCTCCTCTTCATAAACAATCATTTTATCAGCAACAACCTTGCAGTGCCTGAGATGCCATTTCGTCCTTCCCTCAGCCAATCAGCCACCAAGCCCTGAGTCCCCACTTCCTAAGTGTTTCTCAACTCAGTTGACATCTGACTGTTCAATATGCAGTCCAAGCCAGGACCAGCTCTTGCCCCAAGAACTACTGTGGCCTCCTTATTGATGGCAATGAGTTTACCGGTATCCTCCCCCATCACCTTCATTCTTACCCTAGCCTCCAAGCCTCCTGTGATCTGGGGAATGCCGACTTCCTGCCTCATTCCACACCAGCCGCCCCTCTCTGTTCACTCCAGACACACTAGCCTCCTATTTCTTCACTGTGTCAAGTTCCTTCTCACCCCAGAGCCAGTGCACAGGCTGTTCCCACTACCTAGAGAGCTCTTCCAGGCTTTTACCTTCTATCCTATAGTCCTCAGCACAGAGGGATCTCTCTTATCCCCACTCTCTCCCTCATCCTTAGATCTTTCACATCACACTGGAAATCTTATGGTGATTTTTCAATCCTTCCTTCAATATTCCCCCACGCCCCTGCCACAAAACCAGTGATTTATTTATTTATTTATTTATTTATTTATTTATTTATTTATTTTTTAAACCAGTGATTTTTAAACTATAGGCTTAGGACCTATTAGGGAGGGATTCAACGAAATCAGTTTAGTGAATGGTGACAGATACCTTTAATAAAATTAGAATCCAGTGGAAGAGAATATAAAATGTAAGAGTGCATCACACTTAGTAAAAATGAGTATTGTTTTGTAAAACATTAACCCCAGTTCTATATGTGTGTGTGTGTGTGAGTGTGTGTGTGTGTGCGCGCGCATGCATGTATGCTGAGTCGTGATATAAAAGGTATTTCTGATTCTGGGTTGGAGAACAAATAAATTTGAAAGCCACTCTAAATTGTAGACTTCATCTTTTATTGGATGTGTAACTTTGGGCACATTCTTTGACTCTGCCACAATACTTTCCTTATAGAATAATTGTGAGGACCAAATGAGTTAATATTTGTAAGTGCTTGGAAGAATGCCTGTGCCGTTGGAAGCCCTGTATTGGTGTTAAACAGCACTATATTTATTTACTTATACCTATATATTTGCATTCACTACTCGATCCTCTGTGCCTGTCATAGTATCTGGCACGCCCTAGCTCTCAATAATTGGTTTATTTATTTATTTATTTATTTATTTTAATTTTTTGTTTATTGCAGTAACATTGGTTTATAACATTGTATAAATTTCAGGTGTACATCATTATACTTCTATTTCTGCATAGATTACATCATGTTCACCACCCAAATACTAATTACAGCCCATCACCACACACATGTGCCGAATTATTCCTTTTGCCCTCCTACCTCCCCCCTTCCCCTCTGGTAACCACCAATCCAATCTCTGTCTCTATGTGTTTGTTTATTGTTGTTATTATCTACTACTTAATGAAGGAAATCATACACTATTTGACCTTCTCCCTCTGACTTATTTCACTTTCCATAATACCCTCAGTGTCCATCCATGTTGTCACATATGGCTGGATTTCATCGTTTCTTATGGCTGAGGAGTATTCCATTGTGCATATATACCACATCTTCTTTATCCATTCATCCCTTGATGGGCACTTAGGTTGCTTCCAAATAGTTGTTGGTTGAATAAACAGCAAGGACCCCGTAACATAAGCCATCTCATGCATACTTACAGGTGAGGGAAGGAGGCTTGTGGGGATTCAGCCCATCTTTGTTAGTAAGCGGCAGAGGAATTTTCGGAGGTGTTCTTCTGACTGTAAATCTCTCACTCCTACTGCTTCACCACACTGCGTCTTCCTGAAGGCCAACTGGGGCCAGGGTAGGTTTTATTTATGGGTTTGGCAATCTCTAAACATTACATAAGTAAGTAAGGGGAGCCTAAGGCCATGAATGGGAATGCCTCCACTCATGAATGAAATCAAGGAACGCTCAAGCATGCTCTCCGTCCTTTTTTGGAGGAATGCTTCTTTTGAGGCCAAATCATTGGCAGCCGTACAAGCAGAACGATGTGCCTGATCCAGGTACAACTGAGTTGTTGATTTTATTCCAAAATCTCCCTCAACCAAACCAAAGAGGGATGGAAGTGAGGATGGCATGAACTATTAGCGTTGTTGAGAACCAGACACTCTATTCAGAAGGACACATTAAATTTCTACTCCTCCAAAGACAAGAGTACTATTCTGAGTCCATTATCATTCAAAATAGGTCAATGGTTTATTTCCTGTTTTGACTGTGGCTGACCCAGGAATGATCACTCACACGCAATATCCAGCTTTGCTCCCAGGCCAGCTCATAGGAAAGTAGATACTAGAACATGCCACTCGTTTTGCTTCCTTTTCGCTTAAAGGAACAGCTGGTAGAAGGTGCATGAAAGCAGATTGAAAGTTAATTAAAGGATGCTGAGTTAGCCAGTGAAAGTTGTAACCTATAGAATGGGCTGCCTACCACGCAGAGTGGTGAATGTCCATCACCGAAGGTGTCCACCTGAAGACCAGATGACCATTTCCATCTGTAAGGGCCATGTCAGGGGGTTCCACAGAGACTGGGATTCTGATGTCCCTCTCCTCCTCCACTTCTCAGTACTGCAATAATTCCATTGTCCTCATCCTGAGACAGGCCATCACCTTGCAGGTTTAAGTTTACAAGAAGAGCCTTCAGGAGGTTGTCTCTCCCTCTACTCAGTACTGTGTCTTTAATTTGATACATCAGATGTGTCCCTGCATTTTATCTATGTCTTGGGTCCAGAGTTCTAGGCTTTCTTACTCATGATTATATGAGAATGTGCTGTCCCTCTTAGTTCTAGCGAAAAAAATGGCTACGTAGTTTGAAAAATATCAGCCTTTCAAGGTACATGGAAATATGAGCTTGCAATATTCTTATATACCAGAGCGACCTCTACCATTTTTGTGTGGGAATAATTATTATAACATAGCTTTTTCTTTTTAGAATAAAGTTGAAGTTGGATTGCATAAAAGGTTAAGAGCATTTTTAAAGCTTCTTTGATGTATGAAGAATATGACTTTGAACATGTGAGTCTGGAAAAAGGATATAATTTTGGGCAGGAGGGTGACTCCAAATGAAAAGGTAGAGTTGTCATTTTACGTAGGAGTGGAATTTCCTTCACAGAACCCACGTGTATGCTAGCAGGTTTACTTTTTTCAAGTTTTCTCTGTGTTAAAAAAACAAGTTTAAGTTTCTTTAGAAAGAACTATGCCTTTATTTCACTAAATACAGATACATTCTTTAGGTAGATTCCATAATAGTCATCCAATAAATGTGTGTTGAATAAATGAATCCACAACAAGAATATCTATGTCTATTGTTTTTAAATTTTGTAGAATGGGAAAGATGGATGGATAACTGATATGAATCGACAATGGTCCTTAAAATAGTCAAACTATTTTAAAATCCATGAATCAAATTAAATATCATTTAGTTCTTTCTTTCCAAATAGAATTGTCAGAGAAGAGAATGAAGGAAGGAAAAATAAAACTGTTTTTTTCTGAGTGCGAACATTTTAAAGAGAAGAAATATTCAAACTTTGTGTTTTATCTACTCAGAGTTACACTAAAATATTATTTTGAATTGAATTAAAAATTCGTCAGTTATGCATCTTTTCTATTGAGTAGGGCATATATTCTAGATGACGGGATATGTGAACATGAACTATCCGTTAAATAAATGAATAGAGAAATTGATGATTCTGCGTACCTAAAGAGGGAGAAATCCTTGTTCCTGTCCAATTTGATGTGGCAGCCCTCCTCAAAATAGACATATCAATTGGTTTCTGGGCAAGTTAAATTTTAGAACGTGCTAAAGAATTGTCAAACTATGCTTAAAACCACATGAATATTTGTTAATGTGGGTTATATCTATTAACTTTTGCCACATAAGAAATGAAAACTGAGGAATTTATAAAATATGTACTTATTTAAACTTAACAATAAATTCATTGCCTATGTGTATAAATAACATATTTTATGGAAAATGTATTTTCCCAAACCAAAAACTAATTAGTGAGATGAGTGGCATTGTTTTACATTTTTGCAAACCTGTTCACTGTCCGGTTTGATGTAAGACAACTGGACTCTCATCTGCTTCCACATTAAATCTGTTACGATACATGATTTTGGTTGAAATACATAAAGAAAATCTGGCCTAATATAGATATGCAGCTGGAAAAAGGAGGGATATTTTAATAGCCTTCTCTGATAATTGTGTGTAGTCTTCTTTGTTACTGCGCCAAAACCCAAGAAGTAGTAACTCCTTGAAAGTTGATTACAACGTGATCTGAAACCACAAAAATGGATTACTGTGCTCGGCACACTCATGAGAGAATGAGAATGAGAAGGCAAATAAAAATTCTGGATTTTTTTCCAGCATTATTGAGGTATAACTGACATGTAATGTTGTGTAAGTTTAAGGTGTACAATGTGATGATGTGATAAATGTATATACTGAGAAATGATTACCACAATAAGGTTAGTTAACACATCACCTCACACAGTTACAATTTTTTTGCCTGTGGTGAGAATGTTTAAGATCTACTTTCTTAGTAACTTCCAAATATAATATATAGTATTGTTATAGTCACCATGCTGTGCATTACATCCCCAGAACTTATTCATCTTATAACTGAAAGTTTGTACCTTCTGACGACCTTTACCCATTTTCCCTCCCCCATCCCCAAAACACCCTGCCCCTGACAACCAACAATTTACTCTCCGTTTCTATGAATTCATTTTTTTTGGATTACACATATAAGTGAGATCATACAGTATTTGTCTTTCTAGAAAAACTATGGCCCTAGAGGGGCCCCCTCTGTGCATTGCAGAGTCAGCCTAGGGGAGGGGTGATGTGGTCAGAGTGTACCTGCTCCTCTTGTCCTTCTCCTGTGGTCCTTCTCCGTCTCTGTGTCCAGGGGATTCTTCAGCCTCTCCCTCCAGGTTCTGGAATTCTCTCAATGGTGTCTTACCTATAAATAGATGCTAGTTGGTCCTCTTGTGAGGAGGCTGAAGTTGGAATGACCTATGTTACCATCTTGATGATGTCACCCTCTGATTTTGGATTATTAAGAAATATTTTGACCTTGCAGACCTCCCAGAAGGCTTTTGGGGGCTCCAGTTTTCTCCATGCCACACTTGGAGAACTGTTGTTTTAACCCACCATTTTGGTATAATTCCTTGGAAGGTATGTCTAGAAATGAGGAATTTTTAACACACATAGGTTAAGGATCCCAGAAGGCTTTTTTTGGAGATAAGAACAAATATCAAACTTGATACCAAAATTGAAATGGAAAGGTAAAGAACTCACAATAACCAAGGCCATCTTGAAAAAGAACAAATTTGGAGACATTTACTCTTCACTTTAAAACTTACTATAAAGCTATCCTATAATCAAGACAGTGTGATTCAGGCCTAAGGATATAATCAAGACAGTGTGATTCAAATCTATGAAACTGAATAGAGCCCATAAATAGATCTGCATATATGCAGCAAAATTAATTTTGACAAATGTGCCAATGTAATTCAACAGGGAAAGGAAAGTCTTTTTAACAAATAATGCTGGAACAACTGGTTATCCGTGTGCCAAAAATTGAACCTTGATCTATACCTAACATGAAAATTGACAGACACTGTTACCAAGCAAGTGCTTGCCACTTGATGCGTACAGGACCTGACATTGAGGCACACCAGCTTTTGAGGGAAGAAAGGCTTTATTGTGAGATCAACTGACATGGAGAAAGGAGGCCAAGCTCTCAAATCTGTCTCACCCGTCTGAGGTATGGGGTAAGGTTTAAGGGATCAGGGAGGGCCAGCTGGTATGGGAAGGCACTAGTGGGATGAGTCTCAACTGACAGATCAAAATTTTCTCTTGTGCTCATACTCCTGGCTGGCTCGCAGCTCCTGAAAAATGGCTGCAGCATCCTGTTAAGATGGGGTCAGTTATGAGAGGTTACTGGGAAAAACACAGTAAACAAGGGTAAAGTTGTCATGCAGATTTAAGTCATTGCTTTCTCCGTTGATAAGAGTTTCTAGAGATTTAGAGTCATCCTCCTCTTCCTGGCACAGAGAGGGAGACACCCTTACAAATGGAAATTTCTTTAATAAATGTGAATTTCTCTTACAAAAGAGTAACTTCTACTAGGTTTTCAGAGCTTTTCCTGCATCTACTGTTTTTTAATAATCATCAGCTCAAAATAGCCCTTATACCAAACAGGCATATTTTGGGGTAGCAAATTCTGTTCCCGGTCCTGTGCTTATGACATTGAGAGATTCCAGGCAAAATTTAAAAGCTAAAATTATAAAGCTTCTACAAAAAAAAAAAAAAGTAGGAGAATATCTTTGTGACCTGTGTAGTCAAATATTTCTTAGAGAGATTGCAAAAGCACTAACCTGAACAACAACAAAAAAAAAAGGTAAACGACTTCATCAGAATAAAAATTTCTACTCTTCAGAAGACTTTGTTAAAAAATAAACAGGCAAATCATAGTCTACAATCTACATATTTGACAAAGACTCAAATCCAAATTATATAAAGAACTTTCACATATGGAAAGCAAAAGTCAAGCAATCCAATTAGAAATTGTCAAAAAACTTGGATAGATACTTCACAAATGAGGATATGAGAATGGCCAAAACAAGATATGAAAAGATGTTGTCACTGCACAAAAAGGGGGTTCTCTGCCCAATGTGCATAAAAAGCCAATTATTATGCCATTGGCTTTTGAGAGAAGAAAAGGCTTTATTGCAAGGTCAACCAGCAAGGAGACAGGAGGCAAAGCTCTCAGATTTGTCCCCCTGATCCAGGGTTTGGGGCCAAATTTGTGAGGTTAGGGGGCATAGGCTGGTATGCAGAAGCACTGTTGAGCTGGGTTTTGATTGGAGGCCCTGTAACATTTATGGTAAGATGTGGAAGGGGCTTTAACACTGCATCTTCCTAGACAACAGACTCGTCACTTCTGATGACTGTCCCACTTTCAAGTTCCAGTTGTGTCCTACTCCTTTTATTCCATGGTAGGGAGGAAATCTTTGGTTTTGGGTGTTATTTCAGGTCAAGATTTTCTCCTCTGCATGTGTTCTGGCCACTTGACTTGCATCATTTTTGGCTTGCCCCTGAAAAACAGCTTTAACCTTCTGCTGAGAGGATGGGCTCAGTTTGAACTGGTCCTAGAGGGCCCCAGGTTACAATGTCAGTTATCAGGGAAATGCAAACTAGAACTAGAAAGAGACACCACTATACAGCCACTAGAGTGGTTTAAACTTAAATGACTCCCAATAACAAATGCTACAGAGGATGCAGGGTGACCGGATATCTCATGTTTGCTGGTAGGAATGTAAAAGAGTACAACCAATGTGGAAAATTTTTGGTAGTTTCTTATAAAAATTAAATGTACACCTACCTTGTGATCCAGCAATTTCACTCTAAGGTATTTTTCCAGCAGAAATGAAAATATATGCCCACACAAATATTTGTACAATAGTGTTTACTGCAGATTTATTCATAATAGCAAGAATTTTAAACAATTCAAATGTCTATCAACAGGAGAATGAATAAAAAATGTGGTATATTCAAACAATGGAATATTACTCAGCAGTAGAAAGAAATGAACAATTGGTAGACACAGGTGGATGAATATCAAAAATATCATGTTGAGTGAAGGAAGCCAGACATGGATATGTATTCTATGTTCCTATTTTATGAAGTTCAAGAACTATTTCGGGGGAATATAACTCAGCACGGTAGCTGCTCTGTGTGTGGGGAGGGAAATATATTATTAAGAGACAGGAAGGAGCTTTCCAGGATGAAGGCAATGCTCTATGTCTTGATGGATGTTGGTTCCATGGGTATATACATTTTTAAAAACTTATCACAGAGCGCACTTAAGATCTGCACATTTTACTATATGTAATTATACCTCAATAAAAATATAAAAATGCATACCATAATTATCACAACTGTTATGAAGATTTTCTTGGTTTATTAAGTGAGGCATTCAATCAAATACGCATTTTGATTGCATTATGAATGTGAAACATGCTGATTACTAATTCATATTCATTTGGAAACCTAGAGGCAGAAGCAAAAACTACTGTGTGTGACAGGAAGATGGACTTACCCATCCTTTAGCGTTTTCAGTTTTCAATCTCTTGTCTATTAACATGGTAATTGCCTTTAATGACTTTGTTCTCCTCAGTGTAATCAGACAGGAAACTTTAGATGGAAAATGCATAAATTATTCTAACTCCTGCCAGGAAAAGAATCCAAGACTTTAATCAACTTCTGTGCACTTTATTCTTCATGTTAGGAAGTTTTCTTTACATTCATGCTTAATTTACAGGCCCTTCATCTGGAAGGAGCAGTCCTTTAGTACTCTCATCAAGAGAAGAATTTCCCCAATGCAAGTGACAGATGGCATTCCTGTGCAAAGAGGGTCTTCCATGCTACAGAAGGTTGTGCAAACTCATTTGGATCTCTCTGCTGTTTTTATATATCATCTCATGAAAATATCAACACCATTGATGGCACTAACTTCATATAATTCTTTTCAGTTTCTGAAACATAAAGCACTCAAAGAAAACATCTGGGAGGAAGATAGGAGAGGCGCCATTGCCCCCATTCTACAAAGAAGACAATTGAAGTTCATGACACTTAAACTCATTCAGCATTACGTTAATGAATTTTGGTCATGCTTTATGTCTCTTGTAAACACAACTAAAATTTGCCTTTTTTCCTGAAGCCTTTCTAAATGGATCTTCCCTTACTTCTTGCAAAACCTACACAGTCCACATTGTCAGTACTTGAGGCAGCAAGGAGCCCCTGCATTTAAATCCTTCATCTAACACAGTAAGCCTGGCCAGGAAGCAAGTGGGAGAGCTAGCTGGAATCCACTCAAGAGCCAAGGAGGATATTAACAATGCATGATTTTGATGGGTCCTGCTTAAAGTCCAGTCCACATGCTATGCCGTAGTGAAGTAGGGATAAAGCAAACATCCTTCATTCTCATTTTGAAACAGGCCACCTCTTCTACTGGTGTGCAATTCAGCACTTATTGAGTCAAGGAAACACTGAACAGAAGATGTTTTGTTTGATTCTGAACTGCATCGTTCTAAATGTTGATTGCAAAGACATCTCCTATGCAGAGCAACTTCAGTGTCCAAATATTTCCAGAAGAACCCAGTGCACATCTACATTATAGGACAAAAAGCAAGTCATCAGCTGGTAAAAATTGTGATGCAAAGAACTGTCACCAGTTTAGAATAGAAGTTTGTGTCTTGGAAAGGGTTTGGGGTCAGGAATGAGGAGCCAGGTGTGAAGGCTAAAGCTGGAACAGCCCCAGATCAATAACCTGGACATGTAACAGCTCCAAATCTCAGCTTCCTCATCTGTAAGGTGAGGATAAAGATACCCTGTTTTATCTATAACTCGGGAGAACCTTTCAGTGAATTGGAAAATAAACAGAAAACAGTGTTTGAAGCACAAGTTGTGGTTGCCATGGCTATTTGCCACGGTTTCTCAGCCTCTCTTTGAGGTTGGTTGTAGGTAGGTCTGGATTTCTTTTGGACTCATCACTTGGCTTACTTTCATCCTCTTAAGTACCAGAGCCTTCTCATCATGAATTTGCTTAGAGAGCTATTGCTGATTCATTTTGAATGCCCATTTGTATGTACTAATGCCCGTTCTGGCAGGAAAGGTGTGTGTGTTTGTGTTTGATAATTGGAAAAGAGAAAATATATATCCTTTCCTTCCTATAGAGGATTCTTAGTCACAAGTAAAACCTGAAAAGGAGATGTCTTGGTCCACAGAGCTGGAGTCTAAGGGTCTGCCAGGACAGAACAGCGGGGCTCAGAGGATGTCATCAGGATCATCCCAGTCTTACTCTCTTGTCAACTCTTCTTTCTTTGGCATTGGCTTCATTTTCAGAAGAACTCAGGCTTTTCTCTAACGGTCTCAGGATGGCGACTCCCTGCTCCAGGATTACAATCTATCTGCCTTAGTCAGTTCCGGCTGCTGTAACAAAGTCCCATGGACTGCGTGACTTATAAACGACAGAAATTTCTTTCTCACAGCTCTGGGGGCTGGAAGTCTGAGATCAGGGTGCCAGCCCAGTAGGATGAGGGCCCTCTTCTGGGTTGCAGACTTCTCCTTGTATCCTAACATGGTGGAAAGGGCCAGGGAGCCCTCTGGAGCCTGTTTATAAGGACACAAATCCCATTCATGCGGGCTCCTCCTTCATGATCTAATCACATCCCAAAGGCCCCGCCTCTAAGTACCATTACATTGGGGTTAGGGTTTCAACACATGAATTTTGGGGAGACACAAACATTCAGTCCATTGCAGTATTTTATTATCCCACAACAGAGAAAAGGTCTCTTTCTTGATGGCACACATAAAAGTGTGGCAGTTAAGTCTCGTTGGCTTGGATGGTCTGATGGCTACACCTTACACCAAGCATGGGGACCAGGGCCAGTGCAGGGCTCTAGTTGTCTCAGATCTGGGTCACATGGACAGTAAGAGGAGCCTGAGTAGGTCTCAACAAAAAGTAGGGTGCTATCCACAGAAGAATTCTGAGCATGTAAGATTAACACAGGTCTGCTTCTTTGAGGTCCAAAGCTCACTTCTGTCATCTTAATGTGTAGACTACCAGGCTGATGTTGATGTCCACTGTGGCCCTGTGAGTGTTCCATCTGAAGTAACATTAGGATGTGGATATCTTTGAGAAATTATTTTTCTACCTATCACAATTGGCTTCAGGTTCTTGGAGTCCATGTATACACCTACTTTTCCATGAAAATTTCCTAGCGTCACCTATATTATTATTATTTTTTCTTAAAGTCTATCTTCCAATTTTCGTATCATTTTTAGACCTTTGAAAACCCATACTTAACTCTCTTTCTCAATTCTGACTCAGGTCAGGTCTCTCATATTGCCAGCAAATTTTACCAAGTATAAATGAAAATAGAGTTTATTAAATTTGTTTAAACTTGCATTCCTTTAGCCTAGGATGCATAATAATTTGATAAGATAGAGGCTGACCACAGAAGCTAGGAGTTGTAAAGTAATTTAATACATTTTTCCCCTTCAAGCCAAACTATTAATTCAAGTTCACAGGAAGGATTTAGTTTAATTATAAGTTGCTAGGAAGAAATAAGAATGTTGAACTGGAAGACGTATAAGAGTCCCTAAACCAATGAATGTGGTATTTGTTAATATCTTTATTTTTAGTAGAATTCTTTAGTTGCCAAAAATAACGTGGTTATGGATTTGCGTGATTTATTAGACATTGACTTTATTCTTTACTTTGAAATGTTAGGCTCAAGTTTTTTCATGTTTACTTGTATTTCCCAATAACTAATGTGTCACATCTACCAAATGATGCTTCCTCTCATGCCTTTATTTTTCTTTTGCTCTTAGATGTTTTTCCGGGAATCCCTTTCAGGTAATGCTATTGGATTTGATGCTTAGCCTTGATTTCTTCCTTAGTACAATGCCTTTTCAACATTTACAAATAAAATAAGAGTGACATGTTTGCATTATAAAATAAAACCTACTCACCCCTGTTGAGGTAAAAGATACACATTACTGTTTTCTCTTTATTTCAAGTGCGTTAGAAAATGTCAATGTTGAAATATCCATAGATGCCAAAGTCACAAGAGCTTAGGAGGAGAAGAGAAAGACAGAGTGGACACCACAGCCCTAGAGTATAAGCTAGGTCCTCTGCATGCATTGCTCACTGTACAAAAGCAGGGAGGCTCATTGCTTGCATCTTGTGTTATATGGCAAATGCTATGAGGCAGAAGAGCAGAACAGGCCCAGAATAACTTAACTAATGAATTGATAATTTGTTTGAGTCTCCATTGAGTGAATAACTGTCTTTTTTAAATGAATATTTTTTTAAAGCCATTTTTTTTTTTTTTTTTTTTTAGCTGGGAAAGATTTGCTCTGAGCTAACATCTGTTGCCAATCTTCCTCTCTTTTTTTTTTTCCTCTCTCCAAAGCCCCAGTAGATAGTTGTGTATAGTTGTCAGTCCTTCTAGTTTGTCTTGTGAGTTGCCGCCACACCATGGCTACTGACAGGTGAATGGTGTGGCTCCTAGCCTGGGAACGAATCCCGGGCCACCCAAGTGGAGTGCACTGAACTTTAACCGCTAGGCTGTCAGGGCTGGCTCAAAATATGTCTTCCTGTAGTAATAACCCTACTTAAAGCATGATATTGAAATTGCAACACCTCCTACAGTGTTGTCCTTCTACTTGTCAATTTTTAAGTGATTTTATCTTATTTAGGGTATTTTCATTAACTGAATGTTAAGGCAACTTTGCCACCAATATGGAAAATATTAAAAGAGAAATAAATACACTCAACCACTGTCACTTCTTTTATTATAAATTCCTCCCAAACTGCTTAGTTAATATGATCTACAAGCACAAAAGCAATGCGTTAAAAATTGCCTCAGCTCAAAGCAGGTATAAGGCAATAGCAAGGATTATGTAGGGTTCTACAAATTGTGTGATGTGAGGAGGAATTTGAGGAGGAAGTGTGAAGATTTGCTCTTTTTTTTTAGAGACAAAGCACCCAACAGATGCTTTGAGATTTTAAAAACCCTTTTCACTTGCACAGGGAACAGAGTTTCTGCAGAAAGGTTGAATTTATAGAGCAGTATTCTAATGTGGGCAACTTTGTGGCCAGACGCAGGTGGTTCTGCAGGGCACAAAGGTTTGTACAAGGGACGTAAAATTCTTACTCTAATGTGGATACAGTCTAGGATGCAATAAAATGCAGGCACATGTTTACTATGATGAAAATAGCTTAAGAAGCAATAGTTAGTCTGGAGTGGCTCAAATATTTCTTTAATGCAACATTGTAATGGACCAACAGTTGGAACAGGCATTCTTAATCCTTCAAATATGATGGTGACTGCCCGACCCTCTACCCACAGGTCTCCCTTCTCGCACTGGTGGCTGGCATGGTAGACGGACCTCAGCCTCTCTCATTCAGCAGCATTTAACAATTCCTCCAGCATTCCCCACTCTTCCTCAGATTCCCAAGCATGACCTTTCAAAGAGCTGGTCACTCCTAGGCAAAGAATTTCAGTCCTCAGAACTCTCTTGGCTTCAGTGGAGATGGCATGGATAACTTCTTATTCTTGAGAATAATTCCTACATCTATAATGCAATGTAGTCATAGATACAGTTTATATTTCCCCATGAGTATTGAGAAATTTGTTCAAATTTTGGAGGATGGACTGTACACTAACAACGTTTTAGTATACTGCTGAGAACAAAGACTAAAAGCCTTAACACTTATGTCTGAGTCTAAGAACATCTAATAAGTTGCACATATTCATCACGTTAACTTATTTCCTATTTCTTATAAGGTTGAATGAACTCCTGTCTTATATTCCTGATGAAATTTATACAGAAGAAAAAGCCAACATAAAAAATTTCATATATGAAATTAATGATACCAACATATGCAACAAAATATCACAGAGGTTGTCTAGATATCTTTCCTAGAGTAATGCAAGGGCTTTATTCCATTATTTCTCATTAAAAAAGAAACAGATGACATAATGCATGCGCTGAACAATGTCTTATTTGAGCAGTGGAATTCTGAGTAATTTTCAACAGGCTGTGCTCGTATTCTTTGGCAAGCCGCTCAGGGTCACTACTGTGGGTGGAATCTCCATTAGACATGTTTAGCAATATCTTTTCACTTGCAAACTATTTTCTCTTTCCTTTCCTTTCTGTTTCCCTTTTTTTTTAGGTTTGTTTTTTTTTTTTTGGTATTAATATCAACATACCCTTAATTCTAAATTATACAATGTGGCAATGATAATTATATAGTTGACTACTTTGCTAGGGAACAAATATACCTCCAGGAGTTCTGGAGATCATTCTCATAATCTGCCTCAGGATAATGTAAATTAAGAAATGAGTCTTTGACGGTGACTCTTGACTCATGCTCAAGGGCTTTAGAATTTGCATCTACAGTAACCACTATCTTCATCTGAAGATTTGAGGGAGAAGCACACACAGAGCGTGTAGAGCTTACTGCCTTTATTATACTGCTCTCCTGCTAAAAGGCTTTCCTGTTTGCTTTTTGGCTCAAAGATAAAATTCTCCAGTCCTGACATCCAGGCTATCATTAAACACATCTGACAACCAGCCAGTCTCTCCTTTACAACTTCCCTTGATCCACTTTTAGTTCTAATCAAACTGGTCTCTTATTCCATTAGGCGTCCTTCAAATCCTCAAACCCCAGCCTTGGCTGCTCTCCCACCTCCAACAACCATTTTGGACAGCCGTCAACTGCTCTCCCTCTGCCAATTCACATCCTGCAGGTGCTTTTAAAGCCAGGCTAAACATTCCAATCTGATAAGGAGGCTTGTTAAATTAACCCTGTTTCAGAATCACCCTTCTCTTCCTCTGAACTCTTTCAACTCCACGCACACACTACAGGCCACACTTGCTCTTCTTCGTCTTTGTGTTGGCCTCTTAACTTGTATCTGGCTTTTTTTTGTATGTGTATTTGTTTCTCCAAGGGAGGATAATCTCATCTGTTTCTTCTGAATCTCTCATAGCATCTTGTGTGACTCTTTGGTACACTAGGAATTCATAGTATTCTCATTGAATGGATTTTCATTATACAATGAAAAATACTGTCCGGTGAATGACATTTTTTTAATCTTTTACAACTCCACAAATACAACTTTCTACTGAATTTTCAGTACTAATCTGAAAATGAGCAAAATAATAAAGATGATTTATAAAAAGTAGTTTCTGGGATACCACCTAGTATTAGATTCTGGATACGTTCCTCCGCCTTACACCACCTGTACTCAGTGGGGAGAACCAATGTATAGAAAGTAATGCAAAATCCTTATCCAGATATGGCTACTCAGCGGCATTGATGAAAAGAAATGTATGCATTGAATAGAAACGTTTAACTGTCATGGGGACAAAGAGGACTTTTCATGGTAAGTCTCTGTTATCTTAATCATTATTTTGATCCAAACATCTACATATTGATAGAGAGTTCAAATCAAAGGGGATTTTACTGGATAAAAAATTTATGAAAATTAAAATAACATTTAATTTGTATTTTTAGACTTTACGAACCTGCTTGAGAAAATCTTATAATAATTAGTTTAAAGACAGTTTCATAGAACCATGCTTCTTAACTATCCGTAGACAAAGACCAAAACTTTCATTTCCTATTGATCATGGACTGAAGCTTTTGTAAAAGACAAAACCATGCTGACGGATGCCATAGTAATGTTAAATTTCTATAAAACCTTCTAAATGCTTACTCTCACTTTCTGTACTTATCTTGTGGGTGGATAACAAATGCTCCATGGGTGCCAACACTCTGTGGACCCCACTTTGAACAGCAATGTTGTTGGCTTCACTAAAACAAAAGAACTATGCCAGAAAAGGACCTGCTATGGCTTCTTACAAGAAGGAGAAAAGAAAACTTTAAAAAACTGTACCCAGTAAAAAGAAAGCTTTAGTAAAGAAATACTTAGAGATGAAGGTGGGATAGTTGGGAATCTGTAAAAGAAATGATTACTTGGCCATACTCAATGCAAAATGTTCTAGGCAGCAGATTCAGTTCACTCTGAACAATGTTACCAATGCAAAATGAAATGGGCCAAAAAGTCTAGAAAAGTCTGCTAACTTTTCTTATGAAAAGTTGTTTTGCAGGAGAACAGATAAATAGACAAGATGAACTTGACCGGTCAACAGGAGATGGAAGTCAAGTGTATGAGCGTGTAACTCTAAACATCCTTTGGCAACTACGGGAGGGTTTGGGCTCTGACTTTCTACAATCTTTTATTTTCTTCTCCATTTCTCAGGATACACCCTGTGGCAGTGACTGAGAGTGACAAGATGAGATGTTAACTAGGGGACAGAGATGAGCTGACATCACAGCAGGTCTTCCAGGGTGGCCAGCCTTGGAGGGTGGTCGGAGTCCAGGGTCTGATCCTCGGCTGTGCAGCTGCAGAAATCAATTTTGTGAGTGTACTTAGGGTTAGAGGTCTCCAACCACTCTGCAGCATTCAGAAGAGACTGATGTGTAGACCAGAAGGCCAGGTCATTAACTCAAGTAGGAACCAAAATGGCCAAAAAACTACCACTTTTATGTTAGTGAGTGGGCACATGTTCTCCCTGGTGGAGATGCTATAGGGGAAATTGATAGAAATTGGAAGATATTTCATGAGCGTGATATTAGAACATTAGGAAATGGAATGCTATTTGGATGTAATGTCCAGCATCATCAATAAATGAAAAGTGATGCATCAATCTCTCTTTCAAAATATACATATATTTTGTTTTTGCTCTTCAGGTTGTTTGCTCCGCTGGAAATGCCAGAGACATGCTCATAAGCTTCAAAGCTTCCCTCTCTCTTTGGAATCCCACACTAATAACTCCTTCTAAGAATTTGTTAATGACATTCAGCTGGTTATATTTGTCTTTCACATTTAGTTAAAAATTTACTAAGAATTTTGTTTTGACTTGAAAGACGTTCTGTCATTTAGGGGAATTGTGCAGCAAGATAATCTCTACACTGTAGGTATGGATTTCACTAATTCAGCTCTCAGGGGGTAATATTCTTCCCAAGTTCTTTGCAGCCTTCAAAAATTTTGGGATGATACACCAACGATTTTTTTTCCTTAAAGAAATGTGTACATCTGTAGGTAAGTGTGTACATCTAGGCCCTTATATCTTATGATCAAAAATATTCTTATGATTTTCAGCACAAAACATGAATCTTATTTCTCATTGCTCATAGTCAGTTTGCTATCAAGTTGTATAATTTAACTTGATTTTGAAAAAAAAAAGAGGAATTTCATTCCTCTGACATAAAATATGATTAATAGGTGCTCAGCTTAAGTTTCACATATGTATAATTATATAGTTAAGGAAACACTTACACCTCGACTGCTAACCATTAATATTAGGGCAGTAAAAAATAATAAAGAAATAGTAACAAAGGAAATATATAACATTGATGTTGAGTACAGGCAGAGTAAATTATATCTAATTTAGATTTTGCTACTCTAAGAATAATGTAGGAAAATGTATTTCTAACAATGGCAAATTATAAACCCTCAATTAACAACTTGCAATGTGATGAGTTTTTACTCTATTTAAGTAACTTATACTGCAGAGTTTTGTCCTTTTGTAATATATATATATACACACACACACAATGTATGTCTATATGTATATATCACTCACCTGAATATATGTGTGTTTACACGTATGTATGTAGGTATAAACATATAGAGAGGTATGTACGTGTGTATTTATTTTCCAAACTCATGTAGTAATTAGTATATATAAGAAACTAAAAATGTAGAGTATGCTTATTGAAAAGCCCAAAACAAAAAACAAAACCGAGTGGATTTTTTTAAGTCTTAAAACAATTTTAAAAATTCTTTTTTCATAGATCAGTGGAACAGAATACAGAAGCCAGAAATAGACAACACACAAGCATACTCAGCTGACTTTTGACTAATGTGCAAAAATAATTCAATGGAGGGGGAAGAAGGATGGACCTTTCAGCAAATTGTGCTGGAGAAATTGGACATCCACGAGCATCCATGGTATTAAACCTCACAGCTTACGTAAAAATTAACTCAGAATGAACCCTGGACTTGAATGTAAACCCTAAAACTGTAAAACTTTTAGAAAAAACGTAGGAGAAAAACTTCAGAATCTAGGCAGAGTTCATAAACTTGCTGCCAAAACACAATCTGTAAAAAGAAAAATTGCTAAATTAGACTTTATCAAAATTAAAAATTTACTGTCTGAGAAAGACCATAGGAAGAGGATGAAAAGACAAACTACAGACTCAGAGCAAATACTTGCAACCAACAAAGGACTAATATCTAGAATATATAAAGAATTCTCAAACTTAACAGCAAAAAAACCAAACAACCCAAATAGAAAATGAGTGAGACACTAACAGAGGTTCTGCCAAAGGGGATATACAGATGGCAAAAGAGTGCCTGGAAAGATGCTCAACATCTTTAGCCATCAGAGAAATGCAAATAAAAACCACGATGAGCTATCACTACAAACCTATTAGAATGGCTAAAATAAAAAATAGAGACAAAACCAAATGCTGACATGGATGGGGAAAAACTGGCTCACTCACATATTGCTAGTGAGATGTAACAGGGTGCAGCCATTCTGGAAAGCAGTTTTGCGCCTTTTTATAAAACTAAACATGGAAATATAATACAACCCAGTGATTGTACCTGAGGGCATTTATTCCAAAGATATGAAAACAAAAACTTGACACCAAAAACTATACACAAATGTTCATCATAGCTTTTTTCATAACAGCCCCAAACTGGAAAAAGCCGAGATGTCCTTCAATAGATAAATGTTAAGCAAGCTTCGGTACATCCATACCATGGACTACCACTCAGCAATAGAAGGGGACAAACTATTGATACATACAACAACTTGGATGAATCACCGTGGATTTATATTGAGTGAAAAAAGCCAATCAAAAAGGTTACATACTGTGTGATTCCATTTACATAACATTTTTTAAATAACAAAAATTTAGAAATGTAGCACATGCTGGTGGTTGCTAGGGCCTAGGATCTGGAAGGGTAGAGAAGGATAGGCAAGAAGGTGGGTGTGGCTTTCAAAGGGAAAGAAGAGGGATACAACACTCTTCTATCTAGATTGTAGTGGTGCAAATACATGTGATAAAATTGTACAGAACTTGGGAAATCTCAGTGATCAGTGGATGGTACTAATGTCAATATCCTGACTGTGATATTGCACTGTGTTTTCCAAGGTGTTACCATTGTGGGAAACTGGGTGAAGGGTATGCAGGATCTCTCCGTATTATTATTTACAAATGCTCTTTTTGTAATGCACAATTACCTCAATAAATATTTCAACTAAAAAAAAAAACAAAACCTCTTTTTTCATTGATTTCCTTGAGATGTGCCATTTTGGGTTGCCCTTCCATTGAGTAGAAGGAAATGGTTGCCCTTGGTGAAGGCTGGCCCTAACTGTTTGGTCAGTTTTTACAGAAGCTTTTACATGGGTCTCATATGGACTGCAACCTGCCCATATAACAAAGCCCAGCCTTGATGACATCATCTTCTCAAAGCTAACCATCCACGTGACGTATACACATGTTTTCACAGCTCTCTTTTTCTGCTGGATTCTTTTTTTTTTTTTTTAATTTTTTGTTTATTGCAGTAACATTGATTTATGACGTTGTAAAAATTTCAGGTGTACATCATTGTACTTCTATTTCTGCATAGATTACATTATGTTCACCACCAAAATACTAATTACAATCCATCACCACACACATGTGCCGAATTATCCGTTTCACCCTCCTCCCTCCCCCCTTCCCCTCTGGTAGCCACCAATCTAATCTCTGTCCCTATGTGTTTGTTTATCGTTGTTAAGTAGTAGATAATAACAATGATGAACAAACACATAGGGTCTGCTGGATTCTTAAAACAGATCCCGCGAAGAGCCTCCTCTGTCTCCCCTGAGGTCCTGCCCAGGGCACTGGATTCCTCACCAGGCCCCTGTTCTGGGTTGGATTGCCTACTAGTGCTTTCTCAATGTTAACACCAAGTTTCTTTAAAAAAGATTATGAAAGTTTGGATGTGTTTTTAAGAGTCCACGACGAGTGCCCAGGCCCATTAATTTCACCCAGAATCAAAGTACGCTTTAGTACTTTTATATCCACAACAAGTTCAAGGGGATTCTCCACACTTTCATGATTATAAATAGTAATAAAAAGAAATCCTTGTCTTTGATCCTACAAATATAGGCTCTGAAACTTATGGAAGAAATTTTCATGCGGTAATAAATATAACTGCAGAGTAAGCCTGCTCGGAATAAGGCAATTACTGTTGTAGTTACATAGTTCTTCCATTCTACAACCCTCAACATTCCTCTCTTTTCTCTTATCTCATGAAGAAAAATAAGAAATAATTTTCTCCTGAGTAATGTCCTATTCTTCCCATTTAAAAGCAGCAACATGACCGCCCACAGAGGTCCCTCCAGGACTTCAAGGATACCAAATAATCCAGCAAGTAGGCAGAGTTTGCCCTGAGAGTTATTACATAACGTTGAATGAGCTGTCCTCCATCGGGCAGGCTGAGGATTAAACGAAAGGAGATGCCAGCAGCTCATGATTTATCACAAACTCAAGTGGGGAGAATTGAGACAACCCCACAATTCACTGCTTATCCCTTACTTTGCTCTGATGACCATCTGGAATCTTCCATTCTCCCTCAATTTGGCTCTGCTTTGGCCCTTCTTTTCCTGAAGTTAGATGCCTCAGCTTCGATCCTAAAATTTGGAAAAGGGAAAAAAAGAAACTGTAAATATCTTTAGTGCCTTGCAATTACTTCGTGAAGTTCTGCTCTGGCCCCTGCTGGCTCTCGAATGAGCGTTGCAACATGCATTCACCAGAGCCGGCCTCTGCGGTAGGTAGCCAGTGTGAGCCCTCAAAGACATGTATTCCAACAGAACTCAAGTACGTTAGGAAACTCGAACAAAAAAGCTGCGTAAACTGCTGCCTCTCTACTTTGTAGCCCTAATATCTCTACAATTTCTGCGATGACGGGAGTGAATCTGGGAGCTCTTTAGTTCATTAAACAGAACAGTGTGTATATGAAGCTACCAGGAAGATATTTTATAAATGAATGTCGATATTTCCCCTTCCAATGTAATTAGATATTCCGTTTCAATCGAAGGTCCTCATTACAGCCAAAAAGGAAGAATGGAGCTTTCAAACATGATACAGCTGGGCAGAGTTCAGCATCTGCAGGGAAGAAAAGCAGGCCTACCCACCCTCCGAGCTTCAGAAGGAGGCAGCACAGAAGATGAAATCTGACTCCTTGGTGGGGGAGGCAGCGGCTCTAATGAACTCTGGGTCCAAAAAAGAAAGCATGTCGTGTTAGCTGCTCCATGTCTAAAATTAAAAAATGCAAAGCAGGATTAAAATGAGGGGTAAATCAGGATAGGGGAGTAAATCCCACTACTGCTTTAGGAAAAGAACATACTGAATTCACGTATGGTTTTATCCCCTTGTTTCCCATCTCTTTAGGCTTCACATCTTCACTTTACAAGGTGTGCAGAGAATTTTGATTACACTGTGGGAGAAAGATGTTGAAACTCAGCTCCAAGGATATTGGAGCTGCCCAAATACAGCAGAGCTGCTGGAAGGAGGGGTCTATTTGGAATCCTGGAAGTCTCCCAGAGACTCAAATGCTGTTAATCTGATGTAGATTAAAGAGAGGTAATATAAATGACATGCGAGACTATGCAAAAGGCCTGCTGCCCTTGAGGACGGGCTCCAGCTGCTCGGTGGGATGGGCAGTGGGGGCTGGGCTTCTTGGAGGGCAGAGAGCCCAGGATGGGGTGTTGAACACTCAGGACTGTAACTCTGACTCCTCGCTTTGTGTAATATGGGCTAAATTATTCAACTGCTCTGAGCATCCATGCTCTTTCCTTAAAATGGGTATGAAACCTACTGTAGTAAGTTAATGTGGAATTTAAAAAAGGATTGTATAAAATACCCAGCACATGGTAGTGATCAATGAATATTAACCCCTACCCTAGACTTATTGCCTTAGCATACCCAACCTGCTCCCCACCAAGTCAGTGCTTTAAGGCATATATCAAAGGCACTAGAAACACTTTATATTTTAGAAAGAACTGAGTGTATATTTTGTATTCTTTTTGGTAATTGAGTGAGCAGTCTTTAAGGATAAGTAAATCTAGGTTTCCTGATGGACTTTGCATTAGAGTGTTGACTGAGGGAATGCATCAAGCAATCCCCTTTTCTATCTTTGGGTACCCAGTTCTGAGCTTTTGTCCTCTGAGCTCTCAATCTAATTAATCAGCGCAGAGCTCAGAGGAGCCATGTGACTCCAGCCCTGGGTGAGCCAGCTTCCCAAGAAAGTGAGAACGGGGAAGGTTATGCCTCTTCTGTATGTTCCACTCCTCCAGGCATGGGCAGCGCGGTCGGGGGCATGTGAGGAGGTGGGTATGGATGAAGTAGGGGGCGCAACTGGGCTCCCTGGAGAGACTTATCCCGTTCACACCTCAATTTTCTCTGTTAAGAAATATACAGAAAAAATGTGTTTATAAGAATAGACATTTGAAAAAAACAAGATTAACAATTTGCAAAATATCTGAAAAATAATAACATCAACACTTAACTGCTCATTACATGCCAGGCGCTGTTCTAAGCAATTTATACATATTAACTCACACCATCTGCCAACAACCCAACGAAGGAGGTACTGTTATTATTCTCATTTTAGGGCTTAGGAAACTCAGGCCCAAGTGGGAGGGTCAGTGAATTGTTCCAGATCTTGTATCTGGATCCAAGGCAGACCAGCTCCTGGGTCTGTGCTCTTGACTGTTAATGTGTTTCATTGATTGATAACATATGGATCATTTGTACAATTTTCTTGCTCAGAGAAAAGCCCTTTCTGATCCCAAGCTTAAACCCTTACATTTATTTGTTCAGTGTTAGTGCAGGGTATTAAGTAACTGGAGTAGTCTCAGCAAAAAGCAATTATGACTTCATTTGAAATTCAAGTATATTAAGCACTGTTGATTTTGTTTTCAAGTGAAATAACCTTTCAGCTGGGTTTATTGGTCATTATTTTTCAGCAGTTTGTTCAATGGCAAATAAATCCTGTTGAAGTTAGTCACGTTGTGCAATGGAGAAAAATCTGTTACTCTCATTAACTGTCTCCTAGGTTGTAAAAGCCTAACAACCACAGAGCGTTCCACTGATACCACCCAAGGGGCAGAAACAGAGGGGTGGGCTTCAGGTTGAAGCAGAGCCCGTGGGTGCCCACTTAACTGTGATTTCAGGAACACAGAGAAGCAATAAGAGAACAACTATCATAGAAATAAAATAACACAAGTCATATCAATAGCCAGTGTTAATAGCATGCACTGCATCCAAGCCTGTTGTCTGCTCTGACATGTGGGAACTCATTCAACCCAACCCTAGGAAGAAGGTCTGATTCATACCCCATCTTATGATTATCTTATAATCTTATAGAATTCTGAAAGTTATCCCCATTTTTCCCAAAGCAAAACACTTATATAGTCATACGGCTTCGGTATAGGTCTAGACATCACCATTTACTAGTGGGATGACCATGGGCAAGTCAGTTCATATCTTGGAACCTCAGCTCCCCAGTTCTGGCCCCCATAAGTGGCAATACTAATAGCCCCGGTGATTGTACGGTAGTCCCTCCTTATCCACAGTTTCACTGAGTGTGAATTCGGTTACTCGCAGTCAACCATGGTCTGAAAATATTAAATGGATAATTCCAGAAATAAACAATTCATAAGTTTTAAATTGCACGCCATTCTGAGTAGCACAATGAAATCTCCCACCGTCCCGCTCCACGCCAGCCGGGACGTGAATCATCCCTTTGTCCAGCGTATCCACCCTGTATATACTACCTGCTTTTTGGTCACTTAGTAGCCGTCTCGGCTATCAGATTGACCGTCATGATATCATAGTGCTTGTGTTCGAGTCACCTTTATTTTCCTTAATAATGGCCCCAAAGTGCAAGAGTAGTGATGCTGGCGATTCAGATATGCCAAAGAGAAGCCATCGAGTGCTTTTTTTAAGTGAAAAGGTGCAAGTTCTCTACTTAATAAGGAAAGGAAAAAAATTGTATGCTGAGGTTGCTAAGATCCATAGTAAATTTTATTGCAGTATATTGTATAGTTGTTCTATTTTATTATTAGTTGTATTACAGCACAAAATGTGGGTTCTCAGCCCAATGTGCATTAAAAAAGCCAATTATTACCACCAGCTTTTAAGAAAAGAAAAGGCTTTAATGCAAGGTCCACCAGCAAGGAGACAGGAGGCAATGCTTTCAAATCTGTCACCCGGATTCAGGGTTTGGGGCAAAATTTAAGAGGTTAGGGAAAACAGGTTGGTCCACAGAAATGCTGGTGAGGCATGTTTTGATTGGAGAGCTTTAAACACTTATGGTAAAGCTTTAAGCACTTATCGTAAGGTTTTAAACAATTATGGTAAGATGTGGAAGGGGCTTTAATACCAGGTCTTCCTAGACAATGGACCTCTCGCTTCTGATAAGAGTTCAACTTGCAAGTTCCAGTCGTGTCCGGGCGCTTTGGTTCTGTCAGGGGCAGAATCTTTGGTTCTGGGTGTTATTTCAGATCAAGATTCTTTCCTCTGTGCATGCCCTGGCTACATGACTTGCATTTTTTGGCTTGCCCTTGAAAAACCTTCTGTTGTTAAGATGGGGTCTGTTTGAATTGGTCCTAGAGGGCCCATGGTTACAGTTATTGTTGTTAATCTCTTACTGTGTCTAATTCGTAAATTAAATTTTATCATAGTATGTAAGTATAGGAAAAAGCATAGTATATAAAGGGTTCAGAGCTATCCATGGTTTCGGGCATCCAGCGTGGGTCTTGGAACGTATCCTCTCCGATAACGGGTGTCTACTGTACAAGGGTTACGTGAAACAATGCAGGGAATGTGCTCACACAGTTCCTGGCATAAGATGGTCAATAAATGGGAGGCATTATTATTGCTATCCGGAATGCCCTGAAAAATGCTCAAGGTAAGACGGTTGTTTAAATTTTACCTGAAACCAGATTTTTCCCCTGAGCAGCCTTTGACAATGAAACCAGGAACAGATGCTGTATTAATCTCTGAGGGCTGCCCTAATAAATATCTCAAACTGGGTGGCTTATAACAACAGATATTTATTCTCTCACAGTTCTGGCATTGAGAAGTCCAAAATCAAGGTGTTGGCAGGGTCATTCTCTTTCCGAAGGCTCTAGGAACGGATCTGTTCCGTGCCTTTCTCTGCGCTTCTGGTGTCGCCGGCAAGCCGTGGCGTTCCTTGGCTTGTGGCTGCGTCACACCAATTTCTGCCTCTCTTTTCACATGACCTTCTTCTTGTGTGTCCGTGTCTCTTCTCTACCTCTTATAAGGACACCAGTCATTTTGGATTTGAGCCACTCTAATGACTTCATCTTAATTTGATTACATCTGCAAAGACCCTATTTCCAAAAAAGGTCACATTCACAGGTATGGGGGGTTGGGACTTGAACATATCTCTTTGAGGGACACAATTCAACTCACAACAGGTGCCCTGAAGATTTGGCTAACACACCTGTCACAGATGAGGTTGGGGATATAAATCTACAAAGTAAATTGTTTCCTATTAGCTCTGTGGAATGAAACACCAGTTGGGTGACTCTGTCTGCCAGTTCTTGCTTAGTTTATTTTTTTCTGATTCAAATGTATTCTTTATCAAGAGCTGCAAAATCACAACCTAATTTTTGGAAATCTGAAGATTACACTGAGAGAGGAAAATACTGTTCCGTTATTAACGTTAAAGAACACTCAAGACTGAAGATAGCATCATGAAAACCAATAACAATAGAGAATATTCGATCGATTCTATCCCAACCAACCTTCACATTTTGATGTGTTCTTATTTGTTCTTTGCCTGCTTACCAGGCAGCACTTGACTACAGCGTTTAGAATGCCTGGATGCAGTTAGCACCACTATCAATCGACACAAGCAGAGGAGAGAATAATTAAGGCATTGAACAATTTTGATCCTTACTGGAATTTGTATAATTAGTCCACAGTAATTACTTTTTAAAAAATCCAATGCTGAAAGCCTTTCTTCCCCTACATTTTTATATTGACAATATTGTAGAACATCGTTATTGATATCTAGGAGGCATAGAATTGAACAAAGTTCTGTCTACCTAAGAGATGGTCAGCACAGCCTTTGGCGTGCTGCATCTTCTGGGCTGTTCTGTTTTGAGTGGGCTTTCATCTTCTCCAGCTATTTACTGCAAAACCACAGTGCTCACTGCTGCCAGCAGGGAGAGATTCTGTCCTCTGGAAGCACAGGTGGGTCAGAGGTCACCAAAACATTCAATTTACTTATAGGGAAACCAAAGCCTAATCAGACAGCTGGAGTGAAGATAGGTCTGAAACCAAGGTTTCCTGATGAATAGAAACCCCATTCCCCTCTTCAACTTCCCCTCTCTCCCAGCTCTAGGCAACCAGTCATTTGAGTTCTGTCTCTATAGATTTAGCTATTATGAACATTTCATATACATGGAAGGGATGATTATATTTGAGACTCTTTTTCCACCAGGGCTGTTGCCACACTTCTTGTTATATTCTAACCTCTCAACCAGTGTTCCAGCTGGCAGTTGGTAGTAGGAGACGTTGCAGTTTATATATCATTTTTATGTTGCACCTGAGGAATTCCATTTCAGTTGGTAAGTATTACATGAGCTTCTCCCTAAGCCAGGCTCTCCACTCCTCCCAGAGACACCAAGATGTAGGAGATGGAGATGGGAGCTCCCAGAAGAAGCTTAAGTTCTAGGAAGGAGGCACATAATCGAGCTGTCACCATTGCAACGTAGCACAGTGATTCACAATCCTGTGTCTGTTAGGTCATCCTGTATGTGTCAAAATCCTGGTGAAGGGATATTCAGGAAAGATATTTGAATGAAGATAAATTTGAACCATCATTCATTCTAATTAAACGAGTATTTTGTTTTGTTTTTAAAGACAGGACACAGGAAGAAAGTGGTGAAATAGAACATACTTTTATTTTAGTGATTGATAACTTTTGCCGTGAGTAAGAATAAAGAGTAAGTGAATCAAATTTTCTTAGAACTTGTCCATCATTAATTCATTATACAAGTATTTATTAAATGCTTGCTAGGTGAACTGTGCAGTCCACAGAGCCCTGAACTTAGAAGGGCCTTAAAGTTAACATGACGTCCCCCAAGATTTGGCCATTAGGCTGTAGTCTTCATTTTCAGTGTTGTGAGGTTTTTGATCTTGTTATTAGCTTTCTGGTGTCTTTAAAAGTATTTGGGGAAAAGTTTAGAGAGGATTGCTAGGTAGGAATCTATTAAATTCCATTTCACAATGTAAAGCACATCTTGGTATTCTGGTAAGACAAGATACAGGCCCTCTAGTGCCTTAAAAAATTTATAACATATTTTTTTACCCTATGGCTAAGCCAAGGCAGATGGCTTGATCATGAGGATGTTCTCTATAGAATGGGACAGTCGTATAGGTTGAGGTGGTTTGTAATGACTTCCTTCTGGTCCTTTGAGAACTAATCATCTTCAGTGAAGTGAAAGAAAGAGCTGCCACAGCTTTTTGGGAAATAACGTTATAATGACTCGCTAATCATCAATCCTGTTTGGTAAGTAGTGGGTGAAGGTTTTACATCCTGGAAGCCAATCCTTCGGTGCACTGAAGTCACACTGAGGAACAAGCCCAGAATAAGAAGCAAAGCTTCTTTAAATGTAAATGACTTCAGAGCCATTTTCCAGCTCCTAAAAAAATGTACTGTCAGCTCCAAGAAGCCACTCTCTCCTGACGGATAATTCCTGGGGTCATTTGCTGCCACCAGTAACTGAGCTGTTGCGGCCCATCTCATTCCTCCACCAGCAGGCAAGTGGAATCGTTATGGGGATAGATGAGCACTCCTCTTCTGATGGCGTGTGCTGTCTATTCAGCATAATTTTAATGTAAGCTGTAGAGCCAGGCTCCAAGCAGCAAATATTCATCAGCAGAGAAGGGAGCTGGAAGACATGCTATCCATTTCCTAGAGAAATTTGATTTGCAGGTTTCCCCTCTAGCACAGGCTCTCTGTCACCGACATCACTCTCCCCACTCTCTGGATCCAGGGATTAGGATCTGGGTGTCTTTGGAGGCCATCGTTCAGCCTGACACACACCCCTAGTGCTTTATCTTTGAACACACATGGGAATTTGCCCATATCGGTCCGTGAGCTCCAGGAAGGCAGGGAAGCTCATCTGAGTTTTACCTTCGGGACAAGCAAATGTCATACACACATAAGATGTTTCCAAAATACTTACAACATTGAATCCAAAGCTTATCATCCCTACTCCAAAGTAGTAACTCATTATGAGGATCTATCAAGCTGACAAGGGCTCCTGTGTGTGAGGCTAAGATGAAGGATGCTTTTGCTCTTTGCAAATGGAGGAGAGTTGCTCAGGGCCATGGTAGTCTTTCTGTGCACTGTCCTGAATTCATGGCCAGTGACAACCCCACCTTCAGTGAGTCAGGGGGCTCATTTGCATGAGGTTAAACCACTGAATCAGTGTGAATTTGAAGGCTTTTATTTTTTTCTTGCATGACTCCCTAATTCCACCTACAAGTTTACATACCAGGACACGTAAACTTTGCTTTGCTCTGTGTCAGTACAAAGTGGACCTCTAAAATGTTTAAAAAACATATTTAGGCCATTTTCATCAGCTCTTCCTTAATTTAAAACGTCAAAGATGAAAGCAGCTGCTTTGTCTGCTCTGATTTGTGGCTAGGATCCCTGTCTTAGGGCTGTTTACGCAGTGGACACTTACTAAGCAGTGAAAAAAGTAAATGAAGGAAAGAGTGAATCACCAAAAATAATTCTTTCAAGAAGAAGCAAAATTAATTTGACAAAATAATTTGGATCTTTCTGAAGACACAAGTGGTTACAAATATTGTTTTTGGGCTCAAGAAGTAGACTCAAAGCAAACAATTGTTCAGTTGACTGGTGCAGGCACCAGGAGCCCGTGGTACCGGGACCTATTTTTGTCCTTGATACCTGGGAGTTTAGGGCTGGTGCTCTTCTGTTTGCTTTGAGGAGCACGTGTCCCACTGTGACAGTGCAGGTTGTCAAAGAAGAGGTCACTCGGTAACTCCCAGCATGAGAAGCAGAGTTTACTCTTGTAACGGTGTCCTGGCAGAGATGAGCTTTGACTCGGGCCTTGGGTCTGGGTAAGATCTGGATACCAGGACATCACACTTGAGCAGGGGGCAAATGAAACAAAGCAAGGGGGCTGATGTGAGCCTGGAGTGCAGCGTCTGATAAGGAAGGAGCACTCACAATAGGCTGTTCTCACTGGAACAGACAGCTCAGTTTAGGGGCTCTGAGGAAGAGGCCACAGAGAACATGGGATTCTAGAATGAGGAATGTGGTTGCATCTGAGGTTTGTTTGCCCTGAACTACATTTCCTTGGAGGACCTCCTCTTCTCCCAGGGACTCCAGCTGAAGGATGATTTGCTATGTTCGGATCCCAGGGCTACAGGGAGGCCTATGACCCAGTCTGGCCAGTCTTTTCAACTCATCCCCTGACACGGGTGGATTGGCCACAGTGAGCAGAGGACCCCAGCAGGGCCACTTAGAATTTTCCCATGGGTAGCTTTATGATATTGGGGGCAAGAAGTCCCTTTGCTACTGGGTTTGTTAATTCAGGAGCTGGAATCTGGATCTGTAGCTGATGCAACTTAGTATTCGGAGACTTATTTATAAAGCCCCTACAGCTCCGGCCTGGGCAGACCCACAGGCCAGACGAAGCCAATTTCCTTCTAGTATATAACGATGATGGCCAGCAACTTCCTGCATCCATCCCACCTGCTGCTGCCAATTCCACACTCTAAGGTCTGTCATTTATAACTCCCCATTTCCCAGTACTGCAAGGATTTAACCTACCAGCATTTAAGTGTCTAGTGTCTACTTAGCACTGAGCCCTGCTAAAGGTCTTAATAGGAAAGAAAGCGTGTCACTTCCTTGATGTTTGCAGTCTGGACAGGAAAGATAAGACAAACAGCTCACCAAAAGAAACAAGTTGAAACACACAAACAAACTCAGCTTTGCCAAGACAGATTTTAGATGCCAACGTATCAGATAGGATGGCTTATCAAGCTGAATGCATTTTATCAGTGAATCCAATGGGTTATGGCTACTTTGAATATGCTTGTACGAGAGCATCCTTCTTCTTCCAGGGATGCCAGGAGATGACCTCAGTGTCTGAGGCTAAAAGTAAAAATCATACCACAAATTGCAAAGTAAAATATGGTTAGGAGAGAGAGGGGGCAGTAGGCAGGAGAGGAAGAAAGGAATAACTTGAGATAACATATAGTTAATAAAATATTAATTGGTATATAAAACTTTATTTGGGTATTATATCTGATAAATTTAGCCTTAATGTGAACACATGTACGAGGTTTTTTTCCCTCAGTTGAGAGTAATTCACGCTGAGTCCTACAAAATTAGTGGTGGCAAGAATCATGCAATTCCACATTCTAGTTTCTCAGGCCTATTTTCCACTGGGCTGCTTGGATTTAGTCAATCTTTTAGCTCACACAATGATATCTGGTTAACCACCTAAGGCAGAGAACAGCCTCTGAAATAAGTAGTGACAACACACCCTCACGGCTCTCTTCTCTCTCCTCCTTTGGAATAAGTGTTGTGATGAAGCCTCCATGAAACTGAGAACAATAACATTGAAGATGAGCCCACATTACGCTTCATAAAGAGGCCGGCCAGACTCATCAGATCAATAATCTGAAGATACTTTTTTTCCATCAACAGTAACTCATTCCAGGGCAGCCTGAGTCCAAGGCAGGGCCCACGGAGAACGCTGTCGTTCTTGAGACACTTCAGCCAGCAGAGAGATAGTGCACACATGTGGAAATGAAGCAAAATGTCTTCAAATATTTAGCAAATTGCCTCTTGTTTCTCCCATCACAGAAAAGGCAACATCAAGACTGCCTACTGGCCTAAAATGGAACGAAATGAAACATCACCAGATCTCAGGTTCAAATGAAATGCAAAACTTTCAGGAGACTAGAAGTCTGGAAAATATTTTCCACATTAAAATAGCATGAACATTTGCATTGAAAGACCTAGAATCGCAACAATTAGCCTGGTAAGGATATTTATAAATTTTTTGGAAAGGCAATTGAAGAAAAAATAAAGAAATCATTTAAGAAGAGTAGGAGTAGAAAACATTTTCCACTCTGAAAAACTGAAAAGAAATAAATCACGTTATAGCTTTTACTTTTATGGGCAATGTGCAAGTAAAATTCACATGTAGAGAATTATGGTGATTTCTGCTACAAAAATACAGTGAAGAGTCAATACATTAGAAATTTTCTCTTATGAACTCATTTTTAAGTGGGTTCTAAATTTCATGAATGTAGGGATTCAGTGGAATTTTTGCTTTATTTGAATATATTCTGAATTTGTATAGTGAGCAGGAGTGCTTCCTGAGAGTCCACACGCTTCAGAGGTCATGTTCATGCCTTGAACCCCTTGGAAAAGCCCTTAGAGAAGAGGAAAAGTAGCTCCCAATATGGCTGGGAGTATTTCAAAACGTGTGGTTCACAGTTATGGTGGCCATTCTGGATGGGCTCTCAACACACTTCGAGAGGACAGAGGTTGGAAACTAAACTGAGAAGTCTACTTCCTTGGCTCCTTTGTCCATCGGTTCTGCCAATTCCATGCCCTAAAGGGAGACTCTTAGTTGGAATTGAGTTACATGACGGAAGGCAAGGTGCGAAGTCCCCATTTGTTAGTGTTAGATGGTGACAGAAGTGGAACGGATCTGTAGCCTGAAAATATAGCTGCAGCTTCTGAATTCAGTAGGTGGCTTCCAGTGGCTTCCGAACGTTTCAACAGCGGTGGTAGGAATTTTCCTGATTTTGGCAGAATCGGTGCATGTCTACAATCAGCAGCAGTGCTAACAATTCCTTGATTTACTGCGGAAGAGAACAGTGACTGGGAGTTGCTCCTGCGAGCACCACTAGAGTCTGCTTCTCCAACCTTCCTAATGGTTTTATAAAAGTACATGTCCTTCCAAGAAGTCCCTTTTTCCTTAAACTTACTCCAGTGGATAATATTACCAGCAACTAGACCCTAACCAGAGCATAAGTGAAGAGTTGGCCATAAATGAATTCCAAAAGACTGAAAGATATGCCATTCTTGCTGTACACATATATTTCTTTGTACAAAGAAGGTGGATTATGAGAAGCGTAGACCTTGTTTAAAGGTACTAGCACACATTTGTTCATACACATCTGGTGAAGTGTAAGCAGTTATTGTCACAGCTAAATAAGGGTGGAAATCTCCAGGCTTCTCCATGAATAGCGTGGTTGGGGAGGAGCCACTGACCTTTCTGCAGAAGGTTTGCTGCAGACCCGGCAGGCCTCCACCCAGAGAAATACTCCTGCCAATGTCATGATGGGTGCAGTTTCACAAGGTATCCAAAGCAAGTAGACTCTAAGTGGCTAAGAATCTGCCTATGTGGGTTCTATTGTAAGCAATCTAATGTGTAAAAATTTCAGTTTGGTACCAGCTGGCTTTGAGCTAATGGTCGTAGCTTACTGTGAAGAAGTAAACAATGTAGCGGTCAATATACGGGGACCATTCATATTTGGCCAATTTATATAACAATCCTACACAGCACTGGGTCACTCAAGGAGTTTTGAGGCTCTCTCAGTACCAGCTGCCCATGCCTTTTGTTTGGGCACTACGCTGAGTATCAAGGGGACTCCATGAGTCTCACTCTCTCCCATGTTCCAGGTGCTGACACATGGGTCTTCTCCAGTCTCAATTCCCAAATTGGTCTGGGAATTCTAAAAAAAGTATTTTAGGGTAAATTATAGAGTTGACTAGACAGTAAGGATTCCACAGAGAATAAAAAACAAGCAAAACCAGAAAACCTTGGACGTACGATCTGGGGCAACCCCTCAGCCAACCTCTGCTCCATTGGATAGATAATCTGACGGCTCATGCTTGGGTGTCCAGCCACCTCATGTTCATACCTCAGATTCGGCTCATTCTCTCCAGTCTGGGAACTGAATGGCATTAGGTTCATTTATGTGTAGGTACATGGTCTATCCTTATGTTTTAGTAGTTTGGTTATCTGCAAGAAGTGTGATAAAGAGAATGTTGAAATTAAGTTTATCCCCCAAAACTAAATGCCTGGAATTTCATTGCTATCAATATTGACACGGAAGAGTAACAGATTTACTCAGCAAGTTTACTAAACGCCTACACTATTTCACACTTGATCCATGAAAGAATGATGAATTTTTTCTAATCCATCTTTAAGTAAAATTTCCAATCCAGCCCAAATATTTTAACAGTCTTCCTTTTGTATAGGAAAGTATTTGTTGTGTGTGATAGGAGGTTATTTTCCATTCAACACTGCTAATGCTGTGATCTAGAATGGATAGATCTCTACTATTTCCTCAGGCTTTGTAATTCAATTATTTCTCCTAGTATTCTGCTAGGGCTTCAAAGAGGAAAATAATGGCAAGAATAACATCCCTAATATTTTGTCCATTATTCAATGTAGCTAAAACATGGATTTGTTTTATGACACACAGAATAGGCATGTACAAGAATATTGGTTTCTATGCAAGTTTTTAGAATAAAAGAAATACGCCTCTAAAGAAAAGAAAGCCAGTAAACCATGGGAAATATCTGAGGTCAGTATTTAAATTTTAAGAACTCCTCTTTCTTGGCTAAATCCATTGTATTTCTGGAGAAAATCTAGACCACTGATGTGAAGATGGTTTAGATTTGATTTCAGATTTTCAAAACACTTTTGGTTATAGAAAATGTGTTACCATTGTTTGGCAAAATAATCCATGTTCATTGATGTGCCCATTTTGTTCATAAACAGTAAACATAAAATTACTGGAGTAAGACATAAAAGTGTGGTGAATCCAGCTAAACTTAAAATAAGTGATCTGGATTAGACTGTTAGAGTAAAGTTTACATCTTAGGAATCCAGTCACAGATACCAAGGGTGTGGGTGCAATGTCACAGGTACACATTTGCAAATTCAAAAAGTGTCAACTTGTAAAAGTCATGTTATAAAAGAAGTGAGAGTGGATTTGTGTGTGGACATTAGGGCTGCTGATGGCATTATCACATTACATTCAGCAAATAGGACCAGTGTCTCTCAGTAAACCTCCATCACTGGGCTGAATCTTGTCATGACCTCCACCCGCCTCAAATATAACATCTGTCCACCCACAGAAATGGAACCCAGCAGCCACCAAATTGCAGTGGGCTGTGTGTTGGGTAGTGTTTGTTTCAACAGAGGAGGATGTCGTATAAGGAATGGCAATGGCGTTGTATATCAGATTTTTAAAATTCATAACAGTAAGAGCTAACGAGATTTTGAACTCTTTCTAAGTTTGCGTTCTAACCTTTTATGCTATCAATAATTTAACCTTCATTTTTAACTTAATTTTACCAGCCGGATGTTTCAGAGTCAAGACGGACTCAGATCTGTGATTTGCCAACTCAAGGCTTTAGCTCTACACCGTGCCGCCATTTTCTTTACAGTTGATCACCACCGTTCTCCTCCAAGTCCTTGCAGATAATGTGTGATGTTGCCATTGCTTCAGACAAAGGAAGAATTCAGTATTAATGCTAGGTAATCACATCTCAGATAGCAATATTGTTTTTAATTGCTCTGCTTTCAGCTTCTTCTGTAGATCTGAGAAGCCTGTTTATTTTCATAGTTCTACTATATTCACTTATTTTTCTGAGATAATCTATTCTCCGTATACTACTTATTCAGATCTCTGAAAGCCTCTTTCTATGGGGGTAAATCCTATATGGTGGATTTTACATAACTCTCACCCAAGCAACCTCATTCATTTCGCATTTATTACTGGTCTGTTTCATAGTTTTAAGAGTTGTGAGGAAATGTGTGATTTCTCCATCTTCATTACACCCTGACTGCATCCTCCATCCTCGAGGGCAATCCATCATTTAGGAAAGGATGATGGGAGCCACTTGCCTATAATAAATGTGTCTCATCTATAAGCTCTCTATAAATATCTGTTCTCAATTTACTTATTTAGAGTCACCCACACACTAGGGTACTGAGTGTTTTTTCATCAGTCATTGTTGAGTCTTGTGATCCATGATGTTCCAAATTTAATGTCAAACAATTACTTTTCCAAAATATCAATCTATATGTTCCTGACAACAACAAGAACAATCAGCAACTTGAATACACCACTATATTATCCACTGTTTTACACATTAAAAAGAATGCTATTTATGTTCATGGAAAGAAAATGGTTTTTATTTAATTAAAAGATTTTTATTTCAATGTGACAAAAAAATATTAAGAGTAGTAGGAGAAATTAAAAGATTGTAGAAGATATATATTCATCTCTTATGGTTTATGTAATATCTTAATACTTCAATTTTGTAAATACAATCATTTCTGAAGACATATATTTCAGTGGTTATGTATTAAGATTTCTCAACATCTATTTACATTTTGGCTGGATAACTCTTTGGTGTGGGGGCTGTTCTGTGCATTGTAGGATGTTTAGGAGCATCCTTGCCCTGTACTCACTGCATTCCAGTAGCAAGCTCCAGTTGTGACAACAAAAATGTCTCCAAACATTGCCATTGCTAAATGTCCCATGGGACACAAAATCTCCCCTAGTTGACAACCACTGATACACACATTTTATATATGCTTTGTTTGACTTTGATATTTTTCAGAGATATAAAATTGTAATTGGAAAAAAAAGACTCTGTTATCTTAAGGTAAAAAAGGATACCATTCTTAAATAAAATTACTACATACGTATACATGAAAGTAATTAATAAAGAACAGACACTCCTTGATTTAGCAATAGCATTGAGTTAGTTGTTTCTGCTGCTTAACAAATTACCCCAAAACTTAGCAACTTAACAGTAAACATTTGTTGTCTCAGTTTCTGTGAATCAGGAATTCAAGAGGTGGCATAGCTGGGTGGGTAGTTCTGGCTCTTAGGTCTCTACAAGGTGGTAGTCAAGACATCAGCCAGGGATCCACTCATCTCAAGGCTTGACTGGGGCTAAAGGATTCTCTTCTAAGATACTCACGTGGGTGTTGGCAAACTTCACCTCTTCCCAGGTTGTTGGACCACCCAGGGCTCAGTACTTCACCAAGCCCTGATGGCTTCTCTGTAGGGCTATTCCCATGACATGGCATCTGGCTTCATCCAACATGAGTTATCTGAGACAGAGAGAAAGCACACCCGAAATGGAAGCCATATACTTTTTTTTTGCTAAGGAAGATTCACCCTGAGCTAACATCCATTGCCAATCTTCCTCTTTTTGCTTGAGGAAGATTTCCCCTGAGCTAACATCTGTGCCAGTCTTTCTCTATTTTGTTTGTGGGTTGCTGCCACAGCATGGCCACCAATGAGTGGGGTGTATGTCTGCACCCGGGAACTGAACCTGGGCCATCAAAACAGAGCACACCAAACTTAATCACTAGGCCACAGGACTGGCCCCAGCCATATACTTTTTATAAACTGATTTTGGAAGCGATATCCTATCACTCCTGCCATATTCTATTGGTTAGAAATGAGTCAGTATGACCTACCCACATTTGGTGGGGGAGGATTACATCAGTGTATGAATATCAGGAGGCAAGGAGGCATTGGGAGCCATCAAAGAGGCTGCCTGCCTCAGTCTCCTTCATATAAACAATTAACTTCTTTGTAAAACAAGGATCAAGACCCTCCTTTTCTTTGTTGATAATCAATTCCATAGCTTGGGACCCTTTTCTCAGCTGACTCAGCACTCCTTCTGAGGGCCACAATCTCATGCTCAACTCTATCAATGAATCCCCTGAGTCATTTTTGAGTCAAAATTCCCTCCTCCTCCACCAATCGTTGTCAGATCTCCTCCCTCTCGGGACACCCAATAACTCATAGAAATCACCATCAATGACCTAGCAATGAGGGAAATCCTCCTTCCTATTACTGGGGCAGTAGCCAAGGAGATGGTTCTTAACTCCCCATGGAGCTCTGAAGGCCTAGTGGCAGGGAAACGTCCTTCAGTTGGCATCCCATTTCCCATCCAAGCTCCACCTCTTACTGTGCCTCTTTGAGCTTGTTGTTCTGACTCTCATATTTTTCTTGGTAGGGTGGGACTGATACCATTCACCTCTCAGGACTGTAGAAATGAAATGAAGAAACAAATAGAAAGTCTCCAGGGCGTAGTAGAATATTTTAAATGAAAGTTTTTTGATATTCATTGATTTCTATAAGGAAGCAATTGTTAATGGTGCTTCACATGCAGCATCTATTTGTGTGTAATTACAACTAAGTACAGTTTCTCAGTCCAGCCTGTGTTTTAACCAGCAGTGAAATTTGAGCTACTTTGGGAAAATTCTCTGAGTTCTAAAATGGCTGACTTTTAGAATGAGCTTTAGAATAATGGCTTATTTTAATTCGAGGACAGCCTGTGAGCATTAGATTTGCTTCCTTGGACTTACAAATGATTTTAACTAGAATTTCTGACAGAATCATCCTTTCAAGTAAGAGTATGGGAAAGATTCCCAGAATAGGAAACAAGAATTCTGGAACCAGGCCTTGTACCAATTGTTGGGGTCATTTTGGGCAGGTGGCTTGATTTCAAGTGGCCTCATTTCCCTAAGTTTACAATGAATGAGGCATGTGAATGAGGTAATTTCCAAGGCCACATCTGATAAAATTCTGTGCTTTTCATCTTGTTATAAACTGTAATGTCATAAGGAAAATCATCCAGTAAAGCAGAAAAGATTTTCTAAAATATGCCCATAAATTTTTCATGTCATTTAGAAAGGGCTGCTAGTCTCCATGCTGAGATAGGGGTATAAAAATGCTTTGAACTCTATGATTTTGCCTCCCCCTGCAAATCTCAATGGAAAGTTGTAGGAAGTCTTTCTTTAGTAGGAATTGATAACTGTTAGAGGATGCTAGGGGCCAACTTATTTTGAAAACAGGTAAGTAAAGTGGAAGAAACAAACATTTATTCTGTTTTTCCTAGGTGAATGATACCAGTGGCTAATCAAATAGTGAATGAACAGAAGTTTTAAGGTATAGCATTCCAGCTAATAAATAAAGAAGGTATGATAGAATTAGGATATGACCATTTTGTAATCCCAATGATTAGTGCATCCAGTCAATAAGCATCAACAGCAGCTAACATCATAAAAAGAGAGACAGTCAGATCCCGTGAACCTCCTTCTAGTGGTCCAGAATACCACCAATGAAGCACTCCTGCTGTAAAAATAGAACCTGAGTCTGATGGAGCTCATCTAGATCCAATTATCTCCGTAAAGGAAATACAGAGGGCAATGCAACATGTAAATAACAGCATGTCGATGCAAACAGCAAAATCCAGTCTGGAAAACTCCACAGGACAAATTGATTTTATTTCTTTTGCAAATATATTATAAGGAAAAAATGATTTGAAGAGAAAAACTGTACTGACTGAGAGACATAGGAGATTTATCAATCAGTTATAATGTGTGGATTACAGCCAAATTCAAATTGTAAAAAAATATAAAGAAGAACGTTGTGACATTTATGAGACAATTGGAGTTTTGAATACTGACTAGAGAAACTTGACGATATTAAGAAACTATAATTACTTAAATATTATAATGACATGGTAGTTAACGTAAAGAAGTCTATATCTTTTAGATACACTCTGACATATTTATAGATGAAAAGATACATTTTCTTCAAAATAATGTTGGGATAGGGAGTAACAGGGTAGGGCGAACACAGATGCAAAATGATGTAATGTGCAGGTGGGGAGTAAAATTTGATGAGGGGGCATAGATGAAACTAAAATGGCCAGGAGTTGAAATAGTTGATAGCAGGTGACAGAAACAGGAAAGTTTATTAGATAATTCTATGTATATTTTTGGAATTTTCACAGTAAATAGTTAAAAAATAAGCAAATATGAACAATTGAAAAAATTAAATAGAAGCCTCTATCTTCAAATCCATTCCATATTTATAAAAGCAACTGAAAATTGAAGTTGGTTGGGTATTTAAGTGTAGTCTAAAATGGACTTACTTTGTAAATATTCAATTTTATAGCCAATAATAATATGCTAACTTTTCACCTAGCTTTAAGAGTTGGAATTGGGATATAAACTGATATGCTTGAGCCACCTCATACAAGCTCACAAGAATTGATTATGAAATTTTTCAGTTATTAAACAGAGCCATTATTAAAAGCTAAATTATATAGTTATAATTTAATCAATTCTACACATATTAAAAGATAATAAATATTCAAAACTCATTACTTATTAATTATTTTACTGTATTTTTCCATTGTCTATGCTCTTAAGGTTATCTACATCTATTATATATCTGTATGGTGACAATGCTATGTAATGGTGTGTAGTGTAGTGTGTCTCTCTGCAACTCCATATTCAGCAATATCATGTTGCTTGCTTGAAGTTGGCCATAATGAGAGTATTTACACCATGGAAATTGGCCAATACTACAAACCAGAGCTGTTTTGTTTCCACTAAGAGCCAGTTGTTAATCATTTACCAGCACATCACTGACATAAGGAATAATTCATTTGGTTCTAATATGAATAAAATATGGTTATAGTACTTAAAATTAAATAGAGACCCATCCCTGATGGCCTAGCAGTTGAAGATCAGTGCACTCTGCCTCGGTGGCCCAGCTTCAGTTCCCAGTACGGAACCACACCACTGCTCTGTCAGTAGCCATGCTGTGGCAGCAGCTCACATAGAAGACCCAGAAGAACTTACAATTATACACAACTGTGTACTGGGGCTTTGGGGAGGAAAAACAAAAAAGAGAGAGGAAGATTGGCAACATATGTTAGCTCAGGGTGAATATTTCCCAGCAAAAAAAATTAAAAATTAAATAGAGAAATACTAGAGAAGTGAGTATCTCTACCACTAAACCCTCTCATTCTTTTATACTTGTGCATTTATGTGTCTGTCTCCTCTACTCATCTGTGAGCTCCTGGAGTGTAGTGAATGCATTTACTCATCAGTCTATTCCCAATACTAGCAGAGTGGCTACCAGTTGGCTGACTGAATGATGAATAGATGAATTTCCATTTATTTAGCATCTTCAATGTGCTCATCATTGTGCCAGATACTATGGAGATTCAGAATGGTAAATATTACCTTTCCCCTCAAAGTACTTTTAGTCTAATTGGGATACCCTATTGGTAGGTTAGACAGTGGTATCAGTGACATAGAGTTATGTACTAATTTATTAGACAGAAACTATAAGTTTTAAAAGGGAGAGCAGGAGTATTCAGTGAAATATTAATTGTCCTGGACAGATGCTCACCAATCTCAGTTCCTTGTTTAGGAACTTACCATATACCAGGTACTATGCTAAATAATTTGTATATATTTCATTTAATAACCTTAGTAATACTCTGAAATAGACTTACTACCCCCATTTTATAGATGAGGAAACTGAGCTTGAAAGAGATTAAGTAATTGGAGGCAAGCCTTAGATTTTATCTCAGATTGTCTGCTTTCAAAGCTCAGGCTCTTAAGCATTTTACGTAGTGTTAAAGAAGAGGAAGAATAGAATTAGTTTTTTTGGGGGGGGACTTTGGTCCTGAGCTAACGTCTGTTGCCAGTCTTCCTCAGTTTTTTCCCCCCTTTTCTCCCTCAAGCCCCAGTACATAGTTGTATATCCTAGTTGTGCGTCCTTCTAGTTCCTCTATATGGGATGCAGCCTCAAGATGTCTTGATGAACAGTGCATAGGTCGGCACCCAGGATCTGAACCCGTGAACCCTGGGCCACCAAAGTGGAACTCACGAACTTAACCACTACACCACTTGGCTGGCCTCAGAATTAGTTCTTGAAAGATTATTATAATTTTAAAAGCAGAGAGAAAGAAAGGATATTTCATATAATAGGGAAAGAGGCGTCATCAAGTCAAGACAGCAGGACGAAAGGGATGTTTATGAGCTATCGAGGAGTCCATCCTGGCTGAGTGGCTGACTCATCCTTGGGAAGATTATGAACATGTGGTTGGCTGGGAGGACCAATTTTCTTGAATGCTTTGAAAGCCAGCAGAGAAATTTGGCTCTGAAATAGGGAGCCATCAAGGTCTTTAAGCTAAAGAGTACTATAAAAATCACAGAACTAAAAAAACATTAGAAAATATACTGGACAGATTGAAAGAGTAAGAAGGGAAACAAATGC
Organism: Diceros bicornis minor; assembly: GCF_020826845.1. Lineage (NCBI taxonomy): Eukaryota > Metazoa > Chordata > Mammalia > Perissodactyla > Rhinocerotidae > Diceros > Diceros bicornis. The sequence goes on from NC_080759.1 coordinate 56,330,645, forward strand.
TGTAGTAATAAATGTATAAAGCAACACCAAATTGAAACAGAATAATAGATGTTTTCTTTGGAATTTGGGAATTTTTTCCTAAATTATTGCTGATAACCAATGATAATGATGAAATCACAAAACAAATTTCCATAATTGGACAAATAATGACTCTTTTTCCCTGGTAATCTTAGTACAAATCCAATATCCTATCTTAAAGCAGGTTGATAATTACAGCATTCTCTAGTGTTCAGCATGAAGGAGGTACTCTCTGTGCATCTTGAGTGAAAGGATTTGTTCCACAGGACACCGAAAGCCAGCAACAAACCCACTTGTAGTGTTTGCCAGGGCTGCCCTGGCACATTTCCAAATGTGGGGAGCCATCCCCAATGGAGAACCACACAGATAAGCATGTCGTCTCTTGACTTCAGTTTAATGTTCTTTTTTCCAGCAGTACCTCCTCCATTGAGAGGATTTCATGTCAAACAACCTGTATTTTATTTCTAGGGAAATTTAATTATTCATCACATTGACCTTCCAAGTCTCTGACCAGATGAATTGTTTGAACTCATTTGAAATATTTCTTAATGACAAAAAAGAATTGCATAGAAGTGCCATGTATACAAACTCAGAAGAGTAGGTAAAAATTGTGAATAATCATTTATAATAGTGAAATCACAGCTTATTCAGATTGTAAAAGATTTGGGGTTAAGACCACTCTAGTATACATTCAATAAAGCAGAAGAAAAACAACAAAAGTGTAAATTTCTCTGAAGAAAAATAAAGATGAATGCAGGGTTGAGCAAGACTAGTAGGTTTTTAAATAGCTATTAAATCATTCAGTGAGAACCTACTTTTATGCCTTTAGTCCATGGAGACTGATTAGGTGTCCAAAGTCACATTCAAAATTGGTGTTTTGCAAAAATAAGTGGGTGGAGATGTGTGGGTTTTATTGACCTCCTCTAGTCCCAGCTCATTGGCTGCTGTAGTTCTCAGGAAACTTCATTGCAGCCCAAATCTGCCCCTTTACAGCTTCTGAGTTCAACAGTTAGGACAATCAGAACACCAGAGGGAAGTCTTCCTCCCTCCTCCTCAAAGTTCTTCCCCAAATTCTCTCAGTGGGCTTTGAGTGGAATCATAAGCAATAGGTTAGCAGGGGGACAGGGATCAAAGACTGGGGAAAGGAAACGGTGTCAAACCAAGGGGTTTGGTGAGGGAGAGGCTGGATGTCCCCAAGAGGAAAACCGGAGGATGAGAGCCACTGCAGGTGAAATGGGCTTCTGGAACCCACTTGTAGGCAACTAGAGGGCAATTCCAGGGACGTCAGGGAAAGTTCTGTCTGGGGGTGGGCTCTAGTAGTGTAGACACTGTTCTGACATCACCAGGTAACTCTAATTAGTGCAATATTAAGTTTTATTTAGTGTTTGAATACAATCATGGGCCACCTAATGACATTTCATCCAATGACGGACTGAATATATGACAGTGGTCCCATAAGATTAGTACTGTATAGCCTAGGTGTGTAGTAGGTTCTACCATCTAGGTTTGTGTAAGTCTACTCTATGATGTTTGCACAATGATGAAATCTCCTAACGACACATTTCTCAGAACGTATCCTCATTATAAGCAATGTATGACTCTACATAAGTTTGAAACACTTAATTCTATGAAAATATTTAATAATAATGGTAAGTTTTACAGTGACCTGGAAACTTCCAGTTGAAATTATCTCCTAAGTAGTTTTCCTGCACGTGTCTCCATTCTATTTTCAATGCAGCACCCCGTGATGCTTGTAAAAGACAAATCAGACATAACTCCTCCCTCAAATCCCTCCAGTGGTTTCACGAGCTGTGGGTAGCAATAGCTAAAGTCCTTAGAGTGGCCCCCAGGAATTCCTTGTACCTCTCGGATTTCATCCCTTTTACCTCCCCCTCCCTTGGCACCAGCCTCATTGGCCTCCTTGCTGATCTTCTCACATATCAGGCACACATTCCCTCTAAGGTCTTGGCATAGACTGTTCTCTTGTTCTAGAGTGCTCTTCTCCAGATATCCACCTGGCTCCCTCCCCCATCTCCTTCAGGTCTTTGCTCAGATGTTACTTTCTCAACTCCTCTCCTTCTCGCCCTCTTTGGAAGAGCAGCTGAGTCTGTCCTGTGTACTCCCACCTCTCCTGCTCCAGATTTTCTATTTCTACCCCTAGAACACTCATCATCCCAACATGATACTAATTTATTATGTTCATTATTTACTGTCAGTTCCCACCTCCTAGGACAAAGGGATCTTTTCTGATGTTCATGATGTGAGATCAGTGCCAGGCACATGTAGAAATGCAATACCTGTGTATCAAATTAACGAATTAATTCATTCAACATCCCTTTCTATCCAGTGGACATACTGATGATGATGTCAAAGGTTAAGATGTAGAGAATTGCAGTAGATTTTGAAGTCTGTGCATGGCTACCTTTAATAATGATGGTATTTTCTAGGAGACAAGCTCCTCCTTTTTTGGAGCTGAATATCCACATCATCAGAAACCTCTACTCTCAGATTCTAATTACCTTTCTATTTTATTAGCTACTCTCTCCCTAGCAGCACATCAATCACTCACTCTCCCTTTCTCACAGATTATATATAGTGCTGACAAAACCCATTCTAACTTATACCACATCTACAGTGGCTAATGTTTTTTCCCATCTGACCAACTGAGCATGCATAGATTTAAGTAGTATTATCATATGCAGCCTCCATTGCTAACACAGAGATTCAGAAATGAGGAGGTGAAAAGAGGCAACCACCTGCCTTGGGAAAGCTCCAGTAACATGTGACATGGGCAGTGGGAATTGATTTTGTATGCAACAGTGTACATCATTTGGTTAGGGACTGACTGCTACTTACTTATCTGACTTGCCAGATCTCAGTCCCACAGTCTTGACTGCAGCTAATTGGGCTTACTTGTTCAAGAACTTCTCCTTAACAATTCCTTAAGAGGTTCTTGAGCATGTATAATAACGACAGAAAGAATTACATTTGAGCAACTGAACGTATAACATAGAATGAACTAATGGTAATTGAATGACCCTATCCTGAAGCACAAATATGCATATCCAACCATAACATAAGAATGGTTCTGGCATTTACCTGATTGTGCTATCAGAATGAAAGCCTTGTGAGGGCAGGACTGGGTTTGTCTTGTTCATCACTTGGTCTCTGGGTGGCAGATAATAGGAGCTGAGCCACTATTGCTGAATGGGTAAATCATGTTTCCCTTGTTGGGAAAGCCAGTGTCCTTACTGGTTATGTATGTGGCCTCTGAATCCTTGTGGGCTCTTGCATTCAGCTGTGTGTACGTAAATTCAGGCACGTTATTTGTGCTCTTATGCCTCAATTTCCTCACCTGTGAACTATGGATAATACCATCTCCTGTTTCAAAAATGTGCTGTGAGGGCGAGATGTATTATTGTGTGTGAGACCACTCAGGACCGTGTTCACTCTTGCTAACTGAGGGTTATCACTGGGGCCATAGAGATCTTTTCAATGTGCTTTTCAGAAGGCAATTAACATTCTGGGGCCACGAAGCAGCCTTTCACTCAGTGGAAAATTGCTAATTGGAGTCTTCCCAAATGGTCAGAATAGGATTCCTTGCTAGTGTTTCAGTTTCCACAAAGCTAGCCCTGGTCCCATTCATAGTGATTGCCCCTTTCTATCTGATTGCCAACTATGACTCATAAAAATGGCACCCATGATGACACTGTCTATACCTTGGACTGTGATGACCTTGGGATTGTGATGGCTACTTTCTTTCCATCTGACGACCCTCATTGGCCCTTGATTTTGCCTTGGTCATTCTCCTGGACCTTTGCCATGGTGCTCTGCCAACACCATGCTTCTTATGACACCTGTCACAGAAGGCCCAATGACCTCAGTGCTCCTCATATTCCAGTATCCTTGTCCTGCCATCTCTCCATCTGAGCTTCTCACCAGCGGGTAAGACATTATTCTATATTGTGGCAGGATGGCCATTCCCACATAATGTGGCTAATATAGTAAATGAAGTGCATTCTTAGCTGCCCGCTCTAAAATTTTTAATCTTTTCAGACTTCAAATAAGCAGTTAACTCCAGTAGTATTTAGGGTAGCTATCTCTGTTTCTAATTGTCACTTTGTAATCAGCACTGCCAATTTTGACCTAGTAAAGAAAAAAGTTCTGAGTTTCAGTATCTTTAACAAGAATGTCCCTTGCCATTCTCAAGCCATTTACAAGAAACACTGTTACAGGACCTTGTTGTCTCAGGCTATATACATGGGAGCTGCACTTACAGGACCATGAAGAGCCCACTTATGGCAGGTGTAAGCAGAGAGTAGGGCTTACCTTGATCTTATTGTGGCTAGCAAAATACCATTAACTTCATCAACTTGTCACAATGATGTCCTCATAATCTGCACAGTGTGATGTGATGTGAATCCAAAGAAAGCTTACAAAATGATATTAATATTGGTAGACATTCCCCCCACTGGTATAACTGAACTTGTTAGTACATGAGTACATGTAAATTGAAGTGATGAACGTCTTCAGAAGCAACAAAAATTGAATTAATTACTCTTGAAATAATTGGCATTCGTTAGTTAAAAATACTTTGGGAAATTTTGTCTGGTACTTTATAAACGTTATAAATTGAGTATTTATAAAAATATATTTTATTCCTAACAGGAAAAAAGTCCTCCAAGTAATATATTCAAAGACTAACTGGTGGATGAAGATATATTAAGTGTTCATTCTTGTATAAATGATATTAAAAAATCCAACTACAAAGCAAAAATGATTGAGTAACCAAGAGTAACGTTAGCAATTAAGACTCCTACTATTAATAGCTTTAAACTTCTTGCAAAAATTGAAAAAATTGTCAAAAAATGTCACAAATATACAGAATTTATTTGAAAATCAATTAAATTATTCACTATTAATTTTATCTGCTTTTAGGTATCTATTATTTCAAGAAAAATATTTTATAAATAATATATGCTCTGTTATCTAAAACTAGTCATTTGTAGTTTGGAATCAATGCCTCTATTCTCACAACACAGAATGTCCTGAAATCTAATACAACAACAACAAAAAATCAGATAAATGTAGAGTCGGTTGAAGAGTTTCATAATAAATTTAATTGGAATTCTAGAGGGTTCTAACTTGGATCCATCTTGAAGACAGAATATAAATAATACAATTAACTTTTCTGTTTTGTGAGTTTCATTGTGTGTTGGGAGGATAAAGGGGACTGATGCTCAAGGAGTAAGTCACTGAAGGATAAAATGAGAATGAAAACCACATGTCAAATTGTGGAAAGATTGCTACTCACAAGCACAGTGGTAACGATGATAGAATTTACATCCACTCATCATGGGCTGTCGCTTTCAGAAGCACTTTATAGACACTGACTCATTTAAGCACAGAAAGAAATGATTTTGCACGAAGAAAGCAGAAACATGTCTAGGATTAAAATAGTGCTTTTAAAAAAGAGAGATCCGGATCAGGCTAGCCACAAATAGGGCCTTTGGGAATGGAAACAAGGATGTCGTGATGTAATGGCCAGCTCTCCTCATGACAATACAGAATGTATCCCAAATGATGGTGTTCTTCTTGCATTACTATTGTCCAGTAACTTGATCATATGCTTTGAGAGCTGGAAGTGAATCAGGATTCCACAGCTTAAGAATGACAAGAAAAACCTGAAAGATTTTGATGGAGAGGTCTGAAAGTTGTTCACGGATTTAGGAGAAGACAGGGCAGATTGCTGAAGGAGGAAATAATTTAGCAGTAAGAAAAAAAGACAGAGGAGATAGTAATGTATGCTTAGTACATTGTATATCTCTATCTATCTATCTACCTATCTATCCATCTACCTATCTATCTATCTCTTTATCTAATCTACCATTTATCTGTCTATCTATCTATCTGTCATCTATCTATTATCATCTATCTATATCTCTATCACTTATCTAATATATATATTATAGACTTTATGTGCACAAAATAAATACACATTATATATATTTATTTTATTTATATTATGTATGTTTCTCTGTATCTCTATACCTATATGTCAAGGTCAAAGGGTAAAAACCTCCTATTTTGAGAAGGACCAGATCCAGATACTACATTAATACATTAAGCTTGGAAATGGTAGAATCTTTTCCTCTCTTTCTGTGTCTTTAAAAATAGGACAAATTTCCATTTATCTGCTGTAGATGTGGGTATATTCTGAGACAAAAGAATGGCAGGGATGACTCTTTAACATCCTTTCTTCCTCTCTGAACCTGTACTTCTCTGGTGGTACATTCCTTTTATTAGAACAAGTCAATGAAATTGTCCATAAACAAAAGCAAGCTTTCTTCCCTGACTGCTTTGGCTCAAATGGGAAATACAACTGCAAACCTAACATTCCTCTTGGTTCCTTTTGTGAAATTAAAAAAAAAAAATCAATATCAAGAAGAACACTCTTGACTAGCGAAAAACACCTCAACTAATTGTAGGAGAAAAACAACTTCCCTGATATAAGCTGTTTGGGAACACACTGAAGTCCTGATGGTTTGTCATGTGACAGTAGGATTCATTTTTCCATTATTCCCAACATGGAGGCACACAGATATCACTGCTCCAAGGTCAGAGGGGAGGGAAAACGAAACTCTCATTAGTGGAGTCAATTCTCTGACTTTGTCGAGTGTCTACAGGACTATTTCCTGTTCCCCGGGCAAGGAGAGTGTTCTCAGAATGTGAGAAATTAAGGCACAGAGAGTGAAGGAGATAGTGTACGGGGTGCACCTGTTTCTGCCTCTGAAACTTACACTCTTATACCATTGCTGCTTAAACCTATCATGCTGATTAATTAAATGCAGGTTCTGCAAAACATATGGCATGTTGATGACTAATCTATGACTACTTTATGCTCCAGGGAAAGCGCTGGTGCATGACCATAGCTGCTTTGCTGTTTTACCATATCACCCATGACGCCTTAGTCTTTGCAGTTCATTACTGTAGCCTGATTCCCGCCCCCCCCCACCCCACCAAGTTATTACCAGGTAACCGTTCGGCCTCTGCCAATGAACCTACCTTCCTGTCTCCTCCAGGAAACTCTCTGCTTTTACTGGGCTCTTTTAGCAACCTTCCTACGATGTAAATGTACTGAACCGTTCATCCGTATATTGGTGGGAAGAATAATTCTACGGGATGTGAATTACTAACGAGATGTAGATTTCAAACTTCAATTTTCACCTCTTTGAGAATTAAATTTATTTCTGAACTAGAGTCTATTGAGAATTAAGTCTACTAGTGAACTAGATCCCTTCACAAGAGCAAGCATAAGGTTAAAAAGATAGCTAATCAAGAAGAAAGAATATACATCCACACTTGAGATACAAGTGAAAACACACATCTCCAGGGGAAAAAAATCTCTAAAATAAGGTGGCAATGAATTATAGGTATAGAATAGATATAATTACAGGATTATAATGTTAGGAATATAAACAATTCATTTTTTCCTAAGAATTTTTGAATCATTGTATTTTAGTTTCAGCAACATTCTATTTTACACGGTTTTTCCTCACTCTTTTACCTCAGACAGTGAATCTTATTTTTCTTGTTGTTATTCACAAAATCAATGGCAATTAAACACTTGCTCAATTAAAATAAATTCTTGTCTATAGAATAGGATTTATTCCAAAATCATTAATACGAGAGAAAGCAAAGAAGATAAGTTTTGTTTTCTATTCATTAAAGGTTAGAGTTTTAATTTTTCTCTCTAGACATTTTCGAACCCTGTCCATTGTTTTGAAAAACTCAGGAGTCAATACTAGCAGACTTTTCCCTGGAGCTGGGGAGAAACATTTTTAGAGTCTGCTAACGTGCAGAAACCTGTAGTCTGTCCTTCATCTGGGTCTCAGAGAAGGGGACAGTGAGACACTAAATAAAATGTGACCTATCGTGTCTGGTTCCCAGCAGAGAAAGCAACACTGTCAACGTCCATCCTGCTTGATGAAACGCCAGCCTCAGGATCAAGTACCACGTGGTGCGGAGGGAATAACTTGGTTTCTTAGACAAGGAAAATTGACACAAATAAAGGATGAATTTAAAACATCTGACCAATCTTAGGGGAGAAATCTGAAGCCTACACTTACTACTTCCTCAGAGTCCTGGTGATATAATACACACAAAGAAGTAGCAAAGTTTTCCAATATTTATAATTAGTGCAGAGTCAATCTGTCCTATGTTTGTTCATAATGAGGGAGAAAGAGATGCTGGGATGGTGCAAAGCAAAGGCTGCAGAATCAGAAGGAGAGAAAACTTGTTTGCAGAAAGTGTTATTAAAATAATTTAAAATCTATCATATTTCAATCACTCTTCTCCCCTATGACAAGTAAGACAATTTAAATGCGTTCTTTATTTATGGTTAATTCTTACATTTTTAAAAGGAGGTGTTATTATTCTCACTTTACAGATGAGACATCTGAGGTGGAGCTGGAGGTTCACCCACCAGAACAGTCAGGATTTAGACCTGGAACTTCCAGAAACATCTACCTTGATGGTGCTCAGGGAAAGTTACCCCAGGAAGCACCACTCTGGTATGCGGATTATTTGGAGCTGAAGACAATAAAGACTCAGAAAACTCAGGAAGAATATTTGAGTTTCCCCTCCCAAACTGCCTAAAGAATTTAAAACAAAAGATCTGTTCCAGGAAGGAGTTACTATGTCAAATTCTTTAGGCAGTTAGTGGGGGGGGTCAAATGTCCATCAGAGAAAACAATCAAGGTAAAAGGTATATTTCAGGGTGGCCAAATCTTGATCTTCCACAACTTCCAGGAACTTTCCTCCAGAACACCACAGTGTTTTACTTAAAGTGTGTATTTTTCAGCAATATATAAAATTAAGATTTGCAATCTCTGATTTCTTTAAATGGTAAATTCTAGTATTATCTCAAAAGTTTATAACTTAACTTATTTCATTTCAGAAATGTAGAATTTTTAATAATTTAGGAGAATTTTAAAAATTTAAAGTTTTAAATTTTTATTTAAAAACTTTAAAAAAGATCCCTGCCTTATTCGGCAAGGACCAAGTTGAATTGTTCAATTATTAATTGACAAATTTTCAATAGCTTGAGAAATATCATATATATTATGAGTTATTTACTTATCTATGACATATATTGTATAATATATAATACAATATGCAATTTTCTATATACACATACCCTTTGGAAATTATAAAACATCCTTACATTAGTCATTAATCATGTTAATAACATTTTGGAAAAGTATTTTATTTTAGTTAAGAAGATCTATCATAACATCATCTATATGTGTTCACATTCGGTGGTCATTTCTTACACTGTTCTCTCATTCAGACCAGCCATTTAACTTGAACTCTTCTTGTTAAGATTCTTAATGTTACATATGATGCATACCCCAAAAATAACTGGTTTTCTGATTAAAAGTAGCTCATGTTAAGTACAGATGTTATGGAAAATACAAAGAAGAATCAATCATACAAAACAAAATAATCATCTATAAATACATCATCAAAATACCCATCTAGGGGCCGGCCCTGTGGCATAGTGGTTAAGTTTGGTGGGTTCCACTTTGGCAGCCCAGGTTCACAGGGTTGGATCCCGGATCCCGAGCACAGACCTATACCACTCATCAGCCATGCTTTGGTGGCAAACCACATATAAAGTAGAGGAATACTGGCACAGACGTTAGCTCAGGACTAATCTTCCTCAGCAGGAAAAAAAAAAAAAGCTACCCTTCTAGTATATTTGGTGAAAATGATCCCAATGCCAAGTCTTTTTCCTGTTGCTAAATATACATATTTTGTGATATGTGTACAGTTAAGATATGTTAAGTTGCCATAATATATAGCATCTTAAAAAGAAATAACTTTATTTCAGTCTCACAGAACAACCCGAATGTGGGTGTTCTAGGTTGTCAGGGGGCTCGGTTCCACTCCGTCTTTCAGGGATCCATGCCGATGGAGGCCTTGCCATTCCATATGAATTTTCCAAATTTGCTCTATCTTTGGTATTTTAGTCCTCCATCTGGTAAGAAAGTGAAAAAAGAGAGTAGAGGAGGCATGATCTGATCTTCACACACTATCCTAGAAGGGACTCACATGCCTTATGCTCATATTCCATTGAATGGAACACAAGGCCATGGCCACATTTTATTACAAGGGCAATTTGGGAATGCTGGGTACTCCTCCAGAGTGTTCATGAGCAGTCCCTCTTCTGGTTTCCTGGGCTCCTCCTGCCTTCATATCCACCACCTCTAATCATGGCATATATTTGATGCTTTTCCCACAATTTCATGAGTTTTGGATTGACGTTTTCTATTTCAAGACAGTTCGTACCTATTTTCATACCTTTTAAGGATTTCTCATAGTTTTTAGAGAGAGTGGATCCTTTCTTGTTTTCCATCATTGTTGTGGATTTTTAAAAAAATTTAAATCATTTTTAGAAATTTGGAGTATGAGAAGCTCTGTCTTGGTGTGGAGAGCCCCCTCTCTGTGTGTCTTTTAAATGAAAGGACCTTTAACAAGTAAAAGAGACAAAGACAGAGAAACTTGGGGAGTGCATACTTTGACCTTATTTATATCTAGATATTTTGACTTTTGGGACATAGCTGTTTTTCACATGAAAAGAAAGGATGAAGGTTGGCCCAAGAAGATTTAAAGTTTTGCATCTCAAATGACTAGCAAATTTATGACAAGAAGAATATTCAGGGCCAATGCAGTTCCAGCTGAGAAAGGAGAATAAGTGAGGTGGTCAGGAAGATCCCCTCTCGTCTCCCACCTCTGAGCTGACAATCCATCAGCACGTTTCGCCAAATAGCCGCACGTGTAGAACATGCTGACCCAGCTGTAACAAACAGGAGGTGAAAAGTGTAACAGCTTGAATGCATGGGAAGTGGGTTTTTCTTTCTCTCCTTTCTCATGTAATAGCCCAAAGCTGTTATTTCTGGGCTACACAGACCACCTATCTGAATGTTGTTATTGGTTGTTATGATCTAGGCTGAATGGGATGGGATACACTGCTCACATTCCATTGCCCAGAACTCAATCACAGGGTCACATCAAACTTCAAGGGAGGCTGGGAAACAGAGTGTAGCTATGTGTTCAGAAGAAGAGAAGATGGATTTTGATGAACAGCTGGCATTCTGTACCAGAAATTACCCCGATGGCTATCAAACATCACTTTTTACCTTCTTCCCATGTAGACTATATTATCTCCCCAAGGGGACACAACCCAAATTCCATTTAGCCACTGAATTGTTATCAAACTGCAGGAACTCAGGGTATGTTCACTCTTCTCCACCAGGTTGAGATGTGGGACTTTCTTTTATATTACTCTCTGACGTGGACGTGGGTACCGTGCCCTCCTTGGCAGACTCCAACTCTCACAGGCTGCTTCCTGCTGGTGTGAATTTGGGGTCCTGAGCGGTGTATCACAGTCATAGGCTTTTTTGAGCCAAGCTAGTGGTTTCTTTTGCAATAGAATTCTCTAAATAACTTAATAAAATTTTGATCTGGTTACAGTTCATGTCATATGTCAATAAGCACACCCAAAAATGTTCTTTCAAGACATACTTTTAAAAAAAATCTGTGTTATATCTTTAATTTCTATCTCTCTGCAATGAATGCCTGCTCTTTTGACACCATCTGAAACAAATAAGCTTGGGGGAAGGCTACAAAATTTATTGTTTGCGTCTCTGCCTTTCAAAACCTTTTTCAGACTTATTTGGCTAGGGTGCTGCCAGCTGCTCTAACAAATAGCCTCAAACATGTGTAATGCTCAATCACAATAAGAGTTTCTTGGTCACTCACATGACATCCAAAGCAGGTATTGTCAGTCAGCAAGGATGGCTCTTCCCTGTGATCATATCAGGATCTCGTGTGATGGAGCCCTGCCGTATTGCACGTGAGGCTTCCAAGGGTGATTGCATTGTCTCCATCCCAATCATTTAGAAGGGGAAAGAGCATGACTGGCGTATGTGGGAGGTTCTTGTGGGCCAGGACTGGAAGTGGCACACATCACTCTGTTTCATTTCTGTTGCCTAGAACCCTGTTGCCAGGCCAAACCAACTGCGAGGGAGGCTGGGAGACGTAGCCGAAACGTGTGCTCCACAAGAGGACAGCATGGGTTCTGTGAACATCAAGCAGGAAATACGCAATACGGTTGTCCTGGGATAAGCTGAAGTGTGGTAGACAACAGTGCCATGCACAAGAAAATAAAATACGTGTAAATCTAGATGACTGGATCTAGGAGGAAGCTTATTACCTAGCTTGAATGCCAAAACTTGGCCCTCACCTTCAAGCCTATCTCAACTTCTCCAAAGAAACTCTGTCCTTGAAGTCATCAGGTCTCCAAGCAAGTCTAAGACAATGAGAAATTGAACATGGGAATCTGAATTAGTTTCCTGTTGTTTCCATAACAAAGTGCCACAAACTGGGTGGCTTAAGGAAAAAATATTCTAAAATAAAAATTATTCTCGTACAGTTCTGGAGGCAAGAAATCCAAAATCAAGGTGTTGCAAGGGACAGGTTCCCTCTGGAGGTTCTAGGGGAGGATACTCTCTTGCCCGTTTTGGCTCTGGTGGCCCAGGCAGCATTACTCCAATCTCTCCTGCCATCTTCACCTGGCTGTCTTATCTGTGTGTCTGTGTCTTCACAGGATATTCTCCTCTGTATGTGTGTGTGTGTGTATGTGGGTGTGTGTGCAAATTTCCCTCTTCTTCTAAAGCCATCAGTCATATTGGTTTGGAGTCCACCCTAATGGCCTCATATTAACTTGATTATATCTACAAAGATCCTATTTCCAAATAAGGTCATATTCACAGGTCCTGAAGATTAGAACTTCAACATATCTTTTTTGGGGATACAGTTCAACCCCTAACAGAAGCCAGCAAAGGGAACTCTGCTTTTGCCACGCAGAATTGTTGGGAATGTATCTGAAACCTTTTCATCTTGCACAGGTACCCATCAGTGACCTGTAATCCATTAACTGAATGGAAAATAAAGCTGCATCAGAGAAAATCTACCTCCATAAGCCTCATAGGACCTGCTGTCATAGTTTTGTCTCTGAGTTTCCCATCTCTTTCATTAATTTTGTTTGTTTTTATATTCTCTATTTCACTAATTTCTACTCTAATCTTTAATATTTCCTTCCTATTGCTTGCTTTAGGTATAGTTTCTCTTCTTTTTCCAGTGTCATAAGGTGGAATATTTGTTATTGACTTGAGATCTTTCTTCTTTTTTAAAATATAGGGGTTTCTGGCTGCAAATTTCTTTCTAAGCACCACTTCAGCAGCACTGTATATGGTTTGGTATGTTGTGTCTTCATTTTCATTCATATTAAAGTATTTTCTAATTTATCTTGGGATTTCTTCTTTGATCTATTGGTTATTGAACTGTGTGTTGTTTAAATTTCCACATAATTATAAATTTCCCAAATATCTTTCTGTTATTGGTTTCTAATATCATTCAATTGTGGTTGGAGAATATACTTTGCATGACTTCAATCTTATATCTTATAAATTTATTTAGCTTGTTTTATGGCTTAAAAATGGTCTATCCTGAAACATTTTCCATTTTCCCTTGAATAAATGCATATTTTACCATGTTTAGGAGGGATGTTCTATACATGTTTCTTATATCTATTTGGTTTAGAGTGTAGTTCTTCTATTTCCTTATTGATCTTCTGGTTATTTTTTTCTATCCATCATTGAAAGTGAGGTATTAACATTTCCAACTATTATTGTTTAGTTGTCTATTTCTCCCTTCAATTTTGTCAATTTTTGCTTCATGTATTCTGGCAGCTTTGCAGTTGTGTGTACATATGTTTACCATGGTTATATTTTCATGATGGATTTGACTCTTTTATCATTATAAAATATCCTTTATCTCTAGTAACATTTTTTGGTTTTAATGTTTATTTTTTGTGATATTCCAGGTTGCTATTTGCATGGTATATATTTTGCTTTCAACTTATTTGTATCTTTGAATTAAAGTGTGTCTCCTGCAGACAGTACATAGTTAGACTTTATTTTTTTATCCAGTATAATCTTAGAATCTCTGTCTTTTGGTTTGACTGTTTCATCCATTCACATTTAATGTTATCATTAATATTGTTAGATTTATATTTGTCCTTTTACTTTTTGTTTTCTTTATGTTGTCTTTTTTTGTTCCTCTATTCCTCCTTTACTGCTTTCTTTTGAATTAAGTGAATATTTTTAGGGCAATAATTTAATTCCTTTAATAATTTTTTTAACTATATTTTTGTTATTTTCTTGGTGATTGCTCTAGGGCTTACTTACTGAATCTACTTCAGTTTTATACTAACTTAATTCCAGGAAGATATATATATAAATATATCTTCTTCCCTTTTTTCTGTGTTATGAATATTAAATATATTACATTTGTAGGTATTATAAATCTGACAGTACATTATTATAATTTCTACTGTATAATTTTCTGTATTTTAAAGAAGCAGAAAGAAGAAAAAAGATAAAGGACATAATTATAAGGTTTTTAAATAAATGAGCTAAAGATGTCCTCTATATGGTGGCCCCATGTTGTCTAGTTCTTCATGGCAGACTGGGACATTTAGCTCAAAAGCCCTTTGGTGCCAAACTCAAAAAGTCACAGGGATAGTATTAAAGTATAATTCATTAAATGTTTTTACTAAGGTGGTATTTTAATAATTCCAGGTATATTATTTTCTGATTCTTTGTATCAATATAGGAATAAAGTCTAACAACCTAAAGGTATTGATATTGGACAGTTCTCCTAGATACTCACTCCCTAATTGCTTAGTTATATTTTTGCTACAAGTATATAAGAAAGCTATAATATGTCAGGTCAAAATTAACCACTCTAGCATACTTGGAATGCAGGAAAATTCTTGGTAGATACCCCAGGATTTTGCAACATGGAGAGATCATTTTATCTAGAAACTTTATACTCAACTGTTACTAGGCAGAGACATTCACTTGATAAACTATATAAATGCTTCTAATCATTCTGATAAGTGTATATTACAAATATAGATATCTGCCCTGCAGAAATAAACTCTGTTATATAAGTGCATGTAACAAAGAATCATAACATGGTGAGACAGCATGTCAGGAGTGGCTTATCTGAAGAATGAAATGAAGGAGTTAAGTGAGAAGCTAGCATAGTGCATTAGGACCAAAAATGTGTGTGGATGTCTGGTGGCAGGAAGGGGTGACACTTTTTTTGAGGAGCTGAGTGAGGACCTGTGTGGAGAAGCCCAGAGGGAAAGTAATAAGATATGATACCACAGCAGAGAGCAGATCACCAGGGACTTGCAGGCCACATTGAGAGTTTTGGTTAATATTCTGAAGGAGCAATGAGTGAAATATTTGTATGTTTTGAGCAGAGAGATAACATCTTCTTATTTGCATTTGAAAATGATAATTCTGGGTTTTCTGTGGAGAATTAAATTGGAAGGGAAGCAATAATAGTAAGTTATTAACTGCTCTAAAAGACAGGGGGAGAATAATATAAGCTGGGTTTGTGTGATTACAGGATACAAAATCCATGCAGATGGAGAAAATGTTTTGGACATTGAGAATAAAATGAGAAGTGTGGAATAGACAGAAAGCCAGGAAAAAAGCAGAAACGTTTGCATCAACTTTAGTCTTGAAAAGTCTTGGTTAGAATACCTCCGCTTCAGGGAACCAAGGTGTTTTAAGCAAATATGGTGATATATAATGCAGATCGTAAATACTTACACATTAAGCTCAAAAGCCACAGGAATAAAATCTTATTGAGCCTAAGTCAGTGCTACAACTGAAAGAATTTTTGCTTTGGTTTTTGTCTCATTTTCCTTTCGATTGTTGAGCTGGGTGAGGAACATGATGCCCACAGCATCTACTTTCAGAAAATGATTCTCTCTCAGCCCTGATGAAGCTTTCTCCACTGGCTTATATTTCTTTTTAGAAATCCACCCCTTTTCACCACCACTATTAACTACCCTACAACCCCACTGGTGTGGATCAGGGTAGATTAAATTGGTGAGGAATTTCCAGCAGTTGTGACTGCTCAAGACCAGCATGTGTCATAAGTTTTGTGCCACTGCATGGACGTGAACAACTCTCTGTAGATGTGGACAAGGTTTAGTTTCTCAGCCTATTGTTATTCTGAACAAGATCGTTCTTGGTTCTGGGCATCTGTCCTGTGCGTTGTCAGTGTTTAACAGCATCCCTGGCCTCGACTCCTTAGATGAAGTGCCACTCCTCCAATTGTGACAATCAAAACTGTTTCCCATCACTGCCAAATGTCCCCTGGAAATTAAAATTGTCACTAGTCAAGAACCATTGGTTTAGATTTTAAAATTAGGTTTTTATTATTTTTTTCAGTCTTTGTTATGATTGTTGTTAAGAATTTTGACAAAAAATACTGTTTTATGTTTAATTATTAAAAATATACTCAACTTTCTCTAATCAACAATTTTAGTTTTGGTATTAAGTAGAGGAATATTTGATACCATCATAGTAAAAATTTAGTGTTTCAAAATAAGAAATTGGTCAAATAAATGTGCTATGAGCATATGATGAGTTTCAAAATAGTGATTACAAATATTATAAGAAAAAGACCTGTTGACATGGAAAAATACTCCTGATAAATAGCAAAGGCAAGAAAAAGCAGCTACACAGTGATACGTAGAGTAAGATAGCAAAAATATATATTTATCTATATTTGTATACTCTGGAGAGATATATACCATAATATTAAGAGAGATTATCTTTGGATGGTGGCATTATATATGATTTTTGTCATTTATATTTCCTTTATGCCTCTCTGTGTTTTCCACCTTTCTTGCATTAGAAGTGTATTCCATTGGCAATGAGAAAAAAGCAAACCATAAATGTTGTTCTTTAAAATTATCACATTTGTAGAACTTCTTGTATTTTGTTTTCAATATCTACTTACTTCTGAAATCATATGAGTGAAATCACCATTACATGCCTATAAATCACACCCAACCTGCACACAGTTCAAAGGATTTTCATCGTGGGAAAGATATGCATCAACCTACTCACATCAATAACTCAAAAGTAATAATTTAAAGTAACAAGAACTTTTGAACTCAGCTTTTATATCATGGGACTACCATATTTGTTTGTGATTAAGAGGAAAAACACAGTCACTAAATTGACCAGGAAAAAACCCTGCTGTTGTTTCCTGCCTATAAAAGCAACAGATAATTACAGGGAAAAACACATTAAAATACAGAGAGAAATGGACAAGTTTTAACGGTACTATTTCCTGAAAATGAGATTTCACAATATATGTATTTTTTTGCTTTGATAGTGTTGTTTGAATGTTATGTTTACAAAAGAGATTTTGTCTAACGAAGTTCAATAACAATGACATAATGGACTATTTGCTTCAAAAAAAATAGAGACACAATGCTATATCCAAAAACAATATAACAAGAGCTTATTTGAAATATTTGTGGAAAGTTCTCATTTTACAGCATCCAAGTTGCATCAAAAAGATATATTATTGTTTAATAATTCTATGCTGTTACAATATATTACTAACATGCCAAACCCAGTGACCATGAAATTTATAATTAACAATATTTTGTTGTCTTCTTAGAATATTTCAGTCCATTTTAGAATAGTTTGAATAGTGCACAACTTAAAAATATGTCCAAAGAAGTGTACTTCTGGCTTCTTCCAACACATTCCAGAATAGATAGAGAGGCACATGGCATCACTCTGCTGGCCTTACACATTTTTTTCAAAGTACCATTAAAAAGCTCTAAAGGTTAGCATTTGAAAGGGATTATTCAATCTGGTCTGCTCAACTAGAGTATTAGGGAAGTAAATAAGATAAGAGCTTATCTCAGTTTTATATGAAAATGATTTCTACTTTTGGTTAGGGAGTATAATGTTGTGATTGACTATTTCTCCCACCATGACTAAAAGAAAACATATATTACAAATATCATATAAATGTATCTTAAAAAACATTTGTATAATTGGAATCCCAGAAAACAACAACAGGAAGAATGGAGCAGAAGAAATATTTGAAGAGATAAAGATGGGAATTAGGAAAAATTGTTGAAAGACATCAATCCATGTATTCAAAGACCTGAGAAAAACCCAGAGAAATTAAATACAAAGAAAAACTCACCAAGGCACATCACAGACAAACAGATAAAAAACAAAACTAAAGGGAAAACCTTAAAAGGAGTCAGAAAAAACCCCACATCACTCTCAGGGAAACAAGAATCAGAATGATAGATACATGTTCAACAGAAACTGTGGGAGTCAGAAAGCAGCTTTAAAGCTTAAGGAAAAGACATTGACACTTCTGGACCTTGAGAAAATATCCTTAAACATGAAGGCAAAAAAAAGACACTATCAGATAAATCAAAGCTGAGAGACATTGTCACCAGTAGGCTGACACTCTAAGAAATAATAAAGAAGATCCCACGAGCTAAAAGAAGCACATGATACAGATGCACAGGATCACAGAAAGGAATGAAGAGCACTGGAAGTGTACATATGTGTCTCCAAAAAAGAGTAAGAGATTTATTAAAAATCCACTAATCACAATATATATTTGATATTTAAAATATAATGTAGAAATTAAATACATGACACTACTTGCAATAAATGCAAGAGAGGTGAATGGAACTATATTTCTGTCAGTTTTTACATTGTCATTAAGAGGTAAAACACTAATTCAAGAAAGATACGATGAGTTAAGGGTGAGTATTGTCACCTGTAAGGTATCCACTAAAATAACAATACAAAAATTATAGCTAAAAGGCAAAAGAAGAGATAAAATGGAATTAAAAAATATTTTATTAATTGGAAAGAAAAAAACCAAAAGAACAAAGAAGAGATGAGACAATTAGAAAACAAATAGAAAGATAGCAAACTGAAACCTAACCGTATTAGGAATTAAGTTTAATGCAAATGAAATAAATAGGCCAATTAAAAGACACATTTTAGACTGTATAAACACAATGTAGACAACCTACGTGGTGTTCACAGGAGATACACTTTATGTGTTAAGAACATAGGCTGAAACTTAAAGGAATGAAAAGTATATACCATTAGATAGCTACTGAAGCTATATTAATAAAGACTTTAAGAAAGGAAGTATAAAAGAAGAACATCCCCTAATGAGAAAACAGTCAGTTCACCTGGAAGCTATAATAAATATGCATGAACTTTATGCATGGCTTCAAAGCATATAAGCAAATGATGGTAAAACGAAAGGACAGAAAAGTAAACAGTCATAGTTGATTTTAAGCTCTTCTTTCAGACATATTTATATGTGTATCTGTGTAACTAAACAAAAATCAATAAAGACAGGATTTTTAAAACAACTTTAAGGAGACAATTGACATACAATACCCTGCACATATTTAAAGTGTTCCTTTTGATAAATGTTGACACCCATGAAACCGTCACTACAATGAAGATAATGAACATATCCATTGCTCTGGGTTTCCTCATGCCCTTTTGTAATTCCTCCCCAAGTTCTTCCTTTCCAGCCCCATCCTCAGGCAACCACTCATCTGCTTTCAATACAGTGGTGTCTCAATACAGCTGGGTTGTTATAACAAAATACCACAGACTAGGTAGCCTATAGAACAGAAATTCATTACTCACAGTTCTGAAGAGTGGAGGTCTGAGATCAGGGTGCCAGTATGGCCACATGAGGGCCCTCTTCTGGGTCCCAGACTTCTTGTTGCATCCTTACGTGGTGGAAGGGGTGAGCTAGCTCTCTGAGATTTCTTTTATAAGGGCAGTAATCCCACTCATCAGGGCTCCACTCTTATGATCTAATCACCTCCCAAAGGCCCACCTCCTAATACCATCACCTTGGGCCTTAGGTTCTCAACACAGGAATTTTGGGGGGGGGACACAAACATTTAGACCATAGTAACTGGTTTGTCTTTTATAAACATTTATATGACTTGAATGATATACTATGTAATTTTTTTGTCAACATCTTTCACTAAGGATAATTATTGTGAGATTCATCCCTATTGTTACATGTATCAATAGTCGATTTTTAAAATTTGATGAATGGTATTCCATTATATGGATATAGCACAATTTGTCTATCTACTCACCCGTTGATGGATATTTTGATTATTTACAATTTGGGGTTATACAGACAAAGCCGCTACAAGCATTCATGGATAGTCTTTCATAGGCATGTGCTTTTATTTTCCTTGGACAAATGCCTAGGAGTGGAATTTCTGGGTTAAATGATAGGCGTATGTTTAACTTTTTGAGGAACTGACAAACTGTTGTCCAAAGTTTCCAAACTGCTTTCCAAAGTGGTTGTACCATCTTACATCCCAAACAGCAGCGTATGGGAGTTCAGGTTCGTCCACCTCCGTGGTTACACTGGAATGGTTAGTAGTTAGCCATCCTGGTAGGTTTATAACAGTATGTCGTGATTTCAATTGGCATTTCTCTAATGACTAATGATGTTGAGCATCTCTCCGTGTACTTATTTTCCATCTGTATGTATTCTTTGGTGAAGTGTTTATTTAAGAATTTGGCCCATTTGTATTATTTATTTTATTATTGAATTTTGAGGGTTCTTTATGTATTCCGAATATAAAATTTGTCAGATATATGATTTGCAAATGTTTCTTCCAGTCTGATTCTTGTATTTTATTTCTCTTAAGAATGTCTTTCCGAAAGCAGAAGTTGATTCTTGTGCATTTTTTGAAGATCAAACGTGTATATATTTTATATACATAAAATATATTTTATGTATTTTATGTGTATATTATGCATATATATGGTTCTATTGCTGGACCCTATTCTGTTCTGTGGATCTGTTTCTCAATATTTACACAAATACCATATCATTCTGATTACCTTAGCTTTATCTTAAGACTTTAAGTCAGGTTGTTCAAGTCCTCTATCTTTGTTCTTTTTTCCCATTTGTTGTGACTGTTTTAAGTCTTTTGCATTTCCTTATGAATTTTATCATCCGATTGACAATTTCTCCAATAATCCTGCTGGAATTTTGATGGGGATTGTGATGAATCTATAGAGCAATTTGGGAGAATAGACGTCTTCATCATATTGAGTCTATTATAGAAATGAGGCAAAAATGACCTCTGAGTATTGGCCCCCAGGTTGTCTATTTCTTCACTGCAGGCTGAGGCCTGTTAGCTCAAAAACCCTCCAGCACCAAACTCAAATTTGTACACAACCTATTATTTTTTAAAATAGCCCAAACAAGCCCCTAGGTTGTTTATTTCTTCACTGTAGGCTGAGGCCTGCTAGCTCAAAAGCCAGCACCAAACTCAAATTTGTACACAGCCTATTATTTTTTAAAATAGCCCAAACAAGCCCCCAGGTTGTTTATTTCTTCATTGCAGCCTGAGGTCTGTTAGCTCAAAAGCTCGCCAGCTCCAAGCTCAAATTTTAACATAGCCTATTATTTGAAAATAGCCCAAAATAGCAAAAGAGCCATTTAGAGCCTGCCTGTTTTGCATAGCCAGTGAAACCTCACCTCACATCTGTTGGACATTGACAAGATAGAGCCTTGTGTTTTTAAGACCCTAAGCAACTGGTACCCTTACAGTTCTCCACCCAGAGGCTACCTGCTGGGCTGTTGGGTGACATCACCCAGAGAAGTTAGTCACGGCTCTGATCCCTCTCTTCTGGATAGTGGTCCCTGCCACCTTAAGCCTCTGGCTGATCCCCTGCTTGGAGAGACTTCCCCTCAAAAAACCCTGTCCAAACACAAAATAAAGCTTGTTGTGTGTTACCACCCACCCTCCCATGATCATATCTTTTTCCCTGATCAGGTCCCATATCCCACGAACACCTACAGTCATCCAGCCATTCAAATGGTATATCTTTCCTTTTATTTAGGATTTCTTTCAACTCTCTCAACAACATTTTGTAGTCTTCACTGCATAAATCTTATGCAACTTTAGTCAGATTTACACCTAGATATTTCATATTTTCAACACTATTGTAAATAGTATTTTAAACTTTATTTTAATTTATATATTTTTGTTGCTAGTATATAGAAATATTATTGATTTTGTGTATTCATGTTTCTATTCTGCTACCTTGGTGAACTCACACAGTAGTTCTAGTAATTTTTTCTGTAGATCCCTCAAGACTTTCCATATTTTCTAAATGTTTGGTATATTTCACCAGTGAAGTCCTCTGGACTGAGATTTTGTGTTTTGGAGGGTTTTTAAGGAAAAATTCATTTTTTTCAAAGATATGGGACTATTCAGATTATTTATTTCTTCTCAAGTAAACTTCTGCAGTTTATCTTCCAAGGAACTTGTTCATTTTATCTAAGTTGATTAATTTATAAGCAAAAGATGTTTACTCTGTCATTTTAACATCTGTAGAATCTGTTATGATGTCATCTTTCTGGTTCCTGATATTGGTAATTTGTGTTTGCCTCCTGTCTCTCTCTCTAATTCTCTCTCTCTTCCTCCTCATCTGTCTGGCTAGAGGTTTATCAACTTTATTGAACTTTTCAAAGAACTGTCTTTTGGTTTCATTTATTTATTTTTCCCCTCTTTTTTGATTTTTCTTGATTTTTCCCCTATTTCACTGATTTTTCACTTCCATCTACATTATTCTGTTAAGTTGGGTTCAATTCACCCTTTTTTCTCCCCAAAGCCCCAATAGATAGTTGTATGTCATAGTTGTACATCCTTCTAGTTGCTCTACGTGGGACGCTGCCTCAGCATGGCTTGACAGGCTGTATGTAGGTCAGTGCCCAGGATCCGAACTGGTGAACCCTTGGCTGCCGAAGTAGAGTGTGTGAACTTAACCTCTACGCTATCATGCCAGCCCCTTCTTTGAACCATCTTGAAGTGTGTTATTTAGATTTCAAATATTTTGGAAAATTTTCCATTTATCCTTATGTTATTAATTACTAGTTTATTTCTATTGTGATCAGAGAACATATTTTGTATGATGTATCTTTTTAAATGTATTGAGACTTGTTTTATAATCAAGAATATGGTCTACCTTTATATTTCTCATATTCAATTGAGAAGAATGTGTACTCTGCTGTTGTTGTTGTTCTATAGAAATTAATTAGTCCAGTTCATAGTCTTTTTCAAAACTATCATAAGAGGAAATAAAAAATCTGTATATTCCTATATCTACATTGTTTCTATAATTAAAAAATGCTTAGAAAGAAAGCTGTAGGTACAGATGGCTT
This sequence comes from Diceros bicornis minor, assembly GCF_020826845.1. Taxonomy (NCBI): domain Eukaryota; kingdom Metazoa; phylum Chordata; class Mammalia; order Perissodactyla; family Rhinocerotidae; genus Diceros; species Diceros bicornis. The sequence goes on from NC_080759.1 coordinate 56,353,886, forward strand.
CACTATGTATTCTAACAAATATTTAAGGAACAAATCATATCAATTTTAAATAAAATTTTTCAGATAATAGAAAAATATGAACCATTTCCCAGCTTCCTTCATAATGCAAGATTAACCTTCATACCAAAATCCGACAAAGACATTACAAGTAAAGAAAGCTATGGATCAATATCCTGGAATAAATGCAAGAATCCTAAATAAAATATTAACAAATCAAATATAGGCATAAATTAAAAGGATAATACTTCATAGTCAAGCAGGGTTTATTCCATGAACAGAAGGTTGACTTCACATTTGAAACTCAATCAATGTAATTTATCCCATGGTCAGATAAGAGAGAATATACATATATTCATCTCAATGAAAATGAATGTTGATAGAAAAGGAAGTTGATACAATTTAATATCCAATCATAATAAAAGCTCTCAGAAACAATAGGAATAAGAAAGAAAATTCCTCAATCTGGTAAAGGTTATGTTCAATAAATCTAGAGCTAATGTCACAGTTAATGATGCAATATTCAATAATTTCCCCTTAGGTTGTGGAAAAGATGAGGGTGTTCATTACCATTGAGTTTCTTCAACATTGAACGGGAAGTCTTAGCCAGTACAATAAAATATGAAGAAAATGAATAACATTTAAAATATTAGAAAGAAAGAAGTGAAACTCCTTTTATTTTCAGATGACTTGACTGTGCATATAGAAATCCAAAATAATCTAAAAATAAAACTGGAACTAATAAGTAAATGTAACAAGGTCATAAGATACAAGGTCAATATACAAAAATAGTATATTTTGAAGTTCAGCAATAAACAATTGAAACACTAATAAAAATTTTAAATTTTAAATAACATTTTAATAGTATCAAAAAATTCAAAACCTTGGGAAATAATTTAACAAGAATGTACAAGATCTCTTTACTAAAAACTGTAGAATATTACTGGGAAAATTAAAGGAGACCTAAATAAACAAAGGGATAAATAAAAAGAAAAGATGTCTGGCTTTAATACTCATTAGGGAAATGCAGAATGAAGTCACAGAGGTCACGACCCCACAGCCACCAGAAGGCCTTGATCACAAAGGCAAGTGTTGGGAAGGATACCGTGTCTGTGAGAGCTCACCAGTGCCATTGGAAGCGAGAGATGCACAAGCTTTTTGGAAGACCCTGTCTGGCAGTTTCCATTAAAAATAATATTAAAATTAACTGACCCAGGAATACTATTCTTAAGTATATGTAAATGAATGTAAATATAGTCTAAAGAAATTTACTAAATTGTTCATAGCAGCTCTATTCATAACAGGCAATAAGTGGAAAAAATTCAGATACTCACCAAAAGGTGAGGGGATAAAAATTAATACATGATGGAATATTATGCAACAATAAAAATAAACTATTGGTACATGCAAAAATGTGGAAAGTTCTCAAATATACTAGTTGAATGAAAGAGACCAGATGTACAAAATTACATACTCTATGATTCCATTTATATGAAATAAAAACAAAACAAACACAATCAATGAAAAACAAACAAAACATCAAGATGAATTGATATTTATAGAAGTCAGAATAGTGGTTACCTTTGGGAGTATAGAACTGAAAGATGCACAAGCAGATCCCACAGTGTGCTGGAAATCTATTTCTTTACCCTTAAAATTACAGTATTATATGTATGTCATATATATATAGCTCACAAAAACTTTAAAAAATATTTATCCAAGTATTTTTTTTCAACCTGGAATTGTATAAAAGCAACAAAAAATTTGTTGAGAAGAACAAATTTTCAGATTAAAACACAATTTATAACAGTAGATAATCTGACATTTTTAGTGCAATGAGGAGGCCACTGCTGTGTGGGTAGAAGCCACTCTCTTCCCTACGAGTCTCAGAAACTCTAACCAGTTGAGTCCATTAGGAAGAAAACATGAGTCACAGGTGTAATTTTAAATTTTCTAGTAACTACATTAAGAAATTAAAAGGAATCAAGTAAAATTAATACTAATAATATATTTTATTTAACCTGATATATCTAAAATATTATCATTTCAACATGTAATCAAAATAAAAAAATTAAGATGATATTAATTCTTTCATTCACACCAAGTCTTTGAAATCTGGCATGAATTTCACATAGAGCACATCTCAATTTGGACCAGCTACATCTCAAGTGCCCAGTCACCATATCTGGCCACTGGTGACTGTGTAGTATGAGACAAGATGAGGAAGGAAATGTCCACCTTAGTTTTGTGACTAATTTTTTTGATGGAGGTGGGGGCATGGGAGGAGAGTGGGGATGAGAAGCACAGAACCCAAATGCACGTCCTTATATTTGCTCATGTTAATCAACAGTCTCTTCTTGATTTTGTCTAGTCTTCATGAGCTTTGAACCTGCATATACTTCTCGATTTTGTCCACACTATGAGAAGATTTAAAAAAATCCAGATAAGTGTTGCCTATAGTATTTACTTTATGTATGTCAGTAGGATAACTTCTTAAAGAAAACATGAGATTTCTTTGTTGTGAGTTCTTTTTAAGTGCCATGCTGATTTTTGGTAATCATTTAGTATGTATTTTTAGTGAAACCTTCTAGAATCTATTGTGGGAAATTTTAAGTTTCTGGTTTCTAGTTGGCAGGAATCTGGGGTTTTTTTCCATCAAAAAAATGGAATGATATTTACCCGTGTCTAGCACTCTAGGACCCTTTCAGTTTCCTGTGATCTCTGAAGGGTTGTTGTTTCTGAGTCCGCATCTGCATCTTGCACTCCTGTAGAGAATTGAGGGGTCTTCTTCCATTTTCTCCCGCATCAGAACTTCTTGCCTCTTGTTCGTGTTTCCTCTGTTCTGTTATGCTCCTTGATGGAAGAGTAGAACCAGTTGCTAAATAGTCCTAGTGTCTCATTTCCTGTCATCTGATAAAATTAAATCATCTACCACAAACTATGCTTTCATCTCCATTTTCCTGTTATTCTACCACAAATACAGAGAGAAACTAGACATTATTTTAATATGTTTCACAAAGCTTTTTATCATGTTGAGAGTTAACCTTCCTGGAAGATGGGTTATGATCATTTACCCATGTCCTTTGATCTGCACAGCTTCTTTAATCTTTGCTATTTATTCTATGAAAAGTGGAGCTGAGTGGACGTCTCCTAGTGAAGTCATACCTGTTTCATAGAGTCAGTGAAACAAAACTCAATTACCTAAAAGTCTGTGCTCAATAACACGGCAGATTCAAAAGGAACCTTTCTTGATCAAACAGTTTATATTTTAAGGGGCAGAATAGCACTGGCTTCATAATCCTGTCTTTAACATTTTTGTTATTATTCTTGAAAATACTATGTTTCCTAGGTCATACCTTTTGGTTTAGCTCTAACTCACGCTGGAAGTCTGTCCACAGTCTTGAAAATTTACTCCCTCTCCTTTTGGTGAGAGGAACTCTGGACCGGCAAGGGCAGGTCTGTTGATGCAGGTACAGAAGGAGACCAAATTCTAAGCAGTAAAACCATTTCAGGAGACTTTATTTTAAAAGCTGAAGTCAGAAAAAAATTACAAGAACACAATCCTTTTTTGTATTTAATAAGCACAGAAATCCTGTTCTGCATATAGTTACTTCAAAAGGTTGTAAAAACCCATTTTGGATATCTGGATTTCAAAATTTTAATGCATTTCTTGTAGAATTACAGTGTTTAACCTCTTAAAGATTCTTTTCAGAATTGGTCATCGTGGATAACAGTATTCAAATTGATGTCTTTAACTGTGAAATGTGGATAAAGCGTCCACTGTTTTTTGTTAGACCTATGGGTCTTAGACAGTTATGTTTTCTTCTCCCCTATCATTTAAAGTAACTATATCAACGACTCTGGTAGAGTCCTTAGTTTAAAACAACATGCACAAAAGTTCATTCTGTCCATTTGGCACCTGCCCTCAGATGGCTGCAGCCAAGTGGCAGAGAGGAGAGAGGGTGGGCGTGTACCATGCCCCACAAACCTGCACAGAGCCTGTACAGCCCCTGGGTCTCTCTCAGGAGGTTGCCACCTCTGTGGCTAAGTCTCTAGCCATGGATGAAACAGCAGTGAAGAAATATTTTCAGGTCTGCAGAGCTGTAGAAAGGGAGTTAAGAAAATATAAGCGTCCATACAAATATTTTCTCTTGGTGGTGGATTCAACAGGTTAAAAGCAACTTTGGTGCATTTTTTTTCTTGTTCTCTCTGGTACAAATAATTTTTCATGGATTTGAAAATTTGATGAGACATAAGCAAACTGAAGAATAAACTGCCCAGTTATGGAGAGAGATGGTTTATCAGTTGCTAAGAAGCCACATAGAAGGCTAAGGTCTTTGAGAGCAAAACCATCACAATCTCAAGTTCAATCATTCTCCTTCTGACAACAATCCATCTCTTTCCATGTCATTCCCTCCATTTATCCCACTGATAGTAACACCAACCCACTAGGAGACTCATTCCAGATTCTGCTGCCATGCCCATTGTCTTTCGCCTCTGACTGTTAATTGGTGATAAGGAAAAAAAATGACCTAGATATGCCCAGAAGATAAGGACCTTATATTTTCCCTCTTTTGATTCATTATTGGTTTTCGTAACCCTGACAAATGAAAATATCGAATATCATAGGAATAAAGAAACAGATCAAACACAATATTAGGCTAAATAGATTTTTCTCTCAGCTTATGGTCTCTCTCCACTTCCTTTCATTCTTTCGTGAGAACCATTAGAGGGATATAATAAGACTGCATTACTTTGGGAGACCCAATTTTTCTTATACTGTTTTGGGGAAACCATTGAAGTACTGAAAAGGTTATAGCATTGGTCCGTGCTCATTTTTTAAATAAAAATACAAATTTTTGTAATATATAGAGAGCCATTCTTTATAATACCATTAGCTCATTTGTGTGTATGATAAGTAAAAATTTAGAAAAATTCCCAAGATTTATATTAAGAGAATTACAAAACATAAAAAATCCTTTTAATTTTGGACTTAATTTTGGAATTTTGCAATCAAATTTCTCATTCTTGTCTCCTTTGAATATTTTCTGAGTGAATGCCCCACAATTGTAGTGTAAAGATGGTTTCGTTTCATTTAATTAACCAAGCTGGGTCTTCAGGGAATCTTCCCGTTAAATCTGAGCAGTTCTGTAAATGGAGAAGCAGTTTCCAGAGAGGAGGCCAACATAACCACCCACCGACACTTTTATAGAAATAATTCCATGTTGAAGAGAGAGCCCCAGGGTAATGTTAGAGGAGTTTTAATCATAGCTTCTAATTATGAACAATAAGTCACTTCACCAATTTCTTGTGTCTTCGATATAATAAAAGGAATAATTAGCAGTCAGCAATAATTTTCAGGCTGGTAAGAGTTGCACAGCCAAGGAGTCTGAATCTTGTACTTCAATAAAGTAAAATACTTTGCAGAATATCCCACGACCTGGCCTGTTATTAAAGATCATTTGCCAAAGAGCAGATCCTCCTAAAAGCACTCAGGATATTACCTACCAGCTGCTGGGAGGTTATTAAGGCTTATGGGTGATGTGCTGAGAAAGCTTGCTCTTAGTAACAGACAGTAACTGTTGGTTTAGGGTTCTAACATAGATTATTGCAAACCACCCAAGAGTGCCTCCTGTGCTATGCATGCTTGAAGCAAGTACTACAGAATAATACCAGAGAACTGTGCTGATAATATTCCTATGGGTGATTTTAATTTTCTCCTTCATATCTTTATTATTTTCCAGATTCTGTGCAACGAGTTAGTATTCCTTTTATAAGCAGAAAACAATTAATGTTCCATATCAAGAACCCTGAGAGGCTCAAGCTTTCCCACATCCTTCAAGCTGCAATTCCTGTGGATTTTCCCTCCTCTGGGGTTTTCAAACCTGCCTGCTCTCCAGCTCCATCGCCCCAGATGGTCACCCTCCTTGCCTCTGGGCATGTTCTCCTCACTCGCCTTCAGCACCAGCAGAGCAGTCTATTAAGAATGCAGTATCTTAGGGGCCAGACCCATGGCTTAGTGGTTCAGTTCACATGCTCTACTTCGGCGGTCCGAGGTTTGTGGGTTCAGATCTCGGGCATGGACTTACCCACCGCTCATCAAGCCATGCTGTGGTGGTGTCCCACATACAAAGCAGAGGAAGATGAGCACAGATGTTAGCTCATTGACGATCTTGCTCAAGCAAAAAGGAAGATTGGCAATGGATGTTAGCTCAGGGCCAACTTCCTCACCACCCCCCCCCAAAAAAAATGCAGTTATCTTACCGTTGCTGTAAAACCTATAAAACCCTTCCTCCAATACCTGCATTTTGCTTATAAGATAAAAATAATCAAGATCCTAATCCACTCTCTCACTGATCTGGTGCTTGGTTACCTTCCCAGCCACATCTCTTTCGCTCAAAGGAACTTTACAAGCCGGCAACATCAAATAGCATATGGTTCCCCACACAGTCCATGCTGGTGTCAACTCAATGTGTCCACTTAGATCCCCTCTTCCTGAAACCCTCCTCATGTGCCGGCTTAACTCTTACTCATCCTTTAAAACTCTCAGTTCAGGTGATATGTCCTTTAAGAGACTCTCTCATGCTCTCCCTACTCCCACCCCTGCTGGCTACAATGCTACTTCTCTGCATTCTGCTAAATCAATTACACTTGTCATTGCCATTTCATTTCATTATAATAATAATTTTATGTGGCTGTCATCCCCACTAGGTATATGGGTTCCTATAGGGCAGGAAATATGCCTGTTAGCTTACTTGTACCTGGGATCTTCATATACATATGATTAAGAGTCAGTAAATGTTTGTGGAATGAATGTTATTAATGAGCCTGCCAGTAGTATTATAGATTTCTTTCTTTCAACAGTTTTTGGTGGTAAAAGTTAGAAGAATTTCTTCCAATATTTTTAGAATCGTATACCAGAGAAGCAAAGCAGAGCTATTTAAGATTGCACTGCAATATCTTATTGTAAGATCACAATGTAACCAACGCTTTGTGTGTGGTATATGCCATAATATAACATTGCAATATGATAACACGGTGTGGGACTAAGACCTAACACCACAGTGAAATATAACAGAGTCACATCCCACTACACTGAATATTACAGCATAATATCAGTTATCTGTGATAAATTTGCAGTATTAAACCACAGTTACATTGGTCGTGACAGGGCAATGCTGCCCTAACAAAATCAGAAATCTCCGTAGCGTAACACAGTTTTGCTCCCACTCTGGTTGGCGAAGATCCAGCAGCCTCCTCTACCCGTAATTCAGCCATCCGGCTTCTCCTGCTCCTTTGTAATCATCAATTTCTTGACTTCCAGCCATGCAAACAGTGAGAGAGAAGAGTATTGCTGGGGCATAGGGCAGTGGTCGCACATAAAATCGGCTTCTGTCAGTTCCACCCAGATTCTGTTGGCCAGAAGCACATCACACATGGCTCTAGCTCAGCTGCCAGGAGAGCTGGGAATGTCCCCCACTTGTCTGCTCAGGAGGAGGAAATGGGATCTCACCAGACTCTGCAGTGTAAGATCAGAGAGCCCACACTGCCAGTGGGGTGCTCCAGAGCAAGACCCTAGAGGAATCCCATAACGCAACGTCTCAGCGCTCCCCTGTGGCCCGTTGACCGTGCTGTGGTTTACTGATTTCTGCTGATGTGAAATCCATTCCCAGCATATTACATTGTAGAGGCCGTTATTCCTCATGGAAACCCAATATCCAGAATACCTAATAAACAGCCCAATTCCACTCTTACTTCAGAGTACAAGGGCATCGATGCAGAGCCCCCAAAGTAAATCTGCAAACCCTAAGTTGCGTTAGATTTTTTTTAATTCCCAAAATTTCAAATAGTGTTCCTTCTCCTCCACTCTGTCATAATTAAGTTTATTGGGTATTGATTTTTTTCTTCTTCTGTGAGAGTAAAGATGACAATGTGAGTTTAGCAGAAATTACTCAAACGATGGCATTTACTTCTGCTGAATTAAATTATTGCTGTATCCAAATGGCTGCTTATTAGAAATAGGGCCAAAGTTTATAGTACAGCAAATTTCAATGCCACTGAGCTATAAGATCCTACTTCAAGGAGGCAGCAAGTATCCACATTCTCTTTGCTCAGTCTTTCCTGACATCCTCTACTCTCTTCTCTTATGGCTGTATAGAATATATTCTCCAGAATACTGACTCATAAGATGTTTTTTTTTTTTGAGCATTTGATTCTTAGTAGCAATTAATCCACACAACAAGGAAATTTATAGTTGAAGCAGGCTAGGGACCTAAGTCAGTATTTGTGTCTTGGCCCAGTAGAAACATCAGTCATGAATGCTTGTAGCTTTTTTTCTTTTTTGGTGAGGAAGATTAGCCCTGCGCTAACATCCATTGCCAATCCTCCTCTTTTTGCTGAGGAAGATTGGCCCTGGGCTAACATCTGTGCCCATCTTCCTCTATTTTACATGTGGGACGCCTGCCACAGCACGGCTTGATAAGCAGTGTGTAGGTTTGTGCTTGGGACCTGAACTTGCAGACCCCGGGCCACTGAAGCAGAGCACGTGAACTTAACCACTACGACACCAGGCTGGCCCCACTTGTAGCTTTTAAAACAATTGTCAGAGTATCTTAAATCCACCTTAAAATGGAACTTCAGTTTCAATTCACTTGAACACTCTTAAGTTTTATAATATAAAATGTTATGTTTGTGTAAATATATCATATATATATGCTCATGATGCATTAAAACTTTAATAGTCTACAAGGTCACCTCACATGTGGCAGCAAACAGAGCACAGTTGCCAAGACTGCTGAGAGTGGGGTAGCTTGACAGAGGGTCAGTGAAGAGTAGAGCATCTTCTGCTCATCCTGTCTCCACTCAGATTGCTCCTCACCTGGAAGGTGCTCTTGGACACATCTCCAAGTGTGCACCCCCCAGTGCGGTACTTACGACCCTGTTTGATAATCTGCTCCCATCTGTTGCATCTGGCAGACTGGAAACCTGTGTAGGGCAGAGGGCAGGGCTGGTAGACATTCAATAAATGCTTATTGATGGGAAGCACCAGCTATAGTAACTGCGACTCAGGCGAGCTCTAGAATGTGGAAGCTCCCACTGTTTGTGCCTGCCACACATCTTCAAGCTTATTCCATGGGGTCAGGGTGGAGCCAAATTTACTCCCAGATCTGGAGCAGACTGGAGGAGTGAACGTGCAACTTAGTTAGTCAATCCAAGCAGCACAGTCCCCTAGCTAGTTGTGCCAAATGAGGGAAGCTCAACAGCTTCAGAAAAAGAGAGTCCTTCTAGACTTTTGCGGAACTTTCAGAAAACAGACTCTATTTTTATGCTGAGGTTGCAGGCAGAAAAAATGACAAAGTCATAAACTTGGAGCTTCTGGAGCCCACATGAGGGACCTGGAAACCTGGAGCTAAGGCCTAGAGAGTGAGACTGGGCTCCAATGCTGTGAGGCCCAGAACCAGTCCATCCAGCTCTCAACTTTTCCAGTACTTGACTTTGGTTTTTGTTTGCTTTATGTTTTGTTCTGTTTTTCACTCTGACCAGAATGAATTGGGTTGTTATCACTTGTAGAGGAAAGAAAAAATGAACAGAGACTGGTTTCACTTATATAACCTTGCTTGACAAGAATAAAAAACAAATAAGAATCATAGATGTTTAATCCGGAGTATGTTAGAAAAGATTTTGTAGTTGAAGAATTTATAACAAGAATTCCATGACAAAATGACTGAATCACACCTATTTTTATATAAAATAATAGACTTCCTTATGTGTCATATTTGATGTATTCTATTATTTTCCAACATTGGACAAGTTTTCACATTTCTTTAGCAATTTGAGAGGTGAATAACTCTGGGTTTTTAAATTGAGCCTGTATAAAATATAGTCTTGTCTTGAATATATTTCCAAATGTAGTACAAGTGATACTGATGTTACCAAATACAAATTCCAGATTGTCTAAATAATATTATATGTAATAATACCATGTAATATTTTGTAGCCCTCCCTAACATCTCCATCTATATATTGATGGGGGAAAAGATTGAGAGTCCTTCTCTGAGTACACGGGCCCATAGAAAGTCCATGAGCAGATTTCCGGTGGGCTTATGACCTCACTGAGATTCTATGACAGGAGTGTGTGTTTGTGTATGTGTGTGCGTGCTCACATACATGCACATTTCAATGGAGACCGTTCATGGAGTTTTATCGTATCTAAGTGTCGAGTTGACCTCTCCACTTCCGTGTCCCACATACACCACAAAGTTATCATTTCCTAAGACAAACTGAGACGCCCTGGGGTGACACCTGGATCTGCTGCTCATCGACTGTGTGATTTGAGGCAAATTGCTCATCCTCCTTAGGCCTCAGTTTTCTCTCTTGTGAAATGGATGTGGCAGTGAGATTGTAGGAAGATAACACTTGTTGAGTGCTTAGAGCAGTCCTGACTAGCAGGTCGTTAACTGATAATGCTGATGATTTCCAGTATTACTGGGATTCTCTTCTCCTTTCCCAAATTGCTCCTTTTCCAGACTTCTCCTGCTCAGCAAATGGCACCCCCATCTGCTCAGGCCCCACACCCAAAACTGCCTCTACCCTCTCATGTGCATTACTGAGATCTGCCAATTTTCTTCAAAATATGCCTTCCATTTGCTACCAGCTTGCCTCCTCTCCACCACTCTCTCCCATCTTGCCTGCATTGCTATGAGCATCCTGGGTACCCCTTTCCATTCTTGACCTGCCCCGATCCATTTGGAGTGAACGTTTAAAAATGTAAACTGGGTCACACCACTCCCAGCTTCTAGGCATTGAGCAGCTTCATGTGCCTCAAAGCAGTGCCCCATATTGTTACCTTTCATGGCTTCCAGCTCTGTTGCTTAATCACACTCTGCACAGTTGCCACCGTCTATCTCATCCACTAGACTGCATGGTCCAACAAGGCAGAACAGCATGCTCCCTTTCTCCATTCTATTTCCAGTGATTGACCTGTAGTGGGTGCTCAAGAAACATATGTTGATGTAAAAATAGAAAACTTTTGCTACCAAATAAATTTTGACCCTCAACTCTCTTTTGGAGATGACACCTCAAAGTTGCTGAATCTAGTTTCCTTTCATTATGTCCCTCTTCATGGCTTGGTTCCTCTGGCTCCTGGCCCTCTGATAACTTTGTCTCAGCTGGAGTCATTATTGAAGCTTTCTTTTCCCTGTTCCTTCCATCCAGTACTGCCAGGGCCTATTGTTTCATCTGTCATTACACAATCAAATTCAGGTAAATATGCCACTTCCTTTATCAAACTCTTTCTGACCCTCATCAACCATGCGCTGTCCTACCTCCCATGAACACTCTACCGTCTTGTACTGGCCTTTTGCCACTTAGCGACATCTGCTGTGTTTGTGCAGACATTTGTGTGTGTCTGCCTGAGTCCAGTGACTGCTTGTTTCTACCAATCCAGGCTGGCTCTGCTCGACACATACGAATTTAATACCTTCCGTCGGTTGTAGTTCTATGCTGGGGGTTCAGAAAACAAAATTCATAAGACCCTGCTGGGAATCACAATTCCAGTACACAGAAATGGTCCATCCCACCTATGTGTCTTTCATGACTCCATTCCAAAACCTGTGCTGTGGACTGGGTACAGCTCCAGGGTAAGTTTGTTGACCTGAAAAGATTCATCTTATATTTGAAGTACTTATTTGATACTTGGTCATAAGTTTGTAGTTAAGAATTCTAGAAGAATGTGTGTGCAATGTCTGAATAATAAAGAGTTACTAGTTTATAATATGCTATAAAATAACATTTTCAAGTTAGAAGGCATCTAAATACATCTGAATTCTCGGGGAAAATGATGCTCTATATATCTCTCAGTTTAATGTAATCTAGCTTTGAACCTGGCAACACACACACACTGTATTTTGAGCATCTACATTTTTTCAGAATTCAGTCCATTTCCCAAATTATCAGGAAGTTGAGGAGAGGTGGCTGTGACAATAGAAAGTTAAACAATTTATTTTAAATTTAAATTAATTTAAACCTTAAAAATCATAGCCTATCCAGTATTGGCCACAACAATGGTTATAGAAACATACCTCCTGAGATCTTGTGGTCTAGTGGTTAAGATTCGGTGCTCTCACTGCCACCGCCATGAACGATGGGTTCGTTTCCCAGTCAGGGAACCAAAGCGCTCATCTGTAGGTTGTCATACTGTGGTGGCTGAGTGTTGCTGTGATGCAGAAAGCTATGCCACCAGGATTTCAAATACCAGTAGGGTCACTCACTCGTGGGTCCGCTTGGTGGACAGGCAGCCAGTGGAGCTTCCAGACTAAGATAGACTAGGAAGAAGGACCTGGCCACCCACTTCTGAAGAAATTGGTCATGAAATCCCTATGAATAGCAGTGGAGCATTGTCTGTTGTAGCCCTGGAAGTTGAAAGGATGTCACAAAAAAAACGGGGAAGGGCTCTGCTGTACTGTTGGAATCGACTCGACTGCACCAACAACAAAAATCTTCTAGAATATTCCATGATCATAAACTATAAAAGACAGCATTGGAATAATATGCATAAGATATTTTTTTGTCCTGGGTGATAGAGAATTTACTCAACAATAAAATGTTTTCAGGTTTCCATATTGTGCTTTTTGATCCTCTCAATTCCGTTGGGTAGTAATGAATATTGTTTTCCTCTTCCTGTTCCTCAGCAGTAAGTCTCCAACTGCTTCATGTGTTGTAGATCTTCAGTGATGGAATCATGTCTTTCATTTAATAAAATCTCTGTCAGGACTTAAGAAACCACAACCATCAGGAATAGACTATGTGACACAAAGAAGCCTGTTTCTATTATTTCTAATTAAGCTTATTTTGCTTAAAATATAGTGTCTCATCTTAGTGGGTCACTGATTGACTGATGGCTTTTGAATGTCTAAATATTTGAATTTAAAATGTCATTCCCACCATGTTCATAACCTTGAACATGATATAAATGTTCTATCACGGGTCAGGTGTTCCTGTGAACTCAAAGAGCATAAACGTTGACTTAGCTAAGGTCCTTGCTGTCAAAATGTGGAGGTGAATGACCTTTAGCTTCCAATTAAGTGCGTGTTTTTGAACAGCGTGCATACTAATAATTCATATGAGGCATAAAGTGGGGGAGGGGAAGGAAGCAGGATAATAACAGTTAGAGAATACAAGTAAATAAAGTGTAAATTACACCAGCCTCTATCCAGAGCCGCTGATTAAAGTGCCTTAAAGATTAAAGCTAAAGATAGAGACATAGGTGATAGACAAATGGATGGATAGATGGATCAATAGATGGATAGATAGGAATATGGATACATAGATGGTTGGAGATAGATATGTAGATAGATGATAGGTAGATAGGTAGGTAGGTAGATAGATTAGATAGATAGATAAGTAGATAGATGAATAGATAGATAGATAGATAGATAGATAGATAGATAGATAGATAGATGCACAGATACAGAACCCATAGCTCAAAATTATCTTATTTTAATGCCCAAGCCCTGGTATCTAGAACAAGTACTAATCATTGTGGACATTCAGGCCAGAGAATTGATGCTTTGATATTCTGTTACAGTTTTGATTTAATAATTTTAAAATTGATAGAGATTTGATGACTTTGTCTAACAGTTTCCAACAAGTTGCTAATTTTGTTTCATTAAAAAGTAACTAGTAACATATACACTTAAACACATACAGGATCTGTATGCTGAAAATTACAAAACGCTGAGAAAGAAATCAAAGAAGGCCTAAATAAGTGGAGCGACATATTGTGTTGTGGATTGCAAGATCCAAGATAGTAAAGATTTCAGTTCCTCCCAAATTGATCCATAGGTTTAATGCAAAAGTAAAATGCTTCTTCTCTGTTCCTCTGTGGTAAGTCTCTAATTGCTTCATGTGTTTTTTAAATAAATATAGACAAGCTTTTAAATAAATATAGACAAAAGTATTTTAAATTTTATACAGAAAGGCAAGGCCCTAGAATAGCTAGAATAATTTTGGAAAAGCAAAATAAAGTGGGAGGCATTATTTTAGCTGACACTAAGGCTTCCTGTGTAGCTACAGTAAACAAGACAGCATGGTATTCGTGGAAGGAACTCCTGCGGATACCAAAATCCTGGGATGCTCAATCCCTTATATAAAATGGCATAGCATTTGTATATAACCTATGCACATGCTCCCATATACTTTAAATCATCTCTAGATGACTTATAATACCTAATACAATGTAAATGCTATGTAATAGTTGTTATACTGTATTGTTTAATGAATAGTAAGAAAAAAAGTCTGTACATGTTCAGCACAGATGCAGCCATCATACGCCTTTTGATCTGTGATTGGTTGAATGCTCGGATGCGAAACCCACGGAGGAGGAGACCTGACTCTATGCCCACTTGAGTTTTAACGAATGTGCAAAAGCAATTCAACGCAGGAAGGATAGTCTTTTCAACAAATGGCGCTGGACAAGTGGACATCCAGAGATGCCAAGGACAAATCCACAGTTCCCATCACACCGGGGCTCTGCCCACTCTTGGAACTCATCCTGATGGTTACCTGCTTCACTCTTACCCTCATCCCCACCTGCCACTCAGAGGGAAATAAGGCTAACCAGCAAGCATTGTCTCTTTCTCCTGCAAAACTGTCTAAGCTTTTTTCCTGCCTGCTCATTTTTCTCTGCTAACTCTGAGATAGGCGTGGCCTTAGCCATTTGCAAGCCTTCCAGCCCTGCCCTAAACACCATCCCCTCCTTTCTGCCTGGGCTCCCTTACAGTCACCAGCAATCTTCCTCCTGCCTCCAAGTCCTCCCGTCATCTTACACACATTCCAACGCCACGTGACAAGAGAGATCTCCTCCTTCAGCCCTGTCTTCTGAGTCCGTCTACTTTCCTATCCCTAGTCTTTGCTCCTCTGCTTCACATCCTGACAACCATCTGTCCTCATCTCCCCAGGTCACCACCACCCCTCAGCCCTCCACATTCTGCCTTCCGCCCTCATGCCCTGTGGGAGAGCTTCAGCAGTGTCCCTCTTCCCTCGTAAATTCTGATCCTGTTTGAATCCTACAAGGTATTTGACTTTGCTTCTTTCTTTTCCCCATGTGGATATCCAGTTATTCTAGCACATTTGTTCAAAAGACATTAATTTTCTCGCTCAGTTGCTTTGACACCTTTATGAGAAATCAATTGATCACATAGGTGAAAAGTCTATTTTTGGACTTTTTATTCATTACATTGATCTTTTTCTCCTTATGCTGACACCACGCTCTCTGGATTACTATTGCGTTTCAGTAACTCTTGAAGTCAGCAATTCTAAATCTTCCAATTTTCTTCCTTTTCAAGATTATTTTGGCTATTCTAAGGTGTATATATTTCCATATAAACTTTAGAGTTAGCTTGTCGGTTTTCAAAGAAAATCCTCTGGTGATTATGATCATGATTGCCTTGAATCTATAATCAATTTGGGGAGAATTGACATCTTTACAATACTGAGGTTTCTGATCCACGAACAAGGTGTATCTATTTATTTACATGTTTGTTTTCCAAAACTTGGAATGGCAGCAATTACCCTCTGTTACCAGGCACTGGGGCCTCACCATCCTGTTTGATTACTTAATTCTTCCATCATCATGTGTGTAACCAAATATCTATATTGTAATATATTTGAAAGAGCCATTTCCAGCTGGATTCTTAAAGGTCCACTCTGGAAACTTGTCTTTCCATCTCTTTCTACGAATATGTAGCCAGATACTTCCAAATGTGGGTGTCCAGTGTATCTCTTTGCTTAAATACATGCAGGCAATGGCAAATCAATACCCAGGGGCCGACTAGGCTCTTGGTGACCCTCATTTTAGAGTGAAAATATTCGGGGAAAATGGAGCAGTCATGTAAACACGCATGATATTGAAAACAAGCACCAACAAACCAAAAGTGAGCTACACTAAGAGGAAATCATGACAGGTCTTCTAAAAGAAGAGAACGCTGGAAGTGTGCCGAAGCTGCTACTTGATCAACACAATTGCCCAACCTCCCCCTGTCTAGCAAGTCAGTGAAATCTCATTATCCTGATGCCTGCAGGGCAGCACTTATAGAAATCCAGTTTCTTCTATAGAAACTGCCTTCCCCGGGACTTGCATTCCAGTTTGATTTTCCACACTCACAAGTAGTTTTTAAAAGGCAATTTTCATTTTCATGTTTCCCTTTTGGGAAACCGTCTTGATATTGAAAAATATAGTGCTGTAAGGATTTGACAAGATGACAGTTTCGCCAGAGTTATTCCCCCTCCTGAAGCAGTGGACCAAGGCCTCTGTGTCCAGCCCTGATCAAAGGTGATTATGGAGAGCGTGAATGTCACTGTGTGTATTTGACAGCCATTGAATAAAGCATGTGGCACCATGAGTTTCGAGAACGTACGGGAGTTGTAAAACCTTAAAGATGCTATTATGCAACACTCTGACATCTAATTTTTGTTTCCTTTTTTCCTGATTATAAAAGTGAACATGTTTACTTTGAAAAGTTTAGAATATACAGACAATGTAAGAGTAACATTAAAAGTACATAATCTCATTACCCAGAAGCACTTACTACTAACATTTTGGTATTTTTCTAACCAATAATTTCTAAGAACTTTTTTAAAAAGTTGATGTATATCAAATTTTGTACCTTCTTTTTGCCATTTAACATAGCAGTATCACTTCTATATTCTAAGTATTTACAAACATTATTTTAATTTTCACATATTTTATTTTTTACTATGTTCTATTGTTGAAGCTGAATAGGTTATTTACAATATTTAACTTTAATGCAACATTGCTAAGACCATCCTTATCAAGAGATTGAGATATTTTCTCAACTGTAATCTTATACATTATGTCTTCAGGAATTGAAATTACTGGTTCAAAGGAAAACAATTTTAGAGGTTCTCGACACATATTTCCAAGAAATTTTACAGAAAGTAAGTATCGTTTCCCCCTGCCAAAATGTGTGCATCTTGCATTATTAGTATTAATCTATTTAGATACTATTTAATTTTTATTTTATTATTTTTTTAAATTTCAGCTTTATTGAGGTGTAATTGACATATAAAATTGTAAGATATTTAAAGTGTATATCATAGTGATTTGATATACGCATACATTGTGAAAGGATTCCCACCATCGAGTTAATTAACACATCCATCATCTCACATATTCACCTTTTGTGTGTGTGTGAGAACCCTTAAATTCTACTCTCTTAGCAAATTTCAATTATCCAAAACAGTGTTGTCAATTATAGTCATCATGTTTTACTTTAGATCCTCAGACTTTATTCATCTTTTAGCTGAAAGTATGTACATTTTTACCAACCTCTCCCTAATTCCCCCAGCCCCAGCCCCAGCAACCACTTTTCTACTCTCTGTCTCTGTGAGTTTGACTTCTTTTAGATTCCACATATAAGTGATACCATGCAGTACTTGTCTTTCTCTGTCTGACTTATGTCACTTAGCATAATGGCCTACAAGTCCATCCATGTTGTCACAAATGGCAGGATTTTCTTCTTTCTCATGGCTGAATAATATTCCACTGTATATGTACCACAATTTCTTTATCCATTGACGGACATTTAGGTTGTTTCCATATCTTGGCTATTGTGAATAATGCTGCAATGGACATGGGAGAGCAGGTATCTCTTCCATATCTTGTTTTCAGTTCCTTTGGATATATACCCAAAAGTGAGATTGCTGGATCATGTGGTAGTTCATACAATTATCTTAAATTGTATGTCTTTGTTCAGTAGTGAAGAAAAATATTTTAAGCTCTTTTTAGTAATTATGTTTTTTTTTGCTTTGTTGTCTTTTATATTCTTTGTGTTCTTCCCTCAAATAGTTCCTGAATGAATTTTTAATTGTAACCTCTAAATATTCAGCATAGCAATTCTTTATCATATTTTTTCAAATATTTTTACCTTGCTTTGACACAGCTTAGGCAACCTTTTTGAAAACTTAATATTTTAAATTTTTATTAATGCAAAATGACATTTTCCTTTGTAAAAGACATTTTAAAAACAAAAATGATGCAATGTTCTGAAGTATATATTCCTCACAAAAATATCTTACCTTAATATTATAATTTCCTATAATTTTCCTATATGGGATGTTAGGATTTTCTCAAAAATACCTCTTCTATTCATAGACATTTGACATAAAAGTGAAGCAATATTCTTATAGAATATCCAAGTGGTTTTTGTTTTCTTTTGTTTTTCTTATTTTCCAGTAGATCTCTATGGCCCTAAATTCCCTGTGATCTGGCCCATGATCTATTATGTAGTGTTGCCCAGGCTGAGGCTTAAAATTATATGAAACTGCATGAATATTATGACTATAGATATATTTTTTAAAATAAAATTTGCAAAATATATGTATTCATTCTTAAAAATACTTTTTTAAAATGTGCAAAAAACTTCCTTTATTTAAGGAGTAGGAAATTTTTCCTGAGTTAACTCTATTTAATAGAACCAAGGTTCCTAGCTGTTTGTTTGTTTTTTTTAAATCAGGGACTTCTTTGAGATATTAGTATAAGCTATAGACCACATTCCAGAATTATTCACTTACACTGAATTTTGTATACAGTTTTATAGGTTTTACAGAGACCTACCTAAGAATCTCTATTTATTCTTTCATCTCATCACAGAATTAAATTATAATTCAAAATATTTGACAAAAATTATTTCCAGTCATGTATCATCCACTGAATGCGTGCATTTATCTCCGCTTCCTCAAACTCCACTATTGTGTACACACACACACACACACACACACACACATCAAGGTTAAATACAGAAGGAGAGGAAATAACAAAGGCTGAGGAACCAAGCTGATGTTGAAAGATGGAAATCCTTGACTTAGCAGAGTAAAGCGAGCTCAATCTAAGTGCCTGCCGAGGAAGAAGACAGCAGGAGCAAACACCCTCGGACAGAGCCCCAGAAGGATCAGTAACTCCTGGAAACAGTTACTAGAGTCACAGTGTGAGATGGTGGGGTTAAAAAAAATAACAGGAAGATTATTTAAAAATCAATATAAGGCAGCAAATAGCCCCATGATCACCTTTCATTTACAGCTGGGGAAACCAAGGCCCAGAGGAGCGAAGAAAATTGCCCCAGATCATATGACTAGTAAGTGGCTTGGTTGAGATTAACATCTTTGCATTCTGGCTCAAGAATCCATGCTCTTAAACACTTTATTATCTCTCAAACAGGAGACTCTAAGAGCTTTCAGGTGGAGAAGATGTCTGAATTGAGAATCTGGCTTCAACAGTAATGCTGGAAACTAGATTTCAATGGAGAAATGGCTTCAGAATTCCAGAATCCAGGTATGCTTGGTTGTCAATTGCATGGTTGTTAATGGGGTTGTTGATTCAGCTGCTGTAACAAAGATCCCAAGCATAAATTTATTTTTCTCATGTAAAAGTCTGGGTAAGTAGTCCTGGACAGTTATGGAAGCCTATGCAATCATCAGGAATCCCAAATTCCTATTCTTCTTCTCTCTGCCTTTCTCGGCACATGGCTTCCACCCGAGAGTCCAAGATGGCTGCTCCAACACAAGCCATCACATCCTCACTGCAGTCAGGCAGAGGAAGAAAGCAGATGGCAGGGCGCACCGCTTCTCTTTTAGAACAGGAGCTGAAACGAGCAGCACATGCTCCTTCCTCTCACATCCCATGGATAGCTCTTGTGGCCAAAATAACACGCAAAGGAAGCTGGGAAAGCAGTCTTTATTCTGAGCCCACTGGAGGCCCACTACAATTATTAAAGAGAGAAAAACTGAATGGATGTTGGTGGAAAAGTAGCTTTTGGCCCCTTCTGGTCTCTAAAACACAAGCTTGCCTTGAACACTTTCTTCATTTGTTAGTGAATGATGGGGTCCACTGAAGAGAGAATGAAAAAGAAAAAGTAAGATGTGGGATCTGAGAAGCAGGTGATCCAACCTGGGAAAGAGGTAGAGAGAATTCCCAGAATGTTGGAGAAGGGAGGACCAATGCAGAAACTGTGCAGGAAGTTTAGGAGTCAACAGCACCAGTGAGAGCAATAAAGACACCTGAGTCGCCAAGAAGAAAAATGGCTCTGAACGATTTCCTGATGTGCTTGACTGAATGGAGAGTAAGTTCTGTCAGAGAATTTAGGGATAAATGTATAGGTATGTAGACAATTAAGCAGGTGAATCAAGCCAGGTAAATTCTTAACTCTGGGAAGAATAGGGAGCCATTTAATCATAGTATAGCATGTGACTAAAATCTGTGATTTATTTATTTATTTGTTTTTTGCTGAGGAAGATTTGCCCTGTGCTAACATCCACTGCCAATCTTCCTCTTTTTGTATGTGGGTCGCCACCACAGCACAGCCACTGACAGACAAGTGGTGTAGGAACTGAACCCGGGCCGCCAAAGTGGAAGGTGCCAAACTTAATCACTAGGCCACCAGGGCTGGCCCTAAGCTGTGATTTATATTATAGAAATATAAAATAAACAGCACATATTGGTGTTGCAAGTTGAATTTTGTCTCCCCCAAATTTATATCTTGAAGTTCTAACCTCTAGTATGTGACCTTATTTGGAGATATGGTCTTTGTAGAGGTAATCAAGATAAGACAAGGTCATTGGGGGGATGGGTAATCCAATATGACTGGTTTCCTTTAGAAAGGGGAAATTTGGACATAGACGCAGACACAGGGAGAATGTCATGTGAAGATGGAGGCAGACATTGGGATGATGTTTCTATAAACTAAGGAATGCCAAAGATTGCCAGCAAACCACCAGAGGCTAGAAGAAAGGAGAGGAATAGATTTTCCTTCACAATCTCAGAAGGAACCAACTCTACCATCACCTGGATCTCAGACTTCTGCCCTCCAGAACCGTGAGACAGTAAGTGTCAGCTGTTTAAGCCCCCCAGTCTGTGGTACTTTGTTATAGCAACCCTAGTAGACTAATGCAATTGGTTTAAGCACAAATTATTATACAAATTTGGTGGGAGAAAGGGTAGAGGGAGTAAGGGGGAAAGGTAAATTCTTATTTTCCGTGAAAAGCCTAAGATTGAAAAATTAAGATTCCTCAATAAGTATGTGATTTAGAAATAGTCAATAAGCCAATTGCGAGAGAAGCAGCTGGAAGTGATGAGCTGCTTGCCTTTGAGGAGTGTGGAGATGCGGGGAACAATGAGGACTACCACTGCCTCCTGACCCCCTAAAATATGTGCATGAGACGTCCATATGCATTGCTTCCATAGGCTGGAAAAAGAACGTTTTTAAGATGTTTCAGCACACACGGGGTGATGCTAGGGGCACTCCGTGCAAGATGCTGTTCGGCGAGCTTTCTCCTCACTGCATCTTCAGCTCCCCCCTCTACCTCTGTCTCTTCCCAGTCATTCCACCACAGGGCTTCTGATGCCTGAGAATTTTCTGGACCTATGACACATGCCACAACTTCAGATACTTTGCTCTCCTCCTGCTTCTGTCTGGATATGTGTAAGATTTAATAGCGCTAATCTGAAATGTTCTGTTTAATTGGCATAAATTCGAGTTTTTCAAACCCTAGACCTAGCAGCTGAGTGCCTTTTCAAATTCCTTCAAATGATCAAAGCCTCAAGTTAGAGCCTTACTTCCCAACCACAGTTTGACATGTTCTGAGTCACAGCTCTACAGTTTGGACACCAAACCTCGACTTTTGTGATGTTTCAAATAAAAATGACACATTTAAATCTATTCAATAGCCATCCTCCCAGGCCTCCTAAAGATGAAATCTTAAACAGCTGCACACCTCATGGAGGAGACATTTTTTTTTTTTTTAAAGATTTTATTTATTTTATTTTTTCCCCCCAAAGCCCCAGTGGATAGTTGTATGTCGTAGCTGCACATCCTTCTAGTTGCTGCATGTGGGACTCGGCCTCAGGAGAAGTGGTGCCTCGATGCGCACCCGGGATCCGAACCCGGGCCACCAGCATCGCAGCGCGCGCACTTAACCACCAAGCCAGAGGGCTGGCCCAGACATTTTTCATTGTCATTCTCTTTGAGGTTCTCCTCTCAGATTCTTAAAATCTAAGAATCTTCCCTAGAAACTTTCTGACATAGGCAGATTTTGGATGTGGTGTTCTCTCCATTGTCCCAGCGTGGTTCACACCCTACCCATTGAGGATCCATCCACCAAGACCCTGTCTGGGCATCTCATTCTCCAGTGAGTCCTCTCCCAGGCATATGCCATTCTGGCTGTCTCCTGATACCCGGAGGCCTGACTAGAACTTGTCTCTAAGGCCCTCAAGACATCCCAAGGATGGCCTCTCCCCCACTATGAAATCCACCTGTGTTTAGTCTCATGCTCTCTGGACCTGGTCTTTCAGAGGACCAGAAACTGGATGACAGTGAGTATGTTGGTCCCAGTCTATCAGCACCTGCTTAGACCTGCTCAAGGCCGTGCCCTCTCAGTGAACACCACCTAGGTGCAATGTCTAAATTCTTTCTCCAGCATACAGGGATGGCTCATAAGTGGAGGACAATGGTGTGGGTTTGTGGATGAGGAATTTTGACAAGTCTGAGACATTCTGGAGACAACCTGCACCTCTATACCTTTCATATTCTACCTGTGCACAAGAATGACACCATAGGGAAGAAGAGTCATGGTGTGACAGTCTGCAGGTCCTGGCCCTGCAGCGCTAGCAGCCATCCCTGACATGTTCCAACGCCACTGAGAGGTGTGGCAATTAGTGTCTGATTACTTTGGGGAGCATCACGTCTCAATATGGCCCAATGCAGAAGCAGAGAGATGCTCCCATCACTAGGAATCAGTGCAATGCTCCAGCCCCTTCCACTTAATCTATGAATGAGAAAACCAGACAGAAAAATCTGACAGAGGTATCTGGCTGTGGAAGAGAGAAAATAATTTTCTTACATAAGCCATGGTTTCAGAAATACAGGCTGAAAATGGTGATGGCTTAAAAAATAAGCTGACACTTGTGAAAAAAGGTAAAAAAAGAAGGTTTGAGTTTGTAAGCTAATTAGTAAAAATCTGTATCAGATAGTACTTCTTTGTCTCTTTTTAACTGTTTATCATGCATTTCGTAAGACCAGGTGAGCCTCTCATGCTCCCTTGTGTCCAGAAGACAACAGAAGCAAAGAGGCTGCATATGGTTTTACTGTGTGTTACTGAGAAAGCAGGATGAGAGCCCACATCTCCTTACTGTCTAGTCTGAGTTTTCAGTCTTTTTGCAGTAATGCTTGCACACTCTCCAAGTCCAGCCAACCTCAGACAGCATGGGTGCAGTAAAGCTAGGATAAGGGGGAAAGGGTGAGAGGCAGAAAGAGAGTGGCCCCTTGTAAGCCCCTGCCCCTGGCGGGGAGTTGCCTTGGAAACATATCTTTGTATATATGCAAGGACTTCTCCAAATCCTACTTTGGTGGAGGGAAGAGTTTAGGAAGCTGGCATTGTATTGAGAGTGCAGGGTGTATAAATACAACTTCAGATTAGTGCTACTGAATTTTACACATATGTCCAGACAGAAGCAGGAGAGGAGCCAAGTTTCTCAAGTTGTGGCATGTGGCGGTGGGTCCAGAAAATTCTCAGGGTCAGAAGTGCCTGTGATGGAATGCCTGGGAAGTGAAAAAGGCAGAGAAGGGGGCTGAGGACTCAACGAGGAGAAAACCTGCTTAACAGCATCTTGCATGGAGTGCCCCTAGCATCATCCCATCTGGCTGAAATATCTTAAAGATGTTCTTTTTTATTTTCTTAGTTTTATCAAAGTAATGCACATGTGTGTTTCTGTTTTTTAAACGAAGCTGAGTTTTCAAGAAAGAACTGTACGACTCAGGCCAGGAAGCACAGTGTGGCAGAGAGGCAGAGGGGCGGTGCTGAGCTGGCCCAGCAGCTGTCCTGGGGTTTGTGCCTGGGTCATGAAGGGACAAGCAGGTTTAAAGCTCATGTGTAAAAGAGCAGCTCCCAGAGGGGTGCAAACCCAGAGACTGATACATTCTGCCCATCAGGAGAGGGGAACAGCTCAGGTCTGCCTTGCCTCAGGGGAAATATCTTCTAGGAGAAATTACAACTCCAGACCAGAATTTCGCCTGAGTTAGGAGTCCAAATTTAGTCTACACATGAGGTGTGGGAAAATCTAATTAGAGGCATTAATATAAAAATTGGTCCTAGGCCAATGCTATTGCTGATCCACCTGGAAGAATAGAGTGGAAAGTAAAACTAAATGGAGGGATACTTCCCCCATCGAGGTTTTGTGGATTTACATGCAAAATAAGAACCATTTCAAAATTCAAAAACACACTTGGAAAAGTTCTCTGTGAAAATTTTTACAGAAAATACAGCAAATAGAAGTACCATCACCAGAGGAATCTGAAAGTGTAAAATACCAAATTGAAAAATTTTAAATAGACTTCAAACTGTTAAAAAGATGAATGTAAGTTATATAAACCATAGAAAAACACTCAGTTAAAAAAAAAAAAAGAAAAGAATCAGGCTAAGAAAAACAATGTTAGCTATAGGGAGAAAAAAATAAAATGAGACCTCTCTCTTACACAATAACATAACAACAAAATTCCAGGTGGATAAAAGATCTCATTGTAAATATGAAACTTTAAAAATTTGAGAGTTCTGGGTTCTACTTGGGGATGTAGAGAGCTGGAAAAAGTGTTGCTCATACTGTTACAACATAAGTTCTGGAGAGCTGGGGTCACAGAGCAACCAAATAACTCCAAATCTGGGGAGAGACCAGCACCTACAGGAAGAGATAAGATCAGTACTTGTTGACCTGATTCAGATGCAGCTGGACCCCAGTAAGTAGAATTCTGCTGGAATAGTTGATAAATTGGTGAAGGCCAAGTTCGGGCTGGTGGGAGAGTATGCAGCCCCTGGGGGAAGCAGACAATGGAGGCAGGAGGTGGTTGCACATTCTTGCAAGCCTTTTATCATGCCCTCCATCAGATGCTAAAGGGAAGACTGGGGAGTCCTGAGAAAGCTGTGGGAGGGGCACGAAATTCCACCTGGATCCTGCTTCCCCATCTTTCCCATGGAATAAAAATTTTAATCTGTGGAGGGTAGGGTAGGCAACAAAACTGTCTTGCAGCTGCAGAAAGGGAACAAAAGAAAGGCATCTAGCCCTGGACGGGGAGAGGAAACACAAACTGGGCCCAGAACTATAGCTGAAGGATGGACAGGAGCACCTGTGAATCCCCTGTCCCTGAGACCCAGGGACACGAGCCTGTCTAAGACTGAGGGTCAACCAGAACATCAGAGAGCTCCACCCACTCCAAACCAGGTAACAAGCATCGACTAAAATTAATCATGAAAAACTGCTGAGAAAGATACAAGAGACAGATCCTTCCTGAAGATCAGAGAAAGGGAAGTCTTAAAGCTAAAGTTGAGGCAGAAATGAGGAGAAACCTCTAGAAAACCAGCCTCCATATGAAACACAAGGTATTGCCAAGAGAATTTGAAGCCTGTGGTGCACTGAAGATAATCGTAATAACAACTCAAATCCAGTCCAATTCCTAAGTAGATGAAGGGTCAACAAACCACAGCCCACAAGCCAGGTCTAGACCACTTCCTGCTTGGTGAATAAGGTTTTACTGGGTCACAGCCTCACCCACTGGTTTACTTATTGTTGGAGGCTACTTTCATGCTACAATGGCAGAACTGTAGAAACGTTATGGCTCAGAAGTCCTAAAATATTTATTACTTGCATCTTTACAAAAAAAGTTTGCTAATTTTTTGACTAGATTAACACAAAATTCCACAGGAAAGGATGAGCAAAAGGAAAGACGCGCCTACATCCAAGCATAAAACTATTTACTCAGTTTCTATAGACCATGGGTATTTTTCAACAAAAAACTACAAAGCACACAAAAAAGAAAATAGAGCAATGAACTCCCAGGAAACAAAAAAATAAGCAAAACCAAAGTCAGATATGACACACATGTAACTATCTGACTTGGAATTGAGAATAACTATTAATATGTTGTTGAAAGCTGTAATAAAAAAGGTATATTACATGAAAGATCAGATGAATAATATCAGCAGAAAGATGGAAGCTGTGAGAAAAAAATCAAATAGAAATTTTAGGAATGAAACATTCAATATCAAAGATGTGGAATGCTTTTGATGGGCTCACAATACAGCTGAGGAAAGAGTCAGTGTACTTGACAGGTACAACATGTCAATGAAAGTTACCCAGTTGAAACACAAAAAGGAAAAGACACAAGAATAAAAAGAGCATCTGATAGTTATAAAAAAATATCAAGTGCTTGGAAGACATTGCCTAAGAAAACAGTGCAGAAGAAAAATTTTATGAAAGAATGATAGAATTTTTCAAAATGATTTACAGACATCAAACCACAGATCCGTGAAGCTCAGAAACATTAGGCAGGATATATACTAAAAGCAAAAACAAATGAACAAACACCAAACATTGAGGCATATTTTATTCTAACTGTTGAAAACAAAAGACAAAGAGAAAATCACAAGGTTAGCCAGAGGAAAAAAAGATACCAAATAAAGGGGAACAAAGATAAGAGTTTCAGCAGATTTCTTATTGGAAACCATGTAAGAACATAATCGTTGACAACTTTAAAGTCCTGAAAGAAAATAAAATCTGTCAAGCCAACATTTAATCCTCTGTGAAAATATTCTTCAAAAATAAGAGACTAAATATAGACTTTCTCAAACAAAAACTGAGAGAATTCATTACCTGCAAATCTACTCTATAAGAAATGTTAAAGTATGCTCTTCAAGGTATAAAGAATGCAATATAAGACAGGAACAAGAATTTACAAAATGAAAAAAGAAGAATGTGGAGAATGTAATAAATGAAGGTAATATAAAGTTCATTTTCCTTTTCTTATTAATTGCTCTAAATGACAGCTAACTGTGTAAAGCGAAAATTGAAACACACTATGGTGTGTGTATAGTGCATGTGAAAGTAAACTCTATGGCAACAATATCACAAATAAAAGGGAAGAATTTGGAATATAGAGTTGTAAGGTCCTTACACTACCTATGAAGAGGTATAATATTAATTGAATATAGATTCTGACTAAGTAAAGAAGTACATTGTAAACGCTAGGGCAACTATCAAAAAATTTGTAAAAATAGATATAAATAGTAACTAAACAAGAGAAATAAAAATAGAATCACAAAAATTGCTCAAATAACCCAAGGGAAGACAGGAAACAATGAAAAAAGAAACAAATAAAAAGTGAAATAAATAGAAAATTGCTGAAAAATGGTATGTTTTAATCCAAATATATCAATAATTACATTTAATCTACATGGTCTAAACACACCAAGTGAAAATACTGTTAGAATGGATAGTAACAAGACTCACCTAGGAGATTACAATTGAAGAAAGAAGCCAAGATGGCGGCGCAGGCAGACTCGGAACTCACCTCCTCCTGCGGACACAGCCAATTTACAACTACTCGTGGAACAATTACCCCTGAGACAGAACTGAAAACTGGATGAGAGGAACTCCTGCAACAACGGACAATCCTAACTGAGGTGGAAGAGGCAGAAACTCCCTTCTGGAGAGGAAAAATGCCTCCTTCACAAGACACAGTGCCTCACGGCCGCCCGGGAACAGCCCAAAGGTATGCAGCCCTCCCTGGAGGAGCGGGGCCCTGAGCCGGGGAGCGCCCCCGCTGTGGGCATTTTGTGGACCCAGCACAATCGAGACAAGTGGCATAATATCAGACTTTGCCTGCTACTAAAACATTGGGGAATACCCCAAGAAAAGCTGGTTCACAAAGAAATTAAAACCAATTCTTAAGGGGCCCACGCGCAAACTCACCTGTTTCAGAAAGCAACCTAAAATCACCAGAAAGAAAGGTGCACAGTGCTTTGGTGAAAAGAGACTCACCTAATAGGCCCTGAGTGCATCTCCGTGAGAGGTGATACCTCTCCAGGGACTGGGACATTGGCGGCGGCCATTGTTGTGGCCCGGTGTGGGCATGCTGACACAGACGCCATTGCAGTTCTCCCTGGGGCCAGCTAGCCCAGGGTCTGCCCCACTCGCTAGAGCACTGATTTAATCCAGCTCAGCCAGGGCAGGCAGCCCACCCTAGAGACTGGCCCCACCCAACAACAAGCCCTCAGGCAACTTGTGGGCCTGCATAGATTGGTGACTAGATTCTCTGCAGCCTGGCAACTGAGCCGACTTCAGTGGGGCAGGGCATGCACAAGGAGCAGGTGGAGAGTGTGGGGCGGTGGTGGAGTGTGTGGGGCTCCCGCCTTGGAGAGACTGGTTCTGCTTTGGGAGGTCAGGGTGCCCACACGGGGCAGGACTGTGTTGACTGTGTGTGTGGACCTGTGGGTGACATGGCTTATCAGCTGCAGAAGACTTGTGCTTCTCAAAGACCCACATAGGGGGTTTGCCCCACCTTCCAAAGCCTGAAACAATTGGGTGCTCCCATGCCTGAGGCCAGCCCCACACAGCTGCAATCCTCAGAGAGCTGACAAGAGACCTAAAGGCTGGAGGCTTATAGCAATTGTAAGGCCCTGAGCCTAACAACCTGCCATGCTGGGGGCCTACTCACTTAAAAGAAATACTGCAACACAAATGTGGTATTAGAACTTGCAGCCAACTGTGCTGGGGCTCCCCACACCTGATAAAGAGACTGAAGGGCCCACAACAACTACAAGCAGCTGAGCATTACAACAGCTGGCCAGGAGCATAACTCGGCCTCCCTGGGCACCTACAGGGAGAGCTAACAGGCCACAACAGAAGGACACACGTAGCCCACATAGGGGTCAGCCCTGAAACATTGAGAACTGAGGGAAGCACACTGCAGGCCTCCTAAGCCATCACTTACATAAGGTCACCTATCCAAGAGCAGGAGACGTAGCTGACCTACCTAATATGTAGACACAAGCACAGGGAAAGAGGCAAAATGAGGAGGCAAAGGAATACATTCCAAGTAAGGAAACAGGACAAAACCCCAGAAAAGGAACTAAATGAAACAGAAATGAGCAACCTACCCAACAGAGAGTTCAAACAAAGAGTGTTAAGGTTGCTTACCGATCTGGGGAGAAGAATGGATGAACTCAGTGAGAATGTCAACAAAGAAATGGAAGATATAAAAAAGAAGCAATCAGAAATGAAGAATACAACACTGGAAATGAAAAATTCACTAGAGGGACTCAAAAGCAGAGTAGAGGAAACAGAAGAATGGATCTGTGAGCTGGACGAAAGACTAGAATAAATTACCCAAGTTGAACAGAGAAAAGAATTAAAAAGAGTGAGGACAGTCTAAGGGACCTCTGGGACAACATCAAGTGCACTAACATCCGTGTTATAGGTGTCCTGGAAGGAGAAGAGTGAGACAAAGGGGCAGAGAATCTATTTCAAGAAATAATAGATGAAAACTTCCCTAACCTAAGGAAGGAAACAGACATCCAGGTACAGGAAACACAGAGAGCCCCAAACAAGATAAACCCAAAGAGGCCCACACCAAGACACATCATAATCAAAATGTCCAGAATTAAAGATAAAGAGAGAATCCTAAAAGCCACAAGAGAAAGTCAAGTTACATACAAAGGAAACCCCATAAGCCTATCAGCTGACTTCTCAGCAGAAACCTTACAGGCTAGAAGAGAGTGGCATGATATATTTAAAGTGCTAAAAGGAAAAAACTTACAGCCAAGAATACTCTACCCAGCAAAGTTATCATTCAAAATGGAAGGAGAGATCAAAAATTTCCCAGACAAGCAAAAATTAAAGGAGTTTGTCAGCGAGAAACCAGTGCTACAAGAAATGTTAAAAGGACTGATTTAAGGGGAAAAGAGAAGACCACAAATAGGAAAAATTATCTATTTCCATGATAAGAGGGTAATGGATACAAATGCACAAAAAAGAGTTTAGATATGATATCAAAAACATAAAAGGAGGGAGGAGGGGAGTTAAAGAGTAGAGCTTTCAGAGAGAGGTCAAACTAAAGAGACCATCAGTTCTGTATAGAAGAAGAAAGGAACAGAGAAGGACTACTAAAACACAGAGAAAAAAAAAGTTAAAAAATGGCAATAAGTACATACTTATCAATAGCTACTTTAAATGTCAATGGACTAAACGCTCCAATTAAAAGGCATATGGTGGCTGATTGTATAAAAAAAAACAAGACCCATATATATGCTGCATACAAGAGACACACTTCAGACCTAAAGACACTCACAAACTGAAAGTGAAGGGATGGAAAAAGATACTCCACGCAAATGGCAATGAAAAGAAAGCTGGGGTAGCAGTACTCATATCAGACAAAATAGACTTTAAAACAAAAACGGTAAAAAGAGACCAAGAAGGGCATTACATAATGATCAAGGGAACAATCCAACAAGAGGATATAACACTTGTAAATATCTACGCACCCAATGTAGGTGCACCTAAATATATAAAGCAATTATTAACAGACATAAAAACAGAAATAGACAGTAACACAACAATAATAGGGGACTTTAACACTCCACTTACACCAACGGATAGATCATCCACACAGAAGATCAATAAGGAAACATTGGCCTTAAACGACACACTAGAACAGATGGACCTAGTAGATATATACAGAGCATTCCATCCAAAAACCGAAGAATACACGTTCTTTTCAAATGCACATGGAACTGAAAGCTATCCCTCTAAGAACAGGATCCAGACAAGGATGCTCACTGTCACCACTCCTATTTAACATAGTACTGGAAGTCCTAGCCAGAGCAATCGGCAAGAGAAAGAAATAAAAGGGATCCAAATTGGAAAAGAAGAAGTGAAACTGTCAGCATTTGCAGATGACATGATTTTATATATAGAAAACCCTAAAGAATCCTCCATAAAACTTTTAGAAGTAATAAACGAATATGGTAAAGTGGCAGGATACAAAATCAACATACAAAAATCAATTGCATTTCTATACACTAACAACGAAGTAGCAGAAAGAGAAATTAAGAATGCCATCCCATTTACAATTGCAACAAAAAGAATAAAATACCTAGGAATAAACTTAACCAAAAAGGTGAAAGAGCTGTACACGGAAAACTATAATACATTGCTGAAAGAAATTGAAGAAGACACAAAGAAATGGAAAGATATTCCGTGCTCTTGGATTGGAAGAATTAACATAGTTAAGATGTCCATACTTCCTAAAGCAATCTATAGACTCAATGCAATCCCTATCAAAGTTCCAACAACATTTTTCACAGAAATAGAACAAAGAATCCTAAAATTTATATGGAACAACGAAAGACCCTGAATAGCTAAAGGAATCCTGAGAAAAAAGAACAAAGCTGGAGGTATCACACTCCCTGATTTCAAAATATACTACAAAGCTATAGTAACCAAAACAGCATGGTACTGGCACAAAAACAGACACACAGTTCAATGGAATAGAATTGAAAGCCCAGAATAAACCCACACATCTATGGACAGCTAATCTTTGACAAAGGAGCCAAGAACATACAATGGGGAAAAGAAAGTCTCTTCAACAAATGGTGCTGGGAAAACTGTATAGCCACATGCAAAAAAAATGAAAGTAGACCCTTACCTTACACCATACACAAAAATTAACTCCAAGTGGATTAAAGACTTGAATGTAAGACCTGAAACTGTGAAACTTCTAGAAGAAAATATAGGCAGTACACTCTTCGACATTGATCTTAGCAACATATTTTCAAGCACCATGTCTGACCGGGCAAGAGAAACAATAGAAAAAATAAACAAATGGGACTACATCAAACTAAAAAGCTTCTGCACAGCAAAGAAAACCATCAACAAAACGAAAAGACAACCTAACAATTGGGAGAAGATATTTGCACACCATACATCTGATAAGGGCTTAATCTCCAAAATATATAAAGAACTCATGCATCTCAACAACAAAAAAACTACCAACCCAATTAAAAAATGGGCAAAAGACCTGAACAGACATTTCTCCAAAGAAGATATACAGATGGCCAACAGACACATGAAAAGATGTTCAAAATCATTAACTATCAGGGAAATGCAAATCAAAACGACAATGAGATATCACCTCACGCCCGTCAGAATGGCTATAATTAACAAGACAGGAAACAACATGTGTTGGAGAGGATGCGGAGAGAAGGGAACTCTCATACACTGCTGGTTGGAGTGCAAACTGGTGCAGCCACTATGGAAAACAGTATGGAGATTCCTCAAAAAATCGAGGATAGAACTACCATATGATCCAGCTATTCCACTGCTGGGTATTTATCCAAAGACCTTGAAAACACCAATGCATAAAGATACATGCACCCCTGTGTTCATTGCAGCATTATTCACAATAGGCAAGACTTGGAAGCAACCTAAGTGCCCATCAAGGGACGAATAGATAAAGAAGATGTGGTATATATACACAATGGAATACCACTAAGCCATAAGAAATGATGAAATCCAGCCATTTGTGACAACATGGATGGACATTGAGGGTATAATGCAAAGTGAAATAAGTCAGAGGGAGAAGGTCAAATACCGTATGATTTCCTTCATTAAGTAGTAGATAACAACAACAATAAACAAACACATAGAGAGAGATTGGATTGGTGGCTACCAGAGGGGAAGAGGGGAGGGAGGAGGGCGAAAGGGATAATTGGGCACATGTGTGTGGTGATGGGTTGTAATTAGTATTGTGGTGGTGAACATGATGTAATCTATGCAGAAATAGAAGTATAATGATGTACACCTGAAATTTTTACAATGTTATAAACCAATGTTACTGCAATAAACAAAAAATTAAAAAAAAAAAGACTCACCTATATGCTGTTTACAAGAAACCCACTATAAATAGAAAGACACAGATAAGTGAAAACTGAAAGGATGGGAAAAGATGTATCACGCGAACACTGATCAAAAGAAAGCTGGAGTAGCTATACTGATTTCATACATAGTAGACTTCAAAACAAGGAATATTATCAGAGTTAAAGAGAAACATCGCACAATGATAAAAAGATCAATCCTCTAAGAAGACATAACAATAATAAATGTGTGACTACCTAACAAAAGGACTTCAAAATATATAAAGCAAAACTGGTGGAACTGAAAGGAGAAATAGACAAATCTACAGTTAGAACTGGAGTCTTCAATACTCTTCTCTCTGTCCTTAAAAGAGCAAATAGGTAGAAAAATCAGTGAACATGCAGAAGACTTGAATGAACAACTTCACTAAATTGAAACTTCATTGAACAACAGCAACTTTTTTTACGTGCATATGGAACATTTATCAAGGCAGACCACACTCTGGGCCATAAACACACTTTCACAAATTTAAAAGAAAAAAAAGCATACAAAGTATTTTCTCAAGTCTTAAATTAAAATTAGAAATCAGTAACAGAAAGATATATGGAAAATCTGCAAATATTTGGAAATTTAATGGTACACTTCATAATAACCCATGGATCGAAGACGAAGTGCATAGTAAAATTAAAAATATTTTAAACTGAATGAAAATTATGAAAATACCACATGTCAAAATTTGTAGGATGCAGCTAAACCAGTGCTTAGAGGGAAATTTATGGTAAAAACTACTCATACTAGAAAAGAAGAATGGTCTCAAATTTGTAATATGTTTCCTCTTAAAGAAATAGAAAAAAAAAGATAAAATTAAATACTTCCTTCCAGTTAGTAATTTGGTTTCTCACAGGGATAATGGTTAGCTATTCTGAAACAAACAAAAACCAGATTAAGGGAAATTCCCTAAAAACAAACTGACCAATGTTCTTCAAAAGTATCAAGTTCATGAAAAACAAGGAAAGACCGAGAACCTCTCAAACATTGAAGGAGACTAGGGAGATATGACAACCAAATGTTAATGTTGATCCTTGCACTGGATCCTGGGATGGAAAAGGGACATAAAATTTAAAAACTGGTGAAATCCAAATAAAGTGTGAAATCATCCCTGTTGATAAGTGAGTGTTGCCAGGGTTTATTCATTTCTCTTCTTTATGGTATTCTATTGCATGCATATTTCATAAATTATCAGTTTTCACAGAGAAAATAAGTTTAAAAAATTATAGAATATCTTAATAGTATTCTATGTATATCTATATATGTATATGTAAATATATGTGTATATATAATCACATGTACATATTATAGATATAATCACATTCATACATATATAAAAATTACAGAAACATGCATGGAAATGATATATCTCATCCTCAGGAGAGTAATTATGTGTCGGAAGGAAAGAAGAGGATTTTAATGAATCTGTAGCATTTTATTTCTTTTAAGAAAACTCGTAGGGATCTAACACTAATTTTCCAAATTTTATGACCTACTAAATATGAGCACTTGGGCTGTAGGTGGCTATTATGTTCCTTACTTGAAGTAGTTCACAATTTAAAAAGAAAAGTCATTTGTATCCGTGTGGTGGGAAGATGGGGCAGAAGTTATACTGGATGGGGCATGGCCGTTCAGAAAGCGGCTTGAGTAACCAGGCTGAGGGGTGCTTTCGCTACTTTCATTTTGGTATGCTCTCTTAGTTTTTGAGAGTGCATCAACTCTGGTTGTCAAAATTATGTTACTTTTTCAGTTCCCGTTTTGTGCAAGGGAACGCCAGTACATGCATGGGAAGGAAATCTTTGGTCCCAGCCAAAAAAAAAAAGGATCAAAATCTGACAGTTAAGAAAGATTATTCTTTATTAAATTATCCAACTTTTATATAAAGGATATGGCCAGTTACCCCAACAGCAAAGAGACTGTGTCTTCCATCTCCCAGCGCTGGTTTTGTTACAACTCTAGACGTCTGTGTTTTTAGATGGTCGGTTACAGTGCAGGGGACAAGGCCAGCTGTTATCCTTCTCAGTGACACATTAGAGTGTCCTTAAGCCTAGAATACACACCAGTAAGACAACAAAATCATACCCTAGGACATCTTTTGTCCTTTTCCTAAGAAGATTATCCTTGGACAGGAAAACTACTTGTCAATATTTTAAAGTGAACTTGCTCCTATTTTTGCATTTCCACTCAAATATTTCAAACTACTTTTTTATACCAGACTCCTACAGTCATGTTAAAAATTCCAGCATTATAACTCAAATTGAACTACCAGCTGAGCGCTATTTATATAAAAATCCTATAATTAGAGGGAACAATAACACCCAATCTTAGTAGCACATGTGGCTATAAAATAGAAGAACCCAGGAAGTGTTCAAAGAAGTAAAGCTCCTTCTTGCAGAGTATTACACTTAAGTGAGATCTCCTCCTTCTTCCAAGTCATTTTTGTTCCCACTATTTCTGAACCTCTTCCTGCGTTCATACGGCGGTGGTCCAGTCACAACCATTGCCTACACGCCTGGTCAAGAGGCACTTTGTTCTCCTTGCATTCTTGGAGTACCTACTTCCACTTGATTTCTGCTCCTATTGAGGAGGGTGAGCAGAGTGACGCGCTTGAAAGGGCTTCAGTGATTACAGAACAGATTATGTCAGAGATCCTCTCATCATCCAACTAAAAGTAAATCGTATTTCATTCCTCACTTCTTCCATACAGCCGTCATGACTAGGGGTGAGTTTAATCATTAAATTTCAAGAATGCCTTTCTAGTTCATCATCTACTCACCAATATGCATGCACTCAGCATGTGCTAGAGATTCTACCAGGTGCTGGGGATGCACAGACATGACACCCCCTGTCCATGAGAGCTCTCAGATCACTAGAGGTCACAGATAAGTCAGTGGGAGGATTTCAGGAGCCAAGAGAGACGAGGTGTTGGAGCATGAAGGAGGGTTTCTACCTCAGTTGCAAGGGATAGGGGAGGCCACCTGGGGGAGATGCAGTCTGGTCCATGTCTCAGGTTGTGGAGGAGACAAGAGATTGCAAGGAAGAAGGATAAAAACATTTCAAGCTGAGGCCAAAACACAGAGGTGATAAAGCAGAACCTTGTGCTGACAGCTACTTCTCACCAGAATGTTGGAATAGGGCCAGGGAAGAGGCCTGTGTGAGACTCCACAGGCATTGTGACATCTTGCAGAGGAACCCAGGGGTCTTGTGTCGGAGAGTTAGTGGATTTAAAGTTGCAGTGGTGAGCACTGTCAGAATGAGGTTTGTCTTTTACAATAATCTGCCTTGATCTTTTTGGGTCTGTTAGTCTTCTATTAAAACACCACGTTCCTCTACCTGAAATCTGTCATGCAAAAAGTATTGAGGCATGACAGTGAACACACTTCGTTGATTCGTGGGCTCCAAGATTATCTCCTATCCAGGGCTGACACTCACTCAGGGCCTTTTGCAGGCCCCATGGCTTTCATGTTTATAATCGAGCCAAGGGACCTTGTGGCGCTTTTCTTTTGGGCATTAGAACTTGAAAGGTTTACCACTGTACTAGCATTCTCTTGTAGGGATTTTATTTGAAGATAGAATATTTAAGTCCATTAAATGCGGAGGGAGCCCTTTCTAAAGATCTTTAGATAAACTTTTGTTTATGAACAAATTCTGAAAAGTGAACAAAATAGTAGTAAACTGGCAGACTTTATAGATATATCCAAGAGCTGGTTAGTTGAAAATAGAGTATCACAACGCCCTAGCTTATCTAATCAGAAAATAGAGCATATCCACAGATAAGCTTAGGAATGAAACTAGGACACATCATCTTTGAGGCATAGGAGATAGTAAATGCTTAAGAAAATCATGTGGTCACTGCCAGTGATGTCCCCAGCATCTACTCCATCCCCTGCCATTGCCTGTGGCTACCCATCCATCCAGAACTTACTCCTGATTGAACTAAACCAGTAAGCATAATCCCATCCTCATGCAACTAAAATAAATAGAAAGAAGTTCAGAATATCTTTGGATAAGTTAGAAGAAGGGGAAACATGAGGCTTGGAACGAGTGCTATAACAAGTGTTTGTGAATTGGGGTGAATTGAGCCCTCTTCCTGATACCCTGCAATTACTCACTGTCATCAAGATTACTACAAAGACAACCCACAAATCCATGCTTGGTCTTTAAGGTTGCTATGGACTGAGTTGTCTCTCCCAAAAATTCATATGTTGATGCCCTAACTCCCAATGTGACTATATTTGGAGATGGGGTTTTTAAGGAGATAGTTAAGGTTAAATGAGGTCATAAGAGTGAGGTCCTAATCCAGTAGGACTAATGTCCTTATGAGAAGAGGAAGAGACATCAGAGATGTGCACACAGAGGAAAGATCATGTGTGCACACGGTGAGAAGGTGCCATCTGCAAGCCTAGGAGAGAGGACCAGGAGAAACAACCCTGCTGGCACCTTGATCTTGGACTTCCAGCCTCCAGAATGGTGAAAGGAAAATTTCTGCTGTTTAAGCCACCCAGTCTGTGATATTTTGTTATGTCAGTCCAGGCTGACTAATACACATGCTATATGCCAAACATCAGAAACTTGAGGTGAAAAGATGACACTTGGGACACCCATTTCTCCTCCTTTCCCAGGTTGGGACTAAGTGGGGAGGGGAAGAGAGGGAATGAAGACAGGGAAGCAGTGTTCTCCTCCTCGTGTTTCCTGCTTCTCTGGTTAACTCAGAGTGGCATTTAGGCCTTCTTATGCCAGCATCCGCATGCTTGCTTTCATGTGGCACAGTGTGATTTGTTTCCAGAGACCCTACAAGAGACCCTACTGCACATTTCCCTGACATGGGAGATTCTACTTGACTTGCCTTCTTCCAGTGACCCTTAGCTCTGGTTCCCCTGTCCTCCCCGAAGTGGTCCTCTTGGTGGAGTCCTGAAAAGACAGTGTAAGCCAGTCCATTTCCCACTGGGGTCACTTGACCCAAGGGAAGCCCAATCATCTCTGTGCCATGAAAGAGTGGGAGGGCTGTCTGCTCCACTGCCACTGCCCCTCCCTGCCCCACCATCTCCCTCCAACCCTGTGCCATCTCCCTCCACCCCCACTTAAATAAGCAAGAGTGGCAAGTTGAACTGCAGACCAAGAGGGAATGAGACACCAGCTTCCCTTTCCTGGACCCACCTCCAATCTTTACGAGATTAGTCTGTTGATACCCTCTTCACTTGACTTGAAGAGTCCTTGCCATGGGATAGGAACATAAGCCCTATTGAGAGAGAGCCCTAGCCCTCTCCACTAGCCCCATGAGTCTTGACTCAGTGGTTCTCATTGTCTGCTCACTGTCACATCACCTCCTCACATGGGCTGAGATGACAGTTCTGGATGGCAGGGATGGCTCTACATCTTCCTAATAAGGCTTCATAGAATTGTTTGGTTCCTTTCCACTGGGGCCACTTATATTATGTCTAACATTTCTTAATGAAAAGAGATCAATGAACCCAGGTTGAAAAATTTAGTTTGGACTAATAATACTGAAATTAATCTAAAATGTTTTTCTAAATGCAGGATATCCAAAGTGAATATCCTATTCACTAAGTGAAAAAGGGAACAGGTTGGAAATATATACTCAACAATCATCATTTGGAGTGATGCCGGAGGTGCTGGCGGAGGGGCTTAGAATAAGCAGTCAGAAAAGTAGAAATTGTGTGTTGTAGAGAAGAGGGGAAAAGGTGATGTGTCCTGGAAAATAGCATATCTTTTGAATCAGGAAGAAAGCCTGACAAAGTGTAGATGATGAGATGATGATAATTATGATGATGATGGTGATGGTGATGGCAATTGATGATGGTGATGATGGTGGTGATAATGATGATAGTGATGGTGATGATGATAGTGATGGTGGTGGTGATGATGGTGATGGTAATGATAGTGATGGTGATGATGATGGTGATGGTGATGGTAACGATGATGGTGATGGTGATGATGAAGATGTTGGTAATATTTAGAGAGCAGGTACTGTGAGCCAGGATTCCAACTTCACATTTACTGACCTTTTGATCCTCACAACCACTCTATGAGGTAAGTACTGTTTTTTCACACATTACACAGATTAGAAAGGTGGGATGAACTCCACACTGAGATTCTATAGGAACTGCTATACAGAGAACTTTTGTCCGTGAGTGTGTCTATAAATAGCCGCCTGAACCATTCAAGTCTTTGAAGCCATGATCAAAAGCAAAAGCAAAAGCAATCTGTTCCCACCCACAAGCACTAAATAACCCAGACTTGATAACCCAAGCCTCCTAGATGTGATATATTTTTGAAGCTGAGAATACCTCTAACACTAAATTTAGAAGCAGCTTTTGCTTCTAGATAGGTAACTACATTTATCTTGCCAACTCACACATACCTCACCTCTCCAGCTATCAAAGAAATAATAGTAAAAGCCAGTGTTTATTGTGTGCTCAGCCTGGGAACGTGGTCATTCAAGTCACACAGCTGTTCTATGGTGGAGCAGTATTTGAACACAGGGAATCTGGTGCCAGAGCTTATAAACTTGACTTTAACTTTATATACCACAGCTACATCTCATTAAAACCAATTGCTGTATCCCGTCAGATGCCATCAAGGGGACTGAAAGGCTTAGAAAATGTTTTGGTGGATCCCAGTCACTGTCTTACATAGTCTCTTCTCGTTCAAGTTTACTAGGTTCTTCTTTCAGCAGAAATGCTCCTGTTCAAAACAGGTGGAAGTGAGCGAGGTTTCCAAATTTCTTTAAGGGGAAGGTCTGGAAAGCGTGTAGAGGTGTCACCACAGCAAAACAGATGAAAGCATAAATCAGAAAGGATTGTGTGAAGAAAGGACCTAAATCCAAGAGTGTTTGAAAGCAGAAGTTAAATGATCCTAGAATTATGAGAATGGCAAGTCTTTTTTTTTTTAAAGAAAAGAGCTTTACTGAGTTATAATTAATGTACAAAAAAAAACTGCACATATTCGATGTATACAATTTGATGAGTTTGGACATATGCATACACCTGTGGTATCGCCAAAATCAAGGTAATCAATATGCATCACCTCCAAAAGTTTTCTTGTGTCCTTTTGTGGGTTTGTGTGTGTGTGTGTGTGTGTGTGTTAAGAACACTTAAGAGATCTATCCTCTTAACACATTTTTAAGTGCATAACAGAAGGCTTCTTAACTACGGGCACTGTATCATTCAGTAGACCTCTAGAATTTAACTAAGTAACTTAATGAACTTGAAGTATGATAGGAGAGAGGTTCTGTTTATATTGAATATCGCTGTTGTGGATATTAGAATTGTATTGATACTGACACAAGTTTGGAGGTCATCTATCCCTTACAACAAATCATTAGGTAACTTTTCCAATTGTCTCTACCAAAGGAAAAAAAGTTAATAAATCTGTGCTGTTGTAAGCTACTAAATTTGTGGTAATCTGTTATACAGCAATAGAAAACTAATACATTGGTGAACTGGAAAACAGTTTCTTTACTGAACCTCATTTTAGTTTATACTCTTACATAACCCTTTGAGATTTGGGTCTTGGGTGTCTAAATTAGCCCTGGAAGGAACTTAAGGAAAATCAATGTTGCCAAAGCCATCAGCCTGAAAACATGGCAAGGGTCCTACTCTCCTCTGTCACATGCCCAGAGGCCCTGTCCACATTCTTACGCATCCTTACAAATTGACTTCCCATGGATCCTCCAGCCTGCAGATATTCCCCAAATAGAGACTCAAGTTGCAGTCTCCTCATTCTGGCAGGTTAATGGATAGAGTTGGACTACAGCCATGCATCTTTAATGACGGGGATACGTTCTACGAAATACGTTGCTAGACGTATTCGTCATTGTGCAAACATCGTAGAGTATACTTACACAAACCTAGATGGTCTAGCCTACTACACACCTAGGCTGTATGGTACTATTCCCCTGGGACCACTGTTGTATATGCAGTCCACTGTTGACTGAAACATCGTTATGTGGCACATGCTGTATAAATAAATTCTTTGAAACCAGTCAAATTCTAAATCTTAAGATGGAATGACCCACTCCATTTGATGGCAGAGATGGTGTATTACTTGCTTTATGCCTTGTGACTAATAGTGCCTGACCGGAGCGAGACCCAATAAAAGCCTTTTGAATGAGTGAATTAAATAAGCTATGGACAGGCTAAGCCTTCTGGGGACTCAGTTTGCCTGCCACTTTCATAATCTAACATTTATTCCCATATTTCCAAGAGTAATATGTTTTCCTCTATGTCCTCCTCATCGTGAAGTCCTAGATCAAATAATACCTGAAGTCTTTCTTGACACTTCCTCTCTCTGCTGACACTATAGAAGTTCTCGCTTATCTTATTAAATTCAATATATGGCATTTTAAGGATTAGTTTATAAGCCGTGACTATGAATCTTGGAGGAATTATGCTAGATATTTTTCATTTTGTTTTTCCAACAAATATCAGAATTCCTCCTCCCATTCTTGAGTGGTGCTCAAGAAATATTTTAATATGGTACCAAGTCTCTCTTTTTATGGTACTGTATTTATTGGTGTTATGGCTACATAAGAAGGATCATTAAATAATACAAATGGTTTCAGTAAATCTTTTCTATCCAAGTGTGTCTGTTAAAAATTGGAGCTGCTAAATGATATTTAAGAAAGCAAGAAACTTGGTCAGTATGCCTAGGAGAGGGAAAAAAGCCTTCTGAGACAATGACATCAATTAGAAGAATTCTCTAAAAATGCAATCTATGGATCTGACACTATTATAGAGGGAGGAGCTCACTAACTGAGGTAGAATACTAATGTGGTTTCTGAAACTAACTAGCTGTGTAACCTTGTGAAAGTCACCACTTAACCCTCCAGGACATCAGTTTTCCCAACAGTAAACTGAGAGGATTGGAGTCAATATCTCTAAGATCCTCTTATTCTTAAAATTCCAGGACTCTGCTCTTAAACACCTTTTATTAAAAATTTTTCATATTTTATAAAGATAGTGATAAATACTAAATCTTATTTAGTTATTAAAACAGTGGCTTAGCTGTTAACCTTTTTCAAAATCTTAATTTTAAGGAGTACCATCTCATAGTAAAACAGAGAATGACAACCTTTTGATTCTTTGTTCTTAGAACATAGTTTGAACATGAAGTATCTTTTGAAAGTGATGGTAGCATATCACAGATCACAAGACTTGAATTGTCTCAAAATCTCCCTGCAGATTTATAACCTGATAATGACATCCACACTCAATAGAGACCTGTCTGGAAAGACAGATGGACTGCACAGATGTGTGAAAAAACATTTCATACCATTAAAAACACAGCAGTAGGTCGTTACACCTTAATAGTAATGAAAATGTCAAATTGTGTGTCTTTTAAGTTAAGCAGAAAAAAAAAATAAGCATTTTAGTAGATATTTATAAAATATACATGCTTTGGGAGTGTTTTGGGAATTTTAAGGAATATGAAAGTTGTATCCTTCCAAAAACGTTATAGAAATTTAGTGTTATAGTGGTTTGAATAGTGTCCCCCCAAAATCCATGTCTACCTCGAACCTCAGACTGCGACCTTTTTTGGCTATGGGGTCTTTTCAGATGTAATTAATGAAGTTAAGATGAGGTTGTACTGCCTTAGGTTGGACCCAAAATCCAATGACTAGTGTCCTTCTAAAAAGAGGAGAGGACACATAGATACACACAGGGAAGAAGGCCAAGTGTTGATGAAAGCAGAAATTGGAGTGAAGCAGCCATAAGCCAAGGAAAGCCAAGGATTGCTG
Source organism: Diceros bicornis minor (assembly GCF_020826845.1). Lineage (NCBI taxonomy): Eukaryota > Metazoa > Chordata > Mammalia > Perissodactyla > Rhinocerotidae > Diceros > Diceros bicornis. Next base: position 56,396,440 of record NC_080759.1, read on the forward strand.
GCAACACCAGAAGCTGGAAGAGGCAAGGAGGGATTCTTCTCTAGAAACTTCAGGGAGAGCATGGCTCTGCCAAGACCTTGATTTTGGACTTTTACCCTCCAGAACAGTGAGGAGTAAATGTCTGTTGTTTCGAGCCACCAAGTTTGTGGTAATTTATTACGGCAGCCCTAGGCACTAATACAGGTATTAAGTTGGGTAAAGGAATAGAAGTGGGGAAGGGAGTCTACACATACTGAGTCCTGCTATGACTGAGCACTTTATGTAATTTATTCAATTTAATTCTTATAATTATCCTATGAGGTAACTATCGTTATCTTCATTTTACAAGAATAGCTGAGTATCACAGAAGTTAAGAGACTTGTTCATGATCATACAGCTGCTAAGTGGTGGATTAAGTTGGAAATCAGGCCAAGAAAAACCTCATGCTTTTCCTTCTACTGCCATTAGGCTAGCAGAGGGCTTTGTCAAATATGTCAAGATATGGCTAGTGGAGGGAGGCAACTTAGCTTCAGTTATCAAGAGGGAAAAATAGATGGACATGGGTAGTCATTCGAGGGAGGAGGTGGTATACATGGAGATCATACCAGGTGGGAAGTGGTGGACAGGAGTGGTCATTCCAGATGGGAGGTGATGGACATAAATGGACACTCCAGGCAGGAAGTGGTGGACACGAGTGGTCACTCCAGGCATGAGGTGGAGGACACGAGTGGTCCTTCCAGACAGGAGGTGGAGGACACGAGTGGTCACTCCAGACAGGAGGTGGTCCCTCACCCGAGCAGCCTTAATGGCCTCACCGGGGGCCTGAAGCTTCTTGCCTCAGATAGTAGGAGCTGCAGGGGATAATCTGAGGGCAGCTTGAGTCCAGTTGTGCTCTGTGAGGAAGTTCCCAGGCATTATTCCTGTGCGGAACGGTCAGTCCGTGTGAAGTGGGCACTAGTAGAGAACGGAACTGCATGGTGTCATGTTCACAGAGGCTAAGGAGCTCTGTGTGCTCTAGAACCTGCCTGTTTTGACGGCAATACACTCTCACTATGTTACTCCTCTAGTGGCCTGGCACTGCAGAGATCACAAAGATGAATAACATTTTCCTTCCAACTTTGTGGTATAATGTGGAGGATAAGGCACACATAGACACAGTCACTCATTTATTCTCACCCTCCCCATCATGCAGAAAAATCTTAGGAGTGTGACTTCACCCTCTGATTTCAAATGGACCAGCTCTGTGACTTGATCATATGTTTTCTAGGTTTACTGGACATCAATGTCCATGTGCCAACAATCATTATGTGCATGGTCCCCGCGTTGCCCTTTTTATGCATGACTCACTTCATAAAATAGATAGCTACTCAGAAATTTGCCAGTGAAGTGCATGTCTATGTATTGAACGATTTTTCCATTTGATTGCCTAATGAAATCAGAATACCAGAGCACTAAGATTAAATAAGATTACCTTTCAAAATTGTAAATCTTGGACCTATTATTGAAAAGGAAAGAGGCATCTCATGATCTTGACTATGTTTAATATGTGATAACAAATCTGTAAGGTAAGCAGTTCCTCCAACTCCTCAGGTATCTGGCGGTCTGTTAGGTCGCCTTTGTTCCTAGGTCCTGGCGTCTGTGTTTCATTTCTTGTGATTTCTGAACACCGCGGATCAGGTTTCTGAACCTCTGTAGTTCCTGGCACTGAGCAGTGTTCATTACTCTTGCCCATTCATCCTTATTGAAACATTAACCAAAACTGGACAAGGATGATGGGAAAGCAAAGGATCCGTAGATGGACATAGACCCTGGTGACAAAAGGCCAGGTCATGCTCCCTTATCTTAGCCATAACTACCATTAAAAATGTGAATTCTATACTATTCCTGATGATTTCCCCGTGAAACTGAGTAGAGCATAAGGGCTGCTTTTGGAAACTGGATGTTTTCATAACTTCTAAAATCAGTGAAAACCAGGTATGGGTGCCTGAGGAGAAAAGTTGTCTTGCATGTTCAAGAGGAAAGTGTTAGTAAAACATCCCTGAAAATGGCAATTATTTCCCTAGCTTTATCTGCTGGTGGAGCAATTCTGAAATTTCAGCCACTTTATTCACCGCTTGTTAAAGGCGCCCCCTCAACCCAAGTGGCCGATAACGGCCTTGATTATTAGTGCACTTAGGCTCCGATATGAGGCAAAGAAGGAAGAAACACTGCTTGGTTCCAGCTTACTGGTCAAAGCCAATTTTAAGTGATTTATTTTGGCTAAGAAATAGCAGTTCTGTGTGGTGAGAGAAGATCAAATAACTATGTTTGTCAGGAAAAGGACACTTAGTCCCAGAAATCCCATCTGGAAGAGGAAGCCGATCAGGCTCCCGGGAGATTTGTCAGCCACTGTCAGAGCTGAGCACGGTCCACGGAGCAGGGAGTGGGTGCCAGCAAGGAGCAGACAGAGCCCTGCTCACCCGAACACAGTCTCCTTAATAAGTAACTAAAATCTAAAAATAGGGCTGGGGATAAGAACCTCGCTGCTGTTCATTCTCCTTTTCCTCCTGACTGTCCTTCAGGCATATACTCCTGTAAATATCTCTGTTTTCCCCTACAAAGCATGCTTCCTCTGCTCTCTGATGAGCAAAACTAGATGTGGTGGGGTTCTGAGGGTGTGTCCTGGGCCCCCCCTCCTCTCAGGGTTGAGGACCCATGACTGTGGTGAGATTGCACATGAACTTGGGGAAGGGAGCATACACAGGAGCCCACCCCAGACATACTGCAGAAGGATCAACAAGTCTGGCCACTTGTCATGTACTGGCCCCACTCTCTCCATCAGTGGGATGAGAGTGAACACAATGGCCTAGGATGAGTGAGCCAGCGAGGCCTGGACACCTGGAGGTGAGATGGCTCTGCACCCAGCCTGGAGATCTTGGCCGGGGAAGACATGTGAGTTGCTGTGGGTGTTTGAACAATTTTTGGTGCTTTATTTGGAGCCAGAGAGACCTGAGCTGAAATACCTGCCACTTAGTAGCTGTGTGGCCCAGGGGAACGTAACCACTTGAAGCTCCAGTTTTCTCATCTATAGCATTAAAGTGAATGATTCCAAATGCTCAAGGCTGCTGTGAAGATCAAATATTAAAATACACTTGCTGGTGCAGTGTCGGCTGAACAAAGAAATGCATTTTCCTTGCATTTTGTATTAGACTTCCACGTAGAATTTCATTTGAAGTTAAGGGTGAACTACTGAAGAGAAATAAGAAAGATGGAAATTCTCAACTTTAATCCACAGAGTTTATCTTAATGGTGAGAATTTCTGGTTTTGTGGTAGATGTTAGAAAAGAACGTTGAAGGACTGGGATTCCCCCTCACCCCCATGGCTCTTTAGATCTCATGACATTTCCATTTATCTCTGTAAATGGGTACTCAATGGAATAATCACCAAAAATCAATTAACTATAACCACACCCTACCAAGGGTTACAGATGTCTTTCTCATTGTCATATATCTGTATCCAAAACTTGAACTTTGAGCTCCATCAGGATAAGGGTATGGAGGACCCCAGCCTCTGGGTACTTATGGATCTATTGTGGTTGTTGAATCCTAAGTGCTTTGGTTTAATTAGAGCCAAGGAACCAGAAATGGATACGTGGACATGCATTTTTCCTGAGCATAACTGCCTAATGCTGTTGCAGTAAAAAGAGAGAGGATATCTGCTTAGAACATAAACCCTGATTATTGTCTGGTGACAATACACAATCTGAGGTTAGCAAAAAACAAAAAGACAAAACTATGTATGGCAAAAATATATTATTAAAATCTGATTACTTATAACTTTTGCTTCTAAAGAATAAATAATAAGCAGATCTTTTTTGATCCATATCTCACAGTCTTCCAACTTGGAATTTAATGGGCACTAAAGTGAGGGTGTAAGTGTGACCTCCAGGATGCACAGAATTTAATGTGCTTCTTATTCCCATACTTCCTGTGCTTCTTATTGACCCAGTCCACAGCAGAGGGGGTGCCCAGAGCACCCCAAGTTCTTGGTCAACATCTCCACCCACTGCATCCCCCTGGCCTCATCCCCTGACAGGATGCCATTGCTCCCAGGACACCCCCATACCCTCCACTGCAAACCATCTAAGAGATCACTCGATGAGAGGATCAATTACCCATCCCCAACTAGCAGACCATTGGAGCATCCCACCCAGCCTTACATTCATCCTCATTTGCCTCAGTTGAGACTCCAGTCATCCATCAGCACCACCCGGGCTGTCATCCCCCAGTGACTTTGGACGTCCCCCAATCTCCCACCCTTCCTGGTTCACCAGCCCACCCCTAACTCTACCATGTGCCTTCATGGGATGTCAACTGCAGGGTCTTCTGTATCTTTAAAGGCTTCTCTCAAGTTCAATTTCACTATTAACTGAAATCTGCCTTTGCCCCAAACACCCTGCTTCCCCTGCAGGCCTCTGAAAAAGTGCTCTCATTGCTGCTCAACCGATCTCACTTACAGCTGGATGGCGGAGGCACGCTCCTGGTTCCTCATTGCATCTAGCCAAGCATATTTTCTCTGTCTTCCCCTGTCAATATCTTGGCCCCACTGAAGTATATGCCATCAGACTATCTCATCGGATACCCCTCTGTGGAGGCTGCCTCTCCTTGTCACAGTTGTATAAAAAGTACCCAGTCTATTCCAGTCACTCATTGGAGATTTCAGCACCTGACTCAGTCTCCCTCTCTCCATCACTGTTTCTGTCTTCATTCTTCACAATTTAGCATCCATCAAGGTGATCCATACTCAGCCTTGGGCTTTCAGTTTCTTGGCTGTTCCTAAGCCTCTCCCCAATGGCCATGGTCATTTCCCATACTTTCCCATCGCTGGCAATCAGATCACAGGCTGTATCTCACTGTAAAGCCTTTGGTTTTCAAACAATGACCTCCAACCTCACAGCTCACTTTCCTTGGGCTAGGGTCTCCAGATTAAATACAGGATGCTCAGTTCAATTTGAATTTCAGATAAACTATTTCAGATAATTTTTAAAAATAAATATGTCCATACAACATTTGGGGAACACTTATACTAAAGTATTATTCATTTTTATTCTGAAATTCAGATTAAATGGGCATCCCTATTATTATTTGCAAATGGCAACTCTACATTGGACCCCAATTTTAACAGTCTCTGACAGCACTGGGATCTTCAAGCCTGTTGTCTGACTTTTCATGGGACCGACATTTCTACGCCCTTCTCTTAGGACTTAGATTCTATGGTCCTCTCTTGTCATTACTTCCATATTTGCCTGGCAGAGCCCCAACACTAGTTAAATCCAATTGTCTGTCTACTTTGTGCTTGCACCCGGAAAGCTTAATGTGGATTGAGAAAAATATGTCATTATGCTGACTGGTCTTTCTTTTTAATTTATGACCATAAATCTTAAGTAGATCCTTAGTACTGCCCAATAATCCCAGTATATTTCCTTTGCAAATTGTTTTCATACTCTCAGAGAAACTGGTTCAGACCTTCTGATTTTTCTTAAACCTCTTAACGCCAACTTCTCTGCTTATTCTCAGCTGGTGGTCCCGCTTCTTATTTCACTGAGAAAACGGAAAAAAGAGAGAAACTCCATCTCCCATCACCAAATGAACCGAACTCCCTGCAATGAGGCATGTGCTCTGTCTTTGCTCCTGTTCCTATTAGAGCCACCCGGCCACTTGAGCCCTGGACCCCAGCTACCTTTGCCTATCTTAGGTCACTGTTTTTGCAATTATGTACTTTTCTCTCTCATCATTAAATGTTTCTATCTCTAATAGCTCACTAAAATCAACACACAAATATGTGGTATTATGTCCTATCATTTAAAAATCTTTTTTCTCATAGCCTCCTTTGTTATAATGGGGAGTAGATCTGTTTCTTTATTCAACTATGTAGCAACACTCCTCAGCAGAGCTGCTAAACCAATGCTTCTCCAGCTCGCATAGGAATCACTTAGATACTTTGTTAAAACTCAGGTTCTGGTTCAGTAAGACTGGGGTAGAGTCTGAGATTCTGAATATTTAACACGCTCACAGGTGATGCCAATGCCCCTAGACCAGGGACCACGCTTTGAGGAGCAAAAGTCCGTAGACACCTCCTATTCTAAAACTCTCCAACCAGTCTTCTATTTCCATCACTGCACTCTCGGGGTGACTGTGGACTACGACCTGGCCAATTTTAACATCATTTCTCAGACCTTCTTGACAGAGCTCCCTTCCCTCATCCTCTAGGACAGACCCCGCCTGGTTTCCTCTTCCTCACTGACTGTTCCTTTTTGCCTTCTTCGTTGGCTCCTCCCAGTCTTTCCAAAGTCTACACAGTGGATGTTCCAGGTTGGAGACATCCTCTCTTCTTCTCTGGCTACACTCCACCTCTTTCTGTGATCACATCCAGCTTATGGCTTCAAATTTCTCTAAAGGCTGATAACTCCACATGTGTATCTCCATCTCTAAGATCTCCCCCGGGATCCAAATGTAGATGCACATGTTTCCTTGATATTTCCACCTGGATGTCTAAGGAGTCTCAAACTTATGATGTACAGAACAGACTTTTTGAATTCTCCTCCCACCCACCACTCACTTCCCTCACCTCAGGAAATGATACCATAATTTACCCAATTTCCCAGACCAAGAATCCAGGATTCATCTTTGTTTCCTCTCTTTCTTTCACCCACTACATCTAGTCCATCAGCAATTCTATCAGTTCAACTCTCAAAATATATCCCCATCCTGAGACCACTAACTAGGATGCTACAACACTTATTCAAGCCTTTATCCTTCCTCCTGCACTAACTTCCTAACAAGGATTTTCTGCTTCCACTCTGGTAAGACGTATGTCTACCGTATGAAATGATCTTCAAAGAGATCTTTGACATAAAGAGGCTGACATGACTTCAAGTCTCCTTAAGGAATTTACTGAATTATGTTGGTAAATATTCAGTGTGCCCACCATCAAGCCATTTATATGTGTATAGTATCTATTTGTTTTAGATGTTCTAGAATCATTATACATGATATTCCCAAATGAGCTATCAGGGACACCATTATAAGAAAAAAAAAGTACTATATTTTCCCTTTAATCCACTAAATAAAAAAAATTGTGCCTTCATTTCTAAAATATCGTTTTCAAGAACAAGGCAATTATTTTTATTTCCCAGTATTTTCTGAGAATAGTCCTCATAAACTGTTATACAGAGGAGCATCTGAAGTCACGATATAACTTGGAAACCTGACCTTCTCAATATTTCTCAGTCCACATCAAACACTGCTATGAAACCAGAAAGTTAGGGAAAACTGAATTTTGTCTTGACATCTTTGAGGCTGACCAACCTCATTGTGTATTCCTGCCTTCACAAACACTTAGGTTAAATTGTAAAGACTGAGAGTCAGATCCAAGGTACTTTATTAATTTTAAGGTTACATTTTTGTAAACTTAAACTCATTATAGCTAAGTTTATTTCTTGTTCTTTTTGGTTTTTTCTCCTAAGAAAAGATAAATTTTCAATAACACGCTGAAGCTGTTAGTGCAGGGGTCAAAAACTATGGCCCATGGGCCAAGACTGGTTTTACATTTTAAAATGGTTTCATTTTAAGTGGTTACGTGAGTACCTACATAATATCCCTGATTTTGCCTCTTGGCCTACAAAGCCTAAGATATTTACTGTCTGGTCCTTTAGGAAAAAGTTTGCTGATCCATGTGCTGAAAGCCCACCTGAGATTATTTCTGGAGTTCAAATTTCAGTAATCCAAAGAGGAACAGAAAATCAAGTGAGCTTTATGTATATTTTATATCTTCCTTTCCCCAAAAGATTGTTTTTGTTTATTGGTTTAGTTTTGGGTTTTCTTCTATGATTTCTTTCTGAGGGGGAAATTAAAGTCGGCTGCTTACCTCCCCAATGCTTTGTCTACAGAATCCAGTCTGGCTTCAGCCACAGCTGTCCGTGTCCTCCTCAACACTCTGAGTGTCCCCTCCCCATGGTCTCCCAAGAAGGAAGGACACTGAGAGATATGTGTCAAGTTAAGTGACACTCACTGGATTATGGCACCCAGAGGTGGGTATTAAGGCATGACAGTTGAAGAAGTTGAAGAAGGAGTAGTCCTATTTTGAAGTTCCTTTCAACTTCTGGTCACCTGTAGCAGAGGTAATTAGGAAAGTGCATTTGTGTTCCCCATTGATGTATCCCTCTTGGGAATATTAAAAGGTATGGAGAATGTAGAAATGGGAAGGGCAAATTCAGGGGTGGAGTATGGGTTCTCAGCCAAATACTATCAGAGACACAACTCACAAAAATGGATGTGAGTGGGTTCAACTGGATCTTAAAACGTGCCTAAGTCTAAGGTGCTCTGCCTAATACGCTTCCCCTCTACGGCTGAGGTTAGTACTTCTTCCCCTCTAGGGTTGGCAATTCTAGGGCCATATCTCACTAATTTTTTATCTACCAATAATATCCTATGATAATCTGCAGCTCCTATTCTCGAATGCTCTGTTGATACCTAAAATCGATGTATTTTTGTTATGGACCAAAGGTACATCCTTGGCATCAATGTCCTTTTCTGTTCACTTCAGGTTGCTAAACATTGTACGATGTCAAGAGCTATGATACAAACATCTCTGGTGAAAGTTTAAGTGGCAAGTGACAGGTCCCAATAGCAAATCTAGTTGTTACGGTGATGGACAACAGCTGAAATTCAGAGAATCACAAGACATTGTAATAAAAGAAGGGTTATTTTATTTTCTTGTCGATTATAGATTTTTCTCAGAGTATGCCATTTTGAAATAAGTATGCTATTTTTTGGTCCTGTGGGTCAAGAACCATAACATCAACAAGGATTTCTAATGTAGACAGATCAACCCAAAAGACATTCTCCTCCTGGTAACAGTAATAGTCTCTCAAACACGTTTAGCCTAACTGATTAATGATGCATCATTGGATAAGGACCCATCTGTCTGCATTCAGAACTTTTAAAAAGAAAGAATTTTCATTTAAGAATATGAATGGTGGTTCTTTATTCCTTAAAATGCCCAAACTTCCAAGAAAAAATTATGCTTTTAAAATTTATTTTTATTTAAATGAGAAGCCAGTCTTCTGAAATTGGCTGCCAGGAAAATATTGTTGCTCAGCATTGGTGCCAATAAACACATGGCCTGGGATAGAGGAGGCAATTGACATCTATGGCCTCACTCTGCCTTTTGGAAACAAAGCAACAGCAGTAAATTAATTTTAATTTATATTTTTCAATGTGGTACATGTGTTCATGGTTTCCCTGCCCTCTCTGCTTCCTCCTAATACATGGTTAGGAAACGTCATGTTAGGACTGTTTGGAAAATCCATCAGATATGGTATTATTTATTGGCTCCATGCTAAGAATCTCCTCCTACTTCTAACATATTCAACAACAATAATGTCACTATTTATTCAGTATCTCCCATATCCTAGGCCTTCTCATAAGCATGGAGGATACAGGAGTGAAGAAGACACACTAGGTCTCTGTTCTCATGTGGCTTCAATTACATGAACTACTTATGTAAGGAAAGTATGATGGGCCAAATTGTATCCCCCCACCAAATTTATATGTTGAAGTCTTAACCTCTAGTACCTCAGAATGTGACTGTATTTGGAAATAGGGTCTTTAAAGAGGTAATTAAGTTAAAACGAGGTCATTAGGGTGAGGCCTAATCTGATATAACTGGTGTTCTTATAAGAAGAGGAAATTAGGACACAGACATTCACAGAGGAAAGACCACGTGAAGACACAAGGAGAAGATGACCATCTGCAAGCCAAGGAGAGAGGCCTCAGAAGGAAGTAATCCTGATGACACCTTGATCTCAAACTTCTAGCCTCTAGAACTATGAGAAAATAAATTTATTTTCTTTAAGCCCTCCAGTACTTTGTTATGGCAGCCCTAGAAAACTAATACAGGGAGAGAGCATAAATATAGCTTGTTTCTGAAGAATGCAGATAAACGGAAATCTCTTTATTCTTCAGAGCATCTTGATGGGTTAGTTTATGGGATGAGGAGCTGATTCTGAATAATTGAGACAAAGTAAAAAGATGTTCATAGAGTCATTTTGGAAGGAGAGCTGAAGACTTGGGACAGATGAATGAGAAAAGAGAAGAAGCTGGCAAGGTTGTGGGAAGCCACCACAGCTGCCCTGTGAGCCTTTTCCAAAGTCCAAAAGTTTATCAAAGTCTACCAAACTCATGAAGTCGGTGGCACAAGTGGGTTTCTTCTGAAAGCTGGTGACGGTACTATTGATGGATCTAGATTGACACAAGACAAAGCAGCAGATGAAAACCAGGAGTAGAGGGAATCTTGAGAATCTAGACCCCCTGGCTTTGCAGACATTGTGGAGAGGATCATGATCAGGTGATGGAAATGAGGCTATCAATCAAGTTTAACCAGAGTTTTTTGACTTCTCTCCCCATATGTCATCTGATTATACTTAGAAGCACATAAAAAAGGGCAATATATCTAATTAAATCCAACACACTTTAGGATTTTAAACCACGGAATGCAAGTTGACTGAAGTTTGTGTGTGTGTCTGTGTGTGTAGATACAAATGAGCAAAGAGCACATCACATGTTTGACTGTGTTATATCATCCACATACATGATGGGAGCTGCTCTGGAAGACCGGGTTTTGTGGGGTAGGGGGAGGGCAGGAGGAAGAAAACCAAAGTAGCAAGTCTATGTTCTGAGAAAGGAATTCCAGGTTCAGTCTTGTGAACCCAAAGTTGTAAAACTAAGCGAAGCCTTTTCTCTTCTTCTTAATAATAGTAACATTTGGCAAAAATCTGAGTATATAGGGGGCTCTAAAGAACACCAGGGGTGATTGGGCAATGCCTCAAAGGAAGTGTAATTCTGAACTGCAGCTATTATCCGGAAAATAGAGATGAGTGTGATATTTAAAATAATTTATAGGAATATCAGGCTGAAGCTTTACAGGAAGGTTTTAGAGCTTGGCACTTCTGTGCACTGTATAAAAAGGAGCCATTTTGAAATTTCTTGAATAATTATGTGACACTGAATCTCTCTACTGAATCTCAAGAGAGCAAACTTTCTTTGTGTGTTGATGCTAGGTTTTCAATGCATATTAAACAAAGAGCATCTTGTTTTGCAAAGTTTATTGCAAGCGATTGCACTGGCTTTTAAAGTTTGCTTGACGTTTCCAAGTGTGCTTGGGGACATCACAGAAAAGTGTATATATGGAGACTGGATATATCACAGTCACTCGTCACAGAGTGGAAAACAGCTCTCAGTTACGTGGCTGGGGGCTCCAATTACTCTATTAGCTCAGATTCAAAGCCCGTCAATTCAGTATTTTGAAGGTACCAAGAATTATAACCATTTGTATTCCGTACAGGACTGTGAAGCCAGCTTAATAATATTTGTCAGCCCTAGTAAAATGTAGAAATTGGCCAACATTTTATCCTAAGCATGCAGGAAATGGCAAATACGATTTTCTGTGTAACAAGCAAATGCGGGTTGGATTGTAGTCTCAGACATGAAGGATTTTGATTCTTCAAAGCTTTAGGCTGACCTGCCAAGTGTCTGATCACCTTACATCAGACTTTAAAATGGGTCAGAGAACAGACACTCAGCTAATGTTGAAACGCTAAAAAGCAGTTTTGTTTTTCTTTCACAAAAATTGGTAACAGCAAAATGCCAAAACTCTGTATACAGAGAGTTATCCAGGACATGCGATGGGCACACATATTCTGTGAAGGCGGGTCAATTGGGTCTTCAAACTGTGATGCTGGAACCTGAGAAAAGTCCTGGACCCACTTTTATCTAGCTGTCTGGCTCCTTAGACTCAGAGGGGGAGAAAGTATTTATCTCGGGAAGATTTCCCGAGGAGCATCCCCTCGACCTTAGCTTGTTCCCTTTGATCAGGGGTCCTTCCCTTATCAGGGAAGCAAGGATGCTGCTCTGGGAAGGAAAGCCAATCTCAAGTATCTGCCCCCGTTCCCGGCTGCGTGACCTTGGGCAAGTCACTTCTCTTAGCTTCCATTTCCTCATCTTATAATGGGAATAATTACAGTGCCTGCACATGTGATCTTCATGAGGATTAAATGAAACCATGCTTGGAAAGCACTTGGCACAGAGCCTAGACACTGTATACTTCCTGTAAGTGGTCATCTTATCTTTATTATTTATTATTATTTGTCAAAGCAATTGTCCGTTCCCTTTTAGTCCAATTTAGAAAACATTTATTGAAAGCCAGCTTTCTATCATTTAGCAGGTTAGCTTTTGTTCCTTCAGCATATGTGACGCCTGTCTGCTTAATTTCTTCCTTGAGGTCTAGCTGCTAATCCGTGGAGTCCTACAAATCCCACAAACCCTCAGGATAGGCGGGCTGTAAAGTACATTACTACATTCTCTTCATGTTCATTTCAGCTCTGTCCTTACCAACACTCATCTCTGGGGACTTCAAATCCAAAACTCAATTGTCAGTGCTCAAAAATTATAAATTACTTAAGACTACGAACAGTAATTACCCATTAAAATTCAATAGCATTAAAGGCATGTTATAAGAAAGGGGAAAAAAGAAAGGTCTTAAAAGCCCAGGGGTCTCTTTGGATTGATAACAGCTGTGAGGTGTTAATTTCTATTTACTTCTGTGCAGGTATCATTGCCCTAATATAATTGAAGGAAAAAGGCTCATGACTTCCCATACCAGCTTGTTCAGGCTCTGTCTGAAATGTGTCTCTGCTCATCCAAGCTACAGGAGTCCCCAGTGCATTATTTATCGCCCTCTTATGTTTTACGTGGGTTCCTAAAAGAGTTCATGTAACTCCTAAGAAGATCATAGCACGGGCATTGGGAAAAATCAGAGTGGCTCGTTTCATTGATGAAAAAGCTGTGTGAAAACATGAGACAAACACAAATTGAGAAACATTCTACAAAATACCTGAGCAGTGCCATCAAGGTCACCAAATCAAGGAAAGTCTGAGAAACTGTCATGACCAAGAGGAGCCTAAGGAGACATGACAACTAAATGTAATGTGGGATCCGGGATGGGATCCTGGAGAAGAAAAAGGACATCAGGTAAAAACTAAGGAAACCTGAATAAAGTGTGGACCTTAATAATAACGTATCAATACTGGCTCATTAATTGTGACAAATGTACCTCACTAACACAAGATGTTAGTATTAGAGGAAACTAAGCATGAGGTACATGAGAATTCTCTATACTACCCTCATAGTTTTCTTGTAAATCTATAGCTCTTCTGAAATAAAAATTTTTTATTTTTTTTAAAAAAAGCTGTGTGATTAAATGTAAACAAATGGACGAGCTAGTGGAATTAAAGAAAGACATGTTCATGAACGTTTTAAACGTAAAGCATATACTATGTTTTAATGTCAGGGATTCCCACAGGTTATAATGACAACATTTGTGGTCTGGGGTGCTGGAAAGAGTGTCAGTTTGTTTTCATAGTTGTGTATTTCTCGAATTTCATTGTCTTTGGTTGTCAAACTGTGATAATAATCACTACTTCATAGGTTGTCTGTGAGGGTTTAATTCAATGTTGCAAACCTCCCTGCAGTGTCAGACACAGAGTAGACACTCAGTCAGCATAAATCTCCTTTTGATTCCCCTTAACCTTTTCAATACAGAATTAATCATGATCTGTTTTTTCTTTAGATTATAAGTACTTGTTCAATGATTACAAATAATTTTGGCGATGTCAGGCATGATTGCTCCATAAGAGATAAATTCTCTAATGTTCAATTCTCACTGATTTTTAATCATCTGTGAATTGTCTGATCACAAATCCAGAAGCCCTAAAAATAAAATAAAGATGTAAAGGTACCTGGTTGAGATCTTGCTTTTGTTCCATGTTTTACAGAAAAAAATCTGGCAGAATTTGAAGGAACTATGTGTATAAAAAAAGAAACTACTCTATAGAAATGAGTTTAGCTACTTGCATTTACCATTTTTCTCCAGTAGGAAAAATGGGTAGCGAATGGAGAGAATCAGTCCTATTCTGATAATCTGTGGCTCTCTCTTAAGGGGCATGAATGATTCAAATGGAGGTTTACATACTCATTCAAGCAAAACTTGTAAGAAACCACTAGATGTGAATTTCCATACTTGACGTGGAGACAGAGGCAAAGGATAGTCTCAGCTATTAGGCTCCTCAAAATCTGGCCAAATAGATTCCACAGGGAAAGACTTGACCCTTAGCCAGGGTTAGAAGTCAAGAGAGTATCCCAGAGTATGCAATTCTGCTGAGTTTCATGGAGGAAAATGAGCATATGGAGATGGATGCAGGCCTAAGCTCAAAGCCAATGCCCCAAACTGACACAAACTGCACAGAGAGAAGTGTAAGATGTAAAAGAAAGGCTGGTAGATGAGGCAAAAGAGCAGGCAGTGGCCAGGTCCTCTGCTCAGACTTGCTCAGCTCAGGAGTTAAGAGGTGAGTTATCTGTCTACATTTCCACTGTAGACAGAGCACTGTGATTGCAGGGTGGAGGGTAAACTGAAGTGGGCTGAGAGTGGAAGCAGAGTTCGAAGACTCTTGACAAAATTCAGGCAAGAAGTGATGAGAAATTAAATAAAGTAGTGGCCAAAAGAATGAAAAGCAAGCCATGTGAGTTGGCATTGATGAGTTGTTGACCAAGTGATTATGGAACACAAAGTCTTGGATAACTCCCAGGGTTCCGGTTCAGGTCACTGAGACTATTATAGTGGATTCATCAACAGGAGAAACAGAGGAGGAGGAACGGGTGTGGAGGGGAGGATGAAGATGATAGCTTCAAATAGAAAAATGCTGAGGTCGAGACACATATGGGCTGTCCAAGATACAATAGAACATAAGACCAAGAAGAAAGCAGTAATTCTCAACAAGAAAGAGACAGTGATGGCAATAAACCCCAGGGGAATTGCGGAAAAATTATCATGAGAGGTGCTGGTAGCAAAAAGCTTATTTATTCTGGATTTTTTTCCTGAAATAAAAAAGAAATAAATTTCAATAAAATATTGACTTTGAGAATTAACACAAAGTAGATTGGGAAAACGTTGTTTAAGAAAAGGTTGAGAAACAGAGAATATGGGATCACTAGGGAAGAAGTGGTATTGAAGTTGTGGATAGGAATTAGTTTGCTCACAGAAAGTACATCAGGTTAATGGACATATAATTACTCTGGATCTTTGGCCTGATGCTTTGCCATGCCTCTGAAAATGTATAGAACTGGTTTTCTGAGAATTTGCTTCAGCCCAAAGACTAAAGCTATGATGCAGAAACTGGATTGAGAAGGTGTTGAGAAGTCAAGATTCTTCCTCTTCAGGAATCTCCTCCCTGCAAGCTGCCGTGTACTGAGCGTTGATGACAGACTGCAAGAAACAAGACATGCAGAAGTTTCCTTCTGAAGCTCTCTATCATGCATAGTAGTTAAGTGACTGGGTTTCTTAGGACCCATCAACATTGATTATTGCAAGAGCAACACGTCGTACAACTCATTTTCAGGAAACACAAAATTAAGAATACATGGATAAAATAAAATGCTGTGTTAACCCAAATATTAGATAACTTTATAAATGTATTCTGGAAAGACATATTTATTTCTCTATCACTAACATGTATGACAATCCATTAGGACTGGTTTTGACTGTGAATGATAGAAAATCCAAAATAGCAGTGGCTTATTCAAGATTGAGGTTTATTTATTACTGGTATAAAAGAAGTCTGAGGTAGGCATTCTGGGGCCAGTACTAGAACCATGGCTGTCAGGATTTCAGACCCTATCAATGGGGTTGCCCCACCATCCTAAACATGTGGCTTTTATGTTGTGGCCTCTGGTGCTCCAGCCATCTCACACACATCCCAGTCAGCAGGAAGGAGGCAAGTCTACCTGTCTGAACTTGAACGGGAGATTCCCCTTTTTCCAGCCACTGGCCGGAACCCAGCCACGTGGCCGCGCCTGGCTGCCAAGGAGAGGGAGAAATACAGTCTTTCTTCTAAATGGCCATGCACCCAGATAAAAATTAAGGGTCATATTATCAGAGAGGAATTGGGAGAACGAGTAGCAGGGGCAACAGTGAGTCTCTACCACATCATGCCCCTCAAGATTAGGATGGTCAGATATGAGAAAGTATTGATCTTTAGAGATATATATTTACTCCATCCAAATATTACATATTTAGCCCCTATGATGTATCAGGCACTTTTATAGGCAATGAGGAAACAGCAGCGAACAAAACAAAACGAAAAATCCCTGTCCTTGTAGAGTTTAAATACTAACAGAAGATTGCTGTTTTCACCCTCAGGATCAGGCCATCATTTAATTAGAACTGGGACAAAGGCTGGACCAGCTATATTCTTGTGTGATTGAACTAAGGAGCAGATGCACCATCCCAGGGCCAGTCAGAACATCTTGCCCTCTAACACATGCAGCTTCACGGGCAGAAAAATAATATTGTTCAAAAAAAAAGTAAAGATGATCCTCTCTAATCCCAGAATTGAACGCCTTCAAATTCTACATCTATTAAGCTTACAACAACAAAACAAAGAGATGGCAAGGTTAAGAATCTTCCTTGTGGGGGCCAGCTGGCTGGTGTAGTGATTAAGTTCATGCACTCTGCTTCAGAGGCCCAGGGTTTGTGGGTTCAGGCCCCAGGTGCGGACCTACATACCACTCATCAAGCCATGCTGTGGTGGCATCCCATATAAAAAGTAGAGGAAGATTGGCACAGATATTAGCTCAGGGCCAATCTTCCTCAACAACAAAAAGAATCTTCCTTGTGTCCTCCTCTACCACGATACTAGAGATTGTATGGACCACTGTGATGTTCCTCAGTCTTGTGTGCTGTGAAATTATCCAGGGTGGAAATGACACTTTTACCTTCTCCATTTAACTCAGGGTCATCAATTTGTGCCACATATCGACTCACGATGGGTAGGGTATGATGTAATGCTGTACCACTCTGGGAAGAAGAGGGAGGGATCTAGCGTCAGATACAATATCAGGAGCCTTCTGTCCCTCCTGTGTTTATCACTAATTATAAGCCCGTGAACTATCCATTCTTCAGCCTAGAATTCGTTACAGGCAATGTGGTATAATGGAAACTTGGATTTACCACTTTGGCTATATATTAGTGAGTCAATTATGTACATTGTTTGAACTACAATTTTGTTATCTATAATGAAATAGAAAAAATAATATTACCTATCTCCAAATGCTGTTCTAAAAACAAATAAGATTACATATGTACACACACTTTCTACTCTGTAAGACATTAATAAATATATCTTTAGTATATTAATATTATTCTTGAAATGTGAATTCCTTGGGCAAGCATATTAAACAGACTAAGATATTTTATAATTACTATGTGCTTTGATTTATGTTATCTTTTAGAAAAGATAAGCATTCAAAAATTTTTTATTTGTAGTGGGTGTTTAGATAAGCCTGGTTGACCTTTTCCCAAACCTTGACAATCAGTGGGTGAAATGCGATATGCCCTGTGAGGAGAAGACATGGTGTACTTTACTGCCTTGATAAGACAAACAGGAAATCCAATACCAAATAGAAAGACTTGAAGGCAATTAAACCTTGTGGAGGGTGTCAGTCCAATGTTCCACCAAGCAGACATAGCAAT
Source organism: Diceros bicornis minor (assembly GCF_020826845.1). Lineage (NCBI taxonomy): Eukaryota > Metazoa > Chordata > Mammalia > Perissodactyla > Rhinocerotidae > Diceros > Diceros bicornis. The sequence goes on from NC_080759.1 coordinate 56,414,042, forward strand.
CTTTGTAGTGAGTGATACTTTGATTTGCCACGAATCCTTTTATTTTTACCAGTAAAAGAGCTGAATTTGTTTTCACTGGATACATGTCATATTTCTCCAGAACGAAGTTTATTTTTGAATTGGGTTTGCCAAACTCATCAGGTTGAACTGGCCTTCAACATTTTTGCAGTGTTCTAGTAGCTGTAAAGGCTAAGCTGGAAAAAGATCTTGTTTGAGACGTGTTTTGTAATTTTATGGATGCAGTTGGCTCTTGCCACCACATGAAGGGTGGGACGGGGGAAGGGGATGAAAGGTTGGTCGATGGGCAGCAGATAGATGATCCAGAGGGAATGACCAGGAGAAAAAGACAGTCTATAACAATACAAAGTTGTTCAAGCCTAGAGAGACAATGCATCTGACCTGCTTTTATAAGGCACAGTGTTGGCCCTTGTTGGTTGTTTCTTTGATGTTTTCTTTTAAAAGAGTGACACTATTTCCTCTTAAGATATAGATGAAAATTATGTTTATCTATTCATGTTATACCGACTTCTTCTCTAAGAAAAATTAAAAATTGGGTTGGGCAAGATGACTTTAGAAAATATTTCACTGGTTATGGTGTCCCCAAGAGATCAGATACCTTGAAACCCCAGGAATAACCCTTGGAATATGGAAGAGTTGTATGCCAAGAGAGAAGGAATTTAGAAATATCTGCTCTGAAAAGGTGCTGGACAGGCCTGTATGATTTACTGAATGTCCTTGATTTAAGGTTCCAAGACCCCAGGAGAGGTGTCTCAGGGAGAAAATTAGACCATAAGAGATAGGAGTTGGGCACTGGGACATCCTGCAGTTGCCCGACAATCATTTGGGAACTCTGGAAGAGTGCTCCTTGAAACCCAGGGTTGAAATCCCTCCAGGGATGTTGTTCTGTCCCCAGCGGCACTCCAGCCACTCTAGAGAACTGCTGGTGGCTCCGTGATCAATGTGCTGCGTGGCTCTTGGTGGCCGTCCCAGGGAAAGTCTACTGGAGCACCCCCCCAGTCTTCCCCTAACTGGAGTCCCACCTCTCAGGGCTCCAGAACCACTCTCGCTGGATGTGGAAGGAGAGTCACATTGGTGAGTTTGGCCCCAGAACACAACTCAAGGGAGTTAAGTCTTCCCCCATTACATGATTGGATTTCTGCATTTGATGGAGATGATTCTGCCTTTTGTTAGTTTACGATGTTCTGAACTCTAAAGAGCCCATTGATCAGTATGAGTTGCTATCAAGGAAGGAAAAGCTGGCCAGAGATAAACTAATTTAAAAGGAAATATCCTTACTTTTGGATGTGCAAGAAGGCGGCAGTGGGAGGTGGGCAGATAGGAGATTAGAGGGACTTGAGCATTGACTTAAGCTCGCTAGACCTAATACTTTTTAAATGTCTTTAATGCTGATTTCAAAGGGAAATACAAAATTTCCCTGAACTTTCCTTTTAAGATTTTGTCCTTAGTATACTAAGTCTCTGATATAGCTGTTAAGCCTCCTGCAACTTGTCATTGATGCATTTCTATTGTCATCATCCAATGTGTTTGCCATGCTTTGTCTTTTACACCAAACACTGTCTATGATACTGTGATCCCAGATTCACCATTTCCCATGCTCAGGAATAGATGCTGATAGAGTTCTGCCCACCCAAGAGTTATCCTAGTTTGTGCTCACATCATGAGCTAAGTCATTTTCTCTGAATTTGTGGTAAGATTAAATTAATCCATAAAATAAAGAGAACACGTATTCAATTAGTTGTTAAAATTCACTCAGTGTGATTTTTATTAGACTAGCCCAGCTCTTAAAATTCAAATATTATGGGTAGATAAATCAATGTATTCCCACTAAATACTACTATGAATATTTTAAAACAAGTTTTTGTACCTTAGTGATTTCTATTTCAAGAAACTGGGCGTGTTTAAACGTGGAGAAGTAAGGTGGCGAGCAAAGTGGTATAAAATAGCAGTGAAATTGTGGCCTCATGGGGTATTTTGAGTTTTTAAGTTTTGCTCAATATGACTTTTTATTGTTTCATCAAGTGAAATATGTCCAGAAGCACATTAAGTGATGCTAGCTCTCCCGTTATTCGGCTGCTAAAGACTGTTGAGACTCAGTGACTTAGAGAGGGTAGAAGCCCAGAAAACCTTGATCCAGATGCTTGAAAGGCAAGGCATATTTTTCCTTCACTTGTCCCAAGCTTTCTGTCTTAATGAACTATGACCAGTACTTGCCCAAAGTATTGATTTTCCCATCTCGTGTTTCTGTCGACCACCCATTGGAAAATAGTTGCTGCGGGCACCTGTCACAGAAACAGCCCATGTGACTCGTAATCAGTGAGGTTTTTTCTTTCCCATGCAGCTTAACAAAAGGACTTGTAGCTTACCTCTGCCTTTTCAGAGCCTAACATTTTACTCGTGTCTGAGCAAGCTTTAGATTAATGTTACATCTGAAATGAAGTTTTTGCTATGAACTTCAGGGTATTAATTTTCTCTCTTTATTCCTCCCCTATGGTAGTTACAAATAGTCAACAGGAGAAACTCAGGCAAATGGAAGTATATAACCAAATATTTTGCTAGTTGAGACAGAAATCAGCCTTCTTAGGTGAACGTGTTTCCTCTTCATGCATAGATATTGATAGTAACCAGTTGTGGGGTGGCACATGATCACATTGTATTCTGTTTTCTGCAGATCTAACTTTCTATATCTATGAGACAGAGAAGGAAATAAAAGAAAATGATGGTCACTTCATTCTCATTTGCTTTAGGTCCACATAGTGATCGTGAAACAACAAGAAAGTGAGTAACGAGATGAGTACCATTTTGATCTGCTAATAGGGTAATATAATTAACTAAATTATGTAATGCCATAAGAAAGACAAAAATTTAGATTGAATGTCAGGAAATGTTTCCCGATAACAGGAAATATTTGATTAATAGAAAGGCTCTCAAGTGGATGAATAGAAGTTCTACCACTCAGAACATTTCAAATTAGATCAAAACCAGAAAATGGAAGCTGGGCTTTTGTTTATATCTGCATATCTCTTAGGTTTTCTTATTGAGACCACCCAATATATGAGTGAGAATATTCTATTTCAACTCTGGACAACACTGTATAGTAAGCAAGTTGTTGATGACAATGTTATTTCAATATTAATTGCAATTTCCAATTTCTGAACAAAAGTCATCTTTGCAACACAATACAAAAAGAATGGTTTTATTCAATTTGGGAATATAAGACTGACAATATACTCTGTAGCTTAAGGTTTCTTCTTATGTATTTTACATTTGTTCTTCATGGATTTGAAGTTGACCCGTGAGGCAAGATTTCTTCTTTTCAGTAAGGACTCTTAGCTCCAGGAAGTGTACAGATAATTGCCTTAAAAATTTAAAGCCGTCACCTACTGAACACATCTGATGTGAGGCCCTTACGCTGTGACGTATGGTTCTTTATATACTAAGGCTCATTGGATCATGGCACCCCACTCAGTGAGATGTATAGGATGCCCTATTTGTTTCACTTTCCATTTTAATCATATGCAAGTTATTGAATATATTCTTATGTTTGTTTGAAGATCTAAACAATACAGAAATGTAAAATGAAAAGTTAAAGTCCTCTCTCTCTCTCACTTATCACCCACACTCCAGATTGGTATGTATCATTTCAGAACCTAGTGTTTTACTAATTTATGTGCATATGTATACACACACACACGATGTTTTTTAACTTAAGTAGAACCCCTCTATTTTTATTATTCTGTAACTTGCTGTTTTCAGTTAACTGTGTATCTTGGAGATTTTTCCAGGCTAAAACATATGGATCTATGTCATTCTTTTAAAAGACTATACAGTATTTATGGCATTGGCATTATTTATGTAATCATTCTTAAATTAATGAACTGTAGGGGAGGAAGAAATATTCCTCTACCCTTCTAGGTTCTTCTGGCTGGTCTAAGAATTAAATTGACATGAAACAGAATAACAGGAAAAAATCAAACAAGTTTAATAATATGTATACATGAGACAAACCCAGGAAAACTGAGTAACTTGCCAAAATGGCCAAAGACACCACCTTAAATACCATCTTCAGCTAAAGACAAAAGAAGATGTTGGGGGTAGTGGTTTGGGATTTCAAAGGTGAGGAAGGCAATTCACATGGAGAAGGAAAAGCAAATGTTTGGTAAACAAATGTTTACCATGCCTTGCAGAGACAATGAGACGTGGAGAGGCGTTTGATCAAATAGGCCTTGCTGGGTTTCTCCCTGTCTACCACACCTAGTTTGTATTATACTATAGTTATCTATGGTGATAGCTCCTTCCTGCAACAGGCCTTCTGTCTTAAATTCTTTTAGGCAGTTAGGAGGAGGGTCAAAGTTTCTTCTTGAGTCTTTTGTTCTTAAAAATAATCAAGCCAAAGAGACACATTTTTAGGGTAGCAAATTCTGCTCCCCTAAAGAACATTAGGTTATTTCTAATTTTTCACTTCTACAAAAAATGTTATAATAGATATTCTTATTTATATATCTTGTGCATAAGTATGAACACTTAATAATGTTATAAGCATTTCCTATATGCCATTCATTGTTCTTCACACTTTGCAAATATTACTTCATTTAATCATCGTAACACCTTTATGAAGCAGATAGTATCATCCCCATTTATAGGTGAGGAAGCTGAGGGCAGAGAGTATTTGTTGCTCCTGAAATTGGGACCTTGTTTTTCCATTATATGTTCTCATTGGTTATTACTGGTTTATTAAAAAATGATTGATTTTCACATTTCAATCTTTTATCTAATATTTGTATTAAGTTTACCCATAGGAGTTAACAGTTTCAATTGATTTCACTGAGTTTTTAAAACAGCTTCATTGAGGCGTAATTTACATAACATAAAATTCACCTGTTTGAAATGCACAAGTCATGATTTTTAGTGAATTTACCAAGGTGTACAAATAGTACCATACACCAGTTTTAAAAAATTTCCATTATCCCAGTAAGATCCCTCATGCCTATTTAGAGTTAATCTCCATTCGACTTCCATCTCCAAACAGCTGCCAAAGTACTTTCTGTCTCTATAGACTTGTCTTTTCTGGACATTTCATTTAAATGTAATCATATAGTATGTGGTCTTTTGTGTCTGGCTTTTTTTATTTGGTTTAATGTTTTTGAGGTTCATCTCTGTCATGGCATGTGTGAGTATTTTGTTCCCTTTTATTACTGAATATTGTTTCATTGCTTGGATAAACTGTACTTTATTTATCCATTCACCAGTTTATGGACTTTTAGGTTTTTCCACATTTTGGTTATTATGAATGATGTTGCTATGAACACTAGCATGCAGGTCTTTGTGTGGACATGTGTTTTCATTACTCTTGGGTAGATAACTAGGAGTGAAAGTACTAGGTTATATAGTAAATTTATGTTTAACTTCTTAAGATACAACCACACTATTTTCTTTTTTTTCTCCTTTTTTTTTTTTTTGGTGAGGAAGATCAGCCCTGAGCTAACATCCGATGCCAATCCTCCTCTTTTTGCTGAGGAAGATTGGCCCTGGGCTAACATCCGTGCCCATCATCCTCTACTTTATATGGGACGCCACTACAGCATGGCTTGACAAGCGGTGCGTTGGTGTGCACTGGGGATCCGAACATGCAAACCCTGGGCCGCTGCAGCAGAGTGAGCGCACTTAACTGCTGTGCCACTGGGCCGGCCCCCCAAACTATTTTCCAAAAGGCTATTCTGTTTTACATTCCACTAACAATGCATAAGGGTTTGATTGCATTGATTTTCTAGATAAATAATTCACTTTCATTTCATACAGGAGAAAAATCAAGATTTAAAGAAGTTGAGTGAGAAAGAAGTTGGCAAAAGGGTACAAGCTCAGCTATAAAATGAATGAAGTCTGACGATCTAATGTATAACGCGCTGACTATAGTTGATAACATTGTATTGTATAATTGAGATTTGCTAAGAGACAGAACCTAAATATTCTCACCAAAAAGAAGAAGAAGAAGAGAAGGAGCAGGGGGAGGAGGAGAAGGAAGAAGTCTAGTGACTTTTCTATTGTCCTAGCTGTAAATGGCAGAGCTAAGAATCACACTGAGATCTTTGACTCCAAACTCCAAACTCTTAACTATGATGAAATCACTGTCTTCAAGATAATTGTCAACTATTCACTTGGTGGCAAAATCAATGTTTCTAATTACCTCTTTTTTCAAAGAAATTCTTAAGTTATATATGTGTGAAGTTGTTAGCATTGTTTTTTTTAAGTTAGTGGAAGGATCACAAGATATTAGAAGGAAAGATAAAATGAGGAAAGACATTGGTGGAAAGAACCCAGACAATGAAGGTGGGACACCGCTTCTCCCAAGTTCCTGCTCATCCTGATGCCTGAATCTTCGTACCCTCACTTCCCCCCTTTCATTTGGGTAAGTCATATTTTTCCTTCAAGACTTACCCCATGAACAAGAGGATGGCAGAATAACTGATCACCCATCCATTGCTGATGTGAGGAGGTTTTGAATTCTCTGGGTGGTGTTATATAACCTAAAATCCAGTGACAAAATCCTCTGTTCTTTACCTTGCAACATTCCTCCTGACAGTTGTCATCCACTGGCCACTGGCCCAATGCTTTCCCACCCAACAGTAACATGTCCTGGCCACAGGGACACCAGAGAATGCTCTAGGCCACTCTCTGGATGCTGTTATCACTGTAGCTGTGCATATCTCCAGGGATCCACACACACGATTGATCTCTTGGGTGACATAGAAACATAGCACAGATGTCCCTTTACTGTAGACAGTGATGTGCAAGGCTAACAGAATGAATAAGGGAGATTGTGAGACTGTCCCTGCCAGGGGACCCTTCTCTGTTGCTAAGGCTTACCTGGCTTATTTGCACTCTCAGAGTGAAGACAGAGACCACTTTTCCTCATCGCACTAAATAGGCTCAACTTTATTCCAACTTTCCCAATGCATGTCTATTTTCTCCCCCTTTAGAAGCTACAGAACAGTTGGTAGATCAATTCAGAAATGGATTGACATGAACTTAAATTGAAATATTACCTTATATATTAAGTTGAACCATATTAAATCATTGCTATATAGGGCAAAAACGGGCAAATAGCAAAAATTTCATATGATTCAACCTAATAACTGAACTCATCATCCTAACCTACATGTAATTCGGGTCTATCACATATTTTGTTTGGATTCAATATTGATCTAGAATTGTCTTTCTCAATCCCAGCAGTATCCAACATACTTAACATACTTACATTAATTTTCCAAATCCACAAAACAATTCAAATATTCCCAAATCCTATCAAACAATAGCTCAAAGTTTGAAACCTACTCATAACATAATCTATCCCAAGTCTGTAACATGCTGTGTTGACATAGTATTGTAGAATTACAGTAAGTCTTTTACTAAAGAGCCAGAGCATCTGGTCCAGCCCATCTGATTATTCTAGACATTGACTTATTAACATTTCTGAGTTAAACACCAGCTTCATAAAAGATTTCCGCAGGACGTGCTTTACTTTAAACAGGTTTAGAAGAATCCATATGTGCAAATACATAGAGTGGGATTTTCTAACAGTAGCATGGATCATTTACTTAAACTCTGACTCTTAGCTAAACAAATAATTTTCAGTAGCTTAGTAAGAATACATATTGCTTTTCTCTGAATCCCTTGGAATTTTAGCAAAAATGCCATAGATACCCTCAAGGAAAGTACATGTCTGGTGCAGAGGAGCTGAAAGGAGACAGAATGGCTTTTAAAACAGAATGGCTTGGGGCCGGCCCCGTGGCTTAGCGGTTAAGTGCACGCGCTGCGCTACTGGTGGCCCGGGTTCGGATCCCGGGCGTGCACCGACACACCGCTTCTCTGGCCATGCTGAGGCCGCGTCCCACATACAGCAACTAGAAGGATGTGCAACTATGACGTACAACTATCTACTGGGGCTTTGGGGGAAAAAAATAAATAAATAAAATTATAAAAAAAAAAAAACAGAATGGCTTCACATCTCTGTTCCTTAGAAGTTTAAAAAAGAAAGAAACTGATGTTGAATAAACCAAATGAATGGCCATGGAGAAACCAGAGAAGGCAGTTGGAGATACGCTTTGCATTTTTCTGTCAGCTTCCAACTTCCACTGGTGAAACAATATGTAACTGTTGGAAGGCGGCTACAAGTGCGTCCTGCTGCTTCTGGTATTGTTTCAACAACGTTGTCCTTGGCTCTCATCTGACATTCCTTGGTGAAATTTTAGAAAATATCTTCTCTTCAGTCACCTATATTTTATTCATATTTTGGATAACAAATATGTTTGGGTTAAAAACTCTTATTTTGATCTCAAAAAGTAACTTGTTTTCCCTTACTAAGAAGTGGGCAATAAATAGACAATTTTATTGGAAAAGAATCCTTAAACAAAAGATTCAGGTGTAATTCTGTAATTATGCCATAGTACATTCTTTTAACTGGTTTTAGGTTGATGAAAATAGTTATGTTAATGGAAATATTGGTGTTTTGGGGAAAAAACTCTTTCAAACGTGTATCCATCATAATTAATGTTAATTTTTGAAATGCATTTGAATTCCATTAACTTTTGTGTAAAAGGTTGAATGAACTTATGATAATAAATAAAATAAGAGTTATCAAAATAGTTAAGAGATTTAATATCTAGCAGTTTTACAGGAAACCATATTGAAGCAGTGTTTGTCATTCTATACCCTGTAGTCAAAATGTTGTGAATAATTTTTCAATTTTAAAAGAAGCTCTACGAGCACCTTTTGAAGAGCACAAGTGCTTGTCTTTCCAAAGGCCCCCTTCATAAGAGATAATCAGTGATGTGTAAGTAGAGTCAAATGCGCAATTTGGGAGAGAGCGATATGTAAGGGGGTTAGAAGAACAAGCTTAAAAACCCGCCAGAGGAAACTCAGGAGCTGAATGTGGCAGAATCTGAAAGATGACAGTGTGAGTCTTACTTATGTCTTGACTTGTATCAGCTTCCCTCTGAAGGTTATGCTGTTACTCTCCAAAGCCTTGAAATGCTGAAAAATATCAGTGCATTTATCACCACCACTACTGCCAGCAGCAAACAACCACCTTGAATAACAGCACACAATTAAAGTGCATAATTTTCTCATTAAGTGAAGAAATATGTGTATACATACGTGTATACCCATACACATATAAACGTATACACATAAATATATTGTTTATATATACAGACCTATTTTACATTTTTAAATTTAGGATTTTTCCCCTCTAGTGTGTTGGAAGCAGCCACTAATTTCATGATTCTATAAAGTCTTATTTTTGGTGCAAGATACACACCAAATTGTGGAAAACATGCCATATTAACCTTTCCACCTAGTGGAAAGCATCTTCTCTCCACTTAAAGAAGATCCTATTTAACTCCACATGTTCTGTGTATATATATTCTATAATCTGAACAGAGTCCTTAAGATGCAGTAAATTTAAGAAATGACCACTTTCTAAAGCCATAATTGCAGAAAGCAGTATTTTAAACGTGGGCCTAGTTATCTGCAGAGCATCCTGCTCTGAGGAATTATTTCTATGTATAACTGATGGGACTTAGACGTTTATTGAATCTCCATCAAGAGTCCAAGGGAGTGTTCTCAGGAAACACAGATAGAACATAACAGTGCGATTCATCTTGTGGCACCAAAAACCTGTTCTCAATTGATGATACGTCTCCAACAATGTCAAGAAGAGTGTCTGGAAAAAGAGAAATACCATATGATGTCATTTATATGTGGAATCTAAAACAGCCAAACTCGTGGAAACCAAGAGTAGAATGGTGGTTACTAGGGGCTGGGGGGAGGGGAAACGGAGAGATGTTGGTCAAAGGGTGCAAACTTCCAGTTAGAAGATGAAAACAGGGGCTGGGCCGGAGGCGCAAGCGGTTAAGTGCGAGCGCTCCACTGCGGCAGCCCGGGATTCGCCAGTTCGGATCCCGGGCATGCACAGATGCACCGCTTGTCAGGCCATGCTGTGGCAGGCATCCCATATAAAGTGGAGGAAGATCAGCATGGATGTTAGCCCAGGGCCAGTCTTCCTCAGCAAAAAAAGGAGGATTGGCAGATGTTAGCTCCAGGCCGATCTTCCTCACACACACAAAAAAAGATGAAAACATTCTGGGGGTCTAATGTACAGCATAGTGGTTATGGTTAATGCTGTATTATACACTTGAAAGTTACTAAGAGAGTAGATATTAAGTGCTCTCACCACACACAATAAATGGTCATTTATGTGACATGATACAAGAGTTAACTAATGCTATGGTGGTAATCATTTTGCAATATATAAATGCGTCAAATGAACAGGTTGTACACCTTAAACTAACACCATGTTATATGTGAATTATATTTCAATAGAGATGCGAAAAAAGAAGAGTGTCTGAACACGTGGCCTTCAAAATTCCTTATGAGCTCATGTTTAGATGGTGCTCCCCTTGCACACAGACACCCTGTTAAAATGGGATAGCATGTGTACAAGTGAGGTACTCTGATTGAAGAGTGCATGTGTGTTGTGATGGTGGTGTTTGGGGAACAGAAGGGCTGTGACTCTCCCACCTTTTGATGAGCCATCTTCATAAATCTTGGTACTGCTAAAGCATCTTGAAATCTACTTCCTGAGCAAATAGCCCAAGGAGGCAGATGCCATTTGCTGATATCTTAGAGGGAGATAGTATGTCATAATATGACAGTTTGTCTTTAAGACAATCTAACCACTTATTTGCCTCAATTTCTGGCTCACCAAACATTGTCAGCTTGATTCCCTTATAGACATGTATGCTTGGGAGAGAATGCACAGATCCCTTGATAATAATAGTTTGGTCAATATTTCCCATGGTGAGTTAACAGGTGGGCATGGTATTTATCAGGTAAGCTCTTTGGATAAAGATGTCTTGTGCTCGAACTCACTTTGTATGAATTTGATAAACGTTTTTGAACTTGTGAGGCTGAAGTCCAACCCCTAGGCAAAGGATTGCAAACTCACATTCCTACAGGAGCAGGCAATTAAGTGAATGGACAAGGGAGTGGGTTGAGGACCACAGCAAAATGAAACTGTTTGGCTTGAGCTAGTGGCCACCGTGTGGGAATGTGAGACCACCTGCAGTCAGATCCTCTGATTTTCAGGAGGGGATAACTATCCTGATTTTTGAGGGAATACTATTGATATTTAAGTATAAGCATACATGTTCTAAAATAAACAGCTAGTATAAAAGAGAAAAAAAAAAACATGCTTGGAAGTGGGATCTGGCCTGTGGACAACCAGGAGGTGACTTCTGCCCCAGGCTTTCTTCTAAAAGGAGGCAGTCCTGTTTGGAGTTCTGCAAGTCTTCTTCACTAACCACCATTGTGTCTAATCTGAAAATGACCAAGAAGTCTTGTGAATTCAGGAGAAAGTGTACAGTTTGGTTGGGTCCACATCTTTCATCTTTGATAAGTTACCAGAAGGTATCAAAATATAATTATGATAACAATTACAAATAATACTCTTTCTGCTTGTGTGTGTAATGTTATAATTATATAATCACACACACATACACCTTCACAGTCTATTTATCTCAAAGAATATAAATCATTCCTCCTGCTTTGCTATTTCTAACTAGAAGTCCTAAGATACAAAAGTCTGCAGTGACTTTCCCATGGGCAGAGACTCTCCCCAGTACATACCATAAAACCTAATATTTCTAGACCTCCCACAAGGTCATTTTTCTTTATCATAACACATAGAAAGGCCGATGAATTCAGTTCCTTCAATAAGTTAAATGTATGTTTTCAAAAGAAAAATCTATGGCAATGCCTTTGTAATGCTCTCAAAAGCTCATTGTTTCTTGTAATCTGCAAAGTTTTTCATTGATCTTATTGATTAACCTCTCCTTGGGTGTATGTTCTCACTGATCTGTTTGATCTGGAATAATAGTTATGCTTTTATCTATTGCCTAGATCAATCATTGCCTCATCTGTGTTTTCTGCCTCACCTGATGTCCATACATTGTTGTTTTTTATTTTGCTTTATGTATAACAAAAATATAGAGAAAAATCAATAAAATCAGTATCTTACCAAATTCACAAAATGAAGCAGAATGAGGGGATTCTACTTAACTCTTAGTTCAAGGATGAATCTGAAAGGCGTTGCCTCCTTCCATCTTGCCAATGATGAAAGTTAGTCCATGTGGTGGTGTTTATAAGGCTGTGCTGACAAGTTGGGAAGAACAAGTCAAATACGAGTTCTTTAACTTCACTCTCCTGGTCTACACAGAGTGGAGTAGAGGAGGGAGATGAGAGAAGGATGGGTTCATAACCTCCCTCAGTCCCAATTTCTTTCTATCTGCCACAGTTGAGAAGCAAGTGAACTCTAACTTTTTGATTATATTTCTTTCTCTTTTCCCTGCTTATCCATGTCCCTTTTGTTCTTAAGCAGCCAATGTGTTCAGGCACTTTTGACGCTTGCCTGCCATAAATCGAAGGATGTAGAAAAGAACTCATGCTGAAACATTGGTAATTTAGTGGGCTAATCATCCCAGAACTTGTATTTTAAGAGCATGGAATGGGGAATTACATAATTTAGTGGAATAAGTGCCTAATGGTCATATGTCTGCTACTATGATTCTTAGATGAGGAAATGAGAGAGAGAGAGAGAGAGAGAGAGAGAGAGAAAGGGAATGTGCTTGGGAGTAGCTTTTATTATCATGTTGAAAATTTTACCGTGCTATATAGTAGCTCTCCAGAATTTATTTATATTGTATAATTGAAACTCCATACTCTTTGACCATCTGCTATACAGCATAGTGTCTATAGATAACAGTACTGTATTGTATATTTCAGATTTGCTAAGAAAGTAGATCTTACATTTCTTACCACACACACACACAACAATATGATAAAGGGGAGGGAGGAAACTTTAGGTGGAGATGGATGTGTTTATGGCCCTGATGGTGGTGATGGTTTCAAGGGTTTATATCTATACTCAAACTCATCAAATTGTATATATTAAATATGTACAGCTTTTTACACGTCAATTATATCACAATAAAGTGGTTTAATAAAATCACACCATGAAGGTAACTGCTTTCTGCACAATGCAAAGCAAAAGAACAAATGATAATACGATTGATCAAATTTTATCAAGCCAGTGAGGTTGCGTCTTTGCTAAACGGTATACTAACAAACAAGTACGATGACGTTAAAGACTCCCACATTAACAACCATTATCCAGGTGCTGACATTAATCTGAGATTGCTTAACCCAGTGAGACTCTGGACTTGTGTTGTCCTGTTCACTGGTGCACTTCAAGACCCCATACAGTGCATTCAAGATATATTTACTGAATGAATGAATTCAAGATTGACTATAGCCCATGGAAGGGGTGAACTGCAACAGAGTCCTACAGAAAGCCACAAGAATGACCGTTCAGATGAGAAGTGAAAGCTTACGCAGGGAAACTTCCTTACACATAAATCTGTATTTCAAAATATCTATAAATCAGGGAGATGATTCTACGTGAAGTACAAAATCCACGGTGTGATAGAAATTAGACCAGGGCCAGTTTTATCTTCCATGTTGGCTCAGTCAAATAGTAGCTGTGTGACTTTGGGCAGAAGAATCAATTTCTCTGAACATGTGTGTTCTTCTCTACAATACAGATGGTGTTTACTTCAAAGGAGGCTGTGAGTACTAACTGAGAAAAAGTGAGATACTTAACACAACCAAACTCGTTGCTCAACTATTATTTCCCTTTCCTTCCTATTCTTTTCTTTCTTACAACTTTTCCTTTTCTTCTTCCCAATATATGGATGATGAAACATTTTCATCATTACTGCAAATGTCAAACCATGTGCTCTGTTGCCTGCCCTACCACTCATCTGTCATGTGAACTTGGACAAGTTAGTTTCTCTAGGCTGTTTCCTAATTTTTAAAATGGGAGAAATAATACTACCTGTATCAGAGGGCTGTTTTGAGGATGAAACGAGCTAATTAATGTAAGTGCTTAGAAGAGTTCTAGGCATTTAGTAGACACTGTATAAACCTCAGCTATTGTTATTAAGATCAAATATACTTGTAAGGAAGGTGAGTATCTTGTTAAAGGTAATTTGGGGAAGCTCCAGATCACTGACAAACAAGGATGGGGAATCGCCATATTTTATACAAATGCTTTGCTATTTCTCAGGTCTAGGAGGAAGCACAAAACTCATCTGACCAAAAGCATCTTTCCAAGCATTTATCACTATAGAGTCTTCTTGGAACAATCCAGTATGTGTCTAGTCATCTAACTTTGATAAATTCAATTTCTAATGAACAACAAGCATCCTTACTTTGATGTAATTTGTGATGTTATTCATTAGCTGAGTGAGTTTGGAAGCATTGTTTTACCTCTCTGAACCTCTTCATAAAATGCAGATGTGTGACATCACAGATTGATGGTGATGTGCAAGTGGTATAGTCCATATAAAGCGCCTATTAGCCCCTGGTGGATGAATGTTGACTTCCTCACTGTGCAGTCCTGATCTGGACTCTCAGTCTTGAAGAAGTCAGTTGTATAACTGCCCTGCAAAGTTAGTGAGATAGAGAGGTGCACTGGGAAGCCCTCACATTAAAAGTGCATTCATTAGAGCCCATTGTCAATCTCATTCTTCCTTCTTTCCCTTGGCAGATTATAGTTGCTGTATTTGTCAAGGTCCAACCGGGAAAACAGAAACCACTCTAAATATGTACAACAGAAGGAATTAATTCAGGAGATTGGTAACTCGATGATGGAAGAAGTTGAGACACCAGTAGGAGACTGTGCAGAAATGCAGTGATCAGCAACAGCAGGAAGCAGGCAGACCAGAGGGGGAAGGCGATGGTATGTGAGGCCAGGGGCAGGAGCAGGGCACCAAGGCCTGTCTGGTGGCAGCTGGCTGAGACAGAGGGGGAGAAATACCCTAGCTGTTACTTCTTCCCGCCCTCTTGTCCCCTGCCGTGGACTATGAGGTCAGGAACCAGCTGAGCTGCGAAATGCAGCCCCAGAGCTGGAAGCCCACTATACAAAGACAGCAGGGAAGAGCAAGAATGGATCGCAGTAAAAAATGGGTGCAAGGGTGGGAGGATTGCCTGAGTACAGCATTCAAAGCCAGCACACCCTGCTGACCATCACAAAGGCCACATTTGGAAACAAAAACCTCAATTCAATAGAGATGCACAAAATAGATGTAATGCGGGATAAAAATGTTATGACATGTGGCAGCAAAAGTCTATTGGGATTTTGTGCCTGATCTCTCAGCTCAAATTTGGATTTTCCCAAATGTTTACATTACGTGCAACTTTAAAGAACTACAAAAATATTCTTTTCTGACTCCTAAAATGACATCAATGAAATATTCACTCAGTCTTTATGTTATGAAGGTAGTTAGCGTGAAAAGTACATAAAAAATGATTTTCTAGTGGATTATAGTGTTTCTCCAGTAGTTTCTAGCATAATATTTTCAAGTAGTTTCATTTATTCCTTAAGAAGCATACGTAGGTCTGGATTTGTGCAAAGTCAACTCTTTCCAAAAGCTAATTTTGCACTGTCTTGTAATCTTCTCTTCTTTTGCAACCATCTATGCCTCTATTAATTCAATATTTATTGTCTTTAGCTTTGTGTGATATACAAATATGAGTAAGACAGTCACTTCTTTAAAGAGCTTATGCTTCATTTGGGAAGGAATGTAGGACAAGAGAATATAATTATGATATAAAATATAGAAATTCTGTGCTATAGGGGAGGGCTACAATCTGGAATCTGGAACTTAAGTTGATTTTTCTGTTTTTGCTTTTCTTTTAACCTTTTCGAGCTGACAGCACTGGGATGTGGATGTCTTTGGTGGGGGTGATTCTTTTCCATACCACAGTTACCATTCAAGAGTTTGGTTTGATACGTTCAACATTGGATTAAAATCACTCAACAAATTCTTTCACTGCCTTCCTAAAATTCTAAATTAAAGACTTTTCTCCAGCAGTCACACTCTGCCCTCCCCCCTGCCTTCTGCCCACACACACAGCACCTGCCCAGGACCTCTCCATATTGGTGCCAGAGTAAGTGAACCAGATAGTAAGAGCTTCCTTGCAGGACCTACCTTGACAAGTGCTGAGTTTTCCCTCAGGTTGAAAGAAGGCAGAGTTGCAAAGTCAATGGCTGTTAAAACACTGGTGTCCACCAGCACCTCATCTGTAAACTTCTTACTCCACTGTTTTTTATTACTAAATAGTTGCACCAAGTTTGGACTGTATTTTCTTTCATTAGCATTTGTCCCTCAACTTCTTTTCATGGGTTTCCTATGTCCCACCTGCACCAGGAGATGAGAATACTTGAGAACAAGAACTGAGTGTCCTACTTCCATCTTCCTCTTCAATCTTCCATAGCACTGGGTACAATTCTGGGTTTGTACATAGTGGCTCATGTGGATGAAGGAATAGGTGAGTGAGACAAGGAATAAGAGAGTCAGGACAGCAAAACAACTGGAAAGAGCTTGGGTTTTGGAACAATGGAAATCTGTGTTCCAACACACCATCTTCTCACTGCGTGATTTAAGACAAGTCACACAACATCTCTGAGCCTTTCTGCATGATTTGTTATGATAATTAATGATAAAGGATATGAAACATCTACAGGAGGCAATGACTCCACTATAAATTCTTAAAAGATGGCAGGTTTTATTTCATAAAGATGTGAATTTTTAGTGTTTGTTTTGTATGGGAGAAAAGAAAACCAAGATAGTTTTGGATTTTCCAAATGTATTATAAAACAATAACTGATTCTTGATGCACGATCAATTAAAAATATTCAAGTGTGGTCACAGGAATTTCCTGACAGTTCCTTTCCTAGGCCCAGATGGGATGTAAAGCTGTGAAGGAAGACTGCTGCTGCTCCTTTTGGCATGAACTGGGAACATTTCTCTTGGCGTCAGGGCAGCAAAGCTTCGCGCTGAGAAACCAGGTCCTTAGCCTCAGGCCGACCTGAAAAATGTATGCCACTGTTTTATGGAATTCTGAAGGCTACAATCCTGGAAACAAACATATTTTTCCTGAAGGAAGTGTCTCCAAATAGGCTGGGTCATCCCATGTGTGCTCTTTCAAAAATAACTTGGCGACTGCCTAAGATTTCTGGTTCCACTCCGGTGTTAGAACCATCTCGTTAGACATTAGAAAGTTGATGAAATCTAAACAAAATCTGAGTTTCTCATTCACCATTTCAGCATGAGGGCCAGAGTGGGGTGGGGGACTCTCTAGACCAGGAGAATGGATGGTGTTAAGACTTTCTAGAACTTTCCTTGCTCCATCCCCTTTCTTACTTGTTGTCCCACCTTTGGGGTCTGGGATAAGGTGAGGAAGGACTAGAGGAAAAAAGAGATGTTTTGGTTCAGTTGGTGCTGTTTTTAAAAATTTTCTCTTGGGGGCTGGCCTGGTGACGTAGTGGTTAAGTTCGCGTGCTCCACTTCTGCAGCCCGGGTTCGAATCCAGGTGCAGACCTACGCATCACTCATCAAACCATGCTGTGGCAGTGTCCCACATACAAAGTAGAGGAAGATTGGCACGGATGTTAGCTCAGTGACAATGTTCCTCAAGCAAAAAGAGGAAGATTGGCAACAGATGTTAGCTTACGGCCAATCTTCCACACACACACACACAAAATTTCTCTTGGCTCCAAAAGTGACTCTGCCTCTCTGGGCAGTTATGTGGTTCTTTGGAGACACCTCTCCAGGAATCACAGCCCTGTGCAGTCTCCTGACTCAGGCGACATCCCGAGAGGCCTCTCTCAATACTCTCTCAGCACCTGTCTGCTGAGTTACAAACACACAGGCTCCCAGGCAGGGTCCTTTCATGGTCCCTAGGCTGCCTAACTTCCCAAGGCATAGACAAAAAGGTGACTTCCACTGTAGCCCTCTCACCTGGTCCCTGCATCGTGGCTGTGCCAGCCAGCTTCCCACCTTCAGACTTGTGCAAGTGAGGGTCAAGCACCTGTTTCAATTTCCCCCAAACTTGGGGAGGTGGGCACAAGTCTAGCTCTTCTGCTTGTTTCCTCATGCTGTATTTGAATACCACCAGCTGAATAGGGTGGGCTTTTGAGAATCGGTGGCTCAGCAAACATCCAGCCAGGATGAGAGGCCATCCTCCCTTTTTGCGAGCAACCCTCCCCCAATCTCTCTCTTGGCTTGAGGGACTAGAAGGACAGGAGCATTGGTGGATGAGAGAAATGATCCCACCTCTCCACACCTTTAGGAAAATTCCTTCCTCTGCAGACTTGGTCTTCTCTTAGGTGGGTATCGAGGATGGAGGTCATGAGAACAGGTTAGCCATCTCTGGGTAATTCCTTTGGGGATGTGTTCATGCCTTTCTTTAAAATGTGGGGTAACATAACCTACAATTCTCAGCTTCAAGGCTTTGGCCAAAATTCAGGACAGCAAGAAAACTCTCATTCTACATCTGATTTCATTATAAATGTATAATTTTTCCCTCGTGGGTGCTAGACAGCGCAGAGATTCTGCAGCTCCCTGGAAGGGATGGCGCAGGGCGCTGGAGGGCATTTGCTACTGAAGACTGAACCTTATTCTCTTTGCCTTGTTTTTCCTGCAGCCCAACTTCTTCATTTAATTGTTTTTCATCTGTTGTACCATGATCGTATGTTGAAACAAGGTAGGATTTAAATAAGTGCATAAATATGACCACTGAATGTCAGTCGATGATTTTATAGGGCATAAATGAAGAATGCACTGTTATTATCTCCATTTTACAGGTAGAGAACTGGAGGTAAAATTAGTTTAAGTAAGTTGCTCAAGGTCACCAAGCTATTGACTGGCATTCCAAAATACCAACATTTTCTGGCTTTAGAGTTCATGCTCTGAACGCTATATTGTCAATACAATGTAAAGGAAATAATAAATGTAACACATCTTTGATGATGCATCTGACTCAATTAGGGCAAGTTCTGCTGTGGAATTGTCCTTGTGGCATATTTCAAAGTAGCTTAGTTACCTTAAAAGCATGGGTTTAGCTTGACTTCTATTTCCCCTGTTGGAAACTCTACCAGAGACCTAACCAAGTCTATGAACAGTCTCTCTGGAAATCCATGGCCTTTTCGTCCCTCCTAGGAGAAGTTAGGAGCTTTGTGGCGCAGCTTATCAAGTTAAATGCTCCAAGTCTCAGAACACACGTGAACTTGCTCCTGGGTGGGCCGTCAGGATGCCGTGTGGCAAATGTGAGCAAAAGTCTTGGAGGCTCTGTGATGAAGAGAGACAACTCTCAGCAATGCTCCCTTCCTGCAAAACCTGCCTGCTTTTACTTATATTTGGCAGAAGTTGAAAACCAGGGTAAAATAAAATGTGCTTGATGTCTTCTAATTATTGCAGCAAGAAGTTACCAATAGCTTTTCCCTGGACCTCCCCACTTTTGTCTATGAAAGGAGAACAGAGTTCTGTTTTATAAAAAAGAATTAAAAATGAGCACCACCCTGTCGACAATGTGGCCTAGGTTGCACAAAATAAATTAAAAAATAAACACGTGAGTTTTCTGACCATCTGAGAAGGTGGAAAGAACATTTTTGTAGGACTCAGAAAATCTAGGTTTTAATACAGCTTCTTCCACCAACAGATGATACCATTTACTTAATTGCTTCAAGACTGAAATTCTCATCTGTAAAATGAGGGAGCAGGATGAGGTCATAGATGCTTAACTTTCTTCAAAGTGTTTTTATTTGAAAAATTTCAACCTCCAAGAAAAGTTGCAACAATGGTACCATGAGCTCCAGAGTCCTCTTCACCCAGATTCACTGCTTGTTTCTCTTTTATGAAACGATGATGATGATGTCGCTGATACATAATTATTAGTATTTGACAAACCACTTGGGAGTAATTGGAGACATTGAGCCTTTCTAGATCTAAATACTTCTGAGAACAACCTCTTCCAAAACCCCAATGCAATTATCAAGGTCAGAAAATTTACACTTAACCATGGTACTATGTAATCCACAATCCGTGTTTAAATTCCCCCAAATGTCCTAATAATGTACATTCTAGCAATTTTCCTAATTCAGGATCCAGTTCAGGATCATGCTTTTGTTTACCTCAACACGCTTCCTCGGTCTCTTTTGATCTGGAACATTTTTTTCTATCTTCTTCGTCCTTGGTGACATCGACCCTTTTGAATTATAGACCCAAGGTTTTGGCTTAGCGCGATGTTGCCTCTTTCAGGTTTAGGTTGTGCACTTTGGGCAGGGAGACCTCAGGAGAGAGTGTCTTGGTGCATCACTTCAGAAGCTGTGAGGCCATCTTGTCTTATTGTTGGTGACATTCACTTTGATGACCTGGCTGAAGAGATGTCCCCTGGGTTCCTCCTCTGCAGCGACCACTTTCCCCTTTGTATGAGTAATACGTAATCTCTGTGGAGACACTTTACCGATGAGCACACATCCTCTTTCCTCATCAAACTTTCATCAATGACTTCAGTTTCCTTTGATGAATCGTGCCTGGAGCAACAACCACCATGATGGCTGCAAAATACTGATTTTCTATTCTTCCTTCTACATTTACATACTGGCCTTCTGTTATAGGAAGAGGTTCATCCCTCCCCATCTATTTAGCTGTTTATTGTCTGTTTATGTTTTGTCAGTACGGACTTGTGGCTGAAACACTTTTTTGACCTAGACTCTGAGATAATGACATTGATGGACTGTCTCCCCAGAAAAAAATGCACATACTCACAGACACCTGCCAAAGTGCATATGCTTTCTGGATGTTGATGGATCCTTGAAATCTATTCATGAACCAAACTCTAAGGTAGTTATGGAACTTTGCATAATGACACTTCTGGCTCTAAAATGCAGTGATACTTCTGCACCTGTTGAAATTATCTGCAAGGAAGTAGATGGAGGCCTATTAAAATGAATATGACAGGTGCATTCATATGTCCTCAATTAGCAAATACCTTCTTGGAAATCAGGTTATTTTGGTTTCTTTTATGAATATCACTGCACAAATGCTTTCAATCATACCCTTAAAAGCCATATAGTTTCCCTTGAACCATCAGAAAGTTAGAGAATCCTCCCTTCGGCTCCTCCTCCTTCAAACTTTGAGTCCCTGCTGCTTGGAAGGTGTCATAGGATCTGTTGATTCCATGATGTTCATAGTATAGTTCAGTGTCACTTCAACATGCATTTCATTCCCAGGCTGTTTACTGGAGAGAATGGCAGGAAGAGATCCCCCACATGTGGCTTCCATAAACAATCATACTTTTATTCTAAAGGAGGGGAAATTGTCAATGCCAAGAACTGATGACTTTGTGTTCCAGGCTCTGACACAGACAGACCAGAGTTCCAGGCCCAGATCTACCACAGAGCCCTGAGCGTATTATGTGACAGCCCCGAATCTTGTTTGCCCACACACATAGTGAGGACTGTAAGCGCACCACTGCATCAGGGGGGTGGCACATAGCAAGCTCTTGATGGATGATGACCCTGGAACCTGGGGTATCCTGCTCTGCTGGAACTGAGCGGATCTCAGCTGCTCAGGCAGACTCTGGTCATTCAGGAAGGTTGGCCTGGCTGTGCTCCCGGTCCATGTCCCCTGTCACTGCCCAAGTCACTCTGTGCTACATCGAATGAGCCGAGGTCTGGGCCTCAGCCCTTCAAATTCAGTGCCTCTCAGCTTGGCAAAGTGATAAATAGCTGATATGAAGAAAGAAGCTAAATCTGCGCTAACCTGGTCAGTTAGAGGTGACATCTGCCCTTCTTTCCTTGTCTGACCAAGAGGAGTGGAGGTGGCCATTCTGGACCAAGGGTCAGGGAGAGCAGCCTGGGGGTTGTAGAAGGGAGAACACAGGACTGGCAGTAACTCGGAGCCTCACCAAACGTATTATGAGCATAGGGTTCCCACTTAATCCATTCATTTACTCACTCCTTCATTCCTTTCTTCCATCACGAAACTTTACGCAGAGATACTATTTGCAAGTAAAATGTGAAGTACCAGCCTAGCTTTTTACATCAAGGAAAAATATCAACTGTCTTATTGATAAGATCCTAAATATCTTAACGTTTCTTTGAGGAAAGCTACTTAAATCTTGACCGATGTCAATAGAATTATGGGGAGATGATTTCTAGAAATGCGTTATTGGCCCACGTTACTACCTCTCGTTCAGACCATTTATTGCTACTCTAATAGTCCTCATTTTTTTCCAGCAAAGATATTTTAGATAACTATATTATCATATTTATTATTGTAATAACTTTATTATTTTAGGATAAGAAGCAGATATTTCTGCTGCCCACACTTCCTTTCATTGGTAGAAATTCCCTGCTTCCCTGATAAAGTAAAATAAGAAAAGAAATGGAAAGACTCCAAATAGATGCAACCAGGTGAGGATGGATAGGAGAGTGAGCACCAATATGCCTTTAGAAATGAGTGATTTATTCAAGGATAGATCCTTATATAATAGATAATACACAAGGTGTCTAATTTACCCAGACTAAAGGTGAATTAAAGACTATTGCTGCAGGCCTTATCACAGTTTGGAAACTAGGAAGAGCAATTTAAAATTTGTTCTCCCTTCAGCAATAGTTGATTTTAAATTTTTTCCAGGTCCTTCAATCCTTGAAATGTTAAAAAATAAATATCAATATGTCTGAAGAAATTCAGAATCAGATAGAGTTCACGTCATGTTCTCCAAGAATTGATGCATTGGATAGTAGGTGGAAAGGAAGAAGATTTTGTTGGAAGAAGTGATGGGGTGGGAGTGGGGGTGGGGTGTGGAAGCAGGTGGAAGGTGAGGGTGGGGGTAGAGGTGTGGGAGGGTTGAGCAATGAAAGCTCTCTGGAGCTGGAGTTAGCATCTGGCTTTGCAACTTGCTGATAGTGTGGCCTTAAATGGGGATAAAAGGTCTTGTGTCTTTTACTACACAGTCTAGTTGTAAAAATCAAACGAGGTAATGCAGAATGTTTATATAAACTGTAATGTGATGAACAAATATAGCGTTATTTTAGCAAGGGTTTCTAAACTCAGAAGGAACCCCACATGATCACCATATGGCGTTAACATTGTCTGCTTCATGTGAGTGCAAGGGTGGGAATTAGAAACAGGACTCCCTTCAAATGCTTACACGGGAATGAATTTCTCATTCTGGAAAACTTGCCATATTAAAATGTTTTCTTGAGACAATTGAATAAAACTATCATTTATCCACTAGTTTACCAATCAGTGAGCATTGATTGAATTCCCACTATGTGTTCAAGTACCAGCTGGGTCCCAGGGCTTCAGAAACAAAGGGACAGCCGTTGAACTGAAGACTTTCAATGTCTGGGGAAAGGACAGACCACAAGGGAGCATTGGTTATAATGTGGCTTGATTAGTGGGACCACAACCAAGGGTGGGGGCTGGATTCCAGGAAGTGATGCTGGAACTAAGATAGTATTTGCCAGAAGAGAAAGAGTGGGTGCTTGGGGGCGGGGGAGGGGAGGACAGGCAGTTTGGGTGGGGAGCAGGGATGGGGTGTGCTATGATTCCAGGTGGCAAAGCACTGTGTGCTCTGACAGAGATGGCCTTATGTTCCCCTCAGCTTGACTAAACTTTGGGCAGGTTTCTTCCTGACTCCAGACAGCTGGCTTGTCTTTACTTAGAGTATTTACTTTAGAAAATTTGCCATTGTAAATCCTTTTTCTGCCCCTTTGAGATGTAGATCTTCTCCCAGCCTTTTGCCAGTTTTACAGCCCAGGAAATGTCTTTCTCAAAGACCTGGGAGCCATGCCTTTGAAATGTGATCATCAAGGAAGATAGCGCCCTAACTCCCACTCTCTATGGGAGGGCTGGAGCCTAACTTTGATAAGCACCAATTAGCAAACTCAGATGGCCTAATCACATGGACCAACCTCCCCATAATGTCCTGTAGTACTTTTCCACTAGCTTACCCCAGTGCTTAAAAACTCTATCATCTTTTGTTCCAGTGGAATTGAGTTCAATCTCTGTCCTATTGCAGTAGACTATCTCCCCTACTGCAATAGTCTTGAATAAAGTCTTCCTTGCCTGTTTAACTGATCCAATGCAGTTTTTCTTTTACAAGACAAAACAGAGGAATGAGAACAGAGAGATGAACAGAGAATTAGAAGAAAGATGGATGAAACATGGCATCTATGATCACTGGAGCTGCTTAGATTCTGAACTGCATTCTAGCGCCGTGTTCCAGGGTCCATGCATCTTGAGCTGTAGGAGACACCAGTTTGTTCAGCTGTATCTGCCTTGCTGAGAGACAGTGTCATATGAATGAAATACCTACCACATGATTCAGCTATTCACAATAAACAACTAGCGTAAAATAAACAACCACAGCTTACCAGCACCTGATTCGGAGAGCTAGAGAAGGAAGCTTTTCCAATGAAGGCAGTTAGCATTGGCTTTGAGGGAAAATGTCTTCATTTTTAAATTCTAGTGGATTGGAATTTTTGTGCTCTGGAACCTGGCTGAGGTGCCTCAGTGGAGTGGAGAGAGCAGTAATAAAAACTGGGAAGGAGAGTAGAGAGAGCACGTGCCACAAGGAAAGAATTATGTCTTGATCTCATCAATCATTTCTGCATTCCCTATGGTGTCCCTTGGTGAAAAAACACTCAAGTTCCACTCTCATTTTTTTTCTTCTGTGGACCATGGTGCTCAGCAGCAGTTAACTTAGTTGACCTTCTGATGGCTGGCATACCTACCTGATCTTTCCAATCATACTAGATTCCAAGTCACTGGTGCCTAGTCTTACCTGACTAGACATAAGAGGGACACCAACAAGCTTTGATGTTCCTGGGTGACACTGGTGGGTGTGGGTGTGGCCAGATTTGGGTTGCTTTGACAGGCTTCCTTTGGCAACTCATTGTCCTTAGAACATTGACAGCCATTGGTCTTTTTTGATTATATCCACTCGTTGGTAAGCACCAGTGATTTCAAAGCCATGTAGTCTTCATCAGTGTGTTGGTATTTGAAAGTTCCCAGAAGCTTATCATAAACTAAGACCCAGTTGGGACTGCAGGCAGCTTTTTGTTTCTCGCTGCTGGTTGTATTTTCGTTCTTTCAGATGGTAAATTGAAGGAATAATAGCTCACAATAATTTCTATTCAAGTTGTACTTTCTCAGCTGTAGCTTCTAATACTGTGGATCTTCTGAATCTTTTTTTTTTTTTTCCTTTCCTTTCTGGCTACTTCCAAATGATTTTCTATATCTGCAAGCTATAAATCTGTTTCTCCCCAGTCATTACTTGAAAGTGTGTGGGCACTTGGGAGAAATAAAAGGTTTTCTACCACTGGAAGGGCATCTTTCAGCCCTCAGCAGAGTGGTAATCCACTAACTGAGTTTTTAATAGCCTCCCTGGACCCCAAATCTCCTGAGGAAACCAATGATCCTAAGCAGAAAAAGACCTCTATTCAAATGTGGCATTAGTTCATCCCAAAATTCTTTCTGTAACGTTATCCTTTTTGAATTTCAGTTTTCCTACATGAAGAAAGGCTTGGTGCTTGTGAGCCAAGCTTATAATGGCTGTGAGTCTAATACCAACCTACCATTGAATTGTTGTGTAATCAAAGATCTGTGATTTAGGCTGTAGTGACATATATGGATTTTAACATGGGTTCTAACTTGATTTCTCAACACTCAAGCAATATGGGTAGAAACAAGCTGTTTTAAGAATGCCCATTTGTTGACAAAATTCAACCTTAATTTGTTTCATTCGGTCAAACTGAACACATTGAAAGAGAGTCCACTTTGCTGAGCTAGATATTGTGTCTGTAAAAGTTTTTCTTAAATGTTAAATCCTGAAGTAAAATGTAGTCTATATTCGTTGGCCAATAGCTTCACGTAGAAATATTAAATAAAAATATTAAATTTGACATCATCTAATATTCAAGTCAGAGAGTAAAAAATAAACTTGAGGAATCAAATAAAGTCCCTTGTCTGCAAATTGGTGCGTGTTTTATCTTTCCGGGAGTAAAAGGATTTGATTGGTTTGTCTTCCACCCCTGCCCCCATGATGATCTTCAGGAAACTCTCTAGTATTTTGGTCAGCCTGACTGACAGAAAGTTCTTCCTTACATCTAATCCCCATTTCTTTTATTTTAGTTTAGACATTGTTTGGACTTTTGTTAGCTGGTAAATAAATAAGACATCTGTCTTAGTCTGCTCAGGCTACTATAACAAAATACCACAGATTGAGTGGCTTAAATAACAGAAATTTACTTTCTGACAGTTCTGGAGGCTGGGTATCAGCATGGTCAGTTTCCAGTGAGGACTCTATTCCTGGTTTGCAGATGTCACCTTCTCAAGGTGTGCTCACAGGGCCCCTCCTTCGTGCATGAGAAAGGAGAGAGGAAGATCAAGCTCTCTGGTATCTAATTTTATAAAGCCACTAATCCCATCATGAGGGCCCACCCTCATGACCTCATCTAACCCTGATTATCTCCCAAAGGTCCCATCTCCAAATACCATCACACTGGGGTTAGGGCTTCAACATATGAATTTTGGAGGGGACACAAATGCATTCAGGCCATAACAACATCCTATCTCATACTTTTTTTCCTTTGGGTTTTGTAATTCTGAAATTCTAAATACTTCAGAGAACTTACTTTACATTCTTTTAGAAGACCATTAATGCCTCCCTCTTAGCCCTATGCAATTCCTGCTATCTTTGTAAACATGTGATGCTACAAAACTATTTATAATACGCATATATACAAATATATATGTGTGTGTATGTATGTGTAGTGTCTAACTAGCATCTGAGAAAAACAATAAAACTGGATTATAGTTCACTGCTTACATCAAAATAAAGCCCAGATGAATAAATGAAATTTAAATAAGAATAAAATTTTTAAAAATTCAACCTTAAAAATACTAAAACAGAATAGAGAAATTTTACCAATAACCTCAGAGTAGAGGAAGATTTTTAAGAAAAATTCTAAAATTCAAATTACATTGATAATGTTATATTTGACTACATAAAATATTAAAATTTACTTCCTGGCAAAATAAATACCAGTAATACAGTAAAAAAACCCTGAAATAAAACAAGACAATAAACTAGGAAAACATTTATAACACATATAACGGACAAAGGGCTAATATTTTTAAGACATAAAGAGCTCTCACAAAGCAGCAAAAACAAACAAAATACACAATCCAATGGAAAAGTGGGCAATAAATGTGAAGAGATATTTGAAAATATACAAAAAGAAACTCCACCTTGATTTTTAAAAATAAACATTAAATGGGATGGCCTGGTGGCGTAGCGGTTAAGCTCACGCGCTCCACTTTGGTGGCCTGGGGTTCGCAGGTTCAGATCCCGGGGATCGACATACACACCACTTGTCAAGCCATGCTGTAGCAGCATCCCATATAAAGTAGAGGAAGTTGGGCATGGACGTTAGCCCAGGGCCAATCTTCCCCAGCAAAAAAGAGGAGGACTGGCAACAGATGTTAGCTCAGGGCTAAACTTCCTCAAAAAAAAAAAATGATTAAAAAACAAACATTAAACAAGACATCATTTTCAATTATTAGATTATCAAAAAGTTTTTTAAAAGTTTGATAAGTGTTGGCAAAAGTGTGGAGAAATTCATTCTTATATGTTGCTGATTGAAGCATTCTTTAATATCACTTCTTTGAAGAGTAATAGAGCAATAGTATCAAAATTTAAAAAGTACATATCCTTTGACTTGGCAGTTCTTTTACAGGAGATTATGCTATGGACATATACTTATGGGAAAGGACGTATGCCCAAGGATGCACACTGAAGTGTTGTTTGGAGTGGCAAAACACTAGAATCAATATCTACCTGGTTTGGCAAATTAGGTTTATTCAATGAAATACCATGCAACCTTACAATAATGAAGGAGGCTCACTTTTTTTATTGTTTCACTGTATGTTGATAGATGTTGCTTTAACGACTCTTCATGTGCATGCGTTACTTTAAAAATATCCACAACATAACAACCCTGATGATATTTGGGGAGGAAAATTTCCATCTAACAAGGTGACCAGTAGAAAATATTTTGCCCATTGTTTCCAATTAAGCACTTCTCAGAACCATGAACATTATTGTCCTTAACTAGCACTTGTCTATTTTCCACTGTCCACTGATGATACTCACTGTATTGTTGGATGGATTGTAAATAGGCACTCATTGTTGCTGAGGGTCTGTTTTGTATCCTTCATTCCATAGAAACCTACATTTGCTGAATACCCACCATGTGCCAGGCCTTGACTAGGCATATAACACTAACATTAAAAACAAAAAAGTGGAGGGACCTCATAAAAGTCCAGTTGGCAGCAGTTCCTCAATTTGAGAAAAACACTGCAATAATTAAGCGATAAATAGAACTTCCTTGAAAAAATACTTTGTCTCCATTTCCGAACTACGAAATAATTTTAATAATGTAATAATCATTGTTTAAATAATTAAAATAATAATTTTAAAAAGTAATAATTTTTAATATGATAATAATGGTAATAATTCTAAAGAGTTGGATGTCATGAAACAACAAAGCAGGGTAATGAATTTTGCTTTGGGGGTCCTTATTTGCTCGAATTCTTTTTCTAAGGTTTATATGAGCTTTTTTGTGTCGCTTCTTTTTCATTTTTTTTCCTGGAAAGTGCAGCTGAGCACAACTAGGTCAAGACGGTTAAAAAGAAAATCACTTTTAGCCACTTATCTTAGCCAGAAAATCTGTTGAAGGTGAATTCACTGCTGTCAAAAAAGCTGTGTAATACCAGTTTTTCAAAGTACATGGTATTTTGAATTTGATTTCCTGGAACAAAATCCAGGTGGCAGAGAAGTCCTCACGGTCTTCCTTTTTACATTGTTCTGTTTTGACGCCTCTGCTTCAAATACTGTCACTTTATTAATGTAGAACCATCTACATGTGAATTATATTAATGTGAATCTCTGTTCATTTAGAGTAACTCAATTGAAAGTATTCATCAAAAAGTAATTTACCCAAAAAGGATTTAATCAATACCTATTGTGATCTGCATTATCATACCATTGTGTTCATAAAAAGAGCTAAATTTGAAAGAAATGTATTTGAAAAAAAATGACAAAATTCTCAACCCAGAAGATTCCAGATCCCATAGATCTTTGTGGCTGTACTCTTCGAGATGTGACCATCTAGATACAATTTTCAATAAAAATGTAATTAGGAAACATCACAAAATCATTATGTATTTGAGCTGACTGGAAACAATTCTTTGTTCATTTTCTCTCTTGCACTCTGGAATATTAACCTTCAGAATATTTCCCTACAGACCAAAGTCATTACTTTTATAGAAAAGGCCAATTCAGCTAAGCCAGGCAGCACTGTTCTATGTTTATCACCCAGTGGACTCAGGCTCTGGGTGGAGCTGAGAGGTTTAGAGGTGAATCAAATAGTGTCAAGTCTGGTTAGGAGGAGACGGACCTCCGAGCACCGTGCGGTTGCCAGTTGCTGAGGAGCAACTGCAGCGAGTGGCCCCCTCAGCGCTGAACAAGAAAGGCAAGGACAGGCGTGCCAGCAGAGGGGAGGAGCACGCGCAATTTCCAGGAGGACAAAAAGACCGTGATACTTTCAGGAAATGCCAGGTTCCCTGAAAAGCAGTGGAAGTAGACAGAGAGCTCACTGAGGTGGGAGTATAGACAAGACATCAAGGTAAAGGTGGATTGAGGCTATCAGATCATAGGCTTTGGACTCTTGGACAGGCTGGTGCTATCAACTTTAGACTTTTAAAATATACTTGAAGGCGCTAAAAGACTCCAAACAATAGTGAACACATCAATCACAATTACAACAAATCACTCCTAAGGTATAAAATTTCCTTGTCGTCATCAATCCTATCTATCCTTATCCTGATTCACATGGAAATTTTTCACCATTATTGTCATCAGTAAATAGATCCAGTGATGCCCCGAGGACGTTTTGTTATGTATCTAGGATTCCTCCTGTGCTCTGGGAAGTGTAAGACCCTTGCACACTGCAGCCTGTGTACCACCAAGCTCAAGGTTGCTTGTGTAGCATCTATTTTCAATGTGCTCATAGCCCAAACAACAGACTTCCTCTGCCTTTAAGGTTTGTCTTGCTCTAGTGGGTGTACTTGGTTATGTTTCCAAGGCTGTACATGGCTGCTGATTCTCCACTCGGTGCATACTGCCATCCTGCTGTTCCCAGTTCCAGAATGGTCCCAACAATTTCATACAGAGACTGACTACCAGGAGCCCCAGGCCACAGCCCGCTCAACAGAATCTAGAGAAGTAAACGTTGGGGAGGCCACACTTGACTCTACCTTGTTGCCTCTATAGCAGTACTGTAAGTCTACACCAGACCCATCTCATTTAATGAAGGATAGAGGTTATAGAAAGAGAATTATAATAGGGGAAGAAAAACTGACCAGCTATGGACTCCAAATGAGTTCCTTTAACAATGAAAAAGCCCAAATACAAGTTGAAATGTGTCCAGGGGACCTTGTGCTTTGCTCACTGCTGTTGTGTCTGCCTCCAGGAGAGGGCGTTTCCCGCCAGACCTGCACAGAGATGGGTAACTTTGCCCACCAGATGGTACAAGGACAAATAAAGCCCAGCAGAAGAGTTTCCCGTGTAGTAGGTTGAATTGTGTCTCCCAAAGATATGTCCAAGTCCCAAAACAGAGGCAGGGACTGGACTGATGCTGCCACATGCCACCAGAAGCTAGAAGAGGCAAGGAAGGATTCTCCCTTAGAGCCTTCAGAGAGACCGTGGTTCTGCTGATCCCTTGATTTCAGACCTCCAAAACTATGGAGAATCAATTTCTGTTGTTTTAAGCCACAAATTTTGTGGTAATTTGTTTCGGCAGCCTCAGGAAACTAAAATACCCGAATCTGTGTAATTTACTTTGGGTTGGGCTAACACTGAGGGGAGAGAGGAAGGTAGGTAGAAGGGGTGGAAGGGTCTGAAGCTCCAGGGGGACAGCAGAGGATGGACCATAGAATGATAAATCTGGTCGTGTGCCAAGTGCTCCGCAGTCTAGCACGGAACATCATTCTTTGTAGACGTTGAACTGGATCAAATTTGACTGAACCACGATTCAGTCAAAGATCTCCCACATATCCTGAAAACACAAACATAAATTCTGAAAGACTGTACAGTCTAGTTCCATATAAGGGAATAAAGGCTTTTCCCTGAATGCAGCACAATCTTCATACACTCCTGCCCAGGAGGAAAATTCCACCTCACCATATTTTGCAAAGTGGAGTCTTCCCAACTCTCCCTCACCTAGTCCATCTTCTGGCCTCGGGTTTTCTCTGATGCCTGCCTGCACCATAAAAGTAATGATGATGTCAATAATAATGGCACAAATAAAAAGGATAGCAAGCACTAAAGTAGCACTTACTATGTTCTGAGAACTGTTCTAAGTAGCTTACATCCTTATAAATATTAGGTTTTCAAAAAAAACCATCTGAGACAGGCAGTTATTACCCCCATTTTATGGATAAAGAGGCTAAACAGCAAAGTGACTTGCTCAAAGACACACTTTGCTAGCAAACGGCAGGGACTTGGTCTCATTATAGAACCTACATCTATATATCAAGACTGTTATGGAAGGACTTGTGCCCTTCAACAAGCTATGAAGTCCTAACCCCCAGTACCTGTGAATGTGACCTTATTTGGAAAAAGGGTCTTTGCAGATGCATCAAGTTAGGGTGAGATCATTAAAGCGTGCCCTAATCCAATGTGACTGGTGTCCTTATAAGAAGAGGATATTAGGACACAGACACACACAGAGGAAAGACCGTGTGAAGACACAGACACAGAGAGAAGACAGCCATGTGAAGATGGAGACAGACTGGAGCGACGCCGCCACAAACCAAGGAAGTCCTGGCGCTGCCAGAGCTGGAAGAGGCAGGGAAGGATCCTCCCCTAGAGCTTTGGAGGGAGCGTGGCCCTGCCCATACCTTGATTTTGGACTCCTGGCCTCCAGAACTATGAGACAATACATTTCCCTTATTGTAAGCCACTCAGTTTGTGGTACTTTGTTACAGCAGCCCTAGGAAACTAATGCAGAGACCTAGTGAATTTCCAGAAATTACAAATTTTCTTTTTCTCTTCTATTTGTGTTTAGAATTTTTATTGTGAAATATGATACTAAGAAAAGTAATAGGCAACTAAATAGTGAAGCAAGCACCCTTGTACTCACTCCCCAGGTTCAGAAATACAAAAATTTCTAGGACCCGAGGAGCCTCAAGAATAGACAAAACTCTTCTGAATTTTATAGTGGTTTTTTTTTGGCTTTTTATTTTGATATAAGCATATATTTCTTTTACCACTTAGTAGGCATCCTAATACCATAGTTGGGTTTCACCTGTCTTATCATCTTGTAAAAGGAGCCACACAGTGTGGTATCTTACCCTTGACTTCCTTTGCCCACCATTACACGGATGAGGTCCATCCACGATGCTGCATGGACCGTTCAAGTTCTCCCACTCTGCTGTTCCTCGAGTGCCTTGTCTATTATTGGCTCTCTTCATTTCCATAAAAATGTTAGAATCAGCTTGTTAAGTTCCATTTAAAAACAACTGTTGGGATTTTTATTCTACTTCATTGAATTGATTGATGATATCTTTTCAATATTAAATATTCTACTATATGAACATGTTATATCTATCTCCATTTGTGTACTTCATAATTTCTTCTCAAACCTATTCCATAGGTTACCAGATAGAATTACTGTGCATGTTTTATTAGAATTATTCTTAAGTACTAGCTACTTTGTGCTATTTTACATATATATCTTTAATTTCAAGTACTGTTTGTTTCTCATATTTGGAAAAAATATTTTGTCTATTTATTTTTATTTGTTAACATAATAGCAAACATGTTAAACACACTTATTAACTATAATCATATTACTGTAGGTTTGTCACGTTTTCTCTATGTATACATTTATATCATCTTCCAATATTTACTTTTATTTCTTCCTTTCCAAATATCCTACATCATTTTTTTTCTTTTCTCACTGCCAAGACCAGGACCTCTAGTACAATGGTGACTAGAAGCGAGAAGAGTGAGATCCTTGCTTGGTTCCAATCTCAGAAAGAAATGTTCCAACATTTTGCCATTTAAGTGATATTTACCATTTAAGTAAACTGATGTTTACTACAGTGGTTTTTAAAAATGCTTTTAAAAGAGTAAGAAAATTCCTTTCTACTATTAGTATGTGAACTTGTTAAAAAAATCATAAATAAATGCTGATTATTATATAGCACATTTTCCACATCTATTGAGATGATTGTACTATTTTCCTCATTAATTCTACTCGTGTGGTGAATTATAATATTGATTTTAAATGGCAAACAACTTTACATTCCTGTAAAAAATCCAATTGATCATGATGCATTGTCACATATATCATGACCAACATTCATATATATTTAGAATTTCTAAAATCTTTTAAAAAATATGATTGTTTTTAATTACATGTGCACATACAAAACAAAAAACTTCAAAAACCACATGTATCTGCTGCAGATAAATATTCCCTTTTTCAATTTTCCGGAAGGGATTGTGTAAAATCAATATTCTTTCTTCCTTAAATATTGAATAGAATTTACTGGTAATTCTATTTGGGCTTGGAATTTTCTTTGTTAGCTTTGATAATCCTCACCTTTTATGAATGTGTCTATTATGTCCAAATTTTAAATTTACTAGAGCTGTTCATAATATTCTCCTGTGATCTTTTTTAGTATGTGCAGATCTGTAGTGAACTGCTCTTTTTCATTTCTGGTACTGGTCTATGAGTAATCTACGTCTTCTCTCTTTTCTTATGTTTTTATTTCTTTGTTTTGCCATGGATTTATCAATTTTATTAGGTTTTTTATAGAAGCAACTTTTGTCTTTTCTGACCACGTCTACTGTAAAGATGTTTTCTATGTCATTAATCTCTGCTCTTCTTTCTCCTGTTCCTTTACTTCTAATATCTTTTGGTTAATCTTGCAGTTCTTTCTGCAACACTTTAAGATGGGTGTTCAGATCATTGATGTTCAGTCTTTCTTCTTTAAGTACAATGAGAAGCCACTCAAGCTAAACAGGTGGGTGATATGACCTCAACGACATTTTTGAAAGTATTGTTCTGGTTGAGTTCAAAAGATATGATATACAATTAACATTATATTTTATAGACATTCTAAAATTATTTCCAAAAACTTAAGTAGACACTCAGAAACACATATAGTAACAACTTTCCATTGCAATGATAGAGTTGTTTAGATGACAAACACGAAAGGAAAATCATTGAAAAAGACGGGATTTTATAGAAAGTCAGACCTGCAAAGTAAAGTACAACAGAAACTGTAGTGCAGATCAACACCCATGTGTTAGACCAGACAGGAAGGTGAGGCTTCAATTAACCCAACAGCCAAGCCATGGGTTTGAAAGACAAAAGAAGTCTACACTTCTCTGGGCATGTGATATGCATTTCATCATTCACATTCACTTCCATAAGATCTCCCAATGAAAATCAGGTCATCTGGCTGATGGAATTACAGGTCTTTATCTCCTAAATGAGCAGTACCTGGCTGGTTACTTCATTTTCTGGCATCTGGTACAAAGCAAAGAATACTATGATGTCTTTCAGTTACAGATGAACCTGCTTGTATTGTATCTGAAAACAAAAGAGCCCACCAAGTTGACCTAGTTTACAGAGAAGATCAAGTTCATCTTTTTGAACATGTTTAAATGGAAACTTAAAGGATTTCAGACTGCACAAATCAAGTAGCAACATCTGGAAAAGGCAAGAAATCTATACCAAATCCATCAAAGCTTTTGGCTTAGGAAAACATAACTGTTGCAAGTAGTTTCAGTCCACTATTGAGCAGGTTCTTTGCAGTAGGAAATATTCCTAACTGCTGAGCACCAAAAGTAGAAACTGGTATAACAGAGTTGAGAAAACCCAAGATGAATTCTTTTTTGTTGTTGTTGTTGTTCTTTTTTTGCTGGGAAGGATTCACCCTGAGCTAACATCTGTTGCCAGTCTTCCTGGTTTTTTTTGGTTTTCTCCTCAAAGCCCCAGTGCATGGCTGTATATTCTAGTTGTAAGTCCTTCTAGTTCTTCTATGTGAGCCGCCGCCACAGCACGGAAACTGATAGATGGGTGGTGTGGTTCCACGACCAACCGGGAAACAAACCCAGGCTGCCGAGGTGGAGAGTGCCAAACTTTAACTACTAGGCCCTCAGGGCTGGCATTCATTAAGATGAATTCTTAAGCAAGAGTTCTGAGGCAATGGCAAGAGGAAATGAGAGATTAAAGAGGTTAACTTTGAGAAATATCTGTAAGCAATGAATTTAGAAACAACAAAAGAAGAGGATGACATTCCCTAAACTAACTGCTATTGGTGCTTCTAGTACGAGGTTTAAAGAGCAATGGTTTTAACATGACATAAGTTACCTCAAGCTAGGGATATAGATAGAATAAGGATGACTATGAAAGGATGGTCCTGTGTGCTACTATTCTGTCATTACACAAACTCACAAGGAGGTCGCAAAGCACATTGTCATAATGCATCCTATTGGTTCAGAGAATCAAATGTGTGTTAAATCTCTACAGATCTTATGTATCTACATTGCCTGACCAGGTGTTCTAGGCATACCAGCTAATGGAGGAGGCAGAAATTTTCAGAAGTGCTCCCATCTTCAAGGAAAGTACATCTTTCTCATCACACAAATTACAGTATCCAAAAAATGAAAATGAAAGAGAGTGACTCACACTGAGCAAGAGCAAAAGCGGTGTGTGAAGAATTTCCTGAAGAGGAAAATGATGATGGAGGAGGGATAATGATTCTGATGACAACAGGGGTGAGGCTGAGGAAAAGAAAGAACATGAGAAAGAGGAGCTTATGATGAAGAGAATGAAGACAGATCTGAGAATGACAATAATGACGAAGATGGAGAAAATGGCAAGAACAGTGATGGGGAGAGTGAGAAAATTAAACAGAGGTACTGATTTAGATCCCTAAATCACTTATGTAGGTGATGTATCAGTTTTTGGTACATAACAAACCATTCCGAACATTTGGCTTAAAACAGAAATCATTTATTCTACGGCTTGACAATTTAGGCTGGTCTCAGCTTGCCAGTTGTTCTAGATTCCTCTGGATTTTACTTTCTCAGGTGTTTTTGATGTCATATCTGGAGCCTCAGTTGGGAAGATGGGGGTGGCTGGGGCTTCTCTGCACATGGTCTTCATCCTCCAGCAGGTTACCTTGGGAATTAAAAACTGCAAGTGGAAACGTGCAAAGGTTCTTGAGGTCCAGCCTCAGAACTCACAAAATGTCCTGTCAACCACATTTTATTGGCCAAAGCAAGTCACAGGTAAGCCCAGGTTCAAGGGTGAAGTAATGGACTCAACCTCTTAATGAGAGGTGCCCGTTTTTGCTTTCTCCCGTAGAGAGATTCTCCTGCCTGGCTTCTGGATCCCCACTGCTAAAATACTCTGCAGCCATGAAAATAGTATTTATGCAGTCACACTACAAAAAAACTATGGCAATGCTAAATGGAAAAAACAAGATGCAAATTTGAATAAACAACATGATGAAAAAAAACCTCATTATAAACATAAGAAATCATACAACTGAAAGTTAACAATGCCTGTATTTTGGTGGCAGATATATAAAATACTTTTCTGTTTCTTTTTACACTTTTTATGTTGAAAGTCCTAATATTATGTGAACATTTGTGCATGTGTACCTGTATTCACATACACACACACACACAGAGACTGAGACAGAGAGAGACAGAACATATTTCAGCTTGCACTGTTCCTAAACGGATATATACGCATATACGTATACGTGAGAACATTTTTAAAATGCATTGTGGGTGCCTCAATATTTACACAGCAGTCATTTGCTCCTGATTGGGAAGGGGAAAACACTAAATCTACATAACTACTTTCATATAATGTGTCACAAAATCTTTTTAAAAGTTACAAACGTCATTAAGAGAACACATAATTAAATCATAAAAAGGAAAACAGAGAACAGAGGGGATTTAATGCAAGTGGCCTTGATGTTTTTCCAATGGACTTGATGTTCTTCTAAGTACATGTGTGGTTGAATTCTTCCTCGGGGAACACAGGAAGCAAATGAGGGTCCACAATACCCAATAACACTCTAATGGGCCAACGTAAGAGCGAAGGGCATGGTTTAATGTCTGGGGAGGTTAAAAACCACAAAGAATACTGTGGAGGGTGCTCATTCAAGTTATAAAAGCCCAAATCACAAGCAGAGACTAGTGGTCAAAAAACGGATTGTTTGTAGAAGAGAAGGGCTCCAATCAGTCTAAAGTTTATGATAAAATGTTCAAAATAAAATGCATTATAGATAGGAAAAAAAAAAGCCAGAAGCCCAGCAAGAATTATGATTTAATCAATTAATTGATAATGGTCACAGACCAACAAGTGTGAAATCTTAGGTTGGATGAAGTGTGGCAAAGTAGCACATGAAGCGGAGTTCCATGCACACTTGAGTCACAAAGCACCCACTTCTCAATGCAGTGAGAATTTCTTCTCATTATTTCCTTTTAAATTCTTGGATAGATTCTTATTTTAATTGAATTTTACTTTATTTTTAATTTTGATAAAATACCATCAGCAGCTAGCATTGACATGACTAACATCACAAGATTTTGTGAGAGAACATTTATGAATTCATTCCACGATTATCGTTCCATGCTCCATCCTCCACATGCTGTTCCAGGCCTTCTCAGGAAGAATAGGCGTATGTCTGCAGTGTTGGGAGAACAACATGGGGGTCGGCAGGCTAAGAAGTCAGGTACTTTAAAAAATATCTATATACTCAAACATTTCAAAACCGTTTGATTCAGAAATAAGTCACCGCCTTAAAATATGCTTTGTTGTTGCTGATCTAGTCCACGTAAGACTGTGTTGCTTCCAGAAGATAGACCAACCTTTTGTAAGGCCTTGAATTAATAGTTAAATGTGTTTTAATGAGAAAGGAAATGCACCTTTAGATCTGCAAGAAAAAATCAGAAATCATCTTTCCCAACCCTAATTTCATAGATAAAATCTGAGTTCTGGTAGAATTTAAATTAAACTGAAATTTCATTTAGTCCTGGAACTCAAACCCACTGTTCCCAGGATAGAAAAGGAGGGCAGGCCTCTGAGCCTGGACATTGGGATCTGCAAAGAGGTGGCTGATGCTGGGTTAACTCTGCTGCTGGAGCACCGAGGAAAGGCGCCTATTCAAAAGTCTGGCCTTTCCTGCAATAATTGAGCCTTCCTACTCCACCGACTCACACAAACCTCCAAAACTCTTTTTATAATAAACTTTCAATTTTACTTTAGTTTAGGAATATATATTATATGTCTATTATAGTATAATGTACATATTATATGTGTGTTACGGTATGTGTTACATATGTACATATATATTTACACATACATATATTGTAATACACATATTACACATATAATACAATAATATATATAATATATTATATGTGTATAACATACGATATATTATTCTATACTACTATACACTAATCTCTGTTCTGTTCTATGCACAAGGAAAGCGGCAGTCATCAAAACACACGGCAATCTCTGCTCCGTGAATCTCACAGGCAGACAGGTGGGGACAAACGCT
Organism: Diceros bicornis minor; assembly: GCF_020826845.1. NCBI lineage: Eukaryota > Metazoa > Chordata > Mammalia > Perissodactyla > Rhinocerotidae > Diceros > Diceros bicornis. The sequence goes on from NC_080759.1 coordinate 56,452,699, forward strand.
ATGGAGACACAAAAGGCTCAGGAGGGAGCTTCAGCTTGAACAGCTGGTGATGGCAGGGTTACTGTTTTGGCAAAGCACAATGAAATACAAATATTTGACTTATAATATTGTCAAAGTTGAGACTGTATCTCTGTTATCTTAGTTCATATCTGAAGGGGTAAAAAGGAAGGCTACCAATGACAGATCCCTTAGTAATGTTTTCTCTTGACAATATCTCACCTGAAAAGATATAAGAATAAGAAAAATACTCAGAAACTTGGAAGAAAATGACAAAACAACTGAAAATGATTGCCACCCAATTAAGTCAAGTCAAGTAAACCCCTCGTTCATTTCTGAGAGTGGACCAGATTGAAATCCAAACTAAGTGTGAAGAAACTGTTAGGCTGATAAATCAAACTAAAAGAAAAAAAAGGTAAATGGAGAAATGAAAGAAACAATGACAGTTTGGAAGGAAGGAATAAACCATTTTCAAAACGCTGAAGCCACTCAACAATTTGGAGAAAAGATGCAAGAACAATGAAGAAATATTGACAGTGCTCCGGTAAACAGGTCTACCAACAAAGAGAGCTCCATCCCACCATGGGAAGTCACTCGCACTGTCACAGCATTTTCCTTGGCCACTTGACTGGGCCACTAGATCTTAGTGACAGAAAGATGTAATGGAATGAGCAAGGAAGAACCCAAGCTTGGGGATGATGATGGTTAACGTGGACAGTCTCTTGGACCAAATTATCTCATCTCCTGTTTGAAAACGTCTTGATATATGAAGGCTGAGTTTCATGTGTTCATTAATGTTTTTACTGCAGTTTCAGAATTCGCCCTCTCCATATTGTCAATTAACCTTACTTGTCTTGCACAGTTGGAAGGATGCTGGTGTTGATAATTTACTCACTAAATTATCACACACATGAGAGTGATTTTTTAAACATATTGTTTGAATCAAAGGAAATTCTCTTGAACTTAATGTCTCTTAAAATACTTGCGAGATTCCTCACAAAGTGAATCTCCAAATTTCCAAAACAGAAGGAAATTAGCAGATGAAAAACCATAGGCAGGAGGGAGATTAACTGTTCAACAAATGTTATGAAAATTATATTGCGGGCATATTGCTGTGGAATTGTCAAATACTTTTCAGATTACCAAAGACAAAAAGAGACACTTTATATACATTATATTGCTAACTATTGTGAATTGCATGGAGATTCAAAACAAAACCAGAACAATAATTAAGATGCATTTTAAAGATAAAATATTTCCATTTAGTTCCCAACTAACATCCCTTAGACCATTTTTATAGGCTTTACCTTCTAGAGCTGTTTTAGGTTCACAGCAAAATTGAGCAGAAAGGGCAGAGATTTCTCATATACCCTCTGCCCCCACATACGCACAGCCTCCCCCATTATCAAGAACATCCTCTAGAGTGGTACATTTGTTACAATGATGAACCTACATTGACACAACATTATCACCCAAAGTCCAGAATTTACATTACAGTTCACTCTTGGTGCTGTGTATCCCATGGGTTGAGACAAATGTATAATGACACGTATCTACCATCATAGTATCAAACAGGGTATTTTCATTGCCCTCAAAATCCTCTGTGCTCCTCCTATTCATCCCTCGCACTCCCCTAACTCCTGAAAACCACTGATATTTTTCCTGTCTCCATAGTTTTTCCTTTTCCAGAATATCATAGAGTTGGAATCATACAGTATGTAATCTTTTCTGATTGCCTTCTTTCACTTAGTAATATGAATTTAAAGTTTCTCCACTTTCTTTTCATGGCTTGGTAGCTCATTTCTTTTTAGTGCTGAATAATATTCCATTGTATGGCTGTACCACAGTTCGTTTACCCATTCACCTACTGAAAGACACCTTGGTTGTTTCAAGTTTCGGCAATTATGAATAAAGCTCCTATAAACATCCATATGCATGTTTTTTTGTGGACATAAGCTTTTTACTTTTTTGAGTAAGACAATTTTTTTAATATGACAATGATAGGAACTAACCTTCTTCACTGGGCTATTGAGAGCACTGCATAGATTAATACACATCCACATGCTAAACTCAAAGCTTGGTTTATAATACATAGTGAGGAAATGTTAGTTGAATATGAATATTCTTTATTCCTTCCCTTGTTAAGAAATGCCCCAGAGGTGTCCATTTCTCTTAGGGTCAGTATGTCTGTGAGCAGGCTTCCTTTTGTCTAGGGCTTGTTAGCAATGGGGCGTCAGAGATGCAGAGTGATGGAAAGGCATTGTGTGGTGTGGGAGGTGGGTTGGGAGTTGCTATCTTCAGACCCGCCTTTGGGAAGGGGACTTTATCTTGCAGAAAGGCTTAGCATGGTCTTTGGTAAAGGAGTGATCAAAAGGAACAGGGGTGTTGGAAAGAAAGTTAGCACCTCCCTCTAAGGTTGTGGAAAGTGGAATTCTACATTCTAGTTTTGCTAGAACTGCAGACTAGGAGTAAAGATTAAACAACTATATTAGTTACTTTAAGCATTAAAAGATATCTTCTGTCTATTTATTCTGTGTAATTAACAGCTAAAGGCCCTGAAATAAAACAGATCTTCCTGTTGTTGGGCAGAAGAACTGAGCAGCAATGCCTGGGGTCTGGAGAAAGCAGATTCACTCCCCAGGCATCTCAAGTCAAGGAGGACCAGGTGGCGACTTACAACAGTCAGGAACGCAGATGTTCCCCAGGGGGCCTGCTGCCAGGAAGACAAGAAGCACAAGGGATCCTATTGTGCATTGAGCCAAGCATGAATTTTTGAGTCTGATTTCCAAGAATGCCTCAACTTCATTTAACATTTTATTACAACATCCCCTCTGTTGATCTTGGACTGTTCTTTTGATGTCTTGCAGACTTCCCGTAATCTCACTTACTTTGGTGTCTTCCCTGGTAATGCTTCCCTTCCTGGAATGCCACACTCTCTGATTATTCAAACCCTACCCATTGCTCAGGGCCAACTTCTCCAGAAAGGCTCCAGTGTCTGCAGCATCCCTTATTATTCCCCCAGTTTCTGAGTCGCCACCACCCTTCCAAAATGTTGATGATGTAGTTGATGGTCAACAAATAATTGTTAGATGTTCTAAGAGCACTGACAAAGATAGAATAATGCATATAGATTCTCATTTAAAGAACAATAGTCAATTCAGTTTTATAAAGGAGAAGGTAAATCAGCAATGACCCAAAAGAGATGACAACAACAAAAGTGAATTTTATCACAGAAAGAATGGACGCACAAGACACAGTTTACAACGGACATTTTTAGAGTCTGTGAACCTGTATGTGAATTTTAAAACAAGACTAGATCATCTTTAAATTGCACGCATTCTTGGGTTTGGATTGTCTGTCCACATGGTCATTAGGGAAGACGTTTTCTCCTGTTGATCGGGGTTTCTCAACCTCAGCCTTACTGACATTTGCAGCCAGATAATTTATCATGGTGGGGGCTGTCCTGGGTGTTGCAGGATGTTCAGCAGAATCCATGGCCTCAATGTACTAGATGCTAACAGTTATGACATGCATCAGTTATGACAACCAAAAATGGCTCTAGACATTGACAAATGTCCCCTGGGGGAGCAGGATTGCCCCAGGTTGAGAATCATTGCTGTAAAATAATACTAATTTCTTTTATACCACATGCCAGGTAGTGCAAAGGATTGGTTGTCATCACAAGTTTTGAGTCAGATATACCTAGGTTCAAATCACACCCTACGTTTATACGATATATAGCTTATCATTTACTTAACAAGTTAAGGTAGCTAACATCACAGCCTGTTTGCCCATGTAGAAAACGGACAAATGGACAAATCTTATAGGGTCACTTTGAGGAATAATTTGGACCACCTATGTGAAGTACTTAGCACAATTCTTGGATAATAATAAGCAGGCAATAGACAATAGCTATCATTATTCATAACAGTAAGCAGCAGACTGTTGCATCCAGAGAAATTGTTGAGTACCATTATGAATATTGTAATGTCTACAATTCTGCTTGACGAGGAATCCTATTTTGCACAGGTTTAGGTGAGGATTTAGTCTTCTTGCCTAACGTAATGAGATATAAGTCAAGTCATTACAACATGATGGGGTGGCATCCTCAGGGAGGGGAACAGAATAGAGAGACAGCAAAGAATGCGATTCATTTATCCATTCACTCATGTATTCAACAAGCTTACGTGGTGTGCCTACCCCATTCCAGAGTATGCAGTGGGGGCTGGGGGATAAGATAAGGTCTGTGGCCCTGAAGTGCTCAAAGTCTAGAAAAGTCTCAGATAAAGAAAACTTCAAGACCACACAGAGAAGCCACCTGGTGGCAGGAATTTGGGGGAGCACTTTGGAAGAAAGTAAGGCCTCTTTAGACTGGATGCAATAATGACTCCCATTTAAAATCTGAATTCTAAGTACAGATGCAACTAGCCTGGCAAGTCCTAAGAAGCAGCAGCCATATGTACTGGGGCACAAATCAGCATCCAGCCAGTAGTGCAGCCTGTCACACTGCTTCACATCTTCCCTGCTCTTGCACCCCCAAATAAAATATTAGCACTTTAATCTTTGTTTCAGGTTCTTTCTAAAGGAACTTGGCTAAAACACCATGTATTCTGAACTAACATATGCCCACAGTGGCCTAGGTCAGGAAGAAGAGGTTCAGCAGAATCTGGATGTTGAAAGACAAATTCAGCAGGATTTGCCTTAGCCATTTCTCGCTTAGATTTTTTTTGTTTACCAGCTCATTGGTAAGAGGAATTAGATGTTAGTATGAAGGCAGAATTGTATCTTGTTTATGGATTGTTGTGTAAAATCACAATTTTATAGATATTCATATAAATAAACAAGTAGACCCTAATCATTAAATATTCTGGTGCCCAGGTTGAGGATGTAAATAGAATAGTCTAAAGAAGACTGCCCAATGAGGGATTTTCCTTGCTTGGATGAGTGACAAGTCACAGTAGAAACCTTTAGGAAGCATAAAATCGAGCAAGACAAATCATTCTCCCTCCTAAATTCAGTTTACTGAGCCCGTAGGCACTTGTTTGGCACAGCAAATCAGCTGGATTTGTGATACAAAACTGGTAGACATTGTGTGGTCAGTTGGAAAATGGCTGTAAGGAGTATTCATCGTTGCTATAAAAGAGAAATATGAGTCTATTGAGGATAATAGTCTGATTTTACAGTTCTACAGTGAAAACTCTTTTAGAGAAGAGAAAAACTGTCATGTAGGTCAAAGATTATTCTCAAGAGATATGAACTGGCAGTGAGACGCTGCTTTGGAGGGAACTCATTCTTATCTTTCAGAAGAAACAAAGATAGCATTAGCCTTGTAGAAGCTGCATTTACAATGGACTGCTTTTTAAAATTAGATGTTGCCTGGATCAATGTAGTCCATTATTATTTTTGAAAGGGAGGGAAAATTATCCCGGATATTATTATTTTTTTTTTATAATTTTATTTATTTATTTTCCCCCAAAGCTCCAGTAGATAGTTGTATGTCATAGCTGCACATCCTTCTAGTTGCTGTATGTGGGACGAGGCCTCAGCATGGCCGGAGAAGCAGTGCGTCAGTGCGCGCCCGGGATCCGAACCCAGGCCACCAGCAGCGGAGCGCGAGCACTTAACCGCTAAGCCACGGGGCCGGCCCATCCCGGATATTATTGATCTAATTCCTCAAATACTTGGAAAAGAAGAGCAAGATGTTGAAGAGAAACTAAGAAATATTAATATATATTAAAGACTTAATAAGATTCCCTTGTCATAATTATGAAACATATATTATCAGTTATAATAACTTTAGATCTTAGTTGATATGACAAATATTTTATAGAGCATGCATTCACAATAGGGATGATATCATTCCAAGGAGAATAAAACATTTTTTTGGGAGGAAAGCAAAAATTATTACTCTTATTATATATATAAAGCACATATATACTCAGAATACATAAACATATGTAAAGTCCATCCGTGGTACTAAAATTTCATAAGAGGGCCAATTAGAGAAAACGTGTCTAAAAAATTTCCTTAGGGTGTTTATATGAAAATAAAAGGTTGAGAAACACTGCTTTTGGTCTATAGGAAAAACATATTCAATTCAAAATATATGTATTAAAAATGTACATTAAAATATATTATATAATATATTAAGTATATATTATATATGAAATTGTATATTAAATTACATATAATATTATATATTAAATAATTGTGATGTACTAAAAGTATATTATATATGAAACATATGTTAAAATTACATATTAAAAATATACTGTTGTGCTTGGCATTGTGCTAGGCACAGGGAGAAAGAAAAAAGGAGCTCTTTTAGGAACTTAAATACTAAATAGGGAAATATGACATATCTATGATCAGAGGTTATAAAATACTGAGACTGATATGTTTAAGCAACATATCAGTTTTCTTTCTATGTTAAGAAAATGTCATTTTGCTTTTAAGTGTGAATGTGGACATGCATGTGTGTAGATGATGGTACCAGTATAAAAGAGGCCCAAGAATACAATATGACCCATGTGAAACAAAAGGGATAGATGATAGATGGATAGATAGATAGATAGATAGATAGATAGACAGATAAGTAGGTAAATAGAGAGAGAGAGAGAAAGAAAGTAAGAAAAAAAGGAAGGAAGGAAGGAAGGAAGAAGGAAAGAAAGAGAGAGAGAAAGAAAGAAAGAGAGAGAGAGAAAGAGAGAGAAAGAAAGAGAGAGAAAGAAAAAGAAATATTAATTGAATAAGTACTTGTCTAGGAAAGCTTTCTGGAAAAGGGTAAGTCATACTGAGCCTTGAAAGGAATATAGATTCAGAATGCCTAGTGGGGAGAGAATATTTTGCCTGGAGATGAGGGAGAAATGTGTGAACTGAGGTATGAAAGTCAGAACAAATGGTGTGATGGTAGCAATGGAGGGCAGGGCGAGTCAGGCTGGGTTTGAGGACAAATCCAGGACGAAAAAGTGACAGGAAGCTGATGACTTAAGAGGAGCCTCAATGCTGAAATGAGGACAAGCTGGGGAAGGTTAGACTTGATTGGATAGGTTAAAAGAGCCATCTGAGTTAGCTGGGAGGACAGGACACTGTGAAAATGGTGTACAAAGAGGGACTTGGCAACCAGGGTCTCCAGGATCAAACTAGAGAGAGGTTGCTTCCCAGGAAACCACTTCAGAAATGATTGAGCAAACTGCTGGAAGCCTGCCGCCTGACATTTTGGCTTTAAATTGGGTGAATTACTAATTCCAAAATAAAATCGAAAACACATGTGGCATGTTTTTGTTGGGTGTGCAGAAATGTGACAATGAAATCAAACACACTCAGGAGGTTGATGAAATCAAGTTTTCCACAAAACCAAGAAACCAACAAGAAAAAAACCATGATTTTAAGCACTTCTTCATTAAAACTTCAATTTCTCTTGTCTACCTATTGCCCCCATTACATTCTGAGAAAAACAGAATCAAGCCTAGACATCACCTCTTCCTAACTTAGAAAAACAGGAATGGCCATGCAGTTTAAGCATATGGCCTGCTAATATGCTCTAACACACACATGTCACAGACAATTGTACTCATGAAATGCAGATTAATCATCGTGAATCTGCTATATATATTCCTCTTTTCTAAATAAGGGCATCCTATATTGGTACTCCTTTTGGAAGAGAATGCTTATCATTCTAGATGTGTTCAGACAGAAGTGTCGGGAAATTTACTCTAAATTATTTAAAACAAAATAAAGAAAAATCCAGAAACTAAAGGACCTTAAACCATATCTACAGAACCATTTGAGTTAAACTCATACTGTTTGAAATTCCTCATATTATTTCTCAAGTTCTCTCACATTTGCTGTGTCACTGAAGTTGAGGAATGCGGAGATAAGTGACAAGAGCCTGCTGCTGCTGGAAAAAAAAACGTCCTTAGAATGACAAAAGTCTTTTCTCACTTTACGTACTTACAGAGCCACAAAAACAAAGCTAATAGAATGGAGGATGGGAATTAGAGTCTTAGATACAGCACAGAGAATTACAAAATAGACATAGATTTAGACAAGATTGGTAGCTAGAGACTGCCTATATATTGAGACTTTAAAATCAAGTTATATAAAATGAGGAAATAGTATAGACTACCTTTCTCTCCCTTCACATATTGAAGACAGGGAGTGAGAAAAAGTGGAGGAATCACAGGAGACAGAGGAGGCAGGGCAGAGAGCCCCGAGGAGCCCCTTGAAGACCCTGCCCAAGCTCTTATCTCTGTCAAAAGGAAGTGACATCATTCAGGGCTGATGGGAGGAAATATAGGACCTTTGAAGAGATTTTCCAGGCTAAGATCTGGAACTTTCCTGTTGCATTATTTCCATGTCAATTAAGATCTCTCCAGAGTAAGAGACGTCCAGATTCTAGCTGTACATCCTAATCCTTCTTTCTTCTCATCCTAATTCTGCTTTCTCTCTGGAATAGAAAATATGTTAAATCCTACTGGGAGTCTTTACCCTGTGTGCACAAAACAAAAAGTGTATTAAAATTCTTCTAAAAAGGAGCTCGGATATCTCTGGCAATAAGAATGATTCATTGACATCGTAATCTCCTTAGAGCCAACTTGGAAGGGTCAGAGAAGAGAGGGATGGACAAAGCTTTTATCCCTGGAGAAAAGTCTAAAATAGACAGTTGAAAAATATTTAAATGGCAAATTTTGAACAAATTTTTTTTATAGTTGCCTTAGAGTAGAAACTTCTTTAAAGGCAGAGTAGTGTTGAAGGAGAAATTTTGTTTAGAAGAATCTTCCTTAAGAGCAATTGAGAGGATAAACACCAGATTCTCTGGAATGGAGACAAAGATGATATGCCTCTAATGAGGATGTTCAGCATGTCGGAGGGGAAGGAACAAAAACAAGAAGCCAGAAGCAAGAAGCTCTGATGCTACAATGACCTCAGTCTAATGGGACAAATTTTCTGAGCTTCTGTTACCTAACCTGTCTATTGGAGATAATACATGATGTTTGTTTTAAAATATGTCTACAAAGTCTTCAATACTTCTCCCTTCCAAAGGTGGAAGCTGTTTCCCCTTCACTAGAATGTGGGCTGGACTTAGTGACTTGCTTCTAAAAATAGAATGTAGCATACTAATGGTGATGACTTCAGAGTCATGAAAGGCAGTTTTCTCTTTGCTCTCTCTCTGAATGACTTGCTCTGGGGAAAGCCAGCTGCCATGTTGTGAGGACACTCAAGTAGGATCTCTCTATGGAGAGATCCAGTGAGGAGGAACTGAGGCCTCCCATCAACAGCTGTGGGAGTAAACTCTCTTAGAAGTGGCCCCATGGTCTAAGTCAAATCTTCAGATGATTGCAGCCCCAGCCCACATTTTGAATGTAGTTTCCTAAGAGGCTCTGAGCCAGAACCACCCAGCTAAACCACTTCCAAATTCCTGATTCACAGAAACTGTGAGATAATGAATGTGTACTGTTTTGAGCCACTAAGTTTTGGGGTATTTTTTATACAGTCATAGATAACTAAGCAACAAGCCATGCCACTTCACAGAATAAATATGAAGATTCAGTGAGATGATGTTTGTGAAATACCCAGGACAACTGTAAGAGGTTATGCAAATCCATAGCAATCCTAATATTCTCCATGGGGTATAGCTATAGTGGCAGTAGAGTGGTTTTAAGTACTCTTAGGAAATAGGCTTATACCAAGACTGTAACCCAGCAAGGCAATGGCTGTACACTTCCTTTTCCTCCCCCATTCTGTACCTAACAACTGATGCCATTTCTGAGACAGAGTGGCTGATTACTAAGTATTTGCTATGAGAATGAATCAAGAAATTTTGAGCAAATTATTTACATTCTCTGAACTCCAGTTGCTTCCATTGGAAGCTAAAGGAGTCAAACTAAATGATCTGAAGTATTTGTCCTGGCCCTGAAATAATTCTAAAATGTAGTACACATACTATTTATTTTTATTTAAAAATAAAAATATTTTACTTATCTTTAAATATTTTATATAAATAAAAATAAATAGCTCTTGCTAGGTGCTATTTGCCAGGCACTATACTAAGGGTTATGCATGTATCATTTTATTTAATGCTCTCAAAAACCCCATGAGTTTGGTAATATTATTGTCCTGATTTTAAGAAATTTGTGGCACAGAGAAGTGATGTAACTTTTCTGAGGTCACATAGATGGTAAATGTGAACATGGATTTGAACTAGGGAGACTGACCATTACAATCTAAGGTTGCCCTTATTTGAAGTCTTCAACTTTGTGGGATGGTCAACTGATTGTCTCTACGCTAGATTCTAGGCTTCTTAGGACAAGGGTAATTCCTTATGAATAGTCCTATCTCCAATGCCTAACATACAACAAATTCTCAATAAATGCTCATTTAATGAACGAGTGAATGAATGCATGAATGAATGAACAAACTCACAATGTGGTGTGGAAATATTTTTCACTCACACTAAATGTGGTTGCAAAAATTAAAGAAAAGTTAGACATTTGGGATTTTGTTAGTTGTCCTTATATTATTATTCAGTTACTAGGACTCCTACTGAGTGTTACAGAGAAAGCCCACCTCCTAGTACTCTCCCTGAGCATATTCTACCCATCAGAGTGTTACTATACACTCTATTAAAATAAATGAGTTATAATTCAGAGAAATGTCATAACTAAATTTCAGTAGAGGGGATAGGGCAGGTACCATTCACAGATTTGTAGAAAGTTCCAAAGTAGCCACTCTCTGAAGAGAAGAGATCCTGTCAACTTTGCCCTTAATCAAGGCTGTTATTAGCTTGAGTATGGAATTGGAACAATTAAGAATTGATGAGAGCCTAGACATAAGAATTTGGAAGTTTTAAACTGGCTTTGATTTGAATATTGCAATTCTCTTAGAATTACTACATTTCAGGGGATAGCCCACTTAAATCCATAGAAAGGATGGCTTCCAAATGGTATTGCAACAGCAATTGTACCACAAAGATTTTTTCTCTCTTTCAAAAATGTGAAGAAAGCTACGTGGAAGCCTTAGAGGAATGGCTAGGGGGTAAGAGAACCATCAGAGAAGAGAAAAGACTGACGAGCTGGAGCCACACGTCAGCTAAGGTTATGAGGGCCAAACATAGGAGCCAGTCTCGTGAAGAGACCACAAAACTGGAGATGGAAGTGGGAACAATGATCTTAGAGAAAGAATGACCTTAATTAACATGAAGTCGTAGTCTCCACCTGGTGATCTGTACTTCCAACATTGTTCTGTTAGAAAATTTCATATTATAAGTTTTTTAAATTTTGGAAATGAAAATACACCTCACCCTAGCCCTGACCCTATAAGTCATTTTTGCTCAGAGTTATATGGATTCTGTGCTTTGCCTATGGCTTCTCTGTACCTGAGTTATTTACTTTAATTCTTCACTAATTGGGTAGATTCATCATTTAGTTTTTTCTCAAGAAGGCTTGTAGGGATCATATATCCTAAGCTCTTTCCTGCTTAAATGTCTTTATTTTTCAATGATGACTCAGCAGACACTAATATTCTATCATTATTTTATTTCCTGAGCATTTTTCGGATATTAAGTCTGGCACTGCAGTAGCCGGGGCCCACCCCGACTTCTCCTTTAAGGCTGACTTGTTCTCTTATCCTTTGTCCTTGAAATTCTCCTCAGAATTGTCTTAGTGTTGAAAATTGCATATCAGTTTTTGTGAACCCAGTGTGATTTTTCAACCTGTAGATTCAGTTCTTTCACAAATTCAGGGATTTTTCAGGTAGCTTTGAAGTCTATTGTGATTTCATCCTCAAGGCCAGCAATTATATTAGATCATTTTCATCTGTTTTCCATATATACTAGCTTTTCTGATTATAATAAAATATTTGTTTTAATTATCTGCACTTTGATCATCTCTGATCATCTCAAATCTTCTTGGTGAATGATTTGAATTTAGTATGGGTTCCATTCTCTTCCTCACTGTTTATGTTTATTTATTAATTCAGTAAGAATATTTTATTCTTCATATGTGTTTCCTTGAGCATGTCTCTTTTCATCTCATTCTCTTGTTTATTCATATTGTCTTTGAGCTATTATTTCTTTGAATGCATGTCTCATTAACTTGTCACACAGCATGACACAATTGTGACAAATTCTCTAGTGCTCCTTGAATTTTGTTTTCCTATTAACTTCTTAGTCTGTCATTTACATGGTGTGCTCCTTTCTTGTACGTTTTGTGATGAAGTGTGATTGTAGACTTCCCACAGAATTCTCTTTTGTCCTGCTCGGGATTGAACAGCTGTGCTAGCACATTCTCCTTGCTCTGATGGGTGTTGGGCATTTGACCTACTTCCTATCAGACCCAGGACAGATTTGCTTTTCCATCTGAGCTTCAGTTTGAGGTTTGGTTATGAGGGGTACCATTTGGTCTTCTGTGGCCTAAGGGCATGTCCTAGGGAAAGACATCTGGCCAAGGTGGTGGTGTCTCTTCTCTCATGCTGTTCCTTGTATTAAGTGCCCTGGACCCAGTCAGGGCCTGTGGAGGTGCACCAAAGCCTCAGACCTGGATCTAAACAATGAACCATGGAGTCCTCCAAAAAGTTGCTTTTGTGTGTGGGGGGCGGGTGGTGGTGAAGAAGATTGGCCCTGAGCTAACCTCTGTTGCCAATCTTCCTTTTTTGCATGAGGAAGATTGGCCCTGAGCTAACATCTGCACCAATCTTCCTTTATTTTGTATGTGGGATGCTGCCACAGCATGGCTTGATGAGCAGTGTGTATGTCCGTGCCCAGGATCTGAACCTGCGAACCCCGGGGCCTCCCAAGTGGAGCACACGAACTTAACCACTATGCCACTGGACTGGCCCCCCAAAAGTCCCTTTTACTTCCCTTGCTAGCTTCCCACCCCCTTACTAGTTTCTCTCAAGCAGCTCTTTCCAACACCCCTTTGTTAAGAAACATAAGGATTGCTCTCAGTTTGAGTCTCTACAGAATTAGGGAAGATAGACAAAAAAATTCTCACAATTTCCTAAATCACTGCTATGGTCTCTGGGGAATGGAACAGAGTTAGGAGTGAACTGTGTTGTACTTTACTCAAAATCACTTTTCTTTATTTCTTTGGTTTCAAGTTTGGGGTGTTTATGGATCTGGGTTATATCTATCTCTGTGTTTGGTGCTGTAAGTACTCTGGGATTGGGCTTCTGGTTTCTAAGTTTTTGCTCTTTAGGTACAAAGGAGAGATTCTGTAAAGCAATTTCAATTCTCTATCTTAAGTTGCAAGTTTATCTTTACAGCAAATCTCTAGTATATTTATTTTAAAAAACCTTCTTTTCACTTTATCTTGGGCATCTTTTTGCAGGTTTAGCTTTTTTTATTTTTATCAAATGATTCCTTTTAGGGGCAACAGTTAATAATATAGTTGCCTTGGCTGATTTAAGGAATAAGTGTATTTTTGTATTTCTTTTGTTATTAGTATAAATACATAAATACTCATTGTAGAGTTGGGAAGGAAATACAAATGATTTAGATGCAAAAGTTTATTCTCTTTACGTTTAAAAAATGTAATTGAGAGGAAAAAGAACCTAAATGCCGTGCCCCTCCCCCACCCCGTTGTTTTTGCTGAAGCTTTGACATGCTGGCGTGACGTGATCTGGGGGGATGGAGTAGACCAGCAAGGTAGGTGAGAAGATGGACTGTTCCTGATTCCCTGGCCATCAAGGCTCTTGGTGCACAAGCCCAGCCCTGCCTGGGCCTCATCAGCCCCAACAGATTGGAGGGTAGCAGGAGCCCTGCATGAATTAGCAGTGCTGTCCTAAGGCGTGTGTCTGGTGTCATCGGGGTCACAGCTGACTTTCAACATCCAGGCACACATGAGTCCTCACTGCTCCCAAAACTGCCACAGCCTTTCCTGCCTCCCAGCTTTGCCTCTGCTCTTCTCCCTTCCTACATGTTCTGTCCTAGCTCCCCGGCAGCAGCTCCTTGGCTCCTCTTCAGAGATCCCCCTCACCACCCTGGCTGAAGTAATTCCCCTGGAGGCCATCTGTCTCACCCACGCATTATTCTCTTGACCACCCCGTGAGCATCTGCAGCTGCTATCTTGTGGATATATTTGTCACATGCTCTAGAATGTAAGCTCCACGAAGTGGGAGACCGGGCCTGGCTTGTGCAGTGCTACCTTTCTACCACGAAGCAGAATTTTCTCATCAGATGAATCAATGCATCGCTGAACTGTCAGTCAAGTCTGCAGGACTGGTCCTGCCCCAGCTTTCTGCTTGGCATTCAGGTTCTCTTCCAGCACCTGCATTCTCCCGATAAACTCACCTCTGGCTTGAGACCCTCTCGGTCTTCCTGGCCCATGCTCTCTCCCCTGGGGTAATGCTCAGCCCTGCACACCTACTCCAGCTCGCAGCTGTTCCCATGAAGGTGATTACCCTGAGGACCCCCAGCCACGTGCATCTCAGTGACAGTACCCACCCTACAGTGACACCTACAGATCCACCCCAACCTCGCCCCATCTTGTGGGACTCCATGAACTCACCAAGATAATGAAGACAGGATGACAAGCAAAGGGCAGGTCAAAGTGGTCCATTGCTCTGATTTTAGCTCACTTCTGAAACTCTTTATTCTTGGAATAGTGTGGATGGTCCAAGTCTGAATCCTTGAAAGTTTCACGGCCAGAGAGGAAAATGTCCCAACCTGCAGCTCAGCATGGCCCATTGCCCCATTTCTCCATTTTACTCAGAACTCCCCAGTGCTGAAGGAAGGAAAGTTAGCCACACTCCCAGAACATATTTCTGTGTATATTTAATATAAGAAAGCTTTAGGAACAAAGTACAAATTCTGCTTTTGCTCTAATCTGCAGCGTTTCTTTGCAAGAGTATTTTGTTGCTATCTGGAAAAGAGTCATTGATGGTTGCTTTATGGCTATTTGGGGTCAAGCCCAGGACAGGCCCTCTCCCACTCAGATCCAACCCCCAGAGGTAGTAGGAGAGCTTTGGTCCCTGAAAGTCACCCTTGTTTGAAGGATGAATCAGTCTGTCCATCTTGCTAGAGAGAGTGACCTACCACAGAGATGAGATCTAAGAACCCTGATCTAATTGCACAGCTAGACAGGAATCCCTGCAGGAAAATTCCTCCTTTTTTCCTCCTCTCCAACTGACAGGCAATTTTCTCTATAGACATAACCCATTACATCACTTCCAGACAGGTTCACCTTGGCTTCACAGGACTCAAACAGGAGGAAAAGGGGATTGCCTCGCTTCTTTGCTGTCACCAACAGATCAGATGAAATTATTTTAAGCTCACACGTCTAAATGTAAGTCAGACTGTGTTCACTTGCCAGCAGGAAACAAACTTCAGAGGGAAGATTCAGGCGGAAAATATAGGATCAGATACAGAAATAACGGTCAGGCCTGAGTGACATGGAGTCCTTGCTCTCTGTGCCTAGAGAGCCAGGTTACCTTTGCTGTTCTATTTATAAAACTCACTCCTGGCAGAAGTCACTTTTTGTGCCTGCTATAAATAGGAAATGGATGATTTCTAACACTGTTATCTCTCTGAGCAATCAGGAAAGTCTCTTTTCTACAGCTTTTATACAAGCAAGGATGGGATCATAGCTTGACGAGAGGCATGGCTTTGTTGGACCTGCTCGTGTCACAGGGGTTTATATGGGCAAGTCAGCAAATACACCATGTAGGGACTGCATTATGTGCCTGGTCCTATGCCAGAGACTGGAAATCAAAAGAAAAATATAGCTTTCGTGCCCTTACCCTGAAGATGTGCACCATCTAGCTGGTGAAGACTGTTCAAGGTGACTGTGAATGAAGAAGGACAAGGAATTTCAACCTGACAAGTTCTGCTTTCATTAAGGAGAATGGAAGGTCGAAATTCTATCATGCTATCCTTGGAATATTTAAACTGTCACTATAAAACCTCTCTATATCTTACTACTTAGAATATTATCTTAAACGTCCATAACTCATGAAGACTCTACATGAGCCATTGAAATTAATTGTCTTTTAAAATAGAATATTTAGTTACTGGGTCATAAATAAATAACTTTTTAGCTACTAGTAGCTTTAGCAATTATAAAACTAAAATAAATAAATAGGATCTAAACAACTAAAGAAGAAAATAAATGAGCTTGAACATTCGTTTAAAAACACTTCACCTATTTATGATTATTTTCATCAGACATCAATTTCCATGGTCAGATTTTTTTTTTTTGGAATGAAAGGCTGGCATTCTTTCATTAAAAATAATATTTGTTAGGGTTCAATATCATTACCTTTTTTGAATATTAAGTTTAAACTCTTTTTTTGAAATAAGTCTAGACTCACAGGTAGTTGCAAAAACTGTACAGGGAGTCTCATTTACACTTTATCCAGCTTCTTCCAATGGTGATAGCTTATATGAACGTGAGACAATATCAAAACCAGGAAACTGACCTTCGTATAATCCTGTTAACTAGACTACAGATCGTATTCAGTTTCCACCAATTTTTACATGCACTCATTTGTGTGTGTGTGTGTGTGTGCATGCGCACGCACACGTGTAGTTCTGTACAATCTGATCTCACATGTGGCCCCATCACAGTCAAGACGCAGGACTGTTAGGTCACCATGAAGGCACTCCATCACACTACCCTGTAGAGTTGCACCCATCCCCACCTCTGTCCCTGTCCCCTGGCAACCACTAAATGTTCTCCAACTCAGATTTAATTTTAACCATCCTGTTTGGCCCACCACCCTGGCTTACATCTTGTTGATGAAGAGTTTCAGCCAGATTTTGCTTGACATCCAGACGATTAAACATTAAGGGACAATCAAAGTGGGACACAGTGACCTTCTAGCAAACTAAAGAAGGTAATTCATTTACTTTGTTGTTCTTTTTCTTTTTTCTAATAGAATAAATTTTGTTTGCTCCTTTCTGTAAGTTCAGAAAGTGAGAGCTCCCTCAAACACGATCAAAAGGGGAAAGATCAATTTATATATAGAGAAAAAAATTACAATACAATTTCATTTAAATTAAAAGCAAATTCATCACCTAATAATTTAGCAAAAATCTATCTTAAGGATGGTGAAGAAAAATGTTGGTTCCAGTAACTTAACAAAAATTTCATAACATCCTAATCTCCAAGTTGTTAGCAATAACTCTAAATCTTGGTCTGACCTTCAAGTCTTTTTCGTCTATATCACTTCATATCATTTTCAGATAATTACATGAGAAGTTCCCAAAGGAATTTTTAACATTCGTAGGTCAAAGAACCAAAATGACATAAAACATCCGGAAATTTGTAATTAAATGAATGGTTCTTTAAATGTTTACACTCAACCATTTGGCAAGCTTACATTTTTAAATAGTTATTTTTATATTTATTTTACATGTACAACAATAATATCATAACTATATATTACATATTATTATATATTTACCTTTATATTTTATAATCATATAATGTAGTTATATTAACATATAATACAATGGTTATATTATTGACTATTATTACTGTATATATTTTTTATATATAATACAAGTATGTAATACAAGTCATCATTATATATGTAGTACAATATATATTATTATTTTCATTATTATATATATTTATTTTATTATTATTATATAATGGAAGTCATTCAGCAACATATGAATATGAGGACCTCACTATATTCATTTTGCATTTAGCATTTGTAGGGATGTTCAGGCAATTAGCTTTGCAACGTGACACGAAGGTTGTACTTCAAGTAAGACCAGACCCGCTCACGTCTCCCACAGAGTCTACAGCTCACGTCTCCCACAGAGTCTACAGTAACATGTATTCATTTTTCTCTTTGATTGTAACTCCTTTAGGGTCAACTCCTGCTGTTCTTTGTGTCCAAATAATGTTCAGTTCCAATCACAGTTTCTTTTAGGTGCAAAACAAAAGATAAGTTGGACAAATAGTTGTTAGAGTATTTCTACTCTGATTGAAAACAAAATCCAATTTACAGATTGGGTGTTTTCTTTTGTCAAGACAGCAGGTTTCCAGCGCTATGCTAGTGCCTGGAGACAAATTTATCTGTGGAGCTGGTCACTGTCCTTGGTGCTGAGCACGGCTGACTCGACTGGTCCAGAGACTAAGGCCTACCAATATTTTATTTACACACATTTTCTAGTAGAAAATATTGCTCTTTGTGACTGTCCTGGACTTGAAATCATGAGCTACTTACTCACTGGGGTTAAACATTTGATTCAACCTAATTATAATACAAAGTGCCTTTTTAGTTTTTCTCCAATATTTTATTTAGAAAATATTCAAACATATAGACAAGTTAGAAGAATTATATGGGAAACATCCATACAACCACCTCCTAAATTCTAATTTCTTTTTACTATTTTCTACTATATTTGCCTCATCATGTTTCTATCCCTCTATCCATCTGCCTATCCATTATCAATCTATCTTAATTTTTGTGCATTACAAAGTAAGTTGTTGGCATTGGCACACATCCTGCCTAAACCTTCTGCATGCATTTCATCAACCAGTGTTTCATATTTCTTTATAGTTCTTTTTATTGAAGGATCTTGTTAAAAAAAAAAAAAAGAAAAGAAAAACCTTTCCCCCATAACTTGACATTGTTATACGAATATTACAAATAAAAACCCATCTAATATCACTTTTGCTGACATATGTTGCCTGGTGAGGGTCTCTGCGATTATAATTCCAGGTGAAGTAGGCTGCACTCATCCCGGATGCAGAAAGATGGCATGCTCTTCACCTTCCCTACAGGGAAATCTGTGACACTCCTTCTCAAGACTCTTCTCACCAAGGCTGCCCAGTGTGAGGTTATCCTGGGCCTGCAAGGGGCCACAGCTTCCCTCTCTACCTGAAAGGGACTTGTCTCAATGGGCCCCAGAGACCTTCTGGAGAAGCATCACTCCTGCCCCTAACATGCCTTTCCTCACTGAGAAAGGGACTCTGAACAACAAGGCCCTCTATTCCACACGGAGTTCACATTTTTCCTTAGGTGTAACGGATACATTTCCTTGTGCATTCCCTCTGCCATGTGGCATTTGAAGTTTCTTATCCTTGGCCTGATTTTCTATATAGGCTCCCCAGAGTGCTTCCCTTAAAAGCAGTGTTTTGCTAATTTGAGACTACATAGTATAAAGGAAAAGTGTGTGATTCCTTGTCGTCTATGGTAGGAATTGGCCTTCTAGTGAGGCTCACTTCGGATGCTAGAATGAAGCCCTTCTCCCAAGGACACATGGTTCCCAGATGGGACTTCCAGGTTCTTTCCAGATTTTATACAGAGATTCATTGACTTCTATAGGCTTCTCTAGCTTTTTCTAAAAGGAAATAAAATAGGTCATTTATTAAAGTTCTCGGCCAGTTCCTTTATGTATTTGCTTTAAATTACTTGTTCTGGTAGGACATCTTGAAAAGAGTCTAAAGATTACCACTGACTTTGTATAAAAAAGATCATTTTAATAACAGCAATACTGAATAATACACATTAAGTGCTAAAATGTGCCAAAGACTAAGTGCTTATGTTTGTCAACCTACTCAATTCTTTCAGCAATCCTATGAAGCGAGTACTCTTATCATCAACATATTACAGCTGGGGAAACTGAGGCCAAGATAAGCAGAGTAATTATTTACCCAGAGTCACAGAGCCAGTGAAAGGCCAACTTTAAACTGGGTTGTCTTGTTCCAATCGTTCAAGCAATTTGTTCCAATTTGCTCTTAACACATTATCCTGCCTCTAAGACTAAGTCATATGGAAGAGACCTTTCCTAAGATTAGAGCTTCAGGTGTATTATGTAGTGTGTCATTTTATAGTTGTCCAGCAAGTCCACCAATCCTATTTCTAACTCACTTTATTGTAATAAAGAGTCTGTCTCCATTTTTGATGTGCGACCACTGACTTCTTTCTAGTCCTCACCATCCCTTTCCTCTTTTGCCCATGTCTGGACAGACAGATAAGAAAGCCCACCTTTGCACCTCATCCTTTGGCACTGATGGGAAATTAAACCTCCCGCACGTGGAAACTTCCCCCAGTCCCACCTCCAGCTGCTCTAAAGGTCAAAGCCTCTCTTTCCTCTTTGCTCAAACCAGCCTGCACCTGCTTATGCCTGCCCAGAAGATTTCTCCTCAATTCCCTCGATGTGTGGAGTGTCATGAGCCTCAACACCCAAACCACGTTTTGGGTGTAGAGCCCATCTATTCTCTGCAAAATGACATTTAAAGAGTTTTGGTTTGGTGTAACTTTTAGGTCTTTATTAGTTCCATCATCTCTTATAATTATGCAAAAAGATGAACTAAGGCAGATTAAGATAAGAGACATATAATGTTACTATCTCAAGATTGCTCTTTATTACAGTTTTCTCCAAATTATTCTAAATATTACCATACTCTTTACTAAATCAAATCTTCTTAACTCCATTTAACTTAAAATAAGTCAAATTTTTGACCCACATTATCTTGTCCCAATTTTATTCTAAAAATTTTCAAAATTACAGGCAAGTTAAAGAATTGTATAGCACTCACCAGCCTGATTCTACATTTAACTCCTTGCTATATGTGTTTGATCACATATCTAGCCATCCATCTCTCCTTTGATCTGCCCATCAGTTCATCTCTGTCTTTTTCTTTTTTTTTTTTTTTTTTTTTGATGCATTTTAAACTTATAGCTTAGTATATTTCACCACTAAACACTTTGGCGTGTATGTCCTTAACTAGTGTTCAATATTTCTTAGGATTCTTTTATTTTAATTTGCATACTAAATACTAAATATATCATTTGAAGAGATCTGACAACTGTGCCTATATCAATTTAGAGGGTGTTTATTTTTTTAAGTTTTTATTTATTTATTTATAAATTTAAATTTAAATTCGCTATTTTTGGTAGAGAGTCTTATGAGATTTGTCAAATGCATAAAGTTGTGTAATCACCATTATAATCAAGACACAGAGAAGTTAATCACTCCAAATTTCCCTCTTGCTGCTCCTTCATATCAACCACTGACCTTCCTTATGTGATTCTCCTTACTGTCTGATCTCTGTCTTGATAGTTTTGCCCCTTTCAGAATGTCATATATATGGAAGTACATATTCCATTTTGATCACCATCTAGAGAGGCAGTACTGAAAATTGGTGAGGTGCACATCTAGGGTCAGAATTCTGCACTTCAGATCCCAGCACTTGTTAATTATGTGACCTTGGGCAGTTACTCTTCCTCTCCATGACTCAGTGTCTTCATCTGCAAAGTGGGGATAACAATAGTACCTGCCTTGTAGGATTGTCTTGAGAATTGAATGAGATGGTATAAAGGTTTGGGAATGGTGACAGATAGGCATTAAGTGCTACAGAAATCTTGGATATTATCATCATAGGGTCAATCTCTCTGGTTTTCTAAAATGCCAAATTCTCCTAAACATTTCACATATTTTAAACAGCTGATATATAAATTATTTCAATTATTTTTTATTTTTTTATTTTTTGCTGAGAAAGATTCACCCTGAGCTAACACCTGTTGGCAATCCTCCTCTATTTTTTTTGCTTGAGGAAGACTAGCCCTGAGCTAAGATCCATGCCAATCTTCCTCTATGTTGTTTGTGGGACAGTGCCACAGCATGGCTAGTGAGTGGTGTAGGTCCGCACCCAGGATCTGAATCCACGAACCTGGGCCACTGAAGTGGAGCACACGGAACCTAACCACTACACCAGGGGGCTGGCCCCAAATTATTTCTAATTTTAACACACAATATTGATATGGGATTAATTTATTTCATCATCTTTATGTTTAATTGGAAACCCTTCTGAGACGAAAAAGATGTTTACCTACTAAGGGAACAGTTTTACCATTTCAAGGGATCTGAGATCCCAGTAGGATGACCATATCTGGAGACGCAAGGGTACTTATAGGCCTTGATTTTGAGGCTGGGACATGGAACATGGAATTCCATACATCCTGGATCATACTTCTGTGTGATCAATAGGCACTCTGAGCCCGTTTTAATAATCTTCACTACAGTCTCGCAGGGGAATGTGGTGGGGTTCAATTTCTCTTGGGTTAAAGTTACTCCCTGATATAATTCTTCTGTAACTTCTTCTAATTTTAACCTCTAAGTAGGATAGTTGAAATTCAGCAATATCGCCATCCTTGATTACAGATGATATACTTCAATGATTCTCTTTACTGTCTGATGGAATCCTGTACGTATCCACCACTCTTAGAGATGTTCTAACACTATCTAGTTAGGTTCTGAGTATTTCTAAGTCCTGAATATTCTGTCCTTCTCTCACCTATCTGGCCTCACCACCTAGTGCCAACGACTCTCCTTCTTACCTAGTTTCTCCAGCTGCATTTCTGTAACAGACCAGCTTGTTCCTATTGCCAGGATCCAGCTCTTCAGGCCATTCATTCTACCTGGAATGCTCGTCTTCTAGATCTGCATTTACATGACTGGTTCCTTCTCATCATTCTGGTCTCAGCTTTAATGTCACCCCTTCAGAGAGGACTATCCTTACCCTACAATCAAAAGTAGTCCCCAGCCTTGTTGCGTTGCAGTCTATTTTTCTTTTTTCTTTTGGAGATTATATTTATTTATTTTCCATTTTGCTCTCCTCTTTGCACTGTATCTGTGAAGGCTAAGTCTGTATCATTCACTGCCTCATCCCCAGAATCTAGAACAGTGTCTGGAACAGAGTAGGTACATAGGGCATACTCCATGAATGAATGAATGAATGAGTGAATGAGTTGATGATTTGCTTTTCTTTGCTTTTATTTGATGAACAATGATCCATTGCTCTTTACTATTTACTGTTGCTAACACTTCTCAGGAAAACAAAATAAAGGCTGACCTGAATAATCCCTCTGAATTTCAGACCTACTTGAACCATGTCTATTTGACGGCCCTGCAATTTAGGAAAAGTATCCACATTGGTAATGTGATTGTCTCCTTGCCTGCACTGTTCTTGGACAGGGGGATTTATGTCTCTAAAACAGCTGCCACAGCCTGGGTGATGAGAGTGATTCTTATCTGCCTTCCACCTGCTTGTTGGCTTGCCTAGAAGACATCATTTGTCCCTGCGGGTAAAAGGCTTTGAAATGGAAATGAAGGGGGGCCTGGTAACACCAGCCACAGGACATTCTGTGCAAACCACCAAAACTTGAATGATAAGTGATGCCAATTAAAACACTATCAGGCCCTGCCAAAGACCTGTTGATAAGACAACACAGCAGAGATGTGCACAAGCCGTGCGGCCGCAGATTCGAGCCTGTTAGCTTTTGTGGGAAAGAGAAATCAGAATTTTAAAATTTCAAGCAATAGGCTATAAATACAGCTGAAAACAAACAGAAAAGAATAGAAAAACAAAAAGCAAAAAAAAAAAAAAAGAAGTAGCTGAAAACCAATAACATGGATCTTGGGTATTGATTTAGGAGGCAGTTGAATGTGTTTTTAAAGAACTCCAAAATCAAATCTCCCATAAGAGAATTTCAAACTTGAGAACTATAGGGATTTGAAACTCCTGGCTGTTTATCTCATTCTTAATTTCCATTTGCTTATAAGCCATGTTTAGGGAAGTAATGACCAGCTGTATCCAGCACTTGTGTTGGTCAGCTAATGCTTCTGTGATTTCAGACGATGTTAATTAAGCATTATTTGAAGGTAGATTGCCACCAGCTGCTGACTAAGGCTAATACACAGCGCAGCTGAGAGTGTGAGCAAACGTGGGGCCATTATTTGAAGGGCGCCATGTTGTGGGGGAAGGACAGGCACCAATCACTATTTGAATGATGAGAGTAATTATAACCCCATTCCAGAAAAATACTACATCCCAGGGCTCGAAACAACCTTCCACTCTTAAGCACCACAGCAGTACAGACCCCAGGAGGCGCATGGGCACCAAACACAGGCAGGATCCTGTCTATCGTATTGTCCAGATAACAAAACTAAATCAGAGTGTAAAAGAATGTTGTTTTATAGACTCAAGGAAAAACCATAATAAAATTACCATAGGCCTTATGCCTGTTATCATTATAGGTCTATTATGACTAGGAAAATCTTCAGAATGAAATGGAAAATTATAGGATTGTGTTAAAAATCTCGGTATGTCACACAAAAATGTACCGTAATGGAAAACTTTATGTCTATTTTAACTTATTTTATCCGTGTATAAGTTATTTCTAAATCTAAACATGAATCCCAAACTTAAGTCCTTGGGCAGCAGAATGGAAAGCTGATGATTTACTGATAAAAATGAACACTTGGAACAAGATCCAGGTGTGGAGCTGGGTGAGCCTGAACCACCTTAAGTGTGAAGGGATAGATGTCTGGGGCCCAGTGAATTTCCCGTTCTTCTCAGTTCAACATTTGGAGAAACTGGCGTTGAGCATGCAACAGCAAGAAAGGAGAACAAAGATTTTTTGTCCTATCCCTGAAGAGTTAGAGCAGCGGGCTGTGGGCTCAGACGTTAAAAATGGTAGCATTCGAGTATTAAACTGAATTGTTCATTCTCTTCTCCAAATGCATGGTCCTCAGACCCAGTTGTAATCATGAAAACCAAATAAGGGGTGATCACGCTTTTCTTTGAGAATTTAGCAGTCAGAATTCACCAAGCCACCCTCCTCATCTGTGTCACCTGGGCATGGTACTCCCATTCTAGCAAAAGCAGTTACCATGCTGGGTCTTAGTTAGTGGGATCTGTGCTGCCCTCCTTCTCTACTCCCTGAGTTCTACAGAGGCAGTTGGGGGCTTCATTGCCCGCCTTACTCCTAGCATGGTGCTCAGCACTGAAGAGATTCTTTGTTGAACCAATGAATATGAACAAACTGCTTCTTTTGTAGTAAAATGCTTGTGGGCCACATGGACAAAGAATTTTACAAATTCAATCATGACAACATGAAGAGCAAAAATTTGGAAGATATCGGACCAACATGAGCGTCTGGCTACATTTGGAGTTTCCCTAGAGCTGGTAAGAGGCACCGGATGCTCTGTGGATGGGAAGAAATCACTAGCATGGCATCTGATTGACAGTCATTATTTTTTCAGGGCTTTGAAACCAGGTTCTTGCTGCCCCTGGCAACACCCTCACCTGCCCAAACACATCCTGTATCCAGCAGGGACTTGAGACAGGCTGGGGAAAGGTAAATAAATGGGCTGCTCCCAGGGGCTCCTCTCAAGTGCAATTCTGAGTCCCAAGGAAACTTTGGGCTGCTTGGTCCTAAGATAAGTAATTATAATGAGGACTTAGATTTTCGATAAAGGCCAGGGAGCAGTGTTTCAAAGTCTGTCTTCTCTGAGCTACCATGCCCAAGGGCTGCCAAGGACACGACATCAAAATGCACAGCCATGGATCCTGCCCAGCTCTTGTGGGAGGAGGGCACCATGGCGGGCGGGAGGACTGCCACTTTCTACCCGAGCCCAGCAGTTGTAAGATAACAGAATCAGGCTAGTGCCCTATTCTACCCCACTTAGAACAGCTAAGCACATGCAGCACCCATATCCACGTAATTATAAAATAGCCATTGCTCTCTACTCTCAAGGTCATCAAGGAAAAGTCTTCATTTCCATTGTACTCACTCTGATCGACTAAGTCCCCTGCACGCACATCTTTTTAGGTGGCATGTCTGTTTTCATGGAAGACAGCGCTAAATGCTGCAACAATGTTGTATGTGTTGGTAAATGGGCCATACGAAATTCAAATGAGAACACTCATAACAGCTGAGCTAAGAGAAAGCAGTGGTTAGAGACCATACTTTAAAGAGGGCTACATTCCCAAAAACAATTTGAAACGTTGCAGATTATCTTAGTCGGATCTTACCTGCAAATTCACATCTGACCAATTGTCCTTGAATCAATAGGTCAATGTTTGCTGTTTCAATCTGGAGGTTTATGGATTCTTAGAAAGAAACATTTCCTCCCACTTTGCTTTGCATAATGAACAGGTTTTCTGAGAAGTTTAAGTTAAGCCCTTCTCCTGGCGTCCACACACATACGCCTGGTCCATTCCTGTGTTTTTCCAGCCTCAGGACCTTTGTACTCACTATCCCTCTCACTCAGGTGAATTCCTCCACATCTTTATACAGTTACCTTTTTCTCAGAATTCAGAGCTTACTGCATATGTCTTCTTCTTCGTCTCTCTAAAAAAAATAGCCCTCACCCACTCGCGCCATCCAGTTACTCTGTTCGATTTTCTTCAGAGCTTTTGCTCATTACTGAGAATATCTCCTTCTCTGTTTTCTACCTTCCCCGATAGAGAAGCTGCTCCGAGGAGAGTAGGGGTGCCTTGTCTGCTCCCTGCTGAGTCCTTCGTGAGGACACAGAAGGGGAAACTCAATGTATTCAGGGAAGATGGGAGAGGAGCTGCTTGCCCTACCACATCCTCATGTCCCCAGAGACACCTCCAGGATGCAGAGATGTAAATGCTTCCCTGAGACCCGCCCTCTCTCCTTGAGCATCCTCACTGCTCTCACATGTGTGGCTGCCTATCCCCCTCATTTCTGGGAAAAAGTCTAGTTCCAGGGACACCGAAGACATAAGTAAGGTTGATCTCATTACAAGTAATGCAAACACAGCCGACTTTGAGGTTCTCAGAGTAGTTTGTGATGAATTTTTGAAACTCTCCTCCTCCCCCTGACACTTTGCAGAGCTCTTTACACATATGAGGTGCCCTATAGTTTAATTGAAATGAGAGTGATAAACGGATCTATGGAGCTAGTCAGATTCACCTCTCACTTTGTTTTACTCTTCTAAAATCTTTTTAAAAATGGGAAAATTCGGGGCCAGCCCCGTGGTTAAGTTCACATGCTCTGCTTCGGTGGCGCGGGTTTGCAGGTTCAGATCCCAGTAGCAGACCTATATCATTCATCAGCCATGCTGTTGTGGTGACCCACATCCAAAATAGAGGACTATTGGCACAGATGTTAGCTCTGGGTCAATTTTCCTCAGGCAAAAAAAGAGGAAGATTGGCGACAGATGTTAGCTCAGGGAGACTATTCCTCACCAAAAAAAAAAAAAAATGAAAAATTCAAATAATGTTAACAAAAAAATAACTGGAAAAAGAACCCAAGAATGCCTCTGCAGAATGACACCAATAGTGTAAATGAATATAGACACAGAAAAAAGACTGAAAGAAATCTCACCAGGAATGTGAAACCTTAATCACTGTTATCTCTCGGTTATCAAACTGTAATCAATTTCTGTGCTATTTTAGTCCTAATTGTCTACAATGAGCATGCATTAATTTATCACAAGGAGAAAATGAAAACCAACCTACAGACATTAGTTTTCAAACATTACAAAGTTTTTTCCTGTCTTTTCTGGATCAGCCACGGGAATCCATGTTAATTTTAGAGTTAGGAGCCAGCCAAGTGAGCTGCGTTTTCAATGACAGTTAAGGTGGAAGGTGTGAAATCGCCAAGGGGAGAGTCCTATGTGGCTCAGTGGTGCCCTCTGGTGATAACCCTGGTATTGCTTAGTTCATCTGCACAGTTTTTCATTCATTCGCTTACTCACTCATTCATTCACTCACTCATTCATTCAGCCACTCATTCAACAAAAAGCTATTGAGTGTTTACCTGTGTCATGATCACTGTGTATATTACCAAGCCAAGCAGACAGGCTCCTCTCTCTGTCCACAGAGCCATTGCAGGAGGAGACTCAACACCATTGAACTTGAATCCTAAGAACACCCTGCAGGGCTGGCAAAGGCATTAGGGGAAAATCGGAACATGTATGCTGTAATTTTGTCCACAATGGATCTTTCAATCTATTGATATGCCTAATCTGAAAGAAACCACTAGAAAATATAATAAAGAGGAGCACTAGAAATTTATACAGAAGAAGGAGAAAACAACAAATAAAAGGAAAGAAGTGGCCAGTGTAGGGTGAAGTCAGTCAGGAAAAAGTTCTGGGAGGTAGAACGTTGCTCCGTCAAAGGAGATAAACACGCTATTTGACAATGATTTAGGAGAGTATAGTCTTTGGAGGGTGAGAGTATTAGAGACAGGGATGGACAGAACCCTGCTCTCCAGAAGGGCTGTGCCCGATCACGCAGGTTACTAATCTTTCGCTCACGCCAGTGTGTCTGCGGGCACCCAAGTAACCCTGGTCTGCGCCCCTCTGGATCTGCCTGCCATTCCTGCTGGTTGATGGATATCATGTTCAACCACCATCTGCTGGACCAGTGGCTCTAAAGGTTGGGAATGTCTCCAGGGAAGTCCCACCTCCTCCGCTCACTTCTGTCCTGCCTCCTCTTTGAGTCTACTGCGCTCCTACCAGACTGGTTATCCAAAAGAAAAAAACAACGGTTTCAATTCTTTTCTAAAACAGTGCAGGATCCCTGCGAACAAGGACTGTCGCCTGCATTGCCACTCCCACACTCAAAGCAGAGCACCACAAAGCACATAAGGGCCTAACATATCCACTCCCAGATCCTGAAAATACTAACAACAGACACACTTAACAAAATTTGTTAGACTTGCTGGGTGGCCGTAAGCTCATCCAAAAGGAAATCAAACTGGAAAGAACTCTAAAGGAATTGAAAAAAAGAACCAACCCTGCTCTAAGATGGGGAGTATGGGGGAACTTGGCTCTAAGGGGCGGGGCCTGTGAACAGCGGGAGGTGCCTCGTCTTTGAAGCACACGGGACCTAGACCCGCCTCCTTCCCCCACGCAGGACAGTGGATGCAACCAGAAGGTCGCAAGATTCGCCTTGTTAGAAACATTTATGTTTCTGTAACTCATGTCTTGTGAAAAGCACACATTACTTCACTGTCACGGCATCTATAGTAGTAATTGCTGCTAGATTCCACAGGCGATCTGTCCTGATAATCTGACTCAAATGGAAGAAAGTTTTCCCAAAACATGTCAAAATTTCATATTGAAATTTGTATATCTGTCTGCATCAGGTTTATTTCAAAAAGAATTTTCAGCAAAGCCCAGAGCTCTAGTAGAGGCTAATAACTAACGTGTACGTTGGAATCTCTGAGCAACCAGGGGTCATGTGTCCATGGGCATAGGAATTGGCCCACGTGATGCTGCAAAGGGGACCAGCAGTCCTAGCTGCCAAGGCACCTGGGAGTTGCCTGAGAAGAATGAGGCACAAAGCAGGTGAGTCCTGAGAGATCAAAGGATCATTATATTGGGTTTTATGCCTAAAACCTTCTCCAAGTGGGGCCACATCAGTTATCCAGAAACTGACCTGCAATCAGGACTCTCTAAGGGAGATTAGAGTGCAGGATCTACTAAAGAGAGAGCAGGTCTGGGGTCCACCTGGCTCCTTACCTCCTTAGCAGCTTTTGACTGAATATTTTCTTTCTAGAATTCCATTTCCTCATCCTTAATATACAAAAGAGAAAAATTAGATCACCCCGCTGTAGAATTCCTTAATTATGGGAGTCTGAAGTAAAAAGATTCTTGCCTGTGCTTCCCTTCACAGCATTTCTTACCCAACAGAATTCATCATAACAACACCATCACTGTCCTGGTCACGGACACTAAGAACACCAGGAGGGAAAAGAACTTCATTTTATCGATTTTCCTGAATTTTGTTCTGTGCAAGCTTCTCTTTAAACCTGTTTTTTTTCCTTCGAAATGATGCAACGTCCAACAAATAATATCGATGACATAATTTGTTTCTACCCAGCAAATTTCTCTGTGAATCTTGATAAGTCTATCTAGAAATTAATTCTGGGCAAAGTTTGAGCAAGGCAAGCAGATGCTGACATTTCCCTCGGATTGAATATCTTAACCAAAACAGAAGTTCAAATCATCTGGGAGAAGATCTGAGAATGCACCGCTTGCAGATGCTTAGCAAAAAATACTGAATTGATTGGGTTTTTTAACCAACATGTCCCCCAAAACCATATTGGCACCTTATCAAAACAAATGATTTATAATTAGTGACAAAGCACAAGAGTAGTAAATATATGGTACATAATTGTAACATTTTACATTTTCGAGGAGGTTCCCTCTACAAAACAAGGAAGAAGAATATAGCATATTTTATAGCTGTCTTACAAGGAAGACCATTGCTTTTGGCTGGTAGCTGTAGAAATTCTTACTGATGACTCATAATCACGCTCTGAAAGCCTGCACAATATATTTAAAATAAACTCCAAACGTAAAGCTGTGTTTCCATTCTTGATTCACAGAGATTAAATATTGCTCATGGGTGTCGTTGCCTCATTCTCACTGTTGCCTTCTTCTGAAATGTGTGCAAGTGTCCAATTTTTATCAAGTTATTATAGGTAAATCTCATTCATTCAATAAACCATTTATTGAGCACCTACTGTGTGTAGAGCTGTGTGCTATGTGCAGGACACAAAATAAAGAAACACTCAGCCATTAACTAGCGAACAGAGGTGGGGGAGAGACATTTCAACAAACAACACGAATCTCAACATCAGGAAGCCTAAAGAATAGCATCTTTATTTCTCCTTTGGGGAAATTTAGGAGGAGCAGCAGTTCAGGAGTTTGAGGGGCGGGGTTTAGGTTCACAAACCTCTGATTTGTTGAGCTTGTAAATCACGTGGATGGAAGATGAATTGGAAACGTGGGTCTTGATCTCGGGAGGAAAGGATGGGCTGGAAAGAGAGGCTTGAATGTTGCCAATCTCAACATGGGCCCTGATGCCCAGGAGTGAGGGACTCAGAGAAAAAGAGCCAGCTGCCAGGCCTGTCCAGGTAGCTGAGTGGTTGTATGCTGTCCAACGCCTGCTGGGGCGTTCTAAGCTGACTCCACAGCACAACTACACAAAAGCTGTAAATCCAATGGAAAGCAACTGAGTGTGTGTCTCTGTGTGCACATGTGTTGGGGGTGAAACAAGGAGACAGACAAGAGAAAGGTGAAGTACCTAGTTTTAGTTATAATGCCCAGACTGGGCCATTTGGCCACAGACACCATTTTCTTTCTGATGAACAAGTGAAGAATTTAGTCAGAGTAATTAAGCTTCTTTTTCTCCACAACAACCCAGACACTAGGGACAGAAAGTCACTGATTGATGACTTTTTCTCAACTTTTAATATTTGTACTCAGAATTAATTCAGTTATTTGTGAAAATACTTTGTTTTATTTTTTACTGAGTATTGACTATCTTGTTTTTATAAAGTTAAAATGAAGTTTACTAAAACTCAATTAAAATGTATCCCAAATTGACATTTAAAAAATGATGAAGAGAAGAAGTTATCATATTTAAAAATATGTATTTTGTATTCAAATCAATTTTAAAACTATAATATTATAGTGAGTAAATACAGCAGGCAGGTAAAATAAATTATTTAACACAATTTTTGTCTTGACATTCTTAATCATTCAGTTCCATTAAGTTTCAAAACTAAAGATTCGATACATGCACTCTAATAAAAAAGTCCACCTAGTCTCCACCCAAAGACTTGTGTTTTAGTATTTCATTCCTTTATTCATTTGTTTATTTGAGAAATGGTTTGGGGAGAGCTACCAAGACAGCCAGCCCACAGCGAAGGGCTGTGAGTTTGAAGATGGGGAGAGGAAGGTTAAAAACCGGGGACGGGGCCAAGGCTGAAATACACACAAATGCCCCTGAAATACACACATGACGGCAGGAAGTGCGGGCCTCACCTCACGGTGGATGACGTCTGCAGAAATGTTGAAAATAAACAAGATAAACCCGGACCAATCCCGGCCCTGAGAATCTTCAGCTGTTCTTGGCACCGAGATCAGAAAGGGATTATCCGTCGATGTCAGCCGTCATGGATGCTCTTCACCACTGCTCAGGCTGCCCTTCGGGGGTCACCGCTGTGGGGGTCAGGCTGGTTCTTACGAAGCCTCAGGACAGGCGGGTGGCTCTGGCATGATGCCATTCAGTGGGAGCAATGCTGTGTGTATGTGTGCGTGTGCATGCATGTGTGTGTGGTGTCTATGTGGTGTGTAGGTATGTGAGTGTATTTGTGTGTGAGGATGTGTACACATGTGATGTGTACGTATGCTTGAGTGTGTGTGGTGTGTATTGCATATGTGTGTGATATGTGACTGTGTGAGTGTGTGTATGAGTGTGGTTGCATGTGTGTGGATGTGCATATGTGTATGTGTGAATGCACGTGTGAGTCTAAACACGAGTGTGCCTGTGTGTGGATATGCATGTGTATGTGTGTGGGGTGTGTGAATATGTGAGTGTGTGAGCATGTATGCTTAGAATGGGTGGAAAAGCTGACCCAGTAGTATTATCCAGCTGTCTGCTGATCTGCCGTGATCTCAGGACTTATTTTCGAGCGTCTGGGTCTATGTATCATTTAACTAATTTTCAAGGAATACTATTTTTTCTCAGTTGAGTCTTGGATGAAGGTTGTATAGAGAGATATTAAAAATACTCTTCCATCCATGTGCAGACAGTAGGTGTCTTATAGTTGCAGCTGAGCCCAGCTCTGCATACAGTAGATGGACGACCATACCCCCTCTGCACAAGGTGGACCAGGGGGCTAGTCCCACCGGCAAGGCTAGGGTCGTCGTTAGAATTTTGTTTTGAATCTGCTCCGCTGCACACGACGGAGAATGGCTGAAGTCTCAGCTTCACATCTCAAGTCCCCCCAGCGTTGCTGAAATGGCATTAGGTGGGTAAAGGTGAGGGCATGTTCTGTCAGACGCCCACCCCAGTGAAAAGACAACCTCAGGGAAGCATCCCGGGACTAGCTCTGAGCATCATCAGAGCTTCCCTGTGAAGCCTCTAAGGTTAACTTCCTCAGGGACGCACCAAAGACAAGCAGATGAAGTACTTTGCCCCATTATTATCCATAAAGGAACTGAAAAGGAAAGGAGTAAATACCAAATAGACTAGGTTTACGTTGAAATTGTTGCTCTGTAGTCCTTCTGGGCACTCATAAGATAGCAGTAATCATGTTCTCTAGTAATAATCTACTGAACATTCCAGAAGGACCTTGCTAAACTCTCCTATTTTTACCTTTGTCTGCTCTTAGAAACAGAATAATCTGAGGAGAGTTTCTGGTGAAGTGTAATGATCCAAGAGGAAAAAATACTGGCTCAGGGAAATTTAGGTTTTGTTTCAGCTTCATCATTTATTAGCTGTGCTGTCAGCTAAGTCATGTCCTCTCTGAGCTTTACATTCCTCATGGGCATGGAAGGGATGAAAATGCCCCCCTCACTCCAGCCACATGGATGTAGTAGAGATCACATGAGATTTACACCGAATGATAAAAAGCATGTGAAACTGCTGATACTGCGTTTGCATCTGAGCTCAGCGTTCATCTCGTTCTTGTAAGTTAAGTAGTGAAATGCTTGAGATTTAAAAAAAATGAGGTCTCTTTGGAATCCCTAGAAGAAATCTGCATTATGGGATCTCTTGCAAAAGTGCTGGCGCTTCATTCAAACTTTATTACTTTAGCCCACCCACATGTCTCTGAAATTACTCAGCGATTCTAGTGATTTATTGGTAAGAAAGGTTCGTAGTGGGCAATTTTCAGTGACCGCAGGATATCATAAAATGCAATTTCTGTGAATTCAGACTGACTCTGGGAGGTAACACAAATTTGTGCTGATTAGTTCAAAGGCGTATTTTGAGGGACTTGAAGCTTCAGGCTGAGTTGTGCCATGCTAATTGAAGAGTGCATGTGTTTGTACATTTCTATTTAACAGCAGTCCACAAAACGCATTTTCAAAGAACTGAGAGTGCAGGACTGTTTCAGTCTCACTTAATTCAGAAAATCTGTTCCTCCGCTAGGAAGCAGGCTCATTTCTGGGGTCTCTGTTTGCACTCTGCCTCCTCTGAGAAGCAGGAAGAAGGGTTTGGGTGTTGACTGGTGATCTGACCCATTGGTTTGTGTAAAGGGAGGGCTTTTGTGTTTGTTTCCATTTCTTTGCAGGTGAGAGCTCGATCAAATGATGCTTGAGGAGTGAAATTGATTTTTAAGCAAATCACGTGGCCATTTTTTCATTTGAAATAGTCGTACGATAATGTCAAGAAGACAACTCAGGCCAAGAAAGGGTGAAAAAAAAGGGAGCAAATTGCAGCAGCAGAAGGAAAATGTCAACTTCATCACCAATGTTGTACTCCTCTTGTTCCAAATTAAAATATAATGCAAATATGAAAAGGTGACATTTCCAGTCATGGGTGCATGACTGTTTGTTTTATAATTCTCTTTATTTTTGTATGTATTAACTTAAAAAGAGAGACACAGAAGACAAAGATGAAGAAGACCAAGACAAAGAAGGTGAAGAAGAGAAAACCATGATGACGACCATTGGCATGAAGGCCAGCCGCCAGTCACAGTGGTTAAATTCAACAGAGCCCAGAGATTACCTGCTCGCATGAGGTCAACTACAGAAGACTTCCAAAAATACGGATTCCTGGATCACAACACGGAGCCATTGAACCAAAATTTCCTGGGGAGTAGGGTGAAGGAATCTGTATTTTTGAAAGGAGGTTCTTAAGATTAGCAGAATTTAAAGATGACCGCAGAAGCCCCTCCAAGATGGCCCCCAGCCTAAGCCTTGGGGAGCTACTGTACAAATGATGCATTAACACCTCCGTGCTAACCCCGGCCCCCATCAACCCAATGGAGCTAGTCTCTCAAGAGCCACCTTCCAACAAATAGGATGCCCCAGAGAGATGCCAATTCCATCATTGACTGGAGGCATGGTGCAACATGTTCCTTGACCTCTCTCATCTCAGTTGCTTCATCTATAAAATGTGGGGGCACTGGCCTGTATTACAGGGATTTGGGGAGGAGCTGATGAACCACCCGGATATGCAAATGCCTTGCTAATACATAGGATGAAAAATGTGAGCTGTTCTGCTCCGAGCAAGAAAAAACACCAACATAAATCATAACTTATATGTACAGGCTATTTATCTATGCTATTTTAGCTTTTATAAGCTCACTATAAATAAACGTTTGTTTTCCTTTGTTCCTGGAATAAGACCATTAGCTGTTTTTCTTGCTTGGCCTTTTTCAGCCAATATGCCGAAGGTTACTTTACTTTACAAACTGTCTTCCTATATTATCCAACCCTATTCTTTCTGAATATTTAAGACCATCAAACAAAACAAAGTAGGTTTTGGTCTGAGTTAATCAAGTTTCTTTACATCGGTAACCCTGCTGTCATGTTGCCTATTCCATTCTTAAAGATGTGTCCTGCCAACTTTCTAATAGTCTGCAATCAGGGGCTTTAAAATAAAGACATTTTGAAATGCTTGGTCAGGAAAAACTCCAGTGGGGCTCATGGCCCTTGCTACATCCTTTCAGCTGACGTTCCTCTGTCCATGCCAATATGGAAATTCACTTGTCTTCTAGGCTTGCTTTCTTCGTATCTCATTAGGATTCTACAATGTTGCAAAATAAAACCACTGCAAGGACAATCAGATATCTGGCCAATGGACTATCCACAATCCCATGTTATTCTGATTTGTTCACTTTCTTTCCATCAAATCACCAAGCTGAGACTATCAAATTTATTGTACATGGCAGTAGACACGACAGTTAGACGCCCAAGACATTTTTACAATCTTTTGGGGAGAAAATTCAAAAACTTGTCCAGTTTAGATTTCTGTGCACTTTAACTTTCTGTAAGTATGATTGCAAATTATGCTTTTGTTTTTGCCAAACTTTTAGGCTTGACGTGATTGAAGCTTCTAGATTTCTCCAATTTTCTCCTCTAAAAACAACACAGCCCTCTAAGTTGAACTGCTTCACTGGAGAACACACCACAATTCATAGTTTCCTGTGATGCTCTAGGCAAGAAAAGTTCTAATTTACAGCTAACAGAAAGGTTCAAAAGTGTCTCTTTGTCTTACTGAGGATTTTAATTTGATATTTTCCTTTTATAAAACCTTCTGACCTCAGTATTACAGATGAGTCATGGTCCTACAAGAGGAAAAAGAAAAGGGATTTGGAGAGAGGGTCCTGCATAGAATTTGGCCTCAAAAACATCCCCTGCTGGTGTCTGCTGGATCACAAAGATAGCAGGACACCATCAGAAATGTTTGTGTCATTTCTGCTACTGTGGATCTTGAAGCCCTCCTTGTCCCTGGGACGGTAGCAAAAGACCTCAAGACTTCACAAAGTGGACACAAGGGTCAACGTCTAAGTTGAGTGACTGAATCACTCTCAGAGGGTTCCAAAACTCAACTGAAATCTCCCTAATTCAAAATAAATAAACAAACACCCTTTTCTCCTTAACCTCTTTTTGTGAATTCAATACGATCTCTCTTTTTCCCTCAGTATAAAAAAATCTCAGCAGAGGAGGCTCCTTTCCCTGATTCCCATCAATTGCTCAGCACCAGAATATACGATTCGTGCCCACACAAGACCTCAGTGACCACAAGCTGCGAAACTTAACAGAGCACCTGCCATGCATGGGAAAGTCTTCTAGACACTTTGGGCACAATTAATCTCAGCCACCTCTGAAGCAAGTGCCAAAACACTCTTTATGAATTTGGATCAGAAATGTTAGGAAATTTTACTACAGGCAGCTCAGAGGCCACTCCTTGTCCCATGTTCAAACATTACAAGGCAATGCAATTTATGAGGAAGATGAACATATGTTTGTTTACTAAATCTCAGAAGACTAGCATGTGGAAACTCCCTGTCAAACACGGGAGACAAAGAAAATATGTTTTAACCTAGCAGAGATCATACAGGTGGAAAACATGACTTTTTCTTTGACATTTCTTTTTTTTAAGATGTTACTGTTTTTAGAGCAGTTTTAGGTTCACAGCAAAATTGAGTGGAAGGCACAGAGATTTCCCGAATACACCCTGCCCTCACACATGCGTAGCTCTCCTCCACTATCAACAACCCCATCAGAGTAGTGTATTTGTTACAATTGATGACCCTACATCGACACATCATAATCCCCCAAAGACCACAGTTTACATGGTGGTGCACTCTTGGTGCTCTACTTTCTATGGGTTTGGACAAATGTATAATGACATGTGTCCATCATTATAGTATCATACAGAGTACTTTCATGGCTCTAAAATCCCCTGTGCTTCACCTGTTCATCCCTCTCCCACGCTCTTAACGCCCAGCAACCACTGATCTTTTTACTGTCTCCAAAGTTTTGCCTTTCCTAGAGTGTCATATATTTGGAATCATACACTATGCAGCCTTTTCAGGTTGCCTTCTTTGCATTTAAGTTTCTTACATGTCTTTTCATGGCTTGATAGCTCATTTCCTTTTAGCACTGAATAACATTCTGTTGTCTGATGTACCATAGTTTATTTATCCATTCACCCACTGAAGGACATCTTGGTTGTTTCTAAGTTTTGGGAATTATGTATAAATGTTCTATAAACCACTGTTTACAGGTTTCTGTGTAGATGTAAATTTTCAATTCATCTGGATAAATTCCAAGGGGCACAACTGCCAGATTGTGTGGTATGAGTATGTTTAATTTTGTAAGAAACAGCCAAACTGTCTTCCAAAGTGACTGTACTATTTTGCAATCCCACCAACGAGTGAGAGTTCCTGTTACTCCACATCTTCTCCAGCATTTGGTGTGGTTAGTGTTTTGGCTTTTGGCCATTCTAATACATGTGTAGTAGTTTCTCATTGTTGTTTCAATTTGCATTTGCCTGATGACATATGGAGCATCTTTGCTTATTTGTCATCTGCGCTTATTTGTCATTTGTATATCTTCTTTGGTGAGGTATCTGTTACAGTTTTTGGTCCCTTTTTTTAATTGGGCTGTTTGTTTTCTTGTTGTTCAGTTTTAAGAGTTCTTTGTATATTTTGGAAAACAGTCTT
This sequence comes from Diceros bicornis minor, assembly GCF_020826845.1. Taxonomy (NCBI): domain Eukaryota; kingdom Metazoa; phylum Chordata; class Mammalia; order Perissodactyla; family Rhinocerotidae; genus Diceros; species Diceros bicornis. The sequence continues at coordinate 56,490,391 of NC_080759.1, forward strand.
TCATCAGATGTGTCTTTTGTAAATATTTTCTCCCAGTCCATGGCTTGTCTTCTAAATCTCTTGATATTGTCTTTTGTAGAGCAGAAGCTTTTAATTTTTATGAAGTCCAGCTTATCACTTGTTTCTTTCATGGAGTGTGCCTTTGTTGTTGTATCTAAAAAGTCATCCCTATACCCAGGGTCATTTAGATTTTCTCCTACATTATCTCCTAGGAGTTCTACAGTTTTGCCTTTTATGTTTAGATCTGTGATCCAGTTTGCATTAATAATTGTGAAAGGTTGTAAGGTCTATGTCTAGATTAATTTTTTTGCATGTGGATGTCCAGTTGCTCCAGTAGCATTTGTGGAAAAGGCTGTCGTTGCTCCATTGTATTGCTTTTGCTCCTTTGTTAAATATCAGTTGATTATATTTCTGTGGGTCTGTACCTTGGCTCTCTATTCTGTTCCATGGATCTATCTGTCTATTCTTACACTACTCTCTTGATTACTGTAGCTTTATAGTAAGTCTTGAAGTCAAGTAGTGTCAGTCCTCTGACTTTATTCTTCTCCTTCAGTATTGTGTTAGCTATTCCAGATCTTTTGCCTCTCCATATAAATTTTAGAATCAATTTGTCAATGTTCATAAAATAACTTGCTGAGATTTTGATTGGGATTGCCCTGAATCTATAGACCAAGTTGGGAAGAACTGATATCTTGTCAATATTGATTCTTCCTATCCATGAACATAGAATATCTCTCCATTTACAGTCATGTGTCACTTAATGATGGGAATACATTCTGAGAAATGCATTGTTAGGCAATTCTGTCATTGTGCAAACATCATAAAGTGTACTTATACAAAGTTAGGTGGTATAGCCTACTACACATCTAGACTATATGGTACTGATCTTACGGTACCACTGTCATATATGCGGTCTGTTGTTGACCAAAATGTTGTTATGCAGCACATGACTATACTTAGTTCTCTTTTTAATTTCTCTCATCAGAGTTTTGTAGGTTTTCTCATATAGATTTTGTACATTTTTTTAGATTTATACTGAAGTATTTCATTTTTTGAGGTGCTAATGAAAAAGTTGTTGTATTTTAACTTCAAATTCCACTTTGTTGCTGGTATATAGGAAAGTGATTGACTTTGTTGAAGCTGAGATTTTTGGTTTTTAAAATTATTTTATTGAGGTCACATTGGTTTATAACACTGTAAATTTCAGGTGTACATCATTATATTTTGGCTTCTGTATGGACTGCATCGTGTTCACCACCAAAAGTCTAGTTTCTATCCATCTCCACACATATGTGCCCCTTTACATCTTCTGTCTTACCCCCACCATCTTCCCCTCTGGTAACCACCAATCTGTTCTCCTTATCTATGTGTTTGTTTGTTTATCTTCCACATGAGTGAAATCATACGGTACTTGTCTTTGTCTGTCTGACTTATTTTGCTTAGCATAGCACCCTCAAGTTCCATCCATGTTGCTGCAAATGGCACAATTTCATATTAACCTTGCGTCACTATCCTGCCTATTATCATCCACTGGTTCCCACTGCAGTGACAATAAAATATAAATGTATTTCCCAGGCTTGTAATGCTGTACACCAATGGTTCTCAAACAGGGTGAAAGTTTGTTCCCAGGAGACATTTGACAATGTCTGCAGACATTTTTGGTTGTCACAACTGGAAGAAGGGTGCAGTTGGCATCTAGTGGATAGAGGGGCCAGCAATGCTGCTAAACATCCTACAGTGCACAGAGCAGCCTTTCTATAATACCTCATTAGTTCCAGCAGGTTTTTTCTTTCTTTTTTGTCAATGACATTTCTTTTAAACTAAAACAAACTCTTCTCACAATGTGGAAAAATTAGATAAATCATGATATAGCCTAAATGGAAAATAGTACAGCTATTAAAAAGCCATGTTGGTAACATATATTCATTGACTTGGGGAGATATGTGTACAAGTCAGGTTAGAACAGCATATGCTGTGGGACAAACAGCTCCTGCATCTCAGTGGGTCAGCACACTCAATGCTTATTTCATGCTAATACAAAACCTGATGCTGGTTGGGGGGCTTTCCAGTCTGGCTCTCATTCAAGCAGTTAGACAGTTTCTGATATGGAAATGAGATTGGCAAACTCTACAGATGGGAAAATTGCTACAATGGTGAATAAGCGCAAGTTTAGCAGAAGAACCAGGTAGTGTAGGGCAGGACTTTTCACTGTCAACACCATTAACTTCTGGGGACAGATGTCTTATTGTTGTGTGGGCTCTCCTGTGTACCGTAGGATGTTTAGTAGCATCTCTGGCCTCTTCCAGGGTACATAACTGGAAGAAGATGTTTGAGAAGCACTGGTGTAGAGAATTATAAGCCTGGGAAATGCATTTACATTTCACTGTCACTGCAGTGGGAACCAGAGGATGGTAATAGACAGTATGGTGATGTTACTCATCTATAGGTTAACAATGTGATTCCATCCAGGACTGAAACCAGCAAAGCCACTGAGGAAGCTGTTCCTGTTGTCCAGTCAAGAAATGATGGTTGCTTTGCCCAAGATGATAGCGAGGTGGGTAAATGATGTTATTAGTCAGATTTGAGACATGTGATATTGGAAGAAGCTACAGAGCTTGTTGTTAGGTTGAATATTGTGTGGGAAGGAAAGAGGAAAATCAATGATAAGTCATCAGCAATCATGATATATACCAATGGCTCCCAAACACCTATTTTTGGAATTGGACTGAGTTGGCTTTATAAGAAATGTCTAGAGATCTTGTTAAAATTATAAATTCTTGAGCCTCACACCTGGACACTCTGATGTATTAAGCCTGGCGAGTGATCCAGGAATCTATTTTTAACATACTTCCTCAGTGATTCTGAAAGGAAGTTAATTTTGTGACTCCAGCATGCACCGCATGGGTTGATGTGGGGACCACACCACTGGTGGGTCAATATTATGTGTTACTCTGTTTATATAGTATGAGCTCAGAATGATAACTGTGGTAATTTCTGAGACGTGGAACCAGGGGTGCTTTTTTACTTTTTTTTTCACCTTTGTCTTTATTTCAAGTTAATAATGATCACCAACTATTTCATGATCAGAAAAAATATGTTACACAATAATATGGCTAGAGACTTCAAAGAAACATATAAAGCCCACAATATGGTTAATAAAATGCCATTTGGCATACTTCCAAATATGGGCTCAACATAGTCTTCACAGAATGGCTGTTTGATGTGTGTGTGTGGGGGTTATGTTGAAGAAATTCATGTTAATCAGCATGTTTACTGGAATTTATATGCTGAGAACTTATTTTATTTTAAAATGTAGGATAGAAGATCCTTAATGAAGTTTATTTATTCCCGAGGAAAAGTATTTGCCGCTGAAAAATCTCAACAGAGGGGAACTTACATAGATATTGGAGGCACAGTCTACAAGCACCAAGTATGTGGAGAAGCCATTGCTGCGTGTCCTGCTGAGAGGTATGATATTTCTCAGAATGGGAGAGGTTTCTAAACTGACTCACATTCCTTTCTTTCCTACTTCCAGCTTCACAGAGGAGTAAATTCCCACTCCCAAAGTGAATTGTGGCCATGTGAATATTTCCGGCTTGTGAAGATCAAGCAAAAGTGACACGTGTCTCTTTCCAGGCTGAAGCTTCTAATTGCTGGTGCCGTCTCTCCATTTCTCTCTTCTCCTGCTGTGATGATTGTGGGAGCACATGTTCAAAGAGAGATTCCACAGGATCCAAGCAAATGACCTGAAAACCTTGGCCACAGCATGGAGGCAAGGCACTCTGGATAGGCGCTGAGACCCATGGCAATAAAGGAACTCTTATTATGTGGTGCAGCTGAGAGTTTGATGTCATTTGTCACATTAGTATAATCTAGCGAATCCTGAATGATATGCTCAGTTCTGAAAATGAGGGTCTTTATGATGAACCGCTGCAGAATTGCCTCGGAGGTTCAGTGATGATTAAGAAATTCACTAGTGTCTCTTCAAGGCATCTAGATTGACATGAATTGTGGCTCAAGGGAAGCCACTGCCAGTGAAATTGTTAATATATGTCATAGAAATTAAAGTGGCAGCTCCTGATGAAATACCCTTGATAGTGAAAGAACATGAAGGAGCTTGTAGAACCAAAGAACTTGAATTTGAAATATTTGAGTGTCCTTTCAGATTTCTCCATGTCTGTCTGTCTATTGAGTTGTATACCCACACAGGCTGGAGACTCCAGAATGTCGACTATTTTCAGGAAGAAGGAACACCTTGAGAAAATAATTCATATCTGATTCACCAGGATGGAGTCCAGGAACTGTGATATTATTTGTCATTCTCTAGCATCACCTAGTCTTCACCATTCATGTGAAAATGAAATGTTGAATTCTTGTTCTATCACAAAGATCCAGGGTTGAAAATCCTCAGGACACCAAAGAATGTTATACTTACAAATCTCCAGTAGGAAAAGCTGGAAGTTGAACATGGGAGTGATCTATCAAGAATTGGTATAACAACGCCTTCGTAATATTTTTCCCCAAGGACTTTTTCCCAACGCTATTGATGTCAAAATATATTCAAGAAGATTATAATTATCATGTAGTTGATGCTATGAGAAGCTAAAATGTGAACTGTATCTGAAAATTCGCTCATTAGTGAGAGGCACGATGCCAAATCTCCTTTCAAAGAACTGGTTCACCCCATGGTGTCCAGCTGTCCCAGGCAGGCACCCGTCCCTGGAGACTAGCCCCCAAACAGTGATATATCTTGGGATTTCTCTGAGGATTCCCACAAGAATGGAATTACGTTAAGGAATCAAACGGTAATCATTAGACTATCTGAATCTAAACACCCACAAATTACTTGAAAGTTGTAAATGTCTTTGAATATATAAAAAAAAAGATCTTGTTCATGCAGTCATCTCCATATACGTTGTGGGTTTCACAATACCAAAGCCTCCCAAATACTTGACACTTTCAGGGGATTAACATAGCCTTTGTAACATCAAGTGATACCCGCATTCATTGTGCCTCTCCTGGGTGTGTTTGCTGGGGGAAGATCCTTTCCAAACTTGGCCTTGACTGTGGTTACAGCTTACCATCGATGATGCCCTGCAGACACTCAAGATTGGGACACAGTATTTCAGAGGACTTTTCTGGATCTCATGGACATGGTGGTAGAGATTTTTCACTCTAGAGTTCTGATGTGGCATGGTAATTCCAATTGCTGTCTCGTGGAATCACTAGGAAATAAAATTCTGGGATCCTCCAGTATTTTGCTACAACAAAAGGAGAAAAGGCGATATGAAATACATAACTTGCCTACCTGGCCATGTCAATACCTCTAGTGTCACTTCCACCCAAGATGAGGACCATCTTGTTCATGAGTCTCACTCCACCACATCCTCCAACAGGACTCCGCCATCTTTCTTCCACAGAGTGGAGTGCTGCACAACCCCATCATCAGTTAGAAAATGCATCCCATAGTGCTGAATTCTCCAGCTTTTGGTGTTACCCAAAGTACCATGAAATCATATCTAAATTTATGCTAGAAAATTATTAAAATTACAGAAAAAGTCCAGTCTCTTATTCTGTATACTTCATCTTCCTTTCTTAGAAACACGAGCTATTATCAAAGCTTAATTTTTAGAATAATGTCAATTATAAAACAAGTTTAAAAATTTTAAGTTTCTACTGGTATCTCAGAGGACAAGTTCTTTAACAACCTCTAAGATGTTTTTTTACAACTTAAACTCTCTATAAGCTTGTTTTGGGATCCCTTTCAAGGGTGACTGTTGTAATAATATTTTTCCATGCAAGTCACAAATATAGTTGGAGATTAAGGAAAGGAGGAAAAGAAAATCACCTGTAACTCCCCTTCCAGAAACTACCACTATAGAAGATGTGGGAGAATGTATTTCTAAATTTCTTTTGTGAATATTTATATATTTTACATTAGAATGTACTGTATATACTGTTTTGTTACCTACTTTCTTCACTTGTATTATATACTTATCTTTCATATAATGCATTATAGCTATCATTATTTACATATGATATTTTTATATATATTAAGTACATTTTAGAACACAAAAAATGTTGAATACTAATTAATAGAATGCAAGGTTAATAGAAGAAAGGAGTAGAAAGGTGGTTGCCAGGGGCTGAAAGGAGGATAAGTGGGGAGGTGGTCGCCAAGGGTATACAGTTTCAGTTAATGCAAGGTAGATAAGGTCTAGACATGTGCTATACTGCATGGTGTTGATAGCTAAAAATACTGTATTGCATATTTAAAATTTGCAAAGAGAGTAGATGTTATGTTAAGTGTTCTTACCACACACAAAAAAAATGATGATAATAACAGTACAGAAGGAGGGAGAAAACTTTGGGAGGAGATGGTTATGTTCATGGTCTTGGTGATGGTGGTGGCTTCATGGGTGTATATCTATCCCCAAACTCATCTGAGTTGTATACATTAAATACGTACAGCTTTGTACACATCACTCTTACCTCAATAAAGGGTTAGCACTCTTTTGGAAAAAAAAGTTCCAACAACTTTTGCGTATTAGCTTCCAACAACAGCTAATAAGCAAACATCAGCAACTCAAAGTTAAAAGTTATATAACAACCATTGTAGGCGAGCTCCCTGCAAACAAATTACTCTCTTTTATAATGACAAGAAACAGAATAATTAGAAATCCGACGAGGGGTCCTTTACCCTTCAACTTTGCTATTGTTCTTATATTGGTAAATGTTTTCCAGCTTACTCTTTGTAATAAGCACAATAATGGCCTCTCAAAGGAGTTAACTCCTTAATCCCAAAATCTATGTGTATGTTACCCTACCTAGCAAAATGGACTCTGTAGATGTAATTAAGATTAGGGACCTTGAGGTGAAGGGATTATCCTTGATTATGTAGGTGGATCCATCGTAATCACGAGGATCCTCAAAAGTGGAGACTCTTTCCCAGCTGTTAGAGAGAGATGTGCTGACTGAAGACGAGTCAGACAGATGTGATGGAAGACATCTTGAAGTAAGACTTGACTTATTGCTGGCTTTGAAGATGGAGGAAGGGACCTAAGAGCCAAAGAATGCTGGTGGCCTCTAGAAGCTGGAACAGACAAGCAAAAGAATTCTCCCCTAGAGAAAGTGTTTGGAAAGGAGCACAGCCTTGTCCCTACCATGATTTGAGTCCAGTGAGATCCTTATAAGACTTCTAACTTAAAGAATTGAAAGGTAATAAATTTGTATTGTTAAGGCCACTAATATTGTGATAATTTTTTATAGCATAATAGAAAACTAATCACTCTGATTTATAAAACAAAAGCAATAAATAGCTGAAGCATTTTACTATTAAGGTCTTGTGTCAATAATTTCTCAATATTTCAAGGACGTATTTATCAAAATGTGCATTCTTTCTCTTAAAAATTCTTTTAGTTGAATTTTAAAATGTGGGTTTATCATTTTTAATTCTATAACATGAAGTGCTTTGGGCCTCCTGTGCTCTGAAGTTTAGAAAGACAAAGTCTTTACTAGTCAGAAATATATTTTAATTGTCTCTCTTCATCTTGACTGTTAGTTCCAGAAGCAGCTGAGCTTCTGATTTCCACCATTGCTAACACCCACCTGGAGGTGAAAACACTCCAGAAACAGCCTTACAAATAGTGCAGCAAAGGAGACAGGAGGTAGCACGTTGCATCTTAGGGACTTAGTCCCGGCAGTGTAGGTGGGAACAACAGAAGAACAACCATCCTGGTGGCAATGGATGCTGGGGATTATAAAGAGCTTCATCAGTTTAGACTTGGGAGTATAGGAGAGCTAGACAGTAATCAGGGAAAAAAATAGAACTTATGAAAAATTGCTGCAAAAAAAAAGAGAACTTGTGAAAAAGAAAGACTGCAAAAACAGAACATACAGAAAATAAATACTTCAAGAAAAATGAAATGGGAGCATCATTATGAAAATTCAGAGACAGAGCATGTCTGGAAAAAATTAGCACCATAAGCAGGTGGTAATATAGAAATGTGGAGCATATACACACTAAGACCCAGGTTGATACGTCCTCTGTCAAAAGGAGCAGAGAGCTTTTAGGAACAAACGGGCTGACAGGAAAAGGCACCAGGAGAGTGACAGAAGGAAGGGCTGCAGAGAAGCTGAAGACTCGGTGGTGCTGCAGATGCACAGGAGAAGCAACGGGAAGCAGGATATTCGATCAGTGAGAGCAGGGTCAGGTGTGGCGAGCTGCCGTATAGGAATAGGAGCAGGAAAGAAAATCTATGCAATGACAGAGAACACAGCAGAGATGGAAGACAAAGAAGGCTTACACAAGCTGAGAGTTGTAAATTTGTTTTCATAGAAGAAACTGGAACAATTACCAAGGAGCACAGACATAATTGAAAAATATTTTCCTGGGTTGAATAAATATGTTTTTACAGAGATTAAAAGGACTCATTGCCTGGCACAAACCTCCCCTTCATGGCGCCTCTCATCAGCAATCTGTGCTTCATTCTCTGTTAACCTTCCTTACAATCAGTATATTGATTATGACCTCCAAAATTTTAAAATTTACGGGAAAAATTAAAACTCTATACCACTTAAAACTGAGTTTTCTATTGTTATGAGCTTCTGAGTAATTTTTGATATATTTTTTCTATGTTTTTCCAATTTTCCACAATGGCCATATATTACTCATAATCAGAAAAAATGATGTGATGTTTCAATTAAAATATACTAGTCTGGAAACACCGTACAATTGTGTTTAAAAGTGGGTACAGAGATAGACTAGAATTCTTTGTAATATTTCTCCCTTCAAATTTTCTGCATTTACTAAATATTTCATAAATTTTCTATAATAAGCATGTATTATTTTTATAAACTAAAAAAAGGAAAGCTTATATAAGCATATCTGACATCTTGGAAAGGACAAGAATACAGAGGAGTGGAACACGCGCCGAGATCCAGCATGAACTGTCGAAGACTTCTACTTCTCCACACAAGCGATCGTGATGTGTGAGTAAGCAAGGACCATCTTAATGTGGTGGGAAATTTCAAGGTAACTATTTTTTAAATCATGGTCAACTTCCTTTCAAAATGAGACTGTGGCTCTTGGGCTCATCCTGAAAACCTCTGTCGCCACCATCATACGGCTTCACAAGTATTTCAATACAACCCACTTCCAGAGCGTAAAATTTCTCACGGCAGATTAAGGAAAACATGTGGACCGGTGGACTTAAAGTAACTCTTATGCAAATTGTCAGTCTTAGGGGATATTGGAGTCTGCTAAGGATTCCCAAAGCAGACTGCTCGAGGAGACCCATCTTATTTCACAGAATGTTCAACATCGTATGTTTTTCTTGCTGAATTATTAACAGGCAATAGCATTTATGAACACTAATATAGACATCTAACAGATATTAAATGTTTACTGTAGACCCTTAACTATTCTAAGCATTTTATTTTATTTTATTTTTAACTTTTTGTTTATTGCAGTAACATTGGTTTATAACATTGTAAAAATTTCAGGTGTACATCATTATACTTCTATTTCTGCATAGATTACATCATGTTCACCACCAAAATACTAATTTCAACCCATCACCACACACATGTACCGAATTATCCCTTTCACCCTCCTCCCTCCCCTCTTCCCCTCTGGTAACCACGTAACTGGCTTATGTTTTCTGCAACTCAGTTGTGGAGGGGGACTCGAAGATAACCTATCTGGTATGAGTTAATCTCTATGAAAAGCTGCTTGTATCAGTCAGAGTTCTCTGGAGAAATAGAACAGTAGGAGAGTCAGCTACAGTAAAGACTTTGAATTTGAGAAAATTCTATGCTACTTATTCTACTCACACATGTGTTATTTTAATAGAAGAGTTTTTGCAAGAAAAAAGTAACCTATAACCAGTGCTTGTGTCTCGAGCCCTTCTGGGGTCCTGCAGCATCTCAAAATTGGCTAGTCCACCACAGTCACTGGGCTCCAGGATGACTCCAGAGTCTTAAAATAGAGGGCGCTACACTTATCCTCTGGCCATCGCAAATGACCTGCCATTTGTAAGTCCACCAGGATCACACAGGTGTCTTGGCAAAGACTTGTTAAGGATGTTAGCTAGAAGGAAATTATATGTACCTTATAAATGACTATGGATCAACTTCCCTACATATGGGAGGCATTTAGAAGTTCTGACATCACTCCCTGACGTAACTGGCATTCACAGTAGCGAAGAATTTACTACCACGACTAGCTCATCCTTGTTCTGTGTTGTTTCATTTTCAGTGTTACCCAACACAACACTAATATATTTACTGATTTTCCCACCTCTTGAGTTTTGAATAAGGCATGAAACTTTTTTCTTAAAGTTTTTTTCAGTTTCAAAACCTGGAACTTTTGGCAATGCAACACAGGACTCACTCATGTTCTAAAGCCTAAGGAAAGTGGTCCCTTTGCCCTTGCTACACACCTTCTCAGCGGAAGCAGGTACTTGGAGAAGCTTTCAGAAGTCCTTTGAGGAAAACTTCAATGATCCTCCAGCTTTTCTCCAGAGATACTGTTTACATCCTCAGTCACTGAAACCTGAAATATGATCAACCAGGGAGATCAACTACAGCAGCTTGCAAACCCAGAAACAAGGGCCAGCTTTGAACTTTCCCTCCTCCACTGTTAGAATTTTTTTCTGCCTTAAGGCAGTTGGGATTCAGCTATCAATTTGGAATAGTAAGAGGTGGAAAGTTACTGCTTGTGCTTAAGGGAGATTTGGTCTTCTCTTTAAAATCTCATTTTCCTCTGGTTTAAAAATAGAATCCAACCTTGTAAACTTAGCCTCGTTTTAGGATTCCATGGAGCCTACTAAACTGTCAATGCCAGGAGGCTAGTTTGCTTACTGCAAAAGTGGTACAAGTTATGTGGGTTTTTATTTATTTCAGAATTGCTTATTCCAGTTTCACAGATTCCACGTTGATTACAGGAAGTTCCAATTGGATGTGAACATTTTTTTTTTTTTGAGGATAAAATGTGCACAGGGTTATTTCTTGAAGCACTGTCAATTAGATCTTCTCTGCAATTCCTAAAGAAAGAACTCAAGGTCACTGCAGGTAAAGTTCTGATAACCCCACTATTAGCCTTAAAATTCGGATCTCTGGAGATGACTGAACTGTCAGTCATACAGAATATACATATACTGGTGAAAGATTGTTAAACTGGCCCCAGATATCTGTATGAACAGTGTGTACTTGGGAGGTAGGTGTACAAACAGAAAGTTACCATCAAGCCTGTTTTTCAGGCAACCAAATCAAGTCTGAAGTAAACTGGTTACTATTAGATAGTCATAGAAGCTCAGTGATTTTTCTGACAATGATGACAGTAGAATATCCAAAGGAAAGAAGGTCAGAAAGCTTTAGAAATGTGCACATTAATTTCTTTTTTGGTATAAAATATTGTGATCTTGAGGAAAGTGAACATACTGGGACATTCACATTTGTGTCCTTTCTGCCATGTTTCAAGGGGGTAATTTTATTCATTGAAGGAACACCCTGGAGAACAGTCTGGCTCTGAAATGGCACACCTATTGGCTTCAAGAAGCTTAAGGGTGGATACAACCAGAGTCTCCACTTGTGGGCTGTAGGTTCCTCCTCATAGTCCAGAAAAGAAAATAACAAGACAGCACATCTCTAAACAATGCTTTTCTAAAAGAAGTTGCTCAGCAACTTGAATTCCAAAGTTAATGAAACCAAAACATGAGATAACTAACGTTGTTTGTTCTTTAATTTAACTGACAGAAGCAGTTGATTCTGCTTGCTTCCATAGTTCAGCTACTCAGACACTTGGTCATTTTAGGGAATGGTTCTACAGATCAACACGCCAAAAGTTAAGCTGTTAAAAACAATACTAAAGTGAGTGCCTAATGTTTGTGACTAGTTCAATTGATCCAAAGTACCAAAAGTTTCCTATGCTTTGTGTGTGCCTGTATATTTATATTTAATTACCAGGTGACTGACTCAAATATCAGTAAATATCTATGTTTATAGGCTTAACATATAATTTATATATTTTAAAACTACTTGACATGATATTCTTTATCTTATAAAGTTGAAATATATGTAACTATGTGTTGGGTGTATGCATATTGTTCTGGCTCTCTACTAGAACAGAGAAATACCACAGGTGGGCCAGGGAATTTTCATGATTAATTACAACATTCAGTCCATGCCCCTCCATAGTCCATCTCTGCTTGATCATATAGTTCTTGACTGTCACCCTTCAAGTACGGACTTTGAAGATCTAATACCTCCTATGGTCTTTTGTCCTTCCCTTACCTTCCCAGCACTATCCATTCACTTATTAATTTATTCATTCATTCATTCATTTCACCCAATCATCAAGTAAATCTTTACTGAATACCCATTGGGCCCCTGCAGTACTCTGGATAGAAACTGTTGATACAGTGGTGAACAAAACAGTTTCCATCCTCATCGCACTCAAGCCTTTTATTTTTTTCTTCCATTCCTAGTCCTTTAGCTATCTCAAAGTATCGTCAGTACCAATAATAATAATACAATCTTTTATTTTTTTCTTCCAGTTATCTTTGCCCTTATAGATAGTGGCACTGGAAGCCAAATTCATACTTGGCATTATTATCACAACTTTTAATTACCAGTTCTATTGTTCAGTGGGTTTGTGTCTTAAAGCCAAAACACTAAAATTTAGCCCCAATCATATTTCAACTGTGTAGTCCTTAAAATTACCTCACATAAATAACCATTATAAGGTAGTACTTGTTAACATGTAAATATCCTATTTGAAACAGATGATTTTCTTCTATTATTGTAACACCTGTGTGGTAGACTTGGGAAGAATAATCTAACACAAGCTTATAATTGTGTAACATTTCCAATGCAGCACATTTCCTGCAAAAATGTTCCATTTTCACAAAGATTGAGTTTCAGTGCAGATTCTGTAACATCCCCTGAAGACAGAACAGCCAGAGAAAATGGGCGACAAAATAGGGAGAAACTGGCGTTCAATTCTCCTGAATTATGTTGTTATTTTTCATTTAAATTTATTTAAATGAAGTGCTGGGCTCACCTTCAAAACATGTGTTTCTCCTGTTGACTTTTACTAGCAGTAAAATAGATCCCAGAGGCCAAAGAGTTGGAGATTTATAATGCCTTCTGGAAGCCTAGTTTGTTTATCCACATCCTGCTCTGACATTGTCAAATATTAGTCTTGGCAGGATGACAGAGGCTGTCAGTAGCAGCTCAACTGCTTGATGGCTGTCCCGTCATATATTGTCCAGTGATGGCAGCATTGTAGAAAGTGCTCATCACCAAGGAGGAGCAAATCGATCAAGTTGACTTATACAATTGTACCAGACATGAGTGATGCACCACATTCTGGCCAATATATGCTTGGTGACGATAGCCCTGGAGGCCAAAGGAAGGAAGCATGGGAAAACTCTATAGAGCTCGTATTACCAAGGCATCAAACCTAAGAATGATGTCCTTAGGGCTTTTTTCCTGGCCAAATTATGACCCGAAGTTGTTGTACTGGATTTTTTTATGCAATAGCTCTAGCAACTTGCACATCTTATTTTTGCTCAATGGATACCGACTCTCAAATGACCTGGGTCAAATCTAAGCAGGAAGTGAAAGTTACAGAGAGAAGCCACTATGCCATGTCCTCCAAAATAAAATGGAACTTAGTATTTCAACTGAAATATGTTTCTCTGCTCCTCTATTTCATCCCAGATAGAGTATTTTCAGAAATATGCAACATTATTTTGCTAGAAATAAGTACAGGTATTTTTTTATTTATTTTATTGGGGTCACATTGGTTAATAACATTGAGTAAATTTCAGGTGTACATCATTATACTTCTATTTCTGCATAGATTACATCATGTTCACCACCCAAATACTAATTGCAATCCATCACCACACACATGTACCTAATCATCCCTTTTGCCCTCCTCCCTCCCCCCCTTTCCCTCTGGTAACCACTCATCTGAAGTACAGGTATTTAAAAGACTTTTTTTAAAAAGCATGAAATGGAAACTCAAACTCACTGCTGATCGAAATGTAAGCTGATATAATGATTCTAGAAGATAATTTGGCCTTGTGAGGCAAAAGCCTTTAATTCATACTCTTTGGTCCAGAAATTTTACTTTCAAGAAAGCATAATAGCTGCGATTTTTTTCTTTTCCTTATTACATACTGTAAGTTTTGAGCATCACAGGACTTTTTTTTTCTCTCTCAGAGATACATAATGGAATGCCAGTGCAAGTCCTTTAAAACCAAAGGCCTCCCTAACTGCTGCTGAAAGAAATCTCAGAAAAAGAGGGCAAAATTGTTCCCTTTTCCCTACAGCTGGAGAAAAGCTAATGCTGTTCTGTGACTATGCTGACACATACTCTGGTTGTTACAAAGTGGGAAAAATTGAGAACATCTAGAAAGTTTTCAGTTCTCATTCTCTTGTCCAACGTGACGTCTTACGTGAAAATGTGTAATCCTATTCCGTTTCTATTATGAAAATTGCCCTTGAAAGTGTTTTGTGAAACGGGGACACAGAGACCTCAGAAATTGTTGCTACATCCTGTGAAATATGACCTAGAACTCTGAAATATGAAGTTCTGTTGTCTTACTTAAATATATGCCCTGATAATAAAACATAATTTGGCATATCTGTTTTCTGACAGGACCAAATACTTTTGAGTTTTCCCTATTATGCCACAAAAGAGGCTCTTTGGCACATGCCCCTTTCCCACATGGTGGGAAGCAAAACTAACCCACAATTCTGTTGGATTCTATAATTAAATTGAAATTTTCAGTCTTTTTAAAATTTATATTAACACTATCCCACAACTCTGTTGGATTCTATAATTAAATTGAAATTTTCAGTCTTTTTAAAATTTATATTAACACTATCCTGAGAGAATAATTAGAAAAGTTAATGAAAATTATGTGACTTGGAGTGCTCATTGAGTGTTATTGATAATAGCTAAGAATATCAGCAACTTTCCTGATGGCCACAGGAGAATAATTTGGCCATTGGGGCAGGTCGATCATATCGCCACACAGATCAGGCAATTGTGTCACGTTTCCTGGATCATTGGCAATGTGTTATGTGTCAAAGAAAAAAGAAAACAGGACACTAATCTCTAAACATAGGCTTGAAGGATTAAAAATCTACATATGCACTGTAGTTGGCACTGAGTGACAAAATTATGGGTGATTGGGGTCTTTTTCCTTTATATTATTCTGAATTTTCCACTTTTTCTGCAATGAACATGATTTTTTTATAGTTAGAAAAAATTAGTAAAATATCATGTGAAAACTCGACAAAATATTTATAAGCATCCCAATACTTCTGTGTAGGGTACCAAAACTCTACCTGATTTTAGTTCTGTTTCCAAATTCAGAAAATGACACAGTCTAGAGGGGAAGTTGATTTATTTGTATGGACACTGGGCTTTCCGTCTTTCTCATAATACTCTGCCCTCCTCTGAAGTGAATCATCCATGAGAAACTGAATTTTTCTGTCAGCTTTTTTTCTTCTCAATATTTAAGAAATCTACACTGCTTAAAAATAAATGTTATTTCTCAAAACATCATTTACTTCTTTCATTGTTGAAATAATCAGAAAATAAATATACCTACTGAAAACCGAAAAACTGCATAGAATTTATGGACCAAATTGTGGGCCCCGTGAAATCTAAAATCAATGCTCAAGTCCTAATTTTTGAGAGAATTGAGCAAATCACAGAAGCCACACCTAATTTCTGGGGCAATTTATTAGCACCACCCGAAACTCGGTGTAGCATGCTACCCCAAAAATAGCGTCTTCGGGCAGAAGTGAGGCTGTCCACATACGAGGTCATCGCATGGCACCAGAAATCTATTTACTCACTTCTATCAACTCGGTATCCTTTCCTTTATTTTTCATCTTGGTGAAGTTAGCATTTCCCAGCGATTAGGTTCATTTCCAAAAGCAATCATCTTGTAGGCCCCTCTCAATGTTCTGTCCATAGGCCTCCAGAGCAGGTGACTTCATGGTTCCCTGGAAGAGAGTCCCCATGCTCACTGGCAGTGTTGTGATGCACAGGTTTTTGTTGTTGAACATCTTGGGTGAATGTTCTGTAACCACCTCCTGGGTGCAAATTAAGGCAGCCCTTTTGCCAGAGATGCCCAGTTTTGATGTCACCCACCCTGAACAGCACACACTTTGACGCCCCTTCCCCAGACTTGTTCCTGAAATAGGAGGGTGATGGTGGAGGGTCCCAGAAGCAGCAGGAGTCGAGTGAGAGAAGTGATGGGAAAGGCATACGTGAGCGGCAAGTCAGGAAACATTGAGGAAGAAACACAGAGTTTCTAATAATTGTAGAATTCTAGTAATTCTAGAGTTTCCCATAGTTCTAGACTTAGGATTGGGAGGTACTGGACCTCGGTGAGGAGGCCCTTCTTTTAAATATCAAAAAGCATTTACAAAACTGAGACTGCTGTTATAAAGAAAACTCACATTCTCGTTCACATTCTCATTTGCAAATTGTTGTAAAATGCACAAAATGGAATGCAGATTTTTAGCAATTCAGCACTCCTTTCATGTGGTAAAAGGAACGTTGAAGCAGAAATATTGTATCAATAGTTTCACAAATGTATAAATACTAAATATGGACAAGTTTACCATGTAACAGTGCTGAGTATGCTAGGAGACCAATTCTTTTAAAAGATAAGGTTTGTGGGGAACTTAATCTTGGTCAAGGGCTACAAAAGAATCTATAATTTTAGCTCAGAAACAAAGAGACAGTAGAAGTGCCTGTGATTTTTTTCTATGTTTTTTGCAATTTACTGATCCATTTCCTTTCATTTCTCCCATATGCTAAAAATTAATGGTGACTCCAACAGAATGACTAACCAGCTTGTTCCTGGTATAGTGACATCAGCCTAGACATTGTGGTATGTCCATCACTGAATCAGTCATACCTTGCCAGAGTTTGCAAGGACTTGTCTGTGCCCAGTGGGTCAGCAGGAAAGGGCATGGACCCAAAAGGAGGACTTTATTTATTTATTTAATTATTTATTTTTTATTTTTGTTATTGCAGTCACATTGGTTTATAACATTGTATAAATTTCAGGTGTACATCATTATACTTCTAGTTCTGCATAGATTACATCATGTTCATCACCCAAATACTAATTACAACCCATCACCACACACATGTGCCCAATTATTCCTTTCGCCCTCCTCCCTCCCCCCTTCCCCTCTGGTAACCACCAATCCAATCTCTGTCTCTATGTGTGTGTTTGTTGTTGTTATTATCTACTACTTAATGAGGGAAATCATACGGTATTTGATCTTCTCCCTCTGACTTATTTCACTTTGCATAATACCCTCAATGTCCATCCATGTTGTCACAAATGGCTGGATTTCATCGTTTCCCATGGCTGAGTAGTATTCCATTGTGTATATATACCACATCTTCTTTATCCATTCGTCCCTTGATGGGCACTTAGGTTGCTTCCAAGTCTTGGCTATTGTGAATAATGCTGCAATGAACACAGGGGTGCATGTATCTTTAAGCATTGGTGTTTTCAAGTTCTTTGGATAAATACCCAGCAGTGGAATAGCCGGATCATATGGTAGTTCTATCCTTAATTTTTTGAGGAATTTCCATACTGTTTTCCATAGTGGCTGCACCAGTTTGCACTCCCACCAGCAGTGTATGAGAGTTCCCTTCTCTCCACATCCTCTCCAACACTTGTTGTTTCCTGTCTTGTTAATTATAGCCATTCTGACGGGCGTGAGGTGATATCTCACTGTAGTTTTGATTTGCATTTCCCTGATAGTTAATGATGTTGAACATCTTTTCACGTGCCTCTTGGCCATCTATATATCTTCTTTGGGGAAATGTCTATTCAGATCTTTGGCCCATTTTTCAATTGGGTTGTTAGTTTGTCTGTTGTTGAGATGTGTGAGTTCTTTATGTATTTTGGAGATTAATCCCTTATCAGATATATGGTTTGCAAATATCTTTTCCCAATTGTTAGGATATCTTTTCATTTTGTTGTTGGTTTCCTCTGCTGTGCAAGAGAAACAATAGAAAAAATAAACAAATGGGACTACATCAAATTAAAAATCTTCTGCACAGTGAAAGAGGACTTTAGAAGTACACAAAGGAAGAAGCAATCGTAGATCTTGTGCGATTACCAAAAAAAAAAAAAAAAAAAAAAAGGCAGAGCAAGAAAAATTGCTGTTGAAAGCTTGACTTAATCCCAAACATCTGGGCTAAAGCAATTGCATCTGTAACTAGTTCCCTGAAAGTTATATTACAGCTCTGACCCAAAGAATGGGATGAAACTACGGAAGAGGATCATCAGGAAACAGAACTGGGTCACTGGGAGAAGAGGTCTCAGCAGACAGCACAGAGCTGCATGTGAGGGCTTTAGGGATGCTTATAAGAGATGCAACCACAGGTCATTGTGCTAGACTGGAAAGTGTCCCCCAGAAGATATGAATATCCTAATCTCTGGACCCTGTGAATGTTAGATGGCAATAAATGACTTTGCAGATGAAACTAAGGATTTGGGGATGGAGAGATATCCTGGATTATCCACGTAATCCCTAAACGCAATCACATGTATACGAAGAAGGCAGCAGGAAACTTCACACACAGATAGAAGAGGAAAAGGCAGCATGACCACGGAGGCAGAGACTGGAGGGATGAAGTCACAAGCCAAGGAATGCTGGCAGACACCAGAAGCTGGAAGAAACAAAGAACAGATTCCCCCTTAGAGCCTCTGGAGAGAGCACAACCCTGCTGACACCCTGATTTTGACTCAGTGATACCAATTTCAAACTTATTCTCCAGAACTGTGAGAGAATAAATTTTTGTTATTTTAAGCTGCCAAGTTTGTGGCAATTTGTTACAGCAGCCACAGGAAACCTAATACCATCATCCTTGCGGTTACATCTGTTAATGCTTGGAGTTGGTTATAATTGTCCACTTAAGTTTTAAAAACTTCTTTTATAAGGTTACAGTGAGACTATCTAGACCAGGTGAACACTGTCAAGAGTCACCAAGAACTCAGGCTCTGAGTGAGGATTCGGTAACAGCAGGGGTCCCTATCCTTAAGGACAATAGACACAAGAAAACAGTGATTCTGTGGGCGTTTTGTAAACCCTCATTCAGGGTCTTGTGGTCATACGCAGAGGGAAGCCACTGATGGCTGTAGGGATGGGGCGAGACGATTCTGGTGTTGAATACAGAAAGCACAGCAAAGGGACAGAGAGCAGGTTGTGCTGACCCCTTGCTGCAGAAGAGCGATAATAAAATGCCAACTCTGTATCAACCACTCCAAGACTATTTTCCCTACAGCCCCTTACACAATATGACTACTATCTCCACTCTGTATCTGGGGAAACTGAGTCCCAACAAAGTGAAATAATGACACTGAGATCACACAGGAGTGAAATTATAAACCAAGGTTGGTCTGACTCTCTTTTGGCTTAACCACTCAGCCTTCCCTATTCCACCCACCTCCCAGGGTCGCTGTGAGATACAGACGAGGTAGTGCTTGTTCAGCGCTACATGCGTTAGAGCAATGAAATAGGATCATTGCAGTAAAATGCAAAAAACAGCAGCATATGCACTCAATAGAGACTTATTTTCTGAAATTATAATTACTTCAAAGTAAGGCAGAGAGCAAATAACTAATAAGACACAGCATGTTTGCAGCCCAGTCTACCGTCCTGAGGCACCTCTGATTTCGTGAACCTAGCCTCACAGGTCCCTGCCTCATCGAGGTTCTGGCATGCTCTCTCTGTCCGGATTTTTGTCAGAAGCTCAATGGCACTAAGTGTACTAACATGCCTCCATTGTTTTAGATGCTTTATTTTTTAATGCTTTATTTTTTTTAACCCATATTTTAAAATCCTTACATAGAAACACTCTTCAGAAGTGAGGTCTCCTTCTTGCTGGTCTCAGCTCCCAGCCCATCCTGTAGGCATCTTCTCTTCATTGGAATATCCTCATATACGAGGCTTCCCACGCCCCAGGCTTTTGCTTGCCACCTGGAAATTTCCTTAAACAACATCCCTTTTGAATCTTTTTATTCATCCCAAGTTTCTTTAACCAAACAGCATGTGCCCTTCTCCTCACTCTCCTTCAATAAGGAATTCTCTTGGCCCAAATCAGGTTTTCTCAAACTGACTATTACCTGGGAGTCTTGGAGAGACCACCTTCTCTCTCATCATCGCTCAGCCAACTCTCTCTCACATGCTGACCCTCCCTCTCCATACCATTGTCTTCTCTCCTGCCCTGATAACCCCACCATTGTTCAGGATGAATTCATCTTCTGTGTTGTTGCTATGTCATCTTGGCTGGTCCCTTGACACCCCATCTAGTATTGGCCTCCACCTTCCACTTCAATTTATCTTCTGTAGTTTTATCAAAATAAAATCTGTATAAAGTCCTTCTGTGAGATTCCATTGTTCCTGTACAAATATGGCTGTCAGGGGCTTTCTTCGTCTTTCCTCATCTTTGACAGGCACTCTGCGTCAGCTACACAAGCCCATCTACAGTTCCCCGAATGAGGCACAGCCTCTCCTGCCTTCCCCTCTTGGCCCAAGACTTTGCTATTTCCTTGACCTGAAATATTCTTCTCCAGCTACTCTGCCCAATGAATCCCAACTTCTTCCAAGTCTCCACTCAAACAGCCTCTCAGGGAAGCCCTTTCTGTCCTCCTCATGTCCTCCTGCCCCTTCTCTGGACTCTTGATGCACCAACCCTGACCTTCATTGCAGTATCCACCACCCAGCACAGAGATGACGGACCTCCGCTGCAGCATCCACCACTCTGCATAAAGACAACCGACCTCCACTGCAGCATCCACCACCCTGCGTGGAGATGAATTTATTTATGTTTCCACTACTAAGATCTTGCTTAGGGGTTTAGCTGTCCATCTTCATCACCATTCCTGGCCCATAAAGGTATTCCAAAAAGTTTTGTGGACTACACAAATAAATGCATGGTTCAAATAAGTATAGCTTCACAGGTAAACCTAACCAGATTACATTCCACTTGTATTTAAGGGAGATGAGGGAATAAACCAAGTTAAAAATGACAACATGGTAATGAGCATAATATGAGAGAAATGGAGGCAAGAGTAGAGAAGCATATTGCCAAAAAAGAAAAAATTTGATTCATTAAGAAGGAATTCTTAAGAAGTAAAGTTAACTTTGTTCTGAAGGTAGTTTCTTTCTCTAGTCAACGACCAAAACAGCATCCTCGATTGCTCCATGTTAAATTAAGCAGACTGGTACTCTAAAATCAGCAGGCGGTCTGGGAGAAAGCAATTACAGCTCCTGAGTAGCAAAGATGACATATCCTTGGCTACAGTGCTCTCACATGAAAGTCTTCCTGCTTTTCCTCTAATTAAAAAGGACCCAATTTCCCTCTTTAGTATGCCAGATATACAGCATCCTTGTGATTGAAATGAATAAAAAGTGTGCACTTTTTCATCACTACACTGAGGAATTGATGTAGAGATGCTGACATCACCTCCTAACAAGTGTGCCAGCTCACTCCAGAAAAGGAAGGGTTGACAATGGTTCAGGAAGCGTGATTCTGCATTCAAACTTCTTTCTACCCACTTGCTAGACTCAAAACTGTCTCAGAGTTCAATGGGGGAAGGTTTCAAGGGCCAAGCGTCTGGTTGGTTTGTTTTAACCCTGGCTCCTCATCTTTAATGGAGATCTGGTTTGCAATGCCTCATGCATGCCATTAATTGGGAACTGAGACGTTTGCCACAAACTGCTTCCATTCCTTTCTAAGAACCAGCAGTGTATCCTCTGATCTTAAAGAAGGGGGATCCCAGGACAAGCACGGGTACAGGTTTACAGCCCAGGTCTTGCCTTAACACATAGTCAGTGTCTTCTGCCCCCAGTGGTAGGTCCTGGGTGAATTTACATCACCTGCTGGGCAGGCAGCCAAGATTGCCCTTCCTTCTCAGTCAGGATTAGAAAGGAGGAGGGCACTGGGCAGAAAGCCAGCCCTGACAACCTGTCTGTGATGCCCCTCCAGTGAACATCTTCACAGTATAAGATCAATATTCTCCTCTTGGTTTTTATTTCCAGTTGGTCCTTTTTGCCTGGAGATGTAACAGCTGCCCTCATCATTCTGATATTACCACGCAACCTCTAACTCAATTTTTGAAATGTCTCCTTCACTGAAGAGCAGAATCCTTTATTTAAAAGATTGATATTGGCAAGTCAATAAAAAGTTAACCCAATTTCTGAAATGGCCTGCGTAGAAGAAAATGTTTACATTTCTGTCTGTCAATTTTTTTCTTCAGTAGGATGTAAACAATAATTAGAGCAACATGAGCCATCTCTCCTGTGGCAACTGACTCAGAGAATGTGTAAGTAATGACATAAATCTACATATGGAAGCCTCCTTTGCCTGCAGGCCGGAAAGGAAAGAAATCAACTCCGTTAAGATGAGAGTCCTATGAGCATGCTTTGCAGCAATTTTTACCATCAAATTGGTAAGTTACTACAGCCCCTGTTTCTCGTGTTATGTGGTGGGAGTTTTTTGGGGTTGTTTAAGTGAGTTATTCCACATAAGGCACTCATAGGCATGCCTGGCACGTGGTAAGTGCACGTGCGAGATGGTGGATTAAGGAAGAATGGAGATATTTCTGCTGGAAGAACGTGGAGAGACTAATTAGCAACCTGATGTACCCCAAAACACAGGGGTCCGGCAAGACCAGGTGCAAATCAAGTTCAAAGAGAGAGACTTTCCCAAATACTTTAGAAGCCCAAATACAATACATCTAGTTTCCTCCCAATTCCACACCTTCTCAGAGTCATGTAACAGTCAGTGTAGTGGCAGAAGTTCCTGAAGCTTCCCCTTCTGCCAGGGGATACATCAGATTTATACCACCATCTGCAGGATTGAACAAATCAGTAGAGTTGGCTCCCATGCGGGCAATTGTGGAAGGATTAGTGATATTCTAAAGTAATTAACTTTATGACAGCAGAGACCAGAAAGGGCCAGTAAGAAAGTCATTTTGCACAAGCCTTTCCAGTCAAAGCTGTTCTGCCATGAAGATCCTGGCAGGAAAAGGAGACAGCTAGACATTGCAAAAATATTCTAACTGAATTTTAGGTTCTCCTTTCATTTTAATATCACTGTTTATATGAAAGTAATGTTTTTCTATAAACAATTTTTTTTTCATTTGGCTGCATTTGGTAATATTTTTAAGTGTATCATGACATCTCTGAAATACTCTCGGAGATCTAGGCCCATAGCCTTTCTTTTGTTAAACCTTTTACCCAGAACAGCCATTCTACTTAGACAGACATGAAGATGAGACCCTGTTAACACTGGATTTCACATTCATTAGCTTTGGAAACAGTATTCCTAGCCCAGGCCCACTGAGTCATGAAAACATCTCTGAGAATTTCTCGAGTGTACTTTTATCAACACTTTTTACAGAAATTGAGATATCTATTCTCTCATGGAGATGGCCTAGTCTATAAAATAGGCCTGAAGAGGTTAGAAAGGAAGTCATGAGGGAAAACCAATCCCATTACAACCCAATTCTTTGCTCCCAGCCACAAGGAACTGGCCAGTTCTCTTGTAAGGTTTGGTGGGCTCTGCAATACACATACACGACCCTTTCCCACACTGGCTCCCTCCTTTGCTCCACTCCAGCCTACTTCAGTGTCTGAAGTCCCCACACAGAGAGCTACTCTTGGGCATTAAGGTCCAATTATCAGAAGGCCCCTCCTAAACAAAACCATTTAGGTTACTTAATAGGCACAGATACATGTGGAGTACCTACTGGGTTGCCAGGATTCTAGAAACCTGGGATACATCAGTGAACATGAGGCAAAAATTCCTGCTCCTGAGGAAAAGGGGAATGAGCAGCAGGATTAAGGGAGTCTGGAGGAGCAGGGTGAAACAGAAAAGCAGGGGCAACACTAAATGTGGTGTTGAGAGCAGGCCCCCTCAAGAGCAATGGGTGAGCAGACACCACAATTATCCTGAAGCAGGATGAAAAGACCAGGCTGGAGGACTTGGAGTTCACTGTGACAGAGACTCAAGGAAGGAGCAGGTGAGAGAGCCTCACACACGTGTCCCCTGGGAAGACACTGAATAAATCTGGGGGAGGGTCTATGAAACTGAGACACAAAAACATGCGGACGTTAGTCTTCACAGGAAACACATGGAGAGGCATTCAAAACCCATGCATAAGCACATGTGGTCATCTGAATATCTAGAAGAGGTGAGGGTTACAGAGGCCAGACAACGAGAATGGAGGGGAGGCCAAAATGAGCCAGGACCCCCAAGGAAGCCTGGACTCCAATCTCAGTCACCATCTTCCCTTTTTTATAAGCATCAGCTTCTAATATAAGAGGCAGGACAGCCTCGTGCCTAAATGCACTGATGGTGGTACTGAATCCCTGAGTTCAAATCACACCCACCACGTATTAACTGTGTGGCCCAGAGCAAGTTGATTAACCTCTCTGAGCCTCAGTCTCCTCATTGGGAAAATACGGATGAAAGTACATATCTCATCGGTTTGTTTCAAGGGATAAATGAGTCAACATGTAGGAAACACTTAGAACAGCATCTGGCACGTAATAAATAAGCCCTGTGCTTAACAAGTATCATTATTATCATTTTTGTTCTGGGAGCCCGACCCAGAGACCCACAGGTGCTGGAAACTAAAAGCAGCTGGCTGCAGTATACACAGGGCAGGAGCAGATGGGTCCACAGACAGGAGGATGGGAATGGGGGAGACAAGGCAGCAGAGGACCCCAAGCATGGAAGGGAAAGCCAAGTTGGAATCCTGCCATGGATGTCTACCCAACAGAGGCAGCTTGAGTGTTGCTACCACACAGCATAAAGTACCCATGCCCTGGAAAGGAGGAAGATCCACTGGGGGTCAACTACTTCCCAGTGCTGATTGAGGATAGCCCTCAAAAATGGTCACTATCTAGCAAATGTTTAGCCTCCGAATTCATAGATCAGCATCAATTGAAACAGCAGGCAGAATCTTTAGTGTAAATATATGCTCTCCTGATTTTTCAGATTCCACCTTTGTAATGAGTTGAATGGTGGCCCCCAAAGAGATATGTCCATGGCCTAAACTCCAGAACCTGTGAATATGATCTTATTTGGGACAAGAGTCTATGCAGATGTAATTAAGTTAAAGATCTTGAGATGAGGTCATCCTGAATTATCTGAGTGGGCCCTAAATCCAGTGACAAGTGTCCTTATAAGAGACTGAAAAGGAGAGGACACACAGCAGAGAAGGCCATGTGAAAACAGAGGAATAGATTAGAGCAATGCAGCCACAAGCTAAGGGACACCTGGAGCCACCAGAAAATGGGAGGAGAGAAGACGCTCTGCCAGAGGCTTCAGAGAGAATATAGCCCTGCTAACACTGTGATTCTGGACTTCTGGCCTTCAGAACTGTAAGAGAATAAATTTCTGTTGTTTTAAGCCACGCAGTTTGTGGTAAATTGTTACTACAGCTCCATAAAATGAGGACAGTCATCATCTGAATCCTTCAACTACCTGGCCTGGTGTTTAAGCTGGAAGGCAACCAGGGCCATGGTAGGCAGGATTGCATACCTCTCCGGTGATTGACTGAGTTGTTGCCTAAGGAAGGAACATTCTCAGTTTGTGATGGGTTCCAAAGTGGAGACCCATGAGGTTGACATGGAAAGAAGAAAGTGCAGTCAGAAGGGAAGGAGAAAGAACAGAGAAAGCAAGTAGAGAAGAAGTGAAGTGCAGAGGAAATGCTGATGGGACAGAGATGGAAGTGAGGTTGGGCTGGAGCAGCCTAGCAGCGCCGTGGTCACCGTCCTGGGAATACACAGCAGGCAAAGGAGCAGATGAGCAGGAAGCCAGGGAGGGAGACTTTAGTCAACAGGCAAAAAGATGGAGCTCCTTAAATGTCAGATAAAGAATCATAAAATACTGTAGCAGCCCTACGAAAGAAATCTGTGACTGGTTTGTAGAAGGATACGAATAAGAAAAAGGCTACTCTCTGATACCGACTCATTCAATGTTCTAAGATATCACAGCTCTGGAGAGATCAAGTTTCCAAATATTCTTTAGATTCTGGGTAAAATAAGCCACTATAACTGCCTTGCCCAAAAATGGCCACATGAGAGCGTCACCACGTTCTTTCAGTAGAAATGTCACCTGCTATGATATTCACTTCTTTTACTTCATAATTTAAAAACAAAGTTTGTGAAATTTTTAACAAATTTATTTGACTAAGTTGTATTATTCTTAAAAAGATGACATAAGTGATTCAAACTGGGACACGGCTTTAGACTAAAGATGTTTGTGTGTTTTGAGTGTCCTTGTCTCTGTGCATGGACTGTTTGTGAAGGACTTTTAGAATATCAGTAAAACTCACCAAAACTCCCCCAAGCCACTGGTATCTATGGGTTTAAACAGACTGAGAATACATCGGTATGTTTTCTTCTGCTCACAACCCATCAATCAAACTTTGGGGACTGGAACATGCATCGTCCTAAAGCATGGATGAATGGTGCCTCGCGTTGTTTTCAGAATAATCGGTTTTATCATGTTTTATCTGTGTTGAAAGAGCTTTTCAGAACCAAAGACTCATCTGAGATCTATTGTTAGGTCAAAACAGAATTCATCCCAAGAAACTGGGCTGATATCTGAGAATATTTCTATCTTCTTCCTGCTTCCTTCCCATTGATCTCATGGATGCCAACTGGGCGTGTACTAGAGCTGACCATGTGTTGAATGAAACAACATTGACCAAGAAGCTGAAAGAGACTTCTCATTAATTATGCACAGTTCCTTACTGGAAATTCTGACTTGCTGTCACCTTAAAAAGGCAAATTTGGACTTCAAATTCTGTTGAAATTAAACCAGGTGAGAACTTAAAAAAAACAAACAAACAAACAAAAAAAAAACAGTGGACTATTAAATCTGTACAAGTGTTTTTATTTATAAAGATGACTCTAATGCATAATAAAAAAATACATACCATAGAAATTGTCACCTTGCTGAGCAATGCCCTTGCTTCATTGTACTCTACCAGCCAATAGCATGATATGATGTGAGAAAGAAAGAAAGCTGCAGGATTGAAGAGAAACAGTGCTACCACAAAAATAATAATGTTAAATGCTTCTGAGCTGTCAATCATTGGCAAGGACCCTCTTATATATAAAGAAAGAATTGAGGAGAAGGTTACTTGGGTTTTTGATTTAGCAATTTCGTTGTGGAAGATAAACAGAATAGATGGCCCAGTGGATCATGCAATCACAAATGTCTTCATGCAAACTTTCTGAAAATGCAAACGACAAGAAAGTAATGTACCGTCATTAAATCACACTTGGGTTATGTCCCAGGATCAATAAAGATTCAGCCAAATGTCCTAGCTTTCCACATCGACAGAATAACCCAGCAACTAATGTTCATAGCGAAGTCACAGAAGGCAAAAGGAAGCAAATTTATTAAATATAGAATAATCAGTTTAAGAGGTCAAGAAAACATTCACTATGATTCCCAAAGATTTCCATACAATATGGAAAAAAAGGAGGGGACAGCACTTCAAAGACCATCAGCTGTTTGGAAACCTTGTTATCTGGTATGCTTTTTTGCCCAGTTTTTCCCAGATAACTAAGGATTACTTATTTTCATAGACAAGAAAATGTTATTCATGGACATTGGAAGAATAAATAGGTGGGATATCAAACATAATTTGGTATTCATTCAAGGGTTATTTTTAACCCCTGTCTTGAAAATACTTCTGCTCACTTAGAGGACATTCAGCTCCTTGAATAAGTATTTATGCTCTGTGGGTGGTGATAGCCAGGATCTGAAAAGAGGATGATGATAAAATGCCACTGCAGGTCCACTAGTATTTCCTTCTTGCATGCTTGGAACTTGATTTACTCCCAGAGAGACTGAGTACCACCAGGGAGGGGGTAGACATGTGCAGGCCGACAATGAGAGTCACTGGGATTATTAAAATCTGAAGCACCAGCCACTGAATGGAGAAATACATATGTTACCTTGGGTTTGCCTGGCACCACTGCTGAAATTTCTCACCTTATCTGGATTTTTAAAACTTCTGAGATTACAAAACCCGAGTGTTTTGTTCCGACCGTGGAAGGAGCCACCATGCAATCCCCGAGTAGCACTGCTCCCATTTGCTTTGTGAGTTCCTTTGCTTTGTGGGTGTCTGACTGTGTTCAAATGAGTCCTGATCCAATTGATGATTCCAGAGCTTTTAATTAAGCAAAGATTCAAGTCCCTACCTCTGAATAATTTAATGGAACTACACCCTTGAGGGCAGTGCTTATTTAAATAAACAAGGTTATGTGAACTCAAACGCCCATTTCCAAATATTATGCAACAGAGCAGTTCATAATTAAAAGAATATCTGCTTCACATAACCTAAATGAACGTTTGGATTTCTATCACCGGTGCGTAACACGAAGCAAATGGAGCACAAATATTCAAACGTGGTTGACTCACGAAACTGAAGGTCACATTCTAGGAGGAAAATAGGAGGCTGTCATAGCAAACAGCACACGGTGTTTATGTGATGATTAATGCCTGTATAAGGTCATCAGGTGGTAGACTGATTGGTTCATTTAGCTCATGGATTCTGTCTTTATTATGGGAGCTTTCGCCAGCCTGATACCTTAAAACTCACACTCTCCTGCTATTTATAAAATCAAGTTAAATCCAAGATCTTCTGCTTCTCTGCATGATCTTGGACAAGTTACTTTACTTCCCCGAATCTTGATTTCCTCAACTGCCCAATGGAATTACCAACCTCCCTCAAAGAGTGGGAGTGGGAATAAAATTAGATAGAGTGCTTGCTAGTAGCATATAGTACTAGTATTATTTTAAAAGTTTATTAAAATCAGTGTTCAAAATCAAGGGTGTGATCAATAAAAATCCTCAAGAGCTTTATTTTCAAGAGCATGTATCTATATATCTGTATCTATCAAAAAGACTTAGGAAAGTTACAGTTTCATAGAACAATTAAGCACAAATCAGGCTAAAATTTCCCTTGAGAAGAAAAGTTCGCTTGTAAAGAATCCAATTTAAACTGGCATTGAGTCTCATCTGTTGTAAAGCTGTCCATGCTTTCAAATACACATTTAGTGTCTTATGCTTCATTTCTCCTTCTATATTTCAGTTCATAAAACACTTAGTGATTTTCCACAACGTGCCAAGAACTGTGCACTCGATTTCACATCCATTATTTTTTTACTCTACACGAAAATTTTTCGAATATTATCAATTCAATATTTTAAAGGGAGAAAACAGCTGTTCAAACCATTGGAAGGGCAACTCCAAGGCCTCATCAGTGGTGAGAAGAAAAGCCAATGTTCAGCCTTTATACTCCAACTTCTGGGACTGTTCAAATACTCCATGTTGCTAAAACCCCCAGGCTTGAACCATGTGCTGAGGGCTCCATATGCAACCCCAGACTGCACATGTGTGTGAGTCTCCTCTCCCCTTCTAGCATAGCAGCCAGAGTCACCTCTGAAAACCACAAGTCTGGCAATTTCTCACCTACTGTCTACCCCATCAAGGGCTGGCCATAGCACTTGAGTGGAAACCCCAGAGCACAGCCCTTCATCACAGTCTCACCCACTCTCTGGCCTCACCTCTGGCTTCTTCCTCCCTCCTCATCCTGTCCAGCCATGGCATCCTCATCCCCAGCTCTTCTCTGCTTCTGCCTGAGTACTCGCAGCCTACCCTTTGCTGAACTCTCTCCTGTACATATTTCAAATCTGAATTAAAGTTCACATCTTCAGCAAAGCTTTCTCTGACTCATGCTGATTACACTAGACCCCGCCATTTTATTCTCTCCTAAAACCTTATACTTTTTCTCAATTGCATTTGTCACAATCTTTAATTAACTACGTGTAGGTAAATTACTCAGTAAGTCCCTCCACAAGACTATAAATGAGCAGGGCTCATTTCTGTTTACCCAGCTATTATACCATCTGGCATGTACCTGGCACATCGTAAATGTATCATATTGTTTTGAATACTGGAATCAATGAATGAATGGCATAATCACAGATACACTGATGGCAAAAATCTTGAGAAAAGTTCAAGTTTTCTGAAGTTGACACATTTCCTTCCTACTAAAACGTTGACGGTTTCCTACAACAAATTATAAAAACCCAACCTAATGGAGAAATGAGAGAGCAAGTACAAATGGAATCTTCACCGAAACCAGAGAGATTGATGTGCAATTCTTTTTCTCTTTTTCTGTTGACTTGTTTATTTTCTCTTGTCCACAGATATTTACCCCAGATCCTCAAGCCACTTTAAACGCCATCACAAAATAGCTTCAAGTTAGTGGGAATCCCATCTCCTCTTAACTCTTCTCGTATCTCGAGTGGAAATTCAAATCAGCAGCATAGCAGCCAAAAGACCAGTTACGATAGTAGCTAACACTTATTTAACTGTCTTAAGAATTTAACAGCAACCCTGAAATAGAATGTATGTTATTTACCCCATTTTGTCTGCCAGGAAATTATGGCTGAGATGTTGATGAAAAGCTCAAGATTGCAGTGGGAAAGAGGCAGAGCTGGGGCAGTAGGACAGGAAGAGGAGATGATCTCAATGCAGGGGAATTATTCCCTGAGAGGCTGAAAGCTGGAGCTGAAAGCAGCCCATCAACCCTTGATGGGTTGTGGTGGGTAAAACGGGAGCCCCCTATGGGAGGCAGTATGCTCACAGTGGCCGATAAGGCAGCCTGCATCTGGAAAGCCCAATGCCTCTAGCTATAGCACCCCCTCCACGTTGTCTCACTTCTGGCTTTAAGGGGGCAGGGATATTTCCTTTCCTAACAATTCACTTTGGGCCAAGAACTTGCTCCCTTGAACATCTGTGTCATGCCATGCCAGGAGGCAGAGTATGAGGACAGAATCTGGATCTCTTTTACAGTGAGTCTTGCACCTTCTACTCTGGCATGCCCCAAATCTTTGGAATCACCCACAGCAGGCATTAGCAGCCCTGAAAGATCATGTCCACAAAAGAACAAATTAACTTTGTGTTTATAACCACATGATGCAGCATGTCCTAAAATCTCTGTTCTAAGCAAAAATGATATGATGACAAAAACCAAATCAAGTCAACAAATAAAAATGTTTACTTAGGGCCGGCCCCGTGACTTAGCAGTTAAGTGCATGCACTCCGCTACTGGCGGCCCAGGTTCGGATCCCGGGTGTGCACCGATGCACCGCTTCTCCTGCCATGCTGAGGCCGTGTCCCACATACAGCAATGAGAAGGTTGTGCAACTATGACATACAACTATCTACTGGGGCTTTGGGGAAAAAAAAAAAAAGGAGGAGGATTGGCAATAGATGTTAGCTCAGAGTCGGTCTTCCTCAGCAAAAAAAGGAGGATTAGCATGGATGTTAGCTCAGGGCTGATCTTCCTCATAAACAAAATAAATAAATAAATAAAACATTTTTAAAAGAAAATGTTTACTTAGTGTAATTACTTAATTAGTGTGATGGTTAATTTTATGTGTCAACTTGGCTAGGCCATGGTGCCCAGTTATTTGGTCGAACACTGGTCTAGATTTTGCTGTGATGGTATTTTTTAGATCTAATTAATATTTAAATCAGTAGGCTTTGATTATAGCAGAGCATCCTCCACAGCGTGGGTGGACCTCATCCAAATAGTTGAAGGTCTTAAGAACAAAGACAAAGGGTTCCCAAAGTAGAAGAAATTCTGCCTCAAGATTGAAACATAGAAACCCTGCCTGAGTTTCCAGCCTGCTGCCCTGGAGAATTCAGATACAAGATGGCAGCATATGTTTTTACCTGAATTCCCGGCCTGCTGGCCTGCCTGTGGAATTCAGACTTGCCAGCCTCCATAATCAAATAAGCCAATCCCTTAAAATAAATCTAGAGAGAGAGATGAGGTAGATAGATGATAGATATGATATACAGATAAATCAGATAAATAGATATGATTTAGATTAGATAGATATGTGATATAGACAGATGATAGATATGATATAGATTAGATAGATATGATATAATATAGATAGATGATAGGTATTATATAGATAGACATGATATAGACAGATGATAGATATGTTATAGATAGATATGATATAGATTAGAAAAATAGATACAGATAGATGATTGGTAGAAAGATGATTAGATAGAGAGATAGGTAGGTAGATAGGTAGGTAGATAGATAGATAGATAGATAGATAGATAGATAGATAGATCGATCCTATTGGTTCTGTTTCTCTGTAGAACCTTGACTAATACAATCAGCAACATATTACTTTTTAGCTTCTCTATTCACTGTCATTGTCCAATAAATGAATCCTCTGTAGTAAGAAAAATGCCTATATGCTCTAAATCCAACCTTCTGCTCCAGCTTTCTTTGGTCCTCTTATCCTTGTTTATACTTTCCTGCAGGGAATTCCATTCCAACTAAAACTGCCCTGGTCTCCACTGTGGACACAGAATACAAAAACCCAAGGTTTGCCTTGGGCCGTATTGTCATGAGGTGAAAAACTACATATCTCATCCATTGAACAGTTTTGGAAAATTACCTCCATTTACATAATGGTTTTAGATTTTCATGTGTATTTCCTTTCCCTGCTAAGTTCTTTAAGACCATACGTGTGTCCCAGCTTTTGTTCACTCTTCCTTCATTTCTTGGAGATGTGAGAGGAGCAGGCTCAAATTAGACCCTGATGAGAAATTGAAAGACAGAGAGATTTTGTGTCTCATCCAGGCTACTGGGAGTGAGAT
Source organism: Diceros bicornis minor (assembly GCF_020826845.1). Taxonomy (NCBI): domain Eukaryota; kingdom Metazoa; phylum Chordata; class Mammalia; order Perissodactyla; family Rhinocerotidae; genus Diceros; species Diceros bicornis. The sequence continues at coordinate 56,523,185 of NC_080759.1, forward strand.
ACCAAAGTCACTAGACCCCTCATTTTCCAACTCACACATGGAAGGTTTTAGCTAGAACTGCCTTCCCATTTGCTTTGGTTCATACAAAAGACTGACAGACATGTTTTAAGGAACATGTGTATTTTTCTATGTCATCCAAAATTCTGCCAGAAGATCAAATGAATCTTGTGAATTATTTGACTTGTTATCATTTGAAGACATTTTGGTAAAATAAATAGGCACTGGGCATGCTCTGTGTGAAATTCACAACAGGAAATTACTTACAAATTAGTTTCAAAAACCAATTTAACTCAGTAGTTTATTTTATTTATTTTTTAGTTTTTTTTATTGCAGTAACATTGGTTTATAACATTGTATAAATTTCAGGTATACATCATTATACTTCTATTTCTGCATAGATTACATCATGTTCACCACCCAAAGACTAATTACAACCCATCACCACACACATGTGCCGAAGTATCCCTTTCGCCCTCCTCCCTCCCCCTTTCCCCTCTGATAACCACCAATCCAATCTCTGTCTCTTTGTGTTTGTTTGTTGTTGTTATTATCTACGACTTAATGAAGGAAATCATATGGTACTTGACCTTCTCCCTCTGACTTATTTCACTTTTCATAATACCCTCAATGTCCATCCATGTTGTCACAAATGGCTGGATTTCATCCTTTCGCAACCTAAGTGCCCACCAAGGGACGAATGGATAAAGAAGATATGGTATATATACACAATGGAATACTACTCAGCCATAAAAAACGATGAAATCCAGCCATTTGTGACAACATGGATGGACATTGAGGGTATTATGCAAAGTTAACTTAGTAGTTTAAATAAAAGCCCATAACACTTGAATTTATCCAAAGCACAAAAAATGAGAATTTTTTTAAAAAAAAAAAAGGATGGAGACTTTGCCAGGCACTGTTAAGGGCTTTTAGGAACTAACAGGTTACGGTATTATAATATTTTTATGTCTTCACCTATAAGGTCAACAGGAATTCATTTGAGTGTATGGCAGGAAAAAAACAACAAGATAAAATGTCACCTTTCTTCACCACAAGACGATTACACCCAATGTATCTAAATGCACCTGACTCTTTCACATGCTTTAAGTTCTGGGTGCTGTCAGACGTGTCCCCTTTTCCTGTCATTATTCTGCCTCTGATAAAATGAGCCTTTGTAATTTTAAATCGACCTCACTAAAAATGATTAGACCAATTTATTTCTTCTTTTCACTTCGATCTACAAACATTTAAAGTAATCATGGGTCTGTGAGTTTGACTTCTTGATAACTCCTTTTATTATTCCATATTTTCTTTATGTTGGATTTTATACACTCTTGTACTGTCTGTGGCAGATTACATTTTGTGGTCCAATTCTTCAACCCTCCCTGTGTGCACAACCATTGTCTTTAACTCTGAAGTTGCTCCCACTAAAGAGATGAAACATACTTCCTGGACTCTTGACATCAGTTTCAGCCAAGCGATTTGCTTGAAATGAAAAGAATGATATGGAAATGATGGTGTGTCAATTGCAATCCAAGGCTTTAGGAGGCCTCGTATATTTCCACCTGCTTTTTCATGAGACAGCCATGCCCAGACCAGCCTCCTGGAGGGAGAAGGATGAGAGGCATATAGAAGAGAAGTGCCTCACAAACTCTAAGACCTGAAATGGGAAGCAGAACCACTAGGCCACTGCCGTTACCTAAAGCAAAGCTGCCCTGTATCCTGGCCAATATCAGTCAAAATCTGGCATACAGCCAAAATAAACAACTTGTTTAAGTCACTGAGTTGTGGGCTTGTCTGTTATGCAGCAATAGTTAACTGATACAAGATTTTAGGGCTTACCCTAGAGACTACAACATGCACCTTTAATTTATGAAACTCTAATATTAAATGAAACCTCTCAGTCAATGCAAGGAATTTTGAATGATTTAACTCCATTTATCCCTTCAAATTTATATGTTATTTTTGTGTATATTAATCATTTATTTATTTAAACTCTACAAGACACTATTATTAGGAGAATTGTTTTATACAGTCACTATTTATTTATATTTAGTCATGTATTCACCCTATTCATTGAACCTCATCTCTTCCTGCCTCTCTAACCTTCCAGATTGGAATTAATTTCATTGTGCCTGGAGATAGCCCTGTAGAATTTCTGTTAGAGCAGTTCTACTGGTTACAAATGCTTTCCATTTCGTTTGTCTCAAAATATTCTTATTTTACCTTCATTTTAGGTACTTATTTTTGCTGGAAATTGAGTTTTAAATTGCCAGTTATTTTAAGTCAGCACAATGAAAATAGCCATTGTTTTCTGGTTCTAATTTTGGCTATTGCTCTCAGGATTCAGTCTAGTTGTTTCTTTAAAGTTAATATTTATTATTTTTCTAACTTCTTTTAAGATTTTTATCATTTTCTTTGGTTTTATCAGTTTTACTATTTTATTTTCAGTCTTTTCTCTCTGTTGTCTGCTGGGACTCCAATTTAATAAATGTTGTTTCATATTGTATTCTCTGTATCTTTTCCATTTTTTCTGTATTTTTTAATCCTTTTACCTTTCTGTGTTTAAATTTGGATTTTTTTCTTACTCATCTTCCAGTTAACTAACTCTCTCTTCAGCTATGGATAATGGGCTCTTAAATCCCTTTATTGAATTCTTAATTAAACTTATTACATTTTGCAGCTCTAGAATTTCTATTTGGTTCTTTTTCAGAATTGCAGTGTCACATTTTGTTTCTAGATCTGTTGAAATTTTTAGCCTTTTTTCATTATCTTCTGATCATAGTAAATATCATCCTTTAAAAGTTTGTATCTGGTAATTCCAATCTCTCATAGATTTTTATGTTTTCTTTTTAATCATGTGGCCTCTCTTTGTGTGCCAGGTTATCTTTGATTTTTGTGCCAGGTATTTTATTTATAAACATTAGTCATAGAATCAAGTGGAAGCCTAGGATCATGTCATCTTCCTCCAGAGAGGATTTTTATTAACTTTTTCTAGACACCTAGGGCACTAGCAATTTAAGATTGACTTTATCCAATTTTAGAAAGTGATGGTTTCTGAGCACCAAAAGACTCAAAAGCTAGGCTGCAACCTGTGTAAAAGCTGGTTTCTTACGGTGCAAACTTTCACATTTGAACCGAAGGCACAAGAGGTTTATTAAGACCCCACTTTAGCGGACCCCCAACTCCAACTTTTGTTCTCCTGGACTGAGAGGCTGGCAAATGAACTGCTTCACTTCTTAGTCATGTGTTCTATAATGGCAAATGCTCTCAGACAAAGAAAGTCCCAAATGCTAAGCTCATTCTTATAGATTTCTCGTAGTCTTGGTCAAACAACTCAATACCCTGTTAAGTCTCCTTTGCATTCAAGCACATTTTTCTAACTTGTAATTTACTTTATGTTTTGTTGCAGTACTCCTTACTGGGAGAATTGAACTGCATGCCTAGTCTAGTAATATGCAAGTGGAAATCCCTCTTTTTTGCTCTTAAGTACACAAATCTGGGCTTCTGCATGCATGATGCCACTCAAATTTGAAACAGTTATTGTCAAATCCAATCCTTCCCAATACACCAAGCTAATCCTAACTTAGTGTAATAAGTCTCATTTACTATTAAGCAGTATGGTAGTGCTCTCTCCCAACATTTCCCCATATGTACATAGAAACACACATGTGCACACACACACAAGCACACACACACCAAGAAGAATGCAAGATATATATATCGATATGTAACTTGCTCTTTTCTCTTAGTTTAAGTGTTTAATTTTCTTATACACTTTAAATCTTTTGCATGTCAATGTCTATAATCATGTGCCGTTGTTTATTTTTCTTTGTTTTTCTCTGAGGAAGATTCACCCTGCGCTAACATCTGTGCCAATCTTCCTCTATTTTGTATGTAGGTCACCACCGCAGCATAGCAGCTCACAAGTGGTGTAGGTCCACACCCAGGAACCAAACCCAGGCAGCCGAAGCAGGCCAAACTTAACCACTAGGCCAAGGGGCCGGCCCCCATGTGTCATTGTTTTTAAAATTATATATTACTCTAGGTATGTATTTACTAAAATGTATTATGTCATTCCCTTTTTGTTGGATATTTACTTACTTTCTTTCTGACTTTCTTTTCTATTTCAAATAATGTTGCAATCATTTCCCTTGAATATAAATGTATAGACACTTGTACAATTTTATTTTAAGGTAGATTCCTTGAAGCACTAATGCTGAGTTAAAGTGTATGCAGATTTAGCATTTTTAATTTAAAAATATATTAAGATGCTACCAAATATCTTCACTAAATCTGGGAATCTTCATTTCTTACTGTATGAGAAAGGGATATGAGGTTCCAGTTCTAACTTCAGTTTATGTTGATTTTTGGCTTAATGGCTGCCTAGTTGAAAAAAGAGACCTCATAGGACTATACAATCTCCAATAAAATAATCCTGAATTTACTAAATTATAATATTTGCCAATTCCATCAGCCAATTATGCTAAAATTTTATTAAAATTTGGCTATTAAATGTCCATGGTCTGTAACGTCAATCAATTGCCCTGAGAAAATTATTGGAATGTTCAGCCTTTATAATGTTTTAAACAAATAAGTTTAAAACTCACTGAAAGTCATCCTTTAAAGGTTATTAAACAGGGCAGAAAGTTGTTTCCAATTTTTAAAGTGTGCGGATGTAATTGGTTTCAAAGGTGACCCATAACTTAAACAACGCCTCTAATCACAATGATGAAAATATTTCCAAGTATCTACTTCCCAAGGCTTTTGTCATAGTGCACGTTTCTTTCAAAATGTAATTGCTTTCTCACGCTTTGTTAAAATACTATTTTTACCTGGAAAAAATATATTAACTGTGTTCTCATTTATCTACTACTGGCGGTCATTCCTCAGGGTGAAATCTTGTGGGAGGCGGTGGTGAAGGCTCCTCTCCCCACGCCTCCTCTGTCCTTCCCCCCTTTCTCAGCTATCTGAGAAGAGTATGTGCTCCTCTGAAACATTTGACTTTCTCCAGCTGATTTTCTCCTGGAGAGCAGTCCTTTAGCACACAGGCCTTACATCTGCTATTGGAAGTCAGGGTGTGGATAGCAGTAAAATGTGGACGCACGTATACAGAGAAAGAGAGTTCTGGTTTTTCATACCCTGAAGAGATTAATAAGCCTGAGGCCATATAAAATTGAAACTTTTTATAAAGACTTGTCAAAAATTGTTTTCTCCCCCATAGATAAAATTATAACTTCGGTGTAGTAGATGTCAAGACACTGCAATCCCTGTAACAATCACCAAAATTCCCCTCCTTTTGGGACGACTACTCTGTGGAGTTCAGCTAGCAGAGACACGGCAATGACAGAATCCCATTAGGAGAACCTTACTGACAGGTAACAGACATGGCCTGAGGTTAGATCCAAATGTCTTCTTCAAAAGGTTAACCTCATACCACGGAGAACTCAGAAATGTGACTGCTTCTGATCTGACCTTCATACTCAGACAATAACATATATCTGAAATTGAAATACTGTTGGTTGTATGTCTAATTGTCCTAAGACTTTATCAGTATTCATATTACTGGCGAATAATATAAAGTGCAAGCTTACTTTCTGTTTTTGATAACCTATATTATGGAAAATTTACATCTATCTGGATTTGAAATTTTCTAATGTGGGTAAGAGCAATAAATTCAGTGATCTTATAACAGTTAAAAATAATGTGTATTTACTATGTATAAATGATAGAAAAATTTTCTCTAAAAATCAGGTTTATCACAGTAGAACACAAATAGCTGAGTTTCTGGGAATTTAGCTTGTTCTTTGCAAAATAATACATGTGTGGTTTAAATATTCCTACACCCTGCATCAATGCAGTAAATGCTCACTCTGTACTAGACAGGGTGGCAGGTGTTGCACAAACAAAGATGAAAATCAAATCGTGCCTGCCACTCTATTTTAGTCATGTGTTCATTTGTCTTCTTTTTCTACTAGAAAATGAGTGTCTTGAGTATAGAGACTGTGGGATTCATATCTACATCTGCAGCGCATGAAACAATGTCCTGCAGAGCACAGTCTCAAATATGCTTGTTCAACTAACTAAAGAATCAATCCAATAACTGTTCACTCTTAAAATCAATCCAATGACTCCTCACTCCAAGTGACCACTGGAGTTTCGTTTTTGGTTGGAGTCAGTAAGTGATTCGAATCAGCCCAACAGTTTACTCTTTAAAAGATAAGCCGATCGTAGCAACACTTTTCTTGATGTGTTAGCATTGTAATGTCTGCATCCCCAAGAAGTGGATGGCTATGGCGTTATAACATTTACCTACCTCCACCACAAGTGTCTATACAGAATAGAATGGCCAGTTCTACGAAGGTGGCTTCATTGTAAAAGATAAAACCCCAGTTCTAGATAATGCAACGTGTATATTCTGAATCTCTATTACACTCGTTCCACCCCCAAGGTGTTTATACGCAAGGAAAGGAGATGGGGACAGATAAATCGTCCTGAATAGGGTTGATCACAGCTAGTGCCCAGAGAAGCAGACTGCTCTGAGAATTCAAAGGAGGGGCAGTCCCTCCTGGGCCTGGGCATCCACTTCAGCTCCTTAAAAATACAGCCATGGCTCTGCTGTGCCAGGTGCGGGCTGTGAAGTCAGCCAGCTTTGGACTCGGGTCCCTGCTTTGTCTCTCATGGCCGCGTGGTTTTGCCTGTTACTTAGCCTCTCTGTACTTCCCTTTCCTCACGTGTCAAGTGAGAGTGACAATACTCACCTTGCAGATTTTAATGAAAAATAAATATGTGACCTAGCACAAAGATGAATCCATGTCACTCTTGTCCCAGAGATCATGCCTGGTTGACTTGCAGTGGTGACCAGGACAGGCAAGGCCATTTCCCTCACAGAGCTGTGGGTAGGATGGTGACAAACAAGGAAATAAATGAAGAAGACCATTTCTGCAACTGGTAAGTGAGATAACAAAATTAAGTTGGCAATGAGCAGAGACCACCTTTGGAGTAGGGGGCTCTGAAGGGCAGAAGCATCCGAGTAAGAAAAAAATGCAAGTTAATCAGTGTATCAAAGCCTTCCTCTCCTCTGCCATGACACCATAGATTCTTTCACGAGATGTGTTTCCCAGCTGTGCTCAGTTTTCCATAGTCGTGTTTCGTATTCTAATTCCTGGTCCGGAGCTCATCTAACACACTTGAGTGGTTTTCACACCTATGGCATTGGTGCTTGAGAATCATGCTGTCGTAATATTAGTTTATTGGCAAGTTCAGTCCTGGACCAACAAATGAAGCGTCATCGTGGTTTTGGTAACAAAAAAAGACATTGAACAATAGATTCACCCTCGTAAAAATATGTGAGGAGATTTCTTTAAATGTTCCAAAATTATAGAAAAACAACTTAGGGACTTTTTATTTAAAACTATGAGTTGTTAATTATAATTTATATTTTTACCTTATAATTTTAATAGACAATTTTAGATATTTAGAATAGAATAACAGTTGTGAAAAAAAATCTTAAAATAATTTTAATTTTTCAAAATTTGTACAATTTCTTTAATATACTTTTTAAAGTACACTTTAAATATAATGATATTTTGCTGTTTAAGCCTTTAAATTATTACTGTCTACAGAATATCAGTTTTGCTAAAATTATATTAAAAGAAAAAAATTACATGGAATAAATATATAGTAATTTACAAATTATATATGTATGTTATTTTATTACTAAAGCAATCCTCACTGTCTATAGAGAGAACACCCAGATAGGAACTATGATCATTGCCCTTACTTGCCTTTCATTCTGGATGACTTTTAGTGATTTAAAAACCATATTTTTTTATTCGCTCTGGTACACTTGTCAGAAAGGGTGATGGAACATATTTTATTTAACTTTTTGTTAGCTTGACTTATAACTTTAAGATATTTCCTCATATAGGGCAAGGGTTCCCTATATTCCTTGTTGTGAATCCTCCAAATGGGAGTAGCTGAACTGAATATATAGTACATCAAAAATAGTGCTGTAGAAAAAGTAACTCAGTGTATAGGACACAGGCAGTGCCAAGTGGCACAAGAGTAGGTCACTGAAGGAAGAGAAGGAGCAGGTAGTGTGCATACCTGGGCAAAGGTGCTCCAGGAAGAAGGAATAATAAATGCAGAGAAGCAAGGCTGAGGCTACTCTAATGTGATGGGATTTCAGGGAGCACTTTGGCTTTAATCTGTTTTATAGTTTGGGGTTATTTGGAATAAATCATGGGAAAAATAAAAATAGAATTTGCTGCCAAAAATGCTTGAAAAAATTCTCATGAGTGATAGTGATTTGCTCTTTGCTCTGGTGTCAAGGAAACTCAGAGCTATGTCTGTGAGCCAATGCTGGTGATTAAACAGAAATTTAAAGAACACGTTTTGTGCACTAGTCTTACCTGTCTCTTGATTTACTTCTCTGTCTGTATCTTACATTTAGTCCCTCCTGGTTATCTGTTGATTTATTCTATTTTCTTGCATATAGTGTTGGTATAATCATTGTACTGGAGGGAGCAAGCTGAGCAGAAAGAGGAGGAGGAACAACATACAGACTCAGACACGAGAAGACTGGCATCAGAAGGGGCAATGAATTGGATGGGAAGATGCATGGCTTTAGACATATTGAGTCAAGGGTGCCGTGGGAGTGGAAACAAAGAATGGAAGATGCTAGGGGGAAAGGAAAATAGGAGACCAAGTTTGGGTGGGCACCTCCACAAAGAAGAGTTGCTTGGTGATGGTGTGATGGTGAAACAGCCAGCTGTGGTGAGTGGAATAATGAACCCAAAGATGTCCACGTCCTAATCCCAGGGGTCTCGATATGTCTTGTTAAATGGCAGTGGGACTTGGCAGATGTAATTAAGGGCAAACTCCTTGAGATGGGGAGATCATCCTGGATCATCCAGGTGGGCCCAATGGTCCCATTACAGTCCTTAAAAGCAAAGAATATTTCTCTGCCCTGATCAGAGAGATGGGGTGACATCGATGGCTTTCAAGGTGGAGAAAGGCAGCCACACGGCAAGGAATGCAGGCAGCCTTAGAAGCTGTAAAAGGCAAGGAAATGGATTCACCCTTACAGCGTCCAGAAAGGAATGCAGGCCTACTGACAATTTGATTTTTACCCCAGTGAGATGTGTGTTGGACTTCTGACCTGCAGAACTGTAAAACAATAAATTTATATTGTTTTAAGTCACTAACGTTTGGTAATTTGTTATGGTAACAATACAAAACTAATACATTAGTCAAGAAAAACAGATGAGCCCAGCAAGGATGAACCCAAAGAGCAGTTGCAGCCCTGGCTGCTTCCTTCCACCAAAGAGCTGAGCCAGTAGGTGAGCAGCAATGTGTATGCCTGTGCTACAAAACTTGAGTGTACTACACAAGAGCCTGCCCGACCTTCTCAACATAAAAAGCAAAATGACTGCTGCTTCGCTCTCACCCTCCAAATCTTGCACAAAAATGCCTCTTGTGGCTTATCAGAACTAGAAATGTACTTGGAAGGGAATTCTGAGAAACATTTTTCAGTCTAGTCAAAGGGACACCTTCAAACCCACCACAGTCCACCCCTTGCCAACCTGGCATTCAGACGCATCTCTCTAAACGTAACTCCTTTTCAAATATAGATAATAACAAAGTCATGATTTAGACTAACGTGGTATAACTATCTCATGTACAACCAAAAACACACTAACACTTTCTTCAGAAGAGAATATACTCATCTCATGCCCATGAATTTATGAAATACCCCGTACAACCAGTAGGAGGATGAAAAATCCAAGCTAGCATTATCAGTGGATTGGCTCAGAATGTAGGTGCAAACTGAGAGTAAGTGGCAGCTGACTACAGCCTTTCTCAAGTGTGGTCTTGAATGACAGCAGAGAGGGAAATCCTCCCAATGGGCAGAGCTTTGGTCAATGCATTTGTCCGTCCACTGTGTATAGAGAGAGAAGTGACCATAGGGTAGAATATATACAAGGCTAGTGAGGCAGAGATGAATGGCCTAACCAGCTGGTTAGTAACCTAGAAAGAAGAGGATTGAATGATGGACACAAAGAAGTCTGAGTAGAGGCATGTGGAAGGACATACAAGAGTGTGTGGTCACAAAGTAGAATCATCTTTGTATCACATAAGAGCATAGAGGATGCACAAAGCAACCACATAGGCAGAATGACTCAGCCGGATGAATCAACCAGTCTTTGTCATTGGCCTAAATCACAATAGATTCTTCTACACCCTGAGCTTCTAGAGGGCATGGCCTATGATGCTAATTGATCTTTGTATCCCAGGAACTATGTGCTGGATCCGGCACATAGTAGTTACTCATTGGATGTTCACGGAAAGGAAGAGTGTCTTCATTAATCCAGCATCCTCGTTTGGGTTTCTGTTTTGTTTTTCCATTTTCTTCTGCCCTCTACTTGGAAATAAAGAAAAAAACCAATTCATGAAAATCACTGTGCAGTGCACAAATTACTTTCACATCCAAGACCAAAGAGATTTGTCTTCAAAAAAGTGTGACAAAATTGACCTTGGTGGTACTTTTTATGGCCTCCATGCCTAGGCCTTGAGTCCAGAGAAATGACAAGCGCCTGGCATGCTTGGTGACAATAAGAGAGTTAAATGTCTGTTTTTCCACACTACAAACAATGTTCGGGGACTCCTAGATACTGAAAGTGTGCAATAATAAATTCATCTTTACGTTTTAGCAGGAAGAAAACCTCAGTCTTTTTTTAGCTAATAATTATATCAACCAGGTTTGACAGCCTAAGGCTGTTTTTCTTCTCCCCAGACAAGGTCTTTCTTACAGTAAGATAAATAATGACACAACTTTTTTAGACCCTATAAGCCCACACACGCTGTAAATTTATAGTTGTTTCCCATCTGTGAGGATAGTAAGTGAATCGTGATAAAGAAGAAAGAAAACTTGAATTTCTTCAACTCTAAACCTAGTCTTTTATTAAGAATAAAAAGGTAAATCTTTCCAGCTTAAATGTAGTTAATTTTACCCTGAAAATCTGTATGAAAATACATTTGAAATTGAGTTTCCATTTTAATTGAATGGACAAAATATCACTTTAATTATAATATAAGGCAGCAGTATGAGAAATAAAATGTGCTCATGCTAAATTACAATCACGGAGATGCAAATTAAACCCACAATGCACAGCCATTCTATCTCCCAGGAGAGCTGAAATTCAAATTACTGAGGATATCATGTTTTAGTGAGGGTTCAGAGCAACTGAAATTCTCATAAAGTGCTAGTGGAAATGTAAGTTGACGTTAGCACTTGAAACTCGCTACTAAAGTTGAAAATGTACATATTCTATATCCCAGCAATTCTACTCCTATGAAATATAACTGTAGGTAGCCAAGAGGCATGTACAAATTGGTTATAGCAATAGCAATAGTTAGTCCCAAACTGGAAACATCTCAAATGCCCTTCAACAATGTATTGGATAAATTAAATTTTGACATATTCTTACAATGTTTCTACAAGAAATGAAAAGAAAAACACTCTACAACGATGTAGATGAAAGTCCCAAACATAATGTTAAGCAAAGTGAACCAGACACAAAAGAAGACATATTGTGTGATTCCATTTATATAAAGTCTAAAAACAGACAAAATGAGGCTATCATAGATTAAAAATCAGAATAGCAACTGACTTTGAAGGGAGGGAATACTGGGAAGGGGTCCAAGTGGTTATCTGGGAGGCTGACAAAATTGTATGTGATAATCTCAATGGTAATTATATGAGTATTTGCTTTGCAATAATTTATTAAGCTGACCATGACTATTTTATGCAATTTTATTCATATATATAGAAAGGAGCATGAGAGAGTAGAGAGAGCATCTCCTTCCTTCATTCATTCAGTAAATTCTTACTGAGCACACATTGTATGACAGGTACGGTGCTACACACTGAATGTGAAATAGTAAATGAGACAGACTTTGCTCTCACATAGATCACAGAGTCCATCTGTGAAGCGATGGACAAAGAGGAAGAGTGGGAAGGGGGATGTTTATTTAATGGGACATTTATTTATTTAACATTATTAAATAAATAAACATTTATTTAAATTTAATTTAAATAATTAAATTAATTATTAATTTAATAATTAATATTAACCTTGAATATTAAGGTTATTTAAACATTTATTTAAACTGTAAAACGGTTACACACCTTTGGGGAGGAGCCAGTAGCCAAGGATGAGTATACTCTGCCTCAGATGCAAAGCTTTGAAATTAAAACAAAACTCTCTATATATAACCCCCCACCCCAACTATTGCTTTAAAGTGGCCTAAATTTCCCAGGAAAAAACATTTCAATTTGTCATTTCAAAGAAGAAGGAGTAAAAAGGAGGAGGAGGAAGAGGACAAGGAGAAGGAAACACCAGAGCTGTCATTTGGGAATTTGGCGTTTTGCTATGTAACATAACCTATCCTGCAAAAGGCCAGAAACTGAAAGTGATTTTATTAAAGCAAGAAAATTTTTCTATCATCAGGCAATGTTGGTTTAAATCAAGCATGACGTGAAATTCAACAGCTCCAGGTTCTTCTTCTTGCATTTTGATTGCAAATTGGGAGAAAATATGAAATAATGTATATTTCAAAACCCTACACGTCACACCTTCAGCTTCTTATTGACAGGGCTAGTCTGAGACCTAAATCTTCTAGACAACCCAATTATTTGCTCCTCTTCAAGTTAATATTCATTAAAGACAAACACACAAGCAAAGGTGTTGTGAATGTTGATAAGGGGCTGAGCTCCATGTGCAGAAACAGAGAAAGACATCCCCAGGGGCAGGGCTCAGCTTGCCTTCTAATACCCTCTCATCCCCACACCAACTGAAGGTGCTGAGGGCCAGACTGTCATGGAAGCTCACTCCAGCATGTCGCACCATGGTCCCAGCCCCCACCTCCAGCAGCTTATTAAAATATTCCTTCCATTCACCTCTAATACTCTCTGGGAAGGGTTCTGATGATGCCAGCTCTTTGCGCTGTTATATTTATGCCATATTTCACCACCCTGGTGGCAGTTCAGCTCCCTTATATTGTCTCCATAGGCCTGTGCCTCACTAGGCAATCTCTTCAGTGAGCATATGAGCCTGTGTATGTGTCATGATCTGGGGTCGCCATAAGTCCTACAAATGACTATGACCTCACTGCTCCTGCCCAGATGGTTGATGCTCTATGTTTGCCTTTGTGCTATGAAGTACTAAAGACCCTTATTAAGATGCATATATATTATTTGGTATGAATTGTTCATGGAAATGTGGCCAATCATAAAAACAGTATCCCAATTACTATTTAGATTAGTCAATCCATCAACAAACATTTAAACAGGTACCACTAGCCCTACCAGAATTGAACATAACACAGATGTGTTTGGGAAAGGACAAAGAGAAGTAGTGCAAGGGACACCTTGTCAATGGGTTCTGGGGAACCAGGAGTCCCCACGGCAGCACTGGAAATAATGCAAAGAGACTGGGGGAAAGCATGGATGGGGGGACAGGTGGTAGGAGAAATTAAAAACTGGATGTATGCTGATGACAAATTCTGGAGGGCTGAGTCCACAGAGGGCTAACCAGTAGGACACATTTACTACTACTAATACCTTTGTAGATCCAAAACAGATAGTCAAATTTGGTGCATTTAGTTTTTCAGAAAAACTAAGTCTTTATTTAGCACTCCTTCCCCTTTCCACAAGTTCTTCACCTTGCTACAATAAGATAACAGGTTTTTATGTGAAAAGCAATTAGTTTGATTTTAGTATCCATGGATTTTAGATATGATTTACTAGGACATAGTGCAAGTTTTTTTAGCAAGAGTTAGAGAGAGATGAAAAAAGAATAATTCTAAGATGCAATACTTCACAATTAGGTCACAGCTTCCATTTTTAAAGGAAAATTTTCAACTCTCCAGGTTGGTACTTTTCCATTTAAACAAGGCTGCTTTGCTGGTACATATTTAAGACAGAGCTGGCAGGATAGTTGCCTTTTCTCACAATATCATACACTAGTAAGTTGAAGTATGAACAAGAATTTTTACCTGCAATGTTTGAAGACAACTGTACATGCACTTTTCCAATTTTCATAAAGATATTCCCAGAAAGGGCTGATCTAAGATGTCCCATGGCAAATTAGGATTCACTCAGCCATGAATGCGGAAGTTCAATTTGAGAAAATAATTCATGTTCATCTACTTTTTTCCAGGGAGAGGTATTTAATGTTTATCTTTTCAATCCTGTCCTTGAAGAGGCAGCTGAGGAGGGAGGGGATTCCTAGTGCCTTTTCCCCCACCACGGGAATTTTACTTCTGGCTCCTAGGTTGTGTGAAGACCCAGCCTATGAAGACCAGAAAACTAACCAGCCTCTCGTGATTTAAATGGCCTGACCTTAGGGAGGCGATGGCCATCAGGCCATCTCACTTTAGAAATCCCCCGACGGCCCAGGCCAGATGGGATGGCCCAGCCAGATGGCTGGCAGCTCCCTGCAGAAGGCTCTCAATTAGTCCTGACTGGGAATGAACTGGGTTCTTCTCAATTTCAATTGCTTCTGAGTGCTGCCTTCTCCAGCTGAGGTGGGGAGATGCAACCATCCCTTGCAGCGGATAGCAAATAGGCTGGCTCCCATCTGCTGACACTCACACCTCTAAGATGCCTTGGGAAAAATAGTAAGTCTCTCGAGATGACAGACTTTTCATGACAGGCAGGCCACTGAGCTATTCAGGCCCAATGTGAGGTTTCCCTTTTATAGAGGTGACCAACCTCACCAGACGGTTGCAGACAACTCCCAGTCCTAGCCCAAGATACAGGTTTCCTTCTTTCTCACTTCACTCCGTTAACCAATGCAGACCCTCCCAATTCCAAGCGTGTTCCCATTCCTTTTATTTTCCCATCTCTCAAATATAAGAAAAAGTGATGTTAAAGGTAAGAGAAAAGGGCTTGGAGCAGAACATCTCCCATTCTTCTCCTGTGGCTTTTTCCCACATCCTCGACCTCACCTGATGCGCGTGCACATACACACACACACACGTGCGCGCACACACACACACACACACCCTTATTGAGGAGAAGAGGAAGGAGAAAGAACCAAAGGAGAAAAAAGAGATAAAGAGTCTGTCCTAGACCTGCATTGGATGGGAGTGCTGTCAACCGCAAGGAACAGAGCTGGCTACCACGGCTTAAATGAGTCCGAGTATACTTTTCTCCTCTAACAAGGAGTCTGGATATAGTAAATGGCTGGTGTTAGTTTAGGGGCTCACTAATGTTGGGGACATACTGCACGGCAAGAAGCATGGCCACAGCTCCACTCACAGGTGCAGAGCTGCCACATTCAAGGCATAAAACATGGGGAAAGGGGCAGCCCCAGCTGTGGTCTCTGTTTTTCAGAAGCCTCTCTTCTATTTCTCTCTCATGTCTCATCAGCAGGATCTGGGGCATATGGTTCCTCTTGGGTAGCAAGGAGGATGGAAAGTAAGTGTCTCACCTGGGTTAGGCAGTGCTGACAAGGAAGAAGGACCAGGAGATGACCAGCAGGCAGCTAGCTCTCCCTGATGAGTACTGCTGCTACACTTCCTCTGCCCTACCCACTTCCTTAGCTCCTCCTTAACTACTCATCTTGCCCAAGGGCTGTAGAGTTCTAGATTCCTGGTAAACTACATGGTACATAGGCTAATTTGTGTTGATCTCACAACCTAATCATCATGCATAAGAGAAATTTGCATTTGAACATTTGGAGTACAATCTCTTTGCACATTTTGGAATGTCTGCCTTCTAGTTATGGGACAGACATCCAGAGTCAATTTGCAAAGTAGCAAATGTATTCCTCTATTATGGATAGTTGTCCATAATGAAGAATCTATATATTTTGTGAATGCACTAGTATTCATTTTCCCATGATTGTGCAAAGTTTACCAATTGTCATTGTAAAAACTAATTTAGTAATATGGAAAAAAATAAAACTAAGAACATGTAAAATTGAATCATTAAGGAAAAAAGACAAGTTACTCAAATAGGCTTACCTATTTGAAAAATATGAAATACTTTTAACCTTTTGACTGTCTTGAATTTTTAATGAACAATATTTATGAATTCTCCTCTTAGTTAAGAAAGTATCAAATATTAAAACTGGCTTCTTAAAATAGCAGAACTATATTTAATGGCTCTGAATTATAAACCTGTAGATAAGATTGTCTTCATCAGCAAAGGAAAAATCATTGAACCAGAAAAAGGAGTCTTGATCATTTTTTGTCTATTCATTTCTTCACAAAATCAGAAAAGGTAAAAAATAAATGAAATCTCCCTGTACAGCTCTTGCCTCCAAAGGTATGTTTCCAAAAAAAAAGGACAACTCAGAGCTGTAGACAAGTACAGTATGTCTTCTCTTTTACGGGAGGTGCATGTACACCAATGTTTTAAATGACAGCAAATGGCTCTTTTCCTCGTATCTTTCATGTTTCATAAGACTTCATTTTACACGATGGCTGGGTCAGTGGTCCCCATATCACTGTATGGCTAATCAATGGTTAAATCATAGTCAAGAGGTCATTACACTTGGCAATTATCCAAATTCACAAAGATATCTTAGATGTACCAGAGTTTTAAATGTTCATTTCTTATGGATTGATTCATTCCCCTCCCAGCCTTCTTTACCACGTAATGCTTGGTATACATTATAAATGTATCATTGGAGTATTCTCACATTCTAAATTACACTATTCATATAGACTAGATTTATAGTAGCATATATTCTTCAATTTCACTCCCTGATGAAAATCTGGTGAGTCAAAGCCAGGAAAATATAAAAAGTCATTACAGGAAAAGCCTCTATGGAGTCCTGTGTATATGCATATCTACTTGCTCTGGCAACATAATATTTCTTATTGGCAAGTTATTACATTTAAATTTATAATTATTTTAACATAAATCATGTTGAGTATATAGCCTAAACATGATCATTTTCTCTAATCATATCCAAAAGGCATTATTCACAGAACATTAACAATAATAATGATAATAAACATGAAGGAATATAATAGGTTCTTCACTGTGAAACTTTATATGATTTGTACCTGATAGGATAATTTTGTAAGCTAGAAACCTTCAAAATTCTTCACCTATTAAAAATTTAAATATTTAATTATTTTCATGAATTATTACATCTTCCTCATTTCTGTCTGACAATGAGGGAAATAATTTTTTGTAGAAAATGTCATTTTACATGAAAATAGCATACATAACTATGAAGATGGAAAGTGAAAAAATAAAAGCTGATCAAAGTAACCTTTATTCTGGGGCCAGCCCTGTGGTGCAAGCAGTAAAGTGCGCGTGCTCCACTGCGGAGGCCGGGAGTTCACAGGTTTGGATCCCGGGCGCACACCGACGCACTGCTTGTCAGGCCATGCTGTGCCAGTGTCCCATATAAAGTGGAGGAAGACGGGCATGGATGTTAGCCCAAGGCCAATCTTCCTCAGCAAAAAGAGGAGGATTGGCAGATGTTAGCTCAGGGCTGATCTTCCTTGCAAAAAAAAAAGAACTCATTTTCCCATCCACAAAGTGGAGATACTAATACTTGCTTTACGTAGTTGTTGGACGATAGAATGAGAGTGCAGAACGAGTATTATGTGAAGATCCTCACAGTTCGCAGTAGGCACCTCTTAGCAGAAGCAGACACTGTTGGTTGAATCCAGTGTGGGGTGACTTGGAATTTTAACTTTTTATGACTTTTTTACAGTTTATATGTATTGCTTTTATAGTCATAAAAACTTGAAATAGTTCCATTTTGAAATACACATTCACACACAAATGCACAAAAAGAATTATGATTGTTGTTATTAGTATTAAAAGTTCCAGTTTAAAAACACACATATAGGGGCCGGCCCGGTGGCTTAGCGGTTAAGTGCACGCGCTCCGCTGCTGGCGGCCCGGGTTCGGATCCCGGGCGTGCACCGACGCACCGCTTCTCCGGCCATGCTGAGGCTGCGTCCCACATACAGCAACTAGAAGGATGTGCAGCTATGACATACAACTATCTGCTGGGGCTTTGGGGGAAAAAATAAATAAATAAAATCTTTAAAAACACACATATAGACCAATAGAACAGAATAGATCCAAGCAATAAACCCATGCATTTACAGTCAACTGATTTTTGACAAATGTGCCAAGAATACACAAACAAGAAAGGATAATCCTTTCAACAAATGGTGCTTGGAAAACTGAATATAACACGCAAAAGGATGAAACTGAACACTTGTCTTTCACCACACACAAAAATCAACTCAAAATGCATTAAAGATTTAAACATAAGATCTGAAACTGTAAAATTCCTAGAAGAAAATATAGAGTAAAACTTCTTGACATTGGTCTTGTCAGTGATTTCTTGGATATGATGTAAAAAGCCCCAGAAACAGAAGCAAAATTAGACAAGTGTGACTACATCAAATGAAAAGCGTCTGTACAGCAAAGGAAACAATCAAGAGTGAAAAGGCAACCTACAGAATGGGAGAAAATATTTCCAAACCATACATATTATAAGAGATTAATCTCCAAAATATATAAGGAACTCCTACAACTCAATAGCAAAAAAAATCAAATAACCCAATTTTTAAAAATAGGCAAAGGACTTGAATAGGCAAAGGACTTCTCTAAAGAAGACATACAAATGACAAATACACACATGAAAATATGCTTATCTTTACTAATCATCAGAGAAGTGCAAATCAAAACCACAATAAGATATCATCTCACACCTTTTAGGATGGCTATTATCCAAAAAAAAAATAAAAGATAAGTGTTGGTGAGGATGTAGAGAAATCAAAACTCTTGTATACTGTTGGTGGGGATGTAAAATGCTGCAGCCACTATGGAAAATGGTATGAAGTTTCCTCAAAAAATTAAAAGTGGAATTACTATATGATCCAACAATCTCATTTCTGAGTATATATCCAGAAGGATTGAAATGAGGATCTTGAAGAGATATGTACATGCTCACATTCATTGCAGCATTATTCAAATAGCTGAGATACGGAAACAACCTAAATGTCCAACACCAGATTATTGGACAAAGGAAATGTGGTATATACATATACATACATATACACATGTACGTACAATGGAATATTATTTAACCTTAGAAAAGAAGGAAATTGTGCCATACGTGACAACATTGATAAACCTGGAGGTCATTATATTAAGTGAAATAAGCCAGTCACAGAAGGACAGATATTGCATGATTCCACTTACATAGGGTATTTAAAGTAGTCAAAGTCATAGAAGCAGAGAGTAGAATGGTGGTTTCCAGGAGCTGGGAGGAGGGGAGAAATGGGGAGTTGCTGTTTAACAGCTATAAACTTTCACTTATGCAAGATGAATAAGTTCTAGAGATCTGCTGTACAATAATATGCCTACAAATATGCCTTAAATACTTTATTGTACATTTAAAAATTTGCTGAGAGGGTTGATCTCATGTTAAATGTTCTTACATTAATTAATTAATTTACAAGTTCCTGTGCCTCTTATTCCTCTGTCCATGGTTTTGAACAAAAAAAAAAATCCCTTTGTTTATGAAAACCATGACCTACTCTGAAACACATAGTTGTCAATGGAAACCAAATATTTTGATTATAGAATACCTAATTTATACCTAAGGTCCTTAAGTTTATGAATTTCTTATGAAGAGAGCTCTTTGGGGCCTCTCTATATTTCAAGTTATCTTAACTTCTGTGGTTTTACTGCTGAGGAGTTATACCTCCCTGAGCCCAAGAAAGGGAGAGCACAGTGGTTAACAACGTGAGTTCAGGAGTCAAAAGGCCCAGGTAAGATCTTGAATAAGTTGCTTAACATCCTTTTATGTAAAACTTACATAATAATAGTTTTGTATCATAAGTATTTATGGTCATTAAATAAAATCACTCATGTAATGTGTTCTACGCCTTTTCTGACACATCGTAAGACCTCAATAAATATAGAGTTCCCAACTGCCTCCTGTGAAATTAATTTTGTTAGTCACACTCGTATCCTCCCCCTCACTCCTGTGTTGTATGCACCAAAAATGAAATGGAACAACAAAAACTCACATAAAACCACACAGGGGCTGACATTATCAGGGCAAGCAGTGGAGAGTAAGTTATCCTTCTTGTGATACTCTCAGCCCTCCGGATTTGAGCAGTAAGGTGCCAGTGGTGCCCTTTCTGCCTCAAACAAACAGGTGCCTCCTCCATGGAAGATCAAATGAGCTTTAGATGAAAGGGCACAGGAAATCTGGTTAATCAAGTGTACTTCTAATCCTGAATTTGTAAAGATAAAGTGGGGGTCTTTGAGGATCACATGCAATCCAAACTCTCCGGTTGAGAGCAGAGCCCAAGCCAGTGACGGAGAATGAATTTACCTTGATGGCCCTCTGTGTCCTACATCTTGGAAATTCTAAGTGATGTGGCAATGGGAGCCAACACCTGGTGAAAGATAAAGGAATCTCAGCATCTGTGACACTCAATTATGCAAGTCTATTATTGCATTTTTGCCAGGTTTTCCCCCCAGGTGGAGCCTCTCCCATGTCTTAGGAGCTTGAGTCTGATCATGGATGAGTCCTAGAGCTTATCCTCTCCTTCACCTGGGCAACCTGGCCTTCAAACCAAGATTTATGTCTTGAACCGTCTGTCTTCTCATGGTGATAATTAATATTGAACTGCACTTTATTTTTTCTCCATCGCAGTTAAGAAGAATTGGATTGTTCTTGTCATACTTCTCAAAATCGAAACACACTCTGGGGTGAATTTAACAATCTTTTTGCCACTTATTTGAAAGTAACAATTCTTAATTTTCAAAGCTGAGAGGAAATAGATGTAACAGTTCTGCAAAATAGGCAAAAGTGACGTCTTGTTATAGCCTAATCACTGACAAAAATTAATTAGGAAAATGACTCAGGGTTTTTTTCCATGACTTTTTAAGTGTTTCAGCAAAATTGGCTTAGGAAGTCATATTCAAGAGTAGAAAGATAATGACAAAAATCCATGAGGACTGATGACATTTTCTAAATCACCAGTAGAGGTATGGGAAAAAAATCTAGGAAGCAATTCCTTGCCACTCTGTAGGACTTAGATTTCTGCCAGCCCCTCCCGCCTCCTCTTTTACATTCTTCCCTTTGCATGTCCCCCTGCCTCCTTTCTATTATGCAAAGAAGCCCAGTCCTTTCCCATATCAGAACCTTTGGGTGTGTTGTACCCTATGCTTGAATTCTTTTGCAACACTCCACATCTTCTTGTCCTGTGGACCTCCTCACCTTTAATCTCACTTCTGCAGGTGCCTTCTGTATCTACTCTATTCAAGCAGCCTCAGCTAACTCCAGTTACTCTCTATCATCTCTCCTTGGATATTTTCTTCACATCTTTGACCACAAAAGTTTAATATATTATATATTTATTTTCAATTCTATAATTATGATTGTGTATTGCTTCTCTCTTTGTCCTAGAGTCAAAGTTCCATTATGCATCCTTATTCTTGACCCCCCATGTTTCAGCACCTAAGACAGTGCCTGAGCCTGAGCTAAAACTTCCATAAATATTTGTGGAAAGAAGAAACAAATGAATAACTAAATAAACTCTATGTTCACTGCCTACTGGTGATTCAGAACCAGCAATTCAAATGTGCTTACAGGCAAACATGATGACACTTCGGGTAACATTCGTCTGATATAACATTTTAAACAAAATAATTTGGAGGCTGACTTCATCATTGGATGACTTACCTTTTCATGAATGTACTTCCTATTTGTTTCTGAACAACACATAGTAGCTGGAGAGTTACTCATTTGTCCAAGATCCCTTCAAGCGGAATAACCTGGTCAGTGTCGTGTGGAGATTAAGAGGGCTTATAATCTGAAACCTAAACTCCTCCTTCCTTGTCAGAAACCTTGTTGGGCTGTCATGGGCTCTCAGCAGCATCTTTTTCTGGCTTTATATCTAGAGAACTTTTGAGGCTGGAATATCTGAGCTCTCAAGATCCCTGTCCAACAAAAGACAGAACTTTAAAGATCATATTCCATCCGCTGACATCTTTTCCAGGCAAATCAGACTTGGAACATGCCTTTTTTCCCCTCGGGGACTGTAACCTGTGGATCATCTCCAGCAGGGTCTTATCATCTCAAAGGGTCTTATCACCAGTGCTGTCAAGTCTTAAGAGATAGCATTCCATGCTACAACTTTGTGCATAGTGAGCATCTCTTCTGCACTCTTAGAATTAGATTACTTTGTACACTTCCTGCGTTTGTACCCAACTGCTTGCCCCAAAACATTCTGCTCAGGTGATATTCACATTTAGAATTATTATTACATATTGGGAATGAAAATCATAATTACTGATAAAGTCAAACCATTTAAACCTGCAATTTATGTGTGTATACACACATACCACATAGGTACAGGCACATGCAAATATGTCCAAACAGTATTAGGGAAAATATTCTTTGCACACCAATGACAAATTTAGATTCATTAAATATGCACTAGTCTAGCTATATGGCTCATTTTAATTTCCAAAGTAAGGTTCAAAGTTGTCTGTAATTTCAATAGAGGCTTTCTAGTTAGTGGTCAGAGCACAGGCCCTGGAGCTCTGCCTCCTGGGTTTGAATCCTAGGCCTCTCTCTTCTGGTCATATGATCTTGGGCTAGCACTTTATCATCACTGAGACTCAGTTTCCTGTTCTTTAAAATGAGAATAATGATAGTGTCTATCTCATATGTTTGTTTTGAGATTTAAATGAGGTAATATTTTTAAAATCAGTAGCGTATAGCACATAATAAGCTTTATAGATGAATTTGATAAGTAAATAGAATATCACGTTTCTCAAACTGGGGACTATTACTCATGTGTGTTGTACCCTCTGCAATGTGCCGCGGGGTACTGAGCACCACAGGATACACTCCAGAATCTTCCTGATGTACCTATTTTAGTCAATGATAAGTAATAGAAAGTACTTTTTTATCTTTAAATAAAGACACATGAATTATGGAGTAGACACTTTAAGGTAAAATATGACCTTTCAAGAGATTTATTTCCTGCAGCTGGCTCCTCAGGCTGCACTGCAAGACACTCTGTTTCTGTCCACTGTATCTTTCATGTCTTCCCTACAATAATTCAAATTCCAATCAGACTCTCAGTTTTCTGCAACCACTCCATACTTTCCTATATCTGTGATTGTTGTCATCTCTGCCTGTGATGATCACCTCCTCCCAATGTAGCCAGCCATGGAAATCCAACCCCACTTCAAGAACCACAAAACATTTTATTTTCTGTGAGGACTCTCTTGAATCTGCCACTATGTGTAATTTCCCCTGCCATGAATGGTCAGAAAACTGTGTGAATATTTCATGATAGATGCCACATACTGTATAATAATATCTGGATGTGCATTAACACTCCCTGCTTCCTTTGTTAGGCTGTAAGCAATTGGAGTTCAAATAGTAGTCCCACCATTTTACGTCTTCCTTTTCCCCCACAAAGTGCCTGGCACAATACCTTCCACTCTCCTAAATGTTTGTTGAAGTGACTGCACCCCATGCCCCCATCAAGAATAGCCTGCCACAGGGCAGTTAGAAATCAGTCATCTGCTGTCACAATGACGTCAATGGAAAGATAACTACATCAAATGGGTTATTGACTACAATTCTATGAAGGTACCAAGAACAAGTGCTCTAATTAATCGTCTGACACAAACTCATAACTTTTAGGTGAGCCCAATCTGCTTTCTCTCAGGGAGCCTGTTAGCTTGGCTCAGCATCTGCAAAGAGGAATGATTCAACAAGGTAAGCAACACCTTTAATGAGCAACCTATCTGCAACAAGGTCTAATTCATGTCTCAGCATGAAAAGGAAAACTAAGCAGTCTTCCTGGGATATAAATTGACAGGTAATTTCATATCTAGCCATTCCCTTGAAGATTCTACTACCTCATGTTTGTTTTGCTGACTTTCTTTGGAGATAGTTTACATCAGGGTTTACAGGAAACAATATAAGAACATTAACTAATTTTAAAAAAATACTTCCTGATTGCCCACCATATAACAGGCCTGAGGTAGAAAATGAGGAACCAGAAATGATCAAGATGGAGCTTATTCACAGTCAACAGTGAAATTCAGACAGCTAAACAGGAAATTAAATATAGGGAGATGTATGTTATGACAGTGAAAATACAGTTTACCAGAGGAGTACATAGGAACTAAATTCAATAGAATTTGACTATTGCTTGTAGGGTATAAGAGAAATCAAGGAGAAAGTCCAGTCTTTTGTCTTAATCCCTCAAGGGACACTGGTAGAAAACCAATTTCATCTGGGGTAAGTTGAGGATGAAGATTGTGACTTTGATGTTGGACAGGTTGAGGATGAGAGG
This sequence comes from Diceros bicornis minor, assembly GCF_020826845.1. Taxonomy (NCBI): domain Eukaryota; kingdom Metazoa; phylum Chordata; class Mammalia; order Perissodactyla; family Rhinocerotidae; genus Diceros; species Diceros bicornis. The sequence continues at coordinate 56,547,578 of NC_080759.1, forward strand.
TCTTCAGGACATGGAAGTAGAAATGCACAGTAAAGGGCTGAACATCAGCTCAGGAATTTAGGAGAGAAATTCTGATAAAGATACAGATTTCTCAGATACAAACTAGTGGTAATTGAAACAATAGGAATTCCTGAGATCAACAAGAGCAAAGAACAAGCCCAAGAAGTAGGAGGAACACCAGTAGTGACATCATGGAGGTCAAGGGAGGAGATTCAAGAAGGGATTGGTTATGCACGTTTAACACTACTGAGAACAAGAAAGATGGGCACTTTAAAGGGGCGTTGGATTTAGCCAAAAGAAGGCTAAAGTGACTTGAAGAATGTAATGTCAGGAAAGTGATAGGGACATAAGCCACCAAGGAGTGAGTGGAGAGTGACAGAGATGGTAATATTAGACTGCTCTTCTCGGAAGCTTGGCTATGGAGAAAGAGGCCATGTCAACCCAGAAGGAGATTCTTGCACCAAAAAGAATTTTTAAAGGATATTTGGACCTTAAATCTATCTATATACTTAGGGAAAATAACCAGTCATAAGGAAAAAGTTGAAAATACAAGAGAAAGGGGAGCTGTGTATGGAGGAAAGGGAAGGAGATGCTAATATTTAGGACACTGACTGACTAGGGCTTGGTAACAAGATATAGTGGCTCACAGAGAAATAAAACACTAAATCATAAAAGTGGACAAATCCATTGAACTCATATTTCTTATCCTATGAATATATGAGAGTATTGGTGCATTCAGAATTCTGGAGGTCTCATATAAAGTCCTGGATCTGCCTCTAATCATCTGAGAGATCTTGGATACATAACTTCACCTCTTTTCTTGCAGTTTCCCAGTATGAAACATCACAGGTTGGACCAGCTGCTTTACAAAGTTTCTCCTGACATGGATCCTTTGAACATAAACTGTAACTTCAGAAGATTCTGGTCAAGGTCCTCTGGGTTTCTTTCCTTCATTTCACCCTTTTTGAGCAGATGTGGGACATTGGCTGCAGAGCTGGAAACCCTCAAAGACGTGGAAGGGTGGATACTCTTTTTATGCATTTTCTTCCTAAATGTGGGTGGAACTCTGACCTTTTTTAGGTCTCAAAATGTTGGACCATTTTACCCTAAACCTAATTCAATGGATGAAGAAGTTATTCCCTTTCATCCCCAAAATTTCTTTCCTAATTTAAATCATTTCACTCTAACTATGCAAGAAGCATCTCTGTTCCTCCTTATTTATTTTCTCCTGAGGGTCCTAGTCACAGTTATATTTAATGCCTAAATCATGGTAGCCTGAGACTTCAATGAACCAATTGCTAAAGATTTTTCCCCTACAATATTCCCCCACCTGCTATTTCAAAGTATTCTCCATCCGTAGAATTCTCCACACATGCCCAATAGCAAGTCATCAGGCTATTCTTATTTTAGCTTCCTCATTATGCCACCGGGCCAGTTCTGCTGCTGCTGCTGCTCATCTTCATGAGATCTTTGCTCTGCTGTGAACACCATTTCATAAGGTTGTGTTGGTCCTGGGGATGGAGGGGACAAAATTTAGGGACTAAGCCAAGAACAACACTTCTGATGCTGAATGTGGCCACTCTGGGACACCTGGACAAACCTGACCTCAGATTCAATTCCAGGCTGTTTCTGGGACTAGTCCTCATGGAAAGGGGGAGTTCACCATCTGATCTTATCACCACCACTTGGAATCCTCCAAAGTTCTCCATGCCTTAGAATCCAGGAACAAGAGCCCTGATCCTGGAGAATATATTTTTTTTCTTCTAGTGTAGGTGCTGCCTTCTCAAATCCTCATTTCCTGCCCCAGGATTAACTTCTCTTTCGATTGATTGGCAATAAAAACCCAATACTCTCACAAGATGTGTATTCCAGGGCCCCCAAAAGAAAATCCCAATAATAGCCCAACAGTACATTCCTGAGTCTGACTGACACCTGTCAGTTTTTAATGGTATTTCTATTTTCAGGTATGACTATATTCTTCACCTGTTGTCCTGGTATAGATGAATGGTTCTTGACCTGGACTGTGCAGGAATATCAGCCATGGATCTTTAAAAAGCAAATGCCCCACTCTGGACATACCCACTGCTATGGACTGAATTTGTCCCCCCCAAATTCATATGTTGAAGCCCTAACCACCAGTGTGACTGTATTTAGAGCTGGAGCTTTTAGGAAGTAATCAAGATTAAATAAGGTCATAAGGGTGGGGCCCTAATCCAATAGGACTATTGGCCTTGTTAAGAAGAGGAAGAGATCTCTCTCTGTCTCTCTGCCATGTGAGGACACAGTGAGAGGGCAGCCATCCCCAAATCAGGAAGAGAGCTCTCACCAATACCCAATTATGCTGGCACCCTGCTCTGGGACTTCCAGCCTCCAGAGCTGAACAAATAAACCTCTGTTGCTCATGCCACCCCATCTACGGTATTTTGTTATGGCAGCCCAAGCTGACTAATACATCCACCCAGGATCTCTAGGGAACAACCTAAGAATAGGTAAAGAATGAGTCCACTCTGCAGCCAGACATAATGACCACTGGTTTAGCCAGCACTGGGGCCTGTTCTACTAGTAGCCACACGATTCTAACAGGAAGGAAGACCACTTCTTCCCTGAACTTCTGCTTTATCTTCAGACTTTCCAATAGCTAGCTGAAGGCTTATGTACCTATCTCTTACAAACCTTAGTCACTAAACTTGTGTTTTCTGTCTAATCTGCCTATAACTAGTCTCTTCTCATAGTAACGCATAAGTGATTATTGGGCACGACCAGTTTCTCCAGATCAGATATCTAGCTCACCTCTCTCCTGGGTTCCTTCTATAACAGTTCTTCACCTCTGTAGGTAGTGCACCTTCTTAAAGAATGCGAGGAAAGCCAACACTACTTCTCCTGAAAAATATACATACATGCATGCCTACAAATTGCATATGACTTGGGGGTTAGAGAGATTGTAGTTCTCCTGAGGTTAACCTATCAGTCTAAGAATTCTTGACCTTGCTATACAAAGCCTGGTCTTCAGATCAGCAGCAGAAGCTGAGAGCAGTATCTCAGGCCACACTCCAGACCTAAAGTAACAGGATCTGCATTTTAACAAGAACTCCATGTGATAGTATTCACACTAAACTTTGAGAGGCACCGTACAGCAAGTTTTACTATAACAAAATTAATTTATATATATAGTATGATCATGGTGAATTATTCCATTTTGCCTTGTCTACTAGAGGTTGACAATAATCATTAATTCCCACTCTGATGGTTTTTCCAAAGGAACTGAGAAATAAGAAGAGACTATATTACCAATCGTTTACCATGAAGCAGTAGAGGTTAGGATTCTTCATCCATTTACCCTTTCCAACTTGATCTCCCCTGCCCCCGTGTTTCCATCTTTACATTATAGATATCCCTACTGAGCATCCTTTCCTATTGAAATTCCCTGATGCTCAAATGAGAGGGGCAACGTTAAAGTTACCAAAATAACTCCTCTTACTCTTCCTTGAATTCCAAGCACTAAATCAGATGGGGAAAAAAAGAGCTTCTCTCAAAACATTTCCACATGCCCTGACAATATGATCCCATTGTGTAGTTTACAAACTTTACACATAAAATTTAAAGCTGTATTTACTTCATCTACTTGAGATGAAATGACTCCTAGACTCTGACCTTCTGTGAATGTGGCCCTAGCTGACAAATCCATCTGGTTACAGTGCCTGATGAGGGAGACCCTTCTCTGCTCCCTGAACACGTTTATTTTTATGTACCCTAAGGTTTTTTGTGAAGGGTACATTTTCTGAGACTCAGGATAAAAATAGTGATATTTCATGGTGCAAATTTATGCAACAAAACACAGGAGTTGCACTTTATCTACTTAGATTTCTATGTCACTGTCAATGGATGTCAAAGGTAGCTGTCCAGGCTGAAAGTTAGGGAGCAGAGTGGACAAAAGGAGGTGAGAAGAAAGCAACATGTGTGTATAATCTCAGAAATGTTGTCATGACCTGTACCGCCCACCCATTCTCTTTTCTTCTTCAACCCAAAGATGCTAAAAGGCAGGGTGGAAGAGGAGAATCTAGTCTATTCAGATTTGGCTACCAACTTTTTGTTCCATAGATTTATGTAGGTAGATTCCATGATTTTATGACATGAATTTTCCTGGGCAAGAGGCTATTGCATGTTGAATCCATCTTCCTTCTCTCTGTTCCATCTTTCCTTCTGTGAAAGGACATTCAGTGAATACTCTCTTCCCAGGACACTGCCATCCATCCATGTACAAAAACTTTACTCTTACCTACAACTGAAAGAGTCTTCTCCTACTCATTTTTAGTGTAATCCTCTCCAACAACACCCCCCAAATCCTTCACAGGCACACACACACACACACTTTCAAACACACAAGAACATGTTTAAATGCTGAGTGGAAGTGCTTAATGCTTGTGTAAGCTTCAGAATTAAGTGGAAAGTATAGACAGTTGAAAGTGAGTATTATTTTTTGTACAAGAGCCTTGGAGAAGGTAAAGAGGGAAGAGACATAAGGGTTAGGTTAGGATGTGTTTTGATTTAAAATAGTGTTTCTAACCTAGAGAGTTGCTGGGTCATTCTTTGCCTTTGATTCCTGGTCCAAATCTTCACTTCTGACAGAGCTCTGTTCCCAAATCATGGATTTTCCACATACTGCCAAAATTGTGTAACTATGGGCAGTATTTTAGCATTCAGCTGTTATATCTTAGGCATAAAATTTGAGGATATGGTCCTGCCCTGAAATATCTACTTAAGAAGTGTGACATTTTCAAAGGTTCTGTTGGGTTGTATTAGTCAGGGTGATGCAAGATAATGAAAAACAGATGTCCTCCAAATCTTGGGAGACGAACACCATACACATTTGTTTCTCTCTTACATGCACATCCAATGACGCTTGGGAGGCTTTCTCTCAGGATTGCACTCACCAGCCTAGGATCTTTCCTCTTGTGACACCCCCATCTTCAACATGGGCCTTCCATGGCTGACACCCAAAAGGAAAGGAGACCATGGAAAGTTGTGTGTGTGGCTTCACGGACAGGCCAAGGAGTGGTCTTCATCACCACGATCCTCAACCCATTGGTTGGACTCAGGACTTGGGCCCAACCAAACTGCAAGGGAAGCTGACCAACAGTCTTCTTGTGTGATAAAGAAGAGGGAAAGGGAGCAAGAGTTCCCTTTCAGTATGCACGCACTCACTCTGCCAGAGGTCTCTTCTCTTTGGCTCTCTGCACCACAGATTTTTGTCAGGTGGTGTAGAGGGACTCTCCTTAACTTGACTGTGTTCCTCAACTTGACATTAGAGAAAGCTGTCCGTAGGTTTCATGAAAAGCAAACACATGATAATCCCCCAACACATGTGCTATGGCTTCACGTTTTCCTTGCTACTATGTACAGGATTCCGTTTTGCTCAAGCAAAACTGTTTGAAACTTCATTTTGACTGCATTCTACTCATGCCACCCACTCATGCCCACACTCTCCCTGCCGTCCTCCACGCGAGCACATATGTCCTCCCTCAGCCAGTGACCCTACTTTAAGCTAAAAATAAATTTAGTTAAAACAATTTAATGCTGAAAAAAATTGAATCAGTAAAAACAAAAAAAAAAAGAGTGCAGAATTGACCTAGAATACATGAGAATTCAGTTTATGATCAAAGAGTCTTTTCAAATCAATTTGAAAAGAGGGAGTTTTTTTTAAATAAATGGTATTAGTACAATTAGTTATCTGTTCAAGTAATAGAACGGCATAACCTCCTCTCACTCCACCACAGTAAATTTCAGATAAAAATGTAAACAGTTAAAAATTGACATTATAAAAATTCTAGAAAAAAACACAGATAAATTATTTATAGTCTTGGAGTAATAAAGGCTTTCAAAAGTAGCACACAAAATCCACAAGCCATATTAATAAATTTGACATCATAAAAATTTAAAACTTCTATACTATAAATATATAGAAAAGTGTTTGCTAATCATTCACTGTTCTTTACCGTGATTTAATATTTCACAATTTAAAAAACTACATGATATAAAAAAAAACAAAAGATAAACTGTGAATACTTTTGAATACACAGGTTTAATTTTCTAGAATTACAAAAAGCTTATACAAATCAATAAGGCAAAGATAATTAACGGTGGATGAGAAGATGGCAAAGGGCATTTATAGAAAAAGAGATGGCCAATGATCATAGATAACCAATAACCAACAAAAAATTCTTCACTTCATTCAAAATTAAAAAAATGCAAATCAAAAATAATAATGATGTGCCATTTTTTTAAACCAACCAGATATCCAAAAGGGGAAAGACATTGATGATTCCTGGTACTGATGAGGAAATAGACACCCACTTGACATGCAGGTGGGACTTTATAGCTGTACAAAATTTGTGGAGTTCAATTTGCAAATATACATCAAAATATTAAATATATTTAACCCTTGTCCTAGCAATCTACTGCTAGAATTTTATCCTACATACATCTTCCTTTTAAAAATTTTGCAAAGGTATATATGTACAAGGATGTCCCCTGTAGCATTGTTTACAATATCAGAAACAAGACAGAACTGAGGAATCCGTCGATAGAAGACATGGTAATGTGCTATGATAAATGCAGATGTTAGAATACTCAGCAGGGAGAATGAGAAAGCTTTACCCGTACTGGTAGGAAAAGACTAATAAATATGTGAAGCGAAAAAAGCCAGTGCAAAAGAACGAGATTTCCACTTTCATCCTTGTTTTCTGGGGAAAAATTCCAAGGAACTGCTAATGGTGGTTATATTAAGAGGAACTTGTGAGACGAGAGAGACATGCACTTTTCATTTCAAACTTTTTCTATGTTCTGTAATTTCCAACTTTATCTGAATATTTCTTATTTATTTAAATTATAATTATGAAAAACAATTAAAGTTGTGGTTGTCTGGATGAGATTTTGAGTTAATCAATATTTTTATTAGGATAAATTCTGACCTGACGAAGGTATGTCAAAAGAAACTTAACAACCTACCCAAATTCTTTCCCATCCGAATTTATAATAAATTCATTAAAATACTGTATACCATATATCACTTAATCACTAGCACAAGCTCTAATTTATAACAGCATATGACTTCTGCAATAGTTTGCAAAACTGACCACAAATCCTCCCCAACCCCCGCTATCCATGCCCTTTGCAATGCGACATTGCAACTATTCCCATAAGGGAAGGAGTCTATTTGTCCATCTCCTGAAGCCAGGCTGGCCCTAGAGTGGTATGGCCACCACACCACACAGAGTGCAACTTTACGCCAGTTCCAAGCCTAGGCCTCCAGAGCCTCTGCAGCTTCTATTCTCACTCTTGATCCTGCCAAGTGAACAAGCCTGGAGTGATGTAATTTTCTCTCAACACCTTGCAACTCCTCATCTTCTATATAAAGGTAGTGTTTAAAGAGCTTCTGGGAATCCAAGGATTAAATGCCTACCCATGAGGGTCTTCCAATCTGTGGTGGAAGAAATAATCAGGAAAACTCTAGCCATGTTTCAAATTTGAGTCAAGCCCCTTCTCCTTGGTACAACCCTCTGTGATCCCTCATGTGTTTACTCTCTGGGTCTGTTACGGGCTGAACTGTGTCCCCTCAAAATTCCTGTGTTGGAGTCCTAACCCCGAGTGTCTCAGAATGTGACTGTAGTTGGAGATAGGGTCTTTATGAGGTAATTAACTTAAAATGAGGTCATTAAGGCAAGTCCTAATCCCATATGACTGGTGTCCTTATAAGGAGAGAAAATTTGGACAAAGACATGCACAGACAGAAGGCCACCTGACAATACAGGGAGAAGACGAACGTCCACACATCAAGGAGAGAGTCCTCAGAAGAAACCAACCCTGCCAACACCTTGATCTTGAACTTCTAGCCTCCAGAACTGTGAGAAAATAGATATTTCTTATTTAAGCCGCCCAGTCTGTGGTACTTTGCTTGGTGGCCACAGTCAACTAAGGCAAGGGCACTTGTGCATGCTTCGGATTCAGCCTTTTTCTCACTGTGTTGCAAGCATGCATGGACTCTCGAATCTCCACCACTAGACAGGAAGATTTTAAGAGGAGAGACTTTATCCTGTCCCTTTTTGTTTCTGTAGGACAGAGCAGACTCATTGGCTCGAAGACTGGAGTTTCCACCCTGACTTCAGCAGCTCCTCCATTCTGTGCCCACATTCATGCATTCATTTTGCACAAAACCACTGCATTGTTCTTTATAGTTCTCGGTCCTACCTGGTGTCTAGTATCTGTTATTTGGGCACCTACAACTCTGTATCCCCATCTCACACCAGGTCAGTGGTCAATGCCTGGTGCACACTCAACAATGGTTGATGACAGACTTGATGGGAGAAGAGAAGCCTGAGAGAGCAACTCAATAAGGATTTCCAAAACAAAAAGTTGGCTGAGGCAGGGTTCTCTCTTTCTTTTATAACTAGGCTATGACTTTAGCGTGTCACAGATTTAGTTTATATAACTGGGAAATAATACAGACCTAGGAAGCACTTTGTCTGGTTAGGTAACAGCCTAGGATGATTCCAATGGATGTGCAACCTAGACCTAATGCAGAGCCTAAAGCATGTTCTGACAATCAGGGTAACACCTGCAAACCCTGGACCCACTCATACCTCCTGGTGTGGCTGACCTTGCATGTCATTCATCCATTTCTGCCTGCCGGTCAAGCATAGAAGGGGACAATGACAACATTCAATGCCACCATCATGCCTCAACAACCTGTCAGAGGGATGACCCTCTGTTGGGAAGCAAGAGGAGGGCAAGAGCCTCAACTGGCTTTATGAGATGTAAAGTATGATTTCTACTCTTTTAACTCATGAATATATTCTGGAAAAGGCAAAAATACACATATTGGAAATATGAAGCCACAAACAGTTACATAGCTGAGTAAAAGTCCTCCCAGAACTGGTGAGGGCAGGAACACATAAGACTGAGTGAACATGTGACTCTTTTGGCCTGAGGTAGTCCTCAGGGAGAGAATTTTAAGACCATTTAACCAGGCAGCTCCAGACACCCACAAAATTTTTTGTGAACTCATGGCTTCTCTCATCCCATGTATGCTCATTATGAGTCAGCCTGTGATTCTTTATTCTTCTTGTTAGCATTTCCTTCTCATGTTGACTATCGTTTTTCTTCTAACACTTGCAGTAAACACACCCCGAGTTTCCGTACATATTCATTCCATGCCCACTGTACTGTCTTCTCTGGGAGTCACCTGTCATCTCTGATGTACTGGTATTGTCGCTTCTTGTTTTCATATAACCCAACATAAGGTGTTTTATATGGTATGTAGTGCATTGTTATTCAACGGTGGAACAGCAGGAGAGATGGAAATCAGGCTCCGTATACCTATTTAGAACAGGAAAAAATTGATTATACCCTTGGAAACTAAGAATTATCATTTACTGCAGTCTGTTATTCATGAATGTATTGCAGATGGGGAGCTGAAGGCAAACAGTGGGAAATTAACACAAATCGAGGTTTCTTACATTGTCTATGGTTTGAAAGTAGCACTCTTTGGAGGAGAAAGTCATCAAACACTATTACCAGATGTTCTTTTTGGCAGATTTTAATTATTTTTCTAACTGCTTTTTGTCTTTTTAATGATATCCATCAGAGACAGCTACTAATTTACTCTTTCCTGCTCTGTTTTCCAGAGGGATGTGCCGCTGGGGTCCGGAGTTCTTCATATATGTCTGCTGTTCCCATAGGCCTGAATTGTCAAACAATTACAGAATGTCATCAGCAATTCAGCAAAAGGACCAAGGGTTTAGAAGTATAAGTGGGCAAAAACATACTATGTGGATAACAAAAGGTAAAGATTGTCACAATGTTCATTTCAACAGAAACACCAAAAATTGGAAAAAAAAAAAAAAAAAAACAGAGTATGGCAGCTGTGCACAGGACGAAGCATTCACATTCTTCAAACATTGTGACTACTTGGCTAGACTTAAGAATTATTGAGGATTCAAAACATATCTTCTCTCAGAATTTACTTTCCATCTGGAAACAGTGGTCTTCTTAACCAACTGACCACAAATATTGCTTTTATTGGAAATAGCAAGAAAAAAAAGAACATTCTTCATAGAATACCACCAGTAAGAAAACACTAATTCTGTGTAGAAAAATAAATCATCTTATTTTGATCATGACTTTTCTCCCAGTGTAACAGTTATATTAGGTTGAAAATAGATGTAAGAGTATCAAGAAATTTCCCTTTTTGTAGGTGAAAAAGCCACATTAGAGTTCCCAAATTTGGAACTGTTTTGAATCTTTCCTAAACTAATCTTTCTAGACTTCTAATCTTTCCTAAACTTTGGCTCTACACCAGTGTATTTCCAAACTCACAGGTTTCTGCCAGCCCTTCTGAAATATTATTTTTAAGAGATTCTGGCCTTTATGGACTTACCTTGATGATTTAAAGCACAGCCAAACCACCAGGCAAGTGATGAGGGATGCTATTGCTGAGGGCTTATCCTTTTTGGATTTAAGTTTTACTGAGTTTCCAAAGAGAGTAGGAAAGCTATCTGAATTGATTTGTATAAAAAATTTTGAAAAGAAAATCGTGTTGTAGAACTGTGGCTCTGATCTGGAGTATATAAATGAATACTTCTCCAGAACTTGAAGACAGTTTATTAAGTAAATTAAATATACCTTCCAAGGTATCGTTTCAACTAGTAAGCTATTTAGCCAACTTTTTTATTCTTAATACTATAAGTATCAATAAATCCTTTTCTACAAGTGCTCAAAATTCAATTTTAGGTGATCTTAATTATCAAAGATTTACCCCATGTATTCGCTTCTGATCTTAAACATGAAATGATTTATTAAAAATAGATACTTGGAAGCCAAATGTGCTTTAGAAAACTGTGCAAACATCATGTCCATACTCTTTTTATTTTTAAAGGGATGAGGATCAGTAAGGATATAAAATTTTAAATCAGAGGCTCACTTGAGACCACAGACATAAGCAAAGTATTTTTGAAGGAGATTATTAAGAGATGAATCACTTTTATGAAGGTCTCTCAGGCTGTACCACATGCAGAGGCAATTCAACCAGAGTCTCTATGAGTTGTCAATCACCCCATTATGGCATTGGATGTTCCCTCTCCAGGACCGTCACAGCCACAGTCAGCCGGACAAGAAAGGTTGACACACCTGAACAGATATTATCACAGTCTCAGTTTGTTCTAAAAAGAGGACAGTCCCCCATCATTTAGAAACAGAATTTTTAGTTTAAGCCATCATGAAGTTTAACCAGCACATCGCTTTCTATTTGTTTGACCCAAAAAGGAATGTTAAACATGTGTCACCAAATTACCTAGAATATTCCAGGCTCATCCAAATCTCTAACTTCTTTTCTCATAGAATAAATACTCTACAATATGCAATTTATACATTAAGTAAAATAATGTAATATGCATTGATACCAATGTGGAGTGATTTTTTTCCATTTTTATTGCACAATTACTATTAGAACAAAATAGAAATAAAGTGATTTAAAATCACTTATATTAGTGTGATTTACTAATTCACTGTCACCATTTGGAATTTTGTTGTTGTTGCTGCTGTTTTTAGATTTTTATACTGATGCTTTAATAGTTTATGACTGTGAAATTTTTGGCTGTACATTTTTGTTTGTCCATCACCACATATATGTCTCCCTACACCCCTTGTGCCCACCTTCCACCCCCCTTGCCCCTGGTAACCACAATACAGTTTTCTCTGTCCATGTGTTGGTTTATATTCCACATATGGGTGAGATCATTTGGTGTTTGTCTTTCTCTTTCTGGCTTATTTCACTTAATATAATACCCTCTAGGTCCATCCGTGTTGTTGCAAATGGGACGATTTTGTCTTTTTTTATGGCTGAGTAGGATTCCATTGTGTATATATACCACATCTTCTTGATCCAATCATCAGTCGAGGGACACTTAGGTTGCTTCCACCTCTTGGCTATAGTGAATAATGCTGCAATGAACATAGGGGTGCATAAGCCTCTTTAGATTGTTGATTTCAAGTTCGTTGGATAGATTCCCAGTACTGGGATAGCTGGATCATAGGGTATTTCTATTTTTAATTTTTTTGAAAAATCTCCATACTGTTGAATTTTTGAAATTAATTAAAATAGTTGGCTATGCTTCACACTTATTAAGAGAAATAGCCTTCAAATATATTTCCAGTAATTGGTCTATATGCATTTAAACGAGCAGTTGGACCTTCCACTCGCAGAGATGGAGAGGAGCTTATAGAAGACCAATGTTCCAAACAAGAACTACTAAAAGTCCTGAGAAAATTAAAATTACACTATAGAGAAATGTTTTCCTTCTTTGAATATCTTAAAGGAAAGAACTATCTGTGTCAGATGATCAGAATCTGACAAAAAAGGAGCAACTGAAATCTGAACCAAATGATTTCCCTGAAGTAAGATCCTATGAGTCCAAAATGCCATGATCGTCTGTAACGTTCTGCTTCAGAGAGACCATCTGTATTCATGGCTAAAGCATGGAAGTAGAAGCAGCACACCTGGGCCTCTGACTGCCCTTTAAGTTCTTTGAATGTCAACTTTCCCTATAGTATAAAATGGAGAAAATAATATCAGCTGCTCTTTTACTTTCTAACACATCATTTATAGAAAGACTCTGAACTTATGAAAAGATCAACTTCTGTCGGCTAGATGTCTAAGGAAGTCTCATTATCATACAAAGTCCTAGCTTTTAGGTTATTCAAAGAATTTTCCCCCAAGATAATTCAAATAAATAAAAAACAAAAAATGCCTTTTGAAGTACTATATGAACCAAATAAGTTTTGCAGATTCATCCAAGCTGCATTTATACCAATACAAATAAACTCAGTGTGCTCTAAAAAGAAATTAAGACAAGAATTATTTCTTTCCCTACTGCTCAATCCTGGCCATGATGTGCTAAGCAGTAAAATCAACATCCAATTCATAGACTTCCAGTTGGACTACTTTATAATTAAAAAATTATAAGCCCAGAAAATTACTGTCAAAAACATCAAATATCAGACAAAGAAGTTGGCTGACTACAAGGAGAGGTCTTTTTTTCTGTCTCCAAGGAAAAAATTTCTACTTATAAATTGATTTTCAAAAATTATTGAAATAAAAAAATAAAACTTCACATTCCTTTTCTAAATAGATCGATGACTAGGTTAGCTAAATATAGAATCTTTTGAAAAGAGAAAGATTTTACAAATGTTGAAATTAGCCTTTGTATTTTAAGAGTACATGGTTCATTGTTTGACCAAAGTTATCATGGAATTTATTCATTTTAAATGTCCCTGGAAGAGCTGAAAATGTAGACTGATGGTAGAGTATTTTGTACCTGATGGTAAACCTCATCTGCCACCAGACAGAGAAGCTGTGGAGAAAGCCCTGCCTGGCTAACTCAGGCAACAGGAAAAGGCATAGTGACTTCTTTCAAATCTCCTTCATTCTCCTTTGGTCTTTCTTTTCTAAGTTTCAGCACATCACTTTGGGTATGCAAAGTTCTAGTTTGTTGCCTGACTCCCATCATTTTAATCAATGTGATATCTATTTATCCAGACTAGAAGTGTCAAAATAGAATCTGACTCCTTTGACCCATTTGAAAGAAAACAAGGGGCTGGCCTGGTGGTGTAGTGGTTAAGTTCACACGCTATGCTTCAGTGGCCTGGGGCTCGTGGGTTTGGATCCCCAGTAAGGACCTACACACTACACATCAAGACATGCTGTGGCAGTGTCCCAAACACAAAGTAGAGGAAGACTGGCAGGGAAGTTAGCTCAGAGACAATCTTCCTCAGCAAAAAGAGGAAGATTGGTGACAGATGTTAGCTCAGGGCCAATCTTCCTCACCAAAAAAAAAAAAAAAAAGAGGAAACAAGACAAAACTCTTAAATTTCCTGTGATCCAATATTTCAGAGTAACATTTAGTAACAGAAGCAAATTCCAATAAATAACCAAACTACTTTGTATTAAACTAGTTCTATCCAAAGGATCGCACCTTCTCAACAGTGCTTGACACAACTCACCCCAAATACCTCGGGGCCGGCCTCATTCTCTTGACTCTTTCTCTTTAGCCACACTGAAAATTCCCAGACCACCATCAGGCTTTATTACTCGCTATTATTTCTTCCCAATCACCTCTCTGTCTTTCTGACTCACTGCAAAATTCAGTGAAGACTTTAATGTTTATTTCATACTCATTTTTTTCTCCCTAGGTTCAATCGACTTCCTGAGTAACTTCAATGCCATTTGGAAAGTCCATCCAATATGCTTGCCTCAAAGTTTTTTTCCACTTTTTTGGACTCAATGATCTACTTTTCCATTTTACCACAGTGGTTGGTTCTCATGGTCACATCCTGGATCTTGTTGTCACTTGGAAATTCTTCGCATCCAAAAATAGGAACTTCAAGAGATCACAAACCCAACTTCTTCCTCTTGTCCTCTCTTCCTCCCACTGCATTTGTTTTTCAATCTTAGACAGCTAAGCATTTAACTCCTCTTGCCTTTACTTCTTTCTTGTCTAACCTACACCTTACAGTGTCAATACCCTCAGCTGATTCTTTCATATCTTTTTGCTGAATTTGCCTAACAAATGCTGCAGCTGGACAATTCTTTGTCTTCTACTCATGGAGCCGATCCCTGTTGCAAGGAATGGCTGATGTTGCAAGAAATGGCTGAGTCCCATGTACTTGTGCCATTATAGGTTCTCTCGACCTCCAATGCTATGTGTCAGATCAGCCCTTACACTTCCTAGGGACAACTTGCTCTCCCATTTCCTTTGCTGACTCATAACCCTGATCTTTAATTTTCTCCAAGTTAATCAATTCATATATCTATTCACGCATCTAATAGCTTATCTGTTTTTCTACCTTTTCTCTCATTTCCTAGCCATTTATTCTAAGTGTTTATTCAGTGCCTACAATATGCTAAATAGTATATTACACAATGGGGTGAAAAAATACATAACAGGGAGTTGTTATTCTTAGGAAGCTCATGGTATAACAATAGAGAAACATAATTGCAGCCTCATGTTTCATGGGCTTTTTATGTTAATGGAAGAAGGCACAACAGAAAGTAAAAGATGGTTATCTCTCTGCACATTAGGATTATAGTTGATTTTTAGCTTATAGTTTGTACTTATTTATATTTATTATAAAATTTATTATTTGAATATGTATTACTCCTAAAACAAAAAAAAAGTGGTACGTGTCAGTCAGCGTTCTCCAAAGAAACAAAACCAATAGGATAGATATGTATTTTTTAAGACATTGACTCTTGCAATTGTGGAGGCTGGGATGTCCAAAATTTGCAGGGCAGGCGGATGGACTGGAAACTCAGGCAGGATTTCTCTTACAGTCTTGAGGCAGAATTCCTTCTTCACCAGGAAAACTCAGTTTTTGCTCTGAAGGCCTTCAGCTGATCAGATGAGGCCCTCCCACGTTATTGAGGGTAATCTCCTTTACTTAAAGTCAACTGATTGTAGATGCTAATCACATCAACAAAACACCTTCACAGCAACATCTAAACAAGTGTTTGAGCAAACAATTGGGTGCCATAGCCTAGCCAAGTTGACACATAAAGTTTAAGTACCACAGAATGTTATGGACTGAATTGTGTCCCTCCAAAATTCACACATTGTAGTCCTAATCCCCAATATGACTGTATTGACAGATAGGGACTATAAGGAGATAATAAAGTTTAAATGAGGTCATAAAGTTGGGAACTTAATCCAGTAGGACTAGTGTCCACATATATAGAGAGAGGAAGATACATCTGAGCTCTATCTCCACAGGCACATAGAGAAGAGGGCAGGCAAAGAAACAGTAAGAGTCTGCCATTTGCAAACCAGGAAGCGGGATCTCACCAAGAACCATCCTTGACACACCTTGATCTTATACTTCCAGAAAGATGAGAAAATAAATTTACGTTGTTTAATCCACTCAGCCTGCAGTATTTTGTTATGTCAGCTCTAGCAGACTAATATACAGGGTTTTATTAAAATATAAAAAGAGAGAGAGAGAAGGTAACCTATTAAAGACAATGATTGGTAAAATACTAATTTTCAAACCTGGCTGTATTATCAAATTACTAGGGAACTTTTAAAAGTATAGTTCCAAAGTCCAAACCCTGGAGATTCTCATTCAGTACTTTGGGGATGAGGAACAGCTACAGGGTGCCAGACAACGTACACTCACACACCCAGCTGTTTACAGCAATGGTCTGCAAAGCAGATACACAGCAAAGAGGGTTTGTGAGATAGGACACTGGAGTAAAAAGAACTTATAATTTCTATTTATATATTTGTATCTAAAAAAGAATTTTGGTCTGAATGATATTTAATATGTGGATTGACACTTGCACCCCCTTTCAGCCCAATATCAGATAGCCACGTATAACATGGGCATAGACTCAGGGCATTGTGCAAATGGAGTGAGGACTTCACCTTGAGGAGTTAATGGGTTATCCTCCCCACTTTTCTCACCCTCAACAAATGCTGTCGTTGATGTCATATGTGTGGCCAGTTTACATACAACAGTAAATAGCTTTATGGGTATAATCAAGTCTCAACTAAGTAAACCCTCACACAATGGACAGCTGGCTTTAAAAGATTCCAAGAGGAAGGACTTATTGAAGATAAAGCTTGTGGTACAAGTAAGGCAACCAACAGGGGAAAGGCAGGGTTTCCGAAGAGTGTTGTTTAGCCTTCAGAAGAGACAAAGGACAACAGTCTAATCTGTCTAATCAAACACTCAAAATCGTCAGAAGACTATTAGCACTAGGACAGATTTATATCCACCCACATTAACAATCATACTGTGCATTGAGAAATTAGCAAAAGATAGTTTGAAGCTGTGGTGATTTACAAGAAATTTTAAAATTATATCCATTTTATCTTTAATGTAAGATTTTTTCATTTCTCTTTTGGGGTACATTTCATAATACATATAATATATTAGCACATTAGTGCATATATAGTCTACCAGATGCTGCTAAGAACTAGAATGGACCATAGGGTTTGGGAAAGTGAAAGTTGATGGGGACCTTGGTAGTGACGATTTCAGTGGAATTGTTGGGTCAAAGTCTTGCTTGAAATACACTCAAATGAGAATGAGAGGTGAGAAAGTGAAGACAGAAAGAGACGACTCAGGAAATTTTCTCTAAAGGGTCGCAGTGAAATAGAGCACTAGCTGGAGGGATAATTATGTCATGGAAAGATGTTTTAAACAGAGAAAATACAGCATTTTCATATGCTGATGCAAATGAACTTGTACAAATTAAAATTTGATTACATAAGGTGTAAAGGGAGTAATTTCAGGAGCAAAACTCCAGAACAGAGGATAAATGGCGAGTCCAGTACATGGGAGAGAGTGGACCTTGCCGGGACAAGGAGAATTCATTGTTTGTCACAGAGATGGCAGAATTGATGGATATAGACCCAGACCATTGGCATATTTGGCAGGGAAAGGATGATGAAGTTCTCATCTAATTGCTTCTCCATGAAATCAGGAACAAGTCTGCCAGGGAGGAAAATCTATGCATACCAGTATTTGCAGAAGTTCTTCAACTAGTGACCATAAGAGGCTTCTTGCAAATGGAGACTCCACATTATGAAACTAGTAAAGTCTATGGTTTACTCTAATTATCTTGAATATCATCAAACAGAGTAAACTATAAATAATAGTGCATTGACTTTTGATTTTTTCTTTATTACGGAATTAGAGTAAAACCCTAGTCGTCTCTTTCATGGCCCAATCCACATGATCTTCATATCTGCTCCTGGTTCCACTGATCCACTTTTGTGCATCTTGCACAGTTCTTATTCCATTCCATCCTGCCCAGTGCCATGTCATCCTGTCTGGACTTTCACTGCTATTTTCAGAAAAATCCAGTCTTGCTCAAAGTTCACTTAAAATAGATTCAGCCCCAAATCTACTGCTGCATGAATTGTGTTTGTTCCCCAAAACACTGTGAGATGCCTGTCCTGGATGAATTCTCTTTCCCTTTGAACAAAGCTTCAGTACCCCTTGGTTCTCATCTGTGTTTCCCCCACCAATTGCCTACTTCCTTCGGCCAATAAGGGAACAGTCTTCTTAGATTGGGTGTGACTTGAAAAACAAACACCTCATTACGCAAAAACTTAAACACCAAGATGCTTCCTGTTTTCTGTCGTGGAGAGCCCTCTGATGCATGCCCAGCAGTTGAACATTGCCCAGCTTGGCTCCCAATATCTTGTTGGGAGCCTTTTCTCATTCTCATTTCCACATTTCCTCAGCCCCTCCGACGACTATTCTGTATAAATTTTTCACTTTCTGCACAAATACATGGCATCCTGATAGTTAAAACACGTACAAGACCAGAAGCACTCCAAGTTGGACATTCATTTTGAAAGTACCGCCTGGCAGTGTTAGAGCTATTAATTGTGGCAGAAAAAAAACAACTTATGTAACCTGCCTGCTACCACACATTCTTCTTCTTATTTTCACCGCCTGAAAAACGCGACCAGAAGATGAGCTGAATTTCAGAAGAGTCTTTTCTGATTCAGGGAAAGGGCACAGCAAATTTAGGGAAAAGGAACATGACAAAGCAGCCCCACAGAAACTCACAAAAAGGAACACGCAACAAAAGGTTGCATTTGACGGGCTTCATTTTGCCAAAAGCAACTCTTGGCTTGGGGGGAAGCGATGTGGCACAGGGTAGCATGACATCATGGGACTATCAGTAGAAAGGATGACAGAGGGCATGTCCTCCCTCTGCGCTGGGTTTGCTGGCTTTCAGACCAAGCTCATCATGTTTGTTTTGCCTCTTTGCCTCCTCACTTCCAGTTTTCTTTCCAGGGAACTCTATCTGGACAGACTAAAATCACTGACCTGTCACGTCTTTTTTATCACGCACCCAAGAGCCAGTGGGTTTCAGGTGAGGAGGGAAATTATTAAAAAGCTATAAGTACACTTAAGTCCTCTTCTGGTTACTAATTTTCTTCTTCACACTTAAGTTTTAAGGAAGAGATTTGTATCATGATTATTAACAGAATATCCTTCTCTCTCTAACCCACAGGAATTGCTAGTGAAATGTAGCATCAACTTACAGAAACCTGAAAATTGAACAAGGGAGGAGAGCGAATGGTACAAGATGATTCCCCTGCATGAAAGGAGCCACAAATTCCAGAGAACTAAAAATTTGAAATGCCCATGAAGGAAAAGAAGTTTTTACATTAGTCACGCAAACACTATTAATGACTTCATTTCACATTCAAACCAGTGAGGCCTAACATGGCTAAAAATTGAAGCTAATATCAAATTCTATAGTCATCTATTTAGTTGGTACCTACAAAGAACAAAGCACTTCAAACAGAATAATAAAAAGAGTATATTAGTCATCTTACTACAACATTTGTTCGTCACAGGTAAGAAAAATCCAGGCAAACCCAATTTTGCAGGCTTTTATTTCTTGGGGAAAATAATTCTATTTGATTAATTCTATTAAAATGCCACCTCAATTTATAGATTTAGACCAAACTGCAAGATTCATATTAACTTTATTGATCTTCAACTTCATCTGATCTTGCCATCATTTTATATTTAGTCACATACCAAAGAGAAGTATGTTTTAAAGTATAAGTAAAATTTAGAATCTAGCAGCGTTAAACCTTCACCGCTATTCCCATTAACATTTTTCTAGCTATATTTTAGATAAAGTGAAAAATTTACTGGTTGTTTTATTATTTGGTATACTTGATTCATTTGGTGCTGCCCAAACCTGCCAGTAAATACTGGCCTGTCCAATGTATTTCATTTTCATGAGGACAAGCACAGATATATAAATCTTCATTCAGAGTCCAAAGATTTAAAATCTAGTCCATGGTTCTTTGGCAAACAGAAATTCAGAATCAAACAGGGCATACTAACAGAAAGCAGAGTAGAAAGGAAAAGGGACCAGAGTGATCTGGAGGAACATAAAGGAATACTTATTCTGAGTGTAAAGGAAGTGACTACAGTGTGCTGGAGAGGACTGGGAGGAACTCCAAGTTGAAGAGCAGTTGACTTGAGCCTTGAAAGACGCGTTGGCCTTGGAGAGGTGGGGGACAGGGGTGGAGATTTGGAGGGGAAATTCCCGTTTGGTAGGGCAAAGAGGATTAGTAAAGTCAGAGGCTTAAGAAAACAGAATAATTTCAGAGAGTGGTTGAGAAGAGGTGAGGCTCATGGAGGGGAATAGAGGAGATAGAGTCTGGTCCTGCATTATGGGAAGCCTTGAACACCAAACTAAAGGAATTTGACTTTTATCCTCTGGAAGATAGAGAAATATTAAACATTTTAGAATTTAATAATGACATAACAAAGCATCATTTCAAAAAGGAAGATTTTGTTACTGTATGTCACGGAGGGGCAAGGAACAATAAGTTGAAAGCTGTTGCGTGGGTGCAAGTGAGAAGTGATGATGCCCTGCACTGAAATGATGTGGCAAGGAATAAAAAAGTAGAAGAGGTGATCAAGAAGAAGACTTGACAGGGTACACAGAATGAGCTGGAAGAGTCAAACACAAAGTTTTAACTTGAAGGGACTTACAGAATGCTAACAATAAAGGAATTAGACAAACTTAGATGAAAAGTGTCTTTGAAAAGCACACACACTCAAACTCAAAGGTGCTGAAGTTGAGATAACAGTAGGATACAATAGTAGGCTAACCGCACATGCCCAGGAAGAAGGCAGAGATGTGGGACAAGAGCTGGAGTAGAAGTCGGGGCTGGAAATCCATGTGGTAGTCACCAGTGTAGTGTAGGGTACTCAGAGGTCACGATTGTGGGAAGAGAAAACAAGCTGATGAAATCTGAATCTTAGGGAAGGGCAATAACAGAGGTGATAGAAGCAGTATTGGAAAGTTAAGAGGAGAAGGAGGAACTAGGATCATAAAATATAAAAGAGCAGTCATTGTTAAAGAAAGAATGGTTAGCGATGTTGAAGACTGTTGACAGATCCAAAAAGAGGCTTATTAAAAGGTCACTGGATTTTCTGATTGGTGGGTTATTGATCTTCATTTAAGCCTGCTTCTTCAGTAGGGTGAGGGAGACGAGAGCAAGGCTGCAGAGGAAAAGTGTAGAACATAGAAGATATAATAGTGCTACAAGTTAGATAGCAAAGGAAGGCATGACTTGGAATGCAAGTAGAGGGTATAGAAGGCCTAAGAAAACAATTAAAGGTAAAGTGGAATGAGCTATTGGTGGTGAACAGACTGGAGAGTTACACAGTTAACAAAATTGACAGTTAACAGAAAAGGAAGGAATTGTCTAACTTATTTACCTCTATCAGAATGCCCCCTATCTATAGACCCAGGTCTCTTCCACATACAGCTGGAAATACTTGTACAATGAGTCCTCTGGAGCCAGCGTTCAAGTCAAAGAAAGAGTTGCAGTCTACATAACCTACATAACTTACCACCTTACAGAAGCTTAGCTGTGAAGAGAAAAAGAGAGAGGGAAACGAGGGAAAGAGGGAGGGAGAGAAAGAATGAGCCTTGGAGGGACATTGATCTGGAAGATGAATGTAGTTATCAGCTGCAGGAAGGAACTAATAGAGAGCAAGATTTTTAAAACACCCAAAAAGTACTGAAAGAAAAACATTTGTTCAGATCCCAATGATTTCAGAATTTGGGTTTATCTAAGTTTTATGTCTAAGCCCTATCTCAATGGTATTCATTAATTTTATAAAAGAATGCAGAGAATTAGTGAAAATATATGAGAAAATAGACTATTTCCAAGGATGTTAACATTATCAGTCAGTTAAAAATAATTGTTATGCTATTATCAGTGATTTTTTTGTTTTGTGGAATCAAGGTCAGCCACCTACACCTGCTAAATAAATGTTTATTGAATGGATGGATGGATATACCCTTGAATACCAGAGTAGTGTTAGTTCTTGTAGTATACTACTAAAACTAGAATTTAACTGTCAGTCATTGCTTATATTCAAAAGAAGTTCACCTTTCATGAAAGAGGAAATTTTAACATGCCTGAGATAGTTCGCATCATGGGAATCCTTCTTCCATCTAAACATCTGCAATCAGGTTCAACCTCGTGACTAAGGAAGAGGTGCCTTCCAACCTAGGAGGCAGGAAACTAGGGTTTGGGGCTCTTTTCTGTTCTCTTTACCAGCTGTAGTACTTATTGTAAGTCTTGGGTCATCAGTGGCTTCAGCTCTGAGTTGTGATAATTATGTCTTGTTTTGTGGGAGGCAAAAAGTTCTTTGGAGTTCACTTCCTTGCCTAAGGCCTCTGATACAGATAAGAAGAATGACAGGCCTTCCTGTTCAAACATGGTGGGTAGAACCCACATGCCAACCAATGGTTTCTTCTGAGCCCCTGCTACAGGAGAATAATGGGATAAAAAGCACAAGAAACCACAAAGCAAACAGAAGGAGAGACAACAGTGAATGAAAGATGTCAAGAGAATTTTGGGAGCTGGAGAGCAGATGGCTGAGAGATAACTGATTTAACAGAATGGAGAAAGTAAAAATTAAGGTCCTACAGTGGGGGAACACAAGAGGAAAGATATGCCATGTCACAGAATAAGGAAGGTCCAGGAATGGTCACCATCCTATGGAGGAACCATCTGATATCATTCTGTGGGAGAAGCATAGCCCCAATCTCCACCCTAGCCAAACGCTTGAGTTTTCTCTCTGAAGAGGTTGAAAAGAGATTCTCATCTGAGGGGCACCAGGCCCAGCCAATGGCACATGGCCTTCCTGAAGATGGAGTGCAGTCTAGAGCAGCGTTCTTCAGTTGGACCCTCTGAGATGATGGGAATGTCCTATTTCTGAGTTGCCCAACTGGCTCCTGAGTGCTTGAAACGTGGCTAGTGCCACCAGTAGAGTGAATTATTTATTTTAATTCATTTAAATTTAAATAGCTACATGTTGCCCAATACAGGACAGCACAGGTCTAGAAACTGCACGTTGCTGTCCCTGAGCCCTCATCCTCACCCAGAGCCTAGAGCAATGGCAGCCAGCTTATGACACAGGCAGGAGAGAATGGCAAATTCCTCCTGGGAAAACTGACCAGCCCAAGAAGAAAGACCTAGACATTTGTCGATTCTCCAGTGGAATAGTGAGGTCTCCATCAGGACCACCTGCAAGACAGTCTCCCTCAGGAAGGCACTCACTTGCACTGTACGTCTAACCAGGTTTTTATCAACTCCTTTTCAAATAAAAGTGGGCAACCGAGCACCATCAGTCATTTGAAAAAAGCATCCAACATGTAAAGACAAGACCAAGACAAAGAAAATTAAAAAGAAAAAAAAAGCAGCCACAACAGGAATTCAAAAAAGTGCCAACATGGTACAGGGAGCATAAAACTTAGAAATCATAGACACTGATAACCTCATTGAGAAAAGAAAAGGCAGTGCATCCATGAAAGGACCGGATGCTGTGGGAGAATGGTGATTATCAGAGAACAGCAGACACAAAGGCCCGGGGAAATTAAAGCCTGAGGGAGAGAACGCTCAAGAGGAGTTAGAAGATAAGGAACACAGGGGTGCATGTATCTTTATGTAATGGTGCACCCCTGTGTTCATTGCAGCGTTATTCACAATAGCCAAGACTTGGAAGCAGCCTAAGTGCCCATCAAGGGACGAATGGATAAAGAAGATGTGGTATATATATACGATGGAATACTACTCAGCCATAAGAAACGATGAAATCCAACCATTTGTGACAACATGGATGGACATTTTGGGTATTATGCAAAGTGCAATAAGTCGGAGGGAGAAGGTCAAATACCGTACGATCTCCTTCATTAAGTAGTAGATAATAACAACAATAAACAAAAACATAGAGACAGAGATTGGATTGGTGGTTACCAGAGGGGAAGGGGGGAGGGGGGAGAGCGAAAGGGATAATTCTGCACATGTGTGTGGTGATGGGTTGTAATTAGTATTTGGGTGGTGAACATGAGGTAATCTATGCAGAAATAGAAGTATAATGATGTACACCTGAAATTTATACACAGTTATAAACCAATGTTGCTGCAATAAATAAAAAAATTTAAAAAAGAAGGTAAGGAAGGTGAGGAAATCTCCCCATGAAGGGCGGAGATGAACATCACCAACGGATACTGCATAGGAAGAAGCCAACTCTAGGAGGTCAAGGAGACTCTGAACCTATTAGGTTTCCTTGAAATTCATGGAAATCTCGTGGGCAGCTTGGCCTCCCACAGGCTGTACAATTGCTCAGAGACAGTGGGGTAGACCAGGAGATTTAAGGCAAATTCTCTCACCCTATAGGGCTGAGAAACTGTAGCTGACATCTGGATTTTACTTAGAATATAGAATAATTTAGCCCAGGAGCCCAGGTGCTATAGGGACCCCTGGGAGTGGTTCTCCCGTGCAGTGATGGAGGACGGTCCCTGCAGCCTGACAACCTCCACGTTTCAGGATGACCCTGAGTTCCTTGGGTTTCACAAACTGCCTCCTGAAGTCGACGTATGACAAAGAAAACTTTCCAATTTGGAGCAGCCTTGCACAAACATTTATTTAGACAAGGAGATAATGAGCGATTATTTTCATACCTAGAACATCACAGATGTTGTTCATTAGGGTTTGTCAATTAGAAACAAGTCTTTCATATATATGAGCTCATTTTCAGGAATTCCCAGAGGCTCATGGAGCAAAACTGATAATCCAATTCTAAAATCTACGGAAGCCATCGAAGGGGAAATGCAGAGACCCGGGTGTGAAGCCACACTGACATGCTTCAACTGAATGCTGGCTTAATAAACACAGCCTTTCATTTAAGTACCTTACAATCAACAGAATGCTTTCCCAATTGATTTTTGCCCTGGGCTTGCTTTTTGTAAAATGTGATTCAAATCAAGTAAAACAACCTGCACATTTTAAAAACAGGAAAACATGACATAAATTACATTCTGGAATTCAGGCTCAGAGTCAGCCTCCCCAACACGGTCAATACAGCTGAACATTTAGAGAAGTAGCAGAAAATCAAATCTCAGCTCTAACATTTTCTAGCTCTATGACCTTGGGTGAATCACCTAATCTGTCTGAGCTTCAGTTTCCTCCTCTGATACACATGGTATTGTGCTGTAAACTGAAAAGCGTCATAAAAATGAAGATGCTAGTTACTGAAGAGAAGCCAGAGTCCAGAAAAATCATGTGTGCATCCTAGCAGTGTGGATCTATCAATATTAATCAAGATTTGGTTGTCCAAATAAAAGCATATCAGAACCACCTGTTTAACTTAACATATTATATTCATCACAATATAGTTACTACCCTCTCCAAAAGAGGACAGAGATTGGATTGGTTGACTATAAAGACACTCATCAATATTTGCATTCCATTTCCCTGCTTGTTGAAGTTTCACAGAAAACTGTTGTTGGTGTGTTATATAAAATTAGCAAAAAGCCTCTTTCCAAAGCTATTTAAATAAATATCACATATCTCTCTCAAGATATGTGACACACACACACACCCCACACACGTGCACATATACTTACCCACATCCAGAATGTACTTCATTACAAAATGTTACTTATGGTACTGATTTTACCTGCTGGTAGTGAGTTCAGGGGTTTATTGAAATAGGGAAAGATCACTGATATTCCCCTGTTGGTATTCCTTGAAGTCTATGATAATGTGCTGCCAAATTTTGGAAGTGATTTTTGTTGCAAAGACCACATTTGGTCTTTGTGTCCTCTACAATATTCTTGACAAGTGCCATAAAAGGCCCCACAGGGGATCAGAGACAGTATGGAACAAAGATGGTTGTGGCAGGGCTCAGGGAAGGGTGGGAGGGTGAATTAAGAATAGGGGGCTTAACGACAGAGTTGGGGTGCTCTTGAATTTAGACTCCTCAAGTAACAGTCCTCGGAGTCCACTTTCAGAAAGAAAGTCCTGGAGCCTTTAGGGTGAGCTTCCTGAACAAAGATGAGTCCCTACACCATTCTGGACATCAAAAACCTCCAATGCGATGCCCAAAGTATGCCTCTAACTCCTCTGATGACAAAGATCACCTAGGACAGTGTTTCTTAAACTCTGATGTAGATTCAAATCCCTGAGAGGAAGAAGGGTTTCGTAAAAATGCAGGTTCTTAATCAGGAGGTCTGGGATGGGGCCCATGAGTCTCCATTTCTAACAGGCTCCTGGATGATATCCATGCTTCTGATCCAGGGACCATAATTAGAGTAGACAAAGTTTGGGGATTGCAGGTTAATCAAGTGTCCCGGGTGTTTCTTATTATCATGGAAAAATAAGAAAGTCTGGATTTTATTGACTTCACACATAATGATTGCTAAGTAGTTGTTTATTGAATGATAAATAGATAGATGGATGAATGGATGGTAGATGGGTGGTGTATGGGATAGATGGATGATGGATGGATGATGGATGGATGGATGGATGAATGAATGGATGATGAATAAAGTGAGTGAATAAGCTAATAAAGTAAATAATATGATGACCTTTCTGAACTTTAATTCCTCTTCTATAAGTTGGGGCAACACCTGACCTATGAGTGCTGGTGAAATTTGGACGACAAGGAAAGTACAAGCTGCACACAGGTCCACGCATGATCCAGCCGGAGTTCAGCCCTGCATCTCCATGTTCCTTGTCCCTCACCTCTCACCATTACAGCCCCCAGCACTTGTCCCAGGTGGTTCGACTATGTCCCTGCTTTGAGATAAATATTTTAGATACTCAGGGTGAGGATGAATTTTAACGAAAGACCAGGATGAAGGTACTTATCAGCTAAGCATTCCTAAAAATTTTTTTTACTTTCAGGATATAGGTGATTGCAAGAAATAAAATACAAAGAGATATGAAAATTAATATATTAATAAAATACTTGGGTCTTAAATTACAGCAAGGGTTGAAGCAGCCCCACTTGGAAGCAGTGGGAAAGCTTAGCATGGCATTTTAGCCAGTTTGCCAGACCAAGACACACAAGGGAATCTGCATCCACAACAAGAAGTGAGTAGCCTGGCAGAATTGGACAATAGATCAGGATCAGGATATTTATAATTTTACCAGCTGTATGGCCTCAGGCAAACCACCTCTCCACATAGGACTCAGCTTCCTCATCTGTGAGACGGAGATAATAACATTTAACATTCACCTTGCAGGGCTGTTGTGAGGGGAGAGAAGTCTGAGCTGGTAAGAGGGGAGAGGAGAGAGGTAGGTGGTAAAAGGCACAGGTTTGGGCTTTGAAGTCAGATAGCACTACATTCAAACCCCAACTCTGCCACTGACTTCGTTTGTGTCCTTAGTCAATTTCTGAGTCTCATCAAGCTTCAGTTTCCTCTAGTGTAAAATGATAACAATGGTCAGCATGGGTGCATGGTAGGCTTGTTGACAGATGCATTGAATTTAAGAGTGTATCAGATATTAAGTGGTTCAATAATTCCTGACTATAAAGAATAAGAAAATTTTATAAAGGAACAAGGACATTTCATAAAAGAAAATGTTTTGAAAGGTAAAAGATTTCTCCTTTAGGTTCTCCTTCTTCAGAGTAGATGGCAGAGGGAGTGGCTAAAATTTAGTTCTGCCCCAATCAATAAAAATTTTGCTAAGACAACAGGGGTAAAAAGTGTTTCTAGTAAAATTAAGGTTGGTGTTTTTAGGAACAATCAGTACAATATCCTCACTTCCAGTCTTTAACCTCTTGGATCATTTCTATAATGGTTGTATTCATATTAATAGGCTAAGATTTTTATTAATATATCAAACCTTAAAGCATATTTTGATAGCATCTACACTGTCAATTTTGAAAAATTCATAATCTAAGGGCATATTTACTATTTTCCAAAGCTAATAATTAAGCAATTCTAATTATCCAATGTAAATATTAAATTATTAAAATACTGATAAAAGAAGCTTTCTCACCTCAGGCTTTGACAAAAAATTATTTGATATATAAGATTCAATATTTAAAACCATCTGGTTTTATAAAAGCCTCTTTTTCTTATATGATTATCAAGAGAGAAAACCCAAAGTTCAATATAGCCAGAAGCGGCTTTGTAATTCTTCAAGAAAAAACTTTTTCTCTCACAGGTGTCGCATCTACCAAGCCATGAAGTTGGGCATGCACAGTAGCACTCCATCGTCAAATGGAGTGATGTATACGAGATCAGGCTGAGCAGGCCCTGAAGGCACAAGTAAGTTACATGGAGAATTAGCCCAAATGCCCATGGTCCCCACTCCTACTATACCGCCTTCTCTCTCACTACCTTATTCTCACAGGTGAGGACCCAGAAGGAAGTGAGTTTTCCAAGGCCACACTGCTGGGTCAGGTCTCCCAATTCCCAACATAATGTTCCTCCATTGTTCCATTCCATCTAGAATCCAATGAGCAAAACAACATTGAATGAGCTGAACTTGAACCCTGATAACATCACTGAACGCATTCACAAGCACACCACTTTATTGCAATTCTGCCACAGCAGAATTCTGAATTCTCTCTGAATTTAAATTTTAATGTTTGACAGTGCTTTGGGTTATGAGTGACCATGAATTATTCAGTTGCAAATAATAAATATTAAAAATAAATTTTTGTGTGTCACGCCTTATGTTTTTGGAATAAATTATCTGTCAATGACTTGATTCTACAGAGGTTATTGTGAGATGACAGAAACATATGTTAACTGCCCCAGCACCACGGCTTGCCACCAGACAATGATGACAAGATTGATGCCATTGACTACAGCAGAGAAGCAAATGTCTGTGGTTTGACGTTGGTATGTTGTGCATTGTCTTTGTCAACTAAATGCTCTTTGATAGCCAACTGGAGATTTGTTTACACCTAGTCTCCTGTGCATTGATTATATTTTAGCCATTCCAATGTTGAAATATTCAGTCTCAGAGTGAAGAAAGAAAGAAACATCTGGTTGTGTTTATTTTTCGTCACATATCAGAATACGTGCTTCAGAAAAATTAATTGTTATGAATAGGAGTATTTGCAAAGAAGTATGTATACATAGACTCTTTAAACAAAAGGATCAAAAGTGATCATGGTGTACAACCCCATTAACTTCAAATCCCATAGTCTGTCTGCTTGAATAGTTAACCTTTGAGAAATATATAAGGGGATGCTTAAATAATGCTCTTAGTCAGCATTATTCAGGCTCCTATAAGAAAAACACCATAAACTAGGTGGGTTGTAAACAACAAACATTTATTTCTCACAGATCTGGAGGCTGGAAGTCCAAGACACTGGTAGGTTAGGTGTCTGGTGAGAGCCCACTCCCTGGTTCATAGTCGGAGTCATTTCTCTGTGTCCTCACATGGGGGAAGGGAATAGAGATCTCTCCGAAGCCTCTTTTATAAGGGCACTAATCCCATTCAGGAGGCCTCTGCCCTCAGGACTTAATCACCTTCCAAAGACCCCATCTCTTAATACCATCACCTTGGAGGTTAGGATTTCAACACATGAATTTGAAGAGGGGGAAAGGGACATAAGCCATGTATTGTGAATACTTTTGGTTAAAAATGAGTAAGCAAAAAACATTTATACCATGGAAAAGAAGCTGACCTCTTGTATATTAAGGCTAAATTCAGTCTTACTGCAAATAATATGATATATTGAGTCAATAATCAGCATGATGACTTTGATTTTTATTTTATTTTTAAACCACTTTATTGAGGTATGATTGACATTAAAAAGCTGTACATATTTGGGGCTAGTCCCATGGCGTAGCGGTTAAGTGCGCGCATTCCGCTGCTGGTGGCCTGGGTTCGGATCACGGGCACGCACCAATGCACCGCTTGTCAGGCCATGCTGTGGTGGTGTCCCACATAAAGTGGAGGAAGATAGGCACAGATGTTAGCCCAGGGCCAGTCTTCCTCATCAAAAAGAGGAGGATTGGCATGGATGTTAGCTCAGGGCTGATCTTTCTCACACACAAAAAAAAGCTGTACATATTTAATGTATACAACTCGGTCAGTTTGGAGATACAAATACTCCCATCAGGGGGCGGTCCCAGTGTCACAAGTGGTTAAGTGCGCGCACTCTGCTGCGGTGGCCCAGGGTTCGCCGGTTTGGATCATGGGCACACACTGACGCACCGCTTGGCAAGCCATGCTGTGGCAGCGTCTCATATAAAGTAGAGGAAGATGGGCAATGGATGTTAACCCAGGGCCAATCTTCCTCAGCAAAAAAAAAAAAAAAAAGAGGAGGATTGGCAGATGTTAGCACAGGGCTGATCTCCTCACAAAAAAAAAAAAAAATACTCCCATGAAACTATCACCATAATCAATGCCAGAAACATATCCATCATCTCCAAAAGTTTACTCTCGCCTTATTTATTTATTTAGTAGTAAGAACACTTAACATAAGATATGACAAGGTACTCAACAAAACTAATCATCAAGGAAATGTAAATTAAAACCATAATGAGATATCACCTCACACCTGTTAGAATGGCTACTATAAAAAAAAAAAAGACAAGTGTTGGCAAGGACGTGGAGAAAAGGAAACTCTTGTGCACTGTTGTTAGGAATGTAAATTGGTTCAGCCACTATAGAAACTAGTCTGAAGGGTCTTCAAAAATTAAAACTAGGACTACTATATGATCTGGCAATCCCACTTCTGAGTGTGTATCCAAAGGAAATGAAATCAGAGTCTCAAAGAGATATCTGCTCTCCCGTGTTCATTGCAGCATTTTTCACAACAGCAAAGACGTGGAAGCAACCTAATTTTTCATCAATGGATGAATGGATAAAGAAAATGTGGTGTAATACACACAATGGAATATTACTCAGCCTTAAAATAAAAAGGATATCCTGTCATTTGTGAAAACATGGATGAAATTGGAGGACATTACGCTAAGTGAAATAAGGCAGACTCAGAAGGACAAATACTGCATGATCTCACTTTTATGAGGAATCTAGAATAGTCAAACTCATAAAAGCAGAGAATATAATGGTGGTTGCCAGGGGCTGGAGGGAAGGAGGAAATGGGGAGATATTGTTCCCAGGGTACAAAGTTTTGGTTGTACAAGCTGAATAAGTCCTAGAGATCTACCATATAGCATAATGTCTATAGTTAACAATGCAATATGTACACTGAAAACCTTGCTAAAAATGTAGGCATTGATTTTAGGTAAAGGTTAGAAGAATTATAGAAATAAAAGGCTATTTCAATCTTTCTATTGTCTGTAGTGATTTGGATCCATACTCTCGAAGGAAAACTCTCTTTAAAATTTCTGAATTACTATGAATAATAAATTACTATGTTGTGATACTTAGCAAAGCGAAAACATTCCATGATAACAAAAATAACAAAACACCCAGGGTCTAACTTAACAAGATATGGGCAGGACCTTTACGAAGAAAACTAGGAAAATGTTTCTTAAAGGAAAATGAAGATGACTTAAAAATATGAAATACGGTGGTAGGAAGACTAACTACTATAAAGTTATTTATAAATCTCTTCAAAATTAAACTAAAATCCCAATAGTATATTTTATAACATCACAAAATGGACTCGAAGTTCTTTTGGAAAAATAAACAAAGGTGGATAATTAAGGAGATACTATGAGATTAGTGAAGGAGGCTTTCCCTACTAAATACTAATATTGAATATAAAACTGCCATAAACAAAGCAAAGTAGAATTAGTAAAATATCAAAACAAATTATTTAATAATGATAAATTTCTGGGTAATTTGGATTTACTCTTTTACATATTTCTTTGATTTCTATGGTGACATGAAGTTCTTTCATAATCAGACAATATAACATTTTTGAAAAGTGATGATTATTATTACCTCCACTCCCCTCCCTCATTCGTACCTTTTCATAGTTTGATGTGCATTCTATAATTTAATTCCACAGCATATCAGTTTTCTTTTTCTCTACTTGTTTACATTTATCAGTATATAAACATCTTTCTATCTTAAAAAATCCTCCCTTGACCCTCATACGCACCTCCAGTCTCCTCTCCTTCACAGCACATTTCTTCTAAAAAGAAATTTATTGGCATTGCCACCGAATACTTACATCTCATTCGCCCCTCCACCCATTCCAATAGGTCTTTCTCGCCCATCACTTGGCTACATGGCACTTACATTGCACTTAGAAAAGTCACTAATGACTCCCATATTACCAAATCCAATGGTCACATCTCTGTCTTCATTTTACTGAACCTATCAGCAATATTTGTCACAGTTGACCAGTTCATCTGTCTTGAAGCATTTTCCTTCTTGGCCTGTATGACTTACACAACCTTTATTTTATCATTAATTGTATTATGTAGCTCATTATATAATTATCTCTTTTCTTGTTTGTCTCCCTACATTGCTGTGAGCTTGAGAGCAGACCATGAATTACTCACTCATCTGCTTTACTTTTAAACATAAAGATATTATAAAGCATTAGTATTTCTGAAATGTCTACCATGGATTCACGGTGGCATTGGAAGATGTAGGAGAATTACGCAACATGACACTGGTCACCACAGTCCACACAGTAGGTGAGAGACAGCATTAATATTAATGAAACATCTGGCAAATACCACACCATGGTACATAACCAAGGTTAAGTTGAGTGGTGTGTTAGTCAGGGTTCTACCAAGAAATAGAATCTATAGGATACTTGTAGAGAAAGACATGAGAGATTTATTGTAGGAATTGGCTCACACAGTTATGGAGGCTGAGAAGTCCCACAATCTGCAGTCAGAGACCCAGGACAGCCAGTGGTATAATTCAGTCTGAGTCTGAAGGCCGGAGACCCAGGGAAGCTGATGGTGTAACTTCCAGTCTGAGACCAAAGGCCTAAGAACTTGAGGGCCGCTGTTGTCCAAAGGTCCAAGAACCAGGATCTCTGATGTCTAAGGGCAGAGGAAAATGGACTTCCCAGCTCAAGGAGAAAGAGAGAATTCGCCCTCTGCCTTTTTGTTCACTTTTGGGCCCTCAATGGGTTAGACGATGCCTGCCCACACTAGTGAGGCCAGATCTTCTTTACACAGTCTACAGATTCAAATGCTAATCTCTACCAGAAACATCCTTACAGACACACTCAGGAAAAATGTCTTAACAGCTATCTGGGCATCCCTTAGTCAAGTTAACTCATAAAATTAACCATCACAGGTGGCAAAGAATATGAATTATGTAAATATGTCTTGTTTTATAATAAGGAGATTTTTTAAGTCATAGAGAATTTGCGTTGGAGGGGCCATATATCTCATTGAGTTACTTAATTTAATCTGCTTACTCTAACAACTTTGAGTGCATCAGGTAGAATTCATGATACATTTTATTGACAGCATTCATTTGATCTTTGGTCTGATAAGACACTTTTAGGCATATGGTAATTTTCTTAGCATTTGGTTCTCTTTCTAGATGCTATACAAGCCACTGCCTTTTAAGACGCCAATAATTTTGCAGAAGTTGCCATTAAATACATATCTCAGCTTCTGCTAATTGTGGTTTAGTGTTCTGGATGAGATTGGAGCTAAATCCCAAATCTTTGAAGAGATGGGAAGAGCACCCTATTCTCAGCAGTACATCAAGCTCTACGAGAGAGTTTGGGATTGTTTAGACATACAAATGTAGACACACGCATCAACTATCTGCTTCTGTCTATTCTCTTCTAGTGAATGATTAGCAAAAGGTAGGGGAAAATCCAGAGTCTTGGACCTCTGTGTAGGCTTCATGAAATTAGAAACAACCCACCAACATTTACTTGGGGAATAAGAATCCACGTAATGTTCAAACAGCCAATCCAAAACCTAGACATACCAATTGTTTGGGATCAGTAAACACAAATTTTATTAGGTCTCTTTAAGTGAGAATAGCAACAACTGGGCCGATGAAAATGAAATAAAAATCCCTTAATTGATATCTGTTCTTCTCTCAACTATGCCTTGATCTAAAGAGGGTTGAGATCATCACAGTTGGGTTTCAGACCATCTTTTAGTGTTGTGGATGTATAATTCACAGATCAAATAACTGGAAAGAGTCACTAGGCTTGTCATGTTATTGGAATATATCTCAAAACTACTAGGAAGGCTCATTAGTAGAGAAATGACTACAGACCCCAGAAAAACTGTGTATGGCAAGGTCAGTCTTGGCCAGTTCATCTCATAGCACCTATTGGTGCTACACTAAAGCTACACTGAAGATGAAGGGATATGTAATTATAGGGTTAGTAAAATGGTCCATGTGCCAGAACCTAAGTGAGTCAAAGAAATAGCCCCCTTGTTTGTAGTTATATTAGTCTGTTTTTATTTGCTCTTGTGAGAATCTTGGTGGGCATTTGACAGGGAAGAGCCTGGCTGTTGAACCACACTTGCACGGTGATGGCTTTGCCAGCTGGGTGACAGCCATTGTGGAGACTTGCTCACTAGGGTGACAGTGCAGCTTGCTCTTGGCATGGTTGGGAATGCCCACCTGTCACCCTGTGGGATGGGGATTAATTACCCCGCAAGGGTCTAGCTATCAGCATAAAAAGGAGATTATGAAGCACCATAGTTTGTTGGCAAGTGTATTAAACATTAATCGATGAATAAATTACCTCCATAAATCACTTCGTTGAGCAGCATTTCAGAGCCTGTGCTCAGTGTTTGACACAACAGATAAATAACAAGCACAACAATAACACCATTCTTTCTAGAACCCTTTACACATTTAACTTGAAGAAGTTCCAACTTGTGGCCAGAAGAAAAAGTTGTCATCTTTTTAAAAATAGGAAGCCCTTGGGCTCCTCTCTTCCTAGAGATACACTGAATCTACAGCCACACACAGAGCAATTCCCTCTGGAAAAGATCCAGAAACCAGCTGAGAGACTCTCAAACATCAGGTGAATGAGAAAACACCCACATAGAAACAAATAGGAAAACCTGAGATACATTCTCACCATAAACCTCACCCAGCACAGCACCATGCAGTCAGGAAGGAACTCCCAACACCCAGCTTCTCCCTGGGGAGCAGAAGGTTTGGACCCCACATATAGCATCCCAACTTTTAAGACTCCCACCTGAGGGATGGGCTTCAAAACACCTAGCTCTGAAGGCCAGTGAAGCTTGCATCCACGAGACCCTCAAGACTATCAGAAACAAAAAAGCTGTTGTTCATGGGCGTGAGAGCACCCGCTGCAGGAATATCCCCAGGGCACAGCACAGAGGGACCCTGCAGAAACACCCAGCTTCCAGTCTTTCCCTGAAAGGAGCCATCTGCACAATATAAAAACTACTGCCCGAGGGTCAGGTTTCCAGTTTAGCATGCTTCTAGAGGCTGGCTACAATCCTCCCTAGAGATGGGCGAGGATGGAAGACACCTCCCTTACCATCTCCCTCTACCTGATCCAAGTCACCAGTATCTCCCTGGAAGAAGCTTATGCACACATCTGCACCCCAGCTTTGCAGCTGCTGCCTGAGGGACAGGCCCGTGGACCACCTGGCTCTGACAGCCAATGGGGCCTGCATTCCTGAGTCCTACAGGACTACAGCAAACACAGAAACAAATTTAACAGGTCCAGGAGCACGCCTCCATGGCTGTGTGCCTGGGCCCATCCAGAGGGAGCAGACAAAAATGCCTATCACCCAGTGTCTCCAGGAAGGGGCTCAACTACATACTTTTCCAGCTGCTGCCTGAGAGTCTGGCTTCCAACCAGCCTGTATCTATATGCTGAACGCAATCATTATTCACAATAACCAAGGAATAGAATCAACCTAAGTGTCTGTCAGTGGATGAATGGATCAAGAAAATATGGTATATATACACAATGGATGTTATTCAGCCAAAAACAGAAGGAAGTCCTTCCATTTGCAACAATGTGGAAACTGGAGGGCATTACGTTAAGTGTAATAAGCCAGACAGAGAAAGACAAATACTGCATAGCATCACTTACATGTGGAATCTAAGAAAAAAGTCAAACTCATAGAAGCAGAGAATAGGAAAGTGTTTGCCAGGGGCTGGGGGGTGGGGGAAATAGTGAGAGGTTTGTAAAAGGATACAAACTTTCAGTTATTAGATAAATAAGATCTGAGGATCTACTGTATAAGATGGTGACTACAGTTGATAACACTGTACTGTATAATTGAAGTTTGCTAAGAGAGTAGAACTTAAATGTTCTCACCAAAAAAACAAAAAAAGTAAATATGTGAAGTGATGGATGTATGGATGTGTTAATTAACTTGATGGGGGGAATCCTTTCACAATGTAACATGTAAAACATGTGTTTTACACTTTAAGTATCTTAATTTTATTTATCAATTATACCTCAATAAAGCTGAAGAAAATAAAATAAAATTGGGATCTTCCAGGTATGTTGAATGACAACAAAAAAAAATGTGTTATCCAGGAAGTCACCTATGAACGAGCATTCCTGAGAGCTCCCCCAGGTGGCACACTCTGCTGGGCAGTGGAGCCCTAGTGAAGGACATGGGACATGCAATCACAATGCTTGGGTTGGCATTCTAAAATTCTTTCTCGCACTGGCTTAGGGCCACAGACTGGAGACTTAGCTCCTCTGTGCCTTGGTTTCTTCATCTATACAATAAGGTTAGTAATAATGGCTACTTCATATAGTTGTTGTGATAATTAAATAATACAGTATCAGTAATCAATTCTTAGAAGAGTACTCAACAAATATTTGTTGTGGTGGTGATGGAGTTGGATGGGGATAACATAGATAAACACATCATTAAAATCTAAAGCCTCAAATTTGGAATGCTACAAGATACAGGGGAGGGATCGGTGAATTCTGCCTGGGACCATTGGAAAATTCTTCCCAGTTGGAGCTGGGTCCCAATAGTCAAAATTCCACATGCAAAGAATGATTGAAGGGTACAAGTCTGTAAAGATGTTACAAACACAGTGAGAAAAAGACTTATAAGGAAACAAGGTGTATTCTGGTGTGGTTAAAACACTGTGTGTGTGTGTGCGCGCACGCACACACACATGGGTGTGTAGATGGACAATGGGGCATATGGAGAGAATGGGGAACCATACAGTCAAGAGTATATTAGATACGCATGGATACAGAGCAAAATTTGTTGTAATGCAACCATCAACTGCATCTGTCAAGAGTTTGAGAAGAAAATAAAGTGGGTTCAAGCTGTCTATCACACATCCTGTGGAAAGGAAATGACCCCGGCAGAACTTCTTCCCATTGCCAGACACTTACATTTACATGGATACATTTGCCTTTAAGTTCCTTCTCCCCCTAACTCTTGACTCCACTCATATTTCTCTCTTCTTGTCTGTCCTTTAAAAAAACCCAGACAACAGTTTCCATAGATCCAGACGTGGAGCTAAGTTCTATTGCCTTGATTTACCCCAAAACCTAAAATGAATGCACAAACATATTGGACTTAGTAAAGGTGTTAGAGGATGGTTTCTTGAGAGAAGAATTACATCCTTAAAAAAATGAGATGGTACTCTATAAAGAGGAATAATCATAATCATAAAGAATCAAAGAATTAACAAAGAGCTTTTTAAAAATGATAGGCACATACCTGGGATGGAGGGTGCAGGACTAAGAGGGAATCAAAAGGAGATCAAGAGAATAGTTTGGGGGCCGGCCTGGTGGTGTAGTGGTTAAATTTGTGTGCTCCGCTTCGGCAGCCCAAGTTTCGCAGTTTCAGATCCCTGGCATGGACCTATACATCACTTCTCAAGCCATGCTGTGGTGGCGTCCCACATATAAAGTAGAGGAAGATGGGCACAGATGTTAGCCCAGGGCCAATCTTCCTCAGCAAAAAGAGAAGGATTGGCAACAGATGTTAGCTCAGGGCTAATCTTCCTCACAAAAAAATAAAAAAGAGAGAGAGAGAGACTAGTTTGAACAAAAGGTAAAAAAATCCCTCAAGCCCAGAAAGTAGAATGAAAATGATAAAGAAATGGAAAATAGGTAGATGATATCAGAAAATAATAAGATCAATTTGATAAGCTTAGAATCTAAATAATAGAATTTCTAAAAGGAGATAGCAGAAGGGAAGGAATTATCATATAAACTATATAAAAATAACTTCATAGAATTGAAGAATATGATTATCCAGATTGAAAGGACCCACAAAATGTCCAATCCAGGACTTTAAAAAATGGCCCACACCAAGGCACATAACTGTGAAAGTCCAGAACATTAATGATCCCAAAGCACAAATAAAAGGATCAGACATCATAATGGCATTAGGCTTCTCAACGGGAAGACTGGAAATCAAAAGTCGATGAACAGGATCTTCAAAATGTGGAAGGAAAAGCACATCCAAACCAGGATTCTATACCTAGAAAAGAAATTGCCAGATACACAAGGGCCCTAAAATATCTACTTCATGCTTCCTCACTCAGGAAGTCACTGGAGGATACACTCCACCAAATGACAGAGCTTACCAAGAAAGAGAAAAACATGGGGCCTGAGAAACAGGGATCCATCACAGGAGAGAGAGGGACAACGAGAATTCCCAGGGTGATGCTGAAGTGGGTCCTCAGAAAACCAGCTTTCCAGGGTCTAGAAAGCTCCAGCATGGAGGAGGAGGTTGGGTGACTACAGGAGAGATGTCTCCAGAGGAAAAAGTGAAATAAAGTGGATAAATTCCTAGTGTATTTGACCAAATGGGGAGAGATTTAATTTACAGTCTGTAGGAGAGATTGGTATGTATACCAGTTTTGGCCTCTAGTATACAGAAAACTAATTAAATGACATATGTGGCATGATTAACACCAGGGGGAAAAATTGAACAATAGAAGAAATTCAGTTCTAGTACATTCTGTGGCTCAGTTGTGGACACCACACATGTAGGATAATAAGAGAATCTCTGAATATTGTTTTAACCCAAAACTGACATACACCTACGTTAGGAGGATGGAGAAAGTGAGTGTATGTTGGGAGTGGGTAAGAGAGTGCCGATCCTCATCTTTGGTAATATGAAGTCAAAAGAAATTCTTATAATTGGAAATTTAAGTAATAGAAATATGGCGTAAATATCAGAAGAAACAGCCTAAAGAAATGCAAGTGGTTGCCTGTAGGGGAGAAGACTCAAGGACAGGGAACAGCAGAAGAGAGGACCACTGTTTTGTTTCAGTTTGCTGTTTTTCTGAGAGTAAACCTTTTAAGCAATGTACATGTACCAATTTGATAAATATTAAAATTCCATACAAAATTGAATGGAGCAAATGGCCCTCTTACATTCCTAACTCCAACATTTCTCAATCTCTGATTAAGGTGTGCATTCCTTCAATCCACCATTCTCAGCCACCCTGCTCAGCGTTTAGCCATAATCTAGTTGTGTCACAGCCTATAAAATTCAGATCATGAAGATATGCTCTTATCAAGCTGGCAGTAAAGACCTACAAAGATGAAAAGAGGAGTTCGATTGGTGATTCCAAACGTAATGCAGACTGTTTGCTTGTTTTATTTAGCACGTCTGTTAACTAGAAACATCAGTGCGGATGCAAACTCAATCAAGCTAATTAAACTGTCTTTCTGAATTTCAATTACAAAAAAAGTTTATGCTTCTTAATCAATTGAGAAAAATTGAACATAGAGGGAGAGTCACACCAAAAAAAAAAAAGTCAGTGCCATTTAAGGGCCTTTCAGATCTATCAATAACTTTACCCAGTACTAAGGATTCTCCATTGTTACACTGATCATAATTTTTAAACACAAAATTACAAGCTATTGTCTGAGTGTATTTATGAGAATAATATTAAAAATAAATACTTGAAAAAACTATATGAATGATCAATTTATCTATAGACAATAGCAGAAAACCTCAAGAATATCAAATTACTCAAGTATTTTTGGACAGAAAGTTAATTCCAGATTATCTGTACTCCGCATATCCACATTATAAAGCCCTTGCTGATCAGAAAGCTAGAAATAATACTGAGGGGAACGGGGCAAAGAAAAGGGAATCTAGGATTAAGTGTCATGTCGAATTATCTTTCTCACATTGGGAAGATGAGGACATTTTTAAGACAACTAGAATTTAGCAAGGAGAGAGGTGTCCTTGTTTTCATCAGAAACCTAATTTCCAGGACTATAGTTTCAATCTGTGAAGAAAGTATGTGAAATCATAACAAAATTGAAGCTGTTTTAAGTTAAAATATGCAGATTGACAATCATTTCACCTTTTACGTTCATTGGAGCCTTGAATTTAACAGACACACACACACACACACACACACACACACACACACGCAACATTTGGCACACTCTATTAGGATTTTGTCCATATCTGTGAAGATAAATGACAAGTAATACCACAGACTTCGCTGACTTATTACAAAATATTTTTGACCGCCATCTACTCTGGGCCAATGAAAATGGATGTGTATTGAATAACCCTCAGGAGTAATTGGTCTTGGGAAGGATAGAAACAGAAATGGAGTTGTTGGCTTGGACAGACAGAAAGTTGTTTTCTGAATTCTTACCAAATTATTGATGCTCTATTTCTCCTTGTAAGTGCCCTGGAGGTTTCAAGTAGACACAGCCTCATGGCCACAGAGGAAAAATGTTCTCCTTATTAATTAGGAAAACATTTTTCAACCTAGAGAGAGAGTTTTTCCATTTGAATGAGTGGGAATTCATTTCTCCAGTCCCTCCTACTGATCTTCCTAATGGACTGAGCCTCATTGGATAGAGCTAAGACCAAAATCATCCCAAACTGAAAGCTAAAATTTCATCAATTAAGAGAAAATGGGGACCATGACCCACAGAACAGCTCCCAAGGATTTTCTTTATTTCTTTTTCTTTTTTTTATGGTGATAAGAACATTTAACATGAGATTTGCCCTTTTAACAAATTTTTGAGTACACAATACAGTATTGTTAACTATAGACACAATATTGTAAAGCAGATCTCTAGAACTTACTAATCTTGTATAAATGAAATTTTATATCTGTTTATGCAAATCGCCATTTCCCCCTCCCCCAGCCCCTGGCAACCTGCATTATATTCTCTGCTTCAACAAGTTTAACTATTTTAGATTCCTCATATAAGTGGTATCATGCAGTATTTGTCCTTCTGTGACTGGCTTATTTCACTTAGCATCACATCTTCAAGGTTCACCCATGTTTTCACATATTGCAGGATTTCCTTCTTTTTAAAGGGTTAACAATATTCCTTTGGACATATGTATATACCACTTTTTCTTTATCCATTCATTCATTGGCAGACATTTAGGTTGTTTCCATATATTGGCTCTTGTGAATAACGCTGCAATGAACATGGGAGTGCAGATAGCTCCTCAAGATCCTGATTTCAATTCTTTTGGATATATACCCAGAAGTGGAATTGCTAGATCCTGCAGTAACTCTATTTCAATTTTTTGAGAAACCTCCATACTGTTTTCCATAGCAGCTGCACCATTTTACATTCCCACCAACAGTGTACAAAGGTTCCAATTTTTCCACATCCTTGTCAACAATGGTTACCTTCTGTTTTTTTGATAATAGCCATCCTAACCAGTAGGAGGTGATATCTCATTGTGGTTTTGATTGCACTTCCGTGATGATTAGTGATTATGAGCATCTTTTCATATGGCTGTTGGCCATTTGCATGTCTTCTTTGGAGAATGTTTATTCAAGTCCTTTGCTCATTTAAGTCAGTTTTAATGATCAGATTCTAGGTTGCTGCTTAAAATCTTGATCAATTTAGGTTTAAGAAGAAAAGTGTCACCACTAAGGAATGCACTGTTTGTCACAAATGTTCACGGGAATGCAGACTGTGCTAATTAGTTAATAATAACCAAAATATAACAGAGAACAAATTTGTGGAACAAAGATACAGGAATTGTTGTCTCAATCGGCTTCATATCTGCCAGTGAGGATGGAGCCAGGAACTCATGTGGCCTCTGATTTCTTGAGCAACTGCACAGATGTTACCAACAATTTATACTTTCCATTAAATAGCAAAGCATAAAAACTTTCACTACACAGTTTGGCACTACCAAGGGCTCAGGAGGGTCAACACCTCCCTGTGTCTCAGTGAGTTAACCTGGGTAAAGCTCTCTGCTGCCCCTGCTCTGTTCACAGTGATCAAGCCCTTTTAATAAATGCTTTCTCTTGTTAAAGTCCATAAAACTGGATCAATGTCTGACTTTATGTGGGCTAGACCATGGATGAGAAGTTGAAAATCTGAACGTGGCTGAATGGGAACACTGTTCAGGATCAGCTTCATTCCTCAAAGATGTGCCATTTCTTCAGAAGATGAACTAGCCTTCAGCCTTTTTCTTCTTTCCCCAGCAGAATCATCACTAGGACAGAAATTCAGTACCTGTCTCAAAACATTGGTCAAAATCAAAGAGAACACATAATGTCTAGCCATTTGGAAGGCAGAGCTACGAAAGGTGTGTGTGTGGCTGTGTCAGTTCAGGTCCTCTGAGAACCAAGAAATAATGATACATGACAAAAATTATTAGGGAAAATGCCTGCACAGCATAAATGGGAGGAGCAGGAGTCAGCATGGAGAGCCTTCAGATAATGATGCTGGCCTGATACCTGTGAAAGGAGAGAGAGGAGGGAGGACTGGGCAGTAGGAGTCTCAGATTATGGGGAAGTACTGAAAAAGCCTTGCCCAGGAGGATGCAGAGTGCCTGAACCCGTATTGCCCCATAGAGAAACCCTGGAATGGGCCGGGATGGCCTGGTTCCACTACTCCCATCATGCTCAGTCATTGGCTAGGAGCAGCCCAAGGGGAGTGTGGCTGGCGTGACCAGGTGGTGGTCCCAGGCACAGCAGCCAGATTCTGTCAATCAGCCATGTTCCTGAAGCAGGTTCTTTTGAGCGGAGATCTGAGTGAGGTCTCATAATGGCCCTGCCCTCTTCTCTCTCTTTAATTCAGAGCCTCTGCTGTGAGAGATATCTGTCGTTTTTGCAGCTAGCATTCATTTCCCCACCTTCTGGTCATGACATCTAGATTTTCCTTGGGGAACCTACAACCATGTTCCAGTCTATTTGGTTTGGATGAAACTGTCTCTCTACTCCCTCTCACCCACTGCAAGTGTGGTCAGATGACTCTAAACAATCAGAACATGGCCTGCCCCCACCACCAGAGATTGAAGAAGAAATGGACACAGCACCCAGAACCATTGAAATAATCCCAGGGCTTTTGCTGGGGATGTAGCAAGTAGAGAATGGATCTTCCTGCTGGAGTTGCTAAAAGAATAAGAATGAGCCTGGAGCTGCTGGCAATGATCTTGACATCGCAAGACAGACCCTACCTGAGAATGAAGCCAACAGAGAGAGAAGCAAAGGCAAGGAATGAGGAAAACAAGACTAAAATACTATGATGTCTGTTGAGTCCTTTGGTCCAGCCATGCTTAAAAGCAGGATTTATCCTTGGATGCTTCAGTCCATGAGCCGATGTCTTTCCTTTTCTGTTTAACTTAGATTTTCTGTCACTTGACACCATGAATATTGATTGATATATTTATTTTTCACCAATAGCTTTGGTGGACCACAGCCCATATTCTCATCCTTTTGTAGCCGATTGAGGATATGATTTCAGGCACTATAAAAAAATTCTACCAGATTAATGTGTATTACCTATGAAATTCATGATAAAGGAATTTTACTTAGAGAGAGTCATTAATGATGTCATCCATATCAGTCAGGATCCGGATATCACGCCAGTTAATGTAACAGAATGTAACATGAAGAATTGTTAGCTAGGTATAAAGAACTGTTAACGAAGTGGCTGAAAAGGCAACAAGAGACCACGAAGGTGTCACGTTGGTAGAAACTGAAGGAAGCATCTATCACCACTAGGGCTGAGGGGCAAATTAGAATTATTAGAACTTGGAAGCCTGGAGGAAGGGCCCTGTAGAGCTGAAACTCAGACCTCAGATGAGGCTGCCTCTGAGCTTGGAGGAGGGGCTCCATAGGCCTGAGATCCAGACATCCAAGGGGGGTAGACCAGCCGGCTGGTGCTGGTGTCGCTGCGAAGGCTGCAATAAGACTCATTCAGCCAGTGTGAAAAAACCTACAGCTGGATTCCACTCTTTCTACAGGGAAGAGCTGTCACTGCCAGGGTAGAGATATTTGGTGGGTTAAAGATCACAGGAGTGAAACGAACAGAGAGGAACGAGTCTTGTCTTCCTCCTCCAGTCTCCAGCCTTTCTCTACAAATCCTATCAGTGATCCAGCTGGCTAAGCTGGCTAAGGACTGACACGGTTTCCAGGGATGCAGCACAGAAGGGGGAGTTTGGAACTGAGAGTCAATAACTTCATAACCGGCACAAAGTCAAACAACCCAGTGAGCCCAAAAACACTGGGACAGAGATCGGGGCACCCCAGAAAGATAGATGACAACAGGGGACCAAGGACACATGCGCTGCTGACCTCCACAGGAGTAACTTCTGCTTGACTGTTCAGGAAGTGCTCAGAGAGACAATTTCAAATGTCATAGAAAGGTCTTGCAAGCCTTGAGAACAAGAGCATTCGACATATCAGTTCAGTGACCAGGCCCCAAAGCTCTCGAGCCCTCGACA
This sequence comes from Diceros bicornis minor, assembly GCF_020826845.1. Taxonomy (NCBI): domain Eukaryota; kingdom Metazoa; phylum Chordata; class Mammalia; order Perissodactyla; family Rhinocerotidae; genus Diceros; species Diceros bicornis. Next base: position 56,592,030 of record NC_080759.1, read on the forward strand.
CCTCAGGCACTGACTGCAACGTGAACATGGGGACCTCTATTTTTTAGCGTAAACTAAGACTGATTTGCCCCTGGTTTCAAAAAATAAAGTTAAATAGGTAGTCTCATCTTTTAAGATAATATACATAATAAATATATATTAAGATATATATAATATTATTAATATTTAATATATAGTAGTAATTAAATAATATACATACTAAGTAAACTTCTTTTAACCTAGTAACTTAAGCAGAACACTGTAAAACATCAGTTCTCTAGATTTACCGTTTTTGTACTCAATGAAGTTTTTGAAGGATGACTATATTATATTTTAAAGCCCTAAATGGAAAGATATTGTTTTTTGTTTTGTTTTGTTTTGTTTTACCTCGAAAGATCCATTTATCATTTTTCGGAGAGGCAGTCCTGATGCAGCATGGCATACTTTGCATTTGTGTCTGCACCTGCGTTGTTTAGATGAGTGTGCATGCTTTAAAAAAATTCAGCCCCTAATTTAGTGATTGAATTCTTACTTCTCCCTAGTGGGTTTCTGTGGTGAAGGATAATGGAGCAGAATATTCAGAACGTTTTTGTTGTTTCCCATACCCCAATAATCAGGGCACAATCTGCTGTTCATGCTGACGAAGCGGGCACTGTGTGGGGACACAGTGCCAAAGAACATGTGCCAGGCAGGCCCTTGGAACAAGCCCCTGGATGAGGGAGACTTGATTAAAGTCCATTCACATTGCAACCCCCTGCCCTGTCTCCCGGGTCTCCAAATGTATTCGATCAGTGAAGCTGCAAATATTGTTAGACCATCTGAAGCCATAACTTCCTTCCATCAATGACTCATTTTCATCTTCAAATGTCTCTACAGGGACGATGAGCCTCAGCTCTAAGTTACCCTCTCTTGCAAACTCAAGGGCCCACTTTTTGCTGGGACCTCAGTAATCTAGACCACGTTATTTGGAGAGTTTTGTCACTTCCATTTCAATCACAGTAGGTGTCAAGAATTGCTTTGCATGGTAGTCAGCTATTTTTGTCTCTAAACACTGCAATTTTGTTGCAAAGAACTTACAGGGTTATGAAGTTTGTTCTAATCTGCTGTGTGCAAAAGAGCTGATAACACACTGCTTGTTTCCTGTAGTGCTGAAACTGCTTGTTCAATGCTATGGGGACTTTTAAATTATTTGTCTCTCAGTGTTTCAAAGTACTTGGAGTTTCCATGCTGATTTTCTCTAAGCTCAAAAGTCTGTCTATTTTAAAATTATAAGATCCCTTAGGATTTCCTGGAGATTCAGTTGTGTTGCTTATAAAGATATTCTGGAACAAAGAGTAATACCTTCAGATAGTTTTTCCTAAACATCATCAACAACCAACATCCACTAAGCACGTACTGCAGCTAGGACATTGGGCCAAGCTCTGGGGGTCTGAGTTGAGGGACACAGTTGCCATCACTGAAGATAGAATCATCCCTTTGATAACGTGAGAAAAAAGAGTTTAGTGTTTAAAAGAGTATAACCCTGGGTACAGTATCTACTGAACAAACCAAAGAACGTCTTCTAGGGAAAGACATTTTGTAATCTAATCTTCTCTCTGCCTTTGAAAAACGCAAACCAACTTATTTCTGGAGTTTAAAATTCTTAACTTCAAACAAGATGCATTTTTTGAGAAGATATCATCCTGTTACTGAAACAAGGACAAGGCATGACTTCAGTACAAACTCCTTGGGGGTAGAAGTACAGAGGTGAGAGAGAGAGAGCACACACACTGGTGGAGGAGGGTCCCTGCATGACGAGGTCTCATCTCTGAGTCCCTTGCACTTTGCTCTCTAGAACTCTACATCAGAAGGGTCTTGTGTTTCTCCCACTCAGAGGGAAATCTTCACCTAGACTCATGGGTTCTGCGAATCTTTGTTCCTGTTCACTATGGGCTTGGGGAGGGGAAATAGACATCAAAGGGTGATTGAGATAGAAGAAAGGCAGGCTAATATATTAAGATGAACCAATCACTGCCTCACAACGTTACCTGCAATTCTTACCTATCAATCTTCAGATGTGCTGTCTCTACAACTTGTGAACTTCCTGGAGACAAGGACATTATCACGGATTTCTTGAGACCCTGTCTAGGCATCTGATCTGTGGCTATCCTGTGCACACATTGCATCAAATTAATTAAAGCAAGTTATAATCTAAAAACGAGCCTTCTCTAAACTTCAGAAACTGTTATTCTGAAAGCTCTTTCTTGTCTTAAATCTTCCATGAAATGAAATAACTTAGCTCACTTGAAACTTGCAGCCAAATCGACTTCCTTATTCAAGACAGCAGGAGCCAGGCGCATTGGGAAAGCAATTTTGCAAATGGATTGGCAATAGACTTATATTTCCCCATAATATATCCATCATAAAACAGGATGAACCAACTTGGGAAATTATAGCTCAGTCCAATAATGCAAGTCACCAGCAACTTCTAAGAGTGCTGCCTCTTCATTAACTTGGAGAGGAAGACCTGCTTTCCCAGGATGCCCAGACAGCCAGGGCTGGAGAAGCAGAATCCTCTTGGATCTTGCTGCACAAGGCAAGAAACTTCATTTAGTCATGCTCCATTTAGCAACTCATCTGCTGAAAACCAGACCAAACCAACCTCTCCTCTAAAGAGGAGGCTCCAAGAGCTACAATTAAAAATCAACGTGCCGCTGCCTTTGGGAAGCAATGTCCACTCCCAGCACAAGTGCCAGAATCAAGTAGCCATTGACCCTGCTTCTGATGGGAAGAGAAAGATAACTTAGGGACTAGAGCTTCTTCTCTGCTACCATTGGCAATAATGCCATGAGACACATCTGTCTGGAAGAGCATGGGAACTGAATTTGGGAAATTCAAATTTCTGGGCTCTTTTAGTCCAGGCTGTGTATGTAATGACCCTTCTCAGTCACTGTTGATGCAGAGAATTGGGGAATTTCCCTACTGATGTAATATGAAAGAATTTAAATTAAAATGTGAAGGCGTTCACATTTGCAAAATAGTTTTCACCTTCATCTTCCATATGCACTATTTCGTTAGCTTCCGGGGTGACCCTATGTGAGAACTATCTCTCTTTTGGCCAAATGAAATGCCAGAAACCAGAATCATCAATCAGGTTATTGGAGGGACCCAAGAAAGTCAAAGTGTTATTGGAGTGGAGTGGTTATTGTGAAAGCTGTCTCTAACAATCATCTGGCTGTGTCCAGCAAAGGATGACTCAGCACATCAAGACGTCCTGAGACCTTGGAGCATGGACCACAAAGCAGCATTGTGCAGATAGCATTCTTGCTCTGTTCTCTGAACATTGCTATTCAACTGTCTGGGTTGGATTAGAGTAATGGCCCCCTGACAACATGGCTTTAAAACAAAGAATAATGATCTTTGACAAGGGTCATCGTCTTTTTGAACTGCAGCAAGAGTCATGGAATTGATTAGTAGCCATGAGGTAATGCAGGTCCCAAGATGACAAAACATCTAATTTTCGATGCTAAATGTTGCTGAGACCTTCTGCCAGAACCAGGTCTGGACTGCAGCCTGATTCTTATAAACAAGGCAGAGGCTCAGTAAGAGCATCTGGGACCTGGACTGACAACTCTACTGATGCAGAAAAGACCCAGGGGTCTCATTCAGCTGGGTAGGGCTGGGTGGGTGAGTGGAAATGCTGAGAAAAGATCCTGTCTAGTCAACCAAGCACAATTTCCACTGAGAGTGGCAATAGCAGATCAGAGTCCAAGCAAGCTATCAGCAGACAGGGTCATTCTGATGTGGAGATTGGCCAGCAGAACACAATGCTGAGGAATGCAGTTGGGAAATACTTAGACGCAGAGACCTGCAGACCATCAGCTCAGAGCAGTCTGCAGTAAGTGCCTGGGCTCCCCAGGGAATAGGGACAGGACTACAGTCTCTGGAAGGGAGGCCGGAAATAAAAAGGTGGGACTCCATCTGGAAAGGGACACTGTGCTCTGGATAAGTTAATTGAAACAGGCATAAACCCAGGTTACCCAACCATGTGTGTAACATGAAAAAGACTTCCTCCTCTGTGGCTTCAGCTTCTTCCCTTAAGAAACGGGATAAGAAGGCCAGATGGATTACGAAGAAAATGACCTCACAATTGGAAGTCTGGATAGCTTGCTGGCTGCTCAGCCCAACAATCCTTCCCAGCTTCCTCTTTCGGCTTAACCTGACCCCACAGATTCATGACTAAAGTTGATATTATCCTAAGGTTGTAGGCAAGGCTGTTCCCTAAGCCCTGACCAAAATCACAGTCCACCAGGGCTGAGACCAGTCTATGCTAAGAGTGAGGAACTGGGTCAGATTCCTCTCTGTGTCCCTGTGATCCTCATTATAGGATAACACATTTCCATATCTGTTCTGGTTACCATTGCTACATAAAAAACCACCCCAAAACTTAGTAGTTTAAAACAACCATTATAGTTTTCCCACACTGGGTCAGGAATTCAGGAAGTGTCCAGCTAGGTGGCCCTTGTTTGGAGTTTCCCCTGCAGTTGCAATAAGATGTTGGCTGGGCTGCAGTTATCTTATAGCTCCACTGTCCTGGATGTCAAGATGATCACTCGGGTGACTGTCAACCAGGAACCTCAGTTCCTTTCCATAAGAACCTCTCCATGGAACTTCTTGGGCTTCCTCAAAGCAGGCTCCATTCCAAGAAGGAATGTCCTGAGAGTAGGCATTCCAGGAGAAGGGAAATGGAAGCCACGTGATCTCTTATGACCTACCTTCAGAAGACCCAGTACATCAAGTCATTACATTCTACTGGTCAAGCAAATCACAAGACCAGCTCAGATTTAAGGGGAGGGGAAACTCCTCCCACCTCTCAAAAGGAAGAACAAAGAATTTGTGACCATCTCTACCTTTCACACCATCCTTATGGGAAAGCATCCTGATGTAGCTACCTACAGCTGCCTTAAGTATAACCATTTTGCACAAGTGACAATAGATTCAGGGTCCTTCAAAACCTCAAAAGACACCAATTTTGTCCACATAAATGAATTCCTATCAAGCCCAGACAGTCTCGGCTGACGTAGAGTGACTGGAGCCAGCCTCCTTGCTGTTGAGTCAATTCCTTCTAAGACAGTACCCCTCTCCTTCACAATCCCCACTGGGTTCAATAAATACTTGTCATTTCCAATACGAGGAACCTTAATAGATTCCTACACTGAACCTTCAAGGGGTAGCTTATAAGAGGAGCTTCAAAGGGCATAACCCATCCTTCTACCTCATCCCCCAGGATGCCCACTGTATTTGGGAAAAGGAGTGTGAGAAATTGAGGACCTGTACAAAATACTAAGTGTTAAACCAGTTCAAAATTTATCCCAGAAACTTTGTCCGCCTACACTCTAAATATTGGACTTTGGGTGAACCCACACTTGGCCCAGATATGAGAAAGAGGCCATTAGACATTCACCGTCCAGATCCATTGAGAGAGATGGAGGCATGAGTGTTAACTCTTCTTTCTCCTACCTCAGAGGTGGTGGGTGCCCATGATCAGGTCTTGGTAAATATAGGAATGCTTTGACTGGGACAGGTTATTCAGATTCAGTTTACTCTGCGTGGGACTACAGATCTTGGTTCCTGGAATCTGTTCAATCCTGAATCCATTCCTCCTAAGAAAATTGGGATGGGGCTATATACCCCCCAGGGTTGTTGCAAGACAGGAATTAACATACGTTAAAGCGTCCAGCACACGTCAGATGAATCCGAACCTGATTGCCAGCCTGTTCTCTTGGCTATCTGCCTGGCCCTGCTCCTGGCACCAACAACCTAAGTCTAGTAGATTAATTCCTCTAGCCTTGGCATATGCCCCCAGGTTCACTTTGATCATGATCTTTCAAGCACTTCTCTGGGGCAGATCTGCTTCCACAAAGTTGCCTCATCCTCTATGTCCCCCATTCTGTAGAGTTACTATTGATCTCAGTCTTGTGTCCACAAACTCACACAGCCAAACCACTTCACCCATGTGAGTCTGAGACTTAGCACATATATAACATGAAAACTGCCAATGACCAGCATCACTCACTGTTGAACATTCCTTTGTGTGTACGCTGTGTTTTCCTTTCTAAATATTTGCATAACATTTTAAAAAATGAGACATTCTTTCTAAGTTCATGGTCAATATTGACATTATTCTTAGACAGCAGTGTCTTTACAAAGTTATCTTAGAAATCAATTCTACATTAATAGAAAATGTAGCCATCAGGCATTTCTAGGGCTAGTCTGACTCATTATGGAATGTTCTAGTGTTGCTATTCATATCGACCTCTTAAACACAACCATGTATGAGTTTGCACTTTACAAGAGACATGGTTCTTTAAAATATATTTATCATCTTCCTATGCTCCCTCTGAATTTCTATATATAATTATGGCTTTTTTGAGTAAAGACTAGGGTTACATTTGGTCATCTGGTTGTCACAGTGCTTCCTAACTTTTTTATTTTTTTAATTTCATGGTACCCATAGAAAATTATATTTGCCCATCCCATTATCATAAATATTAGGTCTGCTGAAAGCAAGAGCTGAGAGGCCTAGGGCTCCAGCAGCTCCAAGGGAATGTGGGAGCCATTCTCAGCACAAAGATTGGGCAGCTCTGTTATGGCAGACTGGCACTGGTGGCCATCTATCAAATGAAAAAAATAAGTACCTGTCCAGTCCTGTTGCAGGTATTGTGAAGGACACAGATGCATCATGAAAATGAAGGCCATTCTTAAAGAGCTCACAATATCACTGGGGATGTGAAAAGATCACAAACAGATGAAATAAACGAATGAATTGAAATGGATTAAAACAATCAGAGCAAAATACACAGCACAGATGACAGTAAAATCCTCTGTTAAACTGCAGGTAACTTATCAGTAATGCCATCATGATTCAGAGATCAGAAGTAGGGCTGGGTAAGGAAGGCTGCAGTGAAGAAGATGGGACTTTCACGAGACCTTAGAGGATGAGTAGAATTTGAATAAATAAAGGCAGGAAGTGTTCTAGGTGAGGATAATGGCATTCATGAATATGTGAGTAGCAGAATGGCCATGACTTCTTTGTGGACTGGAGAAGAGACATCTTGCTAGATGTTCAACGAGGTTGTGTTTGTGAAATTCCCCTGTAAATTATAAAGCACCTATTACTGTGAGATATTATTAGGAGCATTTTTATTATAGTTTCAGAGGCAACAAGATATTGTGAAAATTGAAGTTAACTTGAGAAGATTCTCACTCCATCTTTCCCCCATGCCAAGTATATAATCGTGCACTAGTTATTTAGACAACCACAGCCTCAGTTTCCTGGGATATATAAGTTCCTTGAGAGGATTAGAGACCCTATATGTAGCATATTTTCCACGGTGACTGGAGATGCTCATTAACGGCATCCAGCACTAATGTCCCATTTGCATTATTGTTATGTATTTTATCTTCTGCTCTATCAGGTGGGTGTTCCAAGTTTTCAAGGCTGGGTTGGAAGGTAGGAGTCATTTGAAATCCCTGGATTCTGTTTGCTCTCAATTGCCCTAAGTGATTCTATGATCCTTCCCTTTGGGTCAGCATGATGTTAGAGTGACTCATCTATAATCTGAACCAAGGCAGGTGGTAAAGCTGCCATGACATAGCTCCCCTGCAGCCTGGAGAGAGCATCTTAAAACCATGTTTCTGAAATTCTGGGTTATCAGCATCACTAGGGTTCTTGCTGTTCTCACTATCAGCTTCCTGGGTCTTCCCCTGGAGAGTCTGATCCGGTGGGTCTGGGATGAGTTCCTCCAGCTTACATCTATGTCAGGGAGGCTTAAGAAAACGAAGACACCAATCCAATCTCTGTCCCTATGTGTTTGTTTATTGTTGTTATTATCTACTACTTAATGAAGGAAATCATACGGTATTTGACCTTCTCCCTCTGACTTATTTCACTTTGCATTATGCCCTCAATGTCCATCCATGTTGTCACAAATGGCTGGATTTCATCGTTTCTTATGGCTGAGTAGTATTCCATTGTGTATATATACCACAGCTTCTTTATCCATTCGTCCCTTGATGGGCACTTAGGTTGCTTCCAAGTCTTGGCTATTGTGAATAACGCTGCAATGAACACAGGGGTGCATGTACCTTTGCAAATTGGTGTTTTCAAGTTCTTTGGATTGGATTGGTGGTTACCAGAGGGGAAGGGGGGAGGGAGGAGGGTGAAAGGGATAATTTGGTACATGTGTGTGGTGATGGGTTGTAATTAGTATTTTGGTGGTGAACATGATGTAATCTATGCAGAAATAGAAGTACAATGATGTACACCTGAAATTTTTACAATGTTATAAACCAATGTTACTGCAATAAACAAAAAATTAAAAAAATAATAATAAAATAAAATAAAATAGAAAAAAAAAAAAAAGAAAACGAAGACAAGGCCAGCAGTGTCCTCACTGCACCAAGGAAATAAAAGGTCTGGAGAAATTGGAGCTGGCCCCGTATAACAAATCCCTAACATACTTCCACAGTGTTCATAGAAGAATGGAGATGCTCTCTGTGAAACTTCACCAATTTGGAATGCAGAAGGCAGAAGACTGCCTTGACTTAGTAAACATTTATAGAATATAAGGTCTATCTTTTGTCACAAAATGCATTCCTTTCCTGTGAAGTTTAATATAAGATAGATATACAATTTTTATTTGTCAATTATACCTTAATAAAGATGTTGAAACCTTTAAAAATCTCAAATAAGAACTAAAAAAAACAAAGATTTTAACAAATCAAAATGTACTTTAAATATTTTAGGAGAAGCCCCGCTGAAAATCTTGAGGTAATTCTGATTTTCTAATCTTATTAAACCCTTTCAATATTATTTTACCTCGTATGTTGAGTTTTCTCAAGACATGATTCACTTAAATGTCTAAATAATTTTTTTATTATTTTCAAATACAGTGTGAATTTTTCCCCAGTTTTACTACCAAGAAAATGACTGTGCCGTCTGATGCATTATTGGAGCTTTCTCTTATACGATAATGAGAGCAATTTGACATCTCAGTTTGATGTAATCATAAAACAATCAACTCCTAAATATAATCAACTTCTAAATATATCCATATATGTTAACTGTAAACTCATCAAAACTGGCTAACATACCATTTATATTGCACGGAACCAAAGAAAATTACCTATGAAAGAGCTCATTCATACAAAAAGGGACTATTTACCTCTGAATCTTATCACATGCATATTTTTGACAAACTTTTGCTCTGCCTTGTTCAATAGTTACACATGTTTGAAAGCACCAAAGGCCTATTGAATTAAGAGGGAGGGGGAAGTTTTATCTATTTCACAAATAATTCAATACCAGATTTACAAACAAATCCAGAATCCTGGGTTTTTGTAGATGGTTCACCATGGCCTACCCTCTAATTTTATGGAGCACAAAGCTGGAAGCCAGAAAGGTTATGGGATTTGTCTATGGCATGACTAGAGATGGGATTGTGGGGCCTGGGACAGGGAGCCCAGGCCCCCGGGTCCCCGCTGCCTAGAGAAGCCCAGAGCAGCATCTACCAACTGGACTCCATGCTCCATCCTCAGAGCCTGGTACCCAGCAGAGCTCCAGTAAATGCTTATTAAGCTGCATTGAATTCAATCATTCTCAACAAAACCATTAAAAAGTTTAAGGAGAAGATACTACAAAGCATGAAATTCATTCTCTAGGAAAAAGCATTCCTATAGACATTTCAAAAAGTAGAATCAACAGAATATGTGGCAAATTGGTTTTTGTTCTGGAAAAGACAAGGGAGGGGGAGGCAGCATCGTGTCAGATCAAGCTCTGCAGATGTTGGATAATTTTGGATCTCATTTATTCACAGAGAAAACAAAATGTGGCCTCATTACAGTCAACAGGGAGTTATTTGAGGACAGCAGCTGATGAGAACTTAGTAAACACATACAAATTCAAGAGTATACATAAATATGGATATCTATGCCCAAAATAAAACTGAAACCTCTTCCCCCATCTGTTTATGCCTCAGAGGAGAAGTGGGTGCTCCCTGGGTTCCCCAAAGCTACTGCCCAGCCTGGTAGGCACAGACACACAGGAGCAATCACTCTACAGAAGCAGGGACTGTGGACTGTTCCTTGTAATTTCTCCTAGCCCAGCATGATAACAAGAAGGATGGTGGCAAAAATGAGTGTATGATGCGTATACCTACAGGGAACAGGAAGTGTGGGGACCAGGGAGGAAGCCTGACAGCATGCACAGTCAAGTCTCCCTGGGGGTGCCCATCAGAGTCCTCCCATGCAGATGCAGCTACCTTGGCCATGATCACAGCATCCCAGAAGACCCCCATGCACCCAATGCCCTAATTTCAAGGCCCTACAAAACCCACGTTTGTGCAGCTCATCTCTGCATGGAACACAGACTGTGGGGACAAGCTTGGATTTGAATTCTTGATTGGCTCCTCACTAGCTGCATGACTTTGAGCCAGTTAGCCAATATTCCAGTTTTCTGAGGGGGATGACGGTGCTACTTACCTTATAGGATTATAGTGAGGAGTAAAGAGGTAAATGCATGCAAAGTGCTAGAAACACATTATGAACGATATAGATGGTGGCCACTATTATTATGACACAAATTCATGTCCCTTGTGAAATGAACAGAGGTGGAGGTGGTAGAGAAGAAGAAAACACTCAGCTACCATGTCCTTCCTGCCAGTCATCCCCTCCTGCAGCTCACTGCTTACTTCCTGGTCTCGTCATTTATCCACAAGCCTGTCTGCCTTGAAGCCTGTCTACCGTGGCCCTCTCCACCATGATATCCCTAATGGATAGTAGAAGCCAAATCAAATACTTGTTGAACTAATGACGTCCCTCTGTCCTTGTCCAACCTTTCTCCATTGTTGTCCATCTTCTCAAGAAAAGTGTTAAAACGAGAAAAAACAAAAACAAAAAACAGAGCTGAAACAATCCAGAGAAAAATCCACACCTGGCTCGTGGTGTCCTAAAGATACAGCCTATAAGTGCCACCATATTTCTTCTAGGTCACATCAGTGAATGTGAGTCCAACAGTAAAAGCAGGAAGAACTAAAAGGAAGACCCCAAGCCACTCGTTTCCTAAAGAAATGGAAAACACTTCAGAATGAGTTTCCCAATTTCAGTGGCCTGGATGTTACTGTTGTGAGGCCATCCTCACATGGCTGAGTCATCTCCACTTTCTGCAGAGGTCTTTCTCCTAGCTGGAATTGTTTTATCTACACATAATGCTTTAAGTTAGACAGCTCTGTCCATTGTACAGTTGTGACTTCCCCATAGTAAGTGAAAGAAGTAAGTGAAAAGAAGTAAGACTCAAATATAGTTCTTCCAAATGCACATCCAGGGCTCCCTCCACACCCCAGCGCCATGGACACTCAAGCCCCATGGACAACCCAGCCCCAAGGACACCACAGCCCCATGGATACCCCAGCTCCATGGACACACCCGCCCCGTCACATACCAGCCCCATGGCGCTAGTATCTACAGGCTGCTCCCACCGCTCTTGGTCTGTGTTCCCACATAGCCCTTAACGCTGGTCAGACCTAGCTGACCACTGCCTTTCATCCATCCTGCTCTCAACCTGCTGGCTACCTGGCTTGCAATTGAAGCCGAGAGGGGAGTTGGGGTATTTATGGGCATCCCTTGAAGTCAAATATCAGATCTCAAAGGGCTGATTAAGGGAAGAATTTTTAAGCTCTGTGAGAGCAGTGGCAGGTGCAGTCCATTCTGTCTCCTTTCCTTCCTCCTCTTCTTTCACTTCTTTCTCTCCTTATCTCTATAACTGATTCCTTCTACCCGACTAGCGCCTTTCCAGCCAAACAACTCAAAGCACAGGATGGGGAGTGCTGAGCTGTGCCAGCATGCTTCCCTCTGCTGCCTTAGACCTAGGGCCCTACCTTTAGGCAGCCCCTTCCTAAATTCTTTCGTCACAGAAGGAGGCATAATAGGAATACGTCTTGTGTCTTAGAAAGGAAGAAAAGAAGGAAGGAAGGAAGGAAGGAAGGAAGGGAGGTAGGCAGGGAGGGAGGGAGGAAGGAAGGAAGGAAGGAAGGAGAAGGAAGGAAGGAAAATGAAAGGAAAGAGAAAAAAAAAGAAAACAGAGGGGGAAGGAAGAAGGGAAAAAGACAGAAAGGAAGGATGGAAGGGAGGAAGGAAATAAAAAGAAAACCCTACACGTGGCCTGGGAAAGATTTTTGTTTAGCTCTTACAAAATTTCCAACACACGGTTAAGAATTTGCAGGAAACCCTGGAGCGTGACCAGTGCCCAGTCAAGTGCCATTTCCTGGGGCTTTGGACACCAGGACCGCAGCTCTCTCATGTGCTCCTACCTGGTGTTCAGCAGCGCAGGGCACATGATAGATGCAACCAGTGTTGCTAAATGAATAAACACCTTACACAACACTATAGTCTTACATGAATTCTTTTAAGAAAGGAGGGAGAAAAATCTCAGAAGTTCCTTAAAATTTTCTTGTAGCTAGTTCATCTTCATCTGCCCTATCTTCAGAAGCCAACAAGCACAGTTGGAACAAATAGGTTAATAAAACCAAGCCAGATGGCCAGCCATTAATTTTGCTGCATCTCTGCAGCCATTACAGATTTATCTTTTAAAGTCTCACACTAATCAGAGTGTAAAGTCCCCTGAAGCCATTTGGTGTCTTAACAAGTAAGCCAGACCCATGAATTTCTAAGAATATTGTGCCCTCATTAGGCCCTAGAGACTTCCCCTCTTCCTATTAAAGATCATGAAAAATCAGCTGTCTTGAAAACACCATTCTAAAATCAGGAATTTAGGATTATATCCTTATGCTGTACTCTTTTATTTTTATCTACCTCACTTGAAATGAGTAACCACCAGAATAGCGCTTCAGTTTACATTTGAACTCTTTGTGGAGGGGAAAAATGAAACCTAGATTGGTGTGGTGAGTTCGCACATCAAATCCCCAATCACCCCACAACTACCAAACACATAAAAATGACAGAGAACATGTAATTGAGAAGATCAGGAGGACATAACTGAGTGCAGAAGTAGGAAAAGCATCTTTGTCACCAGAAAAGGAAAAGAAACACAAAGAAGAAATTGAGGCTGACCTGCACGTGCTGTTCTCTAGCTCTGAGGGTAGATACAGGCATCTGGGAGGGTGAGTCTGTTAGGTGGTTGGGGATCAAAGCCAAGCTCCTAGTTTGAACTGATGGGGATCAGACTCCTCTTCCCAAGAAGGATGGATGAAAATAGGAACAAACGTGTTGGGGCTGCTGTGAGCTGCTAGCTAGGAAGGCAAGTAGAACCTGAGTCTTAGCATTCCAAGACTGTAACTACATCAAGAATATTCAAAGCATCAGGACAACACTTGGTTCTGGATGGCGGGCTCTGGGGAAGCAAGGTGGAGGCTACCACTAAATGACTAGATAGAACAGGTAGGTGAAGAGCGAGGAGAGGGAGATAAAAAGAGTGGAAAGGGAGAGAGTGAATATCAAGATGAGCCTGAAAGTCAAAAGTCAGAAACACTAAAGCTAAGAATGATACACAACAAAATCAACCACCAGGACATGAAATGACCCCAGATGAAATAAAAATAATTTAAAAATATAAAAAGTGGCTTTAAAATAAGGATAGTTTTGATGCTCAGAGATTAAAGTAAGAAATAACATTCACGAAAAAAATTAGACGTTCTGAAACAAAAAAACAGAGTAATAGCTATGAAAATGAGTCAATTAAAATTCCCAGAAATTCAAGCAAAATAGTTTGTGAGTTAGAAAATATCCTGTAAAAAGAATAAACACTTAGACAACAAATTTTTTAAAATTAAAGAATTAGAAAATATTTTTGAAATGTATCCATTATGTAGAAGACAGAGATAAGAAGTTTAAAATATTAAAAAGACAGGGAGAATCTCTACACACATCACTGTGTAAATGTGAAACATAAGTGACATTAAGCAAATCTTAAAAGCTATCAGACTGAAGATACTGATTACCTGCAAAGAAACCAACAATTAGTTTGAAAGCTAGTATTTCATCAATGGCATTAGATGACGACTGATGTCAGAAGACAACAATATCTTCCAAGAACTCAGGAGAAGACATCAGGAGAGTATCTATCATTCTAAAGTGAAAGGAAAGAAAAGATATTTTCAGAATAAAAATAAGAGAGTTTGCCACCACCTTGATGATTTTTACATAATAGTTTAAAACTACTCGTGTGTATTTAAAAAGCAGAAAAGTAAATCTAGGATGAATGAATGGTATTCAAGAAACAATAATTAGCATAGAAATTGATGAAATACGTAGATTAACTTAACTTTTGAGCATTTAAAAATCAGGATGATAAAATATTGACAATAATGACAACGGAAATGAGGGGAGAAATAATTAGGAAAGTAGGGAGGGAAAGTTAAAACATACCAAAGTTATTTTCTTTTTGAGGAGGACAAAACAAACAAGACTAAATTTAGACTTTGTTGGAAATTTATACTTACATGTATATTTTAAAGAGTTAAAGTAACCATTGAAGGAATAGAAATGTAATCTATAGTTCCCAAACCAGAAGAAAAACATGAACCAAAAAAAAAAAAAACTAAATCTACCTAGCAAAAGAGAGAAACAGAAGAAGAATATAAAAAGCAAGGTAAACAGAAAACTGAAAAATAAGGGGATAATATTCATAATAGAATGGTCTTAGCGTGAACCCCTCCAAAGCAGGCCCTGTGGCAAAGACTTGGGTGTGGTGGCTATTCCAGAGATGATTCCACAGCGTGTGTGAGAAAGAGGGAATGTGAGAAGCCCAGGAAAGGTGCGCTGATGAGCTGGTTAACACTTTGGGCATTTGGGGTTCCATCCCAATGGGGACCCTCTGAAACCATGAGAAAACAGCAGCAGAATCACCCACCATCCAGGGGAGGCACTGATGCACCACCCCATCCACCACGGCTGCTTCCTGTGGCTCCAGTTCTCATCATTTTAGCTTGGAGCCGATCTGTGGCAGAGCAAGTTTCCACGGCACCTTAGAAAGCCCTCAAGCAAAGAGGAGGGGTGACACTGACACCTGATGGGAAGACTGCAGGGACATCCCTCAGCCAAGGAGGAGGCAGGTGGGCAGAGGGGATGTGGGCGTTGGCAGCAACAGCATCGGCTACAACATGTGACAGGATTGAAATTGCCCACTGGAAGAGAGGTGATCAGACTGGCTTTAAAAAAATAGCCATATGCTGCTTACAAGACACCCCCAACGAAATGAAGCAGAAAGTTCCAAACTATGGGGCATGGAAACATATACTGAAGAGAAATCCTGACTCTTGTGCATAAAAATATGCACAAAGGTGCTGGCTGGAGCAATGATTGTAACAGCGACAAACCAAAGACCCACACGTTCATTACAAGAAGAGCCGAATAGAGTGCAGGGCAGTCATATCGGGAACACTGCCCAGCATCTGTACCCTAAGTATAAAAATCAGATGGGAATAGCTCGTGGCAACATTGTGCCCTCTAATCTAGCCAATAGAAGGACTTAGAAATAGTTACACATACTGTAGAACTCAGTTTATCTGAATTTCAATTTATATGACATAAAAGGC
This sequence comes from Diceros bicornis minor, assembly GCF_020826845.1. Taxonomy (NCBI): domain Eukaryota; kingdom Metazoa; phylum Chordata; class Mammalia; order Perissodactyla; family Rhinocerotidae; genus Diceros; species Diceros bicornis. The sequence continues at coordinate 56,607,599 of NC_080759.1, forward strand.
AAAACTGGAGGGAAAGAAAACAGATCTGTGGTTGTCAAGAGTGAGGTGGGGCGGAGGATTGACTACAAAGTGGCACGAGGAAACTGTTCCAGGTGATGGCCCTGCTCTATGTCTCAATTTCAGTGGTGGTTACATGACCGTGTTTATAAAAGCTGATGGACGGAGCTGTCCGTTAAAGAGGGTGTATTTACTATATGTAAATTATGCCTCAGTAAATGATTTAATTTTAAAAAGTACTTAAGAGTTTTCTTTTAATTCCTGTTTCCAAAAGAACACATGTTCTTACATCTGAGTGTCAATGAGCAAAGAAACTCTTTGAAAAGTGCAGTTAATTTATCTGGCTAGGGACAGAGTTTTAAGCGTTTTTTTGTTTGTTTGTTTTTCCTTTTTTTGCAAGGAAGATCAGCCCTGAGCTAACATCCATGCCAATCCTCCTCTTTTTTGCCGAGGAAGACCAGACATGAGCTAACATCTATCACCAATCCTCCTCCTTTTTTTCCCCTTTTCCCCCCAAAGCCCCAGTAGGTAGTTGTATGTCATAGTTGCACATCCTTCTAGTTGCTGTATGTGGGACGCCACCTCAGCATGGCTGGAGAAGCAGTGCATGGGTGCCCGCCGGGATCCGAACCAGGGCAGCCAGTAGCGGAGCGCGCACACTGTAACCGCTAAGCCATGGGCTGGTCCCTAAGGTTTTTTTAAATTTAACTGTTTAAGGTTTTTAAGGTTTTTTAATTTCGAGTGAAAGGGCGCATTTCTGCGGAAAGGCTGAGAGTGGCCCACCCTAAAGAAACAGGTTTGGGGAGGGTGGAGGGAAGTATATAATAAAGGAAAGGAACTAAAGATTACAAGATCTCATTAGGGGATCCGGTGTTTTGAAACTATTGTTAGAGAATCTGGAGTGATACTAGGAATAAAGGTTGCTCAGCGAATTGAAAAAAGAAATGAATTTAACAGATTCCAAAGCATTTGTGCTGGTTCCTTTTAATAAGAAGCTTAAATCAATTCAATTCAATAAATATTGTCAGACTGTGGGCTGGCCCCTGGCAGCCCGCTCAGTGGAGAACATCATTCCTTACAGCACAGCTCCCCTGGGTGGGGAGGGCGGGGCATGCCCAGTTACATAAAAGCACTCTGGAGATTGACATCCCTTGGAGAGATGCCCCATTGGCTGTCTGTTCTCAGGAGCCCCAGAGGGAAGCTGTAACCCTTAGGAGATGAGCAAGCTGGAGATCCACAGGGCACTTGGGTAACTGTGTCTTGTGCACACTAGCAGAGGCCCAAATTCTTCCTATGATCTATTCTTTAAATTGGCTTGAACTACATACATTTCTTATAAGCTGGAAGAGTGCACATGGCAGATATTATTTACGAGGGAGAATATAAGGATGCCTCAAAACGATGTTGGATTGCCCTAAGAATCTTGGCAAATGTGAAAGAAAGCCCAGTAAAGGTTGTTGGTATCTATCGAGTCAAAAGATGTGAGTTAGGGGCCAGCCGGTGGCATAGTGGTTAAGTTCTCACACTCCTCTGCGGCAGCCCGGGTTTGTGGGTTCAGAGCGCAGGCCGGACCTATGCACCGCTCATCAAGCCATGCTGTGGTGGCGTCTCATATAAAGTAAAGGAAGATGGGCACAGATGTTAGCCCAGTGCCCATCTCCCTCAGCAGAAAGAAGAGGATTGGAACAGATATTGGCTCAGGGCTAATCTTCCTCACAAAAAAAAAAAAAAAAGGTGAGAGTTAAAAGAGGCAGAGAGACATTTTAATGATCTTTCCCACACCGTATCGGTCTCATCCTCTTTGGTGATCAGAATAAGTACCAGAAGTTCATCCAGTACATTTTTTAAAACACCACAGAAACACTGAAGGCCCAAGCATGGGGCCACGCAAATAGAATTGTGTGCAGAGCTAGTGCAATAGTCATGGGTAAAAAGTAAGGAAAAGACCTAACATTTTATACTGAATGTTTTAATAAGGCTAAAATCTCTAGGTCTATACGTAGAAACTGCCAATTCTATATACAATAGATGGCTTTTGCAACCAAAAGTCTATTAATGTTAGGGAGAATGCTAAAGCAGTTATTTGTAAAATAAGTTTGAAAGGGAACCTCTTAATAAAATGTTCACAAAACAGTGTGGTTACATAAAAGTGGGGAATACTAAAGAATTTTAAAATCTACATTACAAATGCAAATGGGAAAGTCACTTGATAACCCACACAGGTACTGAATTTCAGCAAAGTGAGAAAATGAAGCAGAACAGACACCGTAACAGTAGACATTCGTTATTAACCAGAAACTTGTGAAATTGTAATGATATAGTCTAATTCACCCTTTTCTTTTTTGTCGTTATTTCCATTTAGATGAACATAAAGAAACTATAGAAGGTAATCAAACTGGATCTCTTCTTAAATTACTCATAAAATATCAAATGTTGGATAATGAGAACAGAGTGTGAATGTCAGAGCAGAGCTGAAGGTCATGCAGAGCCTACCAGGATGGAAAACACAGACCAAGGGAATGCTTACATCAAGGTCAAGTTTAACAGCTCATGGTGAGTTTTTCGTAGAGAAACTTACAAACATTCTTGGTTGGTCATCATGTGAACCCTGAAATAAGAGGCTTGATTCGTAATTGGCCCAAAATGAAAGCAACGCAAATACCTTCAACTGGGAATGGATAAACAAGTTGTGGCATATGCATGCAATGGAATACTAACTCAGCAATAAAAATGAACAAACTGATGCATGTATCTAAATGGGATTATAGCACGTTTCGTATAACTCATTTCATTGATCTTCTGTAGCTCCCAAAACATGGAATAATATCTCCTGGTGAATAATAATAAAATAATAATGGAAAAGGATCATGGCTCGTACTAATCAAGTGCTCACTGTGTGTGGTGCATTGTTCTAAATGCTTTTCATACACTCACTCATTCAGTCCTCGCAACATCTCTGTGAAGTACGTCCTGTGATTGTCCCCAAAATTTTTAGATGAGAAAATCTAAGAACAGAAAAGTCATTGACTTGCTCAAGGTCACAATAAGTGGCACAACCAGGATTCAAGCCCAGGTCTATGTGAGCATCGTATAAATTCCCCATAGTCAAAACTACCTTCTTCTTACAAGAGCGTGGCTTTTACTGAACCCCCAGAGAAGTTCTCCCTGGCTGCACCAGGATTGCTTCTGGAGAAACCCTCTCCGAAATGTTAAATCATGAATAATAGACAGCTATCATATCCTCCAGGTTGAACAGGAAAATGTATACTCATCTGACATGAGTTGCTTCTGGGTTTGCGTAAATTAATGCTTATTTATTACACATTGTCATTATGTTTTTTTATAAAGTTGATTATTTCAGAAGTGCTAGCTTTCCTTTAAAGCACACCTCACGTATTTCCATATGAATATTCCATTGAATATTCACCCATAAATAAATATTTTGATTGGGGTGGAGGTGGCGATTGGCCTATAAATTTGTTTCATCCTCATTTTCAAGCAGAATTTTCAGTGCAACTGAGAAAAAGAAATGGCAATATCCCAAACCAGCAAGTGTTGTACATTGTCCCATAGAGCTGGCAGTGAGGCCCAGGGTGAGGACCCATGCCTACATGCCCATGGTCCAGCTCCTTGAGGCCAAGAGCAGGGAAGGAAGTGCCACCTACAGACAAACTCTTACAAAGGTCCTTACTGTCATTTGCATAGCTGTGTACATCAGTCCCCAGGGGCAGAATGTAGGTGTAAGAGAAATCGTTTGAGTAAGAAAATTGCAGTGCAATTTGAAGATTCTTTTCAAGGTATTCGATATTTTGTTCTTACTGAAATGTGATGTTTTCACATTAAACAATGGTACAGAAGCAATGGGTGACTAGAGAACTCTGAAAAAGTTTGCAGACTAGAAAATCAAGAGGCCAATTTTAGTGCATCTGTAAGATTACATTCCTAGATTCACAGAATGAAAGAACTAGAAGAGGCATTTTCGTGGAGTTCAACTCCTTATCTTGCAGATGAAAAACTGAGACGTAGGAGCTCACTTAGTTGCAAAAAGTCACACAGAAAGTTATTTCTTGGACAGTTCCCATTTGAATACAACTCACACACCCAAAAAATACTAGTTACAGGTAAATATCCAAATGAATAAATATACAGAAAGTGAACAGGGAGGAATATAGTACATAAATGAGGGTTAGTTCAACTGCAGCAAAGAATCAAGGTCTGGAATTTTGGACAATTTCAAAGTACAAAGACTGAATTCTGCTGGTTGCCCCAACGTGGGAGGTAGTGTGGAACAAGCAAGGGAGTGGTGCAGTTTAAAGTCAGCTGTGTGAGTTTGGACAAATCCCTTAACTCCCCTGAGAATCAATGGCCTCTCTCGAATGAGCCTGACAGTAATTCTCACTTACCTGTATTGCAGAGTTATTATGAAGATCAAATGACATCATCTATGGGAGGTTTCTCTTTAAAACAAGAAGCACAGTACTCTTAGCATTGGGATTTTATCAATCAAATCAGAGACTTGGCATTCCTCCCATTGTATAGTGTTAGGGTTAAACCTAAGCATGGCAATAAGAATTGAGTTGATCATATGCCCTGATCCATGAACATTAGCATCAATGGGGAGAAAATTGGCTTACTTTTAGCCTTGTTTTTCACCTTTTTGACCTAATCCCTGATCCTATTCCTAATCTCCCCACCATGGGGACCACTGCCATTTGCCAAATATCTTTCCAAACTACCTCCCATAAATGTATCTCCATGTGTTCATCTATATGTAGTATTGTTGTTGGTCGTGTGTGTTTTAATTTATTTACATGGTTGTTATACAATAAATCTCATCTATGCGTTGTTATTTCATGGCAACATTTGTTCCTGCTGTCATGCAAGGATATACCTCCTCCTTCCGTCTCTGCATTGCATTCCATCCTAAACACACACCACACCGTATTTATCCATTCCCCTCCTGTTGAGCACCTAGGCTTCCTCCAATTTTTGTGCTACAGTGCCCCTGTCTCCTTTAACATTTCGACAGATTTCCAGGAGAATATAAAAGGAGGACTGAAATTGCTGAGTTGTATGATATCTGTATACTCAGTTTCACTAAGCACTGCCAGATTGCTTTTCAAAGTGGCTGTGTCAATGTCTACTTCTAGCAGATGAGCAGGAGACCTCCCACTTCTGCCACAGCCCACTAGCACGTCATGGGGAATTCATTCACCTTAGTCATGCAGCACATTTTTATTTGTACCTTCTTTTTTATTACTTGAGCAGTTTTGCTTTGTCTGTGCTAAATTTTTTCAAAGAACCAGTTTTTGATTTTTGTTGTTCAGCTCAACTGTTGTTTGTTTGTTTTTATCGCTGTTTGTTTTGTTTTTTAATTTATTTAGTGATGAGGAATTTCTTGGTAGAATTGATCTACCAAGTCAAAATAAGGGCTGTTAACTCTAACTACCATCGTATAGTTATCTATTTCACCATACAACTCCACCAGTTATTAGATATTCTGAATCCGTATTGTTAGGTTTTAGTAGGTTCATGACTTTTATCTTCTTGATTCTTTACATCAATGAGAAACAAATGTCAGTTTTGAATAGTTCCTTAACTCTGTGTGCAAAAATCCCTATCTTTCCTTCATGATATATTTCACTTAAAAATTTTACTGTTGTCTGATAATTACAATTGCTACACTGGCTTTCTTTTAGTTCAAATGTATATTCTTTGCCTTCCTTTACTTTCAATCTTTGTATATTCTTTTGTTGAGTCTCTTGTGTCTCTATGTAAAAATAAACTGAGATTGCTTGTAAATATAAACTGAAATCTTTTTCAAAATTCAATCTATACACCTTTAGAGTATTTAATCCATCTACATTTATTATAATTATGGCTATAGCAGGATTTATTTTGGCCATTTTATTTTATGCTTTCCAATTACCATGCTTAATTATTTTGTTTCTTATATTCTCTTTTCTTACCTTTCTCTTGATATATAAACTTATCTTCTGCTATTTAAAACATATATGTCCTATTTTTATTGTTCTTGTGGTTACCCTTAAACAATTGAAACCATACTTTTAGTTATTCTCCATAAAAATGTCTAAAGGTCATCAAAGTGTATGCCTTCTCTCCTAAAGAAAAGAACCCTAAAATGCACTCCTCTCCCTCCAGATGTCTTATCCTCCCTACCCCTGACTAATATATTGGTATTATCTAAAGTCTAGCTGCAGATCATTGAGGGTGGCCAATATTCTCCCTTATCTCTCTAAGCATAGTTATTATGCTTATTTTAAATTTATGTTCTTAGTGTTGAATTTGTTTTGCTTTACCTTCTAGCAGTTGTTCTATTGGTTGCTTGTTTGACATTTTGTCTCATAATTTTTCCCTGTGAGCTTGTCTTTATTCTTTGCTATGGTCCACTGCCTCAGCCAGTGTTATTACTTGGGAGAAGGGTCAAGCACTTTGACCCTTTTGGTGAAACACCCCTCAGGGCAGAGACCCACTCATACTTCTGACCCCACCAAGGCATGCCTGCCCCACAATACACCTCCCAGTCCCACTGTCCTCCACTCATTTTTTTGTCCAAGAGCAGCCACTCTCCCTTGTCATTTCTCAGGATGTCTTGTGGGACAAAGTTGGAATGCAGGACACACATAAAGGCAGCCCACCTGCCACCTCCACTCATTGCTTTTAGCTCCCCACCCCTCCCAGATCACCACCTGAATATTACTCTCTTCCTTTAGCTGGCCTTATTGTTTTCCAACCTCACCACCACCATAGTAGGCAATCTGTCTTCTGGAAAGTGGATGGAAATTCTTGGGTGAGTAGATGAGGGCCTGTTTGGCAGAGTTTTGCCCACCTAGTCATGGAACGCCTGCTAAATTTGCAAGTTAAAATTGGGGGCATCTCCCAGGCTTAGGCTGCCTGAATCACAACTCCAACCTCACACTCACACAGAGTCATGTGGGGAAGAGAGAAAGGGGCTCATCTCCCATGCGTGAGTTCCCTGGCAGTCTCCTGTTCCCCACAACTATTTCTTGCTTGTACAGGAACACAAATACCTTCTGCCTTCCGAGATTTCTCATAGTTTATTATTATTATTATTGTTATTATTATCATTATTGTGGTAAGACAACTTAACATGAGATCTACCCTCTTAACAAAATTTTAAGTACACAGTATAGTATTGTTAACTGTAGGCAAAACGTTGTACACCAGATTTCTAGAACTTACTTATCTTGCAAAGCAGAAGTTTTTTACTCATTGAGAGCAATTCCCTTTTCCCCCTTCTCCCAGCCCCTGGCAACCACCATTCTACTCTCTGTTTCTACGAGACTGACTGTTTTAGATACTTCATTTAAGCAGAATAATGCAGTATTTGTCCTGTGATTGGCTTATTTCACTTAACACAATGTCCTCAAGGTTCATCCGTGTTGTCACATATGGAAGAATTTCTTTCTTATAATATTTCATTGTATGTGTATATCACATTTTCTTTATCCATTCTTCCATTGATGGACATTTAGATTGCTTCCATATCTTGGCTATTTTGAATATTGCTGCAAAGGATATTAGAGTGCAAATAGCTTTTAAAGATTCTGATTTTAATTCTTTGAGGTATATACCCAGAAGTGGGATTGCTGGATCATATGGTAATTCTATTTTTAAATTTTTGAGGAACTGCCATATCATTTTTCATACTATCTTATAGTTCCACCAGCAGTGTATAAGGGTTCAAATTTCTCCACATACTAGTCAACACTTATCTTTTGGGGATGTTTTGTTTGTTTGTTTTATAATAGCCATCCTACCAGGTGTGAGGTGATATCTGGTTGTGATCTGGATTAGCATTTCCCTGATAATTAGTTACATTGACCCTCTTTGCGTATACCTGTTGGCCATTTATATGCATTCTTTGGAGAAATATCTACTCAAGTCCTTTTTTTTTTTTTTGCTGATGAAGATTGGCCCTGGGCTAACATCTGTTGCCAATCTTCCTCTTTTTGCTGAGGAAGATTAGCCCTGAGCTAACATCTGTGCCCATCTTCCTCCATTTTGTATATGAGACGCCATGACAGCATAGCTTGATGTGCAGTGTGTAGGTCCGCACCCAGGATCCAAACCTGTGAACTCCGGGCCACCGAAGCAGGCTGTGAGAACTTAACCACTACACCATCAGGCTGGCTCCCTTTGCCCATTTTTTAATTGGGTTTTTTTTTTTGCTGTTGAGTTGTAGTAGTGCCTTGCATATTTTGGATGTTAATCCCTTGTCATATATATGGTTTGCAAATATTTTCTCCCATTCAATAGGTTGCCTTTTCACCTTTTTGATGGATTTCTTTGCTGTGCAGAAGCTTTTTAGTTTGACATGGTGCCACCTGTCTGTCTCTGTTTTTGTTTCCTGTGCTTTTGGTGTCATATCCATAAAATCATTGCCAAGACCAATGTCATAAAGATTTTCCCCTATGTGTTTTTCTAGGAGTTTCACAGTTCCAGGTCTTACATTTAAATCTGTAAGCTATTTTGAGTTAGTGTTTGTGTCTGGTGTAAGATAAGGGTCCATTGTCATTCTTTGCAATTGGATATCCAGTTTTCCCAGCACCATTTGTTGAAAAGATTGTGTTTCATTTTCTCAACTGGGATTTCTGTTCTTGCAATCTCTTTCTCTTCTTGTGGCTCCTAAGATGGGTGTCAGAGAGGAAGCTCACAACCCATGTTTAGTTCACAGTCTTTTTCCATAATTAATATAAATAAAGACTCTTCAGGAAAATTAGGCAAATAATGATTTTTCACTACCAAAAATATAGTGCTGGTGATTTAATAACCACAGATTTAAGCTGTAGAACTACTAAGTTGATTTGTTTAAGCAAAAATACACTCACCTACTAAATTTCCAATAATCTACATTTGAGCACCAAGTGCCACGGGCACCCCATGATGATATCTCTGTGGATGGCTGCCTCTGTGTTTGCTCCCAGGGCATGTGTATGTGTGGAGTTTTGTCACTCAGAGTGAGAATATAAATATTACAGTCAGCTAGGTTTGAGAAAATGTGCTTCATCCCATCAAGTTTCTAAATATGTAATTGTCGTATTTCTATCAACAACAGTTTTATTTCTTTCTTCAAATCTTCTTTTAAGATCAAAGGGAAAAAATATAAGGGATCAAAGTACTGAAACATCAAAACCTTGCCTAGGGGCATGCCACGCCTAGAGGTTTTCTGTTCTGTGTGCTCTGTGGGAATCGTTTCTGATTCCTGGGTGGGCTCATGGGCTTTCCTTAATCTTGGGCAAGCATTAATCACCTCTTACTCCACTGTTGTTATAATTATTCATGGCATAAACATTATAGTAGTGACATTAACGAAGTACTTGCTTTGCAATTCTCTATGGCTATGAATAGAGCGGGAAGTAAAATTTTGTTATCTTTTTTCACTTACTATTATATCATAAAATCTTTTCCCATATGTTACTACTTATTCATAAATATCTTTTTCATACTTTCATATTCTATCAAATTAATGTACTATATTTCATTTTCCACTTCCCCATTTTTGCTTATATTTCGTTTGTACAATTTTAATAGCATTTCAAAGATCATTTTTTACTATTATTTTCCTCTCTTTTCTTGGATTAGTCCCTAAGGATCTACAGGCTACTTTTGGCTAAAACCACCCAGTCTCCTTCCATAAAGACTTTACCAATTTACTGCCAGTGGCAATGTATGGGGAATAGGTTCTCTAGCATTTCATCAGAATTAGTCATTACTCATTTATAATTTTTGACAAATTAAGAGGGGCAGAATGGTCCAGTAACCACCTCTCAGATCTAGAAATAATGACTCCAGTCTGAGTCAGAAACAGAGATGTTGCCATAGAATTTTCTCTACTTGAGCCTCTATAGCTGCTTCTGTACCTTGTTCCAAAAATATGGATTCCAATCAGATATCTGATTGCCTTCTTGACCTAAGTTAGAATTTGAAGCAAAGACATTTCCAAAAACAGTTTTAAAATCCTCTGTAACCTAGCCTTCATAAATGCCAACACTGAATGAATTTCCAGTCTCCTTTCCCCAGCTCTTTACCTTCCAGGAACTCATTTCTCTTGTCATGTTAAAATCGAACTCCTTTAAAAAATTAGTTTGCATGCTGGGGCTGCGTCCCACATACAGCAGCTAGAAGGATGTGCAGCTATGGCATACAACTATCTACTGGGGCTTTGGGGGAAAATAAATAAATAAATAAATAAATAAATAAAATTATAAAAAATCAGTTTGAACTCTCTTGAGTATTGTGTCCTTTACAATTCCAGAAGAGGAGATAATTTAAAACCAGAATGAATTCAGTTGGGAGATGATCACGAAGCTGCCACCTAGAAAGAAAAAGTGACCTACCTGAGCCCGGAGATGCATCCAACAGCCACAAAGCAGATGAGTTGCAGAGAGGGTGATGGTGCTCATTGTAACGATGATGATGACTTGACTGTTATTATTTTAATATTGTGTAACTTTAAAATAGAAAACACAATAGGGCATATGAATTTCTCCAAAACTCAACTATCCCCTAAACTTTAGGAATACATGGATGTAAAATGTAGCACAGTTACGCTTTGCTTTAGTGCATTTTTAAAACCATAGAACTCTAGACATGAGAACCAATTGGCTTTCCTCCCTCATAGTGAGATCTTAGCGTTTGTCATCGGTCATCAGTTTACAGAGATTAAAAGCCTCCTACTGAATTGACTTCCACATCATCAATCTTGGCCAGCCTTGGGAAAACGTGTTAAGTGGGATGAAGATCTCCAACCATCCCCATTTGCCCTTTCTTTGGTTCCTTCTCTCTCCCTTCCACTCCTTTTTGTTTGTTTGTTTATGAATATTCATAGCAACGTTGGTTTTTTTAGCTTTATTGAAGTTTAACCGATATACAAAAAAATTGCACACATTTAATGTGTACATCTTGATGAGTTTGGAAATATGCATTCACCCATGATACCATCGTCTCAACCAAGGTATTAAACATTATTCATCACCTCCAAAAATTTCATCGTGTTCTTTTGTGTCTTTTTGTTGTTGTTGTTAAGAACACTTAACATGAGACCTATCCTCTTAACGTATTTTAAAGTTTACAAATACCGTTAATTATAGGTGCTATGTGTTATAGCAGATTTCCGGATCTTACTCATCTTGCATAACAGAAACTTTATACCCATTAAAAATACCTCCTACTTTTGACCTTGTTTCATAGCTGCCAGTGGTCATCTCTCCTTTAAGTACCCATTAAACTCGGTCACTCAATGAATGCAAGGACTGAGGCATGACTGTGTGTGAAAAGAAGAGAAATGCGAACCCTGGTTATCTGAATGTGGAACCCAGTTCAACATCTGCTTAGCAGTAAGAAGCTTTGAAAGGCATTTAACTCCTCTGTGTATCTGTAGGGAAAAATATTATCCACCTATAGCACGGGGCAGCTGTGTGAGCAAAGGAGAAAATGTATATAAGTACTTTGTAAATTGAAAAGCTCTATCATTTTCATAATAATCCTGGTCAAGGCACCCTAAGAATCACATTCCGAGGAATAGGGTGATTTTTCTAGCCGTGCTAAAAGCATGGCTCCAGAGTTTGCCTGGACTCAAATCCTGTCTCCATTACTCATTAACTCCATCACTTTGGGAAATGAGTTAACCCCTGTGAGCCTCAGTTTCCCCATCTGTAAGATGGAGGTAATAACAATGCCTACTATTTGGGTTGTTGCCAAGGTTAAATAATTTAAATAAAGTGGTAAAACAGTATACTGCCTAATATATTTCTAATTATCTGTATATGTTGGCTGCCATTCTTCTTATTATTATTATTATTATTACTACTATTGCATTTCAGGCATCTCTGCAGGAGAGATTTTTGGGTCTTGAGTCATCTTTAGAAATTTCAAGTCATATCACATAAGATTTCCTATTCTGCCCCATTAACATGAAATGGCAAGAAAAATGCACGTCACAGTTAATCAGGAGTTGTTAAGAAAATAGTTCTTTTCAGATGGAAGGAAATTGCCACATTAACAATAGTAGCCAAGAAATGCCAGCCCATTCATATAATTCGTTGTCTCTCTGAACCAGGATATTTCTGAAGGAAGGGAAGCATTAGTCATGGTAATTAATAAATGTGTTGGGACAACAGGTACAATTGAGGGCTGTCTGGGGCAAAGCAGATGTAGTCACCTGAGCTGTCAGCTTATCCTTCCACGTTCTCTCCCAGGATCTCCCAGGACAGACCTTCACCTGAAACAAAACCAGACCGCTCACCAACTCCTGGACATTCCCCACTGCCTTTACTCGGAGGCTGCCTTAGAACTTTCTCTCTGGCTATAAAGTCTGCCTATCAAAATTCTACCCAGTGCCCACTGTCCGTCTCTGAATGTCCCTTCATGAAGAGACTGCCTCATATCATCATTCAGATGAGTTCCTGCTGTGAATGTCCCTAGCATTCCTTTCCTCTCTCACAGCATTTCTATGTTTTTCCTTGTCTTATGATTATCTCTGAACCTGTCAACCCCTTCACATCTGTGTAAGTTTTTCAAAAGCGTAGTCTGTGTCTTATTTAACTCTAGAGCTTAGCATTACATGTGACAGGTAGCAGATCCTTGATAACTATTTGACAAATGAATTAAACCAAATGTCTCTTGCTTGAATCAATGGCAAACACGGATTTGGCTTTTTCCTGATGCTCTACCCCCAAACTTTAGAATTCTATCTTAGTCATGCCGCAAAATTTACCACATATTTGATCACACGCATATTCTTCACTTTCAACATAAAATCTCTAAAAGCAAACAACCTTTCTGAGCTCAGGGAAGGGTCTGTTGTTCTGAGAGTAACAGATATTTGGAAGGAGGAAAGTGTTTTCTGGAAGAGAGATGATCCAGTACAATTCGTTCCATTTGAATCAGGAATTCTACACAATTAACAAGCTGTTCAATTTAAAAACAGTTCTGAGAAGAATCAGGGTACTGGAGGGACCATAGCAAAGGTGTTTATGCAAAGATTTTATAGATAACATGTCCTTGCTACTGAGAGGGAAAGGAATAATTATGACCATTGTAACTTTGCAGGCAAAATCCGAGTATTCAAGACGCTGCTCATCCAACGTGCTCCAATTTATTAGAGATTGCTTAGAACGACTGATGGAGCTAAGATGAGCAAATGTGGAAAATTTACTTTGATTTTATGAAGTTGATCCACCAGAGAGCACCTGTCCCATCTCTCATCTCAAACACCACATCATTCCCAACATCCATCAAGTTAATAATCTAGCTCTCCGGAGAGAAGACGATTCTGGGTTCACACATCACTTTATAGTGTAAAGACTCTAGAAGTTCAGTGAGATATTTTCTAATCTGAGTCACAAAGTCCCTGGGTCAAAAGAGCTGCAAAAGTCAAACGTGGAAAAATGATTGCATCAAAACAACAACTCAAAATGTCACATGCCAGGCTCAAATAGGCTGACCTTCCCCAAGACCGCACTCATCTTCCTTTTACCGTCATCCAAAAGGAATGTGAATGCAATACAGAGTTGAGGCAGTGTGAGAGACACAGCATGATGCAGTCCTACCAGAGTCCACTAAATCGTGCTACAGAGATGCGTCTGCTGCAGGATCTTAATAATTCTCAAGCAAGCCCATCATGCCTAATGGTGGTGACTTGACAATACAAATGCCCGCCCATCCATCACTCCTGGGGAAGCAAGGACATTTTTGTTGTTGTTGAAGAGAAGTAGACCTTTGCCATGTTGCCTCTTACATGGCTTTAAGTAGCCTCAATTATACAAATATCTGGAGAGGAAGAATTCATCTCACTAGGGAAAGACTATGGATGATCCAACTCTTTTTATTAGTGATTTAGCATAAATTACCTGATTCTGTTGTAGGCAGAGCTATTCATCCAGGAATCGGTGAATTACTTTGCATAAAAAATTCTAGGGCTTGTTGGTAAGGAGGAGACTGGAACTCAAGTTCTGCTTCCCCAAACTGGACATTAATAAGCAGAGTTAACCAGACAGGTTCCAAACAAGGGCCAGTAGGAGGAAAAACAGCATGCCCCCAGGGTGGAACTGCCCTGAGAAGAGCGAGTGTAGCCTGGGGCCCAGACCCAAGACCCAGGGCTACCTGTTCCTGGTGGGCTGATCCTGAATTCAGTCTCAAGGTGACTCTCGGCAGCATCCTGACATCGCTGTGGTATCTCAGAGTGGCAACCATAGGAAACAAGGGCTCTCCATCTCCAGCAAGGTTTGTGACAGCAGTTCCGTGTGAACCTGTGCGTTTCTCCTGGGCAGAGGTGCCTAGGTTTCACGAAATTTTCAGATGCCTCATGCTTCAAAAACAATTTAAGAATTGCTGCTCTAAAGGCAATGCAATGAAGACAAATGTTTAAAATAGCAAACTGATGAGACACACTAACGGAAGGCAGCGAGCAGGATCCTTCTCAGAGGAAGAGGCCACGTGAGAAATAAGCGTGAGACAGCCTGCAGGTGAGGGAGGCCCAGAGCGACGAGCGGGCCCTTCCATCTGGCACCATGGAACCCAGAGGCCGCTAATCCAGATCTCCTGATCCAACCACAGTAGGGCATGGTGCTTCTCTGCATTTTAATCGTTCAGAAAAAATACTGTAGGTCAATTAGCACAACTAGGGAGCACGGCTGTGTATTTGCCACATGTCTCTCCTCTCCCTAAATTCTCAGTTTACAGCCAAGTTTTAATCAATGCCAGTGCCTGGTTCCATGAATGGGGGATTTTCTTCCTTTTTATATAAACCTTTCCATAAAACCAAGTATTTCAGACATGTTTCTGTTTTGGGACAACTTCGATTGAAAAACATTTTTCATGAGCCTCTTAAATTGCTCTCTCCTTCTTGTTATTTAAAGAAGAGATAAAAATAAAAGAAAGAAAAGAAAAGGAATGTGTAACCAAACTCAAAATTCATTGGAAAAGATGGTGAAAGATAGCATGTGGTAAGTTTCTCCCAGAGACCAAGGCAGACATGCTGAGACACACTATTGTGTGACATGGACTGGGCTCCCAGGCCCCCAGGAGATCTCCTAGCGGCAGGTTTCTCTACAGCCTGTAGGATAGAGCAGAGACTGATTCCCAACACGAGAGGTGCCCACAGGGGTCCCCACTGCTGGTGCCTTCTCATGTTTTGTTTGGGGCTTGGAGGGTGGAGGAGAAAGAAGTACTAAAGAAGTCTCCCTGGGCCTAATGGAATCAGGAACTTGAAACCCAGAGTCTCAAAAACTCGAAATTGCTTGTCCAGGGAAATGGTCCAGATGAACCTAGTAGAAAATTTGCAAGGTGTCACCTCCTACCCTCTGTGGCCCGAGGGCCCTGTGACGAGGAGAGAACAGGTGGGAGGCATTTGTATCAGATGCGGCATTACTTTGCTCTTGGGGAGAATCAGACAAGTGCAGCCCGAGCCCCTCAGCAGGCAGACCCTGGACACAGCACCTCTGATGCGGCCGTGTGGACACACAGCTCTGCAAGTCTGCCCCCCTTCCATGACGTGATCCTGTGGGGAAAGCCAGCTGCCTTCATGTGGCTTTCACTGTCTTTGCAGCCTTTGCCAGGCCCTACCAGGTAACCTGCTCTGAACTAATGGTTTTGAGGTCCTCTCAAGAGCCATCACTTGAAATCAGAGTTTAACTTCCCATTACACTGTTAAACACACATTCTCCTACCTGGCCTAACAAGTGGACTGATGGCATCTTCCAAAAATGCACGAGAGTGACATTGCTCCTTGGATATCCATAATGCCAGAACCGGGAGAATAGCCACAGATTTTTGATTCACAGATACTCAACTTGATTCACAGGTATTCAAATTGCCTAGGTTTTCAGAGCCAAAGAGGTACAGATATAATAAAACCTCAACTATATGAAATTCTGGATCACAAGCAGAGATAGTCCAGGACTTCTCCTTCACACGGTAAAATTCGTGCTTCAGACCCAGTGGGGAGACGTTCTGATGTGCAAGCCGACGATTCAGTTCAATTCAGCACTTATTTAAGGACACACAGCCTGTATCAGGCCCTGTGTCACCCACCGGAGATACATCCACAAATAATATGGCCCTCTCCATGTAGGCAGAGACCGGCACTGAAATGAATATTTGTAATACAGTGTGAAATCATGCCAATTCCTTCAAGAAAGAAACCAGCTTGGAAGCAGAAATGATACTTGGGGCCGAGGGAACATTTTTGTTTCTGAGGAGGAGATACCTGGTTTTGAAGGAACATCTCCTTTGCAGACAGGGAAGGAACTTTTAGAAGTGAGGAGATTTGGACAATTTGGAAATGGTCTGGAAGAAATAAAGATTCCCCAAATGAGCAAGAGTGTGACAAAAATCTGAAATGAAAGTCCCTTCGCGTATCTCCTGTCTGCTTTCCCTCTCATTCAATGTGCTTCCATCAAAGATAGAAAAATGGTGAACAGCTTGAGATACAGAGGACTGACTTCAGATTGATCCCTTGCCCTGCTGTTTGCTGGCTGTGGATTCAGAGAAGTGGTCACCTCCCTAGCCTCCACTTTCCTCATCTCAAAACAAGGACACTAACAGGCCCCTCTCGGGGTTGCTGTGAGGATGTACTGAGATCGTCCTCGTGAAGTGCTCAGCACACGGCAATCTTCAACAGAGGTTTACTATTATTACTATGGTGAATGTTGTTGTTGTAACAAAGTAGAGGATAATATATGATTTCCTTACGTTCCTCTTACCCTTGTAGGTCAGTTTAGAGTACTCATGGAGCTCTGAGAATGCGTCCCCTAAATAATTGCCAAGCTACAGACAGTGGGAGATTCTAAAACAACCCGGGGAACATGTTATGATGCAAAAACCTGAGGTTCAGGAGGAGACTGGTCCCACTGAGTCATGGCTTATTCAACCCAACCGCTCCGAATGTGGAGTTGCCTGTCACCCAGAGAGAGAAGCAAGAACGTGGAGGGGCTGTGGTCCCAGACCGCAAGCGTGAGATTTCCTTGAACAATAGGACCCTCTGTTACTGCTGCTGCTGAACTTTCTGTTTTGGTTCGTCTTATGAAATGCAGCAGCAGGAAGCATCCTCTGGGGCAGGCTTTGATGGAATTGCTGGCAGCACGTTGCTGTGGTTTCTCCCCCAAGCCCATCCTATGCGGCTGTCTGGCAACGTTCCAGAAGCACCGCAGTAGCCTCGTCTTGCTTGGCAGGATGGCGCTCTCTACATCACACAGAGAAGGATGGTTCTCGTGGAGATGGAGGGTAACCTCTATGCAGAATCCAGAGCAGACAAAAAAAATGTGTCACAGTGTGTTGTGGTCTCTCTGGGCATCTATGACTTGTCTCCTCGCTTGTTCCCGAAAGAAGCTAATGTGGTCTACGAGTTCTGAAGGCCAGGACACGTGGCCTGCCTGGGGAGTCAGTGCTGGGTCACCTTAGAGTCAGGCAATGAGACAGAGCCACCCCCTTTCCCTCAGTGGGCCACTCAGGGTGTTACCACATCACCCATCAGGCTATCTAAGAAGCCGACTGTGACACCCTCCTGGTCAGAAGACAAGGCCCAGGCACAGAAATTAAGCCAAGAAAGCCAAGACAATTGGCCAGTGAAAGCCAAGACAACACAGCTTAGCATCTGGCAGAAATGAATCTCCCAGCACTCTGGTGACTGGTTCCCACAGGCCTGCGACCCCATGTTGGCCATACCCAACTGAAAACAGAGGTATAGGATCGGGGTAACAGGGGACGTTCTTCTGTTGTACTTGGGAACCATCTCATGGTTTTAAATCCAAAAACTATTAAATGCCCATTGAATTCAAGCATCTGTGTTGGAGGAAACAAAACCAATTAAATCTGTCACTTTTGGTTATGAAATGTTAGCTTTATATTTCTTTTTTTTTTTTTTGCTGGGAAAGATTCACCCTGAGCTAACATCTGTTGCCAATCTTCCTTTCTTTCTTTTTTTCCTCCCCAAAGCTACAGTAAACAATTGTATATTCTAGTTGTAAGCCTTTCTAGTTCTTCTATGTCAGCTGCTGCCACAGCATGGCTACTGACAGACAAGTGGTGCGGTTTCATGCCCAGAACCGAACCCGGGCCACTGATGCAAAGCGTGCCAAACTTTAACCACTAGGACATCAGGGCTGGCCCAGCTTTATATTTCCATAATGGCTTTTTGTTGGACTATTTTCTTTGACAGCTGGGAAGCCTCTGGAGAAAGCTAACTATTATTCGTGCCTGTTCATTTTTATCCCACCTTCTCCCATAAAGGCTTTGGGCAGGAGTTGGCTTACTAGCTCTATCCAAAAATATTAAGTGTTCAGGTTTGTGTGAATAATTTACTGTCAACTATTAAATTCTCTACACCCTTACCCCCAGAACTATTCACTCCCCCAACACACACATACACACACACACACACACACACGCACACACGCACCACACAACAAAAGTATGCTCAAATGCTCCGAGCCATCAAGCCAACTCACTGCAACATGACTTCTGTAGTAAAATATTTTTGTTCTCCTGTAGCAACCGAAGGAGGGTCTCTTGCCAATTCTGGAAGTCTTTGTTAACAAAGACATTTGTTATGACTGCCTGACTAAAAAATTCCATTTCAGGTACAATGTGTGCACTAGCTAAGCAAATCTGAGAATTCTAATGGGATCAATAAAGACATTCGAGTTTCTTATTTTGCTGTTTTGGAAGATTAAGTGCATACGTCTAAATGACTTCATGTGAAAAAACATGCAATATTGTAAAACATGATGAGATCTAGAGGGCCTGGGCCTATACACTACTGAGGTGCCCAAGCTGTGCCAGCCAGATGTGATAAAGACAATCACAAAAAGACCACCCCCTAGTGGAACTTTTGTAACTCAGTTTCCCATCCCTCCTGTCCTCTAGGGAAGCCTGGGAGGTTCTTTGTCTCTCGTTGACAGCCTTTCCAGTCTCACCAATGCTGTGCAACCTCTGTTCTCCTGTATCTCCAGCTTCAAGTATTGGCATAAGCTTGACTTCCAAAGTCTCCAAGCAATAGTATCCATCCAGAACTCTGCCCTCAGCCATCTCCCCTGCACTGGTCCCGATGCTGTGTTTGTTTTCACACCATCAATATGTGTGGAGTGACAGCACAGACAAGCCCCTTCCACCAGGCTCCCACAGCCCCCGACATAGAGCACCATGGCACTCTCAGGATGCCATCACTGGTGTTACCAGCCATATAACAGAGTGGTGCTACCAACATCCTCCATCACTGCTGAAGACAGACAGGCAAACAGAATCCTTTAGTGCCAGCCGACCAGCCGCATTGGCAGCCAGAGCCATTGTAACATTGCATCCAACATGGTGCACTTTACAAAGCATGACGATCAGCCTGGCAGAGGCTGTTCCTTCAAGCTGACCTGCAGAGCCCTGAAGCACCGATGTCATGATGGTGATCATGACACCATCTAGTTGGTTTTCTTTAACTCATCTAGTACTCTTTTTATTTTTACTAATACATGTGGTGATAAAAATATAACTAAACCATGAGCTAAAGAAAACCAACACTGATTGATTCCTTCTATGATAAAAATCTCATTGATTTTTCTTTAATTCCAAGTATTGTATTCTTGGAAGAAGATTTCTGTTTCAGATTTTGGTGTCTGCTCTACTGTTGCCCTAGGTGCATGCTCACATGAGTCCTTCTTTCCTTGTCACTTGAGCCAGGTGATGGATAGGACAGCTCAAGACCAAGAATCAGCCAGAGAAGGAGCTGGAAGGGCCCCAAAAGGTGCTCTTTGTTCACAAGGGGTAGTGTGGTTGTGTCCAGGGATTATTATGAGAACTGACAGCACCCAGGGGACCATCCATGGATGACGCGTGCACCTGTACCCCATCTTTTCCCTTCTACCCCCAGGTCTACCTGGTCCCCACATCCTTTGTCCTTCTTTGCTCATCTTCTTTCTCTTGATGTTGTCAGTATCTTCTCTAAATCCTTGAGCCCAAAATGCACTTACCTATACTCCCATCCACTTCAGCACCTCCTAGTGATGCGGGAAAGAAGACACAAAAATACAACAGAAGCCAAAACAATACAGCATAATAATTTCACATGTATCTTCTTCTCTTTAAAGTTTATAAATCTAAGTTTATCTAAAGTTTCACAGGTTATTTCAAATTTAGTGATACAGTAATAACAGCTCGTGAATATCACCTCTGCAGCCACGTGAACACACTTGATCAATTTCTTCCTGGAGTGATGCTGCACATATTCCCCCATGTTGACGGATGGAGCCCAGAAAACCAGTTCTCTGGGAGCAGAAAATGTCTTATTTTTACAAAATTTCTTTTAATAAGATTTCTAAGATTGAATTAAACAAATAACACTGAATTAATATTAATAAAATTTCTAAATGGTTGATGATTTCTGGGAAGAAAAGACTCCTAGCAAGAGATAACAGAGGCTCTGTTATTAGCATCAAATGAACTTATCCAAGTTGAACATTAGTTATGTCCAAATAGTCACTGAGGCCTTGTTTTTAATTTTAAATGAATTTAAATAGGCCAAATAAGGTTCAATTATTTTTAAAATAGTTTAGATTTTAACTTATTCAGTGTTCATTTCAAAATCTGTAGGCCCGAGGGTGGAAATGCATTTGTAATAGGTTTGTTTACTGAAGAAAGAAAAGGCAGATGGTCTCTCCTGCAAGTTCTGTTAGGAACCTCATAGAGCTCCCCGGAGAAGGGGTAGGTTATAATTTAACCACGTTTGGATGGAAAGCAAACAATCGGCCTTAAAGAGCAAGGTGTCTCCTTTTAGCCTCCCTCTGTTAATGTGAAACGCACGTGATGCTGAGGCAGGAATTTCCTCCATGGTCCTTGGAAAGGACTGTGGAGTTTGTAAAGGGCACCACCGGGGGAAGGAAGCTCACAGCGCTACTCACCGCCTCGAGCCCATCTGCCAAACCAATAAGGAAAAGTGGGGTTTTGTTTTATTTATTTGATTGTGGGGGAGAGAGAGTACACGAGATGGAAAAAGAGTTATTGTACATTAGAAAACTGACTGGATTTTTTGAAAAGTTAACAGAGGGAAATCACTGTTTTCCACGAGGTCTTGCATTGCAGACAAGTGAGTACTTCTCTGGTGCTCAGAGTCCTGCAGAAAGGGCTGATCTGAGGGACCCTCTGCCCCCCGGCCTTGCTGAGGCTCACTCCGTCGCCCGCCCACCTCTGTCGCTCCCTCTCCTTGTCTCAGGACAAGGACCTCCTCCTCTGCTTTTTGGGTGGTTACTGAAAATGCTCAGAGGAGGAAGGTGCACCGAATCATGGTGACTTGATCCTAGTACAAAAACAGGCCACAGCCGAGGTGATAAAAAGTTCAGAAATAGATGGCGGCGATGGTTGCACAACATTGTGAATGGAATTTATGTCGCTGAAATGTATGCTTAAAATGTGTACATTTACCTTTTACATTACATAATGGCAAATCGTATATATACAAAACCACAATAAAATGAAATTTTTAGGTGTTTAAATTTTTTTTTAATTTTTAAATTTATTTAGAAGGGCATTTCTTCCTAAACGTGCGTATATACTAATTCTCCACAATTTGTTATCCAGTATACCCAGTTCAGTTATAAGTCAGACAATGCCATATTATATATAATAATATAATATATATTGCACATACTATATAAATTATATTTGCATATAATATAAAATTATATACACAATAAAATTATATATAGTATATATTATATTATTGTGTATAATATATAAATTACATATACATATATAGTATAAATTTTATATGATATATATAATTATAATTATTACATATACAATTATATATATATAAAGACAACCACAATAAAAAAGTTTTTAAAAAAAATAGGCCATAGTAATAGAATGGTCTATTGAGCAAAATGAGAAAGCTTACCAGAATTGAAAAATAAACTCTTAGAAATCGGTTACTCCCTTCTGAGAACGGTGTGTACCCTTTTTGAGAATAAGCAAATATCCTGCTTTCGCATCAAAAAGAGAATAAGTTAGACATCAAATAAACAGCAATAAAGAAAAGACAGAGTTTTCTAACAAGATTTTGTTCCCCTGAGAATGGTAAGAGTTGTCAGCATTCCTTAAGATGACAAATCTGTTTTCCCTTAATTAGCATCTCTGTAGACAAACTGCCCCAAACAGATGGCCATAAAGCCAGCTGTGTATAGTATTTTCTTTTTGGAGAAATAAATAAAAGAAGGAAAATCAACAACAGCAGACTTGACCCTATTAAATTGCACTGAATTTTATTTCCAGTTCAATTGATAGTTTATTCTCTAACCTCAAAGTAGTCAAATAACCCAGCGTCGGAAAGAACCGTCATCTGTAAACGGGCTTGCTTGCGTCTAAGGCTGACTGCATTCAATGATGAGTCTTCGATTCCAAAAGCAGTCGTGTCGATACTCAACATTTTATTTCCTGACATATTTTTCACCTGATTCTACTAACACGGAGCCAGGACATTTCTTCCTAAATGTGCGTGTATACTAATTCTCCACAATTTGTTATCCGGTAGTATATGCAGTTCAGTTATAAGAAGTCAGACAATGCCTATTTCAAGGTTTATCTCAAAATCCAAATGCAATAATGTATTTCCAGCCAGAAGATTATAAAGCAGAGACACCTTTTAAGTAAGTGGATTCCTCACACAGCCTTGTCTCTGAGCATGTAGACAGGTTCCCAGAACTGGTTTAAATACAGCTTCCGCATAACCTTCAGGAGAGCTGACTATGCACCAGGCATGGTTCTGTGGGCCTCCCGTGAGTAACTCCCTGAATCTTCACACCTGTCCAGTTAGGCAGGCAACATTGTAATCCTCACTCCACCCAAGACTATAACGGGGCACAGTTACGTCTTTGCTCAAGGTCACGAGGCTAGTACGTGGGGGAAGTGAGACCGGAAGGGAGGAATGCAAACCTTGAAGTGCTTTCCATCACATCTGTGCTGCCTGGCTGCACCGACTGTTACCTCGGCGTACCTGCCTGCCTGCACCTTCTTGAACTTTCTGTGATTTGCTTTGGGTCTTTCAAGTCCACTAAGGCTTTACCTCCTAAAAGTGTTTATTTTTTTAATATTGCATTATATATTATATGTATGATATACTATATATAATATAGTATAATATATTACATATTATATATTATATTATATTGCTATTTATTTTATTATATTATATATAAATACATTTATTTTCAGTTGTATTGCAACACAAAGTTCTCATATACTTACTATTTCAAAAGTGCTTGCTGAAATGTTTTCAATCTGTTTTGCTTCAATCATAAATGATTGGATTATTAATTTCATACCTCTTTCAAAGTGTGAATGTACCACTTTGCTTAGCTTTATTCTAGATCACTCTCTGCATTTGAGGGGAAAGCACTTAACTGTCCTTGGTGTACAGAACATAATAGTTTCATCTTCAGGTGCCTTACCTGAAGGTACCACTTCTGCCTGTGGGCACCCTATGAAGCCACCCACCCCTTTCCTCACACTATCAAGAGGATCTAATGAGTTGACCCTCCATGGGTTGGGGGGATGTATCCATATAATTTACATAACACTAAAACACCATTGCTTCCACTCTGAAATCCTAGCCCTTGGACGCCATATAATTAACAATTCAGAACATCTCCACTCTGAGCTAGTAAATTAGCCGCTGTCCAGCTCCTGAAAAAGTTCCGCCATGTCTGTCAATGGGTCGTGCCTCCCGCTCATGCGATGAGGTTTTTGAAGCTCTGGCTTCGCACTGAGCTAGAAAGTCGGTGAAGCAGTATAGCCAGACGGATGATGTTAGCTCATCTCCCCAGAGATAAGCCTCACAGATTACAATTTAGTAACATATTCGCAGCTTTTATTAATTAAAAAACAAACAGAGCCTGCCCTGTGCCAGACTCCTTCTCCATCTCTCCCTACAGCTGCTTCCCTGAAATTAGTGAAAGAAGGTTGGCCAATGTGAGCTTCCAGGGCATCTGCCAGGAAAGCCCCCATGGGTGATACAGACCTGCCCAACTCAAAGGATCAGGCAAATTCTCCCTTGCTCTGACTGTCCCCCAGGCTGGTCTTGCTTTCCCAACTGGAAGCCAGGATCCTGAGGTTCAGGATACACTCCACTGTGCCAGACCTGCTCTCAGGAATTGCCAAGCCCTGTGCTGATGGTCACAGTCCTCTTGGGATCCTCGTGGAGAGGATGGATTGTCTAAACAAGATTTGGGACCCTGTGTCCATCCATGGCATCTCTACGGGACACCTGTCTGCACCAATCTGAACATGATCTGACAATTAGAAATCTATAAAACAGTATCTCCCCCATCTTTGCCTTTGCTAGCAAGAAATTCTGAGTCAAATCTTATGTTCAATGTAGAAGCTCTATGATCTTGTATTCGTAATATCCTTACCTTCCCCTCCTGCCATATGATCTTGAACTTCTGTGTTCACCTGAATGACTCAGCTTCATTTATCATTTCTTACAAATCAGCCTCAAACTGTTTGGAAAGAAAACAAAAGGAAAACATTTTAAGTAAATATCAAGTTGCTTTTTCAAGGTTTAGAAGTAAATTATAATTTTTGTACCACGTGTCCTCAGGTCATTTTTGTCATGGGGCAGGGCACGAATAAGTTAATTAATTAAATGCTGGCAGCATATCAGAGCCGTAATACTTCTTTCAACGTGAGAGGAATGTGGAAGCCTCTTTTGATTCTGGAAGAGGACTGCACCTCGTGCAGTTGTACTGTGAGCAGGGTGTCTTGTGATTTCTTTCATTGGATTTGACACTTCAAAGCTCATTATTTATTTATTTGTTCATTCATTCACTTAACAACCTTCTCTAAAGTACAGTCTAAATTTGAAGATAATTGCACTACTAGAAACTGGAACAGAATCCTGGGGAAGCAAAAAGAATTGGCTTAGAAATAAATTTTGATTCTAAAATAGAAGTTGGCTAGGAGCAACTCAGGAGGCAGGAGGTGGTATATGCAAGAGGCGGAGGGGACGAGCAAGCATGGGGAGTTTGTGGCTGAGGTCACAGTGCTAGGAACAGGGAGAGGGACCAGGGCTGGCTTCTGGCCACATGACCTGTGCAGTCACACAGGGCCTGGTGCTTAGAAGGCTGCATACTTGGTTTGATGCTCTGCTGTCAACATCTTGAAATTCTTCATTTTTGAACAAGCGGTCCTGCATCTTAATTTTGCAATGAGCCCTGAAAATTATGTAGCTGGTCCTGAAGAGGGATGAGTCAGGAGAAGCCAAAAGAAAAAGATGGTGAGAGATGGATCATGGATGGTCTCCACACTGAGGGTTACGGTAACAGTGTGAGTACGAGCTTTTAAAAGCCTCCCTTCCACAGCCGCTCCTGCCAGCCTCCTGATCACTGGGATGAATAGCATCTGGGCTCCATTCCTTCCCCCTCAGCCTGGGTCAGAGGCTTAATTGCCAGGATGGCTCTAAATCAGCACATTAACCCTCTGCTCATAGACCCTGCGGGGCCTCCCATCCATCCTCTCAGCTTCTAGACCAGAGCAGGTCAGCACTGATGGAAAATGCACCGATATGGAAATTGCGGTCACAGTAAAGTCAGGCTTTCTCATCTCAGACAGCACCACTCCTTTTACTTGTCCTAAATTGCTCCCTGTCTGTAACCTGCCATGACCCATCGACCCTTCACTCGTCAGATTCCACATGCAGCTCCCACAGCCCCACCCTTGGGCCACTTTCCTCGCTACTCCATTCAGAAAGGTCCTCCCATTTCTTCTTCCCACCCAACATCTTCCTTCCCAGTCACCTTCTCCTCTTTGGGGGAGCCCAAAAGGGTGGAGGGACAACCCATCTGCACTCATGTTGACGTCATCCTGTGACCTCAGACTTGTTTGCAGTCTTTCTCTCTTCTGCACTTCAGCTTCTCCCTCTCTTCTGGAATCTTCTGCATAAGCCAATAAACAAGTTCAGTTTCCCTTAATCTGGATAAATAAATGCACACATAAATACACAGCCCTCTTGTCTGCCAACTTCTTCAGGCTTCTCTCCTTCCTTGAGCTGTTGGACCTTCACTGTCCCAGATACACAGCTGCAATCGACGCTTGCTGCTCCTTTCATGTGGCATTCTCTTCCCCCGTCACTTTACTTGGCTTTTTGTCCTGATTCTCTCAGTCACAGCTCAAGAATCACCTTGTCCAATGCATAGGTCTGCAGCCAGGATTCACATACAGTTCTATCTCATTCCAGGGCAAGAGAGGAGACACCAAACCAAGGAAGCAGGTCTCTAAACACGATGCCTGCCCACTTCCTTTTTCACCTGCTGCAGCTTAAGCTTGGGTCTGGCAGACTGTACTGTTGTTCAGCAACTATTCCTCCTCCCCTCCCCTCTCCATGACTTTGGGCCTGGACATGTGAGTTGTTTTGGCTGAGGAAGTGAGAAGAGGCGTGATGCAAGTGGAAGCTTCAGATGCTACCACAGGACTCGGCTCATCTCCTGTGATCCTGTCTTCCATCACGAGAAAAACACATCCCGGGTGGTCACAGGTCCAGAACGAGAAAACACAGGGAGGAGACCTGAACCCCACACAATCTGGACCCCGACGCAGGCAAGCCCTGGAAATGCTAGTCGACCCACAGATCCTTAAGCAAGAAAAAGTGTTCGCTCTTGGAAGCCACTGATATTTGGGTTTGTTTGATACACAACATTATCACGGCAGAACCTGGCTAATACACTCTCCCATGTGTTGGTGTTACCAGTAAGGAAGAAAATATATCCACAGGGCCTATAGGGAAAAGAGAAAGAGAAAATGCTGAGATCTTAGAAGATCCACAGACTAGATCCATGGACTAGCTTTTAGTGAAAGCTGTGTTTATAGACAGAAGCTTCCAAACCTACTTTCTGAAAAATATACCCATACCTGGCTGGTCCATAAATCCCCTCCCAAAGACAGTCAGAAACACCTTTTTTTCCCTTGCCCTTGTGTTTGTATGAACTTGTGTACAATCTTTGCATGATCTTTTTTCCCCTTGACCTTGTGTTCCCCTTGACCTTGGATATAGGGAGCTTCATGGTCCCCACTCCCACCTCTTACTCATTCCACCCCAGAGGAGAAGAAATGGCTTCTCTCATTGGTGAATCAGAGAAAAGGAACTGGGCATACCTGAGAAGTCTCTTTTCTCTCCTTTATTGACACAGAGCGTGCAATGTGGTCTGCTGTCTACCATGCTGTGAGGGGCTCTCCCCTAGGACTTACTCAGTGACTGGGTGAGTGGATAAGTAGAATTGAGCGGTGTGGGAGAAAGTCTGCTTGCTCACAGACCTAATTACATTTTTGTCAAATAAATAAATAAATAAAGTTTGTCCCCCAGGGCTTGACACCTATTTTATTTCTTAAGTGTTTCTAATTCAGGCGGGAAACAAAGGGACATTAATGACTAAAATATCGGACTAAAATAATTTACTGTGACATAATTTAGAATAGTCTAAAACTTATGTATGGCAGGGAGAAAATTACTGGGCTTAAATTTGAGATCCGTGAAGGGGTAAGCAAGAGATGTCCTTCTGTACTTATGCACCACCTGCCTACCTCGGACTAGAATGGATCATCTGTCTCAAAGACTCTTTGGTAAAGGAGGCTTCCATGTTAGGATGTGAAACAGGCTAAGCTATAGGAAACTACCATAAATCAATTAAATTTGTGGAAAATTTTAGCACAAATAACAGTTTGGACATAGAAGAGACCTGTCGATGATTCTCAAATATTAATAAGACAGAACTCCTGCTAGAGATTAAAAAAAAAAATGTCTGCCATTCAGACATAGTTGGTACATTTAAAATACTGCCTCTTGCCGAGAGGACTAATAACAGTAACGAACCATGGAAGCTTCTGGAAAAGGCATGTAAAAGCAGTTGATAATTGAAGTGGGAACGACCTTAATTAATGAACGGCTAGCTGTTACTACCAATTTTCTGGGACCAATTTTCTAGGCTTTCGCCAAGGTTTCCATCTCTAGCTATACACTGGAGCTTCAACACAATGAAGTCTCTGGAAGCATGAGAGTCCACAGAGTGAGAATGTTTTTGAAGAAGGTTTTTCTTGGAAACATCTCAGGCTGGTTCTGTGCAGAGGGAATTTCCTCATCAGGATCTCAACCTTCTCACGATCTGGGAAACCACACATCCTACAATTTATAAAAAGACTTTTAACAAAACTTAAGTAAGTAATGAAAAATTGTTTTCTCACTTGTATTTATCATCAATAGATATCAAGTCCCCAATCTACTTAGAAAAAAACCAGTTTAAGCACATCAAACTCTTACAATTCTAGTTCACGTTTTAGTGATTTCCATGTTCCTATCCAAGCAAATGTGTTTTAGTTACTGGAAATATCGGTTAAACAGTTCAGAGACCCCCTTTACTACCTTCTCCAATCCTAGGAGTCTGTGTATCACTGATTTAAAGGGGCTGCCTACCAAAATCCTCTCTACAATAGAGCTGAAATGGCAAATATTAAAATCTTTTGTGTGGAGTAAACCTCTCCCTTCATGGCAAGACTCCTACCACAGTTAAATGCTGCCAGAATAGGGAAACAAACAACCCTTATCCACTCATCTATTTGGATAAGGATTTCTTAATTCACCCAATGGCCACTTTGGAAAAATACAAGCTGATTGCTGAAGTAATGGACAATAGAGAGATCAGGTTAAACAAGAGTAGAGAAATTGGTCACAGAGGTGACTTGTGTGAGATTCCACAGTGAACCTTCCTGGATGCACATGGATGCAGAAGGATGCTGGGGTCCAGAGAAAATGACATTAGAAGCAAAAGCAGTGCCCCAATCACTCCTTAGATGCTAGTGGGGATTTCAGAAATCCAGTTGTTTAAAGGGGCTCCAGCTCTGATGATTCCATACTAAAAGTCAATTGATGAGAAGTCATCCACCATGTTTCCAGTGAGTTTCATAATCAAGTGGCCTTGCGTATATATTGAAGAAGATGATGAAGAATGAACTTTTATCTATTCATAGAAAAATAAAGTGAGGATATTTTTTCTATTTTCATATTATACCATTGAAACCTTAAATCCTGAAAGAGACAGAGAGAAGAGAGGGAGACAGGGAGGAAGCAAAAAGAGAGAGAGAACTAAAGAGAGAGAAAGAAATCAGATTCTGCTGTTGGGAATGTAAATCAAGAGACTTGAAATGTTTGTAGTTTCTGATCAGTAATCTCATTTCTAGGAATTCTTTCCCAAAGAAATAATCATAAATATTAATGAAGTTTTGAAATTACCCAGATATCCAATATTAAGGAAATAGTAAATATTTACTGTGCAGTTGCTGACAATTATGTTGTAAAGAGTTAATAATGACATGGAGAAATTTTTATAAAATTCAAAAGAACACACAACTGTGAGCATATTGTATTTTTGGGTGTGAAAATAATATGGACAATAAAAATCTCAAAGAAAATATAGTAACAGTGCTAAAATCATGCTGATTTTTATTTTTTTCTGTACTTTTCCACATTTTCTTTAATGAACAAATACTACTTTCATAATTTATATATATGGGAGAATTCTAAGATGTTCCCCGCACCCCCCACAAGATTTCCCACCCTAATCCCCAGGACTGTGAAAGCAATGAGATATCATATCCACGATTATGGTCTGTTACACGGCAAAAGGGATTTTACAGATGTAATTAAGGTTCTTAATCAGTTGACTTTGCGTTAATCAGAAGGGAGGTGATCCAGGCAGATCTAATCTAACATTTGAGCCCTAACAGGTTTCTCTGGCTAGTGGCAGAAGGGCAAGTTGGAGAGAACCAAAGCATGAGAAGGATTCCATACATGGTGGCTGGCTTTGAACATGGAGGGGATGTATTGACTATGCTTTTTGTCTTCTGCATGTTGATGCCTTGAAATCTGGGGCCTTGCTGACCCTGGAGGGTCTGCCCCTTCCAGAGTTAGATAATTCCTCAAGCTCGTAAACAACTCACCTGAAGAGCACCTAGTAAATTCAAACAACCCAATCCAGAGCCCACACCTCAACCACCTTTTCTGTCAGCTTCTCACCCTCCAGGCCACTCTCCACCTGCCCTAAATGCCCCAGAGCCGGGCACCAGACAACCAGGGACCACCCCTCTGCCCCAGAGTCCTGAAATTATTCAAACTAGCCCATCCTAAGCCTGCTCACCCTGCCTCCTCCATTCCTTTCTATAGAAACCACAACAAAGGCTCCTGCCCACATTTGCTCTCTCTCCCTCTGCCCTCTGGTCCACCCTGGTGCCTCTCCCCATGGCCCCCAGTGGAGTGACGTACCCCCTCCTCTACAGAAATGTGAGTAACAAACTGTCTTTTCAATAGCAATTATCTCCTGATCCATTGGCCTTATTGAACCTCAAATTTCATATTAATACACTATATTTTAAAACAGGGGCCGTGTGCAAGGGCCAGAGAGCAGCTGAGGGGGATTCCAGGCGCCAACAACAACCCCTGGCTGACACCCAGCAAGGAAACTGGGACTTTAGTCCTACAGCCATGAGGAACTGAATTTGTGACACCCGAAGGAGCCGGGAAAGGCCTTCTTCCCTCAAGCCCCCAGATAAGAGTCTCATTGGGCCAACTCCTTGATTTCAGTCTGTGAGACACTGAGCAGAGAACTCAGCCGAGCCTGCTCAGACTTCCTAGGGAACTGTGAGATAATAATGGGGTGCTGTTTTATGCCCCTAAGTTTGTGGTAGTTTATGACACAGCATAGAAAGTTAATACGCCATATATAAACATAAAGCTTCTATATGTGCTTATTCATATATTGTGAAATTCAAGTTATATGCAAGCTCTGAGCAGAGGTCAGCCTCCCTTATGGTTTGTGCGTCTCCGTGTGGCCTGCTAAAGCTGGAGAGAAGTCAACCCAGGATGCGTTTGTCTGGGATTCTTTGATTAGGTGTGAATCGCTCACCTTCTCAATACTAAGATTCCTGTGCCAGCTGGAAATGTGCCGACAGCACCCTTCTCCTCTCTGGCCCCCGCGAGCACGTCTCACCGTGGAGGCCCCAACAGAAAGAACCACAACAATCCTCCCCATCGTCATTTGTTAGCACCCATCAAGGAAGACACCTTTGGAGACATTTAGAACATGGTGTCCTTCCTACTTACAGATTCCTTCAGTGTAACAATCCCGTCTTTGATAGCCTCAAGAATAACACTTGCCTGAAAATATAGTCCAATTTGACAAATAGTTGTTTCCAGTCTTAATCAGAAGGTTATGACATGGTATACATTTTTACCAGGAATTCTAAAATGTAATACATGTCTATCACATGCCTGCCATATCCGTGGTCCTGAGCCAGGAGCTGGGGTGGGGGTGGAGTAAGTAAGATGGACACGGCCCCCATGTCCTCCTTCAAACTAGCTACATCCTCAAACCTTTTCCTTCTCTGTAGATGTTCTCTTCAGAAAGGTCTGAGGGTACAACCCCCCCAGGATCAGGCAACGTCCAAGCACCTGACTCCAGATGTCAGGTCTGAGCCGCTGTGGCAGCCCTCCATCAGAAGGCACATCCCAGGTCTTTCATTGCTGCCTGTCATACTGGAGACTTCCATTCCACTACACATGGCCCTCAGGTGTTTGCCAGTGAAATCTCACTCTCCCTGGCACTGGAGGGCAGACAATTAAAGGGTGGAAATCTTGGAGACGCTCAGAGAAAATACTTTCCTGTGAGCTTTTTCCTTTGCTTCATAATCAAAGCCGAAGCTGTTGTTCTAATTTGCCTCCACATAACTGCCATTACTCAACCTTAGTGGACCCAAGACTGTATTGAGTGACTGCTAAATGGCTCTCTGCATGACTCCTCTGCTGCCAGAGACCCCAGTTCTGCTTCTGTGTGCAAACTCGGCCCCCCCTCCCTGCAGGGGCTGCCATCATGGCCCAGGTCAACCAGGCAGCCAGGCCAGAAGCATTTCACTCTGCCGTCAGGCCCCTCGGTCCAGAAGGATTAGAGCCCTCCCATGTCCACCCTTCAAATTAATGGAGACAATTAGAACATGGTGCCCTTCCTACTTACAGATTCCTTACAAAAGCCTGCGAGGGCTGGCTGTGCCTAGGAACTGATGCTAAATTGGTCTCAGATCTGCTGGAGCAAAGCCAACATGGGATCTGACCATCTCAGGAAGAAATGCGATCAGATATTCTCTACTCCACATTATTAGTCTCACTTTCTTCTCAATCTTTAATTTTTGAGGGGAAGTGGGGCGATCTGAATAGAGGAGAAAACCCAAAAGCAAAGAGCAGATACTAGGAAAAGCCTGATTCCATAACGGGTCACTGACCTCTGAAAACCACACTGAGGTCCCACAGTGTCCTCCATGTGAACACGCGGTGGCCTGTGATCTCTCCCTGTGGCTTGTTGCTTAGGGCCAGCCTTCCAGGCAACACACTCACAAAGTCTGAGTAAAGAAAAAGAAAATGTTTTTACCAAACAATGTGTTCCATTTTGGAATAACTACATCAATTCTTCACCAGTAATTGAGAATACGTAAATCCATCTCAAAATTTCATACAGGCTTTACCAAATACTTTTGTCTGGCAGGGACTCTGCTAAACAATGACACAACAAGAGATATAATTAGATCATGCCACACACACACACACCCAAAGTCTCCCATCTCGCCTGAAGTCCTTTTACCAGCCTCCAAGGCCCGATGTGATATGACCATAACACCTCCAGACCTAATTTCCTACCACCTACCCTCTTGAACTCTCTGTTCCAGCCACACTGGCCTTCTACCTGTTCCCTGGATATGTCAATCAAGTGCAGACCTCGAGGCCTTTGCACAGCTGTTCACTCAGTCTGGAATACTCTCCCTAAGCACCCACAAGCATTATTCCCTCCCTTTCTTCAGGTCCCCACTCAAATGTCACTTTCTCCATAGGCTTACCATGGACACATTATCTAAAATTGCACCCCCGTCTCATTGCCCTCTATTCCTCTTCCCTTGTTCAGAAAGAAAAAAAAGATGGGAAGTGAAGAGATGGGAGTCCAGAGCTCCAGAGGGGCCTGGATCTGACTATATTGCAATTCAATACCAATCACAAGGCTGGTCTGCCCTTGCTGAAGGTCCATCCCTGCCCTGTAGGTTCTTGGTGGCTCCAACATCACTTTTCCTATGGACTCATCCCCCCAGCACATGAAACAGTGACTTCTTCATGTGTTTACAGAATAGATGTGCCATGGCAGCAAAGACCGTTTCCCTCCCGCTGTATCCCCGGTGCTCAGAACAGTCCCTGCCCCACAGGAGCTTTGTTTGCTCCTGTACAGATGGACGGCGTGGCCCAAGGATTCCACGGGGCCCTGGACAATGAGTGGGACATGTGGGGATGAAGAATTTGCTCCACGACAGGTAGTAGATATCCAAGTCCTGAGGCAAGAAAGACCAGCCTGGCAGGAGCAATCTGACCCAAGGCTAGCGATACAGGATGGGGTCAAATCACACAGCTCCTTGAAGAGCCATTACTAATTGTGGACATTTAATCTATAGGAGCAATTAGAAGCCACTTACAGTTTTAATCAAAGGTGATTTGACCATAAAGAAGTAGAAACACTTTGTAGTTGAGATGGCTATTATCCACCTACTGTCTCTTTCTTCCTTGTCTTTTGGTAACAGAATCCTGGCTTTATTTGGGGTAGCAATGTGCCCAGCTAAAAGACTACATTTCCCATCTGCCCTTGCAATAAGGTGTGGCCATGTAACTATGTTGTGGTCATTGAAATATAAGTGAAATTGTGTGGAAGGTTTCTGGAATTCTTAAAAGGAGTTGAAGCAAGTAGAAAGGGCACCCTTCACCCTTTTTTCCCTTCTCCCTATGCCTGTTCCTGCTGCATAGGATGCATAGAATGCAGACATGATGGCTGGATCTCCAGCAGCCTCTTGGACCATGAGTTGCACGTGGGGTAGGAGCCATGTGCTGAGAGTGGCCAAGTAGGAGGAGTGTGGTCCCTGATGACATGCAGGCATGGTCACACCAGCTTGGACTGCCCCACACCCAACTTCTCCTAAGTGAGAAAATAAGCCCTTATGTTTTAAGTCACTATTATTTGGAGTTTTCTGTTAAGTGCTGTCAATCCTCCAGCCCGTGGTCTCCAGGAACACACCAATAGCTGAACACGTTGTGTTTATTACTCATTGCAGCAAGAGAGACAGCACAGTATGGGGCCCCACGGGGCATCTCAGCAAGAGCATAAGAGAAAGGACTTATCACAGATTTGGTCTTGGTGCCTAATAGAAAGTTGATACTACAAAAAAGTGTGTTGAATGAATAAAACGTAAAAGAAAAACACAAAACCTAGAATGTAATGTAGTTTTTTTTATATTTGACAAATTTAAATTTTTAGATTGACATGAATTAATAAATTGCTAATGTTGCTCACATTTCTCGTCAAATTCAAAGTCCATGTATTCGTTCTACCATATTTGTTCCTAATTCTACGTTGCTAAAGTCCTTCACTTGGACCTAAACAAATTTCACAGTTTGACAGATCATAGTTTATATGACTCAGCACTAGCTAGAATTAGATGAAGGCACAGTTTACCCACTTCATTTTTCAGAATAATAAAATAATCCACACACATGCTGAAATACACTGAGTCAAAATGGGGTGATATTTGAATTAACTTGGGGATGGCAATAAAGAATCTATTTTGAGCTCATCTTTCATAGGTGAAATATAGTTGCTCTGTGCCTGAGGCAAAACCCAAGAAAAAACAAGGCTACTGTGTAACTGCCACCATTATAGATGTTGTTGAAAGAAAATAAATCAAATTGATCCAAAATCTAAGGGAAAAAATACTATATTCAACTCTACATTAGCTTAGCTATTAAAGGAAGCACAAATG
Source organism: Diceros bicornis minor (assembly GCF_020826845.1). Taxonomy (NCBI): domain Eukaryota; kingdom Metazoa; phylum Chordata; class Mammalia; order Perissodactyla; family Rhinocerotidae; genus Diceros; species Diceros bicornis. The sequence continues at coordinate 56,642,501 of NC_080759.1, forward strand.
ATCACAAAAGTTGGATAGAGAAAAATCATTGTTTTGTAAATGCCTTTGAATGTGTGTGTGATTTTTTTAATCTGTTTTAAAATATGATTATGTAATGTTTTAGGATTTCATAACATGAACTAGATAATTAAATGACTGCACCGAAGCAGACATCCATACACACATCCATTCATTTATTCAACAAATGTTTATTGAGGATAGAGGATGGACTTCGTTCTATTCAAGGGGCAGAGAATAAACATCCTGAATTTAAGGAGCTTGCAACCTGCTGGAAGAAACAGAATAAGAATAACAAATAAAATATTCCCCCAAAAGTGTAGTGAAACTGGTATGATGGGAACACAGGTTATGAGCTCCTAATCCAGCCTGGAGAAAGGATGCTTCAGGAGGCAGAGATGTCAGTGCTGCATCTAGGGAACCAAATGGAGCTCTCTGGATGGAGTGCAGGGGGTATTTCCATGCAGAGGAGAGGGCATGTGTAAAGCACTGAGGGAAGAGAGCAGGTGGCTTATCCAGGATGCAGACGGTAGTTTGGTGAAGCCGTACCTAGAGTGGGGAAAGAAGCTTGAGAACAGAGATAGACGGATCTGGACGAGTAGACAGAGGCCAGACAGAGATTTCTCCCCGTCACATGTGCCATCACTGTTTGCAGTTCTTCACTGTGGCTGCCTGTGGGATCATTGTCTGCAGCTCTTCATGTCCTCTCTGTACTGGAGTTCTACCTCCCTGCCGGGTCCCTGGGACTCTGCATACTCCCACTAGAGCGGGCAGAGTACATGCTCCTGCCCCACTGATGTTGGACTTCACAGTGCGACTTTCTTTAGCCAAGAGCAGGTGAACAGAAGTGACAGTGTGCCAGTTCTAGACCATAGCCTCAAGAGGCATCTCACGTCCCCACTCTCTCTCTTTTTTCTGGTTATCTTCCACATGAAGGACATTCCTCAAGTGACCATATCTCCTTCACTCATGTGTAGTAGATCTGAACCCCAACCACAGCGTAGAACCAAGCCCAGCTGACCTGCAGCCTGAAGCGAGTGCCTAGTCAAGCCAGACTGGACCAGCTAAACCACAGCTGACCTGCAGACAAATGAACATTGAAACAAATGGTTGTCCTTGAAAGTCACTAGGTTTTACAACATTTTGTCATGAAGCATTATTGTGGCAATAGCTAGCCAATACACATCAAGCTAAGAAATTTAGATTTCACCCTGAAGGAGATGGAAAGTCCCACTGAAAGATTTTAGTCAGAGGAGAGACCTCTGACAGGATTCACATTTTAGAAATACCTCTTCTAGCATTTGAAGAATGGTTGGGCTGGAAAAGAACTGTATTCAGTAGAACAGTTAGGAGGATACTGGGATGAGAATGTGAACTGAGGCAGTGATACCAGAGGTGACAGGAGAGGACAAACACAAGAGCTACTGAGAAGGTGATATCTTGTCCTTTGTTGGAGATGAGTGAGAGGGAGGAGTTTGGGATAACGCCTGTTTTCTGGCTCCATGGCATTCCACGACCCGAGGAATCTGGAGGAGAAGAGTTTTAAAGGGGAACAAAATGAATTCCATTTGGATGTCTTGAGTCTGGACGCTTGTGGTCCGTCCAGATGGAATAACCCTACTCTGGTCTGGAACACAGAGGAGAGTTTTGCAACAGAGCTAAAGTTTGGGGAGCTTTACTGGCACTTGGGTAGTATTGACATCAGGCAAAGGAACCAGGATGACACGCAGGGTGAGAAAGGAGGGACTGAGAACGGAAACCAGGGCGCTCCCACACGAAAAATGGAAACAAGAAGACAAGGGAGGAAAGGGTTACAAAGGAGATAAGTAGAGCCACACACTGCAGTGATTTTGGAAATGACGAGAACTTCAAGGCACCCAGTGACCATTGGATCGGTGGTAGAAAGAATGCCTGGTAAAAAGCCTGAAGCACTGTCTTGTGCTCAGCTCCCTCCTGCAGGAGGAACAGGAGGTGAGAACAGGAAGGAGAACTGGAAGGTGATGAACATGCTTCTGGGGTATAGGAATTTGGGGTTGAGAGTTGGGGATCTCAGGACTGAGCGAGGACTAGAAATACATGTTCTGAGTCCTTTGAATCAAAGCAATGGTCAAAGCCATAAAAAGCAAGGAGGAGACACAGGAAGACGGAGGGAGAAGAGAAGAGAACCATAGACACCATTCAAATGGAAGACATGAAATCTGAGCTTCCAACGGAAACAGAGGATCAACAGTAAGAGATGAGAAATTTCCTGAAGCTGTGTGCTGCCGTGGGAGCCAGGGGAGGAGCGAGCCTTGGGAAGGAAGGTCTGGTGAGTTGTGAAAGATGCCACGGTCATCCTGAGCAGAATTTAAAAGATGCAGTGCATGCAGCCATTGAGTTGAAGAGGTCTGGTGGCATGGAGGGAATCAAGTCAGACTTTAATATAAAGAATGAGGAGAAATGGGGACCTGGAGACAGAGCACGATTCCATTCTTTTGAGAACATCTCCGAGAAGGGAGGTAGGTAGAAAAGGCTAGAGACTTTCTTTGTAATAGAGGAAACATTTGTTGATAGAAAGTCTGTAGGGAAGGGTAGAGAAAGGACTTGCAAGGGACAGAGGAAGAGTAACCACTGATGCAGGGAGGGCCCAGAGAAAGGTGACAGAGTGGGACAGCGCACCTGCATAGAGGTGAAAGCCTCAGAGCAAAAACAGACCTTCTCTTCAAGACAGTGAGGAGGAAAGAAGAAGGTGTAAGGACCCAGGTAAACTGTGAGCAGAGAGGAAGGACTTTGCGAGCAAGCTTGAAGATGCTATTTGACCTTTTGGTGGGATGTGCAGCAAAGATAAAAGAGTCATATTGGATCTCAGCTGAGGTAAGAGAGTTTGTTTCTGATTTCAGAATGGCCAATTAGCAAGATTACCTTTTTTCTTTTTTTTGCATAGTATCCACAGAAAACAAAATGATGGCTGAATTCACCCAGGGAAAATGAGAATGGCAGGAAAAAGATCAATTCTTTGCCAATGACAGCATGGATGATAGATGATTTAGGGATCAACTGAAAAGGAGATAAGCAAAGCCAGAAACAGGTTGGTATTACCAGTGATAACTCACTTCTAGGGACCACTTTTTAACCTCAGAAAATGGAAAAGCGTGAGACCAGAGGTCAGAATGAGGAAAAAATATCCAGTTTAGAATGAGTCAAAGCATAGAAGTATCCATGTAAGAGGTTTCATTGGGGAATGGCAGCTCCAGGGGCTGTGGTCTTAGATGTGAAGAAGTTTTGTGTGGCAGCAAAGCCATGTGTATGTGTCAATGAATTGCATTGGAGGAAAGGGTCATCTGAGTTGGGAAGATTGTCAACAGTTAGGTCCTACTAGAGCCAAAAGGTGGGGACATAATCCAAAAGCCTATGTAACTTGTGGGAGGTCATGATAAAGGTCAAGTAAACATCTAAATATGCAGATATGCAGATTCTAAGACTAGTGTGGTATTCTTCTTCAAAATGTATAACTTCAATCTAATCGCAAGAAAATATCAGAAACCCCATACTGGAGGACATTCTACAAAATACTGACCAGTATTCTTCAAACGTGTCAACAGCATAAAGACAAGGAAAGACTGAGGCTCTGTCACAGATTGAATAGACTCAGGAGATCTAACAACTACATGCAAAGTGGATCCTGGGTTCAATCCTGGAACAGAATAGGGCATCAGTACAAAAACTGGAGAAATCTGATTAGAATCTATAACTTACCTAACAGTATTGTGTCAATGTTGGTTTCTTACTTTTGATATTGTACTACAGTTATAAAAGAGAGGATGCTGGGTGAAAGGCATTCAGGAACTCTTTGTACTATTTTTGCAACGTTTCTGTAAGTTTAAAAATTTAAAGTTTTTTTAAATGATGGGTGTAAAATGAGCCGGCCTGCAGAAGTGCAGACACTTCTGGCCCTTCCATACCTAAACCATCTCGTTTGGGTTCATGATGAAGCCTCCTACAAATTCCACTCTCAAGCAAATAACACTGCAGCTAGGAGCCTCTGTGTGGCTGCTTCAAGCACTGTAGCTACTCTGTGGCACTCTATAGTACCAAATAATTGTTCCATTTCAAAAACAAATTAGGAAATTCCACATTTATATAATAACATGCTAGCCGTGACCAAGACACCTTCTCCCAACTTCAGCAGGGCCACCATGTTTCACAACCTCATGAAGCAATAAGTATGTGGTAGGGAGAGTAATGGTGCCCCAAAGATGTCCACATGGTAATCCCAGAACCTGTGAATGTGTTAGGTTACATGGCAAAGGGAAATTAAGGTTGTAGATGGAATTAAGGTTGCTAATCAGTTGACTTTGAGATGAGGGGATTATCTGCATTCTCCAAGTGGGCCCAATGTAATCACAAGGGTCAAAAGTGGAAGAGGAAATCAGAAGAGAGAACGATGGTGAGAAAGACTCAGTCTAAAGTTGGTGGATTTGAAGATGAAGGAAGGGGTCATGACCCAACGAATGTGGGCAGCTTCTAGAAGCTGGAAAAGGCAAGGGTTTTCCAGGAAGGAATGCAGTCTTGCCAACACGTGGATCTTAGCCCAGTGAGACCCACACCAGACTTCTGAGCTCTGGAACTGTAAGACAAAAAATGTGTGTTGTTTTAAGACACTATGTTTGTGGTCATTTGTTAGAGCAGCCACAGGAAACGAATACAAAGGGCAATGGTGCCCCCGGAATTGTGTGATGTGGTGGACCCGAGAAAAACAAAGACACCTGCACTGGCAACAGAACCACCAACCATACATCGACGTCTGGGGAAATTTCCTCTACCTACAGCAAATATGGGAATGGATTGTAAAGCAGATTCTCAGGGAACACACCACATGTTCCACACTCTGTACCAAAACAAGATAGATAGTTCCAAAGAAAGTACCGACTGCCTTGTTCAGGAACGTAGGCATTTGCACCAACCAGCAATAGACGGCCACCTCCCAACTCTAGTGCACCTGGGTGACTGTCCCCAGAAAAACATTCTCATGCTTCTGCCAATCCTAACACTTTGTAGGGACACCCTGACTCTTCACACACCAGGCTGTACCACAAGTTGACTGAAGCCTGAAGGCCTTACATGAAAAACTGGTTGAGCAACTCAATTTGAATGCTGTATTTGAAATGTAAATGCATCATTGGCTTTTTATATTATATTTTTAAGGGACCAGTGAATGGCCAGTGAACAGCCTCTGTACTCAGCCTCACCAGAGACTCATGGATACACCCAGGTAACCCAGGAAGAAAGGCCCCAAGACTCTATTTCCAGGACTCCCAAAGCTGACGCACACCCTGCCCCCTACCTGTCACATGCTGCTTCCGTTTTACCTCTGAGATGCCAGGCACTGAGAGCCACCAGCAGGAAGACTCGCTTCCTTCCCTGCTCAGTCTACGTGCCATGTGTTACAAGCTCTAACTCTTTGCTCCTGCTAGCATCCGGGTTCTTAATTGTACAAAGAGACCCCCACTAGCCAGTTTAAGTTGGAAAGGAATTTGTTAAAGGACATCAGGGGTCCAGCTAGAGAGTCAGCGCTGGGGCTTGGCAGCCAGGAGCAATACCTGAGGCCACACTGAGGGTCAGACCTATGAAGATCTCAGTGCTCTCCACTGGGCATAGACCCCACCACGGTGACCACCGGTGCCTCACACCCTCCACTACTGTTGCTGCCCAAACAAGAGAGCTCAGCTGCTCCCCTCACCAAAGTGGACTTCACAGCTCCCCCTTCCTCAGAGTCAAAGTCATATAGGCACCTCTGATTGGCAGAGCCAGGTCACGTGCCTGCATCCTGACCCGAGGACACCTGGGAATATAATTCTTTGGCTTCTACCTTGGGGAGTTGGGACCAAAAATATGGCAAATATTTATCACATTTCTTTTAGGGGAGGATCTCCTCCTTAAAAAAAGAAGAAGAAGGAGGAGGAGGAGGAGGAGAAGCAGAAGGCTGAAGATAATTTACACATATTCTTAACAACAATGTATTTAATCAGGCAAAGCCCCCTACCTATTAAACGACACAAACTCTCGAATTGGGCTATAAAACAATATCTATGTGCTGCTTACAAATGACAGACAAAAAATAATACACTGCAGACAAGTTAAAAATAAAAAGATGAATGAAGATCAGCCAGGAAAACACATGTGAAAAGGAAATCAGAGCACAGTTGACACAAGACCAAGTAAAATTCAAGACAAAAGTGAATTAAATGTGACAATGGGGAGCATTTATATCAATTTAAGGGATAATCCATAATAAAAGGAAAAAAGTCATGAAATCCTCAAGAGACAAGTAGCCTATCCTCAAATTTGTACAGAAAAGGAGACTGAAATAAAAAGAAAATGGAGAAGGACACAGGATTCAGCATAAAACAGATCAGGTTTGCCAAAACCAAGGATGCAGGAAATGTAAATAATGTAATTGTGAATTCATTGATACACTCAATTCTGTGGACTGTACAAAGAGAAGATAACCTGCTTACACATGTCCACAGAATCGTTATCAAAAAATGACCATAACTTAAGGTAGGAAAAAAATTAGACATTAACAACAGCTTAAATAAAACACTTCCTTCTAGAGATTTTAAAACATCCTCAAAAATACCTCTTGGTTAAAGAATAAACAAAATTAAGTTTTCTAAAATGTCTGTCATTTTAATTAGGGCTGTAGCATCTCAAACCTCAGAGTATGTAGTCAAAGCTGTATTTAAAAGCAAATTTCATTTCTTTAAATGTTTTCACTATTAAATGAGGAAGAATAAAATCTATGTGAACTAAGCATTTACTCAAAAAAAGTTATAAACTTAAAAAGTTGGAGAAGTGCAGCCCCAAGGAAGCTTGAGGAAGGAAATAACAAAGATCTAATCAGAAGCCAGTCAGTTGAAAAGAAGAAATCAGTAGAATTGCTAAACTAATCCAAAAGCTGATTTTTAAAACAGCTACAAATAATATAAAAATAACATTTTTAAATAATTTTAAAATACTTTATACAAGTGTATGCTGCTTAAATTTAAAATGTCAGAAAAAAAATGATGGTTCTCCAGAAAAAGATAAATCATCAAAATCAACTTGAGAAAAGATATAAAATAGTTGTCATCAAAAATTACCTCCCCAAAAAGCCACAAACCTGAAACCCAGAACTTGGTTTCTAATATCATTCTCCAATAAAAGGAATCAGGGCTTCTTAGAGAAATGGCTAATTCTAGGACAAGATGAGCCTGGAACATCTTATAATGTCAGAAAGCAAGGAAATACTCAGGGAAAAAAAAATACAACCTACAATGTAAGGGACACAGGAGCCAACTGAAATCACTCTCTATGGCCCCAAACCAGAACAATTTGAGCAACAAAATAAATAAAGTGGTATTGGATCATAACCCAAAGTATAAGATCAACATCCATGAGTCCACACTGACATGAATAAATAATCGAATAAATAAATGAATGGGGGAGAAGAGACAAATCTCCCATGCAGAAGAATTCTAAATAAATTATGTAGATCCTCTGCCCTCAAGGAGATGAACTATAACTCCTCACCCCTTCAGTGTGGGCTGCACAGAGCGACTTCCTTCCAAAGACTAAAGAACGGAAGACAAGGGGTAAACTTATAGTGGAGAAACCTGACTAACTCGACCTTAGCTGGGTGACCAAGGTCAACATCAACAGTGATAAGTCAGGTTGATAGTACATACCCTTGATATGAGGCGATGAGAAAGACATTCTACCTCTGTGGTCCTCCTCCCCAAAAAAATAACCCTGGTCTAACAATGAGAAAAACTTTAGAAAAATTCCAATACAGGGACATTCAACAAAATATGTGACCAGTCCTCCTCAAAACTGTCAAGGTCATCAAAAATAAGGAAACTCTGAATAACTGCCACATGACTAAATATAACATGGTACCCAGGATGGGGTCCTGGGACACAAAAAGGACACTAGGTAAAAACTGAAGAAATCAGAATCAAGAATGGAGTTTAGTTAATAGTAATGTGTCAGTATTGCTTGGTTTATTGTGGCAAATGTACCATTCCAATGTAAGATGTTAACAATATATTGGAACACTCTATGTTGTCTTTGATGTTTTTCTGTAAATCTAAAACTAATCTAAAATAAAAAGTTGTTTTTTAAAAAGGCCACAAATATATGTCAATAAATCTTCAGGTAATTTTTTATAGTTTCAAAGATGTGATCATTGATGACAATGCTATAGAGCACAGGAAAATATAAAAAGATTTTTATTCATTTTAAGTGGCTAGAATAATCTGATATCAAACTGACAGAGGTTGCATACACACAGATATAAAATCCTAAAACACTGGCAAATTGTATTAAACAATGTATCAAAAGAACATTCCTATGAAATATGGAGTTTAATATTGATACCTATTACTACAGTATTAATCTATCACTTCAAAGGATCAAATAAGAAAACAAATATTTAATAGATGCTTTAAAAGGTTTTTGATATAATTCAATATTATTAGAGACTAAAATTCTTAACAAAAAAAATAAAAATAAATAGTTGGTTAACATGATATAGAATGGCTATTTTAAATCAACAGGCAAAATCTTATCTAAAATCAAGCAGCACCCGCACTGAAATCAGAAATAAGGCCACTATGCCTGATAAATTCACTAGTGTGTATCGCGTTTCTGGAAGTTGAACATAAGATATTATAAGGCAAGAATTAGAAAGAAGAGGAAAACCCATTGGAAAAGAGGCAAAGTACCATATTTTTAAAAGACATCATTGTACTACTAGGAAAAAAACAAAAGAACCAATGTATTTTTTTTTATTTTTTATTTTTTGTTTATTGCAGTAACATTGGTTTATAACATTGTATAAATTTCAGGTGTACATCATTATACTTCTGTGTATTTTAAAAAGCCATCAGAATTAATCAGGGAGTGCAGTAAGTTTGTCAAGCTCAATATAAATATATAATGCTATAACTTTACTCTATATTACCAATAACCTCTTAGAAAATATACTTGGAAAAAGTCCCTTTTCCAACATCAAAGGAAAATGCAAAATACTCGTCGAAGAAGAAATGAGTGAGACAAGACACTGAAGATGGCCAAGGGCAAAGAGAGACAGGAATGGAGTCTACAGGGGGAGTGAGAAATAGAACAAAGGAGAGTCTTACGGAAGAAGCCACGGCAAGAGGGAGTCATGAAACACAGTACCTTGCAGAAATATCATAAAGGGTGGTAAGCAAGGAGCCTGTTAACCCTCTACAACTATCCAGCACTTACTGGAACCTCTGCGAGTGTGTGCGTGCACGTGTACTTGAGTTGTTAAAAAAAAAAAGAAGAAATACAAAACTTTTGAAGGTTTCTTCCATCAAAAGCTAGATTTAAGTCTAGGACATTCCAACAGGTTCAACCACTTTGACTTGACCATTCAACTCTTCCAAAAAGTGTGACATCAATAGCCCAGGAAAACACAGACTGTATGTCTGATGAGTTATTCAAGACCAGGAAAGAGCAGTCAGTCTGGAAAGGTTGCTGCATGAAAACAACTTTTTCACCCTTTTCCTGACATGCTCAATATTCCATTAGCAGCAGTCCCCGTGCTGACGTGCACCACAGCCAATGATTTTAAGAAATCAATTTTAAGAAATTATTTTTCTGAAATCTGACTTGCACCAAAAACCACCAGTCAACATCTTACCAAAATAAAGTAATAAAAGGTGATGTACTTCAGTATGAGTAGTAGGTGTTCAATTCCAAATTCAAAGAACTGAGAAATAGTTACTGAATCATCAATACACTTATAAAAAGGAAAAGGAGTCTAGAAGACACACATGATTTAAAGTCTAAGGATAGTCTTTGCAATCACTAATGCTGGGAACTATTTCCTGTACTTATAGCAGCTTTGAGGTATAATTGGTATAAAAGGAATTGCACGTATTGAATGTGTACAAATTGGTGAGTTTGGACATATGCACATGTCCAGGATACCATCACCACAATCAGAGAAATAGATTTGTCCACCACCTCCCAGAATTTCCTTGTGTCCCTTTGTTGTTGGCTTTTTTATGCAATCACTAACTTTGAACTACTTTTCTAAAATGCAGCAGAAAAGAATACTAATAATACATATATACACAAATGCAAACATAACATAAAATCTACTGCCTAGAAATCTTAACACTCAGACTTTGGGTCCAGAAGACTAGTACTAAATTACCTCTTTGTGTTTCAGGTTTCAGTCATTTACGTGGTAAAAATGTAACTGATAAAAAACATAATAAATGAATAATGTCTTGAAGAACATGAGACTTGACTCAAAGTTAAGACACCTGGATTCAAATTCCTTGAATGAGTTACTTAACCATCTTATCCCCCCTTTTGCACATTATCCACAAGAGACTGTGTGGGAACATCATTCATAATGATAAATGACTACATAATTGGGAAATGTAATTATCACCAACCTACCTTCCATTTCACAGCAAAATAGTAAAGATATGAACCTCTAGAAGAAGAGTATTTTGAACCTTTTTTTGTGTGTGTGTGAGGAAGATCAGCCCTGAGCTAACATCTGCCAATCCTCCTCTTTTTGCTGAGGAAGACTGGCCCTGGGCTAACATCCGTGCCCATCTTCCTCTACTTTATATGGGATGCCGCCACAGCATGGCTTGACAAGCGGTGTGTCAGTGCGCACCCGGAATCAGAACCGGTGAACCCTGGGCCGCCACAGTGGAGCGCGTGCACTTAACCGCTTGTGCCACCAGGCAGGCCCCTTGAACCATTTTTAAAAGCAAAAGAAAGCCATATATATAAAATAGTTTAAATATATATGATTCAATATCCATATGGGTAGCCAGATTTTCTGCGAAGAAATTGAATTCCTTTCCTAACTCACATCTGTAGCATTTTATGACATAAATCCATAATCAAAATTTGACTCTACTGGGGCTGGCCCGGTGGCGAAGCTATTAAGTTCGCACACTCCACTTCGGTGCCCCAGGGTTTGCCAGTTTGGATCCTGGGCATGGACCTACTCACTGCTCATCAAGCCACGCTGAGGCGGCATCCCACGTAGAAGAGCTACAACTCTACAACTATGACACACAACTAGGTACTGGGGCTTTGGGGAGAAAAAAGAGAAAGAGGAAGATTGGCAACAGATGTTAGCACAGGGCCAATCTTCCTCAAAAAAAAAAATTGACTTTATTGCAAAACAGACCAACTTCTTCCAGACGAAGGTTTAAAATGCAGTTATTTTTTTTCCAAAGATGGGAATCAAGACATAATGAGGACAAATTAAAGCAGATGAAAGTTGCGTCACGTGCGTTGGACATATGAGGCATCGAAGCCCCAACAAAAGGAGCCGAGAGGTCACTGAGTCACTGACGGGAAGGGTCAGCCCAGAGGACAGAGTGCGCCGGGACGCGGCCCCCGTCTGTCGGGTCACTCCGCTCCACATCCCCCCTGCCTCCCACCAACCGGCCTCAGCCTCTCACTTACCTTCAATAAAATTACCTGCTGGGGACACACGGGGGTTCTGAGGATTAAAAAAATGATGTGGAAAGTTCTAGCATCACACTGAGAACTTAATAGGTTCCAACAAAAGTGAGGCAGCTGCTTGACAGGGAAGTTGAAGGTGACAGGAGAATGTAGCAGAATCCAGCTAAGGAGACTGCCAAGCAGAAGGGAAGTCTTTGGAGCTGGAGAACAGGGTGGAGGCAGCTACGAGCAAGGAGCTGCACCACTGTGGGCAGAGTTCACGATGCAAATGGTGCGGACTGGGCTTCAGGAGAAAAGGCACGCCCGCCACCCCACACTCACCGTTTGGGAAAGGCGGGACAGAGGAAAGCTCAGGAGTGCCTTTGTAGGCATCTTTTTCTCCTTGTTCTGGAAACTTGTGCGATTTATATATTTAAAAAGTAAATTTTATTTCTGCCTTGTTAGTAAGCATACCACAATAACCTGTGTCTCTCAGAGGCTCTGAGGTTTCTCCATATCAACAGAAAGTCTGACCCCTTCTGCCCCTAACCACCTGACGGCCGTCTGCAGTGATAGAGGTAAGCAGTCTGGGAGACAAATGTCTCTGGCAGGCACCTCCCCTGTGATGGAAACCCCACAGCGCCATGGGACCTCCTCCAGAGGAGTGGCTGTCACTAGGCCCATGGACTTGTGGTCCAACTCACGTGCGCTGAAGGCTCAAGTATCAAATGCTTCCTAACAACAACCTTTCAGCCCTCCATGAGCACAAGAGTCAGAATCATCCATTTTAAGTTATTTTCTTTTCATCTGCACAATTGAACTCGGGTCACCAGAAATAAAACAGCCGCTGGGTCAACAGAGAGGGTGAGTCCCTAAGAGATGGTGGGGGTGTCTCGTGTGTCCCTGCTCTGGGGGAAGGACAGGGGACCTGCAGAGAGACGGTGGAAGGAAACGCAGCATTCTACAAAAAAACGTATAAAGACAGAAAACCCACCGGGTTTACATGTTTCCAAGAGAAGGAAGCGGTCAAAACACGTGGGAGAACTGTGGAAGAAGGAGTGTGATTAGCAGAAGGCCTAAAAGACCGGGGTTAGAAAGTTTAATCACAGAGGAGGCCAGGAAGAGTGCGGATTTCTGGAAAGAGGAGTAAGGTGATCCCAAAAATAGAGACAAGAGAGAGGGGAGGCAGAGAGGGGAGGACAAGCCCTTTTGCACAAAGATCACTCTGGGAACCTGCAAAGAGAAAACCTTTATGGCAATCTGGAGGTGGGACAAGGAGAGGTAGGACCCCACTATGACTCCGACTCAGAAACTTCCTTAGAGCAAAGTAAGGGGTGCCATACGCTCCAGTTGTCTGAACAGGTGATGTCCCCACGAGTCAATTCTGACACGTGCTACAGTCTCTCGTGTGCAGCACTTTCTGCGTAAAAACCCAGACTCGGTTATCGAAGGTCCTGTGCCTAGGTCCTGCGGCCAGGCTCTCTCACATCTCGTCAAAGGCTCACCTGTGGCCGGGCTTTCTCACCTCTTATCAAAGGCTCTGCCCAGACACGTCTCCTAATGCCTCGCCAACGCACCAAAAGGGACATTTGAGGGGTTAGAGCCACTTCCTAAGGTTTCATTTGAGGCCCAGCAATTTCAGTTCCTACCACTTCCAGCAACTCTGGTCATGCAAGCCAAGGCCACGGGGTGGGTCTGTCTGCTCTAACCCGGTACTTTACACATGGATCAGACTGTTCAGACAATCCTGCTAAAGCTCCCAGTTGAGGTATACGTGCTATTTTTAAGTGGTTTTGTTTTTAAATTATTTTATCGAGATCATAATTGTTTATAACATTGTGTAACTTCAGGTGTACATTATTATTCATCAATTTCTGAATAGACTTCATTGTGCTCACCACCAGTAGTCTAATTTTTATCTGTCACCACACATATGTGCCCCTTTACCCCTTTCACCCACCCTCAGCCCCCTTCCCCTCTGATAAGCACTAATCCATCTCTTTATCCATGTATTTGTTTATCTTCCATCTATGAGTGAAATCATACAGTGTTTGTCTTTCTCTGTCTGGCTTATTTCACTTAACATCATACCCTCACAGACCATCCACGTTGTTGCAAATGGAACAATGTTGTCTTTTTTATGACTGAGCAGTATTCCATTGTATATATACACACCACATCTTCTTTATCCATTCATTTTAGGTGTTTTTGAAAATGATATTTTGTGGCCTGATCTGAGGAAAATACTGCAAATAATCTACATTAGGCATAAAATTAATAGAGGAAAGAAGCAAGGGCACTCTCCACTTTAGTCCACGTCGACCACACATGTCCAACACTGTGACCAACGGGCGACTTGGGAAGGCACAAATGGGGTCTTCTGACTTCCTTCACTTTTTCCTCAAAACTAGTAACCAAAAAATTTTTTTCAAAATATGATGTAAATTAGACACAAAATACACTCGTAGGCAGGAGGTAAGACACTGGTAGGCTATGGTTCATCCCTTCTTGTTCCTGAGTAGGATGCCGTGGCACACAGGCTGTTGAACCTTTTACCTGTTGAAAGACACCTCGGCTGTTGTCTGGGTTTGGGCCATCACCAGTGAAGCTGCCATAACATTCATCAATCGCTCACTCACTGACAGGCCAAATGTCTCACCCAGCCCTGGATAAAATGAGCGACTCTTCATCTGGATCTGACTCATCAGCCATAGAGACATTGGTGACCTTCTGCAAAGCCACCCACTGCACATCTGCCATCACAGACGAGAGCACAGGGCTCCCCCTCCGGGCCTGGCCAGCTCCCCTGGCAGCCTTCCCAGACCATGATAGGGCACTGTCCTGGTCAATTCCAGGGGCAGGGGCCTCTTCTCAGCCAGCCCAACGGCCGAGTCCACTACCCGCTGCCTGAGGGGCTGTGGTACCACCACCAGGGTTAGGCAGGTGGGTGGTCATGACCCGGTGGAAGGAAAGACAGCCACTCTCCACCCTGCACCCAGAGGCTACTAGTGGGTACCTGGCAAGGCTCCAAAATTAAATAAAAAATAAACAACAATCATGCATGTGTGCACCCCTGGAGTCTGATTTAGGACAGTCTTGCTATGATCATATCAGAAACAGAAACTTAGCACACCCATGGCAGCTGCCCCTGTGCCAGACAAGAATACAAGGCGAGTGCGCTGCCTGGGTGCAGCAGGGGAGGAAATAAACAGCCCAGGCCTGCCGGCGATCCCTCATCACAAGTGGGTCAGCTCAGCTCAGGCGAAAGTGCTGTGCCAGCCTCACAGCCAGGCAAAGAGCAGGCCTCCAAGTGGGGCAGGACCCCAGCGGCCTCAGCCTTGAAGCCAAGGTCAGCAGGGCTGGGCAAAGGGGCTGTGGTGGTCGGGCAGATTCTCTGCTGCTGGGACCCCAGCAGAGCACACGGACACAGAGAGATGTTTCCAGCATGCAGCCCCCAGGGCCAGGATGCTCTGCCCACACCACCAATGCAGGCAGTGCATCTGCAGTTTGGTTCTAATTTTCCCTTTTTGGGCACAACAAAATAAAGTTTTAGAAAAACAAGCCCCCTGTGCTAGATCCTAAACAAGCAGCTTGAGAGTGGAAAGGGTGATTAACTTATCAGCACTGCACAATCCAAGCAGAGCCAGAGAGCAGACCCGCACAGTCACATACACACTTGTACACGTGCGCACACACAGATCACATACACACATGCCCAGACACACGCATGCACACACACTCACACTCACACATGTGCAACATATACCACCCTTACACACATACATGCTCACACATCACACACATACACACTCACACAAATTTACACACTATGCTCACGTGTATACACTCATGTACACACATACACACACACACACTCCAATGCTTCTCAATTGCCAGGCCCTGGGCCAGCCCACTCCAGACCACACATCAGAATCTCCAGGTAAGCAGCTCAGAAATCTAGCTTCTCACCAACTCCCCCGTGTCCTGAGGATTACACGTTTGGGGGAATAACTGATCCAGATTCCAAAAGATAGCTTTCCGTAGTCAACACACACACACACACACACACACACACACACACATACACTCGCACTCACACAAGAGGAGACTGAGGCCAGGAAGGTTTCAGCTATTGGCAGTGGAATCATCAAGATCAGAGCTCATGTTTCCAGACTTCCAGTCCAGGGCTCTCCCACCAGACCGCAGGAGCAACATGGATAAGGAACCCCCTGCCCTCTTATCCACGTAATGCAAGTATTGAGCGCCTTCTGGGTGCCGGTCCCTGTGACAGGCGCTGAACACGCAAAGTGACAACAGCAGCATAGTCCCTACTCTCACATCCTTACCTTCCAGAGGAGACAGACATCACCAAACAATCATGTAAAGACATGACAGCCAGGAAACCAATTGTTTTCCTAACAAAAGGGACACACTCAGCCGGCAAGCGCCTTTTGTCTTTTGACTTTCCCCCTCTGCCTGCCTGGCACATGGCTGTAATGTCATCTGAGACCAGAAAGAAGAAAGCCACATCCTAAGGAAGGAGGAGCAGAAAGACAGAGGAGGTGGAGACGTTGATACCATGGCGTCTGGCAGCAGCCCTGGATGCCTCCCTCCAGGCTTCCTGTTACATGAAGAAAAATAAATTTCCATGTCATTAAGCTGCTGTATTCAGCTATCTGCAGCCAAGCCAACTCCCAATAGATACATTGTAGGCTAACAGGATTACATAGAAGGCATTCAAAGATTCCACCAGCGGCCATGTTAACAGAGCCAGACTGGGCAGAGAACAAAATTCCAAATCCAGAATAAGTGTCCTTTCCTTCAGGAGAGAGAATTACCCCCATCAACATGGAAAGAGTCCAGTGAAATCCACCTGCTACCAAATAAATAATGGCCTGCTGGAGATATGGTACCAGCTTAGCGGGGAGAATGTGGAGGAGCTACAATATCAAAGAAAATCTAGAGAAATAGGCTGGGAACAAACAAGATCCAAGGGGATCAGAGGATCTCCAGTAGCAGGAACCACACCAATAGGCTTATCAAGGTGTTAACACTGCAAGTAGATTAATTCCACTGTGGCATCTCTGTGCTCAAGAGCTGAGTTCAACACAAAGCTTAGATCCTGTGCATACTTCTTGGATGCACTTGTCCATTACAAATGTCTCCAGCATAGTCTCATACCCAAATCTCAAGAAACTGCTTTTTGTGGAAGAACTTATTAGAATCACCCTATTTTCCAGCTAGAAGAGGGGGCAGCGCCCTGCCTCAACATCATGACTGACTCAGCCCAGGGCCTCCAATTCCCTGAGCCTCTACATCCAAAATTGCAAATTCCCTCTTGAGAGAATCTCATTAGCACTCTTGTCTGGCTCTAATAAATCAGCGGTGGCTGCAGGCCAGGATCATATATCACAGACCGAGGGAGGACACTGGGGCCGGCAGGTAGGATGTGAGAGCAACGAACACAGAGCCTGCACCGTTGGGGGTTGGAGAACGAACACATAGAATGTTAGAAAGGGCCGCCCTTTGACGCCTCTTTACAACTGACCACTGGTATTTCTGCAGGGTATTTCCCATTACTTCCCTAAGGTCTTTGAATCAGTCTTAACAACTTTTCCACATTCCCGTGTTTCCTAAAAACCCCAGGGAGAAGTCTCAGGTTTGGAGAAGGTGTGCCGAGGAGCTTCGCTCCTCAAGCTCCTCGTTCCCGCCCCAACTACACTTCAGGGAAGCTCTGCTGTAATAGTTACGTCTTAAAATGCAACTATAAACCCCAGAACGTAGTGGCAGTGTTTTCTTAATTAAGCAGACATCTGTTTTTTACTATTTGGATCCATGGAGGAAAGGGGGAAGAACAAGCAACAGTAGGGAAAAAACTCCATTCATGAAGCCCTTGGCTCTGGGGACAGACAAGCAAATAGGTGACTTCCCTGTGATGAGCATGCTGAAGCCCCAGCCAGGGTGCCAAGTGTGCATGGAGACACACCTAACCAAGTCTTGGCCGTGAGGCTCCCCAGAGGAGGTAAGGGCTAGCCTGTGCTTCAGGGAGCACAAGTCATCCAATGGAAGGATGCAGGAGTTGCATACTTGGTGGTACAGGTGTATTAGTTATCTACTGCTGCATGACAAAATACCCCAAACTTAGCAACTTAAAGCCACAAACGTTTATTATCACCCAGTTTTTACGGGTCAGGGATCCAGGTGCAGCTTAGCTGAGTCCTCTGGGTCAGGGTCTCACAGGCTGCAGTCAAGATGTCAGCCAGAGCAGCAGTCAGCCTAAGACTCCACTGGGGAAGGACTTCTGCACGCACGTGGTTGGTAGAAGGATTCATTTCCTGTGGGCTGTTGGTCAGAAGCTGTCCTCAGGTCCTTGCCACCTGGGCCCCTCAAGATGGCAGCTGGCTTCATCAAAGCAAGCAGGAAGGGCCAGAGAAAGCAAGATGGAAGTCATGGTCTCTTGGGAATGCAGTCTTCCCGCAAGAGGTCAGTCCAGGAGGAAATACGAATGGATTGGGAGCAGCTACCCTGCCAACCCTAATGTTGAAGAAGCAGAAAGAGTCCACTCATCCCAGAGAATGACCAAGATAGAGTGTGAATCTAGTGTTAGGACCTGTGAATAGGAAGAATGTGGTACAGATAAGCATTTATTTTTTATTCATCAAACTCTATACGAATTAGAACACTCTTAATAAGATGTAAGAGGCATTTCCCAATTTCCAAGATAGATTATCATGTGTCTTAAATGTTGTTAATGGAAATCCTAAATTTAACATATTGAGAATAAAAGTTGAGCTTAATTCTTAGCAAACTAATAGAAAAAATGCAAATCTCTTTTTATGCAGTTCAGAACCAGAGAGAGATCAGCAATTAATATGTAAATAATGTTTGGTTCTGCAAAGGTAAAAGACTGTATTCTTTAAAAGTGTATATTCCCAAATGAACAATATATTTGTCTTATAAAACTGAATTCATAAATACTTAGCAATGGGTGGTTTATGTCAAGTATAATTGACTATAGTTCAATCAAATTATTATGGAAATAAAAGGTTAGAATATTAAGAATCATAATATGAAGAGAAAAAAACTATTTCAACCTAATTATTCAAGAACTAACCAAACATTTCTGGGTTATCTTCTCTGTCATTCAGCCTTTCTATAGCCTACTTCATTTATTTGCCAAAATCAGTATCAGAAGTGGTAATAAACAGTAAAGTTAGGAATCAAAATTTAATTAAGACCACTTAGAGTTGTTCTGTTTATGGAACTTCAGAAGACACAGTGAAGACAGTGGTTTAAATTGTGTTTATAAACCTGTGAATTACAAATCTTTATTACTCCTAAATCCTGGCTTACACAAATTTTGTTTTCCAAGCCTGCTGGAAAAAGAAAATGTATTTATACAAAGAAACTGGCCTTATGTCTTATTCTTTCCCAACAAAAAATAAGAGAACATTAACCCAGAAGACACAAAAGACAAATAAATTAGACTACAGAAAGCAAAAAAATTAATTTTAAGCAGAGTTAAAAATATCCAAAGTTATAAAACCAACGGAGAACTAGAAAAAATATTTGCAACTTGTTTCACACACAAGAGTTTATCTTCTTAACACATAATGAGCTCTGATAAATCTTGAAGAAAAAGGAAAACAATGCAATAGGAAAAAATGGGCATAGTATACAATAAGAGAGTTTACAGAATAAGAAATGTAAATGGCTCTGAAACATATGAAAAGATTCTTGAACTTGTCCTTCTCAAAACCTGGAATCATCCTGATTCATCTCGTTCTTTCTTCCCTCCGTATCTAATACATCAACACATCTTGTTGGCTCTTGCTTCTGGAAAGAGGCTTTTTCACCACCACATTTTCACCACTTGTCACCGCCATCACCTCTTGCTTGGATTACTGCAACTTGTAACTGAACTCCCTGTTTCCATAGTTGTTCCTCTCTGCTCTTCTCCACGGGGCTTCCAGACTAACCCTTTAATCTGTAACCCCACATTGGCTTCCCATCACAGAGTCGAAGCCAAAGTCCAGAGGCTCCAAGGCCCCCACATCTGGTGCCCATGACCTCTCTAATCTCCTTTCTTACCACACTCCTCCCCACTCCCCCCACTCCAACAATCCTGGGCTCCTTGTTCTCCCTCAAGTGTGACATGGAAGATTGCATTTCCCAAAGATGACAGCAACAATATTGCCTGTGGTGGTTCATTTTATGTATCAACTTAACTAGGCCACCATACCCAGATATTTGGTCAAATGTCTATCTAGATGTTGCTGTTAACATATTTTTTAGATAAGATTAACATTAACATCAGTGGACTTTGAGTAAAGCAGATTATCCTCCATAATGTGGGTGGGCCTTGTCCAATCAATTGAAGACCTTAAGAGAAGAAAGACTGAGATCCCCAGAGGAAGAGGGAATTCAGCCTCCAGACTGCCTTTAGACTTGAGCTAGAATATCAGCTCTTTCCTGGGTCTCCAGCCTGCTAGCCTGCCCTGCAGTTCTGGACTTGTTAGCCCTCACAGTTGCATGAGCCAATTCCTCAAAAACAAATCTCTCTCTCCTCCTCCCTCTGTCTTATTATATATATCTATAGAGACAGCTATAGAGATTTAGATAGTTAGGTAAGTAGATACATGATAGATAGATAGATAGATAGATAGATAGATAGATAGATAGATAGATAGATATGAAGACTATCTATTGGTTCTGTTTCTCTGGAGAACCCTGCCTAATGCATTGCCCAATCATGTGACTTCTCATTCCTCCCATGAAGAGGTGGCGTCCATGCCCCTCCCCCAGGAGTGTATCCACTTTAATCAACAGAGTATGATTTCTGAGATTAGGTTATAAAAAGGCCTGCAGCTTCCACTTGGTGCTCTTGAAGCATTTGCTCTTGGAATGCTCTCCCCTAGAAGCTTCCAACTAAGCTGGAAGAAGCCCAAGTCTCACAGAAGGGCCGCATGTAGGTACTCTGCTCGACTGTCCCAGCTGAGCCCAGCTGTCAAGTCTTCCCAGCCCAGGTGCCAACACTGAGCAAGGAAGCCTCTGGATGATCACAGCACCTGACTTCCAGTTAGTCCCAGCTACTCACATCTTCCCAGCTGAGCCCCCAAACACCTAGGAGCAAGGAGAGCATCCCCACTGTGCCTGTCTGAATTCCTGACTCACAGAATCCAGCATAACAAAGGGATTGTTGTTTACACCACTCGGTTTAGGGATGGTTACACAGTGACTGATAAGCAGCACAAATGCTAGGCACGTCCCCAAGACTGTATGCCTGCTGCACCTCTTCCTGGAAGTCCTCCCTGGATACCTGCAGGGCTCTCTCCCTCGCCTCCATCAGGTCTTTGCATGAATGTCAACTACTCAGGGGGCCTCCCCTCACTCCCATTTAAAACTGCAACCCTCTACCTGCACTCTTTAGCTCCCTTCCCTTCTTTCTTTGTCTTCATAGAACTTATTGCCTCTTAGAGCCTTGTATTTTACTTGTTCCCTTTTCCTTTGCCTAATTCCTCTGACTAAAACGTCCACCTCATGAGAACAGAGGATTTGGGGTTCACTCTGTTCAATGCTGCATCACTGGCACCTAGAATGGTGCCTGCGCACAGTAGGTGCTCAACTAATATTAGCAGGATGGATAAACAAATGAGTGAGTAAGCAAATCTCACTCAGAGCTGCAAATTCAAACTTCAGTGACGTTCGATTTTTTCTCTATCAGATTGA
The DNA here is from genome assembly GCF_020826845.1 of Diceros bicornis minor. Classification (NCBI taxonomy): domain Eukaryota; kingdom Metazoa; phylum Chordata; class Mammalia; order Perissodactyla; family Rhinocerotidae; genus Diceros; species Diceros bicornis. Next base: position 56,663,696 of record NC_080759.1, read on the forward strand.
CAAAAATCGAACCGTTTCGTAAGACACTGTGCTGGTGAGCATGTGGGGACACAGGCACTGTCCTACTTTGCTGGTGAGAATATAAACTGGTATAAATTCTTCGGAGAATAATATGGCAAAATGACCCAAAATTTGAGGTGCACATCAATTTTGACCTAGAAAATCCATTTCTTAGAATATATTCTACAGAAATGCTCATACATATGTGAGATGGTCTATCTACAAAGACATTCATGGCAGCACTCATTTGTATGAACCAAAGATTCAAAAACCAAAACATTCTTCAGTATGTAACTGTTAAATAAATGTTGGTATATTCCTGCTAAGAGACTTAGGCAGGTGTAAAAGAGAATGTGGCAGATCTATACTTAAATAGAACCTAGAAAAAGCTCCAAGATATATTGTTAGAAAGCAGAGCAAAGTTCAAAATAGTATGTGTGCTATGTCACTAGCTCAGTTGCAAGGGGTAGCATTATCTCCAGAGGGATATAAGAGAATCCAATAACAGGTGAGGTCTGCTATGTGAATTTAGTAACCATTGAAAGAAAATATGCATCTATTTTTTAAAACAAAGAGAATAAGCTTGAGATATTTACTCTTCAATCTCTTCTGCAAAGAGCAATCACAGAGCTTTTGTTTCCGTTCTGCTTGTCTCAGGAACAGAGAGGTAACACATACTGAGCACAGCACCAATATCTTGTGGACAAATGGGAGAGAGAAAGAGACCTTTGGCACAGGAGGAACTATTTATAAACGCTCACAGCCATCCTAACCAGTGCCGAGGATTTAGTAACCCATGAAATAAGCAATAAACGCTTCAGTAAAATTTGTAGAGACAGGTGTAGCTTACAAGACTACAGGAAACTTTCTCAATATAAGAAATTATGGGATAAATTGCTGTTGATGTTTGCACATCATGATAATCTGTAGGTCATTACACCTACAGATGGTTACTTTAAGTAAATAGAAACAGGGCAGGGACAAGCATGAACCAGAATATACTTTCGTTTATATTCCCTTTGGGCATTTTCCTCATCAACCTTGTTAAACCGAATAAAGAAGAAACATTTAAAATGTATTACATTCAAGATTTTTTTAATGGATGAGGCTAAATAACTATTTAACAGCAAGAAATATATTAGCTTTAACAAAAAAACATGATATGTTACTTAGTAACAAACTATTATACATCTTTATCTTTCTCAGAAAACTTCAGGGTTAAGACAGTTAATGAGTATCACTCATGAAAAATTGTTTTTAATCAACATCTAAACTACATTTTTAGGCAAAAATAATTTACACCAAAGCACTCCAAAAAGAGTCATCTTCAAGCACAGAGTCCCTGCTCCACTCAGCACTTACTGAGCACATGCTAACTAAGAGAGGCCACAGCACAGACACCTTCAAGCTGTGAAGACACAGACAGTCTTCAAGCTGGTCATAGGAGTGAAATCCCAGATAGGTAATCTAGACCACTCTCAACGTACCCAAGGCCAAGAAGGAAATGACACGGGAAGCAAGCCTTCCTGGAGGTGGCAGTATTTGACTCCTGCCTTGAGTGATGGGTGATGAGAGAAGGAAATATTCTCCCAGTGTGGGGAGCAAGTCTGACTAGGGCAGCACGGCTGACACTCCTAACTTCTAACTGCCAGGAACCTGCATGAGAATATAAAATAGTATTCTGCCTGTAGAGGGTTGAATTGTGCCCCTCAAAAAGATATGTCCAGGTCCTGAACCCTGGTATCTGTGAAGGCACCCTTATTTGGAAATAGAGTCTTTGCATAGGTAATTAAATTAAGGATAATCTCAAAATGAGATCAACCTGGATTTGCGGGGGTGGGACCAAAATCCAATGACCTGTGTCCTTTTAAGAGGAAGGAGAGGGAGAATCAACACACAGAGTCGCAGGGAGAAGGCCATGTGAAGACAGAGACAGAGATGAGAGTAATGCAGCCACAAGCCAAGTAATGCCAAAGATTGCCAGCAGACGGCCGAAGCTGGGAGAAAGGCCTGGAACAGACACTACCTCAGAGCTCCTAGAAGGAACTAACCCTGCCCACACCTTGATTTTGAGCTTCCGGCCTCCAGAATTGAGAGAGAATAAATTTATGTAGATTTAAGCCGCAAGTTCACGGTAATTTCTTACGGCAGCCACACAAATCCGATACACTGCCCTTTTTTGCAGACTTTACAATTCTTGGTGTCACCCAAGGGCCTGCACTTCAAAGGTGCTCAGGAAATGTTGGCTGAATAAATGAGTGATGTGTTGAGGTAGATGTGGGACAGCTCTGAAGAGGTAGGTCAAGGCAGAGTGGGACGGATCTTGGCGACATTATTTGAGTTTGTTCTGACAGTCTTGGAGAGGAACTAAGAAATTTTTGAGGAATAGGATGACATCTGACAGGTGGAAGATATTACGGCAGCCGTGAATGAGCTAGAAAGGCAGGCTGTCAGGGCAAGTGCCCGGGATGGTGATGAGGAGGCTTGAACTAGGGCAATGGCAGCCAGCATGGACACCAGAGCCCCTAAAACTAAAACTGACACTAGGGACCAGGCTAGATTGTAATGGGGAGAGGGAGGACGTGTCCACAGGGTGTTGCAGGGTTTGGAAGCATAAACCGAATCTGGCAAAACAAGGAAAGGAGAATGTTGCAGTGAGAGAGGAATCTTAGACCAGGTTTCCTGGAAAACAGAACCAAGGTCAGGCTGAAATGCTAATGGATTTGGAGAGTTGTAATCCCAGGGTGGTGAGAGTGAAGAAAAGGGAAGAGAGGCCAGGACAGAGGGGAAGGTCATCCAAGATGGTGCAGGACTGTGTGGCCTGACTGCTTCGCAGAGGGACAGCCACCCAGAAGCTCACTGAACAAGCTGGACAGAGCAGCGGGCCTCAGGGCGGTCCCCTGGAGCCAGAGGCAGAGGAGGTTCTCTATCTTATTCCTCACTGGTCAGGTGTGCCCCATGGCACATTGGTGCCCCATGGACGGCTGTGCCACTGGTCCTCTTGGGACAGCTATACAGGTACCAGATCCCTCATCCAGGGTGCGGGGCCTCCTCAGAGTCAGGAAGTGATGAAGGGAGCCATGCTCACCCCAGGAGGCCGAGGAAGGGCAGGGCTGGCGGAAGGGCCACAGTCTTTGGTGGGAGCTGTGGGGGTGACCACAGCCAGGGTGCTCCATGAGGAAAGATCTGGGCCCAGGACACAGGGAGGACAAACAGATCTAGGGTGGTGCAAAGTAGGGACTGACACACGAGAGTATGATGCTGGCCGGTCTCACTCACCTGTGCATTTTAAATCTTTCTGGCTCCATGGGTAACTTTATTATTAATTTGCTTAACTGATAGATTTCTAACAAAAAGTTAATATGGGAAAGGAAAGTCAAAACTGTCTCAAGGGCACTGATAGGACTGTGCAGTGATTTTTATTTATTTAGCAAATACTGTGTAGCACTAACTCTGGGCCTGACCCTCTCCTATGGGTGTTACAAATATTAACTCAGTTAACAACCCTCATAACCTCATGGGATAGAAGCCATTGTTATTCCAATTTCACTTAAGAGCAAGATGAGGCACACCGGGCTTGAATGGCATGACTGTGGGGGGGGGCATGACTGCAAAGCCCATCGCCTCCCTCGCATAGCCTGGCACCCTCTCATAGCCTGGCACCCTCTCATAGCCTGGCACCCTCCACAGCCTGGTACCCTCTCGCTACTGCTGCCGTCCTACTAACAATTGCTGCTCGCCTGGGGACGTCTTATGCTATCGTCAGCAGCAATTTCTACCAGATGGCATGTTGACAAACTAATAAAAGAGATCACATAAGTGGAAAGAGCTGGCACTCCCTTCAGTGTATTTAGGCTGACGTAGTGTGATCAGGCTGTGCACAGACTCCACTCAGAAAAGAGAGAATCCACACAAAATTAAATAACTATTGTTAGAGATGGAATTTGTGAGAAAAGATGAAGGGCTTAATGGCCTAAACTCCCACAGGTCTAAGCAAAACCTTTCAGTCCTTTGAGGATCTTCTGGAAATTTCTTTTTTAAAACATTAGCAAGACTAAGGGCATTCATTTGCTTGCTGTACAAAAGAAGTTCAGGTGACTTTGAGAACAGGGACAAAGAAAGGGGAAGAGGGAGAAGTGAGGGTCTGTGGGCCTGTGGGTTGGGGTGGGGAGCAGAGAACAAGCATCACTGGAGTCTTATCCCTTTGAATCCTTAAAGAACGATAATGCACGTGACGTGGGGAAAGTGCTATTTTTTTAAAGTTGCCTGAATCTTTGCCTACTGTTTTAAGGAAGCTACGAAATTTATCTTTGGGAGAAATACACATTACCACAAACTAAGTGGCTTAAAACAACAAATATTTATTCTCTCCCAGTTCTGGAGGCTGGAAGTCCAAAATCAAGGTGTCCACAGGGCCACACACCCTCCAAAATCTCTAGAGAAAGATCCTTCCTTGCCTCTTCCAGCTTCTGGGGGCTCCTTGTGTTCTTTGGCTTGTGGCTGCATCACTCCATCTCTGCTTTTGCCTTCACATGGCTTTCTCCTCTGTGTCTGTCTCTCCTCTTCTTATAACAACACTCTCATTGGCTCTAGGGGCCCCCAGATATCCCAAGATGATCTCCTCATCTCCAAATCCTGAACTCAATTACATCTGCAAAGACCTCTTTTCCAAATAGTCATATTCACAGGTTCTACATGGACACCACTTTTTGGAGGGGGGGAAGAGGTACCATTGAACCCACTATACTTGTGTAGCAAAAAGAGAATTTTTGTAAATTTTTAAATACTCACAGAATCACTGGAAAGAGTAAAGAATTAGATTCCAGGATGAACTTCCAGGAACAACTCCCAAAACCACAGGGAACCGGGTCACCAGGAGAGCTCTGCCCTGTGATGATGAGGAAGCTGCAGGGTGGAGAAGCCATTATTGACTCTGGAATCTTCCATGTCGGCTGCTAGCTCCACACCACCTCTGCCATGGGCCACAGCAGCAAAATGGAGGCCCTATCCCACCTCTCCTCAACATAACAGAGTCTAAGCTCAAAGGGTGACGAGGCAGAATCTAAGTTTCATGTGGACCCTAGACAAGAGGGGTCGAGGAAAACACTGTTAGCTCTCGAGCCTCAGCACCCTAGAAAGGGTTGCAGAGCAGGGGATAGACACCCCAGGACCCTCCCGCATCTGTGTTCACAGCTGACTCAAAGTGGCCAGCAGAAGCTTGGCAGAGCATGGGGTGACAGTAAGATCGTGACAAGCAGCAACCAGGGAGGGTTTCATAAGCCAACCATTCTCAAACTTTGGTGTGCGGAAGATTTGCCCAGAGAGCTGGCTAAAGTCACAGGACCTTGGCTTATGGGAATAACGATCTGCTGAATGGATGAATGAATGAGTCCATGGGAGTCTGTTGTGGACGAGGAAGGTTGGCAAAGAAGCAAAGCCACTGGAGCTCCCATCTATAATCTCCCTGTGCCTGACTCTGCTCCCATGTCCACCTTTGTGCCTCCATGCCTTGAATGTACACCCTGGGCAACCAGGGACAGGGACACTTAGGGAGGTCTGCCCAAGGGGATAGGGGGATGGGGGGATGGATGCAAGGCCTTCAGCAGCTCTGCAGAAGGAGGTGATCTGCTCATTTGGGGCTGGCTCTTAATTCAAGGCAAACCAACAACAGGAAAAGTGCATCACTGGTCCTGCTGTCTGGTTTCAGCATTTGAGGTAGGATGGAGATCAACAAGAAGTAGCCCTCTCTGTTACTCACTGTCTTGACATTAAAATATACTTTATTTCCAAGCCAGGCCCCAGCTGCTAAGAAAGAACAAGTAGGGATAAAACAAATTCTGCTCCTAATATTCTAAATGCACCATGGAAGTCCCTTAGCATAAAACAGAGAGCCCCTTCTTGATGGTTCTGCTGTTCCCACTGAAACCTGGGGAGCACAGACTCAAGTAGAGCTTCTAAATGGACCTCTGGCCTTCTTCTCAACTTGTCTTCACCAGAGGCAAGGAGAAAGAATAAGCAGAAGAGAAGGAAAGCATGAGTGTCTTACGGAAACGACTAGTTGAAACTTTGCAGGGTTCCCTGAAGGCTGGAACATCAAGGATGATACAAAAAGAATTCATATAAGAATGACATAGCCCAGAGAAAGAATGATTTTTAGACCCAGAATAGACATTATGACACTAGATTGAAACTAAGAATATTCCCTTTCTTAAGTGAACTAGTTTATTCAAAGACGTGTAAATATAGGTCTCACGCGCTATTTTAAACGAGCTATGAAATGTTTTAAAAAATATTTAGAGATCTGTTTCCTAGCTTTTGGATTTTAATTTCTAAAGTATGTGCAATTGTAAAAACTAAAATATCCTTGTATTTGTGCTCTTCACCAGGAAATCTCAAATAAGCGGGGTTATTATTAAAAGATAATCTTGCTGTGCATTTTCATGATCAGTAAAAATTCAAATCTTCTTTATTCGTCACTTAAGTTTCCTAAAACTGGCGTTTCCATTAAAGCACTGAGGAAAAAAGACTAAGCATTCACTATGTTACTCCTTAAAGTGTTTGCCATTTTCCCACCAAGAATGAATCTTCTTTCCTGGCCTTTCTATTCCCATTTGTATTAGTTCACGAGGACTGCTGGGGAAAAGCACCATAGATGGAGTGGCTTAAACAACAGACATTTATTTTCTTACAGTGCTGGAGGCTGGAAGCCCACCATCGAGGTGCCAGTAAATTCGGTTTCTGGTGAGGGTTCTCTTCCTGGCTTGAGGACGGCCACCTTCTTCTGTATCTTCACATGGCAGAGAGAGAGAGAGAGAGAGAGAGAGAGATCTGGTGTCTCTTCCTCTTCTTACCAGGATGCCAGTCCTATCAGATTAATGCCCCACCTTTATGACCTCATTTAACCTTAATTACCTACTTATGGGCCCCATCTCCAAATACTGTCATATTAACGGTTAGGGCTTCACCTCATGAATCTGGGGGAGACACAATTCAATCTATAACGTTGGCAATCTTTGGCTTCCTTGCCTTGTATAAGCACACCCTGACCTCTGTCTTCATGTTCACATGACGTGCTCCCTCTGTGTCTGTGTTTGTGTCTTCTTTTCCCTCTTCTTGTAAGGACACCAGCCATATAGGATTAGGGCCCACCCTACTGATCTCATTGTAACGTGATCATCTGAAAAGACCCTATTTCCAAATAAGATCACATTTTGTGGTATTGAGGATTAGGACTTCAACATTTGAATTTGGGAGGGAAAACAATTCCACCTCTAACACCATGACCTTGTGGCTGGCCTGCCCTGTGTAATCATCTCCCGTCCTCATGCCCTTGGCCTGATCAAGCTGCCTCATTAACCGCCTAAAATTCCAGTTTGCCCATGTGATTCCCCATCAGAGACCTTGGGTAGTTGTTAGGACATTGAGAATAAGCCAACCCCTCAGCCCTAACGTGTGAAGTTCTCTCTAGTGACCCCAGCCTGCTTCTCCAGGAGGACGGGATAACGTGGGAAGACCACAGGCTTAGCTCTCCTGTCATCCTGGCTTTCTTTCTCGGCTCTCCTGTTTGACATCTGCGTGTGGAGCTCAGCTTGAATGTGGAGTTCACTTCCCCAGCTCCAGTTGGCTCATTGATGAGGTTTCGTCAAGGATCACACTGAGAAAGCAGATAGCAAATGGACCGTGGAGTCAGGGGGCTGATGCTCACACTCCAGCCCCGTGACCTCTGAGTTGTGGTGGCATCTCTCTAAGCCTCAATTTCCTTATCTGTAATATATCCCTGCTCCCACCATGGGTGGTTGTGTATTAATGCACGTGGAACTCTTAGAACAGTGCTAGGTGCACAGCAAATGGCCCTGGTCTCTTAAGTATGCCGGATGCATTCCTACTCCTGTACCCATCACCTCTGGAGGACTCTCCTCACTTCCTGACCCCTTCTTGCCATCTGGGTCTCCTCTCAAAGGCTACTCCTCAGAGAGAGCTTCTTGGACAACCCAGTCTGACCTTACCCACAGCCCATCCCAGCTCTACCTGCCACCCCCTGGTGCCCACTGCTTCCCTACAAAACTCACTCTACCCCCAAACACTGTTCGCTCCATAACCCTTGGCTTCTGATGTTCCCTCATCCAGACTTCCCCCATTCTTCCAACCACCCTCATGGGCTTCCTCCCTCAAGGTCACAGGAGGATTTCAAACCTTGGAGATCTGTGCACATCTCACCAGGCTACGCAAAACACTCCAAGGAATGCCAGACACGGAGCCAAGGGGGCCTCATGCCCTGTGCATGGGTTTCCTTGATAATTGCATCCACTCACCTGAGAGGTAAAGATCACTCACGTCCTCCCAACCATTTCTGTCTGCTGAATAATTCTCACCAGCAGTGAGTCACTTCTCACCGAGGCGCAGTGTCCCGCAGCCTGAGCCACTGCGGCGGCCCGTGATGAATATGGAAAAGGCTCAGCCTTGGGCCTAATGAGCAGTGCGAGAGAGAGACTTCAAGCTGCACATTTGAGAAATAAATTAGCACTTAAAGGTATATTAATCTAGCCCTTCAATAACGTACTCCACGTTACTTTTCTGACCCCACAATTACGTCAGGGGTTCTGTAATTTATGTTCTGCGGCAGCTTGCAAACCTTCCCCTGACCTTAGCGTAAATCAGACAACTAGAAAACTCCCTTTGGAGACCGGAGGGAAATGCAATTGAGACTCTTTGGCAAGAAGCCTTGAAAAATGGAAAGCCCCTGAATTAAACATAATGGAGAAATGATTGGCCCTTCCCCTCCTTTCCAGTTAGGAACCAAAGAAGCGAGATGCCAGTATGGCTGGAAGAAAATCATTTCTTAATTGGTTTTTACTGAAAATAAAGAGAGACAGCCATGCAAACACACTCGTGTTTATTTTACTTCAAGACCATATTAACACGGAAGCCACCCATGCAACACCTGGATCAAGGATTTACCTGGATCCACCCCATTTTCTTACTGTGAGTACATTGGAGGCTGCGTAACACGAGGTCTTTTATTTCTCTTTATGATTTGAAAACATGTAGTCAAGTTCCCTCTCTCTCTCTCTCTCTGTCTGTCTGTCTCTTTCTCCCAGGTACTGTAAAATATATTATCTTCTGTCCTAAATATTCAGTTTCTCTCGACTCCACTTCTATCTGCCTCTGTTTCCTCTTCCTCTCTGCCTTCTTTCTTACTATTCTTGAAGCCAAAACCTGCCACAAAATTTTGGGGTCCCAGTGCAAAATGAAAATGTGGCGCTCCTTACCCAAAATTTATTAAGAGTTTCAAGACAGCAACAGCAGAGAGAGAAGTGAGCGTGGGTCCCTCTGAGCACGGAGCTCTGTGTGACTACCCAGGTCTCATGCCCAGGAATCCAGCGCTGCTTATGGCTTCTTCTGCCTGCGTCCATGGTCTCCACTGGCTGCGTCCCGCTTCACCAGAGTTCTGCTCCTTCCCACAAGCCACCTGCTGTGGATCAAGTCGTGGCAAGATAAGAAAACAGAAATGTCATTTATCAGCAGGGCATGATTCTCTTCTCTACCCTTCCGACCAGGCACTTGAGGGCCCAGAATCAGCATAACCACTCCTCAGAGGAGAACACATATTTTTCCCCATGACATCTTAAGGATGAAAAAGTGTTCATGTCTATATCACTGTGTCTATGGTTCCTCATGCTTTTAAACAAACTTTAGCTTTTCAATATTCAACTCTATCATATCTCAGTAAAACAAAACGATTTGCTGAATGGAGACTGAGAAGTAGGCCTACAGTGAATCTTCAGTGATTCGAGGTATTTTGCCAAAACCTATGCTTGGAGTTGTGTCTACTCCTCTATTTTTCATACCCTGTCTTAGGACAGGTTGAATCTTGGTCCCTGGCTAGCTCGCTGCCCAGCCCACCCTGAGATCCAAAAAGCCATGTTTTATAGTGGCTTTTCTCTGTGCAGGGCCTTTTAAAGTTCAGTGTTAATGCTGCTTTGAAGATAAATGTCTTCAGATTCTCTGTTCCTAGCAAATTGAACTTTAAAATTCCTGAGACTGGTACTTCTCCTAAAATAGTTTCACTCCACAAAGCCAGAGAGAGAAAGAACCCAAACCCCCAGGTAAGTCTGGTTCCCAGCACCCTCCCCAAACTTGACATGGAGGTCTCTGGCCTCTTCCTGTCAATCAGGCTTGTAGGGAGCAGGAAGTAACAAAGGGCAATACAAGGGAGGGGACAGCACAAGGAAAGGGACAGAACAAGAGCATTCAAAGAGAGAGGGTGGCTCCCAGTGTTCACACTGGAATATGCAGGCAGTGCTGACTCAGGACAAGAATAAAGGGAAGCCCTGAATCTGAAAGGCGGAAGCTCCCTCCTCTGCTCCTGCATCAGAGGCCAGGGCACACACTGAGGCGGGGACTGCAAATCTTCAAGGTGTCCAGCTCCTTTGAGCCTACCCTCACCTAAACGAAAGGTTTGGTCCTTTCCTTTGTCAAAACTACCCACTACCATGTACCATCTCCCCTGTTAAGTCCAGTTTAATTGCCTCCTTTGTAGAATCATGTTAAATGTATGCCCTTCTTTCCCTCTCTCCTCACTGCCATTCTCCTATAATACAACGACCCTGCAAATCCGAAGAAAATGTGAGTGAATTTCTCCTAGCATCCAGGTTGGCTATTTGCAGGAGAACAACAAAGAAGTGCTATTCTCCTTGAATAAGCAGTGAATTAGCAAATGTCTTTCTCTATCATAAACATTTGCTGAAAACAGCCCCTGGGTGATTGCACAAAGGATGCAGAACAGCTATTTTTAACTAACAAATGAGATCAGCAGCATCTAATTTTGGACACTGCTCAGTCTTGGTGCTGGGAACTGACTCTGTGAATGGAAGGAAAATGCAAAGGGAAATTTCTTTCCAGCTCGGCACCCACCAGCAACTGTAACATGTACTCAGAAACAGCCAGTTTTGAGGCATGGGGCCATGATCCCTCGCCTCCTTATTCCATGAGGTCACCAGTCCACATGGCAGTGCTATTGAAAGATCCCCCTATCTACCTTTGTCCCCAGAGGATACGGAAAAGGAAATGTGTATGTTGGAGGGACACTGTGTGGAGACACCCAGGGCACCAGAGAAGGGACCGTATGGCAAGGACAAAGGGAAGGGCTGGGAGACAAAACTTCCTGGAGTGAAACTGACAACAAGCCCAACATGATGAGAAACTAGGCCTTCAAAACGCTTTAAAAGAATGACCTGACATTACTTTAAAAATATAAATAGCTGGCATTGCTAGTGCTGAAAATAATGGAAACTGTGATCCCCCAGAGGCAAACCCTCACATTAGCAGTTGTCCAAAAAGCAACATTAATATGCACTTTATAGCACCAGACAAATGTCTGGCTTCCTCCTTCTGGCTGAGTGAAGCCTCTGTCCTGTGGGGAGGAAGCTTCGAGTCCTGGCCTCTTAGCATCTTCACCATAGCAAGAGGGACAAGAGCAGAAGGAACTGAGATCTAGGGGGAAAGGAAACATTTTCCAGCCTGACTCTTTCGCTAAGTCTGTCTCTTAAAATATTTTAGACACTTGAATGGCATATGCTATACGATCTGCTAACAGATCTGTAAGGGACAATGTTACCTGAGCAATATACTTCTGGAACGTGGCAGGACAACTCTCCACGGGCCTCTGGCATTTCTCCAAGAACTGCCTTTGTTCTGAGCCGTCTGTTCAAGGAGAGTGAACAGCCTTGGAGGATGGAGGCAGGCCTCCTCCAGAGCTAAGGACAGGCATGCTTACTGCCCAATGTCAAAAGATTCGGGTCCCCTAAGCTCAGAGCTGCTCCCCTGTAACACAACCCACTGGGTGTGCGGTGTCACCTAGCACTCTTTGCATCGCCTCATAGGAATTGGGAATTCAGCAGGTGCAAAAATGCTGATACTCTGGCAATTGCTATCACCGTGGGAAATAAACCATCCTTTTTTCTGATCCAGGAGTTTCACGTCTTCTGCCAGCATCCATGATGTTGCGATGGGCTAACATCTTAGCAGCAAGTCAGACAAAATCTGAGACCAAGCATAGTTCTTGCCACTGAATTTAGGTAACTGAGGCTGACAGTTTTGGAGAATATGCTCTCAGTTGTGTAAATGATACTGTGAGGTAAATGATATTTCAGGCAGAGGCTACCAGTGGTCCTCCTTAAAATCTTTCTCCTTTTTTCTATAGAAATAGAACCAGGCATGTGGCTATCCAGAATAAAACTACATTTTTCCAGCTACGCTTGTAGGTAGGTGTGCTCATGTGACTATGTGCTGGCCAGTGGGATATAAGTGACGTATTGAGAGACAGCTTCTGGTAACATTCATTAGGCATGTTCATTGTGCGGCTTCTTCAACCTCTTTCTCCATCCTTCTGCTTGGAATATGGATATGATAGCTGATCCTACATCCTGGTCCATGAGGATAGGAGCCATGCTTGGCAGCACAAAAAGATAGAGGGAGTCCAGGTCCCTGATATGATGAAGAATCATACTCAGTCTGGACTTACCTATGAAATGGAAAGAAATCTTGTTCAGACTGCTGTCATTTTGAGTTTTTTGTTATTAACAGCTGAATCATCCCTAACTGGTGCAGCATTTGGTGCCAAAAGTGGAGTGGTACAAGGAAAAGACCCAAAACATGGAGAGAATCACAGGGGTCACTCAGGCTGGCCCTGGCCAAACTGAGAGAGAGATGACATCTTCAGGAGCCACCTGTACCTGCACCATCTTCCTCCCTGTCCTCTTCTGCCTTCACCTCCTTCCACACCAACTGCCCCCCTTACCTCCCACACTGTCCACTACAGGGTTCACCCCCACCAGCCCTGCTCCAGGCTCACCACAGAGACAGCCACATCTCCACAAGATTTATTTCAGTGTCAATTTTGAGAAGAGCAGCTCCCAATCTCCTATTGCTGCTTTGAAAGGACTTGAAAATAAACCAATCTAGAAACACACTTCCATAGGTGTTTGGTTTATGGCATGACCCTGAATGATGGGATGTGAGGTATCAGTCATACCCGGGTAGGAGAGATGGGTCAGGGTCTCAGAACCACCCCAGGGGCAACTGAATAGGTGGACCATTTCCAACACCAGCTGTGTACACAAAGGCATGATTGGTCAGCTCTGCCCAGCACAGCAATCTTCTCCATTGGAAGCAAAACAGTAGATTCATCACCTAAAGGGAAACTCTGGAATCTAAGAGTGGGTTCTATTCAGGCTATGTCATAGCAATGACCTCATAGGGGTGCCCCCCCACCATCCACATCACACACTGAAAACAATGCCACATTCCACCTAAATCCAGCTGTTTATTCACCTGTTCACTTAACACACTCTTGTTGAGCACCTACAGTATGCCAGACCCTGCTACACGCAAGGAATGGAAAGACGAGTTTGGCAGAATCCACACCCTGCGTGGGTGCAGGATCTGGTGAGGCTCCCCCAAGGCAGAAACTCAAACATGAGGCTTTGGAGACAATCACTTATACTGGACAAGAGGAGATAGGAGTGAGGGTGAACCCTAATTAAATTCCTGAGAGAGATTTCTAAAAGTTACAGTTCAGAATAAGTTCTGTTCTATGACAACCATCATAACATACAGTATTTCAAAACAAATCCATTTCTGTACTCTGCTGGTCAGACAGAAACTCCTATTATCTACCTTAAAAAGTAAACATTCCCAAGTGTCTGTCTACTTACAATCCAATTAGAAAATCAAAAATAGCGTGTCTGCATTTATATATCTACAGTTTCATGATGCTTCAGCTGCGAATGCTTTAGGCTGCAAGTAAGAGACAAATGCAATTAACTGTGATGTTTAAAAGTAGATTTATGGTGAAATCTGAATTAGGCTATAGTTGAGCTAACACTATTGTGCCAATGTGAGTTTCCTGGTTTTGACAACATACTATGGTTATGTAAGATCATATAAATGATACTTCCTGCAGTGTCTTTGCAACTTCTTGCAAGTCTTAAACTATTTCAAAATAAAAATAAAATTAAAAAAATTAAAACCAGAGGTTCATTTGTACTCACAATTAGAAGTTCAGAAGTTGCCAGTTGCTGACTTGGGTTTAGATGTTCCACAATGCCGTCGATGACCCAAGCCCTTTCTACCTTTTTCTTTCTCCATCCTTTGCTTATTGGCCCTTTATCCTCCTCCCCGAGGTCTTGTGGATGCTGCGTAGTGGCTGCAGCTCCAGCTTCATGTGAGCACTACAGCCAAGGAGAAGTGTGGAGGAGAAGGACCAAGCACATAGGCTGCCTCTATCAGGAAGGCAAAGTTTTGAAAATATGCCCCTGAATTATTTGACACTTTTCCCTTCAAAACGTGAAGCCTCATTCCCCTCCCCTTGAATGTGGGCCAAACCATGTGGTCCACTTTATAGGAATAGAGTATGGTGTGGCAGAAGTGACTGTGGAAGACAGACTCCAATGCCCGCAACGATGCCACTTCCTGATATGCATGCCTGTGTGTTGAGTGTGAACAGGACCTTTGACTTGCTTCTAACCAACAAAATATGACAAAGGTGATGGGATGTCACTTCTGTGGTTGCATTACATAGATTTAACTTCTTTCTTGCTAGAAGACTCTCTTATTGACTCTATCTCTGGCTGGCTTTGATAAAGTGGCCATGTTGAAGAGGCCTATGTGGCAAGGAACAGAGGGTAGCCTCTAGCCAATGGCCAGCAAGGACCTAAATCTTGTTGACAACCATGTGAACTTGGAAGAAGATCCTTTCCCATTGAGCCTCAGATGAAATTTCAGCCCTGGCCAACACCTTGATTGCAGCCTCATGAGAGATGCTGAAGCAGAGGAACCAGCTATGACTCCTGACCCAAAGATCTATAAGATAATAAATGTGTTGTCTTAAGCTGCTAAGCTAGTGGTAATTTGTTACAAAGCAATAGATAATTAATACAGTGATGCTATGTGACTCCAAAGTAAGGTCATATAATATATAGCTTTGCTCTCTCTCTCTCTCTCTCTCTCTCCTTCTCTCAGTCTGCTTGCTTTGGGGAAAGCCAGCTGCAGTGTCTTAAAGACACTGTAGAGAGGCCTATAAGACAATGAACTGAAGCCTCCAGTCAAGAACCATCACCAACACGCCAGGCATGAGAATGCGCCGCCTGGGAAGTAAATCATCCAGCCCCAGGCAAGTCTTCAGATGACCACAGCCCTGCCAGAATGTTGATTGAAACCTCACAAGAGATCCCAAGCCAGAACCACACAACTAACCCACTCTCAAATTTCTTACCCACAGAAACTGTAAGAATAATAAACATTCATCATCATTTCAGCCACCATGGTTTAGGGTGATTTGTTACACAATGATAGATAACTAATACAAGTCTCATGGGCTAGAATTACATCACATGCCCACAGCCACTGCTAAAGAGGAATGGGGTCACCTGGCTGGCTTAGGCCAATCATGACCCTTCTCCTGGGACCAGCATTTCCTGAGATCAAGGATCTTCACAACTTACAGATTGGAGTTTTGTTACCAGAGAAGAAGTGCTGTCGGGGAGGAAGGAATGGATCTTGATAGGCAGAAAACTTTGCAACCCAGTACAAATGCTTACTTGAGGGTTAAAGACACAGGCTTAGCTATAAATTCACCCAATACACATTAAAAAAGTAAATAAATTCAAGAGAAAGATAAACTTAAAAAAAATCTGAACCTGTAAGCTTCTGAATTAAGGTTATAAGTAGAACCATACTCTCTTCCCTAGCTATCACTCCATGCAATGCACCATGGAAATATATTCCCTGAAATAAAGTTAATGACATAATGTCGGTATCTGGTCCCGCTTAATAAAACTTGATCCCACCCTAACAGGATGTCTTGGTTGTTAGACATAAATATTCCTGTGTTTTACTATGACTGATTAAGGAACCCCAAAAAACCAGAGTTAAAGGAAAGTCAGTATCTGCAGAGAGACATGCGAGGCACTGGGCGTGGTGGTCCCTCCCACTCTGTTCAAGCCATTTGGTGAAGAGCATAAGATAAAATGTAAGAACCATCATTTACAATAATTCCATGAGAAATTATAACACTTGGATTTCAATGAAAAAACACCAAGGACTGGCAAAAGAGATTTTATAGGACAATCTTGGTTACCAAGGCTATAAATAGTGAGGAAAGAGAGTGGGGAAGAATTTCTCTTTCTGAAGCCCTGGGTGTTGGCGGCACTAGAGCCGTGGAAAGGCAGCGAGGGTGAGGGAGAGACCCAAATTCTTAGTCTGATCATGTCTGAAGGATGCATCCATGGGAGCTGTTCAGTCAAAAGTGTCGCTGCGTCAGTGATCAAGAGCCCAAAGTCACAGCCAATGTCACAGCCAAGGTACTTCCAGGCACATTGATTAAAATGCATCCCCACCTCCACTCACCGCCTTCACCCAAGTCCCTGTGTGTACGACATGCTCTGAATTTCTCTGCCAGCCACCAGCTCCATTGATCTTTCCTGGCTTTAAGAATACACACTAAATGCAAGCCATGCAAATGCTTCCTGGAGGGTTACAAATACAGGTTTAGCTACTAATTCACCCAATACACATAGCCTGGATTTATGAATATGTTTATCAAACTTTCTTTATGAAAAAAATCTGACTTCAAAAACCACATCAGACAAATTATATTAATTATAAAATGATAATGAAAATTATTTTTCAAAAGCTGTTAGTATGGTGTAATATAACAAAGGCAATTATTTTAAAAGGTGGAAAATAAAAATCAACCAATAGAGAAGAGATTTAATGGTGAAAGTATCTAAGAATTGTGTTCCTGTGTTTACGGCAGATTCTGACTCCTTATTCCTAAGAGAAATGAAAACTTGGGGGCAAAAAGAAAGACTTTTCTGAACAGTAATTTTGAAAGAGTGTTTGTGTTCATTTTAAGCCAGTGAAAAGCAGCCAGAGACGATTATAAAACAATACCCCAGAAGACCTTTCACAGTGGAGGCATGGCTCACTGGGGGGCCAGCGAGCAGGGCCTTGAATAATTACCAATGGCAGCCATGCTACACTTACTAAGACTAGTAGTTTCAGGGCACAAATGTCAGGCTGTGAAAACCTCCAGCTCCCAGAAAAAGGGATTAAACATTTCTTTAATGCTTTTATCAGCTCTAATTAACAGTAGCTCTTGGCTTCAGTGATTGAGAGTCTTAACACATGATGAACCTTCAATAGGCAGGAGACTCGAAATGCTCCTCTCTCAACCTTCCCTCAAAGCCGGTCTGACTCTACTGAGCTGAGCTGAGCTGAAATCAGAGAGAGACGCCATATGAGTAGGAGAGGTCCCTGCCATGCAGGAGCACACATCATCCTCCCGGCATGGGCACTTTGGCCGCCAGATCTTCTGGGGCTGAGCTAATGCTGTTACTCATCCAAATGAGTCCCAGAGGCCCTCACGCAAAGAAAACCTCAGGGACCCGAGTCAGCACCAGACACATCCAAAACAACATGAGTAAAGTCACTTGGGTCTTCTGGGAGGTGGGAGGAGGCAGGTATTTTGAGATCCTACATTTGAGTCAAAAGAGCTTAGAAGACTCCTCTGGGTGGAAACAAAGGGCACTCGAGTAGTCTTAAGACGTTAGCAAGACTTCTGAGCCGTTTTTAAAAACATGAATTTAAGTGCTGCCAATTTTCAATTATCTCTGCTAATGCTGGTGAAGAGGGGCACAGATAACTCAAAATAGTAGCTGCTAAAAGGTTGTTTGCATTGGGCCTGGAAAAGCAATTTGTATTTACATTTGAATGAAAGCGGGCACTACGTTCTGAGAATGTGCAACAGTTCTGATAAAACGGTAAAGGCCTTATTTGAGGAGGACAGCCTGTATTTGCCTCCCGCCTTCACACGATACTGAAGATGAATTGTGTTTCCTCTTAAGCTGGACAGCATCTGACAACCTGCCCTGGAGTGACTTTATGGTCCTGAACAGCCATGTATTGACTCAGAGGGCTGAGCCAGGAGGAGATGAGGAGACAGTGGAAGAGTGGAGAAGATGGTGTTCACATAGAACAAGAGGGACAGGGCTAATACACACGCATTTGAGTGGGCCCTTGCAGCTCCCACCCCCCAGAAAATGCTTGTTTTTCTCTCCTTGATTTTTTCCAAAAAGCTTGCTCAGAGTATTCGCTCCCATCAAAATGCACCACACAGAGAGCCTGCCTCCGCTCCTCGACCCCAGGCAGGACCTTGTATCTGAGGAGCAAGGACACATCTCTAGCCCAATGATTTACAGGAGTCAGCAAGAGGATAAACACCTCCTTACATCATTCCTTTGGCCTTCGGCACATTCCTAGTGGGTTTGGTGGAAGGACGGGAACTATTTTCCGAGAGTACAGAGATCTTGGTTTCCCCGAGTTTATTCTTCAAGTTCATAGGGAGAGACCTCTCTTGTCCAGGGAACAGCTCAGCCCACTAGTGAGAAGGTTTGCTTTGAGATGGTGGGCACCACAATCGGATGTCAATGTCCAGCTGGAGCCTTCCAGGTCACCCGGCCAAGTTCAAGAGAGAGCCACCGGGATGAGCAGAACGTCATGGGAAAGCCTCCCTCATCCCTCAGCTCCCTGATACTGCTCTGCCTTCTTCCAGAGGATGAGGTGCACCCCAAGCAGATAACAGAGGAGTTGTGTGATTCTGGAAAGTGATTCATTGACACTCTCTTATCTTAACCTGCAGAGTCGCTGGTAGCGCCGTTTCCTGCCCCCTTAGAAAATAGCCAACTCAAATAATCCCTCAGTTAGAAACTCTCACACCAGTCATCACCCCCTTCCTTACCCTCAGCAAATCCAGGAGGCTCTACAGTCGTCCAGAGTCTGCCCACCTCGCAGCGTCTGCACTGCCTCCACCCGGGTCCGCATCACCATTGCCCCCTAGATTCCTCCTTCCTTGTGCACTGCTCCCACCCTGTCCCTCACAGCCAGTTCCCCCCACAGCACCTGGAGGACCCTGTTAAAACGTCAGGAAATTCTGTCGCTCCTCCACTCAAGACCTCTCCTCTCCTCTTCCACAGCGGCTCCCTGTCTTCCATGGAGGAAAAGCTAGTGCTCCCCTAATGCTCCCCAAGGCCCTTAAATCCTGTCCACAACACAGGCACACACACACACACATACTCACATGCACACACGTACACAGTACATACACACACCGCATGAGCATGCGCACATACACATGCAGGCACACATAGACATGGGCACATACCACACACACGTGTCACATGTGTGCATTCACATGCATGCTCAGTCACATGTGCACATACATGCACACACTTGTGCACCTGCATAATCGCATGCACACACGACACATACAGACCACATCGCATGTGTGCATGCACACACATATACATGCATGTGCACATACCACACACCATACATGCACACATTCACAAATGGCATTTGTCTTTTTGCGACTGGCTTATTTCACTGAGCACAATGTCCTTAAGGTTCCTCCAGGTTGTAGCATGTGTCAGAATTTCCTTCTTTTTTTTTTTGTGAGGAAGATTAGCCCTGAGCTAACATCTGTTGCTAATCCTCCTCTTTTTTGCTGAGGAAGATTGGCCCTGGGCTAACATCCATGCCCGTCTTCCTCTACTTTATATTGGATGCCACCACAGCATGGCTTGACAAGCCGTGCGTAGGTCCACTCTGGGATCCGAACCTGCAAACCCCGGGCCACAGAAGCAGAGCGCTTGAACTTAACCACTACACCACCGGGCCAGCCTGAGAATTGCCTTTTTTTTTAAGGTGGAATAATATTCCATTGTTTGGATAGACTACATTTTTTGTGTGTATGTGAGGAAGATCGGCCCTGAGCTAACATCTGCCAATCCTCCTCTTTTTGCTGAAGAAGACTGGCCGTGGGCTAACATCCATGCTCATCTTCCTCCACTTTATATGGGATGCCGCCACAGGATGGCTTGCCAAGCAGTGCATTGGTACACGCCCGGGATCCAAACCGGTGAACCCCGGGCCACCGCAGCAGAGCGCGTGCACTTAACTGTTTGCACCACCGGGCTGGCCCCTAGACTACATTTTTTAATCCATTCATCTTTTAATGGACACTTGGGTTGCTTCTACCTTTTGGCCGTTGCGAATAATGCTGCTAAGAACGTGGGAGTACAGAGGTGGGGCTGATGTTTTTGTCTCTGTTTCATATTGAGGAAATTAGGGTTCAGAAAGGTCAAACAAGGTCTCCAAGGTGAGGTACCTCTAGGTGGCTGAGCTGATCTCCAGAGCATTTCAATATCCCACACCATTTTCACACTCTGTGACCCGGCCAAGGGATAAGGACCTAGAGCAAACCAAACAAGGCCAATGGTTCCCAGACGTGCAGAAACATAGCACACACTTACTGTCCACGGTTACTGTGAGGAAAGATAACCCCAAGGAAAATAACCGCTATACAAATATAGGTACAACCACTAATGTTGGTTAATCCTGGGGAGTAGAACTGACGGTGGGGAGGAGACATCTTTATCTTTAATGGAATACATCTGTATGTCTTTGACGGTCTGACACGAGCAGCTGCCATCTCTGCCCACCGCCACGAAACTGGACAGTTTCCTTTTACACTCAGACCTCAGGGTCCAGCTTGTGTTGTGCAGCATTCCCTCTGTAAGCAGCTGCAGAGCCGGGGGAGGAGGGGTATGTGAGCATCACTGTTTTGGGGTCCGAGGCCCCTTGGACTCAGACAAGCGGTCCCCAGCCCAGCCTGACTTCAGCCAGCTCAGAAGCCTACTCTTCAAGGCACACTGACGAGATGGTGAGAAGGTCACCCGTGCTGCCATCTCACAGGACCACTCAGCCATGCCCCAGCACAGACAGAGACAACCAACACCCGCTGCTGCGGGCCACCTTGTCCCTGACTTGAGGCACACGCCTGCCCTCTTCTCCCCTGTGTCATGCTCCTTTCTCTGTGCGTCCTCTGCTCCCTGTGTCTCTGCCCCTGGGAAACACCGAGACCTTCATCAAGTGCCTTCCCTTCTCCGGGTGTCCGTTTTCTCATCTGTGAATGAGGGAGCAGCTCTGAAATTATTCCCTAAAGCCCTTTCCAACTGTAAGGATGCTATGTTTTCACATAGAGCTTAGGAGTTAATGTTTCACATATCTAGAAGCTTCTGTTTGTAAGCAGCTGGAGCAAAGAGCCACCCAGTGAACAGTGAAAACTGTCAGTGACTTCAAGAAAGTTTTTAGTGATTTAAACACAAGACATAGGATCCAGTCAAGACAGATGGGGGGTATCACGGGCATGGCCAAGTGGTCATGACCAAATCTCTCTTCAAATTACAAACAAATGTGAGGATACAATGCATATAGAAATCTAAGGAACACCTGCCTAACCGTGGTGTTCTAAAATTCTTCCATAAAAGTGTATTCAACAGTATCACCTTTTAGAAGGGAGAACTCAATAGCTCTATGCACTTGAGCTTTCTCTGTGTGACATCTTGTTCAGGCCATGCTTTTCAACCCATCATACAAGGGGTTGCTTGTGGGCAAAAGCTTAGGTCTCACCTAATGGTACCTGCGTCATCATGCTCTTACGTCTGAGTACCAGGAAATAGAATTTTAGACCTAGTGTACCATCACAAGTAAGATGTTAGCTACAGATGCGAGAGCTTGGGGAAAGCAGTGCCTCTGGGGCTTTGGCAATTTGTAAACATCTTTGGCAATTTGCAACATCTCTTTGAAGAAAATTTTCCAGCATTGGAACAGCCTGGGGCCCAGTTATCGGGAAAGCGCCAGGTGAAAAGTTCAGAGAGCTCATCAAACATGCACAAGACCACATCCTATAGCATCCTCATCACCTGATGATGTGGAAACACCTCCATCTATCTCGAGGGATACTGAAATAGTCTGGACAGAAGAAAGATGGCCTCAGGAGGCTATTTTTTTGTACAAATTTGGGAAATCAGATGCAAGTAGAAATAGAATGTTTTAAGTGACTTACGCCAGGTCTTCGCTTATGAGGACTCAAAGGCAAGAAAATTCAGCTGCACTCTGTACCTGAGAGGTGCTATCAGCGCAAAAGCCAAGATGTGCTGCTCAAACACCTCCCCCCCAAATATAATAAAAGCAATTAAGTGACATAGACAAGCAAACTTGATTCATTGAAGTGGAAGAACAGCCAATCAGGAAAAAGTGAAAGGTCAATTTTTCTCTCTCAATGATTGAAGCTACTTTTGTTTAGAATTGGCTTCGTCTTTTCCTGACTCTTGACACCCCACCTCGTCAGCAGCTGATGGTAGGAAGAGCTGTGCGTGGACTTCCCTTGAATACTGCCCAAAACATCAGACCTCCTGGCAAGTGACAGAAACCCAACATCAATGAGCGAAAGCCACAGGAGGAACCTATCAGCTCCCCTGAGTGGGAAGTCCCTGGTGAATTTCCAACGGGGCTGAATCTAGAGGATAAGACAGTGTTGTCAGGACACCGTCTCCATCTGTTCCTGCCTCCGGCTCTGCTATCTCTGTGCCACTCTGTGTGTTGGTCTCATTGACTCTCACGACAGTGAAACAGTGTCTGTGTGGTTGGGAAGATTGCTTCTGACAGCCCAGCCTACATGCTTGTGAGTCACATTAGGAGACTAAGAGCTACCCCTTCCCATCCAGGCCCAGGAAAAGGCCGGGGGGTGCTCCAAATAGCCAGAGCGAATGCTGCAGATGCTGTAATTTTATTTTCCCAGCCTGTCATGTACTCAACACAACACCTGGGGGCAGGGGGTGTGACTGCCAGTCCCACAGGACACATGGTTCAGGACGAGACTTCTCCAAAGAAGAGATTCCAGGCAGGCTACAGCAAGAGAGTGCTCCGCAGCTGGTGTGCCTGACCTCCAGAGAGCCAGGGTGAGGAAGGATTTAGGGCATCCTCCAAGACACCCGGGATGAGCCTGTGACAATACTCATTCTATTCAGGCCATAAAAACTGACCCAAAGAGAACACCTCTAGAAACCCGTCAGAATCAGCTAGCCAAGATACGGCAAGTGGGTTTTTACCAGCAGTAGAATCATTTCATGAGGGGGTTCTGGCTGAGCTATAGCATGCAGGGCTTCAGGTTGATTTCCCACAGTCACACACACACACTCACCACACACGCACACCACACACACACTACACATCTGCACACATACCACACACACACCACACACACATCACACACATGCACATGACACACGCACACACCACACACGTGCACACCACACACACCGCACAGATGGATACGACACACATGCACACCACACATGCATACCACACACACACACCACACACATGCACATTACACACACACAGCACATACATGCACACCACACACACACAAATACATGCAGCTTGGACAGTGTCTGGGTCAGAATAGGACAGGCTGTGCCCTGAAACCCCAGTGGCTTAGTACCACAACAATTTCTCTCTCACTCACATGAGCAGAAGACTCCAGGAACTTCAATCTTGTAACTCCGCTCTCTCAACACATAACTCCCTGATCTCTAAAGGCAAGGAAGTAACAAACTGAGAAAGGGTACTGATGATGCTGAAATGCTTCACACGGAGGAAAAGCTTGCTGAACTGCAGGGGGCTGGGAAATGTGGGGGAGCTTGTAGATATCGAGTGAGCCGTGTCTCTGCTCCAGTGTCCGTGAACTTGATCTGTGCTTCCAAGTAAGGACATGATGATTAATTTTATGTGTTAACTTGGCTGGGCCAAGGTTCCCAGGTATTTGGCCAAACATTATTCTGGATGTTTCTGTGAGGGTGTTTTTTGGATGAGAGTAACATTTAAGTCAGTGGACTTTGAGTAAAGCAGATTGCCTTCCACAATGTGGGTGGGCCTCATCCAATCAGTTGAAGGCATGAATAGAGCAAAGGCCGACAAGTCCTCAGCAAGAAGGAAATTCTGCCAGCAGACAGCCTGTGGACTTGAACTGTAACTCTTCCCTGAGTCTCCAGGGAATCCACAGTCATGTGACCCAATTCCTTTAAATGAATAAGTAAATATATAACTCACACACACACCCGTTGGTTCTGTTTCTCTGGAGGACCCCGACTGATACAAAGGCGAAACTGAGAAGAGGGACAAAAAGGCAAGTTTGAGAAGCACATGTGCTAGAAGCCTTTCCCATAAGAGGAGAGGAAGTGAGAGCATGTTTTGCCAAAGCTCTCGCTTGCGCTGTGGTTAGCCTCTTTCCAGGAGGCAAGACCCTGACAATGAGCAGCCTTTCTTTCCCCCTCTTGCAGCCACCTCACCTTCACAGGTTGGATGAGCCCGTGGATCATCGGAGTGAACCCAGCACAGCACCCCAGTCTATACTTTGGGCACCATTTTTATGTTTGGGTCATTTTTTAATGTCCACACTAAACAACACTGACCATTGGCTTAGCTTGCGTTTTTCCAGAAAGAAAAAAAAATTGACACAAAAGGCCTCTCCTTTCAGCCCTCTCCCCAACCCCCATTTCTCTATTTGCGTTGCCATGAAAATGAGTTAACCCCCAGTGAGTTCCCCAAAATGTTCATTTATTTAACGTATGTGCCAACAAGCAGCAAGAAAGGAAAGGTTCCTGCTCTGCTCTGCTGCAGGGTTCACCACCAAAAACCAAACCAAGACTAACCTTGGTCTTCTCTGGTAAATGAAATAACCAAGAATCCTCTAAAATCTATGAGATTCTAGACTCTAGGGAGAACACTGAAGCAAATTCTGCCAAGACCCAGCATTTCTTACCTCGAATCAGTTACGAATGACCCTGAAGCATCCTGTGGTGGATAAATATTGATACCAACCCTCAACACAGCTCTGATTCCTGTCCTGGCCTGTCGTGACTCAGTTTCCCCATCTGTGACATAAAAATAAGAAGACAAGAAATGGGAGGAATTTCTTGTGAGGATTAGCGTAAGCAGTGACAAAGCTCTCGATACGTGGAAAGGGTCTTAAATCACGTAACAAAATTGGTGAACAAAAGTTACCTCCGAGAGGATTAGCACCGTGACGAAACTGGTGCCCTCCCTGCTTGAGGCCACTCCTCAACACAAGGCGCCTGGTGTTTCACAAAGGCTGCCTGTTGCCCTCTTCTGTTCTTACAGCCTTCTGCACCACTGAAAGCAAAGCCCACGCAGGACCTAGAAGAACCACTGCCAAGTCGTTGGAGCCAAATTCAGGGTTTTTTAAAAGAGTGCCTATAAAACTATCTATATATAGAAAGGCTTTCCTGTTATTTTTAATCACTGCATTTTAATGAAAACACACTCTGCTGGGTAAGGCTGAGGAGACTGCCCTCCACAGGGCTTGCAGCCCCGATGCCACAGATTAGCACAGGGCCCACCCTCCAGAAGGGAAGGCTGGCTCCAGCCACAGGAATCCCAGGGTGGGGGTGTCACTGCGCCCAAAGTATCTTTGGTGGTTTCTCATTCCAGGGCAGGGATTCCCAACCCGCCTTTGGAGACTCCCCGGGGTGTTTCAAATCCTTTAAAGCATGTGTGTATTTCTAGAAATCAAACGAGGACTTCATTTACTCATGTTTAAGGTGAATGTGAACCACAGCGCTTCTCCGTGAGCTGGAGGAGGGAACATTCCTGGCGGCCACTAGACAGATGCCACAGCCCGAGTCTGCAGGCAGATGGGTCTGAGAGTAGCTGAGCTGGTCCAGCCCCTGACAGCCGGGGGCCTCCTGCTCTATGCCACCTCCCGGGAAAAGGGCTCACTCTTGCCTTGTGCTGGCCCAGGGAAGACAGTACCCCTACCTCCACGGGACCTGCTGGCCCCGCTCTGCCTATGTGACGCCGTGTGCCGAGGGAAACAAGCACCACGTCAGACGGGTGGAGGAGTCAGGCCTGAAGAAATCCATTCTGCTCCTTGTTGTGAAAGCTTAGCCTCCACGTCCCCAGACAGCTCCATCTCCTGATGAGACGGTGTGCTCTGAGCTACGCCAGCCAAATTGACTGAGCAGCAGGTGTGCAGAGCTCCCTGTCTCCCATTTCCTGTCTGCGTTCAACAGCATGATACCTTGAGAGATCAGGTTATACTCATCCAGCAGCAGGGGGACGTTGCTCTGTCAGTTACCAGCTGCATGAGCCTGGGCGTGTTCGTCAACCTCTCTGTGCCTCAGTTTCCTCATCTATAAAATGGGGATGAAAATTACACCTGCTCAAAGGGTTTTTGTGAGGACCATGTTAACTCACGTAAGGAGCCTAGAATAGTTCCTGTGTAAGTATTTAGCTGATATGGTCATAAAGTATACAAATTAAAATAATTGTGAATATCATGGATCTATAGGATTGCTTGATCGTATATAAACATTATGAATCTGTTCTAATCAATTATGTCCTGTCTAATGCACTCTCATGTTCATAGCAGCATTATTTACAATAGCTAAGATACGGAAGCAACCTAAGTGTCCATCGACGGATGAATAGATAAAGAAAATGTGGTATACATATACAATGGAACATTATTCAGCCGTAAAAAAGAATATCTTGCCATTTGCAACATGAGTGGACCTCGAGGGAGTTATGCTAAGTGAAATAAGCCAAACAGAGAAAGACAAGTACCATGTGATCTCATTTATGTGGGGACTTAAAAAAAAAAAACCCAACCTCATAGATACAGAGATCAGATTGGTGGTTACCAGAGGCGGGGATGAAGGGGGTCAAAAGGTACAAAATTCCAGTTATAAAATAAATAAGTTATGGGGATGTAAAGTACAGCATGGTGACTATACTTGATAATACTATATTGCATACTTAAAAGTTGCTAAGAGAGTAGACCTTAAAAGTTCTCATCACAAGAAAAAAAAATGTGTAACTGTGTGTGGTAATGGATGTTAACTAGACTTAATGTGGTGATCATTTTGCAATGTTGTACACTTGAAACTAATAAGGTTAAATGTCAATTACACCTCAAAAGTAAATAAATAAAGTCCTGTCCAAGAAGAGAGGAGAGAACAGAGCCTCTATAAAATGTAAAAGTGTAGACCTGCATATTCCTGTTTATGCAATATAAGTGAAATAAGTTCCAAGTATTATGAGTCACTTTATTTGTTCCCAGGAAGGTGATTTTATCATTTCCTGTCTGTATCTCAAAGAAGCGGGTAGCAGAGGGATTCATTGGTACCTGTAATAAAACAAATCTGTCAAAATAAGAAGTAGTGACAAGCATTTCTACTTTCCTCATGCATCGGGCCATGCCACTGGGTGATGAGGACTCGCCATGGTTCTCTCCCGGGTGGGGCTACCCGGTGTCACCTTGGGAGGGCTCTCGGCCACCAGCACCCCAGCTCAAAGTGAGGACTTGGACTAAATTAACTCTAAAGCCCCACCTTGACTTCTAAATTTTATGCTGCAGAGCGAATGCTGGCTAAAATGTAAAAGAAACAACAGTCACTAACCCATGATATTTAAGTCCAGGGGACACGTAAATGGAATTCTGAGGAAAAAGACCTTGTTATTTACCAGTGAGCAGAATTTCTTAAACGCCATGCTTCGCGCTTTGTTTGTTGTCTGCTTAGATGAGAAGCAAAACACTGCACAGTCCTATTTGGAGTGTTGACCAATAATTTTATAAAATATAAAATTCTACTCAAAATTAATCATGGGCTACTCTTTGATGAAACAGCTACATTTGGGTGCCCTCCTCAGATTTCCATTTCATTGCTCTCCTTTCCTGGGATGAACTGTTGCAGGTGTGTGTCCTCCTCTCTGTAAAGCAGTGAGTCAGTATGTCACCTGGATCCAGCCCGCCTGAACAGGGAGCAGGTGCCACCACTTGGACTGTGTGGCCTTGAGCAGGTCAGTGAGTCTCCTCATCTCCACAGTGACAATGTCAGGGCCTGTCCCATGGGTTCATTGTGATGGCTCACCGGACTGATGTTGGAAAGTACCCCAAGTAGTCCCAGAAACACAGTGAGTTCTACTCCATTATTAGCTGTTCTTATCATGGTTACCACCAGAACATGCCATCTGACCCTCTGGTACGTGGTCCTTGCTTGCCTGGGACGCACGGCCACAGTCAGGAGCCCAGGGGGTTATGCTTGAGTTCTTGGCAACTTTAGAGACAGAGGTCAGTAATCAAAAGTAAAAGTATTCAATAAAACAGATGGATTTACTTCCCATTCTTGAGTATTTAAATGCGTTTGTTAGAATTTTAAAGGTAAACTAGGTCAAGAGTATGATTTCGTACCAGTTCTGTGATTAGGTTGTAAAAGGCTATGACTCTCTTCTTAATAGACTCCTCTATTGCCTTCTTGGCCTGCACACTTTAACAAAGCAAGCTGCTGTACAAAAGAGGCCCACAGAGCAAGGAACTGAGAACAGACTCCAGCCAATACCCAGCAAGGAGGAGAAGTTCTCAGTCCAACAACGCACAGGACCTGAATGCCGCCATGAATGAGCTCATGCCCCTGAGTGAGCTCAGAAGCGGATCCCTCCCCTGTCGAGCCTTCAGATGAACCCACAGCCCCTGGGCCAGTGCCTGATTGCAGCCTGTGAGAGACCATGAAACAGAGCACCCAACTAAGCTACACCTGGATTCCTGACCCAGAGACTGTGAGATAATGAAGGTATGTTGTCTTAAACTCTCATTTGCGGGTGATTTGTTACACAGCAAGAGATAACTAATCCTCTAGCTAAGCCATTGAGTTTCAAGAATAAACAATAAAACCTTCAGGTATCCAGATGGAAAAAGTGAATCAACGTTAAGGATTTTTTTAAAGTCAGGCTAACTTTATTCTCCATAGCAATATTTGATACCCAAAGACAATGGAGCAAATGTTTGCAAAGTAATGAGGAAAGAAAACATGAGCCAAGAATATTATACCCAGTTAGAAGTTGTTCAAGTAAAGAGTAAAAATAAATAAATAACTGTGTTTGTTAGGACTTTAAATGTAAACTAGGTCATGGGTGTGATTTCATACAGAAGTCAGCAAACAATGACCCGCAGGCCCAATCCGTCGCATCGCCTGTCTTAATATGACCTGTAAGCTGAGACTAGTTCTTACATTTTAAAATGGTTTTAAAAAGTCAAATGTTGATTAATACTTTGTGACATGTGAAAATTACACGAAACTGAAATTTCAGTACCCATAAATAAAGTTTTATTGGAACACAGCCATAGCCATTTATTTACATCGTGCCTATGCTGCTTTAAAAACAAAAAAAAATTTCCAGCTTTCTTGAGGCACAATTGACAAAACTGTAAGATACTTCAAGTACACAATATGATGATTTGATATACGTATACATTGTGAAAAGATCGCCTGTCAGGCTAATTTACACACTGTCTACAGCTATTTTGTGTGAGAACAGCAAAGTTGAGTAGCAACAAAGACGTCTGGCTCACAAAACAGAAAATATTTACTTTCTGGCCCCTCTATAAGGAGTTTGATGACCCTGATTTAGTTCCTTCTTAATTTGATTTTTAATTTTCCTTTATCTTTGCCAACTGATAAAATTTCACAGACTGAAGAATTGAAGGGTAAACCCAAGAGACAGGTTTGAAAGTGTGAACACTACAAAGTACTGGTTTCAAGAAAAGACATTCAGGCAAACTCATGCTCTTCACCTATTTAATTTCTAAGGAAAATCGATTACCAGTGGAAACCAGAAGGGGAGATATTAAACTATGAATTTTTCTGAGAAATAAAAAAACATAAAATAAAAGGGCCTTCTTTCCTACATCCTCATCCATTCTACAAGTATTTCACATTTTTAATCTCTCCCATCTGAGGTATATATTCATGAAAGTCCAGGAAGACATATGATCAAATGTAAAATAAAAAAAAAAAATGTTCCTTGGATTTGTTACATTTTTTTCAAGCCTAGGGTTTAGCAGGTCAGTTTTATTTTTCTTTTCAATTTTATTTCTAGACAGCACTCGTCTAAAAAGAACTGATCTTTTGCTTTTCTTTTTTCAAAACATCCTCTGGAGGAACCACATATAATCAAGACAAACTCTTTATCTTCTGCTGATTTATATAAAAATATACAACGTGCATGTGTTTGTACCCAGTTTTCCATGGAGTGTTGTTGTTTGTATCATTGTGAACTTCTAGAGCTCTGAAAACAAGAGAAGGGAGCAATTCCTACCACAATCTTCCAGGAGTCAGCATCCATTTCAGTTTATTCTGTGCCTGAGGATGCAGAGCCTCGTTGCCCTCGTGGTGACGCATAGACAAGAACTTCTACAGTCTACGGAAGTGAAAGATGACTAAGCAGAGGCAGCCTCACGTTTTCAGCTAACACCAGGAAAGTCAAATGGAGTCACAATTCCAGTGTGATAACGTTGTGATATTTCCTCTTGTGGAGAAGAATCTTATGTAGCCCCATAAGAGACACAGAGATTAGACTGGTGGTTACCAGAGGGGAAGAGGGGAGGGAGAAAGGAGTGACAGGGCACATGTGTACGGTGATGGATGGTAATTAGTCTTTGGGTGGTGAGCATGACGTATTCTAGACAGAAATCGAAATATAATGACATACACCTGAAATTTATGTAATGTTGTAAATCAATGTTACCTCAATAAAAAAAAAGACTCTATTAAATGTGATTGTATTTGATTATGTTTTAAGACTTTGACATCAGCCGGAGCCAACTGTGGACAATTCTTTCACTAAAAGTACCTACAAGAGGGACGTGTCATCTGCAAGCAATTCGTCATCCTCCTAGTGATACTTGGAAATGAAACTCAGAAGCAACCAAGACTCCCCTTTGGTGGGCTCTGGAGCCCCTCCCTCCCTTCCCTGGGCCGCCTGTTCTCTTCGGGCACCTTGGGCACCTCACACTGAAATCCCTCACAACTTTGTCACCGGAAGAAGTAACCTTCAGTTATATGCAAAATTCAATTAAGTGAACCCTCTCGCCGCATAAAGGAGGCTTTGCTGTGTGCCCAGATTTGATTAGCACCAATTTATGACTTTGTGTCATTCGTACGAGAAAACTAATTTGAGCCGAAGCATTAATGGAAAGGAATGACTTCACCTGTCTCCCTCCTTCTCCAGGAATATTTCCTCTCTAACAAGAACTTCAGCTTCCTGGACGATTGTCAGCCCATAGGGGACGGGGGGACAGAGCCCCACACCTCAGTTTCGAGGCCCACCAAGGAGCGAGCTAAAGGAGGAAGAGCAGGAGCAGCAGCTGAGCCCAGGGGGCAGCCAGCACCTCTCAGAGGCACCTTCTTGTGAGGAAGAGAAAGAACTATAACCAAGATGCTGAACCCCGTTTCCAGGGCACAGGAGCAGCTGGGGCACGAGTCAGCATCTTGGAGTGCAGGGGCCACGAGGGTGGGAGAGGCTGTGGGTGAGAGGCTACAGGACCTTGGGGTACCCCGGGGGGCTGGAGGTGCCCAGTCCCAGGAACTGCCTCCCTCTAGGAGACAAGGCCATGGCCACGCCCCCAGAGGGAGGAGCTGGCAAAAGCTAAGAGGGCTGGGGTCAGTCCCGGGCTCTTCGCACACCACGGAACTGGATCAGGAAGCAAGGAAAAGAAGAATCTAGTTGTTCCAACTGGAGCAATGTTGTTTGTGAGGAACAAGATTAGGAACAGGAGCAGGAACAGGAAGAGGAAGAGGAACAGGAAGAGGAAGAGGAGCAGGAACCAGAACAGGAACAGGAGCAGGAACAGGAAGAGGAAGAGGAGCAGGAACAGGAAGAGGAGCAGGAACAGGAATAGGAGCAGGAAAAGGAACAGGAGCAGGAACAGGAACAGGAAGAGGAGCAGAAACAGGAATAGGAGCAGGAAAAGGAACAGGAGCAGGAACAGGAACAGGAAGAGGAACAGGAACAGGAATAGGAGCAAGAACAGGAACAGGAGCAGGAACAGGAGCAAGAAAAGGAACAGGAGCCGGAACAGGAACAGGAGCAGGAAGAGGAGCAGGAACAGGAACGGGAGCAGGAAAAGGAACAGGAGCAGGAACAGGAGCAGGAAGAGGAACAGGAGCAGGAACAGGAATGGGAGCAGGAAGAGGAACAGGAACAGGAATAGAAGCAAGAACAGGAGCAGAAGCAGGAACAGGAGCAGGAACAGGAACAGGAACAGGAACAGGAACAGGAATAGGAGCAAGAACAGGAATAGAAGTAGGAACAGGAACAAGAACAGGAGCAAGAACAGGAACAGGAGCAGGAAAAGGAGCAGGAAGAGGAACAGGAGCAGGAACAGGAACGGGAGCAGGAAAAGGAACAGGAGCAGGAACAGGAACAGGAGCAGGAAGAGGAACAGGAATAGGAGCAAGAACAGGAACAGGAGCAGGAACAGGAGCAGGAACAGGAAGAGGAACAGGAGCAGGAACAGGAACAGGAGTAGGAACAGGAACAGGAACAGGAGGAGGAACAGGAACAGGAGCAGGAACAGGAGCAGGAATAGAAGTAGGAACGGGAGCAGGAAGAGGAACAGGAGCAGGAGCAAGAACAGGAACAGGAGCAGGAACAGGAATAGGAATAGGAACAAGAACAGGAACAGGAATAGAAACAGAAATAGAAACAGGAACAGGAATAGGAATAGGAACAGGAAGAGGAACAGGAATAGGAAGAGGAACAGGAACAGGAATAGGAACAGGAAGAGGAACAGGAATAGGAAGAGGAACAGGAAGAGAAACAGAAAGAGGAACAAGAATAGGAATAGGAATAAAAACAGGAAACATAATGTCAAGTATTCCTGGGCTTCCCATTCAAGCTGGGAACACCAATCACCAAGGGTACAGGCATCCAGGTATAGTTACTCCAGGCTCTCAGGTGGTATGTAAGGTTGGAGCTGCTGATATACTTCCTTCCTGATAAATTATGTCCAGCTCTCAAAAGCCAGTGGGGCCAGGAGCACAGAGTTCCGTTCTGGGGATCACACTTTAAACGTGACAAAAACCAATTCACAGGAGAGTATTGGATCAAGGTGCCAGATGGAACAAGATACAACACTCTCCCCTCGCCCTTGCCCCAAATTACTAGAAATGACAAAGGAAAAACATGTTTAAAAACAGAAGAAATCTATTGGGCTTATGAGATGAGAAAAAAATACAGCTTCAATGATGAGGCCACTGAGATTTTTAGATCGTTTGTTACATCAGCTCACTTTATCCTAACTAATACGAAACGTAGTAACTGGAGATAGGGTCCTTGATACTTTAGAAAATAATTAAATATATGCCTAAAATATATGGCATTATTTTAGCAGTTGGGTGGCAAGAGGTAAGAAAACTGATATTTAAGACTGAAAAAGTGGATCAGTGTTGTCTCGTGGCCAGATATTTGGTAAAACTCTTGCCTTTTACTTCTTTGAAGGCAGGCCACGTGCCAGGGGATCTTGTCATTCTGGAGAAGAAGGTGAACAAGAATGTTAGTGGAGTGTACCGGCTATAGCTTTTCTTTGAAAGCAGTTAAGAGAAAGAGATGAACTCTCAGAGAAGGAGGGGCTAGTGTGCAAGCAGTAATCGTAGGGAATAGGTCCAGAAATTCTCAGTCTCGCATGGTTGGAATGGAAAGAATTTGATGTGCTAAATCACCACTTAGAGGAAGGTGACCCAACTTGACCAAATTGTTCATCAGCAAGAAATAAAACTTCCTGGTGTGAAATCGCTCAAGTGTTGGGGCTGTTTGTTACAGCAGCTAGCATGAACTACCCTAAGACAATTTTCTAAGTACTAGTCACAAGCTATTAGAAAGTACAATAGGGAAAAAGGATCCTAGTCACAATAACAAGAGAAAAAAAAACTAAATATACATCTAACAAGACATGCACAAGAACTATATGAATATCTTTTAAAAGTTACAGAGTATCTAAAGAAACTACCTGTAAAACATTTTTTGCAGGATATTTTTAAACTGAATAAATAGATATAACACTTACCTGAATGGATACTGAAATAATGTCAGTTCTCCCAAAACCGGTTTACAAATTCAATGCAATCCTGATCAAAATTGCAACAGCATGTTTTTTTAGAACATGACCTGCTGATTCTCACATTCATTTGGCAAAGTAAATGAATATACCAGAACAAGTAATAAAATTCTAATTTAAAATATACAATTAAGGGAAATAGTCAGGCCAGATACCAAAACATTCTGTCCTGTTGTTGAAGTTAAAATAATGTATTTGTGGAGGAATGGAAAATACGTCAATGGGACTGAACTGAAAATCGAGAAATATCACTAATGTGGCATTTCATATCAGTGTAGAAAGAATGCTGTCTCCAATGTGTGGTATTAAAGTAATTGGTCACCCATTTAGGAGAAAAATAAAATTAGAGACTTATATCATGACCAGAAAATAAATTCTAAATGATTTTGAAAAAATAAAAAGAAACTGTCAGAATAATTGTATCACCTTAGGATGGGGAAGGATTTGCTGAGCAGCCACAAAACTCAGAAACACTGACAGATTGACTACATGAAACTTTAAAACATACATGTGACCCAAAAAATAAAATACCATAATCAAAGGAAATATTGAAAAAAATGAAATAAAATATTTGCAGCATGTACAGCAGGCTAGAGATTAGTACCCAGAATATATGTTGAAAATCATCCACCACTCAAGAAAATGAAAAACTACTCCAGAAGAAAATGAGCAAGATCATGAACCAGTGAAAAAGAACTAATTCTAGCAGTGTGTTCTGATGTGGAAAGGCCTGGAAGATATATTGTTATCAGAAAAAATAACCAAGGGCTTCAGAATAATAGGTAGAGTATAGTCATAAATGTGCATTATAATTATATGTGTGTATATGTCTGTGAAGGTATAGAAAGGATCTAGAAGGATACAGATAGGATTTCTAACAGATGTTCCTTTCAGGGAGAAAACTCTTGTGTCATTTAAAGGAGAAAATGGCAATGTCTATGCTTTATTCTAAAGCCTCTATATTGTTTTTCTAATTAGATGAAGAATTGTGACATGTGTACGTATGTATCTATATATATAGGTATATGTATTAACAGACTTTATTTTTTAGAACCATTTTAGGTTCATAGCAAAATTGAGTAGAAGGTACCGAGATTTCCCATATACCTCCTGCCCCCAGACATGCACAGCCTCCCCAATTATCAACATCCCGCACGAGGACGGGACATTTGTTACACACTATGAACTTACACTGACACATCATAGTCACCCAAAGTGTATAGTTTACACTAGGGTTCACTCTTGGTGTTGTACATTCTGTGGGTTTGGACAGAGGTATAACGACATGTAGCCCCATTATGGTATCATACGGAACAGTTCACTGCCTAAACATCCTCTGCGCTCTGCCTATTCAACCCTCCCCTCCCCCAACCCCTGGCAACCACTAATCTTTCTACTGTCTCCATAGTTTTGCCTTT
Organism: Diceros bicornis minor; assembly: GCF_020826845.1. NCBI lineage: Eukaryota > Metazoa > Chordata > Mammalia > Perissodactyla > Rhinocerotidae > Diceros > Diceros bicornis. The sequence continues at coordinate 56,698,994 of NC_080759.1, forward strand.
TCCAGAGTGTCATATAGTTGGAATCACAGAGTATGTATCATATATGTATATTTTAGTCTTCAAAACCACGGCAATATAACTGGAATTGTGTCTAAATTCAGAAGCATGTGGTTTGAAGGACAGTTGAAAGCTGTCGGGGCTGGAGAGGTTCAGGTAAACTCCAGGAAACAGAAGATGAAAAAGGAGCTGATGAGACCACAGAGCAAGAAGAGAAGAACGTATCCATGCTGGGAAGAAGTTACAGTGTGAAATAAGACCACACAGAAAGCAAACCCGTGTGACACATATAAAACAAAAAATATACAAAAAAAAATGTGAAGTGTAGAATTAACACTGGAGAGGAAACAGAATCAGTACCATCTAAGACAAGCTTCATAAAATCAACAGAATGTAGGAAAAATGTCCTACAAGATGCAGAAGATAGATACAGAAAATAAAGGATGACCAATAAATGGAAACTGACATGCCTGCAAAAAGAAGCCAGAATAAATGTAGACCAAATGTGCTTGACCAACACCAAGGTGTATCCAAGTTAATTTCTTAAACCTTAATGATAAAATTTATTGTTTTTCATGTCCTGAAAAGGGAGAATTCTAAAGTAACCATATATTGCCCCTGGGGTTAACTTCCAGATTATAAACCCAAGTGTAAAAATGCATTCATTTTTAAGAGAACGTAAATAACCACTAAGGACTATTAGGCATACATTTCTATTATGTGAAACAAAATGCTGTCAAATCAATTATAACAAGATAGAGAAAGTGTATTCTCTAAAATTCAAGCTCCACTGTTCGCCCACAGGGACACGGATGCTGTCAGGACCAGATTCCTCAGAGGGATGAAAGCGACAGGGAGGTTATATGTCAGGATCGTGTACTTCCGTAAGACAGAGGAATACTAGTGGGACACAATGGGGGAGAAAATGAAAGAGTCGATGGGGGTGCAACTGTACGTGTGAAAATCTAGCCAGAGAAACAGTTGACCCACTTGAGAATAACAACAGAGGGAATTTAACACTGGGCATTGGCTACACGTAATGGAGGAGCTGAGAAGCCAAACATGGATGTGATACACCCAGAGATAAGCGACAACAGACAATGACAACCATCCTGTGCTGAGAGACAGATGGAAGATGTCCAAGGGTTGGTCCCATGGGATGGAAAACTGGAACTGGAGCAGGTCTGCCTGATGGACGCGAGAGTCACAGAAGTGATGCAGCTCCTGCTGGAGACAACGCCTGAGCAGAGGCAGGGTAGAGACGTTGGGCTATCCTTCCAGTCTCCTGTCTGTGCCCCGCACTGGTCTAGCCCAACCAGAATCCAGCTGACCGGGAACTCCAGACTATACAGCAGAGAGCAGGGCGGGAGGAAAGAGTCTGCCCAGGAGAGGCAGCAGAGCAGTGGGAGGTTGCTCTCCTTGAGAGAGTCCTTCACCAGGGCCTCTTGGACCTTTGAGAAACCCCACAAAGATCCAGATAGGTTTGGTTTGACTGGATTTCCTGGGAAGGCAGCCATGGTTTCATGCCAGTCTCCTTGGGGGTGGAGGCAGGGGGAGGGAAGAAGAAACCAATTTGCAGGCACATCTTCAGTAGTGACGGAGAAAGCAGAGAGAGAGAGACGATCCACCCAGGGAGTAAACTTGGTGAGTAAGCCATATTGACCTAGAACCCCAGGGACAGTGATTCCCCAAGCCAAGGACATGTGTGTTATACACGGGAGCCCCAAAACTGTGGTCTGTAAAGGGACCCCCCAAGAACTTGGATTAACGCTATTATCGCTCAATTACAAATGAAAAAGTGGCTGAATTTCCTTAATTTTGTTTTCATCTTACTTGGTAAACACTAACAACTTATTATTTCCTGGATGCCAAACTAGGGTAATGAGTCCTGTGATCAGGGTGGATTGTCCAACCTCAATTACTTTCAAACTTTTTCTACTCACAAGAGCTTTGAAATACTAGCATCTTTTCGGTGCCACACTTGATAACGTTAAGGTGAGCTTCTCATCACCACACTGCTTCCTTGGTCCTCTTTTGTTCTGTGCTGCTAGTTGAGGCAACTGTTCCGAGTCTGGACCACAAGCTTTCACACTGCCAAGAGGCCAAGCTCTCACACATTTCAGTAAGCACGGGCTCTTCTTGTATGCCGAGCAGGCACTTCTCCAGACTCTCACCTCTTAACATGCCACAGCTGACCCATCACCCAGCCCCTTAGCTCAGACCCCACCTAACAGACGTGGTCGTAGCAATTCACATCCAGCTGTGTCGCCTAGTCTGTGGAGCATGAGAGCAGACCCCAAGGCTTCTCTCTGGAGAGCCTCAGACAGCTTGCCTCATGGCACCTTCACACCAAGCAGGGCTTGGTGTCCAGATTTTACATATTGAAACAAGCACAGCCGTGCTTCAAGTGATCAGTTTCCGCATGCTGACCACAGGGTTGAGATGGGGGCAAAGGGGAAAGTCCCAACCCCTGTTTCATCTCCAAACCTCTTTATGCTTAATACTATTTGAATCTTTCCAACACACTCTGCTTCATGTTTTCCTCAGGTTGAGTTCTTTCCTGTGCATGAAACAGTCTGAATCCTAACGAGGTGTCCTACGAAGATGAAAACAAGAAGCTCTAAGTTATAATCCTGTGCCTCAGGATACCAGGTGAATAAATGTGAACACTTCATTTCTTTAGTTCTCAGCTTCTTAAAAACCTTCTAAGGGACTGCTATTATCCTAGAAACACATTTTTAATGTTTCCCACTGTTTGGAAGAAGCAAACTCATTTTGGAATACACCCACATGCGCGCACACACACATTCATATATGCATCATACACATGTGTGCGTATTCTATGTAACCTCAACCTATGTAACCTCCTTTTTTGAAGGAAATTTTGAAAAACAAAATATTTTACAGTGCATGACTGTTCAGCAATCATTAACCAGAAAGTATTTAGCACCTACTATGGTTTCATGATGAGCAAGAGAATTTTCCAAAGTTGTGTTAACAAAATGTGCCTCTGGGAAGTCACCCAAGGAATAGCTCCTATTATGTTATAACTATGGATAGTCTAGAGGGTTCAGGAAACTTAATATCAAGTTAATCAGATTTGTGCTATGCTCATACACTTTGCTTTATTAAATAAATCTACTAAAATGTTGGCATCAAGAAATTATTATAAATTCATTAAATAAAGTAGAAAGGTTACCATTTAAAGAAATTCTGATGTGAATTATTTTATAAATCTAATAGTCACTCTCTGATTTGTGTTTTGTTTAATATGTACTTTTGCAAACACTTTGGGGGTTTTTATTGAAGTATAATTGACATACCATATTATATTAGTTTCAGGTGTACAACATAGTGACTCAACATTTATATACATTATGAAATGATCATCACAATAAGTCTAGTTACCATCTGTCACTTTGGGTTTTGTTAGGTGTTATGGGTGGTTCGGGGATTCGGTTGGAGATGTAAAAGAAACTTTCCACTCCAAACAAATGGACTGAAGGTATATTTTATTATATAGAGGATAGTAAAGGCGATAGTCCGCAAACAGATCCGAATAGGTCAAATAATAAGAGGGAAAAACACCAGCTCAACTGGAAAGGGAAAACATCCACATCGGCTGAGATAGCAGCAGATTCGAATAGGTCATATAATAAGAGGGAAAAACATCAGCTCGATGGGAAAGGGAAACACCAGATCGACTGAAGGGAAATGACACAAATCAACCGGAAAGAGAAACACCAGGTTGACCGAAAAGAGAATACATCAGATCAATTACTTCACAATAAATCCCTTACTCACAACATCCACGCCCCCCTGCCGGGAGAGTCCCGTCAATCAACACGGCTGGACAGGAATCACACGTCCTGGGCAAGGCGTCCCCTCCACAGGTGGAACTCTCACCAGGCCTCGGTTTTCAGCAGTTTATATAAGCAGTTACAGAGTTTACAGAGCAAGCATTCAGTGTTCCCATGCACAAATGGTTATCAGTGGCATATGTGCACTGAGCTCTCTGGTTATTGTCCCAGCCCAGTGGTTGTGTACGTGCATTGTTTACCCTGCTTATCTTCCCAGCCCGGCACAGATGGCCAGTCTGCCCCAGGCTGCGGCGCCCAAAGGGCATTGAAATTTTTACACATTGCAACTATCTCCATGGGAGAAGGGCCAGTTCCCACCTCGCAGAAAGCAGCTTTTATATATTTTTTTTTGTGCTGGTGGCTGTAGGTCAATGGAGCAGCCAAACATGGCTATACTCATGTCAAGACATTAGGAAAGGAAATATCTAAATTTAGGGGAGAATTTAAACTTCATTCTCTAACTTTAATTTTTTAAATTGCTATATAGAAGAAATATTTCCAGAATGTAAAAACAACAACCTAAGTTTCCTATATTCTTTCTACTCAAACAGCCAGTCTTTGCAGCCTGCCTCACCTGTCAGCAGATGCTCAACAACCAAGCTGTACTGGGATGGTGGCGACCTCTAGAGAGTATAAAGGGAATTGTCTAATTTAAAGTCCCTTCAACATCTCAGGCTCTTAGAAGAATCATGAATCATAGTCAGAATCATGAATAGTCAGAGGTTTTCCTTTCTCTTCTGTTACTGCTCACACCCAAGGTATTTCCACCTACGACAATCATTTTCTCATACTTCCGTGGGAAATGCCTCCTTTTTCCTGTTTTACTATTCTTTTCTAAGGAGAATAATTTTTCCTTTCTACTTATGAGTGAAAACATAAAAATGACTCTATGCTTGGAACAATACCAAAGTCACAAAAATGAAGACATTTGAAATGAAATAAAACATCACTAACTGCTAGCCCTTGATTCTCCCTAAAAGGCCCCTTCCAGAATCTTCACAAATTCCATTTCCTAAGCACAGGATTCCAACTCTTTTTAAAAGACTGTTAAATTGTTGATAACCTCTTTTGTTTATGTATTAGTTCACTTGTTAGCTGTTGCAGGTGTAGTATTCTTTAGCATTTGAATGCTTCGTATATTAGTCAGAATAGTGTAGGTTATGATGCAGTAACACACTAACCTAGAAATCTCAGTAGTGTTGTATATAAAGGTTCAGTTGTCTCCCTCACAAAATCTTCTGTGATTTCAGCCACTTTCTAGGGACTCTTACTTCAAAACAATGGCTCAAAGATCCAGGTGAATTGCTTCTTACAGCCACACTACCTGGGTCCCTTGGTCTCCAGCTCACTGCCTCAGTGGAAGAGAGAACTGTGGGGTCATGCACCATCTCTTAAGTGCTTTAAAAGTCCAGAAGTGATGCTTATGATCTTGGCCCACGTGCCACATGTCCCTACCTGACCCCAGGGGGCTGGGAAATGTGGGTAGCATATGGATATTCACTGAGCAGTAAATGTCTCTGCCACACACTATATTTTTAAAATATTTAAAGTGTGATGTTTCTGAGGGAAGAGTGGGTGTAACCGAGAATGTCAACCCCACTTATACCACTATTCATGAGAAAATGCAATCTTAATCAATTGTAAACTGCTGTATTATTTTAATAAATACAAAAGGGAAGAAAGAAGCAGCTTCCTTCAAAATAAATTCCTGGAGGAATCATGTTAGCTAGGTACCACTTTAGAGATAAAGAGATCAGCTTGAACATCTGGAGCAAGGTGTGACTAAGAAGAAAAGTGACAGACAGTAACGAGCCACTAGGCAAGAGTTGCAGCAATCTTTCATGGACTACAAACAATGTAACACAGTTATGAACAGAGAGGAGAAAAATTAAACAAAGCCAAGAGTATGATTGCTCAGGCACTTGGAGCCTCCGTGGAGGAAAAGCGCCTCCCAGTGTTGCTTCCTCACATCTTGCAGTTCCCTTGTGGGCACAGGAGGTCCATTCTTGGCTTTATTGCAATGGTGGAACTCTAATACATTCCTGGGCATTTTAAATTGCTTCCAGAAGAACTGTTGAACCACGATCTTATATAACTGTCTATCACAGATGATGTTTCAAGTAACTTTTGGAGATAATCAGTGCTGCTAAAAAAAGATGCAGTGAAACCACATAATAATCCACACTATCGAGATATTCCACAAGGGAGCCAGCAAAATAGGGCAGAAGAAGGAAGGTGGGTGATGAGCAAATAAAGAAAGCAAGGTTTATGAGGATGGGTCAGAAGAAAATTGCTCGTGCCCAGAGCTGACTGGCATAAAACAGGGATCAAAGGTAAGTGCAATGGGGTGAGGTGTGAAGTTTTATCTTCTGGGAGTTGACATGAGACATGAGACAAGTTCTACTTTCCTTCCCTCTTATAGCCCCTGCAGACATGCATGTACACACACATACACACACACAGAGTCAAGGACAAACAGCTGATATAACTAACCATGGGGTTCCGTGAGGAGGTAACCAGGGGAGAAAGGAAAAAATGAAAGCATCCCCTAGCATCTGGAAGCCAGCCTGGCCTTCACAGCCAGGCATGATGTTCTCCTGCTGGACATAATCTCAGAGAACACCAGTCTCAGACAAGGTTACTCTGAGACCACAATAAAGTGAGGCCAATAAGGCCCCCCTCAAAATTTTGCTAAGCACAGACAAAAACAAGGTCCCTGTGCACCCACAGCATGCCCAACACCCCCTCTCTCAGCCACAGTGAGTGATCGCTACTTCTTCACCAATTACAGCTTTACCTCCCCTCTAGTCTGCCCTCCCTATACATAAGATGCATTGAGACACTCACAGAACTTTCTCTGTTTTCTGACAGCATCCAATTTAGAGCAAACAACTGCTTCCTTAGATCCTCTCCCAAATCACCCAACAAAAGTCCAAATCCCACACCAAATTCTTTCTAACACCCTGTTCCTTAGATGCCCATTGTTCCTCGTGGCGTGTGTTCTCCTTCACTGTCATGATAATAAACCCAACTTGTTAACCTATGGGTGCACATCTGGTGGATTGTGGCTGGAGAACTGACACAGGAATGAAAACGTCCTAAGTGGAGAGAATTATATAAACCAGATAAGGTAGTTCAGTCTCCACACCTCCTATCCCGCTGGAAGATGACACACAGAAACAGGCAGGAAGAGAGGAAGAGGAGGGGCAGAGGGAAGAAAATGAGAGGAAGAGAGTTTGTTCTTTTTCACTCCTGCGTCTATGTATCTCTCCATTACTCTGCAAGCACACGCACAGACACACACACAGAGATAAATAACTCAGGACGATGGGTGTGTGTTTGGAAATAAAGAACTGATTCCCACTTCTTGTTGGGCGGTTCCTGAATGCAGGACCTACAAACGTATCCAGCCATCCCAGGGCAGGGAAGGGCAGCAAGGAGGTGAGAAGAGGCAGAAGCAGGTGGCGGACAGCAAACACCAACAGGCTCAAATGTGACACAGCAAGAAACTTGTTTCCAACATGTCATAGTAGAGAGCTGGAAAAATGAGCCAGGTTCCCAACCCCAAGAGGCAGCAAAATGCAATGAGCGTCCTATCAACAGAGGCTGCTTTCTGCTGGAGAAGTGGCTACATCCGCATAGGCTCATCTGTGCCAGGGAGCTGTGAGGAACCACCCAGGTTCCTAACAAACAGGACTGGGCCCTGGTGCCACTGGAGCCAAGAAAGCAGCAAGGGCAAAGCCCGTGCCAGTACAATGTGAGGTCAGAATGAGCAGGATCCAGCCTGGAGCCCCATAGTGGCCACACGTGCTCTCTGTCCACTCCTGAGGCTCAGGCCATCCCTTGAGAGGACTCCCTCCCTCGCCTGGGCCCTGTGGCAACAGACACATTCAAGCTTTGTGAACGTAAAAGAGGGAGAGGGGAGAGGAAACCATTTGAGGAGGGGATGACACTGGAGAGGGAACTTTGAGGATCAACTGTATTTAACCTGAAGGTTGCCCAGAAAAGGCTCATCAATACACTAGAAATGACTAGACTACCTGGAACTCAACAATTAAAAAAACACCTAAAAATTCAACAGAGAAATGAAAATGGCACACTAAACATGTTTGCTTAATATAAAGGAAGGCAGTAAAGAAACCTCAGAGGAGCAAAAACAACACGAGACATACAGAAAAAAAATGTTGGACATAATTGCAACCACATCAATGGATTAAACTCTCCAACCAAAATGCAGATGTCAGAATGACAAGCTGGATCTAACTCTATACTGTCTACAAAAGATGCAAGTTAGATTTAAAGATGTAAATTGAAAATAAAAAGATGAAAAAATATATACCATGAAAACAGTAACCATAAGAGAGCTGGAGAGGCTGTAGGAATATCAGACAAAATAGACTTTAAGACAAGACATATAATCTGTAGATTCAATGCAATCCCTATCAAAGTTCCAACAACATTTTTCACAGAAATAGAACAAAGAATCCTAAAATTTCTATGGAACAACAAAAGACCCCAAATAGCTAAAGGAATCCTGAGAAAAAAGAACAAAGCTGGAGGTATCACACTCCCTGATTTCACAGTATACTGCAAAGCTATAGTAAGCAAAACAGCATGGTACTGGCACAAAAACAGACACACAGATCAATGGAATAGAATCGAAAGCCCAGAAATAAACCCACACATCTATGGACAGCTAATCTTTGACAAAGGAGCCAAGAACATACAATGGGGAAAAGAAAGTCTCTTCAACAAATGGTGTTGGGAAAACTGTATAGCCACATGCAAAAAAATGAAAGTAGACCCTTACCTTACACCATACACAAAAATTAACTGCAAATGGGTTAAAGACTTGAATGTAAGACCTGAAACTGTGAAACTTCTAGAAGAAAACATAGGCAGTATGCTCTTCGACATTGGTCTTAGCAACATCTTTTCAAACACCATGTCTGACTGGGCAAGAGAAACAATAGAAAAAATAAACAAATGGGACTACATCAAACTAAAAACTTCTGCACAGCAAAGGAAACCATCAACAAAACGAAAAGACAACCTAACAATTGGGAGAAGATATTTGCAAACCATACATCTGATAAGGGGTTAATCTCCAAAATATATAAAGAACACATGCATCTCAACAACAAAAAAACTAACAACCCAATTAAAAAATGGGCAAAAGACCTGAACAGACATTTCTCCAAAGAAGATATACAGATGGCCAACAGACACATGAAAAGATGCTCAAAATCACTAACTATCAGGGAAATGCAAATCAAAACTACAATGAGATATCACCTCACGCCCGTCAGAATGGCTATAATTAACAAGACAGGAAACAACATGTGTTGGAGAGGATGTGGAGAGAAGGGAACTCTCATACACTGCTGTTTGGAGTGCAAACTGGTGCAGCCACTATGGAAAACAGTATGGAAATTCCTCAAAAAATTAAGGATAGAACTACCATATGATCCGGCTATTCCACTGTTGGGTATTTATCCAAAGAACTTGAAAACACCAATTTGTAAAGGTACATGCACCCCTGTGTTCATTGCAGCATTATTCACAATAGCCAAGACTTGGAAGCAATCTAAGTGCCCATCAAGGGATGAATGGATAAAGAAGATGTGGTATATATACACAATGGAATACTACTCAGCCATAAGAAACGATGAAATCCAGCCATTTGTGACAACGTAGATGGACATTGAGGGTATTATGCAAAGTGAAATAAGTCAGAGGGAGAAGGTCAAATACCGTACGATTTCCTTCATTAAGTAGTAGATAATAACAACAATAAACAAACACATAGAGACAGAGATTGGATTGTTGGTTACCAGAGGGGAAGGGGGGAGGGAGGAGGGTGAAAGGGGTAATTCGGTACATGTGTGTGGTGATGGGTTGTAATTAGTATTTGGGTCGTGAACATGATGTAATCTATGCAGAAATAGAAGTATAATGTTGTACACCTGAAATTTTTACAATGTTATAAACCAATGTTACTGCAATAAACAAAAAATTAAAAAATCTAGAAATAAATATTTTACAAGTTTAAAAAAAAAATACAAGACATATTAACAGAACCAAGACATATTTAATAAGGATAAAAAGGTCAATCCATCAGGAAGATATAACAATTATAAATGTATTTACACTTAACAACAAAGCCTCAAAATATATGAAGCAACAACTGTCAGAATTGAAAGGAGAAATAGGCAATTCAACAATTATAATCACAGACTTCAATACTTCTCTTAGTAATTGATTAAACATCTAAACAAAAATTTAACAAAACATAGAATTGAACAGCATTATCAACCAACTTGACCTAACCAGCATTTATAGACTACTCCATTCAACAATAGCAGACTACACATCCTTTTGAAGCACACATGAATTAATTTCCAAGACAGACCATATTCTAGGTCTTGAACAAGTTTCAGTAATTTAAAAAGATTAGATAATAACAACAATAAACAAACACATAGGGACAGAGATTGGATTGGTGGTTACCAGAGGGGAAGTGGGGAGGGAGGAGGGTGAAAGGGATAATTCGGTACATGTGTGTGGTGATGGGTTGTAATTAGTATTTTGGTGGTGAACACGATGTAATCTATGCAGAAATAGAAGTACAATGATGTACACCTGAAATTTTTACAATGTTATAAACCAATGTTACTGCAATAAATATCTTCTTGAAATGCTCAGCAAGAGAAAAAAACAAAAAAAGATTGAAACTATACAAAGCATTTTCTCTGACCACAATGGAATTAGAAATTAGAAACCACATGGAAAAAAAATGTGGGAAGTTCCCAAATTTTTGGAAATTAAACCACACACTCTAAGTCTCCAATAGGCCAAAGAAGAAACAGGGGAAAATGAAAATATCTTGCACTGAATGAAAATGAACATGGATGCAAAACTGCTTAACAAAATAGTAACAAACCAAATCCAGCAATATATAAAAAGGACTATACACTATGACCAAGTGCAGTTTATTCCAGGAATGCAAGAATAGTCTAGCTTCTGAAAATCAGTTAACATAACAAACCGTATTAAGAGAATAAAGAACAAAAACCACATGATCATCTCAATAGAGGCTGAAAAATCATTTGACAAAATCCAACACCATCCATGATACAAACTCTCAAAAAACTAGGAATATTAGGAAGCTTTCACAACCTGATAAGGCGTATCTATACAAGCCTGCAGCTAACATGATATCTAATGATAAAAGACTGAATGCTAAGATCAAGAACAAGGCAAGGATGTCCGCGATCACTTGTCTTCAACATCGTACTGGAGATAAGAAAAGAAAAATAAATTAAATGCAGCTATATTGTAAAGGAAGAAGTAAAATTGTCTTTATTTTCAGACAAGTTGATCTTTTATGTAGGCAATTCCAAGGAATCTACAACAACAAAAAAAAAAAGACTAGAACTAAAGAAGTAAGTTTAACAGCCACAGGACTTAAAATCAATATATAAAAATCAATTATATTTCTATATACTAGTCACAAACAATCCAAAATGAAATTAAGAAAGCAATTCTAGTCACACTAGCATCACAAAGAGTAAAATACTTAGGAATAGATTTTAAAAAGGAGTAGAAGAGCTGTACATTGAGAACTACAAACTGCAGGGGGAAACTAAAGATATAAGTAAATGTAAAAATATATCATGTTCTTGGATTGAAAGGCTTACTAATGTTAATATAGTGATATTTCCCAAAATAATTAATAAGTGCAAAACAATCCCCATCAAAATCCCACCGGGATTTTTTTTAGAACCAGAAGAAAACATAAGAGAAAATCTTGGTGACCTTAAGTTTGACAAAGTTTTCTTAGATATGACACCAAGGCATGATCTATGAAAGAAAAAAATGATAATTTGGATTTTATCAAAACTTAAAATGTTTGCTCTTCAAAACATACCAATAAGAAAATGAAAAACAACCACAAACTGGGAGAAAACATTTGCAAATCACATATCTGATAAAAGACTTTTATCCAGAATATATAAAGAACTATTACAACTCAATAATAAGACAAGCAGTCCAACAACACCAAAAAAAAATGGGCAAAAGATTTGAATAGACATTTCACCAAAGATAATGTACACCATTAGTCACTAGGGAAATCAAAAGCACAATGAGACGCTACTATGTAGCCACCAGAATGACTATAATCAAAAAGACTGAAAATACCAAGCATAGGCACAGATGTGGAGAACTTAGAACCCTCATCCCTTGCCAGGGGAATGTAAAATGGTACAGCCATTTTGGAAAGTAGCTTGGCAGTTTCTTCAAAATTTAAACCTACACCTACTACACCCCTCAGCCATTCTTCTCCTAGGTGTCTATCCAAGAGAAATGAAATCGTATGTCCACATGGAGACTTTTACACAAAAGTTCACAGCAGCAGCTTTGGTCTTAGCTCAAAACTGGAAACCATCTAAATGCTCTTCAATTAGTAGGTGAGCAAAACATGGTACATCCATGCAATGGAATTCTACTCAGCAGCTAAGAGAAACAAACTACCGATACACGCAACAACGCGAATGAACCTCAAGGCATTATGCTGAGTGAAAGAAGACAGACACAGAAGAGGACATATTGTATGATTCCATTTATGTGAAAACTTCTAAAAAAGGCAAAAAAAACATAGAAACAGAAAAATCAGTAGTTGCCTGTGCCTGGGAGTGGGAGCAGGATTCCCTGCAAAGAGGCAGGAGGAAACTTTCAGGGGTGATGGAAATGTTCTGAACCTGGATTGTGGTGATGGTTGTACAACTGAATATTATTAAAGAATTATTGAATTGTACACATATGGTGGATGAATTCTATGTTATGTAAATTATAATTCAATAAAATCATTTTTAAAACCTGCAAACAATATTTATGCAGTGAAGGGTGCATCCTAAAAAACTCTTAAGACTCATTAGAGGGTTCTTTCTTAAACAAATTAACTCTTATTTGTATTACTAAATTCTGGTGTCACAGAAAAGTAGATGTGTCTATATACCTGTAGGTAAATTCATTCCCAAGATGTCCCTGCATCCTCGATGTGTGCCTCTAGAGGAGTCATCCATTCCATTTCATTTATCAGACGGCTTGTGCCTACACCAGCAGCTCAACCACAGAATGAGATAAGAAGGTCACGTTTCACAGCTCCTGCGATGTTCAAAGGAGCATCTAGGGTTATCAGGGAGTCTTATTCGCAAAACTCTCTTCTCATCAGGTACTAAAACACGTTTATTTTGACATTGTCATTCGGGCACTGAAAAGGAGCTGTGAAACACAGAATAAAGTGTATTTATGTGTTCCAAATGTCTCAGGATTGCCATGATGGTGCTGGAGCTTCAAAGAGCAGCCTGTGACAGCAGCCTCCTCTGGCTCTCGATGGAGGCGGCCCACGTGTTAGAATGGCACCTTCCACTGCAAGTGCTCCTAATAACACTTAATGATCACCACCACTTTCCTCGAAGAGATTTCAAGGTTTTACATATATGTGTTATAGCCACTACACTGAAATTGGGCTCTTCCAAATCCTGGAAGTTAGAAGTGGTGACGTGCAGGAAAGTGTTTAACAACAGGCTCTCCTAGAGATAAAAAGAACCAAATATGTAGCATTTGCTGATTGCCAGGTGTGAATACCGCCACCACGGAGAATTTCAAGCTATGGACTTGATGTTACTGAGTTGGAAAGAGATGTTCACAGTGGCTCCGTTGGGAGCCAGCTCCCATACTCCTGTGCTTGGGGGCAGAGGCACACACATTACAATTTTTGATCAAGACTTTAATCAAGACCGAGAATGTCAGAATAAAACTATCTAACTGTTCTACTTGAACAGTTTAAATAAGTTCAAAAGCATTTCAATTCAATTTTGACAAATTGCTAATTAGTATTCATATTCTTTCTCCGTATTTGGCTGTTACATATGCAAATTTTCAAGACGGTCGTTTACATAGATGTATATTATATGTATACACACACACATCACATACATACACGTACCTGTGTGTACATATATATACATGTTAGAGTCTACAATCTTCTAGTGAGTAAAAGAAAATAGTTCATCATGGATCTTAAATAATAGAGAATATACCCCCTTTTAATAAAATTAATCCCCCTATGGTTTGCCTAAATGATTGGAAGATGCTGGCATTCGTGTGTGCTAATTAGTTATATCCTGATCTCACAGATCCCGACCTAGTTGAGAAACCAGGCGAGAGTCAGTAAAGGGTGAAATAGCAGCGTTGTCAGCAGCAAAGCTGAGCAAGACACTGAGGTTCAGCACTGAGGCCACAGTGGGCCGTTGAGCCCTGCTCCCCAACACTGCGGCGCTCCCCGCAGAGCAGCTGGATGATCACCAGACAACCCTTGCTTAGACAAACACAGAGATCTGACTCCACGCCAGGCCCTAAATTCTGGAGGAAGGTGAAAACCCGCTGATATTGGGCTGCTAGCCTGAAGACCAGCTCGGGGCCCATCCCACTATGGATTATGTCAGACCAGGCCCGAGCATGGATTCGGAGTGATTGAAGCCAATTCTTACTCAAAGTGTGTTCAGGGTAGTAACAATAGCTCCCATTTATTAGGCGTCTACCATGTCAGGCTTTCCCCAGGCATTATTGTCAACCCTGACAACAACCTGTTGGGCGTGTTTGTCTTCATTGACAGATGTGGGTCTCAGGGAGGTTGGTAGCGTGCCCAGGGCCACCCAGCTGCTAACCGGGGAAACCAGGATTCCAGTGCATGACTACCTCCCTCCATAGATCTTTTGTGCAGTAAGATTCTTCATGCTTGGCCAGGATCCAGGTAGGTAGCCGGCAAGATTCTAGGTATGTAGTCATCAGGCACAAAACCTGGTCAAAAGAGGTCAAAGAGATGTCGCCTGGAAGTCACAATAATCCATTGAGCATTTATGCTGTGTGAGGAGCATTCAAACACTGATGGGTCAGAAAAGGCATTCCAAGGAAGCGGCATTGAACTGAAATCTAAAGGGTGAGTAGGTGTTAATCAAGAACAAAAGGAAGAGAGAACAACATGTTCAAAGGCCCTGAGGTGGAAGCTGCATGATTCACTGGAGGAATTAAAATGAGGCCAAAAGTCCAGAGCACAGAGAGTGAAGGTGGGGAGAAGGGAGGTGAGGAAAGCTCTGACTTCCAGAAACAGAGAGGCAGGCCTGGGAGCCAATGGCCCACAGATGCCAGGGCTTAGTAGCCTGGGCTCTGGAGCTGAGTCTGACTGCCACTTAGTAGAGCCACCATTGATGAGTCCCTAAGGGACCTCTGTGCCTCAGTTTCCTCACCCGTAATTTGGTATCTTCCTTATAAAAATGTTGCCAAGATTCAGTGTTCTGATGCATATAAAGCACTTCATATGCAACTTGATGATTTTTATTCGAAGTCTGTACTGTCCCGCTCCTGACATCTTCTTACATTTAGGTCACTGTTCCCTAACCTATATTCTTGGGTCACTGCCCTGTAACATACTCCAAGAAAGGGTACCCTGATTAAATGAGTTTGCGAAACACTGTACACCAGCATACTAAAGAATCTGAAAGTCCCACAGTTTAAAAAAACATTAACTTTCTCAACCAAGTGTGCACAAAAATTGACTACCGCATCAATTCTTGCATCTATGGAGGCAATGCTATCACCTGTTAATCATCTATGTCCCTAGGTCCACAAAAGTTCCGTGGAGAGAGCTGCAAGGCACCAGCCCAGACTGATTTGGGACTCTGGCTTGTGCATTTGTGAGGCTGCAGCAGAGCAATTTCCATGTTGCTATCTAGAAAATAAATTATTTCAAAGCTCCCATTTATAACAAATTCTCAACCAGTTCTTATTTCTCAGAACTTTCTCTTGACCCACGGCTATGATTTTCAGTTTATTCAGTGGGTGACTTTCAGGGAACGAGTTTGTGTTACTAGAACCATGCGACCTCGTTAACATCATCTCATCTCCGAGCCTCAGTTTCCTCTTCTGTAAACCATGGTGTGAGACCGGGAGATCAAAAAACCCTTCAAACACTAGGACTCTATGCTTCTCTGTTAAAATATTTCCAGGTTACGTGTTCTATGTTCTTAGGGGATTCCTGGGACAAATTCCACCTCAATCTGAGTGGATGGACACACGTCCACCCACAAGTGGACAGACCCCAGTTCCCTTTGCCTCATGGCCTTTCCATTGTTGTGTCTATCTTAGCTGTGCTGAAGAATATTCACCAGATGCATGAGGACTTTTGTAATTTTCCATGTGTCCATTTTTTTAAAGTGCATTAAATACAGAAAAGTGCAAAACATAATATAAAAATAATGACGTGAAAGGAAAGTACCTAAGTGTTCACATTTGTTAAATCATGAATGTCCTTGCCTCCAGACTTTTCTCTGTGTTTGTAAATCCTTCACAATGTAAAAACTATGATCTTCAGTAAGTGATAAATTTCTTTTAATGGTGATATCACAGAAACCTCTGAAGCTGTCTTGTGTATGCTCTTCGTCATTTCCTTGAGTTAACTGTCTTGAGGCTGAAATGTAGAAATAGAAATATGATCTTGCTTCTTGCCTTGCAAAGTTCACGTTTGGGTCATTATCTCATAGATGCAAGAATTATTTGCTTGAGATCAAAATTAACCTCATTAACTAATGGCAACCAGGAGCTAAACCACAGCCAAGCTATCTAATTGCATTTCAAAGTCACTTCCATAAGCTTAACTGTCAGAGTCCCAGAGAGAGACATTTTCCCACTAATTTTGTCTGAAAGGAAGACCCAGTTCACACTGTTCCACATAAATCCCCTTGAGAACGACCACAGCCAATATGTCGTTTTGTTTTTATCGAAAATAAACATTCAAAGATATAACATATTGTAAAACATCTCAAACCCTGCCCAAATTCTTACAAATTTTGAATTAGGCCTGAGTCTGGGTTGATGCCAGCTATGTTCATCTGTTTGGGAACAAAGTCTTTATAGCACTTAATTATATACAAACAAGTGAGTCTCTAATTAAAGAATTTTTAAAATCTTTTCTGTATAGAAGAAAATTTGGAAATTTCCTAGCACATGCTGAACTAGCATGACCCTAGTCTCCTTTGGCCAAGATTAAGCTGGAGAACTCTGAAGACAAAACACCAAGAAATGGAGGTGAGGACAGTGCTATAAATTCATGGGGTAGTGGGTTTGGCCTGGCTCAGGGGCAGCCTGGAGCACTGTGGGAGGATAAAAATAGAGGAGGAAATGTGAGGGTGCAGCTTGCATCTCCCAGTCATTGTCTTGAGATAGCATCTGCCCCCAAAACTGGGGCAACTCTGATCCCTGGTCCAGATGGCCACAGGAGGAACTTTGGGGAAGTCCAGATGCTCTGTGTTTATGAGGAGCTGAGAAAATAAGTAGAGACTGACAAACCTCAGGCAGTAGCTCGCCCATCTCCCTCCCTGGGCTGGTGAATTCCAGTCTAAGAATGTCTCCCCCGACACTGCTTCTCCCAGTAGAGTAGTGGGTAAAGCCCCGAGCTGAGGATTGGTCTTGTTTGTGTGGGGGGGGGGGCAGGGGGGCAGGTGTGACTGTGTTTTCTGGTGCCAAGTTCTCCTCCACAGGTTCACCCACCTGATGCCTGCAGCTCACTGGGCTGAGGCAATGGATTTGGGCCTTCCTCCATACGCTTGGCCCTGACTAGCCAATACCTCAGAGGAAAAGGAACTTTCAGGACAAAAAAGAAACAAGCAAGACTGCTGATGGGCATACCATTTTCAAAAGAAAAACTTACTGGATTATAGACTCCATCAGAAACAGAAATATTACACCAAGGATTTACAACTGGACTAATAAACATTTAAAAAGAAATAAGGGAATATATTAGCAATATAAAACAAAAAAAATTATAGAAAACAGTCAAAGAAATATTTGGTATGAAAAATATAATAATTGGAAAAGAGAATAGCATGACTAGGATAAATAACAGAATGGATGCAGTTGAGGAATAAAATAGCAAACTGAATATCCATCCCAGAGAGAAGACAGGAAGGACAAAGAATCAGAAAATGCAGGAAAAAAATGAAACCGATGTGGAGAAAAGAAAGAGATGCACTAAATCCAAATAAAAGGAGCCCCAGAGGGGGAAAAAGAGGAAAACTAAAATAAGACTAGTAAATATTTAAAGAAATAAAATACAAATTCTCTAGAGCTAAAGAAAATTGCAAGAGTTCATATTGAAAGGTCCCATAGAGGGCCAAAGAAGAGAATAAATTAAATACATTTAATGAAATTTCAAAATATCAGACAAAAAGAAAAATTTTAAAGCTTCCTGAGATAAGGAACATATCGTACACAAAGGATCAAGAACTGGGTAGACATCAGATTTTTCAATAGCAACAGTGGATGCAAGAAAAAAAATGGATCAGTGTTGTCAAAATGTTGAGTAGCCTAGATTGTCACATCTAATCACACCATCATTCAAATAAGAATATCACTGGGTTTACAGGGTCTTAAAGATGTTGCCACCCAGAGGCCTACACTGACAAGAGTTTTAGATGAAGCACTTAAATAAGAGACAAAGCCAAATGATGTTGCAAGTGATATATGGTGACACATGAAATAAATGTAATCAAATATCTTGGTAAAGTTTGTTGTTATCTTTATGAAGTCAGTGGGAACAAAGAAAAAGGTAAAATATGCTCAAAACAAATAAAATAATACAAAATAATACAAAAACGATAATATAGATCCTCAGTGTTCAATATGGAAGCCATTAGCCACACGTGGCTACTTAAAATTGAGTTAATTACAATTCAATGAAATTTTACAATCTGTTACTCCATCACGCTAGGCACATTTCGAGTGGTTAATAGTCCTATGTGGCTGCCGGCTACTCTAATGGACAGCATAGACATAGAACATTCCCACTATCCCAGAAAGTTCCGGTAGCCAGCACTGAAATAAAGAATATAACATGATGGCAGGGTGTGTAGGCAGGATGAGACCAGCGAATAGGAGAGAATACAAAAGTTCTAGTCTCATTATTGAAGAAATAAAAATATCAATTAAAAAGAAATGTACTTTGGGGGCCGGCCCGGTGGCGCAAGCAGTTAAGTGCGCGCGCTCCGCTGCGGCGGCCCGGGGTTCGCTGGTTCGGATCCCGGGCGCGCACCGAAGTACTGCTTGGTAAGCCATGCTGTGGCGGCGTCCCATATAAAGTGGAGGAAGATGGGCACCGATGTTAGCCCAGGGCCGTCTTCCTCAGCAAAAAAAGAGGAGGATTGGCTGATGTTAGCTCAGGGCTGACCTCCTCACAAAAAAAAAAAAAAAAAAAAAAAAAAAAAAAAAAAAAAGAAATGTACTTTGGTTGTAAGGATGAATATAGCCAATTTTATATGGCTCAATGGAAAAGAAAAGGGGGCATGAAAAAAGACATAGAAGCCTACCAACGAAAACAAAAGGCAAAAGTCGCTGTATTAACGCTAGATAAAGTAGACATTAAGACAAAATGGAGTATTAGGGATAGAGAGAGGATCACTACATTCATAAAACAGATTCAATTTATTGAAATAATATAACAATTTTTTTAAATGTACGTACCTAAGAAAACACCCACAAAATGTAGCAAAATGTGTTAAAGCTACAGAAAGAAGTTGATAAACTCACCATCATAGATTGATATGATAATTACTGGTACATCAATCAGACAAAAAAAATCAGTAAGAATAGCTGAACAATACAATTAACAGGCTTTTCCTAATGGACAGATACACGGTTCTATATCCCAAAGTTTTTAAAGACACATTTTTCTCAAATACATATTTATGATAACTAGTAGTAGATAATAACAGATCAAGAAAACCTCAACGTGCATCAAAGAACAAGTATCCCCACTGAGGACAGACAGCTCTTTGTGTGCTTAGTCAAGGTCCCAGAAGCAAAACAAAATGCTCTTGAGATCGTCAAACCGAGTTCCACCCATTATGTGACTCCCACAAAAACTTCTTTTTAAAAGCCCTAAGAAAGAAGCAACATCCCACCAAGGGACCACCTGTTAGGCCTCAAGATCCAGTAAAGGTCAAGTCATAGCCAAGTGAAGTCGATGATTCTCATTTCCGTGAAGTGACACAAATAAACGGATTGCCATATCAACCAGGGCATCGGCCAGTTAAAGCCTAACATAACAGAGTGTTAAATGGGGCTTTTTCTATTCTCTAAGAGTTTTGGCTAAAGCCACAGAGCTTAGAACAGGGGGTGATGAGTACACTTACATGCTAAAGAGAGGCAGGAACACATCCGTGCCCAACTTGCTGGAAAATAACAGAACTACCCCAGCTGGTTAGGATCACATCCCACACTCATCTCCAGCCTGAGTAAGAGAAGACTAGACATGCACAGAAGATTCAAGAGAGCCAGTGGTGGCCCACTGCATAGGGATGTGTCTTTCTCCTCCACATCCCCTTCTAAGGAAAGTAAGGGAGACTCAGAAGAAATCACTCCTAGAGGCTGGGGATGCCTGCAGGAAGGCACAAGGTACTTCTCCTCATGACTAGAGGCTGGATGAGTTACAAAAACATCTAAATCCATCTTGGTGTGACCCCCTTTGTAGACCACTGTGAGAGAGCTCTAAGGGGACCTTGATGTCCATACCAAGGACAGACATTTCAGGTTCTATGAAAAATCGAGGCTTTAGGATGTTCAGATTCTTCAGAATAAAACACTCACATGGCACATGATCCTGTTTTTGGTAGTTTTGACCACATCCCATAGCATGATTTGAATGCGTAATCTCTCATTCATTTGGCCAAGAACCACCCCCACCCTGGGAAGAGCACAGAGAGAGAGGGAGACATTGAAACCTCACACACTGGAAGACTGGTGCATGATTCCCCATCCAGGGTTCTGTTCTTGATGTAAAGAACCCCATTTCTTCAACTGCTCCTACTGCAAAGTGGTTTATAGTCACCCACTATCCTTGGCCTCTCTACTCTGTCCTGCCCCCTTTTGCCAATGTCTCTGATCAAATACATTGCTCAGAAATTGCAATAATTCCACATAAAGTAGGACAAAAGGAAATAAACACCATTCATTTTTTTTAATTTTTTGTTTATTGCAGTAAATTTGGTTTATAACACTGTATAAATTTCAGGTGTACATCATTATATTTCTATTTCTGCATAGATTACATCATGTTCACCACCCAAATACTAATTACAACCCATCACCACACACTTGTACCGAATTATCCCTTTCGCCCTCCTCCCTCCCCTCTTCCTCTCTGGTAACCACCAATCCAATCTCTGTCTCTATGTGTTTGTTTGTTGTTATTATCTACTACTTAATGAGGGAAAGCAAATCAAAACTACAATGAGATATCACCTCACGCCCGTCAGAATGGCTATAATTAATAAGACAGGAAACAACATGTGTTGGAGAGGATGTGGAGAGAAGGGAACTCTCATACACTGCTGGTGGGAGTGCAAACTGGTGCAGCCACTATGGAAAACAGTATGGAGATTCCTCAAAAAATTAAGGATAGAACTACCATATGATCCAGTTATTCCACTGCTGGGTATTTATCCAAAGAACTTGAAAACACCAATGCATAAACACCATTCATTTTTAAATGCTCTACAAACCAGGATTTTTACTCATTCACTAATACAAGTCTGATTTACTGAGATTTCCCATCTTAAAAGAATCAGAGACCAAGGGATTTTAGCTTAGCCAGATTTCTTCCCATATTTTTTTATTTAAATTGGATAAGTTCACCCTAGTTGTGAATGTGAAAAAAAAAATGCTGGAAAAAGATTAAAAGCAGAAACAGCTTTGTGTAAGTTTTTCTACCCCCAAAAATATAATTAAGTCACAATAATTAAGGTCTTGGCTTTCTTGTGTTTTTTAATCCTCACTAATTTAGGTATTTCTCCAGAACAATTTCCTTGGTTCCCAAAATAGCCCTTCATGGGATAAAAAATTAGCTAATAAACTCTGGCATATAAAAAGGCCCTGCATCTTATAAATATTTTACAAACATTTGCTAGTTTATTTGTTTTTCTAAAGGATTTTTTTATTGCTATTCTTTGTTTAAAAACTCCTGAACCATGAATATATCATATCCTAGGACTGCAAGATAAATGATTTCTTTTCTCTAATCACATTGTTCCCTACAACTTGATTTACCTCACTGTGTAAATTCAATTCGTTGGTGTGAGGACAGCTGTCCTGCGGCGGATGCTGCATCGGGCAGAGCTGTGTTGTGCAAACATCCAGGTTCTCCCACCTGGCCTGGCGCTGCCTCCACCTCGGGCTTCTGCCTGAGACAACCCTCAGGAGAGGGCAAGCAACACGCATGCGAGCCTTGTTTGTATCCACAGGAGGAGTCAGAGAAAGACCAACTCCTAAGAGCCTGAGATGACAATTCATCCTCAGGTCATTGAATTCATTTATTCAACAAATATGTTTTGAGCATCAAGGATGGGTCCTATGGAAGGTGAAACAGCAAGTTGTGTTTCCTCCACTTACCAGCCTCAGAGGCCAGTTTGAACCCGGGGAATTATCGTGGCTGTTGCACTGAATTTCCAATTCCCCCATTTCTTCTGTGACTGCAAGCTCCCCACCCTCCCTTCCTTCCTCTGGATACCCCTCCATGGGCACCCTAGTTCCTGCAGTTCTCTCAGGAAATCTAAATACGGGAGCCTGCAAGTGAGCACACACACCCTTTTAGACCCGCAGACCTTGGGTTGTCACAGTCCATGATTGAGATCCACGTGGATCTGGAAGCCTGACCAGCACTTACAAAGTCCCCTTGGATATTTTCCCTGAGGACCTGGAGGCCCTTCCACTGAAAATGCTCTTAGTGGCCTTCCTAACACCCCAGTGGAAGAGTGGCCCCTCTGGTGCCTGTCACTGCTAGTAAGACACAGTCTCTACCACCAAAGGGCTGACAATCAAGTAAGAAAATACCATTTACTTAAAGGTTAATGTATTCTAGATTCTTTGTGTGCATTAATTCAGTTGAACTAGGAAGAAAAGCAGCAGCCACATTATTGAGTCCTCAGTGTATTCTGAGTGCTTTGTACATATTAATTTAATTACATGTAATGACTTACTTAATCCTCACAAAACTCACTGAAGTTGTTACCAAGTTCTGCTCCTCTGTACAGATGGGAAAAGTTAACCTGCTCTAGACACGGCTAGTGAGAGCAGATGCAGGGCAAATGCAGATTTGTACCCAGGAAATCTGAATCCAAGGCCCATTCTCATAACAGCTAGAGTATATTGTCCTCCTGAAGCTATACCACCAGGTTGATAGATAAGATTTTGACCCATGAGTATAGTAACAACTAGTATGATACATGAGTATTGCCATATGCTTTAGGAGTGAAGAAGTGGGAGAAATCACTTCCAACTGAGAGAATCAAGAGATTTTACGATAAATGGTCAGTTGCATCAAGCCAAATATGAAAGATAGAAACAGAGAAATAATTTCCGTCTAGTTGGATGGCATGTGCAAAGGAACAGAGATGGCAATCTCAGCACATGGGGATTCCCTCAGCTTCCCACTCCTGCCTTCCAGTGCACGGAGCATAGCATTCCGCTAGCATCCATCCTTGTCTCTTTCCCTTCTATCTCAGAGGAACTGGTGAACTCCTCATTTCCTGAACTGAAGCCACTTCCCTATAGCTTGCTGTAGCCACCACACACCATCAAATATAATTGGTCCCCCTCCAGCTGGCTCTTTCTCTTTTACCCTAAAAGACTCTTCCTGGAAGTTTCTACCCTCTTCACTGACAACTTCACTGGAAAAAAATGAGTCTACACGCTCTCCTCGATTAC
Source organism: Diceros bicornis minor (assembly GCF_020826845.1). Classification (NCBI taxonomy): domain Eukaryota; kingdom Metazoa; phylum Chordata; class Mammalia; order Perissodactyla; family Rhinocerotidae; genus Diceros; species Diceros bicornis. Next base: position 56,722,669 of record NC_080759.1, read on the forward strand.
AAAAATAATCAAATAAGGCTTTCAGTTGCTTAAGGTTGTAACCCAGGTGGTGAAAGCTGTTCTTTTTGAAGTAAATTGAAAAAAATATCCAATTGATCCCAAACTCAAGAACAGCATATGCTGCTGGCTCAATGACCACCCAGCCTGAAGGGGGAAAAATGAAAAGGGAAAAGAAAATTCTGATTGAATCAATGTAAAAAATTGGTGCAGAGGCCGACCCAATGGCGTAGCAGTTAAGTGCCCACACTTCGCTTCAGTGGCCTGGGGTTCACAGGTTCGGATCCCGGGCATGCACCAATGCACTGCTTGTCAAGCCATGCTGTGGCGGCATCCCGTATAAAAAAAAAATAGAGGAAGATGGTCATGGATGTTAGCCCCGGGCCAATCTTCCTCAGCAAAAAGAGGAAGATTGGCATTGGATGTTAGCTCAGGGCTAATCTTCCTCACAAAAACAAAACAAAACAAAACAAAAAATTGGTGCAGACTTGGATATAACTCCATCTCTACAGTCCCTAGGCTGACACTTACTCCCTCTCCAATCTCAATAAATTACACATACCAAGAGCCCAGAACCCCAATCAAAGCACTCCTCCACCCTCATGCCTTAAAAGGGAAAACCCTAAAATTCCAGGATTACAGTAATCAAAGGGCACTGCCCTGACAGGATACTTTAGCCATGCCATAACTTTACAATGAAGTGGAGAATCTTTAAGAAATTGGGCCCCAAATTTGAGCTAAATTCTCCAACCAAAAGTTCAAGAATTATGTCATAATTCTAATGAAGTTGTTTCACAAGCTCCACTCTTTTAAGGACTACTCAGCTTCACAAAGAAAAATCCCAACCTGTGACCACTGAAAAGCCTCTAATGCAAGAGTTTTACAAGTGAAAGTATTGAGTCCCGATGGATTACACAGACTATAGAGTTTACTGGTGCTGAATCAAGTCATCAAACTATGAAAAAGAAAGTCAAAACTTGTACCCCAAACTTCTGCTTCTAATTAGGATATTATAGGTCACAGCCAATGTTCCTGTTCTCAAAAAAAAAAAAGGATAAATTACAAAAATCGTCTTTAAAGCATTGGAGAGCTGTGGGAGAGAGAAAAACCATTAGGAGAGGAAATGATATTTGACACCCACTTTTCCCTGGAAACATCTTCCAGTTCTAGATATAAGCCTGATGATCAGACTTGGGCCAGGTAGTGGGTGTTGCTGGGGAGGAGAAAACGGAGGAGCAGATAGTGGTGGTGTGGGACTATGGTGATAATCATACTTCAGGTGAGGCATCTGAAATGCATAGCTGACTTTATCCACAAGACATTTGCTGACTTTTCTGGCTGAGTGGTCAGGGGAATGGTGACTCTAAAAAGGGAGGCTAAAAGTTTCTGAAAGGGAGAGCAAAATTTCCATGAATGTTGAGTAACTAAGAAACAAAGACCTTCTGAGGGAAGGAGCTTGAAAAGATAACAGGAACAAAATGGAAGCCTGTAGTGAATTGACATCAGGACCTACAGCTACTCTTTGGGGGGAGAGACCAATCTGGAAAGCTAGACGCTGAGATCAAGGCTTGGCTGTTGGCAAGAGCTGCTGCCGGGAAACAGAAAAATCAGCAAAGATTTTAGTGCTCAAGAGGCACAAAATTAGAGACTGAAGAGCATCAAACACACAGACTTTTGCCAAATTCTGACTGGTCAGACTTAATCTACTTCTGTTCCCAGAGCTTCAATTGAGAGCTTGGAAAGTATTTGCTTCCTCAGTTCTGAAAGACTGTGGGTGATTCAGCTTTGCCCTTGATAGGTTGAGGTTCAGCTTTCCATACTCCTGATTCCCTCACCTTCAGCCTTGACATAGCTCAATTCCTGATTGGATTTTTCTAATCAACCTCCTCTCTCAATCTACCTTAGAAAGGAGATAGGGAACTCTCTTTATTGAAAGAGAATATCATGGGAATTTCTACAGTCTTTTATGTACAATATTCAGCTTATAAAAAATTACTAGGTATGTGAAAAGATAAGACCAAATGCTGAATAATAAAAAATCAACAGAATTAGATTGACAGATGACCCAGATATTAGAGGTAGCAAACAATTACTTAAAAATAACTATGATTAATATGCACAAGAAAATAGAGAAAATGGGAGAAAATATAAACGAAATGATGGAAATTTACAATTGAGAATTGAAATTTATTTTTTAAAATAATGGATATTGCAGAACTAAAAAATACAAAATTAGGAATTCAATGAATGGTTTTGAACAGCAGACTGGACACAGAAAATACACAGAATTAGCAAACTGGAAGTCAGCACAATAGAAAAATAACCAAACTGAAATATAGAAAATAAAAAGTAAGAAAAAATACTTTAAAAATTAGGAGACATGTGGGACATAATCAAAAGATCTAAATTAATATAATTGTATTACCAGAAAGAGAGGAGAATGAGGCAGAAGCAATATTCAAAGAGATCATGAGTGAAAACAGTCCAAACTGATGAAAGACATCAACCCACACATTCAAGAAGTTCAAGCTAAACAAAAATAAACAAAATCACATGTAGGCACATCATCAATGTCAGTCTGCTGAAAATCGAAGTCAAAAGAAAATCTTAAAAGTGGCCAAAGAAGTAACACATTACCTTCAAATAAGCAAAAATAAGACTAACAGCTGACTTCTCAAAAGAAATGATAGAAGCAGAAAACAATGAGAAATTTATAATCCTGAATGCATGCATTAAAAGAAGAAAGGCTGAAAAATAAATGATTTGTTTCCATCACAAGAAGCTAGGGGAAAAAAAGATCAAATAATACTTAAGAAGGAAGAAAATAATAAACATAAGAGCAGAATTTTAGTGAAATTTTAAAAACTCAATAAAAAAATCAACAAAGCCAAAAGTTAGTTCTTTGAAATAATAAGTCTCAGCAAACTAGAACAAGAATAAAACACAAATTGCCAAATGAGAAAAAATGAGCTATAACTATAGACCCTACAGACATTAAGATAAAAGGATATTATGAACAAATTTACTCCAAAAATTTTGACAATCTGGATGACATCAACAAATTTCTCAAAAAATATAACTTATGCATTCTAACAGAAGAATAAGTAGAAAGTATGAATAGTATGGTGTACATTAAAGAAATTGAATTTATTATTAATAACATTCCCACAAAGAAAACCTCAGACCCAGGTAGATTTGTCAGTAAATTTTTTCATTTCTTAAGAAAGTCTTACATTAAGTCATTGAAAGAATATAAGGAGAGGGAATACTTTCCAACTTTTATGGGCAAATCTTTCTAATGAACATATATTCAAAAGTCCTAAACAACATTAGCAAATTAAATTCAGTGATATATACAAAGGATACTATATCATGAAAAGTGGGCTTTACTCCAAGAATGAAAGGGCAGTTTTGCATTTAAAAAGCCATAAATCTAGCTCACAAGATTATCATTTAAAAAAACTAGGGGAGGAAAAATATCATATTTTTATTTCAGTGGATGCAAAAAAAAAAAACCCCAACATTTGACACAATTCAACACATTCATGATGTTTAAAAGCTCAAACCAGCAATAGGGACAAGACATATGGAGATTCTTTTGAGGGACTGACAAAATTATTTCTTAACATAGGTGATTGTTGCAAGAATTTTCATCTTGAAATAATTCACTAATCTGAAAATCTAAAATAAAAAAAAGGAAGAATTTAGCAAAATAACCTGAATATCATCTTATTTATACATATGTCCTGCATTATCTTTAAATTTAAGTAATTAGATTTAAATTATTCAATCTGACTTTGTAAAAAATGGCTATCTTTAAATGATTCATTGATTTAGTAGGCAAAAAAAAAAACGTGTCACATCTTCCAGTTGAGTGGCTGGGATGCATAACAAATAAGAGTCTAACATAAATTTGTCTGGTATTTTCCAAATGAGATAGAAAATCTCTTAAACTCCTTTAAGATGATGGAATATAATATTCATTTTAAATCTAGGCAAAACTGCCTGTTTTAAACTTTTATTTATCTAAGTGTTTCCCAAATTTATTCCTCTCTATCATGAAAGTAGGACACTGGTGGCAACACTCTCGCCATCTGAAAAATATTATTTCCAATATGCCAGGATATTATAGTAACCAAGAGAAAACTATCTATAATAATATAATCAATGAAGAAGAAGAATACTTTTCAAAACACTTTAATGTAACAAGAATCTGAAAAGTGAATACAAATCAAACTATGTCAAGGCTACACTGGTTTACAGGTAAAGAAATGTGCTTCTTATGTAGAGAACAGTTTTTTAAACTTCAGCTCCTATTCATATGAACTAAATTTTAACATCATAAATTTATTTGACCAATCACAATGCAGTCTTATGTTATTTTTGATGTTCTCACTTGGCCCTACAATTTTTTGGTAGAAGAGTTTGCAGTTATTCAAAGAGATGGAAGGAGAGAAGGAGGAAGGAGTATGGAGTGTATTTGGGATGAATGTCTACCGTGATTGTGTTTATGTGTAGGTGATCTTTGTTACTGTGTGTGACTGTGCATGTGATATGTATTTGGTGTGTGTGTATCTGTGTGTTGGTGTGTACTGTGCAGTGTGTCTGTATGGTATGTGTGTACTATGTATGTTTGATGTGTGTATATTTTGTGGTGTGCGTGGTATCTGTGTTGGATTGTATATGTGGAGTGTGTGTATTGTGTGGTGTGTACATTTTGTGGTGTATGTGGTTGTGTGTCCATGTTGCGTTTTATGTGTGCTTTGTATGTATTGTACAGTGTGTGGAGTGTTGGTGTGGTGCATGTCTGTGTGGTATATTGTGAGGTGTGTGTGGTGTCTGTGTTGGACTGCCTGTGTGGAGTGTGTGCATAGTGTGGTGTGTGCGATGTGTGTATGTTACCTCTGTGTGGGTGTAGGTATATGGTGTGAGGATTTGAATAGCACCAGCATTGTACTATTACAGTGGTAGGTCCATTTCAACAACAGTATCTTCTGCAAGTCACCATACAAATTTAGAGATCTCACAACTAAAAGTGCATATGCTCATAAAGTAGCCAGTCCAAAGGTGAGGATACTTGATCATTTGGAGCAACAAATAAACAATCACCATGTGTCTATATAGATGTAGAATTTACAAGAGATTGGCTATCATAGAAAAACTAGTCATTCCACAGTCTTGGTGCACCACGTGAATTTTCTTATGAATCAATAAATAAAGAACTCAGACCACTTGATACGTAGTATTTCTGTCTAGCAAATAGCATCTGAGCGCAGCCCTTCTTTTACACAGGGAAGCACAGTGCATGGACAAAACACCAGGTTGCCAAACCGAGGGCTGGAAGCGAAACACTCAGGTCCCTCTACACGGGTTCTGATTTCATTTGTTGATGAAGTTCATCCTTTTCCAGTGATAAATGTATTGATATGCACAAGGAAAATATGGAAAAGTAAAAAGAAGAAAAATATTAATTTTTTGGTTTAATTGGGGGGGTGTGTGTATGTTTTAACATATTTGTCATTGTACTTTATATAACATTTTTATCCTGATTTTTTCATATACCTTTTGAAAGCAAGAATTTTCGAGATGTGTAAAACTCAAGTGAAAGTGATTATGAAGGTTTAATGTTATATCCTGAAGATAGTTTAGTAGGTTTATTCTTTTTTCAGGATAGCATTTGGATTTTTTCTCATTTTCATTATTAAAAATAATACTAGTGAACTGCTTAGTGAATATGATTTTTTCCATATTCAATTTATCCTCTTAAGTTAGATTCTTAAAAATGGACTTAATAAATAGGTCAGAGGGCATGAGCATTTTAAAGACTCTTCATCACATTGCCAGATTCTTTTCTGAGAGAACAACACTGAACTATACTCCTACGAAGAGATGGGAGAGTGCCCAGGGCAAGACTGATCAATGGATGGATTGGTTGATTTCTTACTTAAATAATAATAATGTGCATTTGTAGAGCCCTTCACACTTTAAAAATCACATCCACAATCTCATTTTCAAGAGAGTTATTACTAACTCTACCTGATGAATAAGAACATCAAGACTGAAAGAGCTGTGATGAGCTAAAGGCACTAACGTGGGTCAGCACAGTCAGTGGTAGCCGCTAAAAAAACTTACTCAATTCCAGGAGCAGAACAAGGGTCGTGTGCACAAGAATGGGGCATTAGTAGTTCCACCACACTGTGGGCTGCAAGGTCCTGCTCAGAGTTATGAGCTCGGGCTCTAGAACTGGAGAGACATCTCGGGGCCTCGAGCTTTGTCCAGTTGGAGCAGGGTCACAAGCCACAGACATGTTTCTTTTGTTCTCCCAGAGCCTCTTCCATTACGTGAAGCCTACTTCTCTTCTAAGTTCCTGGTGTCCCACCAGCATTTGAGACCACTCCAGCGGATTGATGATTTCTGTGCACCTTAGGTCAAATCCTTGACAGAAAGAATCTAATTTGAAACAAGGTTTGTGCCTCTTGGGTTGGATTTCCTCTGTTGTTCTGTGTGGTAGGAAGAGTGGGGTCATAAGGTACAGGAGCAAATTCATTGACATGCCCACCCAGGGGTTGCCTGGGAGATTCAGGACAGGAGGGTGAACAAAAATTTGTCTCTCCTGGTGGAGTCAGGAAAGCTTACTAAAGAAGTTAGTCTTGACTTTCATAGATGGCTTTGGGTCCTGGGATGTAGGGCGTGGAAGTGCAGGCATCAGGAGATCCAACCAGGAGCCAAAATTGAGGAGGGTTTTGTATCTTATGCATAAAAAGAAAACACAGATGAAATCACTTCAAAGAGAAAAGTAGTCCACGTGTAAAGAAGACTTGCAAAGGATCTTGGGTTTACAAAAACAAAAAGAACCTTATAAGAAGTTTACTTATAAAGAGTACTTAATGAAGATCTGCAAAGGATCCCAGATGTACAAGGACTGGCTCATTAAATAAAAAATACATGATTACATAGAAGAAAGAAGTCATCCCCACAGAAAAAGAAGAGATTCAAAGAAATGTAAAAGAATGATTGACACAACTTTCTGTCAACAGATTTGACTACCAGAGGAAACTGATGCTTTTTTGGTCAAATGTAAAAATTAGCATTTGCCCAGGAAGAATTAGAATAGTTAAATAGTCCATAAAAGTTCTATAACTAAAAAACTGAGTAGAGCTTGAGGGTTTTACAGCTGGATTCATTCACTCAAACAAATATTTATTAAACTCGTGCCATATGCCACTTCTATTCTAGACACTAGAGATACAGTGGTAAACAAAACACATAAAATTCCTACTCTTGTATCATTTATAATCTACTTGGGGGGATAGGTCATAGACAAATGAACACACACTATGACAGTGGTCATAAGGGCTAGAAGGAAGGCAGACATCATGGAGGTCAGGGTGCTGGAGGAAGTGCTGCTCACATCATCTTTTCTGGGACCATTTGCACATTGACTCCCATCCACTCACTAGATGAAGTGAGTGAGCCACGTGGGCATCCGAGGGAAAGGATTTCCAGGTCACCTAAAAACAATGGAGAACTCCAATGTTACTTAACTATTCCAGACCACAGAAAAAAGTGGAAATCTCCTCAATTCATTTTATGAGACCAACATGACACAAAACCTGATAAAGAGGATTCCAAAAGACAAAACATACACAGAAATCTTATTATGAATATGGCTGCTCAGGTGACAGCAGAACCAAGCCCCACGGGAGGCCAATGGGACTGCTGGTGGCTGCTCGCTGGATGGTCCTCAACACTGAGGGAATCCAATCTAATACTCTCTGGACTGGAAAAGCCATCACTCAGATCAACACACAGGCAACCCATTGATTAAAATTTAAATGAAAGGGAAGAATCATTGATTATTGAAATCCTTACTGAAGTATTATTGAGACCATCAGAAGCAAAGAACACCGCAGGCAGCCGTGCACCCAGTGGTTGGTGATGGAGGCAGTGAGAGGTTTGAGGAGTGTAATAAAATTTAGCTCCTCTCATCTGTCTAACAAGATTTCCACATATTCCTGTGTGAAAAAGTTAACTGAGGCTTATAGAGTCAAAGCCTCTCCACGGTTCCAAATGCAGCCATAAGCCTTGAGAAATTTTAGAAAACATAGTCATTAGCTTTAACTATGTGGTTTTCAAAAATCATCTGTGAACACTCGTGTTATTTTTTCAAAAGGCAAGATTTGGCTTGAGCAAGAAACACATTTCAGGGTTTGTGGGGTTGCCCTTGTGAACTGCAGGACACAGATCAACAATCCACACGAGTTCCAGCCGTGTAATTTACTTTCCGCTTCCACCTCATCTTACATGTCGCTTCTGGCTCTGGCCCATTCATCTCCCAGGACAGGAGGAGTGGCAATGCCACAGTTACTGCCACCCAGTACAAAATCCACCCGTCCATTTTTCAGGTAATTCAACAGTGGCCAAGCATATCTTTAAAACCAAACAGCTCAATTAAATCTGAATGCAATGATCATGTTTCATTCTGCACATTGCATCAAAACCAAACAGATTTCTTGTGGGCCCGTTTCCTATACAATTTTCCTCCTACATGTCCAGACCAGCATTTCAAAGGTCTGATGAAACAAAGCCAAGTTAATACTATTCACTGAAAATTAGAGACAAATATAAGAATGTTCCTAGCAGCATTAAAATAGCCCCAGACTGGAAACAACCCAAATGTGCATCAAGAGAAAGGATAAACCTATTCTGGTACATTCAGACAATGGAATATGACACAGTGTCGTAGTCAGCTGGGCTGCCACAACAGAATACCACAGACAGGGTGGCTTAAACACAAGACATTTAATTCTTACATTTCTGGAGGCTGGAAGTCCAAGATCAAGGCTCTGGCAGAGCCGGTGTCTAGTGAGGACCCACTTCCTGGTTTGCAGGTGGCCAACTTTTCATTGTATCCTCACATGGCGGAGAGCAGAGACAGAGCGCTCTGGTCTCTTCAGCCCCTATTAAGGGCACTAATCCCATTCATGGGGGCTCCACTGTCATGACCTAATCACCTCCCAAAGGCCCACTTCCTCACACCATCACATTGGGGATTTAGGCTTCAACATATGAACTTGGGCGGGACGTGAGCATTCGGTCCATAGCACACAGTGATGAAAAAGAAGGAGCTACTGAAAACCACAACAACGTGGATGAATCCCAAAGACACGGTTAAGTGAAGGAAGCCATATAGAAAAAAGAAGATACCGTGTAATGTCATCTATGCCGTGTTCAAGACCAGGCTAAGCCAACGTCTGGTGATAGAGGTCAAGATAGACGTTACTCTTGGGGAACAGGGGTAGTGACTGAAAAGAAATACGAGGAGGTATTCCAGGGGCAGCAAACTCTGTGTCTTGCTCTGGCTAGTGGTGAGTTACATGGGTGTGTTCAGTATGTGAAAATCCACGGGGCTGCACCCTCGATGACTGGGGAATAAGAAACGGTGAATACGTGAACTCATCAGGAACCGAGAAATTCCCCTGGAGGCATCATGGTTGGATGCAAGTATAACACAGCCAAAACTATAATGCCATCTGGGGCAGCTGTTGTGGCCTCGAGCACTGTTAGGAATCTCACAGCCTATGTCCCACAGGAGGACATTTGGCTCAAGGCATTGGACACGAGGATCATAAAACATTGGGACCAGCAGATCCGAGAGATCACGTAAGCCAAACTCCTCAGTTCATGATTCGTATTTACGGATCAACAAATGTTACCTGGGAAAGCAAGGCCGTCAATCAGTGGAGCTCAGCCCTGGCTGCACATCAAAAATGCCAAAAGAGCTTTCAGAGTGACATCCAGGTTCGACCCCAACCCAATTAAATCCTAATCTCTGAGAATGGAGCCCCAGCAGCGATTGTTTTGCAAGCTCCCCGGCAGAGTGTAAGGAGCAGCCAGGATTGAAAACTGCCCTCTTTGCTTTCTTATGGCACTCACATCTTAACTCAGATTCCTTTCGGACCCATCTGCCAGGCCCCTTGTGGAGCCCTGAAGCAATGCGCCAGGCAGGCGTAAGTTTTGTTGGATGTGGAGGGGATGTGGGAAGAGGAAGAGGCTCCAGGAGGGAGAAGGGCACCCCCACCTTGTCTGAAGCCCACTGACACCAGCTTCCCTGGAGCAGGAAAAACACTCTTCTGTGCACAAGATTTCCTGTCACTTCCTTCCAACTCCATCCAGCCTGTGCCAGTTACATAACGCAAGGAGCTGTTTTCTTAAAGTTCAACGTTGAAATGGATCTGGTGCAGCAGGAAATTCAGGATAAATTTAGTTGAGATCGCAGCTCTCTCAGCAGAGCACGGGCTCCAACTCGATTATGCTGTGCATCCAGACACAAAATTCCCAGGCTGGAGATTCACACCCAAACATCCAACTTCAGCCAAAAACAAGTTAGGCAGCATCTGGGCCATTTCCACCACTCCCGGGAAGGGAAAGGCTGGCTTTGGCAATCCACACCATCTTTGGGTTTTCTCTACCTGTAGAAAGAGCTTGCTGACAATGCATTTGCCACTCGCACAGGGCGTGGGCTCCCCCAGAAGGGACTTGCTCAAGCAGAATCACGGAGGCAGGTTTGTAACAGAGATTCTCTCTTGAGGTGTGCAGGCAAACACACAGTAAATCCCCCCAGTTACCAGGCACTCAGCATTATATGCATGCTTTGTTTATCCTCACACAGCAAACTCACAAGCCATTTGCTAATATTTTACCATCTAGAGATCAAATTGTCAACCCCACTAAGAAATTACTCAGAAGGTTAGTGATGGCATTTGGGTTTGGACTCAGATCTTTTGGGTTACAAAGACTGCGTTTCCTTGAATGCTCTGCTGCTTTCTATACAGTCTTTCATTAGAACCTTAAGAGATTTAAGACTAAATATTGTTTTATTTAACTCATTCACTCCTTCCCTTTTTCAACCAGCTTTCAATGCCCATTATGTATGAAACACTAAACGGCTGGGGTTTATTAAAGATAATAACACCCACTTTTACCCACTTGATTTGGAAAGAGATTACTCAGTTGAGAAAGAGGTCCAGGAGTCAGGCTGATGAAGACGAAAAACACCACCTGCAGCGCTGAGGAAATCTACAGCGAGCAGATGGCCCAGGAGAGAGAGCCAGAGGAGCTTGCTGAGCCTCCTCTTATATTAACTTACTCCAGATCCGCAAGCCCAGCCTTTGGGGATGCACCCACCCTTACCTCGTGGAGGAGTGAGCAGGTAAGCACACACCTTCTCTGCAGAGCCCAGCAAGAGAGAAAGCTAAGGGCAGGGCTTGAGGCTGAAGGCATTCCCAAGGTCAACAAAGCCCTCTTCTTCCCTGGGGAGGAGTGAGAGCAAGAAATGGCCAAAGACACCAGGGACACTTGCTAATAGAGGTCCCTCCAGAAAGAATCAGAAGGAGGGGCCAGGCACTCCCAACATGTACCATGTGGTAAGTGCTAAAGAAAGGCTTTTCCCCCTGCCCCGCCTAAGCCCCCTACTCCCAGGGCCTCGCCATGAGCAATGACGATAGCCCCCTCAAAATCTCATTTGCAAGCATCCTTCTGTCTGAGTGCCAGCTCCTAACTTCAGCCTACTCTCCATGTTCCGCACTCTGTCCCTCGCCCCCTCCAGTCCTCACTTCCTCCTTATCTAGTTTAAATGACATAGTCCATTATTGCTACTCCATGCAGGCTCTTTCACTTAGCAAAGTAACAAAGCCCCTACAGGGTGAAACACACCTCATTCTATTCTGTACCTCCCTCACAGAGCTGAATGTGGGGAAACGCACAACCTGTCAGGTAGTCTCACTTTAACTCAAGGTCACTGCCCTCCTATTGTGTGGGGGCAGCTGGGCAATCCCACCCATCCTCCCAGGCTGCAGACTGAGACAGCCAGCACTCTCTCCTGGGATGCCTTCCCCTCCGACACTATTTTTGTCCAAAGCTTTTACTTGCTTGCTTACTGTTGTTCTGTGTCTCTCACACTAGAACTCATCTCCCAGAGGGCTGTGTGTGTGCGTGTGTGTGTGTGTGTGTGTTATCCACGTCGCAGCCCCAGCTCCTAAACACTGCTCGGTGCACAGTGAGCCTGTGATAGATAAACAGTCCTCCTTTTCTGTCCTCAGAGCTAGGATATTTCCCCCTGATCTTCACTCTTACCTAGGGATCATGATTTCTATTTCCATCAGCAATAAAAGGAAAACTCTAAGAAGCTCCCAAGACCATATGGACTAACGTCCTGTATTGGGGGCCATTATGCTCTACACCCTCATCACTATGAACAAGTTCTCCATGCCCACAGCCAAGACTGATCTCCCCCTCAGGCACGGGGACCCTATCCCTGTGCAGGGACAGTGCTCTGGCAACTCTGTTCAGCTTTCTCTGGCATCATAATTTTCCCTCTCTACAAAACCATTACCATTAGCATGCAAATATATTAACTCTCTTTTAAAAATATCCTCAGTTGGAAGAGGGGAAGTCAAGATGGCGGCGTAGGCAGACTCTGAACTCACCTCCTCCGTGGACACAACCAATTTACAACTACTCGTGGAACAATTACCCCTGAGACAGAACTGAAAACTGGATAAGAGGAACTCCTGCAACAACGGACAATCCTAACTGAGGTGGAAGAGGCAGAAACTCCCTTCTGGAGAGAAAAACGCCGCCTTCACAAGCCACCAGCATCACGGCCGCCGGGAGCAGCTCACAGGTACACAGCCCTCCCTGGAGGCGCGGAGCCCTGAGCAGGGGAGCGCCCTCGCTGTGGGCATTTTGTGCACCCAGCACAATTGAGACGAGTGGCATAATATCTGACTTTGCCTGCTACTAAAACATTGGGGAGTACCCCCAGAAAAGCTGGCTCACAAAGACCTTAAAACCAGCTCTTAAAGGGCCCATGCGCAAACTCACCCGTTTCAGAAAGCAACCTAAAATCACCAGAAAGAAAGGTGCACAGTGCTTTGGTGAAAAGAGACTCACCTAATAGGCCCTGAGTGCATCTCGGTGAGAGGTGAGACCTCTCCAGGGACTGGGACAGTGTCGGCGGCCATTGTTGTGGACTGGTGTGGGCGTGCTGACACAGACGCCATTGGAGTTCTCCCTGAGGCCTGCTAGCCCAGGTCTGCCCCACCTGCTAGAGCACCGATTTAATCCAGCTCAGCCAGGGCAGGCAGCCCACCCTAGAGACTGGCCCCACCCAACAACAAGCCCTCAGGCAACTTGTGGGCCTGCATAGATTGGTGACTAGATTCTCTGCAGCCTGGCAACTGAGCCGACTTCAGTGGGGCAGGGCGGGCACAAGGAGCACGTAGAGAGTGTGGGGCGGTGGTGGAGTGTGTGGGGCTTCCACCATGGAGAGACCGGGTCCACTTTGGGAGGTCGGGGCGTGCACACGGGGCAGGACTATGTTGACTGTGTGTGGACCTGTGGGTGGTGGGGCTTGTCAGCTGCAGAAGACTTGTGCTTCTCAAATACCCACATGGGGGTTTGCCCCACCCTCCAAAGCCTGAAACAGTTGGGTTCCCCCGTGTCTGAGGCCAGCCCCACCCAGCTGCAATGCTCAGAGAGCTGACAAGAGACCTAAAGGCTGGAGGCTTATAGCAATTGTAAGGCCCTGAGCCTAACAACCTGCCACGCGGGGGGCCTACTCACTTAAAAGAAATACTGCAAGACAAACGTGCTATTAGAACTTGCAGCCAACTGTGCTGGGGCTCCCCACACCTGATAAAGAGACTGAAGGGCCCACAACAACTACAAGCAGCTGAGCATTACAACAGTTGGCCAGGAGCATAACTCGGCCTCCCTGGGCCCCTACAGGGAGAGCAAACAGGCCACAACAGAAGGACACACGTAGCCCACATAGGGGTCACCCCTGGAACATTGAGAACTGAGGGAAGCACACTGCAGGCCTCCTAAGCCATCACTTACATAAGGTCACCTATCCAAGAGCAGGAGACACAGCTGACCTACTTAATACGTAGTCACAAGCACAGGGAAAGAGGCAAAATGAGGAGGCAAAGGAATACATTCCAAGTAAGGGAACAGGACAAAACCCCAGAAAAGGAACTAAATGAAACAGAAATGAGCAACCTACCCAACAGAGAGTTCAAACTAAGAGTGTTAAGGATGCTCACTGATCTGGGGAGAAGAATAGATGAACTCAGTGAGAATGTCAACAAAGAAATGGAAGATATAAAAAAGAACCAATCAGAAATGAAGAATACAATACTGGAAATGAAAAATTCACTAGAGGGACTCAAAAGCAGAGTAGAGGATACAGAAGAACAGATCTGTGAGCTGGACGAAAGACTAGAAGACATTACCCAAACTGAACAGATAAAAGAGAAAAGAATTAAAAAGAGTGAGGACAGTCTAAGGGACATCTGGGACAACATCAAGCGCACTAACATCCGTGTTATAGGTGCCCCGGAAGGAGAAGAGCGAGACAAAGGGGCAGAGAATCTATTTCAAGAAATAATAGATGGAAACTTCCCTAACCTAAGGAAGGAAACAGACATCCAGGTACAGGAATCACAGAGAGCCCCAAACAAGATAAACCCAAAGAGGCCCACACCAAGACACATCATAATCAAAATGTCCAGAATTAAAGATAAAGAGAGAATCCTAAAAGCCGCAAGAGAAAGTCAAGTTACATACAAAGGAAACCCCATAAGGCTATCAGCTGACTTCTCAGCAGAAACCCTACAGGCTAGAAGAGAATGGCATGATATATTTAAAGTGCTAAAAATATCCTCAGTTGATAAACAACACAAGTATCCATCAACAGATGAATGGATAAACAAAATGTGCTAGATCCATCCAATGGAATATTTTTCAGCCCTAAAAAGGAATGAAGTTCTGATATAGAATATAATATGAATCTTGAAGATATTATACTAAGTGAAATATGCCAGACGCAAAAGGACAAATATTTTATGATTTCATTTATATGAAATATCTCAAATAGGTAAATTTGTAGAGACCAAAAGTAGATTAGAGCTTACCAGGTGCTGGGGTGGGGAGTTATGGTTCAGTTTCTATTTGGGATGAGGAAAAGTTTTGGAAGTAGATAGTGGTGATGGTTACTCAACACTGTGGATGTACTTAATGCCACTGGATTGTATACTTAAAAGTAGTTAAAATGGCAAATTTTGTGTTATATGTTTTTTACCACAATAAAAATTTCAAAAAAAAAATCGTCTATTGACACCCTCTCCTCTCTAGCAAGCTTACTTCCTTTTAGAAGTGTTTCAACTCTTGCTGTCTGAAATTTTCTCTTGCCCCAGCACCCAGCAGGCTTTCATCCCCACCTGTGCACCCAGCCTGGACAACAGGGTGGTGAAAGCGTGACTGGGGGGCTCCAGAGAGAGTGAGAGGAGGAGACGGCGAGACAGTGAGCATGAAATCTCCCAGCTGCACAGTGGCCGGAAAAATGGAGCAGGACCCAGAGAGGAATGTGGGGTCAAAGGGGGTGATTAGCTTTATGACAAAAGATATTATAGCAAGTTTGTATGCTCCTGGGAAAGATCTAGAAGAGAAGTGAGAAATGATGATCCAGATGGGAGTGTGGGAACAGTTGCAGGGTCGGGGGCAGGGACTTCCTTGCTGAGCGAGAGAAGGGATGAGGCAGCCTTAGAGGGATCCTAGGAGAGACCCCATGAGAATTCTCTTCTGATTGCTCCTTGTCTCTTCATAACAAAGTGATCACAGAGTGAGGAGACCGAGTTGGGGTCATGGAGGTCTAAGGAACAAGTGTGAAATAGTCTCTCCTGAGCATGAAGGACAGGTGGACTGGTCATGCAGTAGATCAGGCAGCACTGAAGGTCCACCAAAATGGTGCTCATGGCCAAGAATGCCAGTGTTGATATGGAATCAGAGAAACACACAAATAACTAACACAAAGTATAAAATAAGTGCCCGTTTTAGGGATTGTATTAGTTTCCTGGTGCTGCAGTAACAAATGACCACAAACTAGGTGGATTAGAACAACAGAAATTTATTCTCTCACGGTTCTGGAGGCCAGAAGTCTGATACCAAGGTGTGGCCAGGGTTGCTTCCTTCTAGAGGCTCTGAGGGAGAATCTGTTCCAGGCTCCTGGTGGCTGCTGGCGATCCTTAGCTTCCAGACACATCCCTCCAACCTTTGCCTCCATCTTCACGTGGAGTCCTCCTCTCTGTGTCTCTGAGTCCCTGTACCTTCACACGACCTTCTTACAAGGACACCCATCATTGGATTAGGGCCCGCCCCAATCCAGTATGACCTCGTCTTAACTTGATTACCTCTGCAAAAACTGTATTTCCAAATAAGGCCATAGCCACAGAGACAGGAAGTTAGGACCTCAACATATCTTTTTGGAGGACACAATTCAACACACAGCAGGGATAAAGATGACATGTCATGAGAGTTCAGAGAAGAAAAACATAATTATCTCTAGCCATGGCATCAAAGAAATCTCAGAAGAGCTCTGAAGGTCAGATTTTAACATCCAGTGCCGTCTTCAATGCTTAGCACGTTTTCTGACACACAGGTGGCTCTCATAATATTAGTTAAATGGACATATAAATAAGTAGGGCTTGGGATAAAACGACCCTGCTTCAAATCCAAATACCATCTATGTGACTTTGGCAAGTTACTTAGGTTCTCGATACCCGTGTTCTCGTTCTTAAAAAAGGTATAAGGCACTGAAGGGGAAATGTCTCTCAGTAGGGAATCCCACAATGAATCTGCCATTAAGGGGTAAATTGTACGTATATCACAGCACTTTGCTTTGACTGACGGGCAGCTTGGCACCTGGTTTCTTACCAACACACTGTCCTGATAGGGAATGTTGTGTGTCAAGTGAGAACTGCGGGCATCTTCGTGGTGAGGGCTGCACCGCGACCTGGAAAGCCAAGGTCCCTTCTCACTGTCATGGACCCAGCTATCTCACTGTGACAGTGTTTGGTTGGTAGCTTTAAAAATACAGAGAAATGGGGCCGGCCCCGTGGCTTGGTGGTTAAGTGAGCGCGCTCCGATGCTGGCGGCCCGGGTTCGGATCCTGGGCGCGCACCAAGGCACCACTTCTTTGTCCATCCTGAGGCCGAGTCCCACATACAGCAACTAGAAGGATGTGCAGCTATGGCATACAACTATCTACTGGGGCTTTGGGGGGAAAAAAATAAATAAAATCTTAAAAAAAAATTAAAAAAAAAATACAGAGAAATGGAATCATGCACTCAATTAAGGAGTTTGACATGCTCCCTTCCATTTGTCTCTCCACTGACAGCCGGGGAGCCTTGAAAAGTGAGGTTTGAAGCACACCCCATGTGAGAACAACCCCTAAAGGAAGAGGCATTGGCTAAATGGGGAATCCTGTTCCACACTTGTCAGTGGAACGCCTTGTTGCAGAAGACGAGACCCATGCATCAGACACGGTGTCGGATTAAATTTCTGAGGCACGGACTCTTCCTTCCCTGCCTTCACACCCTTCCCACCCTCCTCTTTGGCGACTGACCCACAGTTTGATTCAGTCATCAGGCAGAGACCCCTTAATGGCAGAGAAGGTGGGATCATCCCTGGACAAGCCAGAAACAGGTGACCAGTCCTGGGCAAGGGGACATAAGGGAAGTCTGCTGAGGGGGAAGCCTCTGAAATTGTCTTTTCCTCCCCAATAACAGAGCCTGCCAGGAGAAACCCTTCCAGTCCAGCTGAGTATCCTCACTCCTCTTTCTGTGATCCGATTTCAGGGATGTCATTGGCTTGTCAGGTAGCCTCAAAGATGGCAATTTCAACCTGAAACAAAGGAGTGTGTGAGGCACAGCAGAAAGGCACCTGATCATTCAAGAATGCAGGAATCCAGAGAGAAACAGGTGGTCCTGAGCTGGATCAGGGGTGAAATCAGGAGGGATGATGCAGGAGGTGAGGGAGGCTCCAGGCCATATCAGTCCTCCCAGCCTCTGCCTGCCTGGGTCTCCTCCCAGTGCCACCTCCACACCCACCCAGCCCTAAGCCCACAGTGTCACTCTCTCCTGTCCTCACCTCAGCCTCCCTCTCAGCATCCCGCAGCCACACACGGTCCTCCCACTTCCATCACCACGTCTCCCTCTGGGAACCACTTCCGAGGACGTCCCTGACATTCAGTGTCTCTAGAACCACCACAGCCCTGATCAATCTGATTAGAAGGATGTGGTCTCTATCCCAGCCAGGCAGGCACTGCTGCCTCATCCAGGCTGGATTCCTGGGACGGTCTTCTCCATGATACCAACGTGGTCCAGGGCATCAAAATCTATTCACCCAGGCTGGAGAAGCTGAGGCTAGACCAGCACAGCCCGAGGGCACCCAGTCAGTGCTACACACAGTCCACCACCCCGCGCTCCTCGCCGCCCCTGCAGCAGCCTGTGCTGTCCTGAGTGTGCGTGGTTTTTTAAACTGGAATTATCAACAGGGGCTTGACCAGTTTGCAGAGCCTCATCTGGCTCATCTTTTTTAGTGCCGGCTTCCAGTGACTTTTTGAGTCCACTCGACCAGACACCCTGGTCCTGACACAGCTCTCAGGACATGCCTTCTCGGCTCTTCAGGGACCAGGAGAGGGGAGGGATGGGAGAGTCCCTGCAGGTTCCGGGAAAGCTGGTCTGCCACTAACGCAGAGGCCAGGGTGGAAGGAGCACGAGGGGTTTCTGGGCAAATGGAAACACCCTTTATTTCCCGTGGCTGAACTTGTTTCTCTTTGAAAGATTCTTAGTCCATCCAAGATACCATAGACCGAGGAACCATGAACAACACACATTTATCTCACAGCTCTGGAGGCTACAAGTCAGACCAGTGTACGAGCATGGTCAGGTCAGGTGAAGGCCCTCTTCTGGGTTGCAGACGGCTGACTTCTCCTTGTATCCTCACGTGGCAGAAAGATGGCCAGCTAGCTCTCTGACCCCTTCTTATTAGGGCACTAATGCCATTCACCTGGGCTCCACCCTCATGACCTGATCACCTCCCAAAGGCCCACCTCCTAATCCCATCACACAGAGCAACAGGACTTCAACATAGGGATTTGAACATATTTTTGAACATAAGTTTGAACAAACATTCAGTCCATAATAAACCCCATTATTCTCACTTACGTGAATTTAGCCTAAACTGATAAACTCAGTTTGATCTCAAAATTTTTCAGTCACGTACAGTTTTAAACAGCTTCATTGGAGATCAATATCCAGTCAAACCCAAAAAGTGTCTCTATCTGGCCACAACTCACAGTTCTTGGCTCTCTCGTGCACTTTCCTCCCCTCTGGGCTAGGGCAGCTTCCCTGGGAGGGGCCAGCAGGCTAAACCCAGGTCATCTCTTGGTGGGCTCAAGGTCCTCCCAGATAGTGCTGGGGACTCTGCTGTGAGACCCCGTTGGAGTCTTGTCTCTGGGCTCAGCTGGAGACTCTTCCCGCATCTACCACAGAGTGTCCCTGCACCTGGGGTCCTGAGAGCATCCCCACTCCTCCAAGGACACCATGCCTGGCAGATAGCCCAGCATCTCCACCAGGCTCTTCTGTGGACCCAGGAAGGAGCAGGGACATGGAGAAACTGCCCAGCACCTTCCCGGCTCATCCTGGCTCCCTGGGAAACACAGGCTGGATGGTGCGACGTGTCTTTACCGCCCTGCCATCTCTCTGCAGTACTCTCCCTCAAAAGACCTCAGGGAAGGAGGCTCAGATGGTTCTCCCAGTCCTGCTTCAGCAACCCCATCCACCGTGTGAGTCCATTAGAAAAATCAAGGCCTTTGACTGCATGATGAATGGAAAACCCAGCTCTTGTTGGTGAAATTAAAGGTATTTACCTCCTTAAGGATCTTCTTCAAAACATCCCCCACCTCCCACCCCCTCACGCCTTTATCTCCCATCCCCGTCACACCGCCATCTCCCACCCCCCACTATTCCCCCATCTCCCACCCCCCACTCCCCCATCTCCAGTCCCCACCTTTCCCTGTCTGCTATCCCTCCCAAGGCTCTTTCCATGCATAGAGACATTTGACCCCTCACACACATCCTCCTCTCTCAGAGTCACCCCTAAAACTACTGTCCTTGGCCAGTGTAGGGTAGGTGTGATAAATAAAAAACTACTATTCCTGTAACACTTAACCTAAGAAAAATGCTGGAACAGTTAAATATTACACAACTACCTGATTAAGTGGCACTAAATTACAAGACATCCAAAATATTGGCATCCAGTTCTAGTTTATTGAAAATGGAGGGAAATTTTCTTATTAAATTCTAAACTAAGTTATCTTCTATGTCTTTTTAAAAGTAAGCATTTACTACCTAAACTTTAAGATGTTTAATATACTCACGCATTGCTTAACAACTGGGATGTGTGCTGAGAAACACGTTCTCTGAGAATAAGAATTGACGTTAGGGCCAGCCCCGGTGGACTAGTGGTTAAGTTCAGTGCACTCTGCTTTAGCGGCCCAGGTTCAGTTCCCAGGTGTGAATCTACACCACTTGTCTGTCAGTGGCCATGCTGGGGTGGCAGCTCACATACAAAAAGAGGAAGATTGGCAACAGACGTTAGCTCAGGGCAAATCTTACCCAGGAAAAAAAAAAAAAAAAAAAGAACTGACATTAGGTGGTTTCATCATTGTGCAATCATAGAGTATATTTGCACAAACCTAGATGGTATAGCTTACTACACACCTAAACTATATGGTAGTAATCTTATGGGACCACCATGGTACATGCAGTCCGTCATTGACTGAAATTTCGTTGTGTGGTGCATAACTGTATATGCATCTCTTTAAGCCAACCTATGTGAGAAAGTACAGAATCACACAAAATTGGGTTGCAATTATTGACTTTGTAAAATGATTCATATTATAATTTCTCTCCCTAGGGGTTGTGAGTCCTTATGGCAATTAAAAATACAGATTTTATTTACATGCACATTGAGGCAACATAACCTATACATAAATTGATGAATAATACCATATTAAAATTTCTGCTGTAGGAAGCAGCTTCTAAATCAAAAAAAGACCTATAAATAACCGATAAGATTATACTCAGAACTGTATTAAAATAATAGAAAAACAGAACTTTCCAGTAACTAACGCCACCAAATCAGGGACTTTTATAATTACAGAAGTGATTTAGCACAATGGAAGAACTCTTTTAGATGTGGGTTTTTATGCATATATGTACAAAATTTGGGGCACATTTCTTTATTCCATGAAACACCTCTTATTTTTCAAAACACATTAATTTTTCCTTATCATCTCCCCATCTGTGCCCCTCCCCCAATCCCATCTGGGAAGTGTTTCTGTGTAGGATGCATGAACACAGGACTCACTAACCTCACTAATTTTCCAATCCGGTGGCCCCTTCCCACTCCTCAGCTCTTGCCTTCTCTGCAGCATTTGTCACTGCTGGTGACACTCTCCTAGTGGGGCTGGGGGCACTTGTTTTCTTCCTCTCTAATCCCCTGCTCCTGTACAAGAACAGCTCACCACATCAGATTTCCCACAGCCCATCACTGGTCTTTTTCTTTCACTGTGAACATTGTCTTCATTCATGCTCACAGCTTCCACCATTGCCAAGACCCCCATCCCATCCAGACCACTCTCCTCACTTACCCCTGGGAAATATCCCCAGGCTTTCTCCCAGGCTCCTACCTTGCACTCAGCATGGCCAAATCTAAGCTCATTATGTCCCCAGAAATCTTGAAACTAGTTCTTCTTAGCGTCCCCTCACTAAGACCCACTGAGTCAACTTAAAGGGTCTGCCATATGTGCACCCAACACACACAAACAGGATTAAGATTGCCCTGAGCAGAGGTTGCTGAACTTTTTTCTATAAAGGGCAGATAGTAAATATCTAAAGCTTTGCAGGCCACATGGTATCTGTCCCAACTACTCAACTCTGCCATTGTAGTGTGAAAACAGCCCAAAACAAGACGTAAACAAATGAGTGTGGCTGCTTTCCAATAAAACTTTATTTACATAAACAGGCAGCAGAATGGACTTAACCAATACCCCATAGTTTACTGAGCCATGCCCTAAAATACACCAACAGTTAACAGTGGTTATCTATGAATGTTGGAATTCTGGTGGTATGATGCTCTTTATATTGTTCTATATTTTCCCAGTGTGCTATTATGAACATGCATATCATATTTATAACCAGAAAAGGGATTGAAGCTAACGTCAGTAATTAATGGCTGATACTCTGATCAGCCGTATTGATGGAGGTTCCCTCCCCAGCGCAGGAACCATCCTTGATGAACCCAAACACTGTTCACAAGTAGCCTGGAATGAAACAGTTAATACTTGGCTTGTTTGAAGCTCCAACAGAAAGAGTTTATTTATTTCACTTCTTGTCCTTAATCTGTGTAGGCACTTGCGTGCACGCAAGCGAGCATGCACACACACACACACACACACACACACACACACACACACACAGTGATTTTCTTGGGGAAGTGTTTGAAATTGTCTTTTCCAAAACATTTTCCTCAAATGAGTTCCTTGTCTTGTTGACAGTGTATAAGTCAAAGAAAAAAATATTTTTATTTCTTACACTACAAACTCAGTAGGAATGGAAAAGTGGGACAAACTGAAATGTTTTTTCTCCTCTCCCCAGTTTGTTCTATTTCACACAGCACTGATATAAGTCCTACCAACAGGACTCGGTGGTCACAACGTCTCCAATGACATATGAGGCGAGAGAAAGTGAATCCTCTCTTCCAAGGTTCTGCTGACACATAGGAAAGGCATTAATCGTGTCATTTGTTGCTTGCACTTCAACCAACTGGTCCCTCCAACGTAATTGTTTTCACATATAAAGTTGAAGCAAATCCTTTGAAATAATGTACGTTTCATTCAGAGAATTAAAATTTCAAAACTGCTTAAGAGGCCAATTCCCGAGCACTCATCAGCGCGGGGCTCCCTCCTTGATGTCACCAGCAACCATGCATGTGTGCGTGTCACTCGGCATCAGGATCTATCAGCTATCTGGACCTCTCCTGATAGGCTGTGACCCCTCAAGAGCCAACACTGTCCTCAAAGGAGGTTAAGAATCAGTGTGTTAAATGGACTATCTACGTGCAACTCATTGTACTTTCCAAATTGAATGCTGACTGATGTATCACTTTGGCATCTGGCCTTATAGCTATGGATGTCTAGGTCATTGCTCTAGATCAGGGCTTCTCAGCCGGAGCACTGCTGAAATTTGGGGGCCAGATCATTCTTTGTAGTAGATGTCTGTCCTGTACATTGTAGGCTTTTAGCAGCATCCCTGGCCTCCACCTACGAGATGCCAGTAGCTGCCCCCCAATTGTGACCAACAAAAATTTCTCCAGACATTGCCAAATGTCCCTGGGGAAAACAATCATCTCATTGAGAACGACTGATGTATGCTGATCAAACCCACTCTGAGGGCATGAAAGCTCTTGTATTTAGTGAGAAGTGTCTTGCATTTAGGGAATCATCTATCTTTACACAATACCACTGAAACCTGGTCCACCACCAGCAGGGAGCCTCCCTGGGAGAGGCCAGGAGAGCCTGACTCAAGGGCTTCCTTGGGAGATCTTCCGAAGGTAAATGATCGCATGTCATATTGTGATGATAGATCATCATCCACCTACGAAGACGATGCACAGCCCCACCATTAGTCCACCATGGACTGAACTCACTTGGCCAGGGATGGGGACAGCTTAACTTAACCAGCCCATTCTCTCACCTGTAACCTGCTGAGTATGATGGCTCAAATTGATAAGATTACTCATGATAACCTAAGAACAAACCATGGTAAATTATAAACCTGGGGCCAACTCTGGGCAGCTCTCCTGCTTTGTTTGGCTTGCCAAGGGTCTACAAATATTTTAATTAGTTGCTAACGTGCAAAAATTAGGAACTGTCACATAAAATTCCAGATTTCTGGCTGTCCTTAAAAACTGGAAACTCTGGTCACTCTTGCCAGCCTGAGGGCATTGAGTTTGCACCTCTGGTCTAGGGATTCCTTTCATGATTTTTAATGCTGTGACACACAGTTTCTTTCACTAAAACAAGGAACTAAACAAACACAGATTGTCCAATGCAATTCAAGCAGCAAAAGAAATTTAGAAGAAAAACTTGTACTGAGGATATAAAACTACCTTACCCAACTGCCTTCGTCTCAAATACGTTCAAAAAGTAAAATCCAGGGGCCGGCCCAGTAGTGTAGTCGTTAAGCGCGGCATGCTCTGCTTCGGTGGCCTGGGTTTGTGGGTTTGGATCCCCGGCGTGGACCCACACCACTCCTCAGCCATGCCGTGGCAGTGTCCCACATACAAAGTAGAAGAAGATTGGCACAGATGTTAGCTCAGGGATAATCTTCCTCAAGTAAAAAAAGAGGAAGATTGGCATCAGATGTTAGCTCAGGACAAATCTTCTTCAACAACAACAACAAAAAAAAAAGTAAAATCCAGTCTAATCGTCTAGTGCCAGCTGAGCGGCCTGCTGAAGGCAGGAAGGCCAAGTGTGTGACCCTGGGTTGGTCTTTCATCTGAGACTCGGTTTCCTCCCCTATAAAATGAAAGGGCTAGAATATAGAAGCTCCAAGTTTTGTTCTAGATTAAAAAAGAAAAATTCAATGATTCTCTAAATCAGGGGTCAGCAAACTTTTTCTATAAAGGGCCAGATAGTAAACATTTGAGGCTTTGCAAGCCATGCACCCTCTGTCACACCATTCAATTCTGCCACCTTGGCGAAAAGCAGCCATAGACAATACACAAATGAACACAGGTAGCTTGTTCGAATAAAACTTTATTTATAAAAACTGGAGGCCACCTGGATTTGACCCTCAGGCCAGACTTTGAGGACCTCTGCTCTAAATTAAAATGTATGTCAATTTACACCTGATAAAATAGCATAAAACTATCCACACACACTGTCCCAATATTAATTTCCTGGTTTTTATATTGAACTACAGTTATGTAAAATGTAACCATCAGGGGAAACCGACAAAAAGGTACAGGGGATTTTTCTGTATTATTTCTGCAACTGCCTGTGAATTGTAATTATTTCAAAATAAAAAGGTTTTTAAAAAGTGACCTATACTGGGAAACTAAGTTAATCACATGTTAAATTTTAGCTTTTGAGAATTTAGTTTAGAAGGGCACACACAGTTCTCTTGTAGCAAATAATGGCTACTTAAGAGTTCTCTGTTTAAATTTAGTCCAATCTCAAACACTCTGAGAAAATAAATTTTAAGGAGTCAGACCACAGACGTCCTGTTCTCCGCCGTGTCCCTGAATGGATTTTCCTTCATGGTGATGCTCTAGGGATGTGGGGGATATGTAGTGCCGCCCACCCATCTAGACAGCTGTCCCCAGTGAAAATCTCCTCCCAGGTTTTCCGTTTCCTGTCTCCCTCAGGACCACCAACACACCCAGTCAATCTCGGCCCTTCTGAAAGCTTAGCCTTGCACTCTGGTTAAGTAAGTGACATGCTGGGGTGGGGGATTCTACAGCAGGAGGGACTTGGGTCAGAAGGAGGACAGACGTCTTCACAGGCAAGTGTCCATATCCACCCCAGGTATGCATGTGGATGCAGTGGGAGGAAGGAGGGAGACAGGACTGTTTGACCTGGAGGGGGATTTTTGGCCTTGCTACTTCTTCATCATCCCATGGTTGCAGGCAACATTACAACCAGCTCTTACTAACTCTCTAGATTCTTCCAAAGCATCCGTCTCACTAATCAGCCTCTTCTATGCAGCATTTTATATGTGTTGCTTTCCATCCAGAAGCAGAAATTTGAATAATCATTTCTAATTTATGCTGCACATGAAATGTTTTTGCAACTCTCTTTAACTTTTTTAAGACCAGAAACAACTGGCATGCAGCCAAAGTGACTACGGTCACTGAGTCTCTCCAGACAAGACCGAATGGCATTTGTTAGCATACTCCATAGGCGCTTGCATACCACACACACACACACACACACACACCACAAACACAACATACACCATACATGCACACCACACACACACACACCATGCACACATCACCCCCGCTCAGCCCTCTGCAGGGATCCCACACTCTCCCATGACCTAGAGTTAGGGGATGGATGGGCAGAATGATGCGAAGGGAAAAGAAAACTAATTTTTAAGACTGCCCAGCTCATTGTGGACCTGGCCTCCCTTCACTCACTCCTTCTTTTCATAGTATTTTTTTTAATTGCCCTATTATAAGTTAATTCACTTTTATGCATCTGCTACATAGGCAAATTATACATTGTGGAAATTAATAAAAGGAACCCTAACTAAATTGGAGTCGAGAAGGCCTGTAGGGGGAGCTCTCACGCCCTGTCACACATCGTCAATTACACCAACTAGGAAGAGACAGACGCTTGTGCATCTTTGACAGGAAGTACAACTACTTCACTACTGAAGGAAGATTTCTCTCCCCACCAGCCACAGCCCAGCCAATGAGAAGCCGTTGCTGCCCTAAACTGTCACTCTCCCCCGATGGACTTTTGTTTAGAACAGCCCCTCCCTCTCCCCCTTTTTCTCTATAGAAGCGGCTCTCCTCCTCTGTCTCTCTGACTTGCCTATGGCACATCCCAAATGGCGATTCTTTTGGCTATTCTCACACTCACTTTGAGGGTAAAATAACAGGTGAATTTGCTTTTATGTTAACATCTATTACATTCCTTGTAACCTCACCCCCTCCAAACCCAGCACACACTGGGTGCTTTATTTCATTCCTCTCATTTGTGGCATCATTATTCTCACAGCTCAGATTAACCAAGTGGTAGTTCTCTGGAACTGAAAGGTTTCTTTGGTCCATGTGCCATACCTGTCATCTTTCAATTTAACACATTAACACATCCACTTCTAAATTGCCAAAGATAATACACATTTAACCAGTATTTCCAAACAAGCTGGGGTGCTGTTAAAAATAAAGAGCTCTGATCTGGTGGTTAATTTTGGCTCACTCCACCTCGGCAGCCTGGGTTCACAGGTTCCGATCACAGGCATGGACCTACACACCACACATCACGCCATGCTGTGGTGGTGACCCACATACAAAATAGAGGAAGATGGGCACAGATGTTAGCTCAGGAGGAATATTCTTCAGCCAAAAATATTAAAAAAATAAAGAGCTCTGAGTTTTGCCCCCAGACCCAAAGAATTAGGATTGTATTTTTAGAAAGTGCTCCAGGGGAGTTCTAATGCTGACAGAGGCTGAGAAGCACAGCCTTAAAGCGATCACGGTGCAGTATCCATCCTGTGTACGGGGCACGGTGTGGGGACAGTTAAACGTCCTTTGGACTCGGGTGCCCTGGAGTTCCCCCTCAGCTGTCCTGGACAGTTGAGTTGCCCTCTCTCAGCCCGGCTCTCCCCACAGCTGAAGTGCGGACTAACAACAATAGCCAGTCTGTGGCCTTGGAGCTCATCTGGAACCCTGGACAGACACCCTGCCAGCCTGAGCGTTTCAAGACTACAGAACAGCTGGATGTCAATCTCCTGAGGTGATTTACAGTCCACCTCCCATGTTCCTCTTTTGAAGGAAACCCTGATCTCCCTGTTGCCAGGGGGCCGGGTTCTCTCCAGTCCCCCTTCTCTGAGAACAGGCAGCAGAGGACACATCTGTGTCACACACAGTCTGCCAGTGTGGACGAACATTCCGTCCCAGCCCTTTCCCACTGAAGGAGAATTCCCGGCTGCTTCCTCCCCCGGCCCCACAGCTTCGCACAGGGCAGCTCCTTCACAGCAGGGACACCCGTGACCGTTCAGAGTCCACACTGCCTTTGTAAAATCTATACAACTGTCTTTAGAAAATGACGTTGAAACAGATCACCATATTTTAAACAATAGCTATAAAGAGAGTTCTAGACAAGATCAAATTTTTTTAAAAAAATCAACTTTTCTATACCCCTGAAATACTAATTAGACATGTACCAGAAAATAAAAGGTCTCATATTTAATAAAAATAAAAATGATAATAGGGGCCAGCCCCGTGGCATAGTGGTTAAGTTCAGCACGCTCTGCTTCAGCGGCCTCAGTTTGCAGGTTTGGATCCCGGGTGTGGACCTATACCACTCATCAGCCATGCTGTGGTGGTGTCCCACATATAAAGTGGAGGAAGATTAGCACAGATGTTAGCTCAGGTCTAATCTTTCTCAAGCAAAAAAAGAGGAGGATTTGCAGCAGATGTTAGCTCAGGGCAAATCCTCCTCAGCAAAAAAATAAATAAAAATAAAAATGATAATAAACCTATAAATAAGTTTAACAAGAATAAAACCTTACTAACAAACATTTTTAAAGACCAGAATGTATTATAGGGTTTCCTATATTTAGGAATGAAAAGACTCAACATTGCGGGCCGGCCCGGTGGCTTAGCGGTTAAGTGCACGCGCTCCGCTGCTGGCTGCCTGGGTTCAGATCCCGGGTGCGCACTGACGTACCGCTTCTCCAGCCATGCTGAGGCCGAGTCCCACATACAGCAACTAGAAGGATGTGCAACTATGACATACAACTATCTACTGGGGCTTTGGGGGAAAAAATAAATAAATAAATAAAATTATTATAAAAAAACAAAAAGACTCAACATTGCAAAGATTTTAATGGAACTGAACAAACTGAGGCTAAGAATAATTATGAAAAACAGGACCTGTCAAAAGAATGAAGAGAGGAGACTTGCTCAACCGAATATCAGGACTTCCTGAGTTACACATTTATAGTGAGGTGTAGATATGGGAACAGACTCTGCTCTCAGTGGAGCAGAGAAAGCCCAGAAACTCATTTATTTGTTCATTCAAGCTTAAATAACAATAAAAATGGACTGGCTACTATGTTTTTGGCACTGAGACCACAGCAATGAACAAAACAGACACGATCCCTTCCCTCGGGCTTATATTCTGGTGCATTATCTGGATGAAAAGGCGTTACCTCCCTGGGGTGTGGAGGGGAGGAGAGGAATTGTGGATCTATAATCAATGGTTTATATCAAATTGGCAAGTGACTTGGAAAAACTGAGTTTGTTGCTTCCTTCTTGTGGCTTTCTTTGCTTTGCTGGTATGGAATAATATTTATCAGACTTTTTTTTATTGCAAGCTATCTGAAAGTGTATTCATCTTACTTTCTTTCTAAAAATGATTACCTTAAATTTTGAAAGGTAGATAGTATCAGGCTGCACTGTGCTGTCAATACCGCCAATGAGCTGTCCTTGTAAGGTGAGAAATGGAGCACGCTTCAATCCCACCCAGCCCCAAGTCCAGGGTTTCAGTAATGCCTGGATATTAAGTCCCTTGGAACTGCACACGCGTGATGATCCCTAGCCAGACCAGGCAACAAGGGATTTACTATAAGGGGTTACGTGGGTTTCAACATTCCCAGGAGGGCCAGGAGCCGAGTCACTGTTACATTCCAGGAACAGGGAGCCAGGAGTAACCCCCAACCACAACAACGACTGTTGCAGGAGAACCCCCAGCTCCCATGAGGGCGGACTGGACACTGGAATGGGCCCCACGCTGCCCCCAGGAGCCGAGCATCTCCCCCGCATACAGGCCAGGCAGGGGCTGCCCAGTATCACTTCCTCCGCCTCATCGCCTGGCAGAACCTGGGTCACCAGCATGGCACTCAGAGGGAGTTTGCCATGATGCTTTGTCTGAGAGCTGAGTGAGGCAGGGACCCCACCACAGTCAGCTCTTTCACCAGAGAAGACAGAGACTCCAGGCCCAGCCCCAGATCTTCCTCTGCTATACGCTGTCATTGACTGAGCATGTCCTGTGAGCCAGGACACAACCTGAGAGCTTTGCACAGATCAACTCACGCTCCTCACACAAACCCGCAGAGGTAAGTACTATCACCATTCCCATTCTATAGACGAGGAGTCGAGGCACACAGTGGTTTAGTAACCTGGCCGAGGTCACACAGGATACAAACCAGGGCAGTTTTCTCAGGGTCCTGTGCTCTTTCTCACTTGCATTTTGGAAATGTCACTGACGGTGACTAAACATTATTCAACACGAGGACACCTGTTTTGTGTAGCCATTCTGCGCAATCACAATACATTTCATGTTGCATTTTTACATGTTCACCAAAGACTTGAAAAGTCATCTCAAAGAGCATATAAGTGCATAGTTGTCTTCACCATAGTTTTATTACATGAATAATACAAGAATACATTCACGTTATTTAAAAGGATAAAGCACCCACCCCCACCCACTGCCTGTGCAGGGCAAATATGGTTGGCAGCTCCCAGCGTGTTCTCTGTGCTTTGGGGTCCATACAAATGGGAAAACTTTAGCTTTTTCTATGTCAATTATATCATTTTAACGTGTCATTTGATGACCTTTTTTTCTTAACTATAAACAGGTCTTGGATATTTTTCCTTGTCCATACAGGCTGCGTAGGATTTCCAGGGTGAGGTGTGCCCCGGCTTCTTTCACCACTGCCCCCTGGAGGCACCTGCAGGTTGTTTCCAGGGTTTTCCCATTTTAAAAGCAGAGGGGTGATGCCATGGAACTGCCCTGGTCATTGGGTGGCACCTTGCTCCCCAGCTTCAGGAAGGACAAGTCCTCAGCCCAGGCAGAGGCCTCTGTCCCCCTCACCCCCTACATTCCAGCCAGGGTGTCTGCAGACGACCTGTGGCCTCCTGGGCCCCAGGAGTACCTCCAGGGGTCTCCACGGGACCACATGCAGAGAAAGGTCTCCTGCCATCTCAACTGAAGTCAAGGCCAGTTCAAAGCTGCAGCCGGGACCTGGTCATTGACAGTTTCACTGAGGCATGTGCTCTGGCTGTCTCCTGGATCCCATACCATCAAAAGTCAATATTTCCTGTGTATAGTCTCCATTCAACATTTGCCCACATTTTAGTTTATGAAAAGCTTTGCCTCTCAAGTAACAAAAAAAGGAGCACTCCTGAAACCATTTTACAAATTTTGTTGCATTTACAGACACTGTATGGGGGTCCTGAGCAGTCCTAGATTGAAGCCACCTGTCATTTGACATGTCAGCCTCATTTTTCCACAAGTTCTGTTTCTTACATCCCACCCAACATTGACACAAATGGCTGGCTTTCCGTCAGTAACTCTTTCTTACAAAGAAGCCCAATTTCCATGGCTTCTAGGTGCTTGATCCTTTTATGAAGAGGTGCAGAAAGGACCTATTGAGTGAAGGGGGGCTCTGGGCAGGGGCCAGCCTCATAAGCTAGCCAACTCCTCCCACACACCTGACCCGAACGTACGCAGAAGAATCACCCATCAAGAAACCTTCCAATCGCTGTGTGTGACGGATTGCAGTGAAGAGCTGAAGTCATGGCGTTAAATCTACACATCACGGCACAATGAAAGGAGGGTCGCATGATGATCTAAACAAGGTGGAGAGAGGCCCTCCAAGGCTCTTGGAGGAGGTGGCATGGGACCTGGGTCTCAAAGGAGGAATAAGATATTTTTTAAGATAAAATTTACCATCATAAAATGCACAATGCGGTGGTTTTTAGTATACTCACTATGTTATGCAACCACCACCACTATCTACTTCCAGAACACTTCTCCCCTCCCCCATCCCCTTGCAACCACTAGTCTGCCATTTGTCTCTATGGATTTTCCTATTAGAGAACTGCAAATCAAAACCACAATGAGGGGCCGGCCCCGTGGCTTGGTGGTTAAGTGCGCACGCTCTGATGCTGGTGGCCCGGATTCGGATCCCCGGCGCGCACCGAGGCACCACTTCTCCGTCCATCCTGAGGCCGAGTCCCACATACAGCAACTAAAAGGATGTGCAGCTATGACATACAACTATCTACTGGGGCTTTGGGAAGAAAAAAATAAATAAAATCTTTAAAAAAAAAAAAAAGAAGTAGATACTTTTAAAAAAAAAAACAAAACCACAATGAGGTACCACTTCACGCCCACTAGGATGGCTATAATCAAAAAGCCAGATAATAACAAGTGTTGGTGAGGATGTGGAGAAATCTGAACCCTCGTACAGTGCTGGTGGGAACGCAAAATGGTGAAGCCACTTTGGAAGCCAGCTTGGTAGTTCCTCAGTAAGT
Source organism: Diceros bicornis minor (assembly GCF_020826845.1). NCBI lineage: Eukaryota > Metazoa > Chordata > Mammalia > Perissodactyla > Rhinocerotidae > Diceros > Diceros bicornis. The sequence continues at coordinate 56,754,631 of NC_080759.1, forward strand.
TACGCATAGAATTACTATGCAACCCAGAAATTCCATTCCTAGGTATCTACCCAAGAGAAATGAAAACATATGTCCACACATAACTGATATATAAATGTTCACGGCAGCATTATTCAAAATGGCTAGGAAGTGGAAACAACCCAAATATCCATCATCTGATGAAGGGATATATGAAATGTGGCATACTCATACATTCCAATATTATTTAGCCATAAAAAGGAATGAAGCATTGGTATATTATGCTCAGTGAAATAAGCCAGACACAGAGGTGATATACTGCATGACTCCATTTATAGGAATAGGACGCTGGCAGATGGAGAGTGTGCGGAAACAGTGGAGTAAGTAATAACAAAATAGCTGCACTGAATCCTTACTCTGCATGGGTATTTCCTCTCCATCCTCACCACAACCCTGTAAGGTGGATACTACTCTATCCCCACTTTACAGATGAAAAAGGTAAGACCCCAGGCCAGCACCCCATCACTAGGAGATGACAGAGTGGACCCCCACCAGGCTGGCCAGCTCCGGAACTCAAGTCCTTACCAACCAAGACTCCATGTGCCCCTGGGGCAGGATGGAAAGGAGCTCACTCATGCTAGCCCCAAATGTCTGTGCTCACACCCAGTTTTCATGTAGGCCAGTCACGAGGCTCCATCCTGCATCGGTGAACTCTCTCTCAGAGGATGGGAAGGCTGGGAACCCATGGGAGCAGGGGGACAGTCCCTGAGCTTGATTCATACCCCAAAGACTCAGGCCCATTGTCCAATTCCCCGTGAGGTTGACCACACATCACAGCCTTAGCATCACAGACCCTAGAGGAACAAGATATCGGGAAAGCGGCCCCGCTTACCCCTCACTACCCTGCTAACAAGCCACTGCTTACCTCATTTGTATGGGATATGGAGGGAGAGAGCATTATGGGCTGCATGTCTGTGTCCCCAAAATTCACATGGTAAAGCCTTAGCTCCCAGTGTGATGGCATTTGGAGGTGGGGCCTTTGGGAGGTGATTTGGTTTAGATGAGGTGATGAAAATGGAGATCTCAGGATGGGATTTTTGTCCTTATAAGAAGAGGAAGACAGAGAGCTCTCTCTCCACGTGCACACACCAAGGCCAGGTGAGGACACAGTGAGAAGGCGGCTGTGTACGATCCAGGAAGAGAGCTCTCACCAGCCACCGACTCTGCTGGCACCTTGATCGTGGACTTCCAGCCTCCAGAACTGTGAGAAATATATGTCTTCTGCTTAAGCCACCAGCCTGTGGTATTCTGTTATGGTGGCTGAGCAGCCTGAGCTGACTAGGACGGGGGCGAGTAAGCAGTTGGTTGGTATACTGGGTTGAACCGCCCTCCAAAAATTCACGTCCACCGGGAACCTCAGAATGTAATGTGAGTTGGAAATAGGGTCTTTGCAGATGCAATTAGTTAAATTAACATGAGGTCATGCTGAATTAGAGTGAGCCCTAATCCAATGACTGATGTCTTTATAGGAGGAGGGAAATTTGGACACAGAGACACAGAGGGAAGATGGCCATGTGAAAACAAAGGCAGCAATTGAAGTGATGAGTCCCCAAGTCAAGGAATGCCACAAATTGCCAGCCACCACGAAAGGCTGGAAGAGGCTAGGAAGGATCCTCCCCTAGAACCTTCAAAGCGAGTGTGGGCCTGCTGACACGGTGATTTCAGACTTCTGGTGTCCGGAAATGTGAGAGGATAAATTTCTGCTGTTGCAGCCTTCTCAGTTTGTGGTACTTTGTTAGGGCAGCCCCAGGACACTAACAGCCACTGTGAATTACTCTGCAGGTCGGCCTTATGTGTCTGGGCCATTCACTCACACGGGTGCCTCACCGGCCCCTGTGTGCTGCTGCGCTGAAGGAGCAGAAACAGCGCTCCAGGGGGCCCCCGGGACAGCGTGCGGGGCCCGGGCCTGGAACCACTGAGCTGGAATCTCTGCTCTGCCCAGTCCTAGGCCTGGGGTCTCTGGGAAGTTCATGCACATATCCCACCTCCTCTCCTCTCCCACAAACTGCTGACAATCCCAGCGCCCATCTCCTGGGGTCATAGGAAGCTTTACATGAGTTTACACACGCAAAGTGCTCAGAGCAGTGCCCGGTGCATAGTGAGCCCTGCACAAAGACTGGGCAATATGCTCTCTGTCCGGCCAAGAACAAAGCTGGACTTCTAGCTGAATAGCCTCCTCTTAGAAGTCTGAGACCCCAACTGTGGAGCATCTTCTTTCCGTTGCCGACAGGAGCTAAACTCCCCCACTCACTGTCCCAAGTGGTGCCTCTGTAATCTCCCTAAATCAATAACAGTCAAGAGCCCTAATTTCTTCATTTACGTCAAGAAGGGAAAGGTTAAGCCAGGATGAAAAGGTTAAGAGGGAAAGATTAAAAGTGTTCTTGTCATTTTCTAGGTCAGATGGGTTTCACTTGATACCTTGTCAAACAGAAATTTAACTGAAAATTGTTTTAGGAAAAAATGTAATTATAAAAGGATAAAATCAACAGGCCACATCACAAGCCCCTGGGGGATGGTCTGACAGATTCTCCATGAGTCTAACTGCGTATTTTCCCGTGTGTGTGTGTGAATACACACACGCACGCACATAAGCACACACATACACATGCGTGTACACACACACGCACACACGTACACACCCCTGAGAGCTCTAACAACAGTTCCATCAAATCTCACCTTTCCAGCTTTTCCCAGATTGACTCATTGCACAAGATGCTGTCCCAAGAAGGTGGGAATGAGTGCATTCCTTCTAAAAGTCATCGATTCTGCCTGCGAGAGCCAGGCTGGGGCAGGTCGGCTTCACGGAGGAGGTGACATCGAGTGGGTCTTGGCAATTCAGTAGAGCTTCCCAGATAGACAAAGAGAAGAGCTCCCACCTAGAGAAAGACCCGGGGCCTCACGGTGAGGCAGACGGGAACTCTCCCTGCAGGCCTGCCCAGACCAGACTGGGCACTGCCAGTCACAGAACCAATTCTCCTGGCAATGGCCAACAGCCCATGCTTGACCCAGCTGTCTCCTTGTGGTCCCTCCAGTCACGCCCTCGGCAACACTGGAAACTGGGTGTGCCTCCCCCAGGCCGGCAAGTGCTGAGAAAAAGCTCTGAGAGCCCCGGGCAGCCCCAAGACCCCCACCCCGTTCCCTGAGGCCTTAATGCTATGGCTGCAGCAGAGCCTCCTGAATGCACAGGAGCAGCCCAGGAACCCGGCCACAGGTCACCATCCAAACACTGCAAGGAAAGACCCTGCCCCGTCCCAGCTGTGCCTGGCCCCCCACTGCCCCTACCCCCACGGTCCATTCAGCACCTCGGTCAGAATTAGGAGGAGGGGCCCCTTCCTCCAGGCAGACAGCCCCACCCCAGGATGTCCCTCAGCCAGGCCCCTCGTGCGGAGAACAACCTGCACAGTCCAAAGGTGGCCCCGAGGAACCCATAAAACTCCCAGGTATTTGAGGGTCCTGCAGCAGGCAGCACATGCCATAGGAGGGCCACCATTGGAGTCCACAGCGGAGGGTCAGTGTCACCCCGGCAGGACAGGGCAGTCCCCAAAGGGACCAGAGAAGCCCCATGGGACCAAAGCCCATCAAGTGGGGCAACAGAGAAGCAGGAAGGCGGACAGCAAGACAGTGTGTGGCCCGGGCCTGCAAGCTCAAGGAACAGAAGCAGCACCAGCTCCACTGAGGACAGACTCCACCGCTGGCCATGAGTGTCTTTGGCCTCTGGCCAAGGAACAAGGAAGATGGGATTTCAAGTTTCATGCTTGCGGACATGAGGACTATCCATCCCTCCTGCAGCCTCCAGCCTCCCCATCATCCTGTCCATCATCCTGCTCCCAGGACCCCTCACTCCCTCCTCCTGGAACAGAGAGGTGCAACGGCAAGGCAGAAATCAGCCCAGAGCTCACTGACCTCAGAGGACGCTCAGATGGCTGTGCTGCAGATGGCAGGCTCTTCCCCACAGGGATCTCTGGTGCGTGAAGGGACGCTCCCCCCTCCCCCGGCTCTGGGGGAACTGGGGACCAAGCTGAGCCAACTAGCACACACATCCCCTAACCACCAGGGTGGGTCTAGGGATCGGCTCTTCTTAACAGGCAGACACTTAGCGTCTATGTGCCAGGCAGCTCAGGACTCCAGGGACACAGCAGTGGGACAAGAAAAGCAAAAGGATTTACAAGCCCTGCCCTCGTGGCTCCCACATCATGTCTATAAGGCCAGTGAGTGGAGCATGATCTGAAACTCCCCACCCAGCAGAGGCCGGGCCAGAGCGGGCCTTTGCGGGGCTGTGGGGTTCCTGCCAATCTGCACCGGCTGGAGGAGCAGTCCCCAAGGAATGTTCTAGAAGCCACATCACATATCCCTTCATTCCTTCCCTCCCTCAACTAACATCTGCCGAGCACCCACTGTGTGTTGGGTCTAAAACTAAGATACAATGTTGAGTGCCACCTTGACACCTGGTGAAGTCAGAAGGGCCTCCATGGCCTAACCACACATTCCCCTCCCCACTCTGCTGCCACAGATGAAGTCCTCCAGACAAACCGGCCTCCTGGTCATGGGGACGAGGCACATGTCTGCTCATCCCTGAGTCATGGTCTGCAGGGTTCCACCATTCCTTACCTGATTGGAGGGGTTCACTGTGTCCAGACTGTTCATACAAACAACGTGGTTTATTCTGGCGCCTGCTTCCTTCACGGGGTCTGGAATTTTGGTCCATGCTAGGTAGTGGGCGCCCACGTGACAAACCCCCAATAAAAACCCTGGGCACTGAGACTCTAATAAGCATCCCTAGTGGACGGGATTGCACACGGGCTGTCTCAACTCCTTTCTGAAGGAATTAAGGCGGGCCTGTGTGGCTCCACTGGAAGAGGGCTCTGGCAGCTCACGCCTGGTCTCCCCTGCAAGTCCCCCTGTGCACCTCTGCCCTTTGCTGGTTTTGCTTTGTATCCTTTTGTTGGAATAAATCTTAGACATAAGGACGATCATATGCTGAGTTCTAGGAGTCTTCCTAGCAAATCACTGAGACGGGGTGGTCTTGTGGACCCCAACATAGCCCCGACAAATCCCAGACAAACATCAAGGTTCGGGGCCCACACCAGCTGAGCCTCTGGTTTTCAGGATGTCCCTGCGAGGGTGAAGCCTCGCCCACCATCCAGCTGCGCTCTGACTGAAGCGAGGCCGGATCATCCTGTCGAGTCCTCTCCAGTCCGGCTCCCAGCGTGGCCCTGAATGGCAGGTCACTGAACATGAAAGCAAACCCTGAACCTGCTGTGCCGAAGCCACCTGCCAAACCACACGAGAATCAACCAACAGGAACAGTGAAGTTAGAGGGCTTCAGAGCAGAAAGTGTGCTGTGCTCTGTTTACAGGTGTGTGCATGTTGAGAAGTGCTGACGTCACAAAATAAACCAATAGCATGTTCGCTGTCATGTGTTTAAATTGGTGCAGCCACTATGGAAAACAGTATGGAGGTTCCTCAAAAAATTAAACATGGAATTACCATATGATCCAGTAGTCCTACTTCTGGGTATTTATCCAAAGAAAATGAAAACACTAACTTGAAAAAATATATGCACTCCTATGTTCATTGCAGCATTATTTACAATAGCCAAGATATGAAAACAATCTAAGTATCCATTGGTGGATGAATGGATAAAGAAGATGCGGTATATATACACAATGGAATATTATTCAACCATAAAAAAGAATGAAATTTTGCCATTTGCAACAACTTGGATGGACTTTGAGGGTATTATGCCGCATGAAATAAGTCAGACAGAGAAAGACAAATACCATATCATCTCACTTTTATGTGGAATCTAAAAAAAAAGAAAAAGAAAAAAGAAAAATCAAGTACATGGAGAATAGACCGGTAGTTGCCAGAGGCGAGGGGTCAAGGGTGGGCGAGAGGGGTCACTGAAGAGGAAGCCATGGATGGCCCTTGCAGACAGTGGGACCCCTGCACGTAACCTCCCGCCCCAGAGCCTGGGCCTCCATCACCAACACAGTCGGTGGCTGCCTCTCCTAAGGAAATTGCTGAATCTCCCCAGTAGCAGTGGGACTGGGAACAGACAGTGTTAGAGTGTTTGTGCTGGCTCTCCTCTGTCCCCCTCACCCCCATCTCCCTATCTGAAAATGGCAGCAACCAGAGTAAGTGTCCCCAAGTGTTCTCTGGGTCCTCAAAACCACCCTGAGGTTCAGTGATTCTCCAGAAGGACTCACAGAACATGGAAATGCTGCAATGCTTGATTTTTTGACAGCAAAAGGACCACAATAAAACCGGCAAAGGCTCATGGAGCAGAGGCCAGGCCAGGCCAGGAGTGAGCTTCCAGTCGTCCTGTCCACGGAGTTGTGTGGACAGCGCTAAATTCTCCCAGCACTGATGTGTGACAGCACGTGCCAACCAGGGAAGCTTGCCTGAGCCCTGGGTCCAAGGTTTTACTAGGGGTCCGTCACAGGCATGGAGGGCCTGCACGGCTGACCTTAGTTCTCCAGCCTCTATGGAGGTCACACTGATCCATTGTGACCCAAGGCCCCCCATGGGTCACACTGCTAGCCTAGACAGCTGGCATGGCCCAAAGCCCCAGACGAACAAAGACGCTCTTATCACACAGGACATTCCAATGGCTTAGAGATGACCTCCCAGGAATGGTTAAGGACCACAACTTTCTTGGGATGTGCAGGGTTAACCCAGGCGAGCTGAGTTAACCCTTTCCTGCACCCTGAGACTGTGGTTCTAAACGTCCAGGCACTGCCCTCCTGGGCAGATTCTCTCTGCAGACCCCTGAGCTCCACAGCCGTAAAACCACAGCATCTGAGATCCAGCAACCAAGACAAGATCCCGTGCCCGGATCTTGTCCAATTTAACCTTCTGTAGATGTGAGTCAACAATAGGGTTTCGAACCTGATGGAATCTCAAAAGCTTTCTTCTTTCTGTGGAAATGAAACCCTCACCCACCAGGGTCTTTAGGTCTAAAGCCCCAGGCCTCATTTTTAGGGCCTCGAACAGCAATAGCACATGTACTGAAAAGGAAGTTGGCTTTACAATTTTCACAATTTCTCTAGTTTTTATCACAAGTCAGTTGTAGATTTTTAAGATAAAAGCAGAAGGACTATAAGGGCAACATATGATCATTTACGAACCTGTGAACACAAAGCCCGCTGTCCTCCAGGGCAGGGAGTTCCAATATCAGTGATAATTAGAGTGGATTTTGAGTCCATAGAAGATATTATTTTACGCTATTTTTATAGTGCGTTAGGGTGAACGGAGGGAATCTGGGGCACCAATATGAAGCTTGGGTAAAAGAATTATTCCCTTTTGTTTATCATTATAAATTTACAATGAAACACAATATGTGGAGATATTAGATATTGAATTTGTGTAAACTTTCCAAATAAAATCTTTTGCTATGTTGGTACTGAGAAATTTAAGCTGACTTGTACGAGCATCACTTTCTTACATCAAGCTGTGTGCTTGAAACGGCTGCATGAGGTCCCTGATCAAGACGTTTTAATGATGGTGTCTTCAAATTCTTGTTTTCCACCCAGATGAGCAACTTTGTCAACACAATTAGGTGCTAGGCATGAAAGAGCCTTTTCCACCACCATTCAAACGTTGACAACACTGGAAAGAAGGGTTCAAGGACCTGATGTGTTATTCTCTTCCTTCACCAACAAATGTAACGTGGATTTCTCTTGTGACAATGAGAGTAATCTCTGAGTCCAGCAGAACTTGTTCCAAGCGACGATGTCAGAATGACCATGAAGCTTTCGTCTGCCTACAGCTCCCGCCTGGTTAGGATGGTCTCCCTGAAGCTGGCTTTCAGGCCACCACGAGGACACACCTCCCTCCAGTCAGGGACAGAAGTGTCTCCTGGAAGACGGAGATGGGGGTGGGAGGTGTTTGGATCTGTGTGAGCCAGGAGGCCCCTGCCCCTCTCCCAACCAGAGGCCCCTGGGCGGGGTCCCAGGTCCCCTGGACGTCTGAAACTCACCCTGTGTTCAGGATGGAAGAAGTTGATGCGGATTCCAGCATCACCGAGCTCACTGCCCATGGGGATGCGGGCCACACAATCAGACCCCACCCTGCCCTCTGTCGTCCAAGGAGCCCCCAAGTCAAGGGGACTGGTGTCACGCGTCCACTGAGAGTGGCGCTTCAGCCATAGGTGCGAAGTCTTAAAAGAAGCTTGGCTCAGAGGGGTCAGACCACACTCATTCCCTCCAAATACTTCCCGGGTCCCAGGACTTGGAACTCAGTGCCCCTACTGAAATCTCAAGTCACCTCCCGTTTCTCTGATACTCAATATTCAGGAAAGCCCACTCTTCTGTCCAAACAGAACTTCTCATCCCTGCCCTCCCGGGCCCCCTTTCTGGCCCTTCCCCTCTCTCTCCTGGGGCACCCTCCCAACTGCTATTGGGGCCCCTCTGGGGTGCCTGGGGGCTGCCCCACCTTTGTCCTGAAGTGGGGAGGGGATAAGGAGGCCGGCAGGGTGTGGGGGGGGGACTGAGAGCCCATCTGATGTGTCACTTTGATGAATGTCACCAAGAGCAAGGAGCTGGACGTCTATGAAGTAAGATCACCTTCACGGTCATTTGGTTCAAACCACGAGATACACAAAAATCTGGATTCTGGGCATGTGCTGGGTTTCTGAGAAAAAAGCAGGACTTTATGGAATGCCTCAGGTGGACTTGGGAGGCTGTGTCCTCTGGAGAGGGAAGGCCAGCTGAGCTGTGTGGGGCCTTTGATCCCCATGGAGTCGTGGCCTCATCCCCTGTCACCTGAGGGGAGGGCAACTGGGGGTCCCACGTGACAACAGAGAGAGCCAGGCCTGTGGGACCGATGCCCTCCAGACTTAAATAGGCAGAGGGAGGCGGATGTCACTGGAAGGAAAAGCAAAGAGAGAGAGAAGCAAGCTTGGGTTTGTTTCCCCTGATAAAATAAGAAATATTTACTCACCACCAACTTAGGTTCTGAGCATCTATTTGTAGAGTGATCACCAACGTTGCTGTCCTCTTAAAGTGGCCATAAACCTAACAACAAATTACCAGCCCCTAGAACCCACGACTGGCAGGTTGGACAGCCGCAACCAGCCCCGCCCAGGGGATGAGTGACCCTCCCTGTCACCCACATGGTGGCAGCAACTCCAGAGGCCCTGGCTTCCCAGCCTCATCCACCCGCAAGGCCACCAACACCACCCTCCCTGAGGGCTCCAGGGGCCTCCGTGTGTGGAAAGACTTTTCTCCCTCCAGAGGGCCGTGCTCTCTCCTCTGCTCCTGCGGAATTGAGCGTGAGGTTTCCACTCCCGCCCTTTCCCTGAGGTCCGGCCCCGCGCCCAGCTACCCTTCTGCAGCTCCCTCTGTTCCAGCCTCCCAGGACATTGGGACTCTGATGACAGAGGGGGCACCAGTGCTCTGCCCAGCCCAGAACGCGGCCGCAGCTTCTGCACAGAGGGTGGAAGTCTGATTCCAGCAATTCGGGGCGGCTCCCGTGTCAGGGCCGACGGGCACCCCCTGGGGTGGCAGGACTGGCCCCAGACCCCACCCACGCAGCATCTCCAGCCTCCCTCATTGTCAATGTCGGGATTTTACAGATCTTTCCTTTTCTCAATAGAAGAAAAAAATTGCAGCCTCATTTCCCTGTACTTTTTTTTAACCTGAGCACAAGATTTCTTTTCAAATACTAACTTAATTCACAGCCTCCTGAGGGGGCTACCCTCCCACTCTAAAGGTCCCCTCTGGCCCGGTGGTGATGTGCAGGTCTGCCAGTGCTGCAGGAGGGACCAGGGAGCAGCGTGGGAGGTTTGCAGGGCTGAGAAAAGCTCTAGTGAGGCAAGAGTGCCCCCTCTCTTCTCTGCGAGGAGACGGCTAGAGCAGCCAAACTTCCAGAAAGGCTTGCAAAGAAGGGCCAGGCGGGCACTGGGGAGGAAGCCCTCAGGGGGACCCCACCAGGAGGTCGAGGTGGGGCGGACAGCGATGCCCACCCCAGACCCTGGGTCACCACGCAGAGACCCCCTCGCAGGGCTGGTGGCTGCAGGAACGGAGGAGGGCCCGGGGCACCTGCGAGGGGAGACAGATTCGTCAGCAGACACGACCCAGCCAGGAACTTGGAAACAAAATGAGATGAAAACAAAGCAAAACAACCAAGCAGGACGCTGGCAGTTATCTGGCATTCTCCTGCTGTGCTGACCAGCTGGCCAGCCCGCTATGGAACAAGCAAAGTCCTCCAGGACGGCAGGCCTGGAAGGAGCCATGTGGCAGCTAAAAGGACTTGACATTTTTTAAATTCTAGTATACATCTGGAGTCCAATTTGCCTAAAAAATGAACCTGGAGTCTTTCTATTTCCTGCTTTTCTCCACATAACTTTTTTTTTTTTTTTAATTCACGAAAGATTTGCTGTTTATTTGCTCCAGCCTTTCTCTGGTGTGTAACAGCAGAAGCAGGGAAGCACAATCACCTACCTACCCACAAACCAGTGAAGATGTCAAGCAATTTTCGACTGTCCGGCATGGTGCTGAGCTTGTGAGGGACACACACACACACACACACAAACACACACACTCCTCAGAAAGCTCACAATCTATTGAGTAAAGAAGACAAATATGAAACATAACACAATAAATAACACAAAAGAAACACTTTCTTACCATGCTATAGTGGTCAAAGAGAACAGATGATTAACTGACCAATGAAAATTCCAAGACCCAGCACAAGAGAAGAACAATCCTTCTGGACCCTCCAGGGGCTTCCAGGGGCGGAAGGACCCAATTGGATGTGGATGAAGGAGTTGGCCCCAAAAAGGGTGGACAGAGGGAAAGGAGGACAGGGTTACCCCCCCACGACAGATGACACTCACCCTGTGCCCCGAGAGGGACCTGGGACACACAGGGGGAGACCAGGGGTGCCAGGGCCTCCCACACTCAGGCAAGACCCCTTCCCTGCACCAGACCTACCTACCCCTGGTCTGCTAAAACTTCTGAAACTTCACAACTAGCTGGAGGGAGGGAGGTCAGCCAAAACACTCTCCAACCACCCTTTGCTCTGCACCTCAAACAGAATTCAGCAGCATTTAGACCCTGACCAGGCGGTGTCACCTCCAGCCAGCCAGATGCTTCTTATCAAGGGGCCAAGCACTGTGGACCCTGCCCATCCTGGTTTCTTTTGAAAAGCAGCCCAGAGGATGCTGGCCTGGCTCTAGTGACCCCGTGGCAGGAGACACTCTCTGATGGGTTTCTCATCTCCCTTGTCTGAGGCAGCTCTCCTGTCCCCTCTTCATGCTCTAGTGCAGTGTTTCAGAAGACAGGTCCAGACCATTGGTGGGTGATGAAAGAAGCAGTGGGTGAGGCCACTAGCCTTTGTTCGTTTGTTTGTTTGTTTGTTTTTAATGAAATAGAGCGGGATAGAAGAGGACAGGCTAGATACTATACGTAAGAGTGGGTAGTGATTCATTAAACGCGTATGTATATACATGGTGGCAAAGTAACATGTATTCCTTTTGGTGAGACAGTCATGGAAATATGAAAAATGGTGCTTTGGAGCAATGGCTCTGACCCCTGGCCACATGGTTGAATCCCCTGGGGTTTAAAGCCCCCCAGGGGCACAGGCTCCATCTACACAAATTAATTCAGACCTCTGGAGGTAGGACCAGGCAGCCACAACTCCCTGGAGAAGCGGCACAGAGGTCTTAGAATTACTTGTCAAGAGGAATGGTGCAAGGTGGGCACCCACTGACCACCCACAAGAAGGAATCATCACAAATCTTGTGGTGAGCACTTTGGGCCATCCCAAAGGTGAGATGCTTCCTGGGAGGGGCTCAGAAAGGCTGGGAAGGGGTGGGAGCTGCTGCTTAGAGAGCAGCTGGTGAGGGGCCAGATGGGGTCTAAGAACCCAGCCACGGCCACACAGGGAAGTGTGCACGTGGACCCCTGTAACATCGGACAGCACAGCTTACATCTGTTGAACAGAGTAAGGAACAACATGGGCTTTTATTTCGTGTATTTCCAGGTTTTTCTCTTTCCATCTCATTTTTCTAGTAATTCATTTTTATTATGTTTTACATGACTATTGGTACATGACATAAGTTATGTATCCTTCGGTGTAGACCATCTGCAGGGCAAGCATTCAGAGAGCATTGGAACCGGTGGCCCTCTCTTCAGAAGGAATGCCCAGCCCCTTGCAGGGGAGCTACGGGCTGGTCTCCACAGCTGTTCAGGGGTGAAGGTTCAGGCTGAGCCATAAGCTAACCTTACGTGGGTCTGTGATGAAACCAGTGCCTGGCTCGGGCGTGTCCCCTTCCTGAGGTGAGGCCTGGGCCCAGAGCGGGATGAGGAGGCAGACACGAAATTAGAGTTGACCAGCCTCGTCCTTGCTCCGTCTCTGGACCAGACACGTTCTTCCGTGGGTGCACAGTAACCAGTTTGGGGGTGAGGGGCCCCGGGAACCCTGATTCCAGGCACAGGATACAGAGCTCTGGTCAGTTCAGCAGCCTTTGTACAACCTACAAGCCTCATCCCCAAAACACTTAAGAAGGGATAACTTGTCCTGTCTGAGTAAGTGGATCTGGGTAGAATAAACATAGGTGAGTATTGATTTGGGCAGTCCACGAGGAGAGAAAACTGTGAAGGCGGCAAGACAATGCCTGAAGGTCAGGAACGCTGGCCTGAGAACCCCAGAGGGACACCCAAGGGTTTGAGTGGCAGAGAGATAGGGCTGTGGTTACATCTTTGAAAGACCACTGTTGGTGCTCCGTGGAGGGAGGGTTGGAGAACGGACCGCAGGCTGGTCGGGAGGCGGCGTGGTGTCCAGGGGAGAGAGGATGAGGATGGCCAGGACAAGCCCAGGACAGGGGGGATGAGGAGGAACAGACGGTCTAGTTCCTGAGGAGGTGGAGTTGGCAGACTTAGGGGGTGACAGGAGGAGGTGGCAGATGCCCAACTGCACGAGGCAGGATGTTCCAGAAAGCCTGTCTGAGAGGAGCCCCCACTAGAAGCACGCAGGGCTCAGGGCGGATGGGGCGGCCAGTGGGGTGGGGGGGGGGCGCGGTGCGGCTTGCTGAGGTTCAGGTCTGGGAGATGCTCGTGGGGAATCCGGCCGGTACACAAGCAGAGCTGGGAGACAAGAAAACGTGGTGGAAATGGTGTCATGGAGCCCAGGGAGGAGGGGCGTCCTGTTTCCAGCCCGCTGAGCAGAAGATGCCGGGCTGAGGCGGTGCCTGCGACTTCACGCTCCACAGCCACCACCCTGAGGGGCAGGTCGAGGTGCGGACAGCACAGCCTGCGCTGCATCTGCGCAGTGGGGAGGTGGGAAGGTGGAGAAAGCCAGCGCAGACAGCTGGTTCAAGGAGGGGAGGTGAGGAGGCTCCAGGGGGAGGAGAGAGGCAGAGACCTGAAGGGTTTCGAGTGGGGGTGGGGGGAAGCGTCTGAAACACAGGAGCAAGGACAACGGGGCCCCAGCAAAGGCGGTTTTCTGCTCTCGGAGCAGCAAGCACGTCAGTGTGTTTATCCTACCATGTCAGGGGAAGGAGGAGAGGATGGCGCCGCAGGGGACAGGTGGGTACTCTGGGGATGGAGCTTTCTTTCCACCAGGGAGGCAAGGCCCTGCCCCAGAGGGGAGGGAGGGGAGCAGGGAGATGGGGTGAGTTTGGACTAAGTGGGGTTTGAGCCGGTCACTGGGAGGGGGGGAGGGCGGGCCTGAGTGTAAGGGGCACAGGGGAGATGTGTCCCATCTCCGCTCCCACACTTATCGAATGACCTTGGCCAAGTCACCTCACCTCTGTGCCTCAGTTTACTCATCTGGAGATGGGAACGATGCCTGTGCCCCGGTGGTGGTGGTGTGCAAACCCACAGCACTCACAGCTGCCAGGCCCTTGATGTCACAAGAAATGACCCAGGCCCCGTGCTGCAGCTGGGCCCCCTAAGCAGCTTCAGCCTGGTTGCAGCGGTGCCACCTGCACGGTCTTGGCTGAAGCCCCCAGGATTCCTAACTCTGTGTGCAGGGCCAAGGGCTGGCAGGGGCGTGAACCCAGTGTTAGGTCTTTTCAGGAGAATGCAACTGAGGGACAGCGGGGTGCAGGATTTTACCACAAGGGCCTGCATGCAAGTGAAGCAAGGGCCACGGAGCTGGAGAAGGGAGGCAGCATCGGGCAGAGAGGACGGAAGAGGGAGGCCCCAGAGTGTCAAGTGGGGCAAGTCAGGAAGGAGCTGCAAGGACCAGAGGGTGGGCTTTGAGGGTGTGTTTAATCAGCCGCAGCACGCTTTTCCAGGGTCCACCTTCATGAGGGCCAGTATATCACAACTGTAAATACTCACCATGAAAACCACAGTCCACAGGAAATCTCCACATTCCTGAGCCACGCAGTTTTATCGTAACCGATTCAATGCGGCACCCCAGGGGGCTCCAGGCTCGCCCTCGTTGCCGCACGACGAGACGATGAGAATTTCCGAGGTCCAGGCGGGCTCTGCCGACAGTGAGCCACGGAACAGGCCTCATTTTTGGAACCTCGCAGGGCTTAATATTAAGTCAAGGTCTTCAGCTTAAACTCAGCAGTTTCTTGAGGGGTCACCGAGAAGCAGAGGGGCTCCAGCACCGGCAGCCAGGAGGAACATGTTAGCATTTTGGGCCTAGCACTGCCCTGCGGTGCAGCCTTGAGAAGCTGCTAAGGTCACTGGACTGGGTCCCTCATCTGAGGACACCGCTGCTCCAGCTGGTCTCTAAGATGCTTCCCAACTTTATAACTCCGACAGCCTGCTGGGGAGCCAAGTTCGTGTCTGGTGAGCAGACTTGGATTTGTCCACAGCTGTCTACATCCACCACCTCGAACACTCACTCAGACTTGATGCAATATGGGCAGGAAGAACCGAAATCTGCCTCAAGTCACATAACTTTTTACCAAAAACTTAAAATGACCCACAACAGCACCTTTTTACAGAACTTTAACACTCAGTGCTTCAAACATTCAGGGTCAGAGGTTCTGGACAGAGCCCAGCATTCAGAAGAACCTGGAGTCACCCTGACCTGCAGCCAAGCTGCCAAGCGGCTTCACTGAAGGCAGACCTTGGCCTCGAGGGGCGACAGCCCTGCCCTTCCTTTTTCTAAGAACCCCATGAGAGTCGGGCTTATCGATCTTTCCTGGAACTCACTCTGGGCCTTGGAACCATAGTTGGTCCTTCTCCAGGACCCAGTTATGTTGGGAGACTAACGGTGAATGACACCAGGTCAGTTTAAGGTCCCCTGGTAATCGATTATCTGTGAACCGCCTCGACCCCACGGAGTCAAGAGACACAAGAATGAAACCTATTTTTGAGCCATTCTTGAACAACGAGAATCAGCCCCAAGTGTGGGTGTTCAGGGCTCTGCGTGTTTTACGGTGGCCACTATCGTTCTAACTCAGCTTCCTCTGTCATCTAAGTTGACTAATATGGGCAAGAACTTCGCAAGTTAGAAAGTGAAAGGGTAAACAACACACCCTTCTCAAGGCTTCGGTTAGATCACCACAAGATGATTGAAACAATCTACTGGGTTGTCTGGATTACAGTGTTGCCACCTCCCCTGTGCACACGCTACTCAGAGCCCAGGCCCTGGAGGCTGCACCCACAGGAGCCACCTGGAATCTGGGGTGGGGATAAAGATGGGGCACTTGAGACCCTGTAGCAACTCAAAGAGGGAATCATGGGGGGCCGGTCCGGTAGCATAGTGGTTAAGTTCGTTCACTCCGCTGCGGCAGCCCGGGGTTCGCCAATTTGGATCCCAGGCGCGCACCGATGCACCGCTCATCAAGCCATTCTGAGGCGGCATCCCACAAAGAGCAACTAGAAAGATGTACAACTCTGACATACAACTACCTACTGGGGCTTGGGGAGAAAAAAGGAAAAAAGGAGGAAGATTGGCACAGATGTTAGCTCAGGGCCAATCTTGCTTGGAAAAAAAAAATTCTCTTTAAAAAAAAAGAGGGAGTCATGGAGCCCTGGCCATAAGGGGTTTATTTGGAACCCTAGGATTTAGCGCTGATGGGGTCCCAAGCCAATGTGGTGATTCTGCAGACAATCAAACTAAAGCTGAGTTTGCTTGGCAGTGTAGGCATCGGGTGGGAGTGGGCATGGGCACCCCCCTACTGTGCCCTGACACTGCTCGCTGTGTTCAGGGTGGGCGCAGGGCCCTGCTGGGACAGCTCAGAACACGGCCTCCTCTCTTGCTTTCCCTGGGCAGGGCCATGCCCATTCCTTATCCTGAGCGGCTAAGAGCAGGGTGGTTTATATTTCAGGGAACTGCAGCCTCCACTCTGCCCAGCGCACCTGTATAATTCGCCTACTCAGCCCCAGCTCCAACTGGAGGCCTCAGGGCATCTGCATCTCTCTCCAGCTCCTGCAGAGCACTGCCTTTGGCAGAGAGCAATTCAGAGATCGAGAGCAACTCCCCTCTCACCACCTCCAGTTCATCAGGTGGCCTTACCAGCTCTACCTTCAAACCGGCCCTAAATCCTAAACCTGCATCTCACCCCGCACAGTGCCCTCGGAGCGGCCGTCCTCCCTCACCTGGACCACCTCAATACCCTCCTCCAGCCCATTCTCCAAAGAGTGGACATGGCGGCTTAGAAACCCTCTGACATCCCTTCACAGCCTCCAGGAGCTGCGTGGCTCACCTCCTTCTAGCCTCTGCTCCTGCACCCTGGCCTCCCTGCTGTGCCCCCAGTACCCCCAGCTCGTGCAGCTCCCTCGGGCCCCTGGGGGGCTCGAGGCCTTCCCAGGTGGTCTTCTTCACGGAAACGCACTGTCGCTCTTCGCCTCCAGCCACTGCGTTCTTCTCCGTAGCACCTACATCGGGTGCTACCTGAGCTGCTTCCTGGAGTTTTCTGGCCTCACCAGAGCATGAATGCCATGAGGGGAGGCCCTGCATTCTCGGGGCAGCACCTGCTCAGCACACTCGGAGGCCTTCTGTGAAAGGCCTTGTACCCACCCACCTCTGCAACGTGCCGGCTCTACTGTCGATCCTCGTAGAACACACACAAGGGGCTGTGCAGCCCGAGACAAGCTCTGCCACTCACTGACCTGTAAGAATTCTTATCAAGTTCCTTATAAATTCTAAACATAAGTTACATTTTAAGCTACATTAGGACCGGTGGTTTAAAATGTAAATTTTTAAGTGATACAATGTTGACCTAAGAGAGAGATGTAGAAGAAACAAATGTTTCATGGGGAAGTCTGACACAGCATCAAGTATCAGCTTGTCAGAAATTGCACAGAAATAGTATCATTTAAATAGTTGTATCGAATCCCTATTACCATAAAATGTGAGAGCAAAGACTAGGTTTCAGCTCCAATTCTCTTGTACACAGCCTGGAACCTAGGGTAGGTCCTGAATTTACTGAACCAAGAATAAAATAACTTTTCAGTGCCGTAATTCAGAAAATTCAAGAATGTGAAACTCTAGAAGCCATCCTTCCCCTTGAAAGGTAAGCACACACACAAACACAAACACCACCTGGTTTCCAAAGTTTATTAAAAATCAAAGAATAGAAAAACTTTACATAAAAATATGTCAATTTTAGCTTCCACATTGTTGTCCACACACACAAAAAAAATCGAAACATGATACTCTTTGTTAAACCTGTCGCGCGTGACCACAGTGGGAGCCAGGCCAATTCATTCGGTTCACCATGACGGGGACGGAGTGTGGCGCTGTCTGTGATCGGGCTTCACAACGCGCACCCCATGGGGCTCTGGCCACCGTCCCCGCAGTGGTCTCCTTACAGAGGGTTACAGTCAATATTGCTAATGCGTAGAGATTAGTACAGGCCTACGGATCAGTTTTTATAAATATTTCTTTATCAATAGGTTCACAATTTAAATATCTTTAAATATTTTTGATAACTTTCGATCATCAAGAACTGCAGACAAAATGTGCTACTCTATTCTGGAATGCGTCCTAGAGAACCTGCAGTCGCAGTTGGCAGCTCTCAATGATCACGTGGGCCAGTCCTGCTTCAAAAGGGCAGAGCGTTGACATGTTAAAGCTTGTCTTTTCTGGGTGTCCATCACCTCCAGTACCACTCCAGAACTCCCCACTTCTGCACATCAATCAGGGGTCATGGGAACAAGTGTCTCGTCTCAACATTCTCCACTAGTGGACTTCCAAGACCAACCTACCTGTAGTGTTCAGCAGGCCAGGACCCCCATTGAAAAAAACGGGCAGTCAGCTGACCTAAGAGACGCAACTAACTCCCAGGACAACTGTGGTGCTCCGAGAACTCAGGGTTAGGCAGGATGGACATATTCTTGTTCAAAAAAAGGTAACAAAGACAGTGGTTGTCATGGCAGAAACACTTGCATAGTATACCTGTATGCTTCTCAAGTCGGGCGCCAGCCACTCCCGGGGCCCCAACACTGGGCTGTGCTCTCCTGCAGTACATTACGAATGCTCCCCCGGCGCACTGAGCAGCTGAAGTACTTCTCATGTATTTGCTCTTAACAGAACGAATGCATACTGCTATATAGATTCCTCAATGGAATCAACATAATTCCTTTCTCCACATTCCTAAACTGGGTACCATTGTCCGTAATGATACTCACCAGACCATTACAGGCTATGTTACTAAGACTGACGGAAGCATTTCCAAGTTCACATTTTGTTAAAGATTTTATAATGTGACAACCTCTTCTCCCCTTAGAAAGTGATACTTCTGGCACTTTAAATGCTGGATTTGTTGTGTAGTTTAAAAGAACCCAAAATGAAAACATTAAAACTCCGTGGTCAGAGCAAGACAATAGACAGGCCGGACGGCAGAGACGGTGGGCAGCTGGTCAGAGGGTTCGGGGCCGAAACCCTTCAGAAAACCATGGGGGCAACTTGGCTCCTTCACCACGAACTGAGAGGACTCCCGTCTGACCAAAACAAAAAACGTAAAAATAAACTCCAAACCCCTCATTCATGGTGTTTGTAACGATGCTCATCAGACAACCAGCCAACACGATGAACCCAACTTAGAAAATGCAACTCGGGAAAGGATCTAAGCTTGTTTAAAAAAAATTCCCTCCTCCCTTAAATATAACTTATGTGAAAATATGAAATTAAATAAAAAATATCTGAGTTATTGCACAAATCATAAGTTTTCAATATTTACATAGAAAAACAGTTCTGAAACTTGAAACAAAATGTGAGGGCAGTAAAACAGTGACGACCCCCCAACCTTAGCCGTGGAGGAAGAACAAGGATGGGCTTGATCTCTGGTGTTGACAAACGTGAAATGAAAACACCCAAACCGCAAAGGAACAGACACGGCTACTGGGAAACGCCAAGGCCTCTTCCCGTCCCTGCAGCTCCTGGTCCAGACCTGCTTCGGCACTGAAGGAAGAATCCTGGGAAGGCAGAAAACAGCGTCCACGGTTAATAAGGCTTCACAGATGAGCACAAGGAGCTGTTCTTTAAGATGGACGTGACCACCACACAAGGAACATGCAGAGTGATCAGCAGCGGGCGTTCCAAGGGGCCCGGGCTGATGTGCTGGATGCTGGTCTCAGTTCCCCGCCGGGCGCCGAGGCCACCAGGCGTCAGTCTGTGCAAGGGGGGGGCTGGGCGGGGTCACCGGGAGCTATTATCTGCTGAGACTGACAGGCAGGCTGTCCCTCGTGTGTGTGTGTTTTTTCCTCCTCCAGCCGGTGCGGTTGTACTGGTGGTGTCCCCGGTTGCCCACGGGGGGCCGCACGCCTCCACTGCCCACAGAGCTGTAGCTGCCACCTTGGCTGTGGTTGTGAGAGCCTTTCATGGACAGTTTCATGCCGCTGTGCTGCTAAAGAGATAAGGAGGGACACCAACGTTGGAGGACAGCTTGGAGACACCAGAGGCCACTACTGTGGGAGACCCACCCATCCCAGCTCCTCTGGAGTTCAGGCTTCAGAGCTGAGCCTAAGCAACCAGGAGCCGCGGCCTTCCCTACTGGAGAGAAGGTGGAAACTGTAGACAGGGAGAATGTGCAAACGCTGCACACGCAACCCACACGCAGTCTTGTCACCACTGCACGTGTTAAGTGTCCACATACTGATATATGAAGGAGCTGAGAGAAAGCCAAACTCTTCCATTCCATAGTAACTACTACATCTGAGACAAAAAGTACTATTCTCATTCAGTGGCTCATTCCAGGTCAGAACTGTGGACCTGTATCAAACTACACACAGTCCCACCCAAATACACTTACAATCTCACTGCTAACTGCTTCCATTTGTCCACAGTACAGGAGGGCCCCTCTCATTTCCCCCCCACAACTTCAACTCTGACACTCTGGAAACACCAGAGTGAGGTCCTGTCGAGCCCTTAGTGGGGTGCCCCTCTTTACATGCAGCAGCACGCATTCAGGTTGCTCCTATGCTGCGAAGCCCATGCAAAGTAGACAGGAGAAAACACAGCCGGTCAGGAAGGTTTCAGAGCAAAACATTCAGCAGAGAGGGTTGAAAAAGAAAGCCGAAACGCAATGTAGGAAGGGTGCTTTCCCCTCTGGAAAGATATCATTTCATGCTGCACACTTCTAACAGGTCAGCAACATGCCTGGTCATGCAGTGAAAACTCTATCGCGACAGGATGGGTAAATCCAGGGAGGAATGTTCTATTACAAAAAAAAAATCATCAGGACTTAATGACACAGGTCCAAAGAGCCAAGCCTCAAAGATCAAACATTGCCTGGCACAATATGACTGGATAAGCGACAGAGCACTGCCTGCAGTGATAGAGACGGACACTCACGGTGCAGCAGACGTCAGAGCCCCAGGGAAACCACACGGCCTGCAGGCGCCGCCCCTGAGCCCTACAGGAAGACGTCTGCCACGGTTCCTGCAAACACTCTGGCCCTTCGGGAGCACAAGAACTCAATAACGACCCATTTTCCTATTACATAATAGTTTCCAATGTGTGGCTCTGGACTTAGAAAAGCCACAGGAAATGGATGCACGCATTCACAGGGACTCCTGGGACCAAACCAATGTAGCCCCACAGCCCATCCCTGCCCCTCTCTGCCCAGGGGCACCCCAAGCAGAGTGAGTAAGGGAGTGAAGCTTCGGGAACAACACTGTGCTTGGGCCGGGTCAACAGGTGTTCCTGATTTTATCGTCTGCTTCTTGAAAACCAAAGTTCTGAGCATACAAATTAACAGATAAATAGGAAAACAAAATATTCTTCACTTAGAACCTCATTTCAAACTTCAGTCTTATGCTAACAAGTTCAATAGAAGAATTAAGAGAGATGCTTGTGGAGATGAATTAAACCCTATTACATTTTAAAATAATTTCTTAACACTTCTAAAGTTTTGTTTGCTACAAGAGAAAGCAAACATGAAATTGAATGATCAGAAAACAAATTCCCTTTTACAAACATCTCTGTGGACTTCTCTTGGGCAGAGAAGGCGTTAAGCAGGGGTCTATTAAGAGACCTGCTTCGTGGGTACCCAGGGCCTTGGCCCAACAAGACCTACCTTATGATACAGGTGGGGGCTGGAGAGCGGGTTGGGAGACGTGGAAGGAATGGCCGGGGAAGACATGTGGTGGACGGCTTTCAACGTCGGAGTTCCTTCAACACCAACTTGTCTGCAAGGAACGGGGGCCACCCCTAGGGTCGGCGGAGGTATAGTAAACCTGGTCTAGGAACACAATGACCGGAGACATCCGTAAGGTGCCGATCTGGCAGAGGGACACGATCTCAGCTCTAATGTGAAGCACCGAGAAGGGTGGGCACTGCCTCTGAACAGCCATTTGCAAACAGGCTCATTAATATAGTCTGTGTTTTACTATAATCTCAAAAGATTTTGTTTGATTCAGAAACATTTTATATTCTGAAATGGCAATTACAATATAAAGTATGCCCAATAACCCAAGTCATAAAGTTTTAATATTCACTTAAGACTGAACAACAATTCAAAAACGTTACCGTCACCAGAAGAACAAGTGTCCTTGGATCTCGGGAAAGAGCTCTTGGTGCAGCCCCCCTAACAGGATCAGAGGCCCGAGATCAGCCCCCCCACTGCTCTGCAGCTCCTGGGCTGCCTCTACTTCTGCACCACCCTTCCTGTCCCAGCACAGGGTGCTGGACGGACCCTCCTCAGACTCGCAAGAACCACACTGCTCACATCTTGGAATCATATGCGTCCGCCCCAAAGACCTCTGGATGGTGACCGTGGCTCCCCAGGGGCAGAGCATGGAGCAGGAGCTGGTCTCCACGGATGATGCTCAGGGGGCTGACACATGTGGCTTTGGGGGCTACGGGGGCTGTGAAGCACACGCAGCGACCCTTCCTTGCACTTGACCAAAGCTCCCGCATCACTCACTCCTCCTCAGGGCCTGCAGCACACCCACGGCCTCTCCTTGGTGGGGGTCCACTTTCCCAGGGGCACGGGGCACGGAGAGAGCCCACTCCTGGAGGACCCTGGCAGCTTCGTGCCCCCAGCTCTAAGTCCCCCATTTCGTCCCAAGGGGGCGACTTCATCACCTTGTGAGCTGCACGGGAGAGACTGTACACGTGCTGCTTTAGAGTGGGTTTTACTTAGTTATTCCGCTGGAAGTAATGTTTGAAGTTTGGAAATAAAATGAGAAACTGGGCTCTGAGCCTTGTCTTAAAACTTGAATGATCCTAGCTTTAGCCTCACTCACTGCTGCCATGACAGATGGGACCCCGGGACCAGCATTTGATCTTCAACGTACCCCCTGATGCTCCCGGACCTCCCAGCACAGGCAGCATCGGCTGGACGGCCGTTCAGCGGCTGCACTGGGCTCCCACGGGAGCTGAGCCCAAGGAAGGTGAAAACCAACCAGAAAGATTCAGGGAAGCCACGGGCAACGCAGACCCAGGGTTTATCTGTGGCAGAATTCATCTCACAGTGCAGGCAACTGCCCCAGCGCTCTACCCTTCTGCAGTAAGTGAAGGGGTCTGAGAGCTGTGTGCACAGCCATCGCCACCCGGGTGTCACAAGCATGCTACCCTCAGTCCTCACCGAGGCTGGGGTGTGTCCTGTGAGAATGTCCTCCCAGGGCAGAGAGCCAAACCACGCAGAGAAAAGAGGCAAACGAGGCAATACAGTGTTTTATGCTCAAATTATAACCCACATTGTAGAGACTCGCTCTACTTAAAAAGTAAATTAATGTGATGGGTTTTATACATTTACATATTCAACTGAAGTATAATTAGGAAGTATTAAAAAAGGTAATATTTTTGAATTTATCTTTTAGACTTCTAATTTTGTCTAAATTAAAAAAAAAGAGGATGGGGCCGGCCCGGTGGCGCAAGCGGTTAAGTGCACGTGCTCCACTGCAGCGGCCTGGGGTTTGCAGGTTCAGATCCCGGGCGTGCACCAACAAACCACTTGTCAAGCCATCCTGTGGCGGCGTTCCATACAAAGTAGAGGAAGATGGGTATGGATGTTAGCCCAGGGCCAGTCTTCCTCAGCAAAAAAAGGAGGATTGGCATTGGATGTTAGCTCAGGGCTCATCTTCCTCCCCCCCCCCCAAAAAAAAGAGGACATATTCTAATAGAAAAACCCCTATAAATACTGCCTAATGAATAACATGAAAAAGTTAAAGTTTATATTAAAAACTTTTGAAGAGTGTAAACACTGAGATCTGAGAGGCAAGCAGGGACAAATGTCCGTTTCTGCCCAGGGACAGCAGCTGAGTCCCTCTCTCCAGCACGATCCCAGGACAGTGGGCTCACACTGTGTGTCAACAACTGGCAGAAAGACAGTCAATCTGGACCTTGTTAAAAGTCATATCAGTGCTCAAGAGCTGAGGCCCCTTGCTGCAAACACCCTGCATGGTGGACCTCAACGAAACGTCTTTTACACAACGACATGAATTACATTCTATCGATCCACAAAAAACGAGAGAGTTCTATTTCTACAAAATAGAACTGTACCTTCCAAAGCTTTTTAAAGGCCTTTTTCTAATTCAAAAGCATCAGCCTCTCCTGTAGCACGTAACAGCTCAGACACAGTTCCCGAGGGCCCATCCCTAGGACAGCCACCAGCCGGCCACGTACCTGAGTGTTGGTTGTCACGACCAGTGTTCTGGAAGTGGTGGACTGAGGTTTGCCGCTCGGCATTGGCAAGGCGGCGGGCAAGCCAGCCAGCAGAGGAGTCGGCGCCTGTAGACTGAACTGGTAAACGCTGGGCGTCGTGCAGGGCGGCGTGTCGGAGTCCTGTGAGTAGAAACACAGCACGAGGAGCTGGACACAGAGGTGCCCTGCTTCCTCAAGTTAGGGCAGAAGTGCCCATGGCGCAGCCAGCTACCCCAGTTATCATAACACGTCCCAAACTGCTGCCGACAACAGGCAGCCCAGATCTGCCCCCATGTCCCTCAAGTCATTTCAAAACAGGAAAGATGTAAAGGAAATGCAGAAGAGACACTTAGACTTAAATGTTTTATCTCCAAGTAAGTTTTTAAGAAGCTATTGAAGGAAGTCCACTGCAGTTCTACTGTGAATGGCATTACTGCTCCCGATGGCCACAGACTGGGGCTCCCCCAACTGTCACCGAGAATCATGGCAGAGTGGGGACCACTCGGTGCAGACCTGGGGTGGCCTCACACACAAAAAGACAGTGATGAAAACAAAAGGGGAGGTCAAGTTTACACTCACTGCTATGGACGTTTTCCAGAAACACAAACCAGCCAGCACACACTCACAATGTCACTTCCAGAGAGCGAAGACACGGAAGAAGCGGACGAGCCGGAGGAGAGCAGCTGGGGGCTGGGCAGAGACAGGGTCAGGCGCTGGCTGTAGGGCGACTCAGCGTCTCGGCGCTGGGGCTGATCCCCGTCGCAGGCGCTTATTCGCTCTTTTATCTTAATTCTATTGTCTGTGGGGGGGAAACACAGCCTCGTTAGTCACTTACTATGAGGGCAGATGTGCGCCCCCAACAGGACAGCCACCGGCCACAGTGCTACTGAGCCTTAAAATGTTGCTAATGAGATGACAAACTGAATTCCTAATTTTACTTAATTTTAATTAATTTGATTTTTAAATTATACTTGTTTCAGTTATTGGAAAATATTTAAATATGTTTGGAACTGGGTATGTAAATAGTTTTCAACTGTAAATTTTACCAAATCTAAATACAGATCAAGTATTTAAGGTGAAAATTTAGCATCCTAATCATGATGTGCTATAAGTATAAAAACAACTGGATTTCAAAGACGTAGCACAAAAAAAGGCTACAAAATACCTCAAAATTTTTTATAGCAATAACACGTTTAAACGTTAATACTTTGATTACTAAGTTGAATAAAATATACTGTTAAAATTAATTTTACCTGTTTCTTTTCGCATTTTTAATACAGTTACTAGAAACTTTAAAATTCCATGTGGCATGAATTATATTTCTCCTGGACGGTGCTGGCCTAACTCTTACAGTTTTAAATTAAACTCATAGAAAAACTAGGTATTTTCTGCGTTTGAACAATTTACCACTAAGGGACAAAGAGACACTCCTGCATGAAGGGTCAGGAGGTGAAGAGGAACAGGACTGAACTAATCGCTCACCAAGATCCGGTGCCGGGTGGACCTTGCTGCCCCATTTCTCCTTGATCCACCTGCGGTAGTCGATGACTTCCTGAGTGACTTTGATGATTCTACCTAGAGTACTGCACAAGGACAACGTGGGAAATCAACACACAGCGGCATGACAGGCATGACGGAGCCTAGAAGTCCTTTCAAGTAGCTACTTTACGTTTTTAACAAGGTATCACTTTGCTAAGTGAAAGACAGTAGGAAAAAAGGTGAAATAGCTTACAAAATATGTACGACTTCAGATGTTTGAGCCCAAATGTAGTTTGAGATCATACTATAGAAAAAGTGGGTTCACTTTTGTAGAAGTCCTTGAACCTACATCTGTCTACATAGGGCCACTTCAATCCAGTGTCTAAGTAGGGAAGTCCACCCACTGGCACTCGACAGTGATGGCTAAGGCCTGACCTTCCGGTTCTCCACTACAGGGACCAGAATGGGGAGACGGTGCAGGAGTCCCTGAGCAACAACCTGGGCCCAGGGCTCTGCCTGAAAACACGAAGTGGACAGAGGCCACAAAACCCACGAAAAGCTCTCCACCACTGGGGCCAGGCCCCAACATCTACGTATTCCATAACCTACCCAAGGAACAGAACTAGCAGCACTGTTTCTACTACCACTTGCGACGATATATCCTCCTCCCTTTCCAGGCCCCCCATCTCCGTCGCTCCGCCCCCCAATCCCACCACAACAGCATAATCTGGGGTCAGAATAAAGATTTCTCACTACCAATAAAAGTGTACACTGCAAAAGTGCTCCAAGATGGGGAATGAGGGACAACTGTGCAGGAGAGACAGGGGCTCGGTGAGGCCTGTGGACTCAGATGACACTCACTCAGAGCTGCGTGTCCCACCGTGGAGACTGAAGCCTGAAGAAGCAGCACCACATGCCAAAGCTTTAAAAGCCAGAAATCACTCCCAAAACAAAACACCCTGAAGAAAATGTCAACTCCCCAAATAAGAAGTTTTCAACTCGTGACCAAGGATGAATCAAGTACAGCCTCCTGAATTCCTGGAAGATCTTCCTTTACCAGTATTTTCAGGTTCGACTAAAATACAACAGCATATCCATGACTAAACTTAAAGGAAGCAAAGGGCAGAGGCAAGGGGTGCCAGCTTCGCAGAGGCTAATGCAGCATGGAACTGCCATGCCACGGGCGCTGTGCGCCCAGGAGGGCCACACATGACGTCTGTTACCTTTCAGAATCCCGGTTCGGATAGGACCTCGCAAGCGGCGACACGGCGTGACTGAGCACGATGTAGGCATAGTCGAACACCTGCTTCACCTGCATGGCCCCATAGGAGCTCCGGCCAACGTCATTCCCTGCAACAGAGGGCAGCCGTGAAACCCTGCCCACCACCGAGCCATCCCGACGTCTCTCATCTTCTCCTGTAAGGCATTCTGAGGTGGGCTCTCAGCACCGAGAGACTTCCAGACCCCATCAGCAGAGCCAAATCAGGCACCTGCAAAAGCACAGCTGATGGCCCATGTGCATCTCACGGTGTTTACGTGCTGAGGGCCAGATTTCATCATCAGATCAGGTCTACCTCCACGAACAGAGATGTCACTCACTGAGATGGAGTGACAGTTCATGAAAAAGTAGGGTAATTCCCCAGGGGTCAAAAACACAATGGAGCCAAAGCAGAACATGAGTCAGCCTGCCACGGCACCGACAGCAAGCGTGCCACAGTGGGCGCTTAACCTGGGCACATCTAGATGCAGTCAGCACCAACAAGACCTCTTGCAGCACCAACGGGACCTGCAGAAAGCAAATCCGCTAGGATAGAAGGCTCCAGGTCTGAACTCTCAGGAGTTGAGAACCAGACAGGCGGCAAATCAAGTGAAGCCATCACTGAAGTCCCCAGGTGAGCCACAGTCCAGGAGCTTGACTTTTACAAGAATACCATAGTTTCTAATTTTAATTCACATGTAACTCATTCTTCACAATTCAGGTAAGTAAGGATTTTTTTTAGGAGACATACTCTAAAGTAATGGAATTTTATCTTCTCCAGATTTAATAATATAATCCAGTGATAATGTCAGTTTTCGTTTTTCAAGTACATTTCAGCAGACACTGAAGACAACGGACATGTCTCCAATGAAACTGATCCACACAGACCAGCAGGTGACGCAAACCTGTCACCCTGCGCTGCCCGGAGAACCACCACTGAAAAGCACAGCACGAATCCATCGTTTACAAGCAACAGACAAGAATACTCAGCGTGTTTTCTTTCAAAAGATGTTTAAGAAATAAATTGCACACCCCAAAAGCCATAAAACAAAACAAATTATTAAATTTGAGCATACTAAAAATATGTAGGGGCTGAACAAAAAAAAAATACCAAACAGACGCAAAAGACAAACTGGGGCAAGAAAGGGGACAGCATGACATGAAAGGCCTTCCTCACACACACAGGACTCACAGCGTCGTAAGAACAGTCCAACAGACAGACAGACACGGCGCGTGGACTCACAGAGAAAGACAAACGGGCAGTGTACCTGGAGCTGACCTTCCCCACCACCTTTCCTGTCGCCTGTCTGCCACTGATCTATCACCAACAGTAAGAACAGTGTCTCACCTAATAGATGCTCAATACACATTTGTGGAATTGATAAATAACAATGTGTTTAACCCCACTATCATTAAAGAAATGTAAACTAAAAGAAAACTTATATTGCATGGTTTTATCAGATTGGCAAAGATTTAAAGACGGTCACCAAAAGTATGGGGACAGAGCACCCTTAAACACGCTCACAGGAATAAGGCTGCACACACTGGACCTGCCTCGGGCTCTTCCTGAGCAATCCCCGGAACGGAACGTAGCCTGTGCACCCAGGAAGGGGTCTTAGGTACAGTGTTGAGTTAAAAAACAAGCTGTAAATCTGTTTGTATTACGTGATGCCATTTAATTAAAAAGACTGCAATAATAAATGTTAATATCCATGCAGGAAAAAATTTGGAGCAATACACACCAAAACAGAAGGAATTGTGGCATACTTCGATTTTCTATGTGACATACTTCTTGGAAGTAAATGGTTTATGAAGAATATGTAATACTTTTCTAACGAGAAAAAATGAACTTTTCTCAATTCTCACTTTCTACATTGTTCTAGTTGATGACAGAATGTAAACAAAATTGCAACTTTACAATAAGTTAATCAGAAGCACTAAACAAGGAGTTCTGAAAGTGTCGGCATGAATTCTGTTAGTACAGCAGGAACCTGTGCCAGATCAGATGAGCTGCGCTTGGCTCCCAGGGCCTGCGGACACGCCCCCAGTGCCTGGCTCAGGGGAGGTATGGAGCGAGGCACCCTTACCAGGCAGCAGGGGGTCCTCAATGCACAGCATCGATGGTCTGTACCCGCTGGTCATGGCTTTCATGATCTCTTCTTTGGCGATATAGGCACCTCCTTCTTTTATTCTAATACCAGTTTTCAAGTAATTAAAATTTCTTCCGTAGAGTTCAAAAAATTCTACAAGAAGCATTCCAAGGTTTTCATCAGCTCTCCGGGCATCAATTCTTGGATGCAACTGTAAGAGCAACACATCGACAATTTGTATGGGTTCAAGTCATTTCCTAAAGAAGATGAAGTCTGCTTTCCAGCGGACTATTCCAGGAAACAACATCCGGGCACCTGCTCACTCACCAGCACCATGAGGATGCTCAGAGCAGCAGCCAGGAGCACTAACAAGGCCTGGAGAGCCTTTGTCAATAAACAGCATTCAAAAGAAATAAAATCTTCTAACCGGAATTTTTTTTATTATACTTTAATTCTTTGAAATTTATAATTCATATAGCAACTTCCTACAAACACAGATGTCTGATTAACCACAAGTTCCCAAATACAATAAATGAGTGGATCATATTCTGCACAATCTGGAGTCACCTAGATGGTGAATGCAATTTTACATTCAAATCTTAATTCCATGATTCCAAAATACAACCAGTAGGGGGCAGTATTAGAATTACTAGCATCACAGTATGACATAAAACCACAATGTGAAAGGATTAATTTTAACTATGTAGGCAATTAGTATTTATCATAAAATTTACAGCAGACTTACATCCCCACCTGTCACACAGATCAGCGTCTGCCCAGTTCAGCACCACACTTTCTTTAAGCAGGTAACGACTTACTCTCCTGACACGCCACCAAGTGTCACTGATTTATGAGGCTCACCAATCTGAGCAACGCAGACCTGTGCTGCCCAGTATGACAGCCACAAGCCACGTGTGGCTATTTATGTTTAAATGAATTACAACGCATTAATTACAAGCTCAGTTTGTCAGTCTTGCTAGCCACACTGCAAGTGCCCAGGAGGCCCACGTGGCTTGCGCTCTCTTGCTGGACTGTGCAGACAGAGAACACTACCAGCTGCACAGCAAGTTATACTGGACAGTGCGGATCTAGAAAATGATGGTCAAGTGCATAGGAAAGTAAAAGTCCTGGTGGAAGCATACGACTGAACATATTTATAAGGCAGAGCTCCACGAGGAAATACGCCTTCTAAAGTCTACAAGTATTTTCAGGATTCAGAAGACTTTTGGCTTCTGTGGACTTGCATATTTCAAAGGCACAAGGGCAGCACTCTTTTTCTTGCCTCTCCTATTCCCTTCCCTCCGCCTTGCCATCGGGGTCAAAATCACAGACCCTAGAGCCCGCCCGGGGCAAGGTTGGGCTGTCTTACCTCAACTAGCCATGAGATGAACTCACACCCTACAAGAGTCACAGCTTTGAGGCAGGATGGGCAAGGCACTAAGGGACGTGCAGATGACAACGGCGATCCCACCCACACTAGGTGCAGCCTTCTGTGGGGTCACAGGACCACCGCAGGGACCCCATGGGGTAAGGCAACAAGAGGCATGGAGCCCAGCACACGGCCTGATAAAGGGCAGTGGGAGTCATCATTACAAGGCTCCAGAAACAGCTCAAATCAGGAACAACGGGAAATAAGGACAGAAGGCTGCATCTAGTTCAAAATAACATCCAAAACCTAGGGCAGAATGGCTCTAAGGGCAGCACCACGAAGGTGAGAGTGGAAAACGGGGCGATGGGACGAAGACTGTAAGGGAATAGGTGTGAATTCCCTTTTCACTATTCTTACAGCATCTCTGCAAAGACAGGTCAAGGGAGTCAAAATAATTAAAGGTGGTGTACCCAGTAGTTCTAATGATAACGAGAAGAATGACCAAATTCTGGACATAAAACTGAAGCGCAATCACAAATACAAAATTAACGATCAACATGGAGGAACAGCGCTGTGCAGCTAAAACACAGAGAAAAGACTTCATAAAGAACAAGAAAATACAAATGGGACAGTTAAAGTTTCAGTTAACTTAGAAATATTCTATACGTTACAAAAGTATAAGTATAGTTTATCAATACGGTACAGCACATGACAACGAGGCAGGTTTTCTACTGATAGATTTTTCCACAGTACTCAACAAAACAAGGCCAATACATAATTTAAGACAAAATACTGATGTTTCATCAGTTTGAAAAGAAAGGCTCTTTTCAATATTTTACCACGTATGGTACGAATTTTTTTCTGAGACAAATTTTTCAGTATAAATCATAGCCAAGAACCAAGAAAAACAGCTCCTTATTGTCCATCAAGGCATGGAAGTTTTCTAAATGTAAAGGGTGTTTCCTCGAGTTTAGATCTACACACACTTGAATAGAACTGGATAAGCCCTCCCTCCTCTAACAGTTAAATCCACTATAAAAATAAGCTATAACAGAGCAAAAGGAAAGAAGTATTGATCAAAATAGAGTTTTATTATGGAAATTAGAAGTCAATTTCTAGGAAACCAGAACAGAATAGTGAAGGGAGACCAGGGCCTGCAGGAATCCAGGCAGCAACTGTCAGAGCAAGAGGAATCTACTCCCACATAAGCCTCAGTGTCAACGTTTCTCGAGAAAGCACACTCACCTGTAGAAAGCTAATGGCCATTAAAATTAGGCTGTACGAGCTAATTCCGCCTGTAAAAACTTCATTCAGGTCCCTCTGCAGGAGGAACTGTTTCAGTACTAAAATCAAGTAAGGCAGCAATGAATATTTCTGTAAATTCCAACAGAAAGATATTTATTGGTTAGTCCACATACCTCTGAAGACTTCTCACACAGCAAATTTCACACGGTAGAAAGGAAAGCTTACTCTTGCCCCTCAGAAGGCTCTAGGCCAACCATCCTCAAACTTGAGGGGCCTGAGAATTAACTATGTGAGGGACTCATTAAGATCTTCTTGGGGAGCCCCACTCCAGATTACGGTTCTACAGGGATGAGGTGGGGAACCCTGTACGAGGGCTCCCCAGGCAAAGAGGAGCTCCAGGGAATGAATGAGTGAGCACTTTCAAATATTTCCCAAGGCCTGCTCTGCGGGCAGGGGGCATGCTGCAGTGAGCAAGGGAAGGCCCTGGAACCAAAGTGGGAACTCCAACCCTGAGAGGCACCCAGGAGAGGAGCAAGTTGGGGGAGGGTGGTACAGCTGTGAGACAGAGGACCACAGCAGAACGTGGGGAGCAGGGTGAAAGTAATAAGGACAGGCAGAGAGGCTGGAGAAGGGGTGGAGGACAGGGGAAGCTTCTGCTGTTTCTCATGTTCTGCTGGGATGGGAGGGTCCTCAGACGAGCCTGATGATGAAAGGAAAGGGAAGGACTGAAGGAGCAAGGTCCTTGAAACTGTGGGAAGAGGCAGCATCCATGTGACGGTGCTGAGGCTGCCCCTAGTGAGGATTTCACCACTTCCTCTAACAGGAGGGAAAGACCATTTGTTCAACTGGACCACACACTTGCTCGGAGTCCAAAATACGTCAGCCCAATGAGCAAGTCTGCTATCCCACCCTTAGGCACTGAGACCTCCAAAGTAAGTCAACCCAAACTACACCTCACGATGCACTCAACTTCCAATGGACTAACCTTGCAAATTGGGCACACTGAGCTACAGGGAGAGTCATTTTGTAATAACCAGAAAGAACATTAACGAAGCTCTCCAAAATAAGCTCTCTAAAATTTTTTTATGAAATGCTTAGCCAAGGAAAGTCAATCTGCAAAACAGCTATGTAATTTCAAAGGATCTCTAGAAATAATATTGTAGGATAAATAACTCAACTGTATAGTTTCTATTATTAAAGACTATCATTCAGTTTAAAATTTTTAACATTGTAAGAGAAATAACACCCAACATCACAAGTCGCTTATTTTCACTGTGCTAACTGATGACCTTCATATAATTCTTGATGAACTCCGCTGCCCGGACCCCAGTCTCCATGTTAAAGCTGATGTCGACTTTCACTTCAGTCTCCTGGTCTGTGAGTTTTATTATTGGTACCTGCAAAGATTTAATTTAAAAAATTGTGCTTTAATAGGCAGCATTCTTCATGGTCAGGCATCAAAACGTTTCCTAAGTTGTACAGAGGCTTTTTTTTTCCTTATTCACAAAACGGGCTTATTGATCATGAACCCCAGACTTCAAAGAAGAGAAGAAAGGGGACTTTGCTCATGTCAACCTCATTAGTCCCTGGAACCCGAGACTGCCCCCCAGTCCCAACAACAGTTAGTGCTCACCTCTGCCCGCCCTGCTGGCCTGACTCAGCACCTGCTGGTGGCCGAGCATCAGTCAGGGCCACTGTCTGTGGAAAGGCCAGGACTCCACAGGCCTGCCTACCACGAGGAGAAGCTGGCTAAGGCCCTGTCCCACGAGTGCCTGGTGACGCGGAGGAGCTCCTGGTCCCCAAATTATGTTTGCTAGAATTTCTGAAAACATTCAAAGTAACTTCAAAGCCATTTTTTAAATTATATTTTACACTGATGTTGTTTCTCCAAACAATTCTACTTTGGGTTTTTACTCTTTAAGACAATTTAACTGAAAAAAATTGTTTCCCAGAAAAATCAGAGAATATAAGGCTATTTTTGAAATACCCTCATCAACAAGAATTATCACCAAAAGGCACTCAAAATCAGCCTCATGAAGGCTGCCCAAACAACCACTCAGACCACACTCCCCCACACACACAAAACTGTGTCCTTCCAGAGAAAGGGCAATGCTGTGTTTCCTTCAGCCACTGAGGAATAACAAAGGATGTTCCCCTCATCAAAACAATTGGGCTATAATAAAAGGTTTACAATGTCTAGCAGAAGTCAATGCAGGAACACGCTCTTCAGCGCACACCTGATCTGGGCTCCTAGAACGTGCACCTGGAGGCAAACCGCCACGGGCACGCATGTGAGGGGGACAGGCCAGCAGGTGGTGACAGTGACTCTTGGAGATCACCGAGGCCACCAGGCAGGCTGAGCTACAGCTGCTGTGGTCCAAGAAGGCAGAGAAACAAAATGCTTTCCCAAAAAAACCTATGAAAAATTGTTTCAGGCCCCCACTCCCACAAGGTAAATTCCTCATGCAGCAAACACCTCCTTCCCCAAGCCCACTGGCACAGCTACGAAGCACCTTCTTTCTATACTCATGGACTTCTTTCCCCAAATCAGTCCTGATGCTCTCCTGCCTTCCTCACACTCATTGCACGCACGCACAGTCACATACACTCACAGGTTGAACCCCAGACTCAGGAGATTAGTAGTAACACTGCAATACTGACTTTTGGTGGTGTTTCAAAACAGACAAACTTTCACCTTTACCACAGCCCTCATGCCAGGATCCAGAGCCCATGAAGAGATGACAGTGAGGCTGCCCAGCAGAGGGCTGCCTGCAACAGCCAATGTTCAGAGAAAGGAGCAGTGGCGGACAACCACCGCTCAGTTCTCCTTACTCTACGCGGGACCTCTGGCAGCAGAGGAAAAGGCGTGTGGCAGCAATGAGGCCACCGTGACCACACAGTTACTCCAACAACTACTCAGTGTACACTCTGTCCTTCAGAATGTTCTGGAACCCAGGACAAGCAGGCATGGCCCTTTAGCTCCTCTACATCTAAACAAAGATACCTGGTCAGAGACCACCACCCGCCTCATTCTCATCAAGGAGCCAACTTGGTGGGATGAATGGTAGAGCCACCAAGGGCAGGGCTGGAGGACCTCAGAGACGGCCCGTGGCCCCTCCCGGCGAGAGGTGAGGTGAGAGGGCACGGCACCCGAGGGAGTGAGCGGACGGGGAGCTCTCTGTCCACAGGGGAGGCCCAGGCTAAACCGACGTGCTGCCTCTCACTGGCTGTTGAACCCACCCTGGGCTAATCACCTAACCTCTCTGTGCCTCACTTTCCTCACCTGTAAAATGTCCAACATAACGGCATCTGCCAACGAGAGTGGCTGGGAGGACTAAGTGGGACAAGGCCTGTCAGTGTTTCAGAAAGTGGCCAAAGCTAATCTATGGTGCTAGAAGGCGGCGGAACAAACGGTTCCACCACATGAGCAAGAGAAAGCTCCCATCTTAATTTCTGACCACCTGCTTAGAACTAACAGGATTTAGTCAGCCTTCATCTAAGCTGAAAACACCAATTTAAAACGAAACCTTGGCCTATAGCACAGGTGAGCTAGTAACTATCACACAAGAGGCACGGATCTGACAGTCATACAGTTCCTGAGTTGTTTCTCATCTCGGACTTAGATGAACCTTGACAAGAACACACCAAAGCAGTCTCATCTTCCAACTTCTCCCCAAGAGAAAAGGGTTTTCATATATGGACATTTTTGCAACAATGAAAGGAACAGGTAAGCTTTTCTTTCTGAAGTATAACTTGGAAAATGGGAATCTTTTTCCTAAGCAGTAAATGCCATGGTCTAATCATTCAGCTTCTTACTCCAGGAAGCGCAGCATCTGAATGTGTCTCGTTTCAGATATTAATATCCTTTCCTTACACATCCTAACAAAAGCAGACACAATCATATATTTTAGTGCCAAGTACAGTCTGATACTCTCACAACTTGCTAAGTTCAGACTGTCAATAAACACGTTCTCAGCCGGTAATCCTAACCATAAAAAAAAATACAAGCACTTTCATACCAGAAGTGGAAAAGTCTTCACAAACATAACCAGTAGCTACTGTAAACAGCATAAGCTACACACAGGGAACAGGACTGCTCGCGGGGGTGAGAAGGCCTCCCACCATGGGGCTGAGGGACGGAGGCCCACACTTACTGTGGCTTTGTCAAGGACTTTGATGGAGCAGGGCTCCGCCACGTTGTGCTTCCGCAGGGCCTGCTCCAACAGCTGCAGAGGAGGACGCTCCCATTTCCCAAAGACCACTAAGTCGATGTCACTGGACAGAACAGAAGGAATCGTGAACCACTGCTCCCCTCACTGTACAGTAACGCACGCATCTGGGGTGGACCAGTGCCAGACCGTGCATGCTCGAATCTCCTTCAAGGGCCCTACATGACCCCACTAAGCATAACCCTCCTAGGGAGATAAAATGCAGCTTATGAACTATTTGCAACATAAATATGGAAAGCAAAGAGGCTGACAGTCTCTCCCAGCATCACCAGGTAATTAGGGGACTGAAATGAAAGTGTCCTCCCCTCTGAGGATCCCTGGTCCTTATACTTCTGTGCTGTCTACACTGGATCACTCTTGCTGACCCGGGATTCCTGGACACTTCAGATCTACTCAGTTCCCCACTGGCCCTGCCAATGCCAAATCCTGGGAGGATAGCCTCTTTAGTCTCCAAATGTTAACAGTGGGTTAACAGAAAATAAACTTGTAATGAAACAATGCACATAAAATTGATTTGGATATTAAAAGATTTCTTAACGAAAAAACACTGGAAAATGATTTTACAATGCAAACTTAAAGTCTGATGTTTTTCTATCAAATAAAATCTTTACAAACTATTGTTTAAATAGAATTTGCTTGTATCTTCATTAAAACATAAGATCAATTTTTCAAAAACATATCCAAAAATATCAGCAGAACAAGGTTTCCTATTGCATTTACTTCCCATGGCCCTCTCACTCATCTTTATGTTTTTAGTGTCCGGCATTTTTGTACTCCATCAAATTAAGTGCAAAAGGAAAAATGCAAAGCAGTCAATTATCATAATACTAAACTAAATTTTATTTTCTGCAATTTATCCTCTGTGCTCCACAGTCTGTTCCATTAGCTCGCATTTCTAGCCTTAGATTTGAATACAAGGAACCTACTTCTAGCCTTTAACACACATACGAACACTGCCCACTCCTCCCTCTGCTGAATAAACGTGAACACTCATCTGTGCCAAGATGCAGTACTCACCTGGTTGGAAGATAGAGACCTGTACTAAAGCTGCCAAAGATCTGTACCTGCAAGAAAGAGCGACTGTCTCAGAACATGCGACGATTCAAGCACGCGTCCTCCCAACACCTCTCACTGAAAGAAAGGCCTCACTCCTACTCTTGGGTAAGACTGAACCGCCCTGTAAGTTGGGACAAGAGATACTGAAAACGATGCAACAAAATCTTCTTAAGTTTAAAGTTAAAGACCTATCCCAAAAAGAAATTTTTAAAAGCTCAAAATTAAGAGATGAAACTATTACTGGCCTTGCCCAGACCCAGTCCAAGCCAAGGACTTTTCAGAGCTGGGTTCATTAAATGCTCCCACAATTTTCAAACCCGCAGCTAAGGCACAGGGTGGGGCTTTGTCCCAGGGCACTCAAGTTTAAAGCCAAAAATGTTGTCCATCATTCTAAATGTGGGGACTGAGTGGCTGCCCTTGCCCAGTGAGCGCACACGTGTCCTTCAGCAGCTCAGCTCGTCGTCCGTCACTGGTCACCCATCAGGCACGGTCACGGGCAGGGGAGGCTGACTGACTAGCACACAAGCGGCGGATGGGCTGTCATGGACCACTCAGAGGACACGTCAAGCACTGGACACGCCCATGGACCTCATCCCATTGAACACGTGTTCATTCACTGTGACAGCGGTCTGAGAGGAGATACTCTCAAGTTTCACAAAAATGAACATATGCTATGAAGTGTGGTGGGGTGAAGGGGTAGAATTTCTAACCTTAAGGTGAATTTAAAACAAGAAAAATAATCACACCATTCCCAAAAATACTCCCTTAGGCCAGAGGTCCTCACACTCAAGGGCGTCAACCCCCGGAGGGCATGTTAACCCAGGCCTGCTGGCCCAGCCCTAGGTTTCTGAGTTGGCAGTGCAGAGGAGGGCGGGGAAGGTGCGTTTATAACAAGCTCCCAGGTGAGGAGCTGCTGCCCGTCCAGGACCACACCTGAGAACCACCGCCTTGGGCCAGCGAGAGACACACAGACACATGACGACCACAGGCGCTGACATTTACTTGTGTGTGACAGAGAAGTACACAGAATATACCCACATCAGCCGCTGGCCAAAGGTCTTTAACCACAGTTTCAATCCGTTTCACCACCTCTCTTCTCATGGCTGCTTCTTCAGGACAAGGTGACATGAAGTTATAAAAGTCAATTATTTCCTCATGAAGTCTAGCGGACAAAAGAGAAAACATACTAGAGTTACAATTAAACTTAACCACACTTCTCATTCTGTTATTAGATCAGCATCACACTAAAATATACTCTGGCTACTTAAAATACAGTTTCTTTTCTCCTCAAAAAGTATATAATGAAACGAAAACTCTGTGCTGGATGAAATCACACAGTACGGGTTTAGAACCACAGAGTAACACGAGTGAATTTTGTCAATACCATATATCAAAACTTTCGATTGGCATTTGAAGACTTATCCAAAAGAACCATTTCAGTGACTTCATCACAAAACTGAGAGAATCCCATCTTTGAAGGATGAAAGACGATTCCAATTGATGCAGCACAGTAAACACGGTTCCCCTGGCATGCACGTCGCCCCCACTCTGATGTGCTCCAGAGCCCCATGAGCAACTCCTGTGCCTCATGCTAAAGAGCGTGGATGCAGTTGAGGCAGGCCGAGGTGAAGGAAATGGACAGACGAGGTGAGGAAGACCCGCGTCTTCACAGAGCCTGACAGCCCCAAGTCTCGGCAGTCAGGGTCTGCCCATCTCCTCTGACAACGCTCTGGACCCAGCATCCAGCACCTCACAATCTCATCACAGAGAAGTGAGAGTCCCTGGAGGCAGAGAAGCCTCATTTAATCCAACACTCAAGTGTTCGCTCCTTAAAACCCGACAAGGAGGTCAACCACCAAACGTGTGGGGCAGAAGTAGGTTCGGCCCTCTCTTTCTTTCCTAGCAAAGACCTGAAAGGGTGTTTTCAGGAGAGAGGAGAGCACTCCGAAGGCCGCCTTACACCTGTGCCTCAAGAGTCCCTTCTCTTGTCGTCAGCCCCACGGGCGACAGAGCCAGTCCTGCGGCGGGGGCAACGGCTCAGGCAGCTCAGTTTCGGGCCCAGGAGCCGTGCCGCAGACTCCTTCTGTAGGAAGGAGCGACGGTCACCCTCAGCTACGTGCAGGGATTAGCTTAGGTGGGGGACCCAACCCTGGGGATTATAACAAGTCAGATTCCCCTGCCTCCACTCTAGGCTTGACTAGTAAAGCAAACAGAAGACAAAATAAAATTAGCTCAATAATAACATAACAACAGTAATAACGTTAGTTCAATAGCTAGCAAAATAGTCCACACAACAGCAGGCAATACTTCTTAACAGCACCCATCAGCGTCAAGTTACGAAGGTAAGAGGCACCTCATTACCTTACCTATTATCCTCTACCGGCTCTTGTTTAAGGCCAACTTCAACTCTCTCACCTGAAGTACGGCCTCCCCCACCCCCAAAATTCATCTGGAGAGACCACTCCTAACATGCAGCAGCAGGTTTTAAGGCTACTCGAGGCCAATGAAAGCACACACAGACTCCAACAGGAAATAAATCCCCAACACCCGTGTTCACAGTACACCTGCAACCCAGTTAGGCCATCACTGGGACGTAATTTTATCATGTTTAATTTTTTAAAAAAATCAAAAAAACGAAAACCTCACCCTAAGCATGCTGCCAATGCAGACAGCCACAAGTCCAGTTTTTAATAAATCCAAAAATAGTAATGTCATGCAATATTAAAATGCAGATATTTTCCAAAATATCAAACTTCACGATTTGGCGGGCAAAGTTTCTATCATTTCAACAATTACTGAGCACCAACTACACACTAAGCATTTAGCCACCTCTCTTCCAGCAGCCCAGCAGGCATGGTCAAGTTTCAGGTCTCACCTAAAACTTCCTACCATTTGGCAATGTTGTTAGCAGGACTAGATATGTCAGGTTAGTGGGTTAATGCCCACCCCAGGGAAGAGCCAAAGGTGACCCAGGACGTCTGGGAGGGTGCCGTGTCCGTCGCTGTCACTGTGGAGAGCTGTCTGGGAGGCAGCAGTGGGCTCTTCACAAGAAGAGCCGTCACCCTTGGTGAGCAGTTCGTCCATCTGAAGCACTAAGAGCACGTGCTCTGCTGCACCTTTTAGTACTGTTCTGATAACAGGAGTATAGAAATCTAAAGACATAATAATATAAGCCTAGAATAATTAAACAATAGGCCCAAAGTCATGGAAAAAGAATACCAAACCTAGCATGCTAAAATTCTATCCACATCCCACAAATTTAATACATTAAAAGCATGTTGTAAACAGGGCATTCCAGCTCGCCAAAGCGTCACTGCAGTCTGCACTTGCACAGTAGAATGTGCTGTCAACTTTCTTGTAAGTTGGTGCATCTGAAATAACAACAATAGAAAACAGTCCCTCCTCTGCTCCCCAGGACTCCTGCCGGCCTCAGTGACCCTCAGTGCACCAGCAGAAAGAGCATGAAGAGAACCCTCGTGGGTCTGCACAGACACCACACGATGAGTATAACTGTCAGTTTTATCAGATGTCTGTTGATTTGCTTGACAAGAGGGGGTCCCCTAGCATTCCTCCCTCCAACCCCGTATTTCAGGAGAGATAAACAGTGAGGTGGAGGAATGCCCACATTCCCAGCTCAGGAAGTGGTGCCAAGTGGAACACACAAGCCTCCTGATTTCATTGTCGTGTTCCACCAGTAAGATACACTAATAATATACCTGTCTGAAATACGGATTAAATTGTATCTAAAAATTAGCAACTGCCGTAACAAATATTAGATAGTAGAGTACTTTTGCTTTGCCTTCTGGGGAACACTGCTGGCGGACTGGCTGGACAAGAAGGCTCTGCCCAGCCCCTGCTGGCCCTTCCTCGAGGCAAGCAGGGACCAGCAAGGCCCTGCGTGACTCCTGGAGCCACCTGAAGACTGCATCGCTCTGGAGTGTGATGGCGCCATCGGCGGAAACACACAGGAAGGGCTAACAACCATCAGGACGTCTGGCCAGACATGAAAAGCCCCTGCAGCTGCCTGCCCCTGCTGGGCGGGCTCTTCGTGGAACCCTTGAAGGAGAGAGGAAGCATCGAGGGCTGGGCGAGGGGGTGGTGATCAGCCAGTGAGGGGGCACTGCCGACCGACCCAAGAAGAACTGTGGAATCAGAGCAATTCCACAGAAGCTGCAGGACACCGAGGCAGTGCCCCTCTCCCCAGCCACAGCAGGCACTCGCTCTTCCTCCGCCCGCTGCGTGCTTCACTGCGGGGCGTGGCGATGGGCTGGAGTCTGTCTCTGCCCAGGGAAGGCAACCTCCAGTGGGAAAGGGCTCACCTGCTCACTGCCTGACCTCCAGCGCCACAAGTGTGCTTGTTCATGGCGAAAATCTGATCTATGTGTGTGGACGGAAGCAAATCAAGTTTTGATAAAATAAATATTTTACTTATGATCTTGTCATTTAAGATCTACATTCCCTATAAAATGACATCAAAAATTAATATTCCAAGAAATATTTCACTCCTGTACTGGATAGCTTCATTTATTAGCAGAAACCATTTAAATGGCCAACTGCTCTTTTAAAAATGTAAACAGCGCTAAACAAAAAGTTTGCGTTATTTTATTCTATACTAACATTACTTTAAGAAACTGCATATTCTGGGATGCGTCTTTCCATCAATGGCTGAGCACGGATACGTTTAAAATGAAACGTCTTCTCTCCTCATGGCACATTTCACAGCGGCACATCTCTTATGGTCGATTGATTTATAGGAAGTTGTCTATATGAAGCCTATATTTCTGACCAACAAAACGACAATTTCAAATGGTCAACGTTTTCAAGCAATGGCACCTCAGATCCAACAAATACGGGAATTAGAAGTTGACCATAAGGCAACTTGAGAAAGGAGCAAGCGTGAGGGCAAGGACTCACTGGCACCTGAGGCCTGCCTGCCACTGCCCAGCTATGTGGCCGTGAATGAACTCCGGAAACCTCTGCACAACGCAAACCTCACACGAAGCCAAGGAGCCGTGTGTTCAGGCTGCTGTGGGGTCAAAAGAGAGAACACCGGGAAAGCAGAGCTTCTGAGTGCTTTGTGGCGGCAGCTTGAGCCCCATCTAAGTCGTGTCATCAATTTGGGAACGCACAGTGGGAAAGGTTTGCCGTCACGTGTACAAAAGGAGCACGGCAAGCAGTGGGACGCATGAACGAGGCCCGCCTCTGACAGCGTGTCTGTGAGCAGCGGACCCGGAGACACTCACTCCGGCAATGGCCACTGGTCCACACAGAGCAGGCGCGACTTTGAGATTCAACTTGGAAGGATCTCAGATCAACATATCAGAGCGGAGCAAGCCCAGAATGATTCATTTTCTGGTTCTTGTAAGAAAGGTGGAAACGGTGAGACCACAGTTCTCAGTGAATTTATGTTTTAATCATGAAACTACTCGAGAACAGAAAGCTGAAACATTATTTTCTAGTCTACTTTTGAACCAAACATTAGAAAACAAAGTTCTGTGAAAAATGAGAAAAGACATTTCTCATCTACTATCACTCTAAGAGTCCAAACCCCTTCAGAAGGTAATAACTGATTTCTCAATTTTTAGTACATTTCCCCAATTAATTTCTGCTTCTAGTACCAAATATCAAGATCAGTAATGTTTTAGTATCTATCTTAGTATCTGGTTTATAGTTCCTGTAAATATTTATGAAACCCAATTCCATAAGCTATTTTAAAGAGCGAAAGACAAGATTATTCAGTTAGAAAATCAAACCATCTAATTTGATAGCTAATAAAGCTATTGATGAAAACAGATGACTCATTTCAGGAGGATGATTTTTGATTTTAGAAGCTGTGCTGGTGGGGTTGCATGGTTCCAAACTGTCTAAACCTGAATCAAAGCCGGGACCGGCTGGTTCTGAAGGCAGGCGTGCCACGGTGAGGCCCCCCACCCAGGTTTCTCAGCCTCCCCACCGGGAAGACTACCCAGCCCCAGGCCAAGCTGCTCCTTCCCGGCTCCCAGCACAATCTGTGAGCTGTTCTAAGGTGACTTCGTTGTACTCAACCAATGAGGACGTGCAGGAGGACACGCAGCGGTGCTGCAGCAGGTAGAGGACACAAAGAAACGAGGGGCCCGAAGCGAAGACAACCAAATGTATTTAAAATACAACTGTGGAAAGAGAAGGGGCAAAAGACACAGGCCAGGAGGGTTAATGATGCTGGTCTCCAGGGGGATGCACTGGGGTCTGCCTGTTCCCCTGGATTTTAAATCCCGAGGCTACTTCTAAGG
Organism: Diceros bicornis minor; assembly: GCF_020826845.1. Lineage (NCBI taxonomy): Eukaryota > Metazoa > Chordata > Mammalia > Perissodactyla > Rhinocerotidae > Diceros > Diceros bicornis. Next base: position 56,797,650 of record NC_080759.1, read on the forward strand.
AAAGCAATGGTCAGAGGTCAGATTTCATTCATCCTTTTCTTAAGGGAAAAGAGGAGCCAAACGAATGAACGAGCCCTCCTCCAATGTGGTTACGAGAAGTTTCAGCCCCCGAACCTACTAAACACGAGCTGTGCTCTGAAGGGCGAATGTGTCCAACTTTCCCAACTCACTGGATCTCAGAACCCTCAACACTGCTCCCCACAGTCCCATCCCTACTGTTAACCACGTGATGCAGAGTTTAACTTAACATCCTCCATGAACCTGGTCAATTCCACACCCTTGGGGAAAACCAGGCTTTTCTATCACAATGTAAAATGGAATGGAAAACATCAGAAACTGCCTTCAACTGTCAATTTATTCTCTCCCTCTTCCCCTCCCTCCAACTCATCTTAAAATCTTCAAAAGCCTTGAAAAGCCAGTGGTTTCTCAGAAACTGGAGCTCCCTCCACTCAGCTCCACAACGTTCACTGTCTGCATTTTTGCCAAACACAATGAGCTAGTGAAAACATCTGGAGCTAACTACTGGGGTTTTATAGATTTTAAAGCAGGCTTTGACGCACTCAAGTGAGACGACGATTCAGACTCCATTCCGTCGGACGGACAGGGTCTGAGGTAGCACCCACCTCTCCACTAACCAGGAAGAAGGCGCTGCAGAGTGGCAGGTGCAGACATCATGAGAGAATGAGTGAAGCACTTCCATCTTCAGGGGTGGATGATCCTCTTTAAAGTTCCCACTTACTGACACAGTGAATGAGCTATTTATAAATCATTATTATTTATTTTTAATTACATTACAAGGCAATTAACATCCGTGCCAATTATTTAGAAAACCTTGAATCAGGTTTTCAAAGGTTATTATTTTTTTTTTAATCTAAGCTCAAGAGTGGAAGGAAACTAAATGAAACTGCAAACTAGAAACCTCCTGTGCTTCCAGAGTGTTCCTTGATGTTTTCGATGTGGTGGCTGCTAAGCCAGGGCTCTCATCAGCCTGCCCCTCAGCTTCTCACCACTCGGGGCAGAGACCTACCTGTGCACCTGTCTTTGGGGCTTTGAACAAAGCTGCATAGCTTGCGGTTTTAAAATGTTAATGGCAGAGTGAGGCTTTTGAGAAAAGCTGCTGCAAAGCGAGGGCCTGAGAGCTAAGCAAGAGATGGGAGGAGGAGCAGGCAGGAGCTGCGCTGGGAGGGCAGGGCTGCTACCGGGCAGGCGAAGGCCATACCAGGGTCATTAAGGCTAAGACCAACCAGCATTCATAAAACAGCTAGGACAGAAGGGCTCTGCAGCTTTGGAATCATCAAAGCGCTAACTCTGATCCATGCAAATTCAGCTCCCAGCAAAAGTGGAGCTTTCTCGTCCCCTTCCCTCCAAGACCCCTCCTGGGATCAGTCACACTGAACCTTGGTGCAGGGAGATGTCTGAGGGCCCTTCAGAACCTAAACTGAAGGCAAGCAGCAGGAATGACACTCTTCTGCCCTAGCAGAGCAAACACAGCATAGTAAACGCCAAGCAAAGGCCCTGGGGCCACTCAGAGGCCAGAGAACCATGACAATCTTCTCTTCCCCCCTCAGAACAGAAAGCAAGAGCTCAGATATCAGAAGCTTATAGTTAAGCCATGGCAGAAGTATTTAATCTAATACATTTCTTCTGAACCAACTGCTAGAGAAGAAAGGACGTGCTGATATGGTTTCTATAGAGGGTACTCTGGTGAGGCACCTGGGAGCTTCTCACCGACCAGGAAGCAGCCAGCCCCACATTTTGCAAACTGAGTGAACAGGGTTACAACTACTCAGAACCATTATTATGCCATTTTGCATTATAATCCTGAGAACCACCCCAGGCTGAAGGTACAGGCTGGAGCAAACCCAGCAGGAAGCACTCCACTTGCTCAGCACATCCTCAACCCATCATGGGGCAAAAGTGATCAAATGGCTTCAGTCTCCTGACACCAGTGTCCTAAGGAACCCACAGTGCAATCCAGGACCCCACCACAAGAAGAGCTCACGGCTGGGAGAGCTGCTGGGGCACAAGAAGAGGCCAAGACAGCACTGCGCTGAGCCGTGCATGCTGGCTCGGGCCACCTGCCACCCAGCCTTGCATGGCAGCCATAGCACAATCACAGCCCACTGCAGGCCACCTAGAGGACGCTCAGACAGAACCACTGGCTGTATTTGAAAGCCAAGGTCCTCGAGCCTTGCTTGCTAGCTCAAGTAGCTGGATCATCTCTGAAATGAAAATAGCTATATTTTCTGTCATCTTTCCAGAGATCCTTACCCTCAATGGCAAGGTGAGCTGGGACAATCTCTTGAGGCAGCAAGACCTAAGAGTCTGAAAACAATTCTCTGGGATACTACACCATACCACCCACATCACCAGCCTTTTCATTAGAGCCACCCAAATAGTCTTTGAAGCAAATACTATTGTCTCCACTTCACAGAGAAGAAAACTAAGCATTCATTAGACAGCTGGTAACTGGTCCAGGATCACACAACCAGGACTCAAGCCCAGAGCTGTGTAGCTCTCAAACTCAGCGTTTAGCCACAGAGCTGGGGAGCCACACTCAGGAGGTGACTTGACAGAAACACGTGTGGAAAGTCACTGTGGTCCCTCATAAAGAGTGGAGGCTGTAAATATAACTCTCTGATTATTTAGGAAATAATGTACATCCATACAATGTGTAAAAGTTGTTTAAATGAGCTTTTCAGTGATAGGAGGAACCGCTTCTTTAGAATTAGATTTAAACAAAGAAATATAAAATGACACCTTTGTGACATATTTAAAGCAGCAGTAAAAAGAACAAAGAAATACGCTCAAGTGTTAGCAAGAAAATCATGGGTAGTTTCTTTTCTGTATTTTCCAAATTTCTTCAATAAGTACATTATTGCTTTTATAATCATAACCAAAAAAAGGTTTTATCATTTCAGCTTTACTAGTTGACAATGACTTCACCTCCAAAGGTCAAAGGGCAGACGACAACTGTGCTTATTAAGTCTTCTTTAAGCTTCGGGCCCTCTTTAGCCTTTACACTAAGGCCAAATCAGTGTGGGCTTTCCCTCTGGCTCTGCTGTACCTGAGAGTGAGCCATGCCAGGCCTCCTGGAGGTCCTGGGAACTACTCCTGTGACTCTGCTCAGCTCCGAGGTCCAGCAAGGCTAAAACGCCCCTTCATCACTGAAGCTCTGATTCTAGTGCCACCTCAAGTCCCTGGTTTAGGAAGCTACCCCAGACTGCAGCATACACCCCCCCAAGACAGGGCTCCTACAAAAGCTACCCCACAATCCCAGAGAAACCTCTGCAGATGCAAAAGACTGAACCAGACGAGACCTGTGTCAGGAAGGTGTGGTCTCTCAAGTACCCCAACCCTCTCTGGCCTCGCCACACCAAGTACAGCTAACAGGCTTTCTCTACCGTGCACCTCTCATCAAAGGCACTGCTGCCAGATGGCTGGCTGAGTAGGATTCTGAGGCTGCATTCAGACTCAGGAGAAAAAAACTTAAAATTCATTAGTGATACCATCATATCAATATTCTTATTATCAGCTGACAATACCCCATGCTCACTGTGTGCAGGCACCGCGTGACACACTTCACTGAGGAGGATTCTGATAACCATCATAATCACCCCTTTTCACGGACAGCTCAGAGGTCCACCAATCTGCCTGAGCCTCGTGTCGGCTGTAAAGAGCTCAGGCATCACCGCACCTCCACAGCTGCCTCTCTGCCGACCACTGCTCACAGCCCCTCTGGAGCCTCCTGCTCCCATCAACTGCCCCTTTCTGTCTGCCCCCTGCAGACCTCTGGAGTCCCCACACCCTGTGGCCACCGAGTGTGGGGTTGCTCCTTCCCCACCAGCTACTTGCCTGGCCTTGACCACTCGGCAGCGATGTCAGACATGCAAAGCCTCTCACGGGGCCAGTGCCTGATGGGACAAATCGTCCCAATGCCCCACAGAGCAAGGAAGCCTGTGTGTGTAACTCACCTGACGGAAGACGAGCCGGCCACCTTCCACATCACCAAGACCGGAAAAGGCCTCGGTGAAGCCTAACCGTGTCCAGTTCCGCGCAGCCCACAGAGGTGCAAACTGTGGGTGCTCGTCACCTGCCACGCACCAGTGCGCCGTGGCCACACAAGGGCCAGGTCTATCCTGCACACCAGTGCGTTAACAGATCTGAGAAGTCTACTGTAATGAAGGCTATTTAACTTTGTTGTATCCAATATTTGTACATGTATCAAAGTGAAGTCTGATTTACAATATCAGAAGAATATACACTAATGTAACTTTTAATTATCATACATTTACTTTCTAGTCAATCAGCCAGGAAGATTTCCATCTAGTTTAAAGGAGACAAGTCATTAGTACCAATTTTCCTTAGCAGGTCAACCTCCTAAAGTCTCAGGACAGGGGTTCAGGGGTTCCAGCTCAAGAAGGCAGGATGAGCACACATCAACCTCCCAAGGCCCCACCAAGATGACTGGAAAAAATTTTAAGAAAAAGGACAACAGTACTGGAAAATTACCAAAAAGTGATAGGAAAGAAGTTAATGGATCCAAAGATTTAAGTCAATATCGAAGTACAGAAGTAGATGTGATTCATCATTCTACAGTTACTTACGGCAAACCTACTGCTAACAGGCTCTGTTCTGATATGGCTATCGAGTAGTGAGCAAGACAACATAAAATAAAGCCCTTGCTCTGACTGAGTTTATGTGGGACGAGGGGGCATGGAGAGGGGAGTTAAGTAAATAACCAAAATAAACCAAAAAAGTGTAGTATGCTGTGCAGAGATTCCCAATGGTGGCCCACGGCTGTCCACATGGCTACTTAGGATAGGTGGTCAGGGAGGGCCTCCCAAACAGCTGGTACTGGAGCCCAGAAGAAGGGAAAGACGAAGCCAGACATGCAGACATCAGGGGACAGCATTCTGACAGAAGGAAGAACGAGACAAAGGCCTCAAGGCGAAGATGAACTTGGACGGCTGGAGGACCAGAGGAAGTCAGCGTGGCCTAGAGACCAGGGGGAGCCTGAGCTCCCAGGAGTCAGAGTCGTCAGTCCCCGAATGGGCCAACTTCAGAGCAAACAAACCATTGGGCTTTTGAAAGGACTGAAAGGACTGGCCAGAAGAAGTGAGCCCTGAGAAAGCTGAAATAATTCAGGAACAGACTCCGGGCCCCCAAAAAGGTAGCCTCTGACTCTCCCCAAGGTTCTCCTCTCCACCCAGAGCACCGGCAGGGCCCAGAAAGGTCAGCCTTTCAAACCTGCAGCCTGGGCTCAAAGTGCTCAGGTAAGGTGGAGAGGGCTCGGTAAGAACACACTCATGCTACACCAGCATTAAGATGGCGAGGGGGTCGGCATGGCAGAGAAGGCCACCCTGTAAACATGCCATAGCTAAAAAAGAAAAGAAGAAAGAAAGAAAGGAACCCAGAACGGGAGAACACACAACCTACAGATCAGGAGAAAACCACTACCGTGCCTGTTCCACAGAAAATCGTGGTAAGAACGTGTCAATGAAAGCAGGGTTAAAAGACGACAAACAGGGGCCGGCCCAGTGGCCTGGTGGTTAAGTTCAGCACGCTCCGCTTCAGCACCTCAGGTTCGGATCCCAGGCGCGGATCTACACCACTCGTCAGCAGCCATGCTGTGGTGGCAACCCACATACAAAATAGAGGAAGACTAGCACAGATGTTAGCTCAGGGTGAATCTTCCTCAATAACAAAAAAAAAAGAAGATGACAAAGAGCAGAATGAGAGGACAGGGAAGCTACTGCGCTAAGGGCAAAAAGGGCCTATTTAAATAAGATGGACAGAGAGGAAAAAAAATCGTCGTCATCCAAACGGAAACGGTAGACCTGGATGGACAAAGACTTGCCCATCAACAGGAAGATGAAACCAGTAACGTGTGGAAGATTCGACAGACGACCGTTTCCCTAAGTGAAGACAGAAACCAGTCTGTGGGTGGAAGGGTGGCCATGTCCAGGAAGAACTGATGCTGAGGCCGATGCTGAGACAGACACTGCAGGAAGGATGGGGCCTGGGGCTGGCCTGGTGGCATAGCAGTTAAGTTTGCATGCTCCACTTTGGCGAACCAGGGTTTGCTGGTTCAGATCCTGGGCGCAGACCTACACACCACTCATCGAGCCATGCTGAGGCAGCATCCCACGTAGAAGAGCTAGAAAGACGTACAACCAGGATACACAACTATGCACTGCAGCTTTGGGGAAAGCAAAAAAAAAAAGAAAGGACAGGGCAGGGACAAGAGGAAGGCTTCAGACAGGCAGGTAATCAAAACAAACCCCTTCACCAAAGGGGGAATCCGTCCTGCCTCGGACTTCTCCACAACATTCAAAGCCAGAGACACAGGGCACACGCAGAGGCTCTGAGGCAGAGATCTGTCATTCAGGCACACGGCAGGCTTCAGGGAATACAGCACCAATCGGCTCTTCTTTAAAAACTGGATTACTTAACACACACAAGAAGACACTTGATTAAAGAGCTTCTGCAAAGCAAAAGAAACCACAAACAAAGTGAAAGGACAACCCACTAACTGGGAGAAAATATTTGCAAATCATATATCCAACAAGGGGTTAATTTCTAAAATATATAAAGAACTCATACAACTCAACAACCAAAAAAGAAACAACCCCATCAAAAAATGGGCAGGGGATATGAACAGACATTTTTCCAAAGAAGATATACAGATGGCCAACAGGCACACAAAAAGATGTTCAACATCACTGACTGTCAGGGAAATGCAAATCAAAACTACCATGAGATATCACCTCACACCTGTCAGAATGGCTATAATTACCAAGACAAAAAAAAAACAAATGTTGGAGAGGATGTGGAGAAAAGGAAGCCCTCATGCACTGCTGGTGGGAATGCAAACTGGTGCAACCACTATGGAAAACAGTATGGAAATTTCTCAAAAAATTAAAAATAGAAATACCATACAATCCAGCTATCCCACTACTGGGTATTCATCCAAAGAATCTGAAATTAACAATTCAAAGAGACTTATGCACCCCTGTGTTCACTGCAGCATTACTCACAATAGCCAAGACGTGGAAGTAACCCAAGTGCCCACCAACTGATGAATGGATAAATAAGATGTGTATATATATATACAATGTATACATATATATATGTATACAATATATATACAATGGAATACTACTCAGCCATAAAAAAAGACAAAATCGTCTCATTTGCAACATGGATGGACCTGGAGGGTATAATGTTAAGCGAAATAAGCTGGACAGAGAAAGACAAATGCCACATGATTTCGCTCATTTGTGGAAGACAAACACATGGATAAAGAGAACAGATTGGTGGTTACCAGAGGACAAAGGGGTGGGAGGGGTAGGCGAAAGGGGTAAAGGGGCACACGTTAGGTGAAGGATAAAAATGAGACTGTTGGTGGTGAGCATGACGCAGTCTATACAGAAACTGATAAATAATAATGTACACCTGAAATTATACAATGTTATAAACCATTATGACCTCAATAAAATAACTGAAAAAGAAAAAAAAGAAGACACTGACAGCAGCTCCCATGTGCAGATGCAAAGAATAAGCCAAAGAGCCAGAGCCTGATGGCTACCCAGGCCCCAGGCAGCTCAGCGGGTCTCAGTGCGAGGAACATAGGCACCCTAGTATAAGAGGAGCAGGGCACAGGGTCAGAGCCAGGAGCGCTGTCTGCTGAGGCATGAGGGCAGTGCTGACCCTGCAAAGCTGATTATACCACATAAAGGCAACAAAGACTGCACGCACCTGTGAGCTCTGCCAGGAAAGACACATGCCCAAAGAAGCCCACCAGAAACATGGACCACACAGAGAACTTAAATCCAAGGAGTCCCAGTGGCAAGCATGAAGTCCATGTAAATACAGAACCAAGACTAATCAATTATAAACTGTGGTGTCCTGTGCTGAGGCAGGATCACAGCATCGCGAGGAACCTGGACTGCCTGGTGTCAGCTCTGCCCTGCTGCTCTCCAGCTACGAGACCTTGCAGGACCCCAGCTGCTCCATGCCTGTTTCCTCATGTAAAACACAAGGATGCTGATGGTACCCCCCACATGGCATTGTCAATAAGATTTAATGAATCCTGATAAAGTTCTTAGAATAGGGCCCGACACTCAGTAGGGGCTCAATAAATGGTAGTGATTATAATTACAGAACAAAATAGAAATGTTTAACTCATAGTGACAAATAACATAATGCGAATCAGGAGGTGAGAAGATACAGAAAAGGGCTGTCTTAGTCTTCGTGGGCTGCTATAACAGGATACCATAGACTGGGCAGCTTAAACCACAGACACGTATTTCTCACAGTTCTGGAAGCTGGAAGTCCAAGATCAGGGTGCCAGCACAGCCGGGTTAAGGTGAGGGCCCTCTTCCTGGCTTGCAGCCGGCTGCCTTCTCTCTGTGTCATCACACAGTGGAGAGAGTGAGTGAGCTCTCTGGCCTCTTCTTGTAAGGGCAGTAATCCCAGGATGAGGCCCCACCCTCACGACCTCATCTAAACCTAATCACCACCCCAAGGCCCCATCCTCAAACACCATCACATTGGGGGTTGGGGCTTGAACCTGAGAATCTGGGGGGATATCATTCAGTCCATAGCAATGGCTAACATCTCCACCCTACACGGCAGCAAGCAAATCAATATGGTTTCATTAAAATTTTCACTCTGATTTTTTTTGCACTTAGCTACTTAAGTTTATCATCTTTTTTATGTTTTTAGTCTCAGCAGTATCTCTCAGAAACCAGTATTTCTAGCTGAGGTTGAACATTACTTTCACTTGCAAGCAAAATTAATAATTTAGTAAATTGTATTTAAAGAGAACATGAATCATAACAGAAGTACTTCTGTTGCTCAATCCACGTGTCCATCCATGCACCGGCTTGGAGAGAGGTCTGCAGTGGCAGTCACCTGGTCGTACTTTGGTTATTTCTGGGTGGGGTGATTGATGACTTCAGCTTTCTACTTTCTTTTTTTTTTAAAATACACACGCATCTGTTTTACAAAAACAATTATCAGGGCCGGCTGGGTGGTGCAGTGGTTAAGTTCATGCACTCTGCTTTGGCGGCCCGGGGTTCGCCGGTTCAGATCCTGGGAGCAGACCTACGCACCGCTTATCAAGCCATGATGTGGTGTTGTCCCACATACAAAACAGAGGAAGATGGGCACAGATGTTAGCCCAGGGCCAATCTTCCTCAGAAAAAAGAGGAGGATTGGCAACAGATGTTAGCCCAGGGCCAATCTTCCTCACCAAAAAAAAAAAAAAAAATTATTACGATTTAAAAATCAGCATAAAGCCTGCTCAGAAATTATCTCTAACTTTAGAGTGATCAGCAAACACAGTTTTAAGAGGCACAACATCACACACAGCGGGGCTGACACTGGCCACTTACAGGAGCCACTGCGAACAGTAGGGTGACAGCACCAGGGCCTCTGCTTGGTTTGAGAGATCCTTTTAGGGAGATGAGGGCAAAGACGTCCATCTTTGGGGTCCCTGACCATTCAGAGATCGGGCAGAGCATCATGACGACACATGCAACCTCTCCTGAGACATCGTTTCTCTCCACCCGGAGACTGGACCTCCACGTGATGAAGCGTCTTCTCCCTATTCCTATGCCTCTTGGACAAGGCCCTCTGTGCTCCACATGTCCAGTGGTTAAGACGACGGTTTGTGGAAGGCCAGCTCTGCACCTACGGCCGCTTCTCCGAGCCTCCCTCCCTCGTCTACACTGTGAGGACAGGAGCCTCTCCTCTCGCGAGGGCCGCAGGGGATGCTGCAGGAAGGGGCGAGGGCTCAGCAGGCCAGAGACGATCACCACTGTGACAAGTCCTGAAGACCACTTGCCTGCCAGGAGCAAAGGAAAAGCTGAAGCGGACACCTGCTAAGGAAGGCTCCGAGGACAGGGAGCCATCTGCCCCAACCACAGGCCCTTCACCTCCTGTGGTCTTATTCTAACACCGATCCTAAACGGCCCTTCTTGCTCTTACCAATTTTCCAAGCTTCAGTTCATTCCAAACCTTAACCTGTGACAATTCTCACAAGTTCTCATTCTTTGGAACTTGGTCTTGGTTCTCTATTTCTATTTCTGTCCATCATGCTTGTACTTAGGTCTGCACCTCAGTCTCCTGTGAGTCAGGTCGTTGATAGAGCCACAGACTCTTTAGACAGATTCATCATCTGCTTTTTTTCAATGAGATAACGTATGATAATACTTTAGAATTTCTTTGCATTTCAAAGCCATGTAGGGTATCCTCTTTCATATTTTGGTCATCACATTAGAGTTGTTCTTCAATTTTCAAAAATCTGCTTAAATTTAGAGAAGATGCCTATAACCAAAATACTCTTTATTACGTTGCACAATGGCTGCTCTCTCTGCCAATTCACCAAGTTCTTGCTGCCCACTCTTAATTCGAGCGCACCAATTCCCTTCCTGGGGAGGCAGCGCTGAAGTACATGGGCTTTCCTGTCAAGCAGGCCTGCGTTCGGGCCCCAGTTCTTTTATTTCGTAGCTGCGCCCTGGGCAAGACGCTTACATCTACTAAGGCTTCATCTGTCTCTCTTGAAAATGAGCGTATTGTCAAGAAGAACTGGGAGAACGCAGGTTCTGCGCTGAAGGCAGCACCTGATACCAGAGAGGCGGTCAGCACAGACCTGCCCGGCCTGCTCTCGGTCTTTCTACGGTCTTCAGGTGGACAGCACCTCATCAAATGCTCCATCTTTCGTAGACTGCAACTTCTAAGAACAATCCAGACGGGAGGAGTCCTGCTCCCTCGCCCACAGCTCCCCTCCAGGCCAGTTTTGGAACGTCTCAGGAGAGCAGGACCTTCGGTGTACTGCAGCAGCAGGACTGGCTGCCTGTCCCGTCCCTCACTGCTCCCCCTCTCCAGCATCTGTCTCCGTTGACTGTCAACATCCTGACAGGAGGACCCAGGTCCCTCCTCTCCCCCAATCTGATCTCTCTCTGGGAAAGCAGAAAAGCAACCAGCCCTCTAGGACGCATTTAAACCAGGTTTGCGAGTGAGGTGCTAACTCCCATCCCCACGTCCTGGGGACATCTCCCCTCTTAACACTGCTGGGAGCTCCCGCTGTCAGCACTGCAGCGACATTCCCAAGCACGGCATCTTCTGCCAGATCACGTTAGCCTGTCTAGGCTTCGGTTTTCTGTCTACAAAACAGGAATACTACTACCCATTCGTGGGCCTGCTCCGAGACTCGGGGAGGAAACCCACACAGAGAGCCGGCCCCGCAGAGCCCCGCGCACCGTGAGCCCACTGCTGCCGCCGCCGACTGAGGAGACGGCCCAGCCAGGAGGACCGCCGGATTACGTCACCGACCCAGTGTGCACAGTGCCGAGCCGCATCCCTGTGTGCTGCACCAGACACTGCGAGCCGGGGGAGCTGTTTCACGCTGCACTCCGCTACGGACCTACTTACGCTTCATGTGTCCCTGAAAGAGCAGCCCTTTGAAAGGATTTACACCAGAAACTCAGAAACAGGATTTCTAGAGCTTCCCAGTGGTGTCCTGCTGAGTAACACAGCTTTTGCTGTTGCTTGAATTTGGATTTATTTAGGCAACAGTTACTGAATCACACACTGTGTTTTGAACGAAGAGTCTAGTCACTCCTGTTCTGTGCTGTCCAGACATAACGCTATTTAAATTTTAATTAAAATTAAATACAATTAAAATTCAGCTCCTCAGTTGCATTAGTCACATTTCAAGTGCTCAAACGCCACCTGTGGCTTGTGGCTACTGTACTGGGCTCACAACACTAGGCCTCTTCCCTCTTCACATTCTACCGGACGGTGCTGCTCTAGCTCTGTCTAACGGGCCCTCCCGCACTTCTGTTTTCTCCACGGGCACAGAACACAGGTCAGAAGCTGCAACGAGCTCAGAGAGACAACACAACATCCACTCCTTCTACTACGTGCACAGAACGACAACAACAACAAAAGCCTGAACAACTTTCAACAAGTTATATACGGCAACACATACCTGATAAAATATGTCAGGAGAACCCTTAAAGCTCTGGGAAGACAAGTTCTTATTTAAAAGTTACAGAACACATTACCTAGGCATTGTTTAAATTTTTAAAAATAGAAAAGTCTGTCTTGTTCAAAAGGAGACGTATTTCCACAGCAGAGTACCGGCCTCCGGCAAGGCCCACAGCCTTCCCTGCAGACTCCAACTGCAGTCTGTAACAGATTCTCCGAGAGAGAGTTTTGGCCTGAGGGGGAAAGTTGTCTGTATTTTCAAAAACCAAGCAAAAGGCTTTTTCTGTCCAGTTGGCAACAAGAATCACCTAATTTTTGGTTTCCATTTCCTTAGAGAAGAGAGGAGAAAAGGAAAGGCGTGGCCTTTCTAATCTCCCACGTGACAATTCACACAGTGTCCTCTCTCCTTTATTCAGTATGCCCTGGGAGGCAGATGTCATAGGCCCTGCTTCACAGGCGGGGAAACTGAGGCTCAGAAGTCAGAACCCACAGTGAAACCAGCCAAAACCAGACCTGTGAACCAGGTTACACAAGTGCATGATGCAGACTAACCGAGCAAGCTCAAGGCTACGCGCAGGCTGCCCACTGCTGGGAACTGGTACCAGCCCAAGGGCTCAAAGCAAGACAACAGCAGTGATCTGATTCTTCATTCCCTTAAACTCCTGCATCCTGGCCCTGCCTTCAGAGGCCAGGAGTCCACGAACGTTAGGATCATCCGAAATCTCTTTTAAACATTGAAAGATATAAACCACCTACTTCCACACGTTATCACTGAGGAAATTAACCCCCACCTTAAACCATAGGAGAGCCTAAATGGTTGTGCAGAGCAGCTGATTTGGGAATTAAAAAGAGCACAAACCCACAATAAAAAGGCACGTTGCTGATAATCACAAACATTCCATGTCCTGGGAACCTCAGAACCACTCCCATCTAGTCCGCCCTGTCTGTGTGGAGGTGGATGAACTCTGCGCAGAGCCCCAGGGGGCCTGGAGCGAGAGCCAGCCTCCACCTCCTCTTCCTTACCACCAGCAAATGGAGCACATGCCTCTGGAAGCCCAGAACACGCGAGAACCAGTCACAGGACACTCACCAGGCGGCCAAATGATGGGCGATTTATCTTCACACTTTTCCAAGTTTTCTAACTTCTCATGGTTAGGTTTTAACTTTATAATGAAAAAGAGACCACTAAAAATAAATAGGGATGTTTTTCAAATACAGTATAGAATTTTTTTGTAATTTTTTCCCCCCAAAGCCCCAGTAGATAGTTGTACGTCACAGCTGTACATCCTTCTAGTTCCTGCATGTGGGACGCGCCCTCAGCATGGCCAGAGAAGCGGTGCGTTGGCGCGCACCCGGGATCCGAACCCGGGCTGCCAGCAGCGGAGTGCGCGCACTTAACCGCTAAGCCATGGCGCCGGCCCAGTATAGAATTTTTTTGAATGTTTTCTGTTTTTGCATTTTATATTGCAAGGTATAAAACTGGTTTAACCACAGTCTTCAGAAAGGCAGGCAGATAAATTGCAATAGATTTTACTTTATTCTGCATTTAAATAACTTCAGAGTCAGCAATCAAATAAATCTCTAAAAATTTTAAGGCAAACAACAAAAGTTATCTGCAGCATTTGGTTTATTTAAATTATGTAGACTTGCCACCCCCCACTTGCTCACCTAAGCTAGCAGATCCTCTTTCTTTCATCCACCCATCCATCTGACATTTATTCAGCGGCGGCTAGCATGGGCTTGCACTGGGAATGCAGGCTCAGAGGCAGCCCCTCCTTCCCTAAGCAGCTGCAGGAGAGCAGTGGCCAGTGTGCTAAGAGCAGCAGTTAAGTCCACAGGAAGGGACAGAGGGAAGAACCACGTGGGAGTCTTCTTGCTCCTCCTGTAGAAGGCACAGTGTCTTGAAGCGGGGGTCCTAGGCAAGCCCCTACTCGCGTTAATCTTAGCTGCAGAACAAGTGGTGTGGGGTCCTCTGCAAAGCAAAGGACTGCTATGTACTTAGAATTGGATTCCAGAGGCGACTGGGTGAGTCACCAGCCACCCCTACCCCCTCCCAGCACAGGAAGGACACCCTTCCTAAACCGGCTAATGCAAGATACCTCATGGACAGGACTTTCAATCACTATAATTCCCATGGCTTCACTGACATGGCTTTCACGTAAACTTTTCTTAGACGACTTATTTTAAGAACAGCCTACATGAGAGAAGTGCAGAAAGGCACTTACAGCTTTGGTCACTCTGGTTGCCCAAGTTCAGTGGTGACAACTAAGCCAGAGGACAGGACCAGCAATCTGCAAGAGTCATCATGATGGGCTGGAGTCCAGTCAAGGGAAAGAAGTGTTGGAGAAGAAAATCACGACCTCCTCATCACCCATTTTCCCATGACAGGGAAGTCTACCTACGGGAGAACGCCTGCCTGCGTGGCAGGCAGCCCCCAGAAGATTCCACACCCTAATCCCCAGAACTGTGGCCATGATGAAATCATCACCACTCCTGTGAACATGTGTATTATTACATACCCTTAAGATAGACAGTGACCTGGGTGGGCCTGACCCAATTACACAAGCCCTTAAAGTAGAGGGCTTCCTCCAGCTGGCAGAGACATGGTCTGAGAGATTCAAAGCACCATTGCCAGTTTGAAGATGGAGGTGCCTGAGCCAAGGACTGCCAGTGGCTCTAAGGAGCTGAGGGAGGCCCCCAGCTGGTGGCCAACAAGGAGTCAGGGACTCAGTCCTGGATTCTGCCAATAACCTCATAAAGGGAATGAGGCTGCAAGAGGACTCCGCGCTCCAGCCAAGAACGTAGTGGCCGACACCTTGACTCTAGCCTGGTGAGAGACTAAGCAGAGAACCCAGCTCAACCATCCCCAGACTCAAACCCACAGAAACTCTGAGACAATAAATGAGTGCTGTTTTAAGCTACTGAGCATGTGGTCATTTGTTACAGAGCAACAGAAAACTAGTGCTGCCTGGAAATCTGAGAGTAACATGTTTAATTTGTAGTATAAATTCCAAACTGTCGGGGATTTGCACCCCTGACCTCACTGGGGATGCGTATTCGCACTGGGGGCAGGTGTCTCGGGCATCCGTCTCCATTACCAAGATCACCTACTGGCCCTTCCTCAGGTGCCACGCTCACTCAGCAGCCTTCTGAGAGGAGAAACCCCTGACGAGCAGACCAGAGCCCTCTAGACAGTCCTCGCCACAGCCACGCTGGCCAATGGCAATTTCCAGGTGACACTGTGGCTTACACAATCTCCTATGAATCTAGTTAGTATGATTTAGTCACCCACTCCCGTTAGCCTGCACTCTGGCTGCATTACCAAAATCAAGTTTCTGAACTTGAACATCACAGGTTTTTTGTGTATTTGGTTTTTACTGCGACCTTCTTTTACTCCACAACGAAAAAACCAGATCCTAAACCATAATGACCTAATCAAGGCACAAAAAGGTCCTCTTTTCCAAAGATAACTGTTACCCTTCCTCCCATAGGCCACTTACAAGAATCCATTTAAAATGGGGACCAAATAGGGCTGGCCCACTGGCGTAGTGATTAAGTTTGCACACTCCGCTTTGGCGGCCCAGGGTTTGCAGGTTCGCATCCTGGGTGCGGACCTACAAACTGCTTATCTAGCCATGCTGTGGCGGTATCCCATACACAAAATAGAGGAAGATGGGCATGGATGTTAGCCCAGGGCCAATCTTCCTCAGCAAAAAGAGGAGAATTGGCAACAGATGTTAGCTCAGGGCTACTCTTCCTCGCCAAAAAAATAAATAAATAAATAAAATAATATGGAGACCAAAATTTCATATTAAATAGTGATCAAAAGAAGGTCTGAGACTTTACCTTGAAACACAAATTTTTAAACTTTCGAAAAACTTATTTTTTACTTTAAAACATTTTACTTAAAAATGACTTTAAAAAAGCATTAAGTCACAACCATGTGTTACTTTTAAGAAGCAAATGGCACTGCCTTTCCATTACGAGCTCACAGCAACAAGACGGGGTCTGCTTTACCCCACTATGACTTTACGGCATGAGCAGTAAGGTCATTTTTGGCAAAAACATCTGAGGCCTCCATTTTTCCAAAGCCCCCCCCCCAGCCTATTTAATATTCCAATCCTCCTTTTCCAAAACATTGGTCCTGCCCTCCTCCTCGGTAGCCCCCTATCGGAGCGTCGGCAGTCCTAACTTTGCCCGTCCTCATGTATCAGTGACCAGGCGTAACTCCCCAACTCCATCACAGCAAGCCTCTTGTGCTAGATTTTCAATTCCACTTAGCAGAGAGACTGGCCATGGTGCAATGGGCAGGAACAGCGATGCCATTACAAAGTGAGGAGTGTTTGAGTGGGAGCTCATTTCATCAATGGTCAGTGCAGCAGTGAATATCAGCATGCGGTGATGATTCCTGCTTCCCTCTGCAACCTTAGACCTTGGGGTCTCAGAGGACGAACACTCAGAAAACAAGGCCCACGTGTGCCACCACCACCTTTTGAGGCAGATCTCCCAATAGCCTCTCCCATGTGTCCCGTGACATTTACAGGAAGGGATCAGAATGAGAGAAAAGCAACCAGCGAGACGACAGCGGGCCCTGCTGGGCTTTCTCTCCTGCCCTCCCACCTGGCCCCCACAAGGATGCGCTGGGGGAGGTCACAATCGCTCTCCCACAGGTAGTGCCACATCAGGCTGGGGCCGCAGAAGGAGAGGAGGAATCCTGGAGGCTCCTTCAGGCTCTGACTCTGTCAGAACAGAGCGAAGAGAACACGTATTGAGTTAGAAAGAACCCACGCCCCGAGTCCTGAGGCCCAGGGCTGACCACGTCCTGGGAATGACATCTGTGTCAGTTTCTCACAAACTTCAGGCGAGGAATGGCATTTTCTTTGGGGAAATAGAAGATATTAAAAAATTAAATACTGGCAAAGGACCTACAGAAAGGATGCTGCAGACTGCAGCATGTCTGGGAGGACAACCTTCGAAAGGCCCAACCCCGCACTGAAGCCTGGCCAGAGCCCGGACTGCAGGCATCAGCCAGGGGCTGGGGGCCTCCCCTCCTTCCACTACTCTCTTCCTGGGGCTCTACAGGGTACCAGTAAGGATGTGGCAAAGCATCTGAGGTCCACACTCCCGCCCTCACTGCTGCAGAACTCTTCTTTACCTTTAAGAAAGGTAAAGTAGGTGGTTTCTGAAGCTGTTGAGACCGAGCAGCACAAAGTAACAACGCACTGCTGGGTCAGGAGGTGAAGGCACGTGAAAGTGGCAGCAACCAGGTGCCAGGACGAGCAGAGCTTGCGAGCCTGTCCACACACCTGTCTGCCACTCTAGGTCAGGTGCCCAGGTACAGAGCGCATTGCACACTGTTCACACTGTTCCCAAAACAAAAGTTCCCGAGTTCAACCAAAAAACGGAGTAAGAACTAGGGTCAATGGCAGCTCCAAAACAAGCATTTGATCGTCCCCACTCCAAAGGTTCTTGCACGAATCTCTATCTTCTCTCACCTGCTTTTTCTTCATCTTACTCAAGGATGAAAGCAGACTGGCAATCTCACATGGCCAGGACACCAGGCAAAGTTTCCAAGGGCAGAAACCTCCTCCCCAGAAAAGAAAGAGTGGTGTAGGCTGCTACCTGGGCCACCAGGCAAAGGCCCGAGTGGGCTCAGCTGATGCTTCTCAAACCCCCGCCACACCCGACAACTGCTTATCCTTCCTTAAGGACGCAGACACTGTCTTTCCAGAAACGCCTGTCCTGGGACTACATAGTAAGTCTGAGCAGCTTCTCACCTATAAGGTCCTCTTCTACCGGCCAGGCCACGCTGTCTTTTCTCAGTTCTTTCCCTTTCTAAGTCACAAGTAAAAGACATTTTGGTGGCCTTCCCCATCACTCTGGGTAAAACAGAGCTATTTCTTGATACCTAAAAGTTAGTCCCACAAGCCCAGTGGGCCCCATGGACATGATCATTAGGGACACCATCCTCCTCTAATCACAGGCACAGCTCAACCGCTACTCCAGTTTACTACTTCCTCCTCCCTGGCGCTTTGCAACAGCAGTCTGCTAGAAGGACTGGGAGTAGCGAACCAAGCAGAGGGCACCCTGCCCTTCCAGGCACATGGCCGGAAATCCTAGCAGGCTCCCCCTCTAGACAGAGATGGCCGAAAGTGGGTACAGAAGGCAGTACATTCCTCCCACAGAGACAGGCAAGGACGGGTAGGCAGCAAGAGAGAAAAATGGAGCATTAACATGAGCATCACTGCCACAGTCCCTACTTGGGCTAAACCACAGGCCTCCTGGCTGCTTCAGCACCTACTCTCAGCCCCACAAGACCTCTGAGCTGGTTTCTAAGAGGCCGGCAGTGGGTCGCAGGTGGGACCCTGACAGAGAGGGGGAACAGGCCCCTAGGCAGGTCCCAGAGCAGCAGCGCCCTGGAAGTGTGCTGAGTTTCAGGCTTTCGTCTTTAACCTAAGGAGAACGAGGAAGGAGCCATCACAGGGTTCCAATGGGGTGGGACTTGACCAAATCTGCTGTCAAAGGAGGCCAGCCCACTGACAGCACTGGGAAAGGCCCAGGGGGGGCAAGAGTGCATGAAAGACTACCACCTCGGGCTACTTGAGCAATCTCCACTAGAGGTGACAATAGTCCACATGAAGGTGAGGAGGATGAAATACAGAGAAACTGGACAGGACGTGAGGAACTGTGGGAGACAAGAGAGGGGGAGGGGAGCGAGATCTGCACACCTGGGCAGACAGTGCTCATGTGTGCCTGGCAGGGGGCACTCACAGAGGAAGGCCAGATTTCAGGGTCAAGATCAGGAGACTATGTGACTCCTACGCCAACCCCTGCCCCAGATCCTAGCAAAGTACTTGGCAAGCAGTGGGCTCATTTACTAATAAAAACAACTGCAACGTATGTACTACATGCTGAGGCTTACTAGAAACCTATGAGTGAGGAAACAGCTTTAAGAGCCTGAGTGATCTACACAAGGGCAAGATGCTGCCACTGCTGGACGCTCACGAAAGGAAGAAGCAGGACTCTGGACTGTTGGGGCCCAAAAATGCTCTACAAGTGAAGACCACTTATCTATTTTCCTAGTGCTGAGAAATAGAGCCAATTACAGTTACACAGCAGGCTGAAAACCTGCAGGTGCCCCCAAAAGAACTCTTAAAAGTCATACATCAAGAAATGGCTCTCCACCATCTCTTCTCAGAAAGTTCTACAAGAACTGAGAGAGGGAAAAGGAGACTGGTCCAAAGTGCATGCTCAGGCTTCAGGGAATTTAAGAAAGTAACACTTCTACCCCCAACCAGGTGAAACAAGTTGCAGAACATGCAGCTATTACCATGTATCACATACTGTAATGTAGTATCAACTGAAGTGTTCTCTAACGTACTTCAAACGAGGATAAACAGACCTATAAACAGAAGAGTTACTTTAAGAAGTAATCCCAACATCCAACAATTGTGCGATTTGTAGGACTCTAACATTTGTAACAACCCTAATACTCTGGAAAATCCTGAGGTTCCTTTTGAGTCAGCATGCAACTGTGCAAGGAAAGTTTATGATTTAAGTCCTGAAACACTGACAGAAGACCTATGAACAAATGCTTTATTTCTAGGTGCTCAGAAAAGCTCAGAATGGCAAAGGGGCTGGGTAGGTAGCATTTGCACCTGAACAGCCTCACCTGAGCCTGCTCCAACCCACATACACACACCCATGTGTTTACCAGTCCTTGCCATCTGTAACTGCACTACACTTAAATAGAATTTCTAATCCTCTATAGATTGATGGAAACATACTTAAAATAAAGATGGCATCTTCCAAGAATTAAGTATGTGCTACAAACATTTTTATTTAAAATGTTTTCTTTTAAAAAAAGCGTTTTTTAGCTGGTTTAAAAAAAAAAAAAACCTGTAGACGATTCTTTTTACGTTAATTTCAGCACAAAATTAAAACATAACATACCAGCTCCCTCCCCAAGAAGTCACTTCTAAACTCACCGTTGGCTACATTGTATCACTACTAAAAACCTAATCATCTTTCTAAACGATTTTCTCCCAAAAAAAAGTTAACATTTAACCAATATTTACCTTCAGGTTGATTCAAGGTCCTGGCAATACTAAAACCATCTGCAACTTAACAACGCCACACCTTCCTGCACCCGACTTTGACAAAGGGTCTCTAACTCGTCTTGAGGGAGGGAAAGTATCCGATCTCCCTTTCCAGTTTCAAGAGGCAGAAAAGGAAAACTCCTGCGCAAGCCGGCTTCAGCGGCCCCTTTCCTGCCCTGTTCTAGAATCCGGGCATATCAATCGTTTATAAAAGAAGTTTGAAATTTCAAAAAATAAAAATAAAAATCCCTCCAGGGCAGAGGTGGACCTTGGCCTCCAGCGTCCATCCACGAAATACAAACGTCCAGAGAGGACGTCCGAGCGCCCACGGCGCAGCCCGGGTACCCACGGCGGGCTCCGCGCACCTGGCCGGGATGGGCCCACCGGGGGCGGGGCGCGGGACCCCACCCGCCGCGCCGCGCGCACTCACCCCTGGATGCCCGGGCTGTAGGCGCGGCTCTTCCACGGCGTGCCGGGCCGCGGCGCCTGGGGCCCGGGGCCGCCGCCTCCGCTCAGCGCGGCCGCGCGGCTGCCGGACAGCAGGTAGTTGAGGCCGTAGGTGCTGGCCTTGTTCTCGCGTTTCCGGCGGCCCGGGTGAAACTGGTGCGGCGGCGGCGAGCCGGCGGGCGCGGGGCCGCGCGGCCCGGCGTGCCCGTTGGCCGCGCCCGGGGCGCTCGGCGGGCCGTCGGCGAAGTGGAAGAAGGCGCCCCCGCGGCCGCCGCCCGCCCGGCCGAGCGAGGCGCTGCTCGAGGACGACGACGAGCAGCCGGGGCTCTCGGTGCCCGACTCGGCGTTGGACGAGGACGACGACGACGACGACAGCGACGGCGACTTGTGCAGGCGCCGGGCGCCCTCGGCCGCGGGCCCGAGCGCCGTCAGCAGCGCGGGCGGCAGCGCGGCGGGGCCGGGCGCGGGCGGCGGGGGCGACGCGGCGGGCAGCGCGGGCCCCGCCAGGCCGCCGCCGCCCAGCCCGGCCGGCCCCGCCGCGGCCGCCGTGTCCAGCGCGGGCGAGTTGAGGCAGAAGTAGGACGCGAAGCCCGAGCCGCCGCGGCCCACGCCCTGCGAGGTCTCCCAGATCTGCATCCACAGGGCATTGGCCGGCCCCTTCTGCTCGGGCTGGATCCAGGCCACGCGCGGATCCATCCACGCGCCGCCCGCGGGCCCGCGCCCGCCCGCCCCGCCGCGGCCCCGCCCCCGCCGCGCCCCGAGCCCCGGCCGCGCCGCGAGCGCACGGACGGACGGACGGGCCGCGGGCGGGGGACGGCGGGCGGACGGGCCTGGGCCGCGGCGGGGCGGCTCGCGGCGGCGGCTCCCGTCGGGGTCCCGGCGCGGCGCGCGGCGGGCGGGCAGGCCGCGGCGGGCGGCTCGGGCCTGGCGGGCTTCCTCAGGCGGCGCGGGGCGGGCGCGGGGGCCGCGGCGGCGGCGGCGGCGGCGTTCCGCTCGGGCCGGGGGGAGAGGCCATGGGAGAGGGGCGGGCGGGCGGCCGAGGGGGCGGGCCCAGGCGCCGCGCGGCCCAGGACCCGCGGGAGGGCCGCCGCCGTGCGCCGGGTCCTCGGTCACGCTCGCGCCGCCGTCTCCGTGCTCCTGCGGCGGCGAAAAGACACTCTCGGCGGCGACAGGGCGCGGGGGAAGGAGGGGGCGCCGCCGCCTCCGCTCCAATGAGGGGCGGGGAGGGCGCCGGGAGGGGGCGGGGGCGGGCGGGGAGGAAGCGCGGCCTCCCTCGCCGGGCCGGCACGCCAGTGCGCACGCGCGGCCGATTTCAAATCCTCACTAGACACCGCCGCCTTGGTTACCGCGCCTGCGCGCTGGGGCGCTCCTCGGTGGGGACTGGGAGGGGACCGCTTCGGAAGGATACGCGACTGGGAGGGGCCGAAGGGGTGCTGGGAGTGGGGGGGGGGGAATGGGGGGGGAGTGGGGGGGGGAGTGGCGGCCCGGGCCCTTATAGACCAGACTTGGTTGCGGTGACAGAGAGAAGTGGGGAGGCTGGTGCGCCGCCCTTGCCCGGCTGCGTCCGCCGG
The DNA here is from genome assembly GCF_020826845.1 of Diceros bicornis minor. Classification (NCBI taxonomy): domain Eukaryota; kingdom Metazoa; phylum Chordata; class Mammalia; order Perissodactyla; family Rhinocerotidae; genus Diceros; species Diceros bicornis. The sequence goes on from NC_080759.1 coordinate 56,819,767, forward strand.
CCCCCCGTCCCTCCGCCGCGCGCAGGCCTAGGCGTGGAGACATGCGCGCTGGGGCCGGGGTCCCCGGCAGGCGCCGGGCCATGCTGCGCGTGCGCAGGGGCACATGGCCGCCGCCGTTGCCGCCGCCTGATGGAAGTTTCCGTGCTGCCGGGTCGGGGCTGCAGAGGCTGCCCCGGGCCGTGCCCTCCTGACCCGCGCTCCTTACGTAGACCCTGGGCCAGCTGCTCCGGGGAAAAGATAAAAATGCCCCAGCCCCCCTCCTCTCCATCAGGGGCTCGTGTGCAGCCGCTCGCGCCGCAGCCACTCGTGTCGGCGCCCGCCCACGTGCTCGCCGGCGTCCCCGGAGGAGCAGTCCCGCCCCTCGCTGCCTGGGCTGCGCTGGCCGCTGAGCCGCCGCCCCGGAGCAGGACCAGAGGTCGCTGGCAGATCCCCTCTCCTGTGGGTCTCCTTACAGGCTTTTTTGTTTCCTTTTAAAAATGATTTGCTATGCAGAAAATGAAGTTAAAACTTTCAAGTCAGCCCACGGCTGCGATTTCCCGAGGCAAACTTGGCAGTGTTGCCCATCAGAGAAACAGCCCGTGTCCTTGGGTGTCGGGCCGCGTGGCTTTGATTATTCCAGCTGGCACAGCGTTTGCAGGCTTTATTCGAGAATTGCCCAGCTGTCTGCTATTTGAGTTCCCCGTGTCCAGAGGAGGCTATAAGCCCAGGTTGACAATGGTATTATTTGGACTGCGGCGCCACACACATTCGGTGAAGTCCAAAGCTAACGCCAAAGTGTCGTTATATAAATCTGCTTGCGCCATGTGAGCCTAGACTGCGTGACCGGACACCAGGGCCCCCACCCCTCCTGGTCCTGGTCCAAGCCCAACGAATGCACTCCAGGGCCAGGCAACTTCAGGAAACCCGCCCCAGGTCCCTGAAGCTGTTTGCCCGGCTTCCGCAGCGCCTAGACTCCGGTCCTTTTGAATAGAACAGAACAGGCCCTTTTTAACTGGGTGTTTAAATGCTGTCTTCCCGGTCTGTATCATAGATGAGCACATTACTATGTACTTGATGCCTCACACATCTACCAACATAAAGATCCATGTGTTGCATAAGGCTTTTTGGCAAATGGCGTTAGTTAATAAAAATGAGAATTTCGGTTCAGAGGTTTTTCATTACCTGTATGCTGCACATGTGGAAATTATGACTGACGATTATAATATGTGCATTAAATAAACTACGGAAAAGCACACACAAACTAGTCAAAGGGTCGTTATTCTGGAACTCTTTGCTTCCAGTGACTCAGGCCGAAATCCTTGGAGTCATCCCAGCCTTAGGGGTGCGTCACTCCAACCTCTCTCTACAACCAACGGGTGCTCTTGGCTCCACCTGCAAGAAACCGCTGCTACCCTTCTCTCCATCCCTCCGCCTACTTCCCCCTTCAAGCCAGCGCAATTTCTAGCCTATTTTAAAACAGGCTCCTAGCTGGGTTCCTACATTCCATTCTTGCCCTTTGGGATCTTTTCCACACAGCAGCGTGAGTGATCCTTGGGAAAACAAAAAAAAGTTACTCTTTTTAAAAAATCAGTTCATGCCACTCTTCTGCTTAAAACCCTCCAGTGGCTTTCTTTCTCACTCAGCCTTGCTATGACCTGCAAGGCTCTACATTGTCTGGTCCTTCTCCCTCTTCTTACCACCTCATCTCCCACCTCTTCCCCTAACCCAGCCTGCTCCAGCCTCAAGCACAGCAGGCACACTGCTGCCTCAGAGCCTTTGCACTTACTGTTCCTTCTGCCTGGAATGCTCTTCCCCTAAATATCCACATGCCTGGCTCCCTCCCCACTCTCAGGTCTTAGTGAGGACTTCCAAGTGGCTCTATTTAAACCTCAAACCTAGCCCTCGATGCTCCCTACTTCCATTGCCTGCTTTTTTTTCTTTCTTAGCATTTATCTCTATTAGTTTCCTACAGCTGTGTAACAAAATACCACAAACTGGGTGGCTTAAAACAACAGAAGTTTATTCTCAGTTCTTGAGGCTGAAAGTCCAGAATCAAGGTGTTGGCAGGGCCGTGCTCCAAGGGTCCTAGCAGAGGATCTGCTCCATGGCTTTCTTTTCTCCTCTTAGTGTTGCCGGCAATTCTTGGTTTTCCATGGCTTAGGGGGTGCATCACTCCAACCTCTGCCTCTGTCGTTGCATGAAGTTCTCCCCGTATCTGTGTCTCTTCTCCTCTTGTTTTAAGGATACCATTCGTACTGGACTAGGGTTCACCTAATGACCTCATCTTAACTTGGTTACATCTGCAAAGACCATTTCCAAATAAGGACGCATTCTACGGTACCCAGGGTCAGGGCTTGAACATATTTTGGCGGGACACAATTCAACCCACTACACTATCTAAATTTTACTTATCATCTGATGTCCCCTCGCCCCATTAGAATGTAAGTTCCACAAGGAGAGGAATTTTTGTCTGTGCTTTTCCCTGCTTCCCTGCTGTGTGCCAGCTCGAGGACTGTGTCTGGCACATGGTGGGTCCTGAGTGAACACTGGTGGAATAATCAACGGTCAGTTGACAGACCCAGTGGGAGTGAGAGCAAGCAGTCGCCTTGCCTAGCTTCCAAGATCTATTACCTGGCTATCATGTTTACTTCTTTTCAATGTCTTAAGTTATTTTCTTCTCTGTGGCCTCCTGCTCTCTCTTCGCACTTGGCCTCCAGCTAATCCTCTTACTTTGGTTCATCAGCCACCAGTCAACTTTCTGTAATTAGATTGGGGTTTTGTTATTTGTATATTTGATCATGAATCTTTTTATGTAAATTAGAAGCAATATATTTCTTTATGTAAATCAAGAAACAATGCTGAGAGTAAAATGCAGTCCCTTTGACTCTGAGCAAAGAAGTCTTTCTCATTGCTTATCAGTTTTCACAGATGAACCCAGCATTTTCCCTCCTTGGCCGAAACCCACTCTTCTCTCTCTCCTTTTATTAGAGGAAGGGTAATATTAGAGATTACACTATGGTTTTAGTGATTTGTTCTCATGAACAAATGGCTTCCAGAGTGTGGACTACCATGGACTATCTGTGCCAGAATCAGATGTGCAGGTTAAAATGTAGGTATCTGGGGTTCACCTGATCTACTGAAACTTTCTAGGAGTGAGGCCCAGGAATATGTATTTTAAGTAAATTCCCAGGGCAATTCTTAAGCACAGTAAAGTTTGAAAACCTCTGCCTAATCCAGGGTTCCCAAGCTCAATTGCTCACAGGAACTGAATAGGTAATGTAAGTAACTGAAAAAAAATCAGTTTGTGTATTAGTCAGCTACTGCTGGGTAATAAAGCATCCCCAAACTCAGTGGCTTAAAATAAGTGTTTGGTATTGCTCACAAGTCTATGGATCAACTCAGTGGTTCTGCTGGGTTGGCTTACAGATCAGTTATGTACCACAGTCAGCTGCCAGGTGAGCTGAAGGTTGGCTGGTCTGGAATGACCACACTCACATGACTGACAGTGGGCAGGCTAGCAGCGGGGGCACCAGGGTTGGCTGGCCCACATGTCTCTTGTTATCCAGCAGGCTAGCCCCAGCTTGTTCTTAAGGTGGCTGTACAGGATTTCAAGAAAGTGAGCAGACATGCACGAGGTCAGAATTGGCATGCCTTCACTTCCTCACCATTCTTTGAGCCCATGCAAGTGACAAGGCCTTGACAAGATTCAAGGGGTGGGGGGAAATAGCCTCCACCTCTTGATGGAAGGAGCTGCAGTCATATTGCAAGGGGTGGGGGATGCTAGGAGAGGAATAATTGGGGTCACAGTGTGACATGAAGGAGGAGTGGTGGGGACCGTGGGGTCCAGGAGAGCACCTGCCTGGTGTAAAGGAGCTGGAGCTCCTTTTATTTTTCCCATATTTTATTTTCCCAAAATAACTCCCATGAGTTATTTTTCCCCCATAATAAGAAATCGGGAGATAGAGGGCCCCCGGCATGGTCGTGCAGCGCTCCAGGATGTCCGAGCTGACCCGACTGTGACCCCTCTGGCCTTTGCTCTGTGGCTGCCCCAGCCCTAGCCGTCATGTTCATAGTCAAGGACAGAGGGATGTGGGGGGAGGGGAGTGTCTGCTGTTTGTTGACCCTTTTCCTCAGAAAAGCAAAAATTTCTAAGAAACCCTCACACTAGTTTCCCCCTTACATCTCATTGGCTAGAATTTTTAGAATACCTGCTTGAGAGGATGGGATACTGAGGAGCAGAATGATTGAGAATGGCCTAACTAATGCCAAGACATTGCTTGCGCTGGTCACACGGCCGTGTTTAAAAACACTGGGGTCTGCTAGCAGAGAAGAAGCAGGCGGTGGGTATTGTGTAGACCTGATGTCTGCCACCCCCAGTCTCTTCCATACTCGGTTCCCACAAATCTCCTTCTGAGAACCTGTTTTGGCAAAATCCAGTTTCAGGTCCACATTGACTAGGGGCACCCCACCAAGATCATATGCCCTCTGATTTCTTGTCAGGGTTAGCAGATGGTCCCTTCTCCCACATGACTCTAGACAGGACTTCTCAAGTGGGGCCGATTTTGTCTCCCAGGGGACATTTGGCAATGTCTGGAGACATTTTTGGTTGTCACAACTGAGGGGAAGCTCTTGAGCCCCTGTTGGGTGTCAGGTGCACAGACAACCAACGCAGTCTCTGTCTCAAGTGCTCTCAGTGTCCAAGACACAGTGACATGCTGGTGTGCAGGTTACCAGGGAGGATCCAGGAGAAGGGAACCTGCAGGAGGTGTTGCCAGACTGATCCTACAGGATGCAGATAAGTTAGGCCAATAGAGGGAGGTAGAGGGCAAGCAGATGGAAGGATGTTCCAGGGAGAAACATGATGAGAGAAGCAGCCCTGAGGACAGCAATGCCCAGGGCTCCCTGTGCCCAGGCCCCCGTGGATGGCAACAGAAATCTAATATGAGGCTGGCACTGTAGACCAAAGCCAGGCTGGAAAGGCCATATGTCACCTTATAGCACCTTGGAGGCACCATTAAGAGATTTATACCGAGGAGTGGTGTGCTTTGACTGGTGATTTAAGAGGCTTACGGTGCCTTAGCAGATGGAATTATGATGGACAAGGTTGAAGGTGGAGACAGAGGCTGGGAGGACATGGCCTGTCGAGAGAAATACCAAGTCAGTCATGGGCACGGTGTTAGGTTTGGAAAGGATTATTTAGAAGAAGATAAATTAGTTAGAGTAAGTAGCTATAGCTGCAATAAGAAACAGCCTCAAATCTCAATGGGCTGACATAGTCAGAGTTTATTTCTCATTCACATCCCAATCTAATGAGGGTCTGTGATGGGGCCTGGGTGTGGGAGGAGAGTTCCTCTCCACACAGTCATTCAGGGATCCAGGCTCTTTGGTTTACAAGTTCTTCCCTTTTTTGGGGCCTTGCAGCCCTCTGCTAATTCTCCACAAGGTCCAGCAGGGAGGGGAGAAATAGAATGGAGGATCCCGCAGGAGGTTTAGGGGTCAGGCCTGGGGGTGGCCAACACAGAACTTCAGCGCATATCCCGGGGGTCAGAACTCAGGCTGGTGGCCCCACCTAATACGAGGGAGTCTAGAAAGTGTAGTGGAGCTGAGAGCCCAGAACAGAAAAGAAATGGGTCTGGCAAACACACAGCGCTGACTCTGCCACCAAATGTTTCAGAGGTAAAAACATCGGGGCCCCATAATTGACTCCACGTTGAAGAAGGGAAGAGGGAGGTGCAGGAGAGCTTCTAGGTTTCCACTGAGGAGCCTGGGGCAGGACGCCTCAGGTGGTGAACAGGGGAGCCACTGCCTTAGCAAGTAGGGCAATGGGTCTATTTTAAAAGCACCACAGAACACTTAGCATTTACCACCTGTTTGTGTGAAACAGGAAAATCTCATTTTTCAGTATTTCATTCTTATCTAGTAAAGCCCTTTCACTTCATTGCTTCTCCTCATTCCCTGGCTTTAACCTTTACAACAAGAAGTGCTTACTGAGTGTTTACCTTACACACTGGATCCTCTGCCGGCACCCCAGACACTTCCCCAGGCTCTCCACTGCAGCTGAGGTCGCTCGCAGCCCAGTCCAAACCTTACTGCCATAATCCAAGGCATCAATAAGCCATGGCTCAGCACAGGGGAGCAGTTCTAGGGAAACAAACCCAGACTGCTCATCTCATGGAGTTTGCTGAAATTTCCCTCTGTTTTAGGACTTTAACTGGGGTATACAGCCCATTCTCAAACTCAGATCTGCTTCTTTGGTGGAGAACAGGGGCTGCAGAGCCAGTTTACTTTCAATGGCTCTGCCATTTCCTGACTGTGAGGCCTTGGGCAAGCCGATTAACCTCAATGGCCTCAGTGTCCTCATCTGCAGAATGGGGGCAAGAGTTGTAACTTGCGCTTAGCGCTGTGTGAAGATTAAAGGAATGAATACCCGTGAAGTGCTTACCAGAGTGACCGGCACATAGCACCTAACCTACGCATGTCTTCATGATGTTATTTCTCTGAGGTTCTTAAAGAAACTAGAACTTTTGTTTCCTCTTTAGTTTAACTTATTTCCTCCTCTAATTGAGGGGAAGATGCAGGTGAGGGTACTGCTCCCTGCTTTCTGCTCTTGGTCAGGCTTCAAGTTCCCCAATGGTGGAAGAGAACAGCTTTCTGCTCCCCAGGTCTAACGTACTAATTAAGCCTTCTATTCTCTCACTGTTCCCCATTGCCAGTGTAAATGAAACTGAGACCCCTCTCCCTGGTCTAACAGGCAAATCTAACAAGCAAGCTACATAGGCTTAAAGTCCAGGACAATAAAAATCCATGCTGTGCTGTGAAGCAGCGGTGTCTAAATGACCCTGCAACCCCTCATCTCATGACTGAGGACACAAGCAGGATGACTCAGTAACGGCAAGAGAGAATGGCTCCTCACTCGTACGTCTCCCAACAGCATTTCTGAGAGATTGAGGGAAAAATGACAACCCTGGTCCTTGCCTCCCTCCACACATAGATAACACCAGCATTACAAACCTTGTTTGATGTATAACCAAAAAGCTCTTGTTATCCTTGAAGTAGATGACTCCTAGACGTGTAAGCCCTCTCCTGCACGTACACTGATTTGTTAAATGGTATATAAACTGCACTCAGACCTGTGGACCTCGGGGCAGTCCCTCAGAATACTCTGTTGGACTATTTCCCAGGATTGGAATTCCTCACCTTGATTATCGAATAAATCCTTTAAGTAACCTTTCCCCAGACTCTTTATTTCAGCTGACACCAGACACCAGCCAAACCCTCTGGGTGTCTGCTTTGTTCTATTGTGCAAACTGACACTTGCGGGGGTGGGCTGGAGGCATCTCTGTTTCCAATCATTGCTAAACCGGCACTTGAGTCATGAGCTTCTGTACCCGGCATTCTGCAACCAGAGACAAGAGCAGCCTCAAGACCCACAGACATGTGTGTCCTTCATCACAGGCCAGGGCAAGAGGTGATGAACTGCAGGATTCTGAGCCCAGCAATCAAGACGGAATTTACATTCTCCGGCAGATCAGTCCCCGTGCCCTGTGAAAAGGTTACTGGGCAGGGGGAGAGTTGAGGCAGGGAGCCAGTTTGGGGCTATGGCAGTTCCATGGGAAGAGATGTGGGTGCTGGTACCTGGGTGGTGGGGGCTGATGGGGACCCGTAGGCAGGTTCATCCTAGAGTTTGAAGGTAGCATCATCAGGATCGATTGGGGAGTGAGGCAAAGGGAAGGACAAGGTGTCCATCCCAGGTTGGTGGCCTGAGCAATTGACAGAAGTCTTCCTCTCCCCAGATGGAGCACATTGCAGGGGAGCAGGAAGCATTCCCTTTTGGAAACATCAGGTCTGAGATGTCCCTTGACATCCCAGGGGAGACATTGAGGAGGCCGCTGGACACACAAGTCCTGCCTTTAGAAGAGGAGTTGGTCTGGAAACGCGTGCCCGGCGGGGTGGTGGGGGGGGACACTTCAGTACTGGCGTCACCCAGGGGTGGGGGTGGACACAAGAGCAGAGGAGCAGGCTGGACCAGCCTGAGAGCACAGGGTACAGAGGCTTGTCATTTTTCTTTGTAAATTAGCCGCGTGGCATTTTAAACCTGTTTAAGTTTCTGAGTAGATTTAAGACGTGTGTTGTCATTTTTTGAGGCCCTGTTCAATAAAATATTTGGGTAATTACGACACTCGGGAAACTGGCCCAAGTCAACTGAAGCCTAAAAATAGCGAGTTTACAGACCTGTGGATTCTTTTCTCATGACAACGAGGCCCCGCAGGCCCCACCAAACAGCCCAGGAGGCGCAGGCCCCCCTTAGAGGCGCAGACAGAGGCTGGACAGGAGACTTGCTGGCAGAGAC